>NC_052623.1:290146756-291576756 GCF_016161935.1 Mauremys reevesii
GGTGCAGCAGGAGAAGGACAGAGCTCCCTCTTCCACCCCTGGGCAGGTAACTTTGGAGGGGAGAGCGCGGCAACCCACAGAGCTGGGGGTTGCTGGGGAAGGCGCTGGAAGCAGGCTCCCTCTGCTCAGCTGGAAGTAGGAGCACTGGCCATGCCCCTCCCCATGATGAGGTGCCTATGAGGGTGCGGGAACTTCACGCACACACTGGTGCTATGAGTCTCCCTGAGCTGCCTCAGAGGCACATTGTCCCTGCTCCTGTGGACCACCCCAACCCCAGAAGCTGGCGGAGAAGGATGAGACAATCAGCACAGGAAAACATGTAGACACAGCTTCATTCTATAAAGAATATGATAAACACTGCAGAAGGTATAGGTGATGATCTACTAGTGATGACAAAAATAAAGGTTTATTGTACGGCTGTCAAGTGATTAAAAAAATTTATTGTGATTTAATGCACTGTTAAACAATAATAGAATACCATTTATTTAAATATTTTGCATGTTTTCTACAGTGGCAGGGCTCCAAAGGTGATTTAAAGGGCCCAGGGCTCCCCGCAGCAGCTGGAGCCCCAGACCCGTTAAAGCACTGCCTAAACCCCACTCCTGCAACCCCGAGGTAGCAGCGGCAGGGCTCCAGCAGTGATTTAAAGGGCCCTGGCTGCCCCGCTGCAGCCGGAGCCCTGGACCCTTTAAAGTGCCGCCGGAGCCCCACTGCTACTGCGCTATATGCGAACCTGTGTTATATCGGGTCGCGTTATAGTGGGATAGAGGTGTAGTTAAAAGGTTAAAATTCTTAGGGGTAATATTTGATGCTAAATTACATTGGAAAGATCAAATAAACTATGTTAAAGATAAATGTAAAGAAAGGATTAACCTGCTTAAAAGTCTTGCTGGGACTACTTGCGGGTGGGGGATGGATAGGAAAACATTGTTGATGGTATACAGAGCCTTAATCAGACCAGTTATTGGGTACAGCTGCTACCTTTTTGGGTCAGCATCACAATCAGAACTTAAAAAAATTAGATTTAATACAAGCCAGGCAGTACAAATTGCTTGTGCTGTGTTTATTACAACACTTATATGAGCTACAGATAGCTTCTAGTGAAATGCCACTTACGCTACGAATGAAACTACTATTTACTAATTACTAAGAACATATGCCAAACCAGTTTGACTTCTGGACCTAACTTTCTGGGCCAAAGTTACTGGGAACTGCAATGATGAAAGTACCAAACAAACTTATGAGGATTGTTGGGAATTTGGTAGGCAAACTATAGCACAAAAAGTTAGAATTCCACATACCATTTGAGTTAAGTGTGATGCAGCAGTTGAAAAACAAAGAAAAGTTGAATGAAGTCAACATTTTTACTTATGGGAAAATTAGTTATGGATGGAAAGTCAAATGTCCAGATGTGGCATTAGATTAATTTTATAAATTTAAGGGTAAAAAAAGAGACAGTAGGTATTAAAAATGAAGTGTGCCAGTCTGCAGATGAAAAGTGGAGTTGGTTTTGATATACAGATGGGTCCAAAAAAGAAAAAGAAAGGCAGGAAGAATAGGGATGGCATATTGTATACAAATATTGTGAATTAATACATCCAAAAGAATATCTGACTATGTAGCTGTAATGCTAGCATGAAATTGTATCTGGGATGTACACCAGCAGAAGCAGCAGTCATTTTTTCGCATTCAGTCTCAAGCCTTATGGTGATAAAAAAGGATGTCACAGTATGTAGAAGTGATTTAATCAATGAAGTTATATTTCTAATAACAGAGTTTAGTACAGATGGGGATACATGTAGCATCAGCTTGGATCCCAGTGCTTTTTAGGATAACAGGGAACGAAATGGCAGACAAAGCAGCTAAAAACACTGTAAGAAATGGAAGGATTGATGCAGAGATATCCCTGAGTAAACAGGAATTTAAAAGCCTAGCACAGACAAATTTAAAAGAGGAATGGCCAAAATAAATAAATAAATAAATAAATAAATAAAGGATTAATGAAAAAGAGGTAGATCATGTTTTGAATTGTGCTCTAGATTTGAGGATTGTGACATATTTCAGGGCCTAGATAGAACTAATGAAATTCTTCTGTTCAGGGAACTAACTGGCCATTTTGGCTCAAACAAAAATCCTTTTTGAATAAAAAGGCACAAAGATGGAATGTGTGTGCTCTGTAGGGTGGAAGAAAAATAGATCACCTTCTTTGGGTATGCAGGGGCTTTTTAAAAGAAAGGGAAAAGCTTTTCAAGGCATTTAAACATCTTAAGGGGAAAAAATACATGATGTGATATAGTAAAAACATCCAAGGGAATGGAGTATTATTTGAAAGGTGCTGTTACGTTACTTGAAAGACACAGAGCAGAGCGAGAGGCTATAAACTGCTACGTATTGAGGAATTACAGTTGGTGGCAGCTACAGATTATTCAGGCAAGTCTGTTTCATCATAAAAAAAAAAGAGAGAGGGAGAGAAAAGAGAGGGCGTGGCACTGAGGAAGTCTCCAGCCAATCTCTGTGCATTAGAGAGGGAAGTAGGGAGCCAGGACAAGAATAGGATCCTGGGAGCCTGGCCCTGAGGAAAGGGCATACCCAGAAAAGAGAAGGGTGAAGCAGAAAACCTCTGGGAAGCAGAATAGGAAGCAGTCCAGGGAGAAAGCAGCAAAGCTGGGCCTGAGCAGACATTGGCTGTGTGTTGTAGGGTCCCTGGGGTGGAACCTGGAGTAGTGAGCTGGCCTGGTTTCCCCTACCAACCACTGACAGAATGGCATTGCCTGGACAATGGGTGCAGTGAGACTCTATACCCTGGCAGGCGAAACCACATAGTGACCTGGCTGGGGGGCCGAGTCATGAAGAGGAAGCTGTAGCTCCTGTAGTGACTTAGGGGCCACAGAGTGAGAGAAAGGACAACAGGTTGAGAAACTGCAAGGGAAGGTGTCAGACCTGTAAGAGAGCCAATTCCCAGAACAGCCAAGAGGAGACTCCACCTGCAATGAGTGAGTACCCTGTGACAGCATATAGTAATAATTAGCTGCTGTTGAAATGTATGATATTTGAGGCATAAAAAAAATGCAAGTTTTGACTATGTTCGCATTTGCTTTTGGCAGAAAAAAAAGATGGGAAAAGAACCCAAGCAAATATGCACACAAATACTGCAGGATTCTTCAGCAGAGAGTTTTTGTTGATGATGATGTTACTGAGACTGTAATATTCCAAGAGCTTTTCTCAAAGACAAACTTTTAAAAACATGTAGAGATACATTTTTAAAGCAACTTGGATCATCTGCAAAAATGCTAAACAAAATCCTTTTCTTAAAAGTTTTTTGCCCCCCCCCTCCATCCATGAAGTGACTGTTAATCCTCTTTCATTAAAAAAAAAAACAGGCCGATTTCCTCCCTATGTTGCAGCCCATTTATGTTAACTACACCAGTGTACATTGATTGCAGCAAGGAGCCCACTATCTCTTTGTTGCCAGAAGATGTTCCCCACCTGGAGCAGAGCTGCCATAATAGCTATATGAACATAGCCTGTTTGAAAGAGGACTATGTTAACATGAACTAGGTATCTTTTCATTTGCACCATCAGCGTCCACACACGGCAATTGGATCACAACACTTTGGTGCACTCTACAATACACACCCTGAAATCCCCACTGCGGCGTAATGTCGACAAGCCCTAAGTGGCTGAAGCCCAGCCTTGTGAAGATGGAGATAACCCTGGTAGGTTGGGAGAGAACAACTGGAAGAAGTGAGGATGATTACATTGGCACACCGATAGAGGGGGTCTGACCACCTTTTGCACCACAGGCCTGAAATTTAAAGGCCTGGCTTATTCTGGGCCTGCCACTGGTAGCAACAATGCCCAATGTGACTTTGTTGCATCTTCTCATGCTAAGACGAGCGCTTAGGGTATGTCTACGCCACATGCTCCCCAGTGCAGGTAGACAGATGCGCACTAGCTCTGCTGGAGCTAACGCACTAAAAAGAGTGGTGTGGCTGGTATAGCATGGGTGAGGCACCAGACTACAAACCTCTCTGGACCACCTGGGTATGTACTTGGGCAGCTAGCCCAAGCTGCCACCTGTGCTACCCTGTCTACACTGCTATTTTTAGTGCACTATCTCAAAACAGAGCTAGCGTATTTGTCTACTTTCACTGGGAAGCATGCTCCCAGCTGCAGCACATGCATCTCTACATAGGGCTACATCTAGAGAACACAACGAAACTGAAGTTAGCTCAGAACAAAACTGCTCACTTATTAAGTGGAGCAGCGTGCTGAGAGCACAAACCAGTTCACTGAGCTGCATTGGCTGCTTATGAGTGGGTCTGGGTAGAATACAGTGTCAGTGTTGACATTTAAAGCCCAGAGATCAGGTTACTTGAGATACCTGTGCCATGTGGTCTTAGTTGTGATCAGCTGAGGAGCTCAAACTCGAGGTCCCTCTCTAGAAACAAGAGCCATCTGGCAGTGCATTCTTTGAGAAGGCCCCTTAACTGTGGGACTCATTTTCCTCTTCGCACTGCAAGAGCCTGCAGTTGTTAACCTTCTGCATGCTCTTTTGGGCCTCTGAGGAGATGTGGGGGGTAATGAGATGTGTTCCTGGAAGGGGTTTTACCTATATTCTGCTGATTGATGTTTATGAGAACAATATTTTGATACTGTGGAATTTCTACTTGTTTAATGGTGTTCAGACCTTGGGACAGCAGCTTATTTAAATGTTTGTAATTTGAAAGAAATAAATGAATAAAATAAATATAAAATTGCACAAACAAGGCCAAGCTTAGGGGATGACAAGCCTGGAGGTTGTCTTGGGCTGGCTGCAAGGGGGGCCTGGGCCAGGCTGTGAATGAGTACTAGGCAGGAGAGTACTAGTCAGATATGCCAAATCTGAGGAAAAAACACAGAATTTGGGCTTGTTTTTGGCTTAATTGGCTTGTGAGTTGCTTTTTGGCTAGTTTTTGGCTTGTAGCTTGTTTGGCTTGTAGATCTTTTTTTGATAAGATTCCGGCAAGGAGTGTGAGAGAGTCAGGGGTGCACAGCAGACCCACCACAGTCCCAGACTGCACGCCAGGGGGATCTAGTCACATAGAGTGTTGGGGTTCTTAGGGATTAGCTTGATTTTTGGCTTATTGTGAAAGTCGGGGTACTTATTTACCGCGTGAAAGTTATCAACTGTGGTGCTAGTGCTGCTTTATCACTCCAAGAACAGAAAGCTGCCTCTGGTGTTCCATACCACCATACAGGCAGGCATTGAAGCAACTGTTTGCCACAAGTGAGCAAGAAGGTGGCCCCAGTTTGAGCAGGAGCAGCAGTCCACTAGAGCCCTTATCTTGGAAGATCTCAGACTCCTGTGCTAGGGAACCCAGAAGAAGCAGTGAAACACCACTCACAGGAAGAGAAAAGGAGGGTTGAGTAGCTGTCCCAGCAGGTCTGGATTAGGGGAGAGAAGATGACCACAGGTCCATGTCCCTGACATTCTCAAAGGTCCCCCCCTCTTCCTGGAAGGGAGTGGGCAAAACAAAAGCTCTCACCTCCCGCCCTTGGCTCATCTCTTCCCATGGAGGAGACAGGAGAACAGTCTCCTTCTGCCCGTTCCTTTCTTCCTGTGGATGGAAAATAATTTCCCTATGGCTATAAAGTCCACAATTTCTTCCCTGATATGTTACATGTCATGACAGATGAAAATAGGATTAATTTAAATTGTACCATTTGTAGCAGAGTAAGATGCAGTGAGTAGAAATCCATATATTCCAGATTCAACTACAGCACATACTGTGTTTACTGGAATGCAATGCTTCTTGAAAATAAATAGAATAGAAAACCGTGTCCAATATTCATCATGTCATTTGTTTTGGATGTACTGCCACTGAAGATATTTTTTCTAGCATGCTGTATACTTTGTATGTATTGTGTTTGAATACACCTTTCCTGGTATACTGGGCCAGATTAAGGTTCTGAGGGGCCTAAGGCTAATGGGAGAGAAGGACCTAAGTATGAATTACATATTGCAAAAGAAAGTATGAAGTCATCAAACATTTATCTACATACATATTTACATATTTTTATGTAAAATTAACAAGTTTATTCTACTCTCACTACACTCAATTCCTCAACCAGATACTTCTGAGTAAGAGGTAGCACGAGAGATGCTACGCTGTCCTTCTCTTAGGCCTCCTTCCTCCTAGGTAGTGGAGTGCTCATCTGTATGAGGATGAACACTGCAACATTTCCCATCCTGCTCACCTCTTTCAACCTTGCGCTTCTACCCTCAGCTCTCCGCAGGGCACAGTGCAAAGCCAAGCCCTGCAGGTGTTTTCCCCAAGCTATGGCCTCTATACCACATACCCTGTCTCACTCTGACTGCAGTCTGGGAGGCAGACAGCTTTTATTATGTAAAAGAAAACCACTCAGGTGTAAAATCCACTGCAGTAGAGGAAGTAGTAGTGGGAAAATTACATTGGATGGCATTGTATTTTAGGCTGTCTTGCTCTGAAAGCTGCCTCCCAGTGTTGCACTGGCTGTGGACAATGAATTACTGTTTTCACACTGAACCCAAATATTATTTGTGGGATGATACTCAGTTTGTGTAGTTAATCTCCAGTCATTCACCACATCAGGCCATTCTATCACCAAACTCTTCCACAATTAGAATAAATAGAATCATAGGACTGGAAGTGACCTCGAGAGTCTGGTTCCCTGCACTCCTGGCAGGACTAAGTATTATCTATTCTAGAATGTGTGATCAGCATCTCTGACATGAGGTATTTTAAGTATGACTTCTGTGTGCACCAGCCCACTACGGTTTGCGTTTGTTTTAAGCTTTCTGTAAGGTTACAGCTAGAAGGGACACATATCTTTAGATGGTTGCCTAGTCATAATATTTAGCACTTCTGTACTATGTTAGCTTTTCAGAATCACTGTACAAATATTAAACAAACTTAATCTAAAGCCTTTCAGTTGAAAAAACAGAGCTATTCCCTGTTGTGTTCTCCACCCCCCTGAACCAAAATACTTCATTGAAAATCAGCATCTTAAACGAACCATTAAGGATGTTTCAAAAGAACAATCCAACCAAGGTTGCTGTAGTGACACCCTTGTTACATCAGGTCTGGTGTTTGTTTAAGGCTGGTGTAGGAGGAAGGGAGAGCTTCCTGTTTTGTTTGCACATGTAAATCAAGCAGACCTTGCTTATTTTTTTTCCCCTTAAAGTGCTCAGAGTTTAGGGGGGGGAAAGTGAATGAGATTCTGCTTATACCAGGTGTGAAAAAGCAGAAGGGACCAAAATTTATTCTTGTGCAAAAATCTGTTCTCCCTGAAGTCAATAAGGTTACACAGGTATAACTGTCAGCAGGAATTGGCCCGTGTTCTCATTCCCTTCTTGAATCACACACAGTCCATGCTTACCCAACATTTTCCACTTCGGAAAGAAGTTAGTTTGAGTTGGGGCAGAAAAACGAGGACTAACTTCAGGTTTATTTAGCTTTACCTTTTTGGAATGAAACCCAAAAGAAATCAAAGGTGAGGTACTTGTATGATGGATTGAACTGCTATAGAACCACCAGATGGACAGAACCTGCCTTTAGCCTATTCAGCCAGTATTTCTATCATAGCCTTCTAAGAAGTGGATTTAAAATCCTTGAAGGAGAGGGAAAGGAGAAATCTACAACATTGTGTGTTGAACTTCCTCCAGTGCTTTTGCAACCCCTTCAAAGTATAAAGATGTGTTGGCCTATTGAACTAAGCTGAGCATAAGGAAAGAACTTGGTTGCCTATGCATCCCAGTACAGAAAAATAAATTTAAAAAAATTGGATTTCTTTAGTGCATTATAAATCTGAAACCCCTCGATGGAAGATACTGTAAAAGTTAAAGTACTGGTATCCAGAATGGGATGTTTTGTTTTGTTTTTCCTACAAATGTGTGGGAATTCGTCCCTTATACATGGGAGAGGCAATAGTTCTGGCTGGAGCTGGCTAGAATGTGTGCAGGTTCTGTGCAAGCTTCCCACCCTACTGCTCTGGTACTGCCTCTTCCTCTCCATCTTGGAGCTGCATGCCAGCCTCAGCCAAGGAGAGGGACAAAGGGAGCTTCTTCCCTCCCTGACAGCTAAGCAGAGAGCCAGAGAAATTGGGAGTGAGGGGAGCTGGGTGAGGGGAGGAGACAGTGCCTGCTCAAACTACACCCACGGCTGGCACAGGTTCCCGTGGTAACCGGATTTTTAGTGTTCGATCACCAGTGTTAACCGGATACTTGGCAGTGTGTTCCTGCAGTGCTGGCATTGCCTTTCGTCCTGGCAGGAGTGCTCCAGCAAGGTTGTGTGAGTAAACTCACTCCCCCTCCTCACCCAGCCTGGCCGCACCCCCTGCCTGACCAGTAGGGCCTAAAAATAGTAGGGTTTAAGGCTACAGCCTTATTAGCCTATGGGTTAATCTGGCCCTGCTGGTGTACTATGCACTTGAAAGGGTATGGTAAGAGGCAGCAATAAAAAGCTACTTACCTGAGTGTGAGCATTTTTTCTTGAAGAAGCAGTAATATTGGAATAAGAGCTGACAGATGAGGTGGTGTTCAGGTCATCCGTGCTGAGGTTATCAAGAGTGTCACTGAGGCCACTACTAACTGAGCTGCTGTCATCCCAGCTGTAGAAAAAGAAGGATATCTATTTACTCACTGAAAGCCAAAGGACGAGAAATGTCCTCAAAACAATAGTCTCTATAGTACCCTTTTTGCATGAGGTTTACACAATGAACATTAAGTAATATTTGCTAATGTACAAATATGCATTAGTTTTCAGACATTTCTAATTAATCACTCATTTTCAAACGTGTATTGGTAGCTGTTCAATTAGTGAGAGACCAGGATGTCTTTTAAAAATGTAATATCAGCTCTGGGCAAGCACTAGACTAAGTCATTAAAAGAGGTTGTTTCATGCTTCATTGCAATCACATTCAGTACACTGGCAGGGAAATCCATTAAAGCTACCTGTATTGGTAGCCAAAACATTATTAACAGCTTGCAGTACCCTATGGATTTCCAGCCTACAGAAAAATAAAGGAAATTTCTCTTCTCCAGCCTAATCAACTGTCAATTAGGCAGCCAATATTTCCAGTAGCTCTGTTTTCTTGTCTCAGTCTTTGTCTGGTGAGTGCTGTGTCATCAGACCAAGATTCTTTGATCAAACATTCACTGGAGCTGGTTACTTAGAGAACAAAAGTTATACATTTCATAGAAACACAAACTATTGTTGCTATTGTCCGTTCTGCTTCAGGAGATCTGGGCAGCGGGTATGGAAGAGGGCAATGACAGCTCTATGGCATATTCTCACACAAGCCCTATTTTTAACATGGAGAGGCTGGGGCACAGGGAGTTAGGAAAACCCCAGTCCCAACTTCCTTACAGAAGAATTCAGAGGAAACTCAGTGAGGGGAACAGTAGTGAGCTGGACTGGCGCTGCCCAGATACAGAGGAAAAGGGTGGCTCCACCCCCACATGGGCCGAGCACTCGCGCTGGGAGGTGGCTGCAGGCCCGCAGAATGCAGACAACTGGCCCAGACCACCCGGAACCCAAGACGACCCGACCCTGCAGGAGACTGCCGGCTGGCCCAACCCCAACAGAGCTTCTGCTGGCAATTGAGGCCCCCTGCCAATCAGCTTACCTCACCAGACCTGCAGGTACCCTTGGACGGGGAGTGTGGAAGTGGCCCAGGGGTAGTAGACCCCTGTCTGGCTGCAACGCTGGCAGAGGATGAGTCAGCGTGTTGCAGCTTGGATCCCCACTGATGCGATGGCAGACCCCTCTGCCACCCTTAGGGCCCTGGGCCAGGACGCAGTGGAGTGGGAGGGCCTGCGTCCCCTCTGCCACCCAAGCACTGAGTGGCAGTCTCCCCCTCCCTCAGGCTGGCTGAAGCTGAGTTAACTGACTTTGTTTGCAGCCCCATCTGAGTGCAGGTTGGAGCTGAGTGACTTTGCTTACTGCCCCGCTCTGAACCAGAGCCTAGGCTGATTGTTTGCTGCCCAGCCTGAGTACAGGCCTGAGCATACTCAGTAGTCTTTGCTGCCCCACCCCGACCAGGGCTTGGGGCTCTGTGTTTGTTGTTCAGCCCTGACCACAGGCCTGAGCTCATGTCTCCTATCGCCCTGTTGATTCCTCACCTCAGGCGACCCCCGGAGACATAGAGGGGCGGATTGGCCGCCCACAGACCCAGAGGAGGAGGAGGAGCCACTCCCCTCAACAGACTCCAGGAATCTTGCAGCATTTCCTGGCCCCTACTCCACCTGAGTATCTCTCTGTAGTGTTACAATCTGATCCTGAGTTTTGCATCCTAGGGGGAAAAACCCATACAGGGCAGAATGGGGGAGTTAAGGAGATTAGGAGAAATTCAGATCTTCCAGATGAATGTTAGCAAGTACAAAACTACCACAGAACAGAGAAAAGTAGTGCCTGCTACTACCTGAATTCCCAATAAACTATTTCATATCGCTGCTAGTATCATGCTACCAAGAAAAGGACATGAAGTTACGTTTTATATGCCTCCATAAATGAGAGATTAGTAGTACTAGTTTGAGAAGACAGGCAATATGACAGGCTCTCTGCAGAGTTCAGCCAACAAACTTCCATCTTGGCCTGCGTTCCCTTATTAATCTACGTCTGGATCATTCCCTCAGCAGTTTTATTCTTTAATATAGGAGCCAGCCAGTCCAGTGAGTGTGAAAAATTCAGTCTATCACTTAACGTTTAATACTGAAATTTTATGTCAGAGGCCTATAGACTCCCAGAGTTGTACAAGGCAGATGCTGTAAGTCCTAGAGTTTGCATCCAAATATATGAAAAACTTGAGCTCCTAATAACAGGTTGAATAAAGCTGGACACTGGGGACCTATACTATTGCTAATATTAGAGCAGGGAAAACAATGGAAACATCTGAGAATCCTTGTTTTACATGTGCATCTACGGAGGGTTAAACCCACATATTCATTAGTACACTGAAGGCTTTGGAATGTGACAGTAGCAGCTACAAATAATCTAGATGTTGAGGAGATCGGTATGAAGTGTGCCATGACTGGTCAGAAAGTTCAGTGCACTAGTTGGTATCCTAGCAACCTCAGAGACCATTTCTTTGAATACTGCAACAGTAGAGACTCAAATTTAGTACATGACCTCAGTGGCAAAAGAAACTTATTTCAGAAGGGCGAGAGCAGACTACAATACTGCACTTTCTGGTATTCAGTATAATGGCTACAAATAAATAGAGCTTCTGCACCATTGCCATGTCATAGACAGTAAACACGATTTAAGAATGCAGTTCCATATCTGATTGATTCTAAAAACATGCTGCATAAACCCCAAAGTGACAGGGAAGGGGCAAAGGAGGCTCTGTGTACTAAAGGAGACCGCCCGCTTTAAAAGGAGGAAGCTGCTATCCGTAAGGGGGAAGTGCTGAGAAGACTGTGACTCTTGAAGCAGCAGAAGGAACCCAATGCCAGAGACTTCCTGTGAAGTCTGTGAAGAGTCTGTGAAACCAGGGGCAAGCCCAGCAGGGGGAGACTCCTTTAGCTACCTGTCCAGAAGGACTGCAGTAAAGCTGCTATGGAGGCACCCCTGAAGATAGGGGGTGCCACTGACCTTGTCTCTTTTTGTTGATTCCAAAAGGGGCTTGTTCTCTGTTGAATTTGAACTTTTGCTGTTCCCCACCTGTGAACAAAGCAAGATGGTCTGTAAGGGTAGTGCCCACTGCAAAAACTAAAAGGCTTGGGCCTGGAGTGGGCTGAGCCTGTGGTGGTGGTAATGGAGCATGGCAAGGGGCCCCAATCCAGCTAGAGAGGTGCCCCAGAGAGACTTTTTTACACATGCCTTACTAGGAATTCTATTGGTTTCCACTAATTATTTATACCTACTGCCTTTTCACCCTTTTAGCATTGTCTAATGTGATAGACAGGGAGCTGCACAGCCTATAAAAGCCATTATTCAAATACTACTTGTAACATAGGCATATACTGTTTGTAGTGCTGTCAAGCATGATAAATGGAAGTACCTTTAATTATAGTTAGATATTATCAAGGGCAGTCTGCCATGGCAAATACAATCAGAAGCAGGATGTGATATTGATGTGTTGTATACTGTCACAGGCACCATGTTTGAGTATAAAATACTAAGAATAACACACACCCATTTTATTAAACCTGACTTACAGTATTTCTCAGAGCTGGATAACTCGCAACAATATTTTTTCAATCTTTAACTCTACTTTTCTCTTTTCTTTACACCTTTAATCCTGAGTTGAGGATGTCGCCATAAACATTTCAGGAAGAAGGTTCAAATCTTCTAATTTATCTCAGTTTTTAAACTACGTAACTGAAGCTTGTACACAAAATCTACAAAATCACAAAATCTCTGTATTCTACAGCTCAAGTGCCTTGGCAGAATTAATCTTTCAGATCATGTTTTCACTCTCCTATGGCTTCTTGGTGATGTTTCACACTTTTCACGAAGACTCACTCAGTGGATTGGTAAACTCTGGAAACACTTCTGCCTATGCTCAGTCCCAATTATTTGATTTGATTTTATTTTTTGTTCCACTCATACCATCGTAGTTATTTGTTGGTATTGGGTTGTTTCAGCATCTTTCCTTTGGAATGTCTCCAAGTCCGGTTATTCACAGTATGCTGAAATTGAACTAGAAGCACACACAGAAGTGTCCTAGGCCTTCTTTCCATCTGAAATTCTGCTGAGGATAGTCCATTAAGCTAATTATGTTGAAAGATGTAATGTTTTGCATCATACAGCAGATTCAGAAATATTAGAGATGGAAAAACCCTACAAACTAAGTCATGTAAGTCATCCTTCCTGGCAGTGGAAGATTGTTTTCGAGTGCATTTTAGTGCACTGTCCAGACTACTTTTATAATGTTCATGTAACTGCATCACTTCTCTTACTATAATACTACCATTGTTATTTCAGATTCTCAGACATTACCCCCCTATCAGTAAGAAATAGATCTAATATGGCTTCTCTAAGGCTTAGGTTATCTCATTTCAGGATAATTAAGTTGTCCTGTGTGTAATTTAGGATTCTCATTGATAGTAAATGTTTAGCTGTAGCTATTATCAAGCAAACGTCTGAGTAAAGACCATGAACGTGCCTACACTTGTGAGTTACAGTGCAATAAAGGAGCCCCGGGCGCACTAGCTCACTACCTGTCCACACTGGCAAGGCACGTAGAACGCTCTGACTCCGAGGCTAAAGCGCTGCTGGTACTCCACCTCGGCGAGAGGAATAACGTTTGCTGCACTTTGGCTACAACGCTCGGGTGTCACTGTGAACAAGGTGTTGCGTTACTGCACTCTGATCAGCCTCCGGAAACGTCCCCTTAAGTCAAGTGGCCACTCTAGTCATTGTTTTGAACTCCTGTAGGAATGCGGAAATACCCTTTCAAAGCTCCGTTTCTGACAGCTAGCATGGAAGCCATTACTGTGGAATGATGTGTGTGAGAGAGAGAGACGGAGGGGCGGGGTAGGTCTGCTGCTGTCTGAACTTACAAGACAGCATGCTGACATGCTCTCAGCCCCCCAAAACCCACTCTCTCTCCCCCACATACACACAACACACTCCCTGTCACACTCCACCCACCATTTGAAAATCATGTTGTAGTCACTTGCATGCTGGGATAGCTGCCCATAATGTACCACTCCCAATGCCGCTGCCAGTGCCACAAATGTGGCCATGTCAGTGCACTTGAAGCTCTCGGTGTGGACAGACTGCAGAACTTTCCCTACTGCGCTCTACGAAGGCTGGTTTAACTCAAAGTGCTCTAAATCTGCAAGTGTAGTCAAGCCCCATGATGAGTGTATTACCCTGTAGAAAGATCATACAGCCTTGAACACTGGTCCAAGGATATTTCCTTTTACCTCTCGTCTATTCCTGGTGGTTGGCAGCAGATACACATTGTAACTTCTGGTCCTAATTACTTTTATCCTTCAATACACTGTTCGCTGTCAAACTCAGGAGCATTTTAGAGGCTTCTGACATATTGTATAAGTCTTTTATCTATTTTTTCCTTTCTCTCTCTCCTGCATAATTATAAAAGTGGTTGGTAGCACTATCTATTACTAGCTAAGGTTACCTGATACTTCCCACATAAGATCATGTTTTCAGCTGCTTGTAACTTTGTCTAACTATAATTGTTTGGACTGAAAGTTTTCATGCCAGATGTCTGTCTTAGGCTGATTTTTTGGGGAGTGGTGTGGGGAGGTGGGGGAGGGGGGGAACTTTAGCCAAGACCATTCAGCTGTTTCTTACAATGAGAGTTGGGGGAAAAATAGTGTTTTGTCTATATTAAAAAACTGTGGTGACCTTTTTGAAAATTTCTTCCACTCCCATGCTTTGGTGCAGGAACTTGACATTTGGCAAGGGGATGGCCTTTGTATAAAGGATGTGCCTTTTTCTGTCCTCATGAAAATGTAGCCAATTATAAGCCAGGAGTCGGCAAGCTTCGGCACGCGGCTCATCAGGGTAATCTGCTGGTGGGCCATGAGATATTTGTTTATGTTGATTCTCTGCAGTCACGGCCCCCTGCAGCTCCTAGTGGCTGCAGTTCGCTGTTCCCATTTCACGTATCAAGAATTCTTAGATTTTGACAGCTAAATTCCCCAAACATTCTGTATGCACTGGTCATGTTTCCACTTAGGGCTGAGTAAGATATTACCTGGAATGCAGCTCTGGACTACTGTGGGCCATGCTAGGTCCAGATCTGGGGCAGCTGAGCTGAGAGCAGGGAGACTCTCTGTCCTGTGCCCTCAGTGATCCACCTGATGGCCCAGGCAGCCTGGAGAATTAAGCTGCCTGATTTGAATGAAGCGCCCAATGGGGCAGTATGTGGCAGAAACTGAAGATTGGTGGGGAGTGGGAGAGGGAATCTGGGATGGGGAGTTGTAGGGAGAATGAGACTGGCTGGGCAAGGAGACTGGGACTGCAGTTCAGAGGAGTAAACTTAAACTGGGAGCTTAAACTGGGAGTGGGGGCTGTAACTGGATGGACAAGAGAGACTGGGACTGAGAGCTGGGGAGGGAAATGAGGGGATTGGGAGAGAGTAGGTTGGGGGAGATTGTGATTGGATGCCGAGTCAGGGGAAAATTGGGCTTGACGGGGCAAGGAGACTGGGACTGAGAACTAGTTGGGCATGGGGAAGGACAGTTGGCAAGGCAGATTTGACAAAGTAGCAGGGAGCGGAAGTAGAACTGGGAGTGGCAGGGCAAAGAAACTAGAACAGGAGCCGTAAGGAATGGGGGAACATTGACATTTGATGAGAAGCTTGAGAAATTGGGACTTGAAGCCAGCAGTGATGAGAAACAGATGGGGAGGTGTGTAACTTGAGGCCAGGGACAGGAAGAGAGAGAGTTCTGATGAGGAACCAGAAGTGGGGAATTGGGACTGGCTGGGTAAAGAAATTGTGGACAAGGAGCTGTGGGCCAGCCCCAGGTACTTGGAATGGCTGGGCAAGGAGACTGGGCCTGGGAGTCTGGAGGGTGAAACTGACTTACTGGGCAAGGAGACTGTGATTGGCTAGATGAGGAGAATGAGGCAGGGTGAAGTGCCAGGAATGGGGAAGTGACAGGACTGGGGCAGGGACAGGGTAGAGGGGACATGCTTCTGGGGAATGGTTAGAAGAGAGTGTGCCCCCTAAACACAATCCACTCTAGAGCCTGGAATGGAACCCAAGATTTCTGAGTTGCCATCATTTTTCTGCTGTCTGCAAAGATCTGTGAAACCCAATAGCACAACGTGTCTCATCCCTCTTTACTGCTGGTCCACACAGAAGATAATAAAATATTACTGCTGTCAGTTACTCTGTTAGCTCAAGTGGCTGAAGTCTGTGTAGAGGAACTACAGGTTCCAACCCTGATGATTACCAATGTGTTTTTTTTCTTGTTTTTTCCCCATTTGTTTTTTAGAAAAAACTAGAAAATTACATACAAAATAGCTATGTTAAAAACATTATTATTAATGTTCTTAAACATTATTAATTATTATTATTATTATTATTTGAGTTGCAAAGTCAAGCACTCAAAAATTAGCAAATGCCAGAATTAAGGTCACCTGTGTAATCTTAATTTGCACCCCCCTGCACATATGCATTGTGACCTAGTCTTTAATTACATTTTTTCACAACTACCACTGCCTCATTCAGTGCACTGGACGGAATAGAGGTGGTGATGAATTGGGATTTTATTGTAAAGGACTCTGCTTCATTTACTGCATAAGTTGACAGGCAGGTAGTGAAAGAGGCAGGGGACTGCAGGAGAAAAAAGGATGCTTTCAGCTGCCCTTCAGAACTGGACAGGGGCAGCGAGTTATATGGGTCTGTGGTGCCTGTGCTCCAGGAATATTCAGGGCCCGGGGGCCCATCTCCACCAATGTTCAGGGCTGGGTCTCTCCCCCAGCCCTACTTCCACCCCCACGCGCCTCCCCCAGAGCATCTCCCAGCACCGCCTGCAACCCCCCCGGGTGATTTAAAAGGACCCGGGGACCCTTGGCCTCCGCTGCCATCACTGGCAGCACACTGGGGCTTAGGTGGCTTCCTGCCCATCCTCGCTCCGCACTGCTCCCAGAAGTGGCCAGCACGTCCCTGCAGTCCCGGGGGCAGGGGTGTGTGTCTCTATGTGCTGCCCCGACCCTGAGTGCCAACTCCACAGCTCCCTTTGGCCGGGAACTGCAGCCAATGGGAGCTGCAGGGGCAATGCCTGCAGGCAGCGGCACATGGACAATCCCCAGCCCCCCCACCCCCGCCTAGGAGCCGCTGCCAGAAGAATGTGAGGGTCCCTTTCAGGAGCCGCCTCAGGTAAGTGCCACACCCCTCACCCTCTCCCACACCCCAACCCCCTACCCCAGTCCAGAGCCCGCACCCCACACCCAAACTCCCTCCCAGAGCTGCCCCCCCTCACCCTTTCTTGAAGCCCAACCCCCTGTCCCAGCCTAGAGCCCGCACCCTAAACCCTCTCCCACACCCAAACTCCCTCCCAGAGCCTGCACCCCCTCCTGCACCCCAACCCCCTGCCCCAGCCCAGAGCCTGCACCCAGCACCCAAACTCCCACCCAGAGCCTGCATCCATCCCGCACCCAAATTCCCTCCCAGAGCCTTAGGCAAGTGTGGTGGAAGCGGGACTTGGACCCATTCTGGGCACAAACAAAAATTATACAAACCTGCCACCCCTGGAACTGGATTCTATCTTTGCCTCTACACAGTGATGCTAGTTAAACCACTTAAACCAAGCTTTTCAAACATTAATTGTGCATTCCTCATTCTTTAGGTGCCTCACTTGAGACCCTGAGGTCTGACCTGCAGAAACACAGAGCTCTCACAGCTGTGCTTTGAAAATTAAAAGTGCTATATATTGCTAAGTACTCTGACAAATGAGATTCTAGGCTGTCTCAGATTGGGCACTCAATATGAGCAGATGCTTTTGACCTTACTCTCTCTGTGCCTTTATTCTCCATCTGTAAAATGGGAATACCACCACCCTTCATCTTACAGGGCAGTTGTGGAAATAAATTAATATATGCGACATACTCAGATACTATAGTGATGAGCATTATAGAAAATCCAATGGGGAACCTAATAGTTCAGTCTTCAGAGTAGGATTTGAATAGTGTATAGTAAATGAGGCCTAGTGCCACACATTGAACAACATGGAGAAAATGAGGCAGGGGTCCTGTGGAAAGATATTATGTGATTGTGTAAATAATAACTATCATAATGCATATGCAAAAGGGGCAGAATTAAAGTTGCACGGAAAAACTTAATTATGGCATTTCCTAAGTTTTCAGTGCTTGACTGTGCACCCATAATAATGGTCTTTTAACATAGCTATGGGGTTTTGTTGTTATTTTGTGTGTGTGTGTGTGTGTGTGTGTGTGTGTGTGAGAATATTTATCTATACTTACCTTTCAGTTCTAAGAATTATTCCAAGATTTCAGTCATACTCACCAGGTTATAATCTCCATCCAAAAGTTTATTTCCCATGTTCCTTGAAGCTGTGTAAAGACACTTCTGTGCACAAATATTCCTAATGTTTCTCCTTTTGTTTCAGAACAATTCAGTTTTGTGCCTTGTTTTGTAAGTTAGATGTGCCTAACAGATTATTTCAGATGGCTAAAAGAGAATTCTGTTTAATTCCAGCCAGTTTTGAAGCTAAACCTTCTACTTAAGTGGAGACCATCTCTTCTGAATTGTCTCCTCTTATCACAGAAGGCAGTCTATTAATACTTCATAAATCCAAATGCTCCATGAAAAGCACCAACTGCCTGAACACAGACGCATTCCATGAATTCTATGAATGAAAAACTTGCTCTCTACACTGGTTACATGTCCATTAGTTAGCTTTCAATATCACTCTTCTCCTTGTTTCAACAGTGCTTGACCAGTGGACAGATCTTGGTATAGTAATCTTTTTAAGGTTCTCATTGATGGGACTAGCTCCCAATTGTTTTGGAAATACTGTGGACTATTAGTGAGGTGTCTGAAGTCAAAATAGTGTGCATATACAATTAGACTGCAGAGCTGGGTGAATTTATAAACATTTTTCCTACATGTACTGTCTCATATTTAAAAATAATTTATATTCAGATATGCTGATGCTACTTTTCTGTTTGTTTTCCATGAACATTCAAATGATTGAGATTGACTTGTACTAATGATCACAAAAAGCTATTTTTAAGCACATACACAAAAGTGTTTTCACTAAAATATTTGATAAGGGATCAGACATTGCTCAACGTAGCAGGGGAACAAAGTTCCCTTTGCCAGAGCTCTGGCAAAAAGTCTATTAAACAAGCCAGACAACACTTGAATAGACCCTATGCAATTAACACCTGCAGACACGTGCATTTTCTTTGTGTCAGTGATGGAGGTAATGGCAGAAAATTACAGACCAGAAAATATGTCCTCTGTGTCCTGCACTTTGTTGAACAAAGTTTTGACACTCAATAAATAAGTATGTATTGAATACTGAATGTAATTTAAGGACTTCTGTTAGTAACGAGGACTTCAGGAACCCATGTCTTGTACAGACTGATTTTACCTTCTGTATGATGAGTGGATGTGGTGCTGATAAGTTTTGCTAGCTCAATGCATTCCTAAAAAATAATCATCTATCATGTCCTTTTACAGAAAATGTCACTACTTGCACTCAAGGTCTGTCAGGCAACACTGTAGGAAGCAGAGGATATAGTCATTGTTCCTTCCACTCCTTAGTCTTTATTTATATGAGCATTATAAAAGGCCCTGAATTTGCTAGCTCAGGGCAGGTAACCCTACTGATCACTGCACTATTGTTTGGAATCTGTCTCCACCCTGGTATATTTCATTAATTTTTGAAAGCACCTCAAGCCAGAGTGGCCTAAAGCTTCAAATAAAAAGTCCTTTCACAAGCAGACCATCAGCCCTATAAAGGCAACTACAGTCCAGTCAATGTGCTATAGGGTCTGTTGGAAGGTTACGCTGGTGAATCCAATTCCCTGCTTTGTCACAGTTGATGCATTTCTTGCAAGTCTCATTTTTCCTTTGTTCAAACTTGATTTCATGCAGGCAGTTTCATGATGAAAGCATAAAAAAGTCCCTTTTTGCTTTCTGGAAAAGCAATGAATCTAATACGGGGATATTAAACTAGCCCACCACTGACTCAAGAAATTCCAGGAAGTGAGCAACAAGTACAGTGACACTCTAACCCAGCTAGAGAAAGCAAAATAGCTTTGTGCTCTATTCAACTCATCAGTCTCTTTTTGACAGACTATTGTCAATATCATGGTGAAGAAAAGAATAGTTTTACTAATGGTGGACCACATGCTATCCTACTATACCGTGGTGGACAAACTTTTTGGCCCGAGGGCCACATCTGGGTGGGGAAATTGCATGCAGGGACATGAATGTACAACTGGGTCACGGGGTTGGGGTGCAGGAGAGAGTCCGGTGTGTGTGTGGGGGGGTGCAGTGTGCAGGAAGGGGCTCGGAGCAAGGGGTTGGGGTGGAGGAGGGGTGTGGAGTGTCGAGGGGGCTCAGGGCAGGGGGTTGGCGTACAGGCTGTGGTGCATCAGAGGGCTGGGATGCAGGAGGGGCTCAGGAGAGGGTTTGAGATGCAGGCGGGGGGCGGCAGGGGGCTGGGGTGCAGGCAGGGTGCAGGAGGGGGCTCAGCGCAGGAGGTTGGGGTGCGGGGTGCATACGGAGTTTGGGGTGTGGGCTCCGGGGTGGCAGCAATGTGCACCGGAGCCAGGGCAGGCTCCCTGCCTGCCCTGGCCCTGCACCGCTCCCGGAAGCAGCTGGCACCATGTTCCTGCAGCCCCTGGGGGGAAGGGGGGCTCCACGTTCTGCCTTCGACTGGGGGTACCTCCCCCGAAGCTCCCATTGACCACGGTTTCCCGTTCCCAGCCAATGGGAGCTGCAGGGGGTGGTGCCTGCAGACAAGGGCAGCGCACAGAGCCATCTGCTACCCCCACCCCTAGGGGCCACAGGAATGTGGTGCTGGCCGCTTCTGGGAGTGGCGCGGGGCCCACGGCGCCACAGGGGTGGCAATCCCGCAGGCTGGATCCAAAGCCCTGATGGACCCAATCCGGCCCGCAGGCTGTAGTTTGCCCACCCCTGTACTATACTGAAATCTATACAAGGGGCACGAACCTCACTGCATTTCAGATGGTGACATTTCTTCCTAAACATTCCTTTTAGCATCACTTCCCACTGATAAGGCAACAGATTCAGTCCCCTTCTATTTGATCATTGTACTTGGCCTATAAATTGTCTTTCTTAGGATACATTCAGTTTTAGAGGAAAAACAATACATTGTCCATCAAAATCTTTGTGTTGTGCATGCATCAGGTGAGGTATTTCCAGCAGAGACAGGGAAGTGTTAATACCATTATACAAGGCACTGGTGAGATCTTATCTGGAATACTGTGTGCAATTCTGGTATCCCATGTTTAAGAAAGATGAATTCACACTGGAAGAGGTGCAGAGAAGGGCTACTAGGATGATCAGAGGAATGGAAAACCTACCTTATAGAAGAGACTCAGAGAGCTTGTCTTGTTTAGCCTAACCAAAAGGTGGCAGAAAGGAGATATGATTGCTCTCTATAAATACATCAGAGGGACAAATACCAGGAAGGAGAGGAGTTATTTAAGTTAAGTGCCAGTGTGGACACAAGAACAAAGGAATATAAACTGGTCATCAACAAGTTTAGGCTTGAAATTAAATGAAGGTTTCTAACCATCAGAGGAGTGAAGTTCTGCAACAGCCTTCCAAGGGGAGCAGAGGGGGCAAAAACCTAACTATCTTCAAGACTGAGTTTGATAAGTTTATGGAGAGGATGGTATGATGAGACTGCATACAATGGCATGTAGCTGATCTGCGACGGCTAGCAACAAATATTTCCAAGGGCTGGTGATGGGACACTAGATGGGGAGGGCTCTGAATTACTACAGAGAATTCTTTCCCATGTGTCTGGCTGGTGGGTCTTGCCCAAATTCTCAGGGTCTAACTGATTGCCTTGTTTTGGGTCAGGAAGGAATTTTCCCCCAGTCAGATTGACAGAGACTCTGGGGAGTTTTCCCCTTTCTGTGCAGCATGGGGCTGCACAGTGTAAATGTGTAAAATGGTGGAATCTCTGTAACTTGAAGTCTTTAAATCGTGACTCAGCCAGAGGTTTGGCATCTATTACAGGAGTGGGTGGGTGAGGTTCTGTGGCCTGCAATGCGCAAGTGGTCATAGTAGATGATCATGATGGTCCTTTCTGGCTTTAAAGCTATGAGTCTATGATTTTCATCAAAGACTTCTAACCTCAATAACAGCACTTGGATCCAAATCCTGCATTACATTTGAGTTATGCTCAGCACATCCAAAACAGGGGTGGGAAGTAGCATTAAGACTTATGCCACCTTAGGATCTCACCACATAGGAGGAATCCTCAAGTGGGCCAGAGCAGCCAGATTTCCGTCTGGTTTGTGCTGCCAAAGTGGGGACCAGGATCTGGCCTTAAGTGTTTGTGACCTGTTTTACAGTGGTACATCAAGCATGCATTTACAGAGACATACACCAAACTCCCTGGTAAGGCCTGTTTTAAATTTGAGCATAATTAGGTTTGGCAGATTTCATTTTTTTTTATTTATAATTTTGATGATTAATTGATTTTAATTTAAGATTTGTTTATATTTTTTACTATTTTAATAATTGCTGAAAATGAAGGGGCTGGGTAGGAATTAGGGTTTGGGCAGCACTGACTGCAGGGCTGCAGAGGGCCCTAGAGACTGGGCACAAGGTGTGGGGACCCTGCAGTCTGCAGCAGAGGGCTGGAAGTCTGTGGTCCTGGTGGGACAGAACAGAGACCCTTGGCACTCCCAGCTAATGAGAGAGAGGGTCTGGAACAACGGGGCCACAGAAGGCTCCCTGAATTGCTGCTGAGCCGGTGACACCCTATCCTGCAGGTGTAAGGTATGGAGAACGCTGCAGTCCTGGCAGAGCAGAGATGCTGGGCCTCGAATGCAAGGAGGACGACAAGCCACACCACTGCTGAACGACTCTGTCGCCAGGTAGGAACCATTCAGCAGCAGGGTGGCCTCCCCCTTGGCAGGGAACTTGTCCTCTGCCTCGCGGCCCTGCCCAGGGTTCCCAGCTTTGCCCTGCCAGGACCACAGCCTTCCCCACACCTTAGGCCCGCAGGGATTGGTGTCACCTGCCCCGCAGCAGTGCAGGGAGACATACACAGCTCTTTTGTTATGGTCATGAGGGAGCAGGTCTGTGACAGTGGGGCTGCAGAGCTGGTGATACCGGCTCACTGCAGGCCCAAGGGGTGCGGGGGGCAGGGGGGAGGGGGAAGGAAAGGCTGCAGTCCCACTGACTGTTACCAATTGATAATTTTTAATGTCGATTTCAGTGTGTCAGCTGCAATTGACGTTTACTGACATCTATCAAATCAAATCCCACCGAGGCTAAACATAACATTTTCTTTCACAGAGTTGCCTTGATATGTAGGCAACTGCTCTTCAATCTGCCATCTGGTGCTATGAGATCACTCTCCCAAGCTATAAAAATATCCAATAGGTAATGAGCAATTTAGAAATGCTTAAAAGACCATCCACCATTTCTGGAAAGTTTAACAGATACTGAGCAAAGCAAGTGAAGATTGTCTGAAATGTGTTTAGTTTGGATTCTCCCATATCCATATGTTGTGCCCACTAATCAGGTCTCTTACAGGGTTGTTACTAGCAAGAATGACAATGGGAATGTCAGAAAAGCATATTTCCTTCTCTTTGGAATAGTAAGTTGCTACTAGCCCTTGGCATTGGGGGTGAAAGGGAAAGGGCACGTAGCTAAAATTTTCCCCTCTGTGACTGCAGAGGAGATGTGGGAAGGCCATGAAGGAAGCATGGAATTTCATTCCCACTTACGTCCCACAACTTGGACCTTAATGAGGCACTTGTAAGAAACCTGCTGTGGCATCTAGTTTTGAAAACAGTATGGCTTCTGACCATGCAGCTAGTGTTTGGTCCATTGCAGGAGTTAAGCAGAAGAGTGCTGGTAGGAAATGCCTTACAACTGGGCATAATCTTGGTGATCCAGATGCATATTTTTAGGTGTTCCTAATAACCGCTAGCAGATTGTGATTTCCTTACTATGGGCAAGATTGTAATGCCCCCTTCACCCGCTGGATAGTACCTTAACGCCATGAATAGTGCCACTGAAGTCAGTATGACTACTTGTGAAGTAAGCTGCTACGTGCAGTGTAAAGGTATCACAAGCTAGCCCCATGTTACTGATGTCGCCACACTGTGCCAAAGCCTGCCCTATGCTGTATGTGTCAGCGGGGGCTGGAATAAGGTGCAGGGAGTCTTCTTGCCCCCCCTGAGCACAGGTAGGAGAGAAAGGCCGCAATAGGGCAGAATGCCAATTTCCTCAACAGTTCCATGGGGGCCTGGTCTATCGGTTAAGGAGTATGATGCATCTCTCAGCCTCCAGACTAGCAGTGTACAGTGTGCTCTAACCAGAGGTGCATGGTGCTCCCTTTGAGAGGTGCATGGTGCTCCCTTTGAGAGCACCAGTAAAGTGAGCTCTGTGGTGCAGTCTAGGCTTTTGCCCTGAGCTATCCTGCACTGTGCTGGTCCTCTGCTCCCAGCATAAATCAGGAGAGTAAGGGCAGGATTTAGCCTTGAATATAGATGTTCTGGCTAATCCCTGAACTGACTTGTGAAAGCAGAAATGATCTCCCAGCTCATTAAAGAGAAAAGATAAGAAAATAATTGGACTGTTTTACTCAAAGGAACACCCCTCCTCATGTCCCAGTATATCAACTGGCAAACTCTCTCCTTCAAAGTTCAATCCATCATCTATTAATCAATGTTAAGTCTTCTACTCTGGGCCCTGCAGCTCATTATTTATATAACAGTGACAATGACCCTTAACAGTCAGATTAAAGATGGCACAAAGTACATAAAATCAATACTTTGTTTCAAACCACAGACTGAGAATCAAAGCAAGAATCCAGACAAAAATTTACATGCGTTATAAATTTTGCTATAACTATTCTCTCCTCATAGCTAAATGAAAACATATCCAGTTAGAGTCATACTTCACCTCCTTTTGCTCTGCCAGTGCAATGCATTACTTACCTGTCAGTCCTTTCACAAGACAACCACTGAAGTGTAAATTCTGTATTACTTCAGGGTCATTGATAGAAAACGATGTCATGTATATTTCCAAATAGATTTATCCAGCATTTTCACAGGAAAATTGTTTACAACTAAGAAAAAATAGCAATAAATATGCAGAGATGCTTTTGTTTTGCATCACTTTGGGAGTCATTTTATTTCATATTTAAGGAAACCAACCGTTTGTTTAGGAAGCACCAATTAGAAAACTACACCCTACCGAAGAAATTATTTCTAATCCACAAATAGTAGTATAGTACATTTTTCAGAGTCAACATAGCCCTTTTTCCTTCTTCCAAATGCTTTATAGATGCTTTCAGAAATAATCTGTATGTAGCACCAGGAGAAAAGAATTTGGTTTTCCAATCTGATCCATAAAAGATTTATTGTTTTTCCGTTGTTAATTTTATATATTTTGTGAAATCTGAATAGAAACAGCTCAAGAGCTGAATGAGATTTAGCCAGAATCCTGTTTTTGCTTCTACTTGTCTCTGTATACAACTGTTAATAAAATATTATAGATATATTAGTGGGTCATCAGCTAGTTCTAGATTTGTAATAAGAATAAGGCAGAAATCAAAAGAAAAAATGATGTATAATGAACTGCTAAGGCAGGTGTTAGTTAACTGAAATAATAGATATCAAACAAAAAAAAAAGATATATTGTTCATAGGAACATGGGATTCTTGGTGGTGTATGAAGCAGATAAACAGCATCCATTTTTAATTACATTTCAAATGGCCCATAGAAAATGATGTATGGGCTGAAGTAAGATGCAAGGAAATAATTCCATCAAGAAATGTTGACAATATCATCACAAACCGTGGGAATTAAGCTCTTGATGGAATTAGCTCCCTGCTGCTCTTTGTTATGTTTTATAAGACACGGTTTGGATCCAAGAATACGTTTAAATTCTTTCAAACACACATACAGACAAGTTAATTAACACCAGTTGAATTCATGTAAATAAATGACAACTCCTAGAGTTCTTGGACAAATACAAAAGAGATGTAACGCAATCTTGTTACCTTGTTACTTGGTTGCTGTATTAGCAATCAAAATCATTTCTGATATCGTCAGCTCCCACCCAGAAAACAAACCAGGAAATAGAACCACACAGTGTAAGTGAACATACATAGCCCATTTAAGAGAAATCACACTAAAACCAAAAATCTTTGGTTTGTGACATTCACAACCTTGACATTCACTTTTGTAAACTGTCAGTCTCCCATTTGGTTCAAAGTGTGGTATTGGAATAATCAAAATGTTTTACTCAAACATGTTTGAAAATATATAAAAAACCAAGTAAACCTATAGGTCCTCGTACTAACTGTTCAGAGGAGAACCCCACCCTGGATAATACTTTTCAGCTGTCACCAAGACAAAGGCATTTACCAGAAGGCAAAGTCTTGGTCGGCTGGTAACCTCTTCCCCCCCAATACATATTCTTTCTTCCACATTCATAAACTGTTTAAGTACAGTTGTTGCTAACAGCTTTCAATTTTGCTGATAAGCATGGACGGAGGTTTATTTTTCTTTCTTATAACTGATTAAACTGTATTATCACTAAAACCATATATTATTATGCTAATGCGATAAAAAAAGTAGTAAATCATGATGGTCATGTCATCCATGCTATGACCCTACCAGTAATAACTGTACTGAAGACAGTAATTTTAATGTAGTTTCATGTTTGGCGTAGGTAGTGCTTAAGTGTACAATCTGTGGCCTGGTTTGTGGCAAAGAGCTGGAATTTGTTGCCCCACAAAATGCAGTGCAGAGTGGCAAAGTGTGCTAGAGTAGGGCTAAATCTGAGAAGGGGGAAGCAGGCTCCCATGCATCCTGCCTCATGATACTGTGGAAGTTCCATCAGTAAAGGCTCCATGACTGGTGAACCACAGTAGGGGGTATGGAGGGGAGGAGCTAGCTCTCCATCGCATACTCCCCTCAAGACCAGTCAGAAATCCCCTACGCAGTTGCTACTGGAGGAACCCATAGTAAATTCCTCTCTGAGTCAGCACAACTACCACGGAATTTGGAGGTAACCACAAAAATGACAACTTGGAAGTCATCGAAGTGGTTTAATCTTGGGAAGAAATGTGGAAACAGTGAGCTTCCATTGCACATACCCTTGCTCTCTGGAGGTTTCCCCATATGGATCTCAGGACATCCATGGATTCAGGACACTGAACCTGCTATCCTGTCAGTGGGAAGTGAGGGTCAGGGGGGAGATGCTGCCAAAAGGAATAATTAGGAAGAAACATCACCATCTGAAACTCCGTGAGGTTCCTGACCCATATACAAATTTTAATACATTAAGTACCATGTGACCCACCATTAGTCACACTATTCTTTTCACCTGCATGATATTGATAATAGTTTGTCAGGAAGAGAGTGGTACATTTAACAGGACACAAAGCTATTTTATTTTCTGTATGAGTGGGTTCATATTTTCTCAAGTTGATGAACTAGTTCAGTGTTCCAGTATTAGATTCATAGCTTTGCTAGAAAGAATACTAGACTATTTTTAGGCCTTCTTCATGAAACTCTTGCATTCCACTTACTACTCATTTCTATGCCTGTTTGTGGGGCCCAGGAAGAAATGATGAAGTCATTCCAGCTTTCAAGGACCAAGCCCTGGCAGCTAATATTCCTTTAGAATTTATTAATGATTTCAGAAGAAGATAAAGTAACAATTCCCAAACCCACCCTATGCTTCTCTCCCATTTTGCATTCTAGACAAAACAAACAAACAAACATAAAACAAACCAAAAAAACCCCACCTTTTGTCAGTATTTGGCGGATCACTTTGTTTTCAGATTAAGTAAATTAGTCAAAAAATTCTCTGCACATTCATTTGGGTTGGGTAATTCCTTTCCAGCTGAAATACCAATTATTCTGATGTTGCCCATACTGACTTGCACAGTTTCTTTTTAATAAATCATTTCATGTAACATTCATATTCAATTGTGAGGTTTGGGGTTTTTTTAAATTCTTTTGGTTTTTTTTTGTTTAACCTCTTCTAGCCTCTTTTTATGCCTGAAGATTTATTTATTGAGTTTAGTAAACATGCACTTCAAACGGTTTCCAATTCTTGTTCTTCAGAGCTCATTTGCCTAGCATTTATCAGTATTGTTCTGAGCATTTATTTAATATTGCTTTCACCTCTCAAAAGGTCACACTCACATCTGCTCATTTTATTTTATTTTTAGGGAAGTTCTGCTTATTAGGTTTAATGGTAGCTTTCCACTTTAATTTTATGTTAGGCTTTTGCAGCATTTCTAAATATCCCTCAGTCACGTTCACTGCTTACATCTCCTCTAATTCAAATGGCTGTTAAAGACTGTTCTATATTAATTGTACTTTGTAGCATCCAGCAGCTCCAATTATGACTGGGATCTCATTGTAGCCTTGTCCTCCCAGGTACTTTTGTTGTTGTATATGCATAAGTAATGCTTTTAAATAACTAACAAAAGATTCCAACATTTTATAGAGCTTCCAACTTTTCTACGCTCTGGTCCAAGTCAGGAAGGCACTTATGCATATGCCTACCTAGGACATTTGCAGATGCTTATAGTTAAGCATGAGTTAGAGTGCTTTCCTGAACGGTGAACCTTTGTCCCTGAAGATAATGTGCTGTCTTTCTTGCAGGTATTGCTGCAATTTGTGCTGTGAAGCAGTTTTTTAATAACTGCATTTGTTTTAAAACTCAGGACATAAAGCTTTCAGAAAGTCATTGTCCATCTTCTGGACAACAGAACATTTCATATGGCCATTCCTCCCTTAAGTGCAACAGAGATATGCATTAATAATATCGTTTTCCGCTCAAAAGGTGGCAGCATTAATGTATTTCACCACGAGTTCTCTCTTTCAAATGGATGAAAGTGCCCAAATTACTATCATTGCAAGATTGAGCAAAAAAGAAAAATGGCATTCAAGACATTCCTGACACAGTTTATTGACACTGTGCATGTTACAGGGTTTTAATATGGGACCTATTTTACTGTCTTTTACCTCTAGGCATCTTCATCAGAAAATAAAATAACACGTAATCATAACATCCCAATATGTAGCTGATACAGTATACAGATAGCTGCAGAACTGTATTCTCAAGCCTAAGGCCTTGGGATCTACTTACTGTTTTGTATCTCAGAATCTACCTAGCGTGCCAGGAATCTGGGGGGCGGAGGGGGGGGGGGGTTCTGTGTGAGGTGGAAGAAAAGGTTTTGAGTGCATGGTGGTGCAGAATGAGACTGTTTTTGAGCAAAACTGAATTATGGCAATCCAGGCGCCATGCACACTATGACATGGTGCCCCAAGTGGCCCTGCCTCCCATCTGGTGTGACAGTAGCAGCTTCAGCCTCTTGTCTAAAAGAGGAAACACCATGGGGCTCCCTTCTTCCCCAGCCAAGAGTGGCATCAGGGATCACCTCCTTTTTTTCCAAAAAGACAGGAATGACATCAAGGGACTGCCCTATTACGTACTCTAGAAGCTCTGATGTATCTGCTTGGGTGGATGGACCAGGACAACTGTACTCTTCTCCACCTGCCTCACAGAGTTCTCCTCTGAAGTGGTGGTGATAGTTCCCCACCCCCTGAGACATGGGTCTGGTGTTAACACCCTAATGATATACAAGGGGAAGTCCACCCCTCTCAGATATTTGTTAAGGCCATCTGCAGATTCAGGTAGACGTTGTTGAAGTAGATGCAGTCAAGACACATTTTCAAGTTTTTCTTCACAACCATGAGGGATAGAAATTGACTTTTTTTTTCTTTTCAAAAGAAATCTGTGATTCAGCTGTAATCACATCAATCCAGGAATGGTACCCTAGGCAAAGGCCTATGCCTTAACCTGGCAGTGCCCTTGAGAAGCAGGACTGGCTTCTCTCAAAAGTGCTAACCAACACTATATCATAGAGCTGAAGACTCTCTCCTTCCTTAGGTCACCTTAATAGCCATTCAAAGTTCAAGAAATATGTCAGTCTCTCCAATATTAAACTCTACCTCATAGAATTAAAGAACTTTGTGCCTTGGATACATTTTGATCAGCTCAAAATGGTGAGGAGTTAAATTAGGACAAGCACCAGCAAAGACCCTTGAATCATCTCAAATTTCTGTCAGCAGCCATTCCTGTCACTTTGTCTGTATTCCAGAGGCAACTCACCTCCCATTCCACCAGCTCCTGACCCATCCCTTCCCTCAAGTTAGGAACCAACAGGGGAGAAGAGTCCCAGTGGGAACTGATGATAGGGGCAATAATAATGTTAAAAAAAGCATAAAACCAGAAACAAATGATAGGGGAGATTAATCTGATAGTGTGGGGGGTAGGGATGGGGGACTCCTCACACACAACGAGCATAAAGGTGTTTGCCCACCTGAGAAGGGGAGGAAGAGTATGAGCGAGAATAAAAACTGGGGTTCTTCTGAGAGGGAGAAAAACAGAGGCACTAGAATTAGGTTTATCCCCTATAAAGGAGAGCTAAGGATAAATAGACTGATATTTAATGCTGTATCAGTTTCAAAGCATTAGAATGCAAGCAAGCCATCAGAAACCCAGACAGCAAAACATCATAAATGTGTGATGGATGATAGTAGAAAGAGACTCGCACACTCCCGTGCAGTATGAGAATGGTATGGATTTTACTTAGAAAGGCCAGAGCTGTAGACATCAGCAAGAAGTGCTAGGCTGTTAGGCAAATGAATTGCTTGATGGCTGAATCCTAGACACATAAGGTTGAGTTAAAGGGTACTTCATTCAGCAGTATACTGTCTGCAACAATGAATTAGTCCATTATAACTATATGAGAGAAGGATTGCTGTCTTTACAATACACATGTGGGTGCTTTACACATTTACTTTTCCTCTGAAATGACTATTACTGCTCATAAAAAGTTCCTCGTTTTCATGCCTAGACCCTGAAGTTCTTAATTCCCATAAAAGGTGCAGGATTGACAGGTTTATGTGCCTTTACACTGCATTATCAATGTGCCTAAAAAATGAACTGGCAGGACTACTCTTGTGGCTATAAGGATAGTTCATACTACATGCTCTTTGGCTCCTCTGCTAAGAATATGAATAAGGTGGTGGTGATAGTGATTTTTTTAACATCTACCCACTAGGGTAGAAATGAATAGAGAACACCAGTTCAGCCTCACAGCGGTGCAGACACTGCTGAGCGGTGCTATGCTGCTTCAGCCACTGCAGAGGCAGCAGGAACAGCCGTAATGTTCAGACACTTCTTAAATTATCTTTATAAGCTCTGTGACTACAAACTAAATATCACAGACTCTCTGCCCCACCCTTCACCTTATGCTAAATCACTGGTCCTAATCTCTCATCTTCTATGCAAAACCCAGATTTTAAATTGGCAGCTCCCAACTTTCTCACTGAATCTGGTAGAGCAACTCGAACAATTCACTTTGCAAAACAATTTATTCAAGTAACATAGCCCTTTTTTCTGACGGTTAATTATTCACAAACAGATAAGTTTTACAAATGTATTGGTAAAATCAGGTAGTGAATGAACATAGTTGAGCTATGGGTTGGAAAGATTATTTGCAAACAGTTCTGAAGTGAGTTGTTTATGAGCTATTCAAAACTCAATAGTTGAGCTTTGTGTGTGGCCACCCACTCACATAATATTAGTTTCTTCTTCCTGACTGATTGACCTAAACTTTTCTTTCATTTGCTGGATTAAACAAATTTTAGTGCTGGACCTGAAATTTGCTGTTCGGAAACATAATTCTGAAGAAAACTTCATCCAGCCAGTATTTCTGAACAACAAAATAGTGAAAGTGTCCAAACTGCCTGAATCAAAATTCATTTTCAGTGAAGTATTTGTAAAAAGATTTTTACATTGCTTGACCAGATGCAGAAATTGTCTCAGCTACTTATATCAACCTACCCAGATGCAAAAATCACAAAATCTCAAAAGCCATGAGTATTTCTATAAACATATTACAATTATGAACTTCATTATTTTATGACAAAAATGCCAACTTGATTATATCATGCAGTATCAGACCACTGTTTCCTTATTTAGTCATTCAAGCTTTCTCCTATTTAAAGTGTTTGAATTTTTTTCTCTCCCCAGATTGTTGGGATGTAACCACAACACATCCATTGTACTGTCTGACGTGAGGAATCATGAAAAGCCTATGAGACTAGCTGTTCCATATAACTCTTCCGTTATAACACTGCTGTTTAAAGCCTCTGGAGAAGCTGAATGTGATAAACTGGTAGTTCAAGCCTCTGGTCATACTCAAAACTGTCAGTACTGTCTGGATGGCTTACATTTTGTGGTATTTTTGAGTACACACCCATTTAAAATAAACAAGTGATTAAAGGCTCTCTCGTTGATTGAACCACAAACTGTACATCTCCCGGAATTTCCTCTGCTCTCCCACTACCAAAATAAAGTTACCTCTACTATGATCTTTCATATAAAACAAACCTGAATGAGAACCAAGACAAGCTGTTTATAGCAAAATTAGTCCAGACATCTTTTGCTGACATTTGATTCTGTTTAGTGCTCTACTGATTTTAATTTTCTGTCTTGAGCCTATTTCTGTCCTTACACTGTTTTCTGTTGTTTATTACTTTTCTGTGATCTACAGCTTCCATGAAAGCCTCGTTGAAGCAAACCTCTGCAGTCTATCAGCACTATTTACAGTTCAATAACTAAAAATGTTTAATCATTTCTATTAAAAACTGCTTGTTTTCAGGGCTTTACAAGAGAAGCAAAAAGTCTCATTACACAGAAAATGGACATAAATTCTCAGCTAAAGGGTGATTTAGCAAAATAAATTTGAAATTGAAGGGCCACAAAATTAAAACTGATACAACACAATTTCTTTACATAATCCATAATTAACTGGTGGAATTAATTCACTGCCACAAGATGCTATTGAAACTGGGAGTTTAGTACTATTTTTAAAAAAGTATTAGACGTTTATAAGGATAACAAGAATGCTGACAGTTACCTTACACCGGATAAAAATGCTTAAGGGATAAAAACCAGCATGCTTCAAGGCATAAACCAACCATAAATTGCCTGCTGTTAGGCAGAAACTTTTCTTTATAGGCAGATTACTCCATACCTCCATTGCTTTAGTGTAGAAGACACTCACTACAGAAACAGGAGGGGTTCTCCTGTCGCTGTAGTTAATCCACCTCCCTGAGAGGCAGAAGGTAGGTTGATAGAAGAATTCTTCCATCAACCTAGTACTGTCCACATAGTGATATTTCACATCCCTGAGTGACTTCGCTGGGTCTACTTAACTTTCTAGTGCAGACCTGGCCTAAGTCTGGGCTGGAGGAGAGGCATCTCCCTCCACTCAGGATTCACAGCTGTGAACCCTCTCTTGGAGTTAGGTGCCTAAGCCATGCCACTGTTTTCTAAAGGGAAAATGAGAGGAGGTGGTGGCAGTGCCCCCAATATCCCAACAGTTGGAGAACTCACTCAGGATGTGGAAAACCGGTGTTCAAATATCTCCACTGCCTGATGTGGAATAGGGACCTTCTCCCAAGTGACGGCACTTTCTCAGTATCTCCTGTTGAAGTGGTTACATTTTCTATAGAATATTTAAATATTCTTTGGGCCGGAGAGAAAGAATGACTGTATAGCCCAGTGGTTAGGGCACTCACTTGAGAGGTGGGAGACCCAGAGTCTAGTTTTTGTTTCCCTGATATTTAAGTCAGCTTCAACTGGAGATATTGAGAAAGCCCCACCCCAGAATAAAGTGGCACTTAAGAGCCTAGGTCTTCTGTGTTAATCTAGCCATCTCTCTAAACTAGCACTCCCACATGGGAGATGGAATGTTATTTAGATGTATTTTTTCCTCTTTTTATCATTAACGTTTGGAGTGGAGGAGGTAGTTTGCTGCAAAGTAGTAAGTCTATATCTTTACACACTTTTGCCTTTTATGTGTCTGAAATCAATGAACTTTAGAAATACTGAAAGCATTTTAATGGGAAACTGCTAACATGTTCTGTCTAATGCTGCTTGAAAAGATTCTCCATCTAAAACATAATCATTTTTTAAGTCAGGTTATAAATGCAGTGTACGATATGTCAAACTTGACATTTTTTCCTGGAGAAAGACTAATATAATGATGTGCCTGCTGATTATTTTACGTGAGCCTGATCTGATGAATATTCATGTTCCAAACCTGGAGTGATCTCTCTGCTGCCAGGCTCTTTTCAGATTAGTTATTCGATTCCCCTTACCTTTAGAATATGAGCTGAACACTCTGTGTTAGCAAGTTAAGGGTATGCATACATTACAAAATTAGGTCGATTTTATAGAAATTGATTTTTAGAAATGGATTTTATACAGTCGATTGTGTATGTCCCCACTAAGCGCATTAAGTCAGCGGAGTGCGTCCTCACTACCATGGCTAGCATCAACTTACGGAGTGGTGCATTGTGGGTAGCTATCCCACAGTTCCCGCAGTCTCCGCTGCCCAATGGAATTCTGGGTTAAGCTCCCAATGCCTGAGGGGCAAAAACATTGTCACAGGTGGTTTTGGGCACATGTCATCAGTCGCCCCTCTCTCCATGAAAGCAATGGCAGACAATTGTTTTGTGCTTTTTTTCCTGGGACACCCGTGCAGACGCCATACCACGGCAAGAATGAGCCCACATGGAGCCCACTCAGCTCACTGTCACCATTGATGTTGTGGGCAACTCCGATTTTGAGCAGTCAGACACCAGGGCAATTAGAAGAGCACAGCAAGGCACGCTGCACATCAGAGAGGCTTTGAAAACCAGTTTCATGACTGGCTAGGCTTCGGTGTGACAGTTGTGTGTGTTTCTCCTTGATGCAAACCCGCCCCCATGTTGATTTTAATTCCCTGTAAGCCAACCACCCTCCCCCCTTCGAAATAAAGTAACTATTGTTTTTAAACCATGTATTCTTTCTTTATTAATTAAAAAAATATGAGATAACGGACAAGGTAGCCCGGGTGGGGTGGGATGCAGTGGGGATCTGTGCTCTTGTTGGCTTTCCTGCAGCTCCAATAGATGCATCATCATGTCCATTTGCTCCCCCACTAGCCTCAGCATCGTGTCCTGCCTCCACTCTTCGCATTAATTTAATTCTTTCCTGGCCTCTGCCACTGAATGCCTCCATGCATTAAGCTGTGCCCTAGCAGTGTGAGAGAACTGCATGAACTCAGAAAACATGTAATCACGAGAGTGTTTTTTTCGCCTTCTAATCTGCGATAACCTCAGGGACGGAGATGATAGGGGGAGCGTAAAAACATTCTACGCTCTACGATTCTGGGGAGACTGCATGGTCACCACACTGACCAAACAGGAAATGAAATTAAAAAGTTCCCGGGGCTTGTCCTGTGTACCTGGCTAGTGCATCGGAGTTCAAGGTGCTGTCCAGAGCGGTCACAATGGAGCACTCTGGGATAATTCCCGGAGGCCAATACCGTCAATTTGCGTCTGCACTACCCCAAATTCGACTAAGCAAGGTCAATTTTAGCACTACTCCCCTCCTTTGGGAGGAGTAAACAGGTGTTGATTTTAAGAACTCTTTAGGTCGATGGAATGGGGCTGGTTGTGTGGACACAGTCATTTTTAAATCTACCTAACGTGGCTAAATTCGACCTAACCCTATAGTGTAGACCAGGGCTAAGAGTGGTAGCCAACAAACTAAAACCCTTTAATTGCCTTTCTAAGGGCAGGCATTTGGTAATGATTAACTATATTAAAATCAAATATATTGAAATTAACTATACAGCTATAAGCGCCTCAGACCGGTGTAACTCAGTCCACACCAGACGAGTGCATTGATTTAAGTCTATTGTTATGTATCCTCACTACCATGGCTAGCATCAATCTAGTTAAATTGGTAGAGAAGTCCCAAGGCTCTCTGTTGTGCATCACCCCTTTACTGTGATGCCACTGACATCAATGGGCGTGTAGGGCACCTACCCTTTACCAGGTACAGAATCAATTCTTTCAGTTGTAGTTTGATGTTTGGAACTGGGATGGGGCACACCCAATTAGGAGAGCAACAAAACAAAACTAGTTAAGGACTCCTTCCATCTGCTTCACTAGTAATGAACGCAGTTCTAGTAAAAGAAAATCAGTGAGATCCTGGCCTTTTTGGACAACCAAAGCCAGCGAATGAATGCCCCTTTGTCAAGGGGGAATATAGCATAAAGCCACTATAGAAGAAAACATAGGTCAGACTCAAGGATTTTGCCCCAATGCTTAGATTAAATTAAATTACACTCAATAAAATATGCCACACTTCCATCTCATTCAGACTAAGACAGGACCATAATATAGTCATAAATGAAGCTCAGTAGACTAGATATCTTGAAATTCAAGTAGAATATTGCCACCTGCTTTTTATTTGGGAGTATAAAACAAAGGCGTCTTATAAGATGCCATATTTGTTCTCATGATATGGGAATGTTAAAGTTTCAGTAACTGGCCTATTGTGTTTGTAACACTCATCACCACTGAAGGGCATAGTCTAGAGATGGTCTATCTTCAAACAGATATTTTTAGTGTGACTAGCTGTACACTTCATTTTTTTGTCTGCGTAAAGTATGTCATAGCTAATATTTCCTCATATAACCGAGCACTTGTTCCTCAAAGCCTCTGGGTTTTGAAGTAGCCATTTTTATTCATCTATATACCGGTAATACCTATGCCTTCATTGCCAAATAATTCAGGGTCCTAAATAAAGTGACCTCTGAATAATAATTACCCACATATTGGTGGCAACTAAACTAGGCAGGGAATAGATAGGATCTGATGTTATTTTCTTATTTGTGCCTAAAAATGGGATGCAGCCAAAGACACAATTTTTATTATGTATATTCAAAAATAGGAGAAATATCTCAGGGAGCTTTTAGTAGCTTGTAAAGCTTTACGTATAGATATGAGTTATTATCTCTTTCAAAATATCGGAGATTCATAAATTGGAATAATTCGCTGACAATTTATTGTTAAGTTTATTCATTATTTTTCCAATCATGACTGGGACAATTGTGCTATGCATTATATACAAACCTATAAGAAGAGACAGTAATTAAACTAAGAGAAAATACAGTCTAATTTAAGGTCAGTTGTGACAAGAAAGAGAAAAACAATTGGAGGAAATGAAGCAAAAAGAATAACTCTGATAGCACCACATGATGATGTAGACTTGTTAGAAGATCCCACTAGATTGCTTCAAGTCTTTCACATCTTTTAAATGAGGTCTAAACAAACAAACAACAAGTGCCAGTGGCCCTACTGACCCTCTGCCTAGCCACTATCAGCTAGCAATTTCCTGTAGCATCACAGTGGAAGTGGATCTTGAGAAGGGATTTGATGGAGAACAGGACAGTGGACTGGGGAGGTGCTGCATATGGAAGGGGTCTGTTAGCCCTTTACTAAAACTTGTTGTTGGCTCCCTCCCCATACCAGGAGAAAAGGGAAGGGCTGCAGAGGACTTAGGATCTTGGGACTGACAGAGCTTCTGTCCAATCAGAGAGCTCCACACCAGGGCCGGTGGTAAGTAGTCAGCACTCCCAAGTCAGTCTAATTGACCAAGCAGCTGGGACAGTCAGAGAGTCCCAGCTCAGGTTCCGGCCTCAGTGCGTGCTGCGGGAAGAGGAGACAGGGAGAGCAATCCCAGGCAAGGTGAGGGAGCTGGGGTGGGAAGCCAGCAGGAGAAGAGTAGCATGGGATGCCAGAAGGGAGCTGCATAAAGACACACAACACGTGTAAGAGCCAGCGAGCAGGACTAGGGTGGCCAGGTGCCCGGGTTTTGACCAGAAAGTCCAGTCAAAAAGAGAACCAGACAGTGACTGGTCAGATCTACTGACTAGACACCCAATGTCCGATTACTGTGGGCAGTGGAAGCGGGGATGTGCCGGGTCATCACCTGCACCAGCCCCTACTCGTTTGGGGCCATCTCCTATCTGTGTCAGGTGACTGCAGCTCCCAACCCTGGCTTTGCAGGTGAATCCCTCCTTACCCGGGCAGGGACGGGGAGCGGTGGAAGGAGAAAATCAGCGAGTGACGGGGGGATGGGGAAAGAGGAATGGACGGGAAGGCTGGACCTTGGGAGAAAGAGGTGGGGAGGGGAATAGGATTGCCAATGATGATTGGATTTATTCCTGGAGGTTTCATCACATAATGACATAATCTTTCATTCAAAAATAATCTTTAATTCCTGGAGACTCCAGGACAATCCTGGAGGGTTGGCAAACCTAGTGGGGCAACTTTTGGGGGAATAGTTGGGGTAGGGTTGGGGCCATGGGGGACGATGGAGAGAAGAGGCATTCCTAGCAGGGACCCACTGCAAACAGGTGGCAAACCCAGCAAGCAGGTGGCAAACCACCCCACCACACTGCTCTGAGACCAGCCATGCAGGTGGGCGTCACTAGTCCCGGCCTGGGGAGTTCGCAGAAGCCCCTGAGCCAGCAGAAGGCAACATGTCCTGTGGAGTAACCAGCCAGTTATACAGATGCTTGTGATGCCCACTCCTGAAGCAAAGACTGGTGTGAGCTGTACACAGCCTGGACAATGATGACCCCACATCACAGCAGACAGGGGAGCGTGGAACTCAGAGAAGGATGGGTTTTAATTTTTCTCTCCTTTTCAGTTGACCCCTAACTACTGCGGGGTGAGTGTCTGCTCTCCCCGGTGCATTCTCCTGCTTGAGAGGTGGGTCTTCTTCATTCACTAAGGCCTACTGGGGAACAGCATTTAGTGATATTTCAAATTGTAGGGGAAGATTGGTGGGCTTCCACAAAAAGAATAATGGGGAGGTGGGAGGAGTGGGGTAAGAGCACTGCTTGATAATTTGTGTGGAGCTGTGAGTGATGCCAAACCCGGTAGGCAGGGCATTATCCTAATCACACACCTCTGGTGGAACCACCAAACCAAAGAGCCATGTTTCCCTACCCCACAGAAGAGACTATTACTGTTTAAAGTGCGTTTTTTGTACATATACATATAGAGTAAAGAGTTTCATCCTTTCATTTGGGTGTAGGAAGTAGCATAAGGATTGCTTTAGTATACTTTAAAACCTTTCAACTGCTTAGTGTATTTTGAAACCTAATAAGGTTTCTCCAATTTTCAAGCTGTTCCTGAGAAAGATAAATCTGTTTTACTGGATTTGGTGTTTTATGTGTGAGCCCCTTTTTAACAGTTTAGTTCAAGATAAAGCTATTACCACAGTTAGGGTATGTTACTTACTGGGAATCTATCCAGTAACAGCGTGGGAGCACTCCACCTTACAGATGGATCTGACATGGGTACAAAGCAGCAATTGGAGAGGAGGTACTCTGACAAGAGGGTGAAGTGATTTGGAAACTCCCTTGTCATAGTCTCCAGTCTTCAGGCTCCATCCTAGGGTATCATGAGGAGCTGCGATGTCCCTCAAGAGGGATGGAGGGAGGGTTGCAGCTATAAACCAAAACCCAGAATGTTCCAGAAACTCAGTAGGTAAGGCCCTCCTGAGGCAGCCTTGCTAGGTAGATCAGGAGGAAAGGAAGGCCCCTGGAGTTACTAGTGTCCACCCCCTTCTCACAGGTAGGGAACCACAGGCCTGTTCCTCTGAGTAATGCTGGGGGCTGTGAGAGACGGGTTGCTTCTTACCCCCTGAGATAACTTCAGGTGGGGGAATAGTTCCGTTTTACAGTACGCCTGACCCTATCCTCTTTATATATACGTAGCTGTGATGGGGTGGATAAACCACACGCCGGGGAGTTAAGGGTACAGGAAGAACTCTAGGCCTGGGAAGCTTGCCCCAGCAGGCCTGTTGGGCTTGCTCCAGTTGAAGGAAGGACTTACAGGGGAGTCTCTTCAGCAGAGCATGGTGGTAGAAGGAGAGAGACAGATCTGCACTCACTGCCATAGAGGGACTAAACCAGGAAGGCATTCCCAAGGAGAGGAACAGGGCTGAAAGCAGGAGGAGCAGCAGTAGAGGTAGTTGCCTGCTGGCTCTGAGCTGGCCCAGAGCCAACGGCTGGAGAGGGCTGAAGACAGGGGAGCAGTGGAGGAGCTTACACACTGACATCTCCAAGGCCACAGAGTTGGACCTAGAGGAACAGTAAGAGGGCCAGGGGGACTAAGGGATTCTCCCCGGCAAGGATGCACCCAGCAGAGATGCTGTTGGAGTTCTTGCTGGGAAGCGTAGAACTAACTGCACTCCAGCTGCAGGGGCTGTTCTGTTATAAAGACAGAAGAGGGCTGCACTGCCACACTGGGGTGTGACCAGGGATGCCGGGGCTGTATGTTGCATGCACTGTTTGAACTCTGTTGGGGGAATTCTGGATTACGGTGTTGGGATTTCTATGATTTATGTGCACAGAACATAAATGAATCCCACCCAGGCCATATTTATATTTGAGAAGATGCTTTGGACTATTTCTGGGGATACTGCAGGAGAGAGACAGAGATAGCTGTGCCTGTCCTGCCACAGGAATGTGTTCCAGGCAGGGAGCTCTATGACAGTGGGGTTATAGTATGGATGGGGTTAATTCAAGAAGAGGCTGACTGCACATAAGCAGGAAAGAGTACAATGGCTTGAGATAGCCACCCATCTACCAACACTTAAGGGACAATGCAAGAGCTATTAGTTTTGAAGTTCTATCTCTGACACCCAGCTGAGATCAATAGACTGGGCCCAAGGCCCAGGAAACTGAGGCCTGGTCTACACTTAAAACTTAGATTGACATAGCTATAGCACTCAGGAGTCTGACAAATCCACCCCTAGGCTCTTTAGCTATGCCAACCTAACCCTCATTGTGACACAGCTAAATTGCTTCCATTGACCTAGCTACCATTGCTTGCGGAGGTGGACTCCTACAGCGATGGAAAACCCCTTCCGCCGCCACTGTTGTCAGGATTACAGAGTTATAGCAATGGTGCAATCGCTGTGCCATGATAGCACCCATAGAGTAGACATAGCCTGAGAAACAAGATTTCTGGCTGGCCCCTCTCTTTCTAGGGAGGGGGCAGTTGTTTGGGAAAGAAAACAAAGGGTGGCAAGCTTCTAGGTAAGATCAATGTGTGTATAGACTGCTGTTTTAAAAACCTTTTCTTTCATGTTATGGTATGTTTTATTCCTACTGTTAAGATTAAGCAAGGTTAAGATTACCTTGGTTTAAGAAGGCTGATTGAAATAATAATAAACACATTTGATCCATAGGATACTGTAGCCCAGGTCCCATGATTCCTCCCAGGAGCAGTAAAGCCATAAGCCCTGATACCTGAGGGGGTGCATCCAGAGGCACAACAAAAGGATTAGAGATGCAGCTAGCCCTATAACCGTGACAACTGGAGTAATAAGAGGTGAGTAGCTGAAAAGCTGGTGCATGGTATGGATAGGCTGAGTCAAGCAGACCTCTGTCAGAACTGCCAAACCCGCCCACACTCACTAGTGACAATAACGCCAAATCCAAACCCCGCTTCCTACACTAGACCCTCCCCAGTGACACACCTCCACCATACACGAGGGCTTTGACCCTTGTCATTTGGTCCCAGTCAATGAAGGACCATTCTACAGGCCATCTCTACCAACCAGCTCTATCTTTAAAAATAAACATTCATAGCTTTCATAGCCACATTAATGCGAAATGAGTTTATCGACGTTGTCACAACAATGAATAACCTAATCTCAATTGTGCTAAAGCATATTGATGTTGAACAAGATGTTGAAAGGTGGAGAACAAGTGGCTGCATACGTTTAGCAACTATATTTGAGAAAATGACTGCAGAAAAAATGAATCTGACAATAATGTCCTAATAAATGGTCTAATTTTGATTCAGGTCCAATTATTATACCTAACTTGGACTCATTACTTTTGAAATCATTTTCTTACTGTGAACTTTTCCAATCAAGTCGGAATGCAAATATAATATTAAAATGTGATACATTGTTCTAGCACATCCCTATATATTTTTTCTCTTGAAATATACTTGAATATTTAGCTATTATTCTGAGAATTTTCCAATTAAGTTAATGACATATTATTAGTACAATGAGTACCAAAAAGTACCAAATGAGTACCAAAAAGAGTGAATGATGATTCAATGATGATTGCCATTTTCGCTTTGCAATATTCTTATTCTGGGTTGCACAAAGGAAATTTTGTATTTAGAGTTAGATAGTAATTTGCTCTTTCTTATATGTCCAGGAGAAGTCACTGAATAATGACTGGTGCTGAATGGATATGGGGAACTTTCTGTACTTTCATGCAACAGATCCTATTGGTATCAAGAGTATATTTTGGTGGCTCTTTCTGTCTAATTTATGTTAGAGATGATGCATGTAACTTCTGAGGTGGAAGGGGGAACAACTGACAGTTTCATTATAGAATTTTGTGCTTGGATCCTAGATAAGTGTAAGATGACTGCAGAACAAAGACTTTCTGCAGTCATCTTATGTTTTCATGCATGATCTATTTTCAATACACCTGGATTGTTTGTGAATCTCACATATTCACTTCCTTACTATAAGCTTGAATATTTTGCCCGAAGCTCAAGATAATTAGCCAGTAGTTTCTTGATTCTAAAAGACTGGTACCATCGTTTAACTTTTCAACAGGTAATTCTTTCTGACTTTCAAAAATTCATGGAAGATTTCAGACATTCTGAGATTGTGCGTTAGTTCTCTTTAAATGTCTGAGTGTTTTTGTCCTCACCTGTCAATATATAAAAGTGTCAGAGAATCTTTTTTTCCTCACTCTCTGTTTACCTGATGCTTATGACCTTGCTAATTATTACCCAATAATTATCCATCCTCTTATAAAAAGTTCTCTGAAATCCTTACATCGCTTTAATGAAAAAGGATAAAAATATAAGCTAAAATTACATTTTTAACATTTCAGCTATACTGGAGATTTTGGAAACCTACTCACTTTTTCTTGTTCTATTGCGGTTATTTTTTACTGAATTAATTCATAGATTTTGTTCTTATTTCCTTTGACTCCCCTCACTTGCATTAGTTTATTTTGCTTTTTTGCCTCCTGTAGGTTTTGATTGCATTTCTTGATAGCAATCTTGTATGTATCAACAATGTAGAAAAGTAAGGCAAGAAATGGGTGGCACAATACCATATTTTGAAAGAAAAGCATAGTCAAGTGCTCAAAGTATAGGCTTGGGCAGCAAGTTAGATTAAACTCTAACCCTAGCTAAAAAGCTAATTCTCTAGGATGTGTTGGATTATTATTGATGATATTATATTTTTTTTTTATTATTATTATTATTTATTATTATTATTTTTTTTTTTTTTTGTTGTAGTCTGGGTCTATCGTGCTCAGCACTTCGCAGACATGTAACAAAGAAGAGAGTCCTGTCCTCAGAGAGCTCACAATCTATGTGATATGATGCAACTTGAGGAGAAAACAGACAAGTTGGGTGAGGAATGGTGGGCAGATGAGGTAACAAAATGAACAGAGCTGAGCACAGAAGAAGTCAGAGACAGACAGATGTTATTTGCCTAATCAATGACAGATGGGAGTGATCTGTGGGAAACATGGCAAAAGTAGGTTTAAGGAGAAATGTATGAAAGGATAGAGACTGGCCCCTCATAGAGGAGGGAGGTAGGTTTCTGGGGAAAAGACTGGCACAGGAAAGCGGCGGAACAAAAAATCCATAAACTAGTTGATCTGATAATGATGATAACCAACTCACAAGGACAATGGGAGAATAAATTAAAGTTTGTAATTGTAACTGAAAAATGAAAAGTGATATGTACTGGGTAACAGCTAAATATTATTATGACAAGAAGTATGACAATAGAGTAGTATATTTTCTTCTGTGCTATTGCAGGAAAAAAAAAAAAAAAAACACATTCAATGCAGGGACCATATATGATGTACAAAATCATTTGTTAAATAATTAGCAGCTCCTAAGTAGTCCTGTCAGAGTAAATATGTAATTATCTAGTTTAGCTGACTGTGAGAAGCTAAAGAGTGTCTTGAATGTACTGTATCTCTACAACATTGAGGGAAAAAAAAAAAAGAAAGGATAACATGGTAGAATAGTAGTCATGACTGGAGTATAGGTATTGAAGGTATGTGCTGTTAGGAAAGAGAGAAGAAATAAAGGCAAGGGTAGTATTGTGTATATATATGAGATGAGGTAATGTAAAAAAGAAAGAAGATGGAATGGATAAGACAGAAGTCTGTCTGGTCAAAATCAAATTGGGGAAAGAAAAGAGAAGCCTCCTCCCTGATAGCTTGGGGTGTGTGTGCTATAGACCATCCGATTTGGATATTTGGAGAGAACTCTTTTTTGTTTTTAATGATGTAAATACTAATGTGAATTATTGTGGTGTGGGAGATTAATATCCCAGATATAGACTGGAGACAAGAATAAAAAATAATATAATAATAACAGATTTCCAACAAGAGGGGATGCCATTTTAGATTTGGTTTTGGTGAGTAGTGAAGATCTCATAGAAGAAATGGTTGTAGGGGACAACCTTGGTTTGAGCGATTATGAGCTAATTCAGTTCAAACTAAATGGAAGGATGAACAAAAATAGATCTGTGACTAGGATTTTTTATTTCAAAAGGGCTAACTTTAAAAATTAAGGAAATTAGTTAGGGAAGTGGATTGGACTGAAGAACTTGTGGATCTAAAGGCAGAGGAGGTCTGGAATTACGTCAAGCCAAAATTGCAGAAATTATCAGAAGCCTGTATCCCAAGAAAGGAGGGGGAAATCATAGGCAGGAGTTGTAGACCAAGCTGGATGAGCAAACATCTCAGAGAAGTGATTAAGAAAAAGCAGAAAGCCTACAAGGGATGGAAGATGGGAGGGATCAGCAAGGAAAGCTACCTTATTGAGGTCAGAACATGTAGGGATAAAGTGAGAAAGGCCAAAAACCGTGTAGAGTGGACCTTGCAAAGGGAATTAAAACCAATAGTAAAAGGCTCTATAGCCATATAATTAAGAAGAAAGTAAAGAAAGAAGAAGTGGGACTGCTAAATACTGAGGATGGAGTGGAGGTTAAGGCATGGCCCAATATCTAAACAAATATTTTGCCTCAGTCTTTAATGAGGCTAATGAGGAGCTTAGGGATAATGGCAGGATGACAACTGTGAATGAGGATATGGAGGTAGATATTACCACATCCGAGGTAGAAGCCAAACTTGAACAGCTTAATGGGGGGCCCAGATAATCTTCATCCAAGAATATTAAAGGAACTGGCGCATGAAATTGCAAGCCCATTAGGAAGAATTTTTAATGAATCTGTAAACTCAGGGATTGTACCATATAACTGGAGAATTGCTATCATAGTTCCTATTTTTAAGAAAGGGGAAAAAAAGTGACCCGGGTAACTACAGGCCTGTTAGTTTGACATCTGTAGTATGCAAGGTCTTGGAAAAAATTTTGAAGGAGAAAATAGTAAAGGACATTGTAATTGGGACAAATACAACATGGTTTTACAAAAGGTAGATCGTGCCAAACCAACCTGATCTCCTTCTTTGGGAAGGTAACAGATTCTTTAGACAAAAGAAACACAGTGGATCTAATTTACCTGGATTTCAGTAAGGCATTTGATACAGTTCCACATGGGGAATTATTAGTTAAATTGGAAAAGATGGGGATCAATATGAAAATTGAAAGGTGGGTAAGGAACTGGTTAAAGGGGAGACTACAATGGATCATACTGAAAGGTGAACTGTCAGGCTGGAAGGAGGTTACTAGTGGAGTTCCTCAGGGATCGGTTTTGGGACCAATCTTATTTAATCTTTTTATTATTGACCTTGGCACAAAAAATGGGAGTGTTCTAATAAAGTTTGCAGATGACACAAAGCTGGGAGGTATTGCCAATACAGAGAAGGACCTGGATATCATATGGGAAGATCTTGGATGACCTTGTAAATTGGAGTAATAGTAATAGGATGAAATTTAATAGTGAAAAGTGCAAGGTCATGCATTTAGAGATTAATAACAAGAATATTTGTTATAAGCTGGGGACTCATCAGTTGGAAGTAACAGAGGAGGAGAAGGACCTCGGAGTATTGGTTGATCACAGGATGACTATGAGCCACCAATGTGATATGGTTGTAAAAAAGCTAATGTGGTCTTGGAATGCATCAGGCAAGGTATTTCTGGAAGAGATAAGGAGGTGTTAGTACCGTTATACAAGGCACTGGTGAGACCTCATCTGGAATACTGTGTGCAGTTCTGGTCTCTCATGTTTAAGAAGGATGAAGTCAAACTGGAACAGGTACAGAGACGGGCTACTAGGATGATCCGAAGAATGGAAAACCTTTCTTATGAAAGGAGACTCGAAGAGCTTGGCTTGTTTAGCCTAACCAAAAGAAGGCTGAGGGGAGATATGATTGCTCTCTATAAATATATCAGAGAGATAAATATCAGGGAGGGAGAGGAATTATTTAAGCTCAGTACCAACGTGGACACAAGAACAAATGGATATAAACTGGCCATCAGGAAGTTTAGACTTGAAATTAGACGAAGGTTTCTAACCATCTGAAGAGTGAAGTTCTGGAACAGCCTTCTGCCACGGAGTTTGTGGGGAGACAAGGCTTCCTGTGATTCACCATGACTCTCTGCCAGCCAGTAAAACAGAAGGTTTATTTAGATGACAGGAACACAGTTCAAGACAGGCCCTGCAGGTACAGACAACAGGACCCCCTCAGTCAGGTCCATCTTGGGGAGCCAGGGGAGGCCAGGAGGTCTGTCTGGCCTCCCCTCCATTTTCCCAGCAGCTCCAAACTGAAAACTTTCCAGCCCCTCCTCTCCCTTTGTCTCTTTCCCAGGTCATGAGGTCACCTGATCTCTTTGTTCTTCAACACCTTTAGTTGGTATCTTTGCAGAGGAGGGGCCCAGGCCATTAGTTGCCAGGAGACAGGGTGTCAGCCATTCTCTTTGCAGACAGGGTCACGCTGGCCCCCTAGGGCCACACCCCTATACAATCACACACCCCTATACACTCAAGAAATGCATAGGGGAAACTGAGGCACCCACCCAGCTCTCAGGGAAAACATTAAGAACATTCCCACTTCATCACACCTTTCAAGGGGAGCAGTGGGGGCAAAAGACATATCTGGCTTCAAGACTAAGCTTGATAAGTTTATGGAGGATGGTATGATGGGATAGCCTAATTTTGGCAATTAATGGATCTTTGATTATTAGTGGTAAATATGCCCAATGGCCTGTGATGGGATGTTAGATGGGGTGGGATCTGAGTTACTACAGAGAATTCTTTCCTGGGTGTCTGACTGGTGAGTCTTGCCCATATGCTCAGGGTTTAGCTGATCGCCATATTTGGAGTCAGGAAGGAATTTTCCTCCAGGGCAGAGTGTGGCCAGGGGAAAGAGTGTGGGGGAATGGGTCTCTGGGGGGCCTGTGGAGAGGCACTGGGCATTGGGGAGTGGGGCAGGTTTGTGTGTTTTTGGGCGCTGGGATAGAGAGTCTGTGGGAGTGCTGGGTAGTGGGGAGGTCTGTGTGGGGGCACTGTGCAGTTATGGTGGAGGAGGCACTAAGCACAGTGGGGGGTCTGTGGGCAGGGGGCCAGTGGGTAGTAGGTGGTGTTGTGCAGGGCACTGTGCAGTTATGGTGGTGTGTGTGGGGGGTCTCTGGGCAGGGATGCGTTGGGCCTAGGGGTGTGTGGCAGGGTCTCTGGGAGGTGTGGCGCTGGGCATAGGAGGTTGGGGGGTGCTGGACAGGGGGTGGCATGATGCGGTGCATGGGCCTGCCCCTGAGGGGAAGAGGTGCATTGGCAGTGCACGGCCAGGTGGGTCAGTGTGCGACTGGTGGCTGCTGGTTTCTAAACAGTGCCCTCGCACTGGACTGGGTGGGGTGGTGCTACCTCAGCTGCACCATGCCCCATTGCCTTTGCCAGCCTCTCGCTCTGAGGACCAATCCCCTGCACCATGCCCCATTCCCCACACAGGGATCCACAAATATGTTTTGCACCAGGCCTACAGAAGATTAATCCAGCCTGATGATGGGTATTTTTTTGTCCAGGCAATGGCAATTAAATCCAGGTATATTTCTAATATGAAATAAAGCACATCTAGTGCAATAACTGTACAGACTGATAGTCAGAAAAAGCACTATTCTCTAGATACAGAGGCATTCCACATATTTGGAACAGTATTTCCATCCTTTACTTAATTCTTTTGCCACCAGCAATGTGCCTCATATATTAAATAATAAAATACACCTTCACATAATATGAATCAGGCTGAAACCCAAACAGTGCCCTTCCTTTCCCCTTAATATTGCAGAACACATGCTATTTTCTTTGAGAGAACATAGATGAGTTCGAATTTGAGTTATGTGAGGGCAAAATAGCTCCCAAACTCTCTAATTTGTGGGAGCAAGGGACACAATTTAGTCTGAACCTATAAATGGCTGATTTTAAAAAGAATTAATTCTTAGGCTTTGACCTTGAATGTCAAAGTTTATCACACAGCAAAGTATTCCTTAGGAGTTATAAATCTCTGTCTCTCTGGGTTTAAAATGGTAAATGCTGCCAGAATCTTAAGTACAGTGAGATAAAGAGAGCTGCTTTAATAAATCATTGCCAGAACAGCAGCCAATCATCCCTCTTTATTACCCAACATCCTGAAGCTCTCTCATTTCCCATAAATGTCAGCTTGAGTGAAAATCAGAGAAAACCAAAACTCAGGGCTACTAACTGGCTAGAGCTACAGAGAAAAAGAACAAAAACACAACTGTCAGACAGAAAATCTTAGAAAAAGACAAACCAGCAGCATGGCACACATACCCTTGCAAATAAATTACGACACTGACAATGTTTGAGACTTCATAGGCAGCTAAGTATGAAAATAATATGAGCCACAGGCACAAATGACTTCAACATAGAGAAAATAAATGTTCCAAAAAATCCTTCCCCCCTACACTAATAGATAATGACATCTCTCATGTCAAAGAATGAACTACTGAGAAAAAGATGAAATACAAAAACAGCCTGGACAGCAAAAAGTACTGAAAGCCTGTTTCAATGAAATAGGTTCCTGTCCAGCTTATGAACTTTTGCCCTCCTCTTATGTTCAAGTATCACTTGCTATCAGATTTTTTCCACTCACTTTGCAAAGCTAAAATCAGTTCTTTGAATGTTACACATCAAGGGCATTTGTCAGGATGTTAAAGACTCATTTTCAAATAGAATACATACAACTATCTTTTGTTATTGTCTTTTTTCTCTACTATTCCCTCCCTATCTCAATGCTGCATAATAGACATATACTCAGTATAGAGTGTAGGATAATAACCAAACCATCCTCATTAATGCATGGATGTCATGCTCATTCTAAATGGGAGAAGAATAACTCCAGCAGGCAGAAGATGGAGTTGCTGTGAAACTAGAATTGAAGAGTAAAAAGATTACTTGTGTACTAAAATTCCTATAGCCAGCTCTGTGTGTACGTAAGTAATGTACATAATAGGCGTGTAAATGAGAACATAATTATAACCTGATGGGGGGATTATTCTCATACACAAAACGAGACGTGAAAATAGTTTGTGTCTATATTTATTGGAAAGCCAGAATGGGATGAAAAGGTGGAAGGGCGAAGCTATATATAAACATTGCATTACCAGCGAGCTAAGTTCCACAATCAAAAAATGAGATGATGAAATTCTTTAGGTGAGGATACAAGAAATAAAAGAAAAAAATAAATAAAGGAGAGCATCACAATGATTTTTTTTAGACCAAACCTCATAATACTTATGGGGATTGTAATACCAAAAGAGATACCTATTGAGTAAGAAATTCAACCAAACTTATATCACCAAATAGGTTCCTAAATTAGGTAGAAGAAAACTTTCTGATCCAGAAAGTAGGGACTCCAGATAGAAGGGAAACTATCTTGGACTTTCTTTTTACTAATAAGGAGTAATTGATGGAGATCATGAAAACAATTACAGATGCTTGAGATTCAGTAAAGTACAGTAAGGACTGAACTTATAGAGCAGTACCACAATATTACATGCTAGGAAATTATATTTTGACAAATTAAAATATCTAGCAAGTCAAGTCCAAGTATTAAAAATTACTAGCACCAAGAAGGCTGGACAATCCTACAAGACACCAGAGAAAAGATACCACAAACTTAAATTCCTCTATAAAAGAAACATGCAAGGAACAAGAAATGGACCATGCGACTGCTCAAAAATCAGAGCTTTTAAAAAAGTCGTAAATGCAAAAGAGGGAGGCAACCAATTAATAATGTACGCGTAGTCAAGTCTTGCAGAGAAAAGATAAGGGCAGCAAAGAAGCCTCATGAAGTAACTCTATCCAAATGGGAATACAAAAGGCTTTTATAAATATATCAGAGGAAAAACTAGTGCTAGACAAAAGCGAGCCCATTAATAAATGAGGAGTGGGTTTAAATTAATGATAACTCAAAAATAGCTGTGCTAGTGACCTCCTTTTACAATGTCTTTAACAAGAAAAATTAAAGTAGCTTGGCAAATTAACTCACTGTACCAATCACCATTATTTCTGAAAAGTCATGGGAAACAGTTTGCTAGAGAAAAACTAAAGGAAGGGTTGATTCTGTAAATTCCCATCCAACAAATAAATCTATTTTGTGTCTGTTTAACAATGAAAAAAATATTGAGACACAAAAATATTGATTGGCTTTAACCAGTTATTTGTGTTTATTCATTTATCCGGTTGAATAGCAAGGATGAAATTCTCTGGCCCATCTGAGTTGCACTCAGCACATAATGAGAAAGAAGTGGGTAGACGTGACTTTATGTCCCCTTTTGGGTCCCCAGACACTGGGGGCAGTAGGGATTTTAGAGTGGCTTTAACCTCCCCTGGGTTGCCAATGGCCCTAAAGGGTCATTCTGGCACCTACAGATAGCTGGAACGCAGACTCAGTCACATCTCCTACACTGTGTCTTTCAGGGCAGGTTTGGCTGTTCCTACGGTTCATTCCCCATACCAAAGTGTCATTCCTATTCCGCCAGAGGGACCCAGTGTACCTATGTGGAAGGCAGCCACAATGCTTGCATTTTCTCAGCATAAAAAGGTATTTACTTGCATAGCTGGCAGCCCTTAAAATAGCAAAGGATAAGCTACCTGGAAGGGACGGGGCTGAGGCGATGGTCCTGTCCCTAGTACACCAGCTAATACCAGAAGGGCAGCTGTGATGGGTGAGTACCATATACCTTGTATACGTAGGTAGCATGTGCCACTTTGAAATATGCTTTCTCTCCAATATCTCTTCATTATTTCTCATGCAAACCTTCAGTTATTATCAGTGGGAGACTTGTGGTGGATCAAGAGTCACGCAAAATCCTAATTTTCTAGCCCTGGACTACAATTAGAAATGTAATCTGGCATTTCCTCACTCTGAAGTCATGTACCAGGACTATTGGCATTCTGGTTGCTTCCTTTCAGTGTTTAGCCTGCTGGAGAGTTGACTTGTTGACTTTCATATATACATTGGTCACTTTTACAGACTTGCCACTTTTGCCTTAGATAAACTGATAATGATTCACAGTATTCTCTATACTTACTGTTATGAAAACCTAGGGAATACCATGATAACCTTGGTGAGGCAATTGGGAAGTTTTTAAGGGTGAACACTATACTGTGTGTAGAACATGATTTCTCCTTTGAGAAATGAAAGGATTCTGGGGTTCAATGGGTCAATGGATGTTTGTCTTTTTATCTACTTTAAAGGGACAAAGTATTAAAATGTAATCATAACAACCATCCTTATCTACTAAAATACAGCACTATAACATTCTCATGAGATTCACCTGGTGAAATCATAAAAGACTCTTCTAAAACCACAGTGGTGCCACATATTTATTCTTGAATCAGGATCTTTGGGTTTCTAGAATCCCTATTTATTCTCTGATCACCAGCAAGGGGCTGGAAAGGAGAGCAGGATTCATCTCTGGTTGGGTTTCCCTAAAGAACAAAGGCTGCCAGGGTACACACATTAATTTATTAATCTCTTGAAATGGATTTCTCCAGGGTCAAGTGAAAAGAGAAAGTCATTCCCTAAATCTACAACTGTAACATCCAGCACCTTGAGCTAACTGCACATCATCCAGCAAGATGTGGCCATATGTACAGTAGAAAATTTATACTGTGGCACACCAGGGGTGATTTTTTTTTTAAATTCAAAAGATGTTTTTCACAAGAGATTCAACAGAAGACGGTCAATCTGTGGAAGATATAGCGGTGTAAAATTCCTACTGGTGCCTCTCTGTGTTTAAAAATGCATATGCCTAATGCATGTCAACCAAATCTTTGCAGTCTGTCTTATAACTTAGTTTTATTCACAGTTCTACTATGCAATTCTCCATAGTACAAGCCATTGGAAAATTAGCAGCTTGTTACTACTTACCAGTTTTTAATGGAAATCTCATCTTCAGGACACAATGAACACTACTTGTTTATTGTTAAATTATCCTATCTTTCTTTTTTTTTTCTTTCCACATTAGCATAGCTATTAGCTAGTACATGGGCTCAGTGCTTCAAATAACAAACTGAAAAATCAATGTGTGAGGTAATTAGATGGAGTTGATGTTACCTGTGGTTTATGCTAGATTTTTATCACTAATTCTAGCAACACACAAACTTGAGACTCCAGAAACTATTACATTCCACAAAATGGAGCCTTGCCACTTGAATGAGAAGTGCTGGTTTCCCAGCAACTGCTGGCTGATGCACTTGAACACTGCAGTCTTATGATCAGAAATCAATTTGTGGTCTTGAAATGATCATAGAAATATAATCTCACTTGATCAGCAACAGGAATAAAAATATATGAAGTATTTTCATGAAAATGAAAACATTACTAGCAGAAATACAGGAGGCCCCCTGATCATCACGTACCTGTTATGTGAAAGCAGCCTCAGCTTGGCACTGATAATTAGTATCATTATGAAAATATCCAGCTACATCATGAATGGTGGCGGAGAGACACTTGGCAAGGCTGAGGGGTCGTGGGAGCAAGGGTGGCTCTAAATCATCTTCGCATTTTCCTTGATTCTGGGGCTGACTGGGGCAGAGCTGATTTTCAGTGTAATTCAGAGCAGCCTCAATGTTGCTCGAAGGCTACATCTGCACTACAGTCAGGGGTTGTAATTTGCAGCTCATGCAGATGTACCCATGCTAACTGTAATCTAACTAGCTAGCTCACTAAAAATAGTGATGATGTTGGACTGGCATGGGCTTCAGTGTAGGCTGTGCTCACATTGCTAGCCCACGCTGCTGCATCCTTACTGCTATTTTTAGTGAGCTAGCTAGATTACAGCTAGTGCAGGTATGTCTATATGAGCGTGAATTACACCCCAGTTGCAGTGTACACATAACATAAGTTATGCCCAGTTGCCATTCCGGCTTCCGGGCATCACCATGCATCCTGTCTCCAAGGAGAATCCCCTGCACTGGAGTCCAGAAAAACTGCTACACCTTATGTATACTACCCAGTGGATTCCTTTTACCAAAAGGGAATCCACAGGGAGCTGGTTAAGGATGCTTTCTGATTTCTGTGCTGCCAGAGTGGTGTAAAACAGTTGGAGAAGAAAAAGGCAAAGTAGAAATGCTGAAACAAGAATACATGGTTATTCTCTTTATTTATAAAGTCAAGGATTGCACTGTTCAGTCACGTTAATGCACGGTGGTTTGTGATTGGGGCGATGAAAGTCAGGCCTAGAGTTTGTTGTTGTTTTTAGGAAGACTGGCCAGGTGCCATTGATTTTGTGGGAGGGGAGAGAGGGTTGGTAAGAAAATGCTACTTCATGAAGCTGTTTTTTTCCGTGGTTGTCATGTGCCTGCAGTCACCATAATATTGATATTTAGCACTTATATAGCACTGCATTCAGGGCACATTTTCCCATCCATCCACGCTGTGCTCCATGGGAAATAAGGGAGTGTCTGTTCCCTGATTCTGCATGCTACTCAGCACCAGTCCTGGCCATGGCATGCATTAGTACACTCATGGGACCATACGCCAGATGAGGGTCAGTTTAGTATAGAGTAGATATAACACACTCCTACCTAGGATATAGGGTTGGGTGATGGGGTGGCTGGTGCAGGAGTTAGCTCAAGTTTTATGTCAGTGGGGAGTTTCCTTCCACCTCCACTGAACTCTCTTTTGAAGCAGTCTTAAAATTTCTGTGATGACAATTCATTGCAACTACAAGTAGATAAGAAACTTCATATCAAAGAAGCCCTGCACAGCTGGAATTTAAAACAAACAGTAGTACTTTAAACAAATAATCTTTTCCAAACTTTTTCTTTAAAAAATGGGTTTGATTTTTTTTTTAAATCAGAATTTGCATACATTCTCAGTTACTATGTTTGTGGCCTTAATGTTTTTACACAAGACACAAAAACAACGTGAGTAATAAGATCAACGCTTTATCATCTAGCCAATGGTAACTTATTTCCAGGATGTCAGTTATCAATGAGAATAATGCAATCCACAAGGATTACAATACTAACCATGCCCCAAGGTACTATATCGTACATGAAGCTGCACGAAGCACTCTAATAAAAATGATTAGCATAAATAAATAGATATGATTATGTTTAAATATAAACAAAACTAAGGACTAGCTAAGAGCAACCACGTTTCAGACTGGGACAGTAAACCAATCAGAAGCATATTTGACATTTATCTGCAATTTATAATTGGAATAGTTTATAGAACACTTTGAGTTGCTCTCAACCGTGTCTAAAACTAATGAAAAACAACATATCTGATACATGCTAACCAACCTCTGCCTAAGACAATATAATATTTTCCTAGCACCTCTACTTATGTTAATTATAGGAAAAAATGGAGCTGTATCACATCCTTTGCATTTTAACATCTCGGATAACTGTCCTTTCCTTAAAATGAGGGGGAGAGACTTGCTTGCCTGCCAGCAAAAATTCTCCTTGGGCAGCTTGGCGGATTTTGCTGGCTTTTGTCTTTTCCTTGAGCCTCTTTCCCAGTAGCTCCCCCGGAATCTATATTCAGCTGTGGCCTGGGTCTAATGGTTCCTCCCCTTCGGTTGAGGGTGTGGGCATCTACCTTTGAGTGGGCCTAAAATTGTCTGACTCAGTACCTGAAAATAGTTCACTGGAATATATTCTTGTAACAAGAGTGAAAGGAGTATCTGAATAATTCCAAGAAAAGGAAGAACTCCTGGGATCCAGCAGTACATTTTCAACATGGAGGGCTTGAAAAGCTTCGTTTCCTCACCTTTAAAAAGAGGGACATTGAACCTCTGCGTATTCTGGAACTTTTGGTGCCAGGATTTTTACCAGTGGGTCCTCCTCCCTGTGAGGCTACAAGAAATTAGAAACCAGAATTTGGCCAAGACCTTCATCTATTTGTCATCCTTTACAAAGTCTGGATTCAGAGCCTCAGGCCAAAGGATAATTCCTTGGAGGAGAGGGGCATGACTAAACTCACCAAAATAGTCTGTGACAGGCCTACGATCTCTTCCAAACTTTCTGTCAAAATGATCTTTTAGGGAATGAAAGTTCCCTCTGTTAGGCCAACTAATTTTATTCACAGAGGGACTGCGATATCTATTTTTGCGAGGTCTCACAGCTTCCCTGAGAAAGACTATTAAAAACAAATTGATGCATTGTTTTAGATTCTCTGGCAATGTCCTAGTAGAAATTAATAGAGGTGGCGATTAGATTATCTAGCTTTACCTCCTGTATCTCACAAGCGATTACATTTCACCCAGTTATCCCTGCATTGAGCCTAATAACTTGTATTTGACAAAGCATATCCTCCAGAAGGGCAGCCAGTCATGATCTGAAGCTATCAAGAGATGGAGAATCCACCACTTAACTTGGCAGTTTGTTTCAAAGGTTAATCACCCTCACTATTAAAATACTGTGCCCAATTAGTGATTTGAATGTATTTGGCTTCAACTTCTAGCCATTGGTCTCTTGTTATGCCATTCTCTGCTAGATTAGGAAGCTTGTTTGTATCCAGTATTTTTTCATTGTGAAGGTACTTAAAACACTGTAATCAAGTCACCTTAGTCTTCTTCTTGACTAACTAAACTGATTGAACTCTTTAAATCTCTCACTGTAAGGCATTTTTTTCCACCCCTTGAATAATTTTTCCAGCATACTTTTCAAAATGTGGACATCAGAACCGTAAACAGCATTCCTGTATCGGTCTTACTAATGCCATATACAGAGGTAAATCAGCTCTCTACACCTGCTCACTACTCCCTTGAATATACATCCAAGGATTGCATTGCCCTTTTTGTCACAAATGGGGAAGTCTTTCTGGACTTGAACCGCCTCTTCCCAGGGAAACCACTCCTCACAAAATGCAGCCGTATGGACACCATTCCACTGAAGGTGTAAATGTCTGTGCCAAAAAAACAAACAAACAAAAAAAAACCCCACACCCCTCCTCTGTTGTGAACCTCTCACTAACAGCAAAAGGATGAGTGAGGGGCAAAGTCATGAAGACCCAGGGGTTTATCATCCCCTGCTTCCCAACCCGACTGCATCTTGCTCTGTACCTTTATTTCTGCCTGGGCATGATCCGTGCTAGCTGGTCTGCCTCACTGGACCCTAGCCAAGAAGGATGTAGCCAACTGGGGAAGTAATGGGGAGGAGAAGACCTGGTCTTCATCCCTCTCTTACTTAGACTTCCCAAATGGAAGTCCACTAAAGCATTCCTGGTCCTTCCTACATTAATGTACTCTCTGCTGAGTCTCTGCCTAGGTCAAGGCAACTCCCACATAGGGCATGCCTGGTGTCTGTCTGGGAAAGACACTGGATCTTGTAGGTTTATCCCTCCCACACTGCAGGATCCAGAGGAGGCCAGGTCATTTATAGGGAGACTCCCTTCCCTTTCCCCGAGGATGGAACTCTTCAGAAGGGTGTCACAGAAAATATAAAATGGCCCTGGTTTTATCATTTCCTGGAAACTTCTGTGGGAGCCAGAGGGAGCCAGTGTCTCTTACAGACATGTCGTTGGTTTACCCACCCCTGTCCCCAGCCCACCTAATTCCACTTTCTCCCATAGTTCCAATTCTGGACCTATGCACAGCAAGCTCCAGAAGGTTCTGAGGAGGTGAGTGAGTGGTGCCATGAAGGAGTCATCTGCACTCCTGCACAGATACACCTGTGGACAGTCCCTTCCTCCCTTGTATCTGGGGGAGGGGGAAGGTGGTGAAAGTCCCAATAACTTGAGACTAAACTAGGAACATGCACTAAATGACGTAGTAATGTTTTTCATCATGTGATTTCTTGTTCAGCTCCTTTCCCCAGCAATTTGTTCAATTTTATTCAATTTATTTAGTTTCATTTATTTTTGGATAAGGCAATATACTAGTGTCTGATTAAAAATTATAGGATATTGGGCATGCTCTGCTCCTGCCTTCTGACATCTCAGACACAGTTCAGACTCCACCAATTAGGTATCCACACTGTGCAGTTTATTACAGATCATCATAGAATCATAGAATTCAAGATCAGAAGGGACCATTATGATCATCTAGTCTGACCTCCTGCAAGATGCAGGCCATATAAGCCGATCCACCCACTCCTGAAATAATTCTCTCCCTTGACTCTGCTGTTGAATGCTCCAAATCATGATTTAAAGACTTCTAGTAGCAGATAATCCACCAGCAAGCGACCCCTGCCCCATGCTTCGGAGGAAGGCGAAAAACCTCCAGGGCCACTGCCAATCTACCCTGGAGGAAAATTCCTTCCCGACCCCAAATATGGCAATCAGCTGAACCCCGAGCATATGGGCAAGACTCTTCAGCCAGACGCTCTGGAAAAAGGCTAACAATATCCTATCATTGACCCTTTGTACTAATTACCATTGTGGCATGTTATTGACCTATTGACTAAACCCATTATCCTATCATACCATCCCCTCCATAAACTTATCTAGCTTAATCTTAAAGTCATGGAGGTCCTTCGCCCCCACTGTTTCCCTCGGTAGGCTGTTCCAGAATTGCACTCCTCTGATGGTTAGAAACCTTCGTCTAATTTCAAGCCTAAATTTCCTGACTGACAATTTATATCCGTTTGTCCTCGTGTCCACATTAGCACTGAGCTGAAATAATTCCTCTCCTTCCCTGGTATTTATCCCTCTGATATATTTAAAGAGTGCAATCATATCTCCTCTTTTCCTTCTTTTGTTTAAGGAAAACAAACCGAGCTCCTCAAGTCTCCTTTCATACGACAGGCTTTCCATTCCTCAGATCATTCTAGTGGCCCTTCTTTGTACCCGTTCCAGTTTCAATTCATCCTTCTTAAACATGGGAGACCAAAACTGCACACAATACTCCAAATGAGGTCTCACCAACGCCTTATATAACGGGACTAGCACCTCCTTATCTCTACTAGAAATACCTCGCCTAATGCATCCCAAGACCGCATTAGCTTTTTTAGCGGCCACATCACATTGCCTACTCATAGTCATCCTACAATCAACCAGGACTCCTAGGTCCTTCTCCTCCTCCGTTACTTCCAACTGGTGCGTCCCCAGCTTATAACTAAAATTCTTGTTAGTCATCCCTAAATGCATAACCTTACACTTCTCAGTATTGTATTTCATCCTGTTACTAATACTCCAGTTTACAAGATCATCCAAATCTCCCTGGAGGATATCCCAATCCTTTTCCGAATTGGCAATACCTCCCAACTTGGTGTCATCTGCAAACTTTATCAGCCCACTCCTACTTTTGGTTCCGAGGTCAGCGATAAATAGATTGAATAGAATCGGACCCAAAACCGAACCTTGAGGAACTCCACTGGTAACCCCCCTCCAACCCGACAGATCACCCTTCAATACGACCCTCTGCAGTCTCCCCTTTAACCAGCTCCTTATCCACCTCTGGATTTTCATTTCAATCCCCATCTTTTCCAATTTAACCAGTAATTCCTCATGCGGTACCATATCAAACGCCTTACTGAAATCAAGATATATTAGATCCACCGCATTTCCCTTGTCTAAAAAATCTGTTACTTTCTCAAAGAAGGAGATCAGGTTGGTTTGGCACGATCTACCTTTCTTAAAACCATGCTGTAATTTGTCCCAGTTGCCATCGGCCTGAAGGTCCGTAACCACTCTCTCCTTTAAAATTTTTTCCATGACTTTGCATACTACAGATGTTAAACTAACAGGCCTATAGTTACCCAGGTCACTTTTTTCCCCTTCTTGAATATAGGAACTATATTAGCTAATCTCCAGTCAAACGGTACAACTCCTGAGTTTAGAGATTTATTAAAAATCATCGCTAACGGGCTTGCAATTTCACTTGCCAATTCCCTTAATATTCTAGGATGAAGATTATCCGGACCCCCCGATTTACTTCCGTTAAGCTGTTCAAGTTTGGCTTCCACCTCAGATACCGTAATGTCTACCCCCATATCTTCATTCCCATCAGTCCCTCTATCACTATTCCTTAGCCCTTCATTAGCCTCAGTAAAGACCGAGGCAAAATATTCGTTCAGATATTGTGCCATGCCAAGATTATCCCTAATCTCCACTCCGTTTAAAGTTTTAAGCGGTCCCACTTCTTCCTTCTTGGTTTTCTTCCTATTTATATGGCTAAAAAACCTTTTGCTATTGGTTTTAATCCCCTTCGCTAGGTCCATCTCCACCCGGCTCTTTGCCTTTCTCACTGCCTACACCCTCTGACCTCAATAAGGTAGGTTTCTTTGCTGATCCCTCCCATTTTCCACTCTTGTACGCTTTCTGTTTTTTCTTAATCACTCCTCTAAGACGCTTGCTCATCCAGCTCGGTCTAAAACTGCTACCTACAAACCGTTTTCCCTTTCTCGGGATACATGCCTCTGACAGCTCCTGCAACTTCAACCTGAAATAACCCCAGGCGTCATCCGCCTTTAGATCCCTAAATATGTTAGTCCAATCCACTTCCCTAACTAGTCGCCACAATTTAGTAAAGTTAGCCCTTTTGAAATCGTAAACCTTAGTCTCAGATGCAATTTTGTTTATCCTTCCATTTATTTTGAAATGAATTAGCTCATGATCACTCGAGCCAAGGTTGTCCCCTACAACTATTTCCTCAACAAGGTCCTCGTTACTTACCAAAATCAGATCTAAAATGGCATCCCCCCTCGTCGGTTCAGCAACTACTTGATGAAGGAATTCATCGGCTATCACATCTAGGAAAAGCTGAGCTCTATTATTATTACTAGCATTTGTTTCCCAATCTATATCCGGGAAGTTAAAATCTCCCATGATCATACAGTTCCTATTAGTATTTACCTCCTTAAAAACATTAAAGAGCTCTATAATAATAATAATTGGAGATATACCAATCTCCTAGAACTGGAAGGGACCTTGAAAGGTCATCAAGTCCAGCCCCCTGCCTTCACTAGCAGGACCAATTTTTGCCCCAGATCCTTAAGTGGCCCCCTCAAGGATTGAACTCACAACCCTGGGTTTAGCAGGCCAGTGCTCAAACCACTGAGCTATCCCTCCTCCCTATCCATATCCATATCCAGGCTAGATCCCGGCGGTCTATAGCACACCCCAATCACTATCCCAGGGGACGCTCTAGTAGTTTTCTTCCCCAATGTGACCATTGCCCAAACAGACTCCGTATTATCCATTGCATTGCTAGTTATTTCGTTACTTTTCACCTCATTATTGACATACAATGCTACCACCTTTACAGTTCCATACAGCAATACCACTCTCAGCAGTGATACGCAGACAGAGGCTCAAGAGCTGCAAGTCGCTCTTTAATGTGTCTCCTGCAGCTCTTTGCAGAACTTGATATTAAAAATGTTATGTGATTTAATTATTAACCCATCTAAGATATTAACCAGTCAGGATGCTTTTACTATATTCACCAATTGTAGAATATTTGGTCCGTCATTTTTGCTGTGGGTGTAATTTTCACATGGGTGTAATGTATACATATATATAAAATGTGTGTGTGTATATGTGTGTGTGTGTTAAATGAAATAATACATTTACACTACTGTGGCTCTTTTAGATAATGTTGATCTCTAATTTGGCTCCTGAGTCTCAATGATTCACAATGTCACTTGTACCATCACCCCTTCCCAAAGGGCCTGAGCGGGGAAGAGGTCTCCCTTCCTTCAGATTTCTCTAAATCTAGGCTCAGTCAGCCCTGCTCCTCTCCTTGTACTTTCTTCCTGTGCCTTTTTATCAGTCCTCAGCTGACAGGCTAATTAATCCTTTAGCTCACCTAACCTGGTTAGATAATTACATTCTATTCCTCCTTCAGACCGCTCTGGGGGATCTACTTAGTGTCTGAGTGATCAGAGTGCTGGCTCACCTGTTACTTCCAAGCACTTTATCACAGATATATTAAGCAAAAAACCCACCAATCCTCTAAAGTATGTTGCTATGATTTATTTCCAAATTAAGCACTTTGAGGAATGAGAAATACCTGTACTGTCAATCATTGTTGTTCCCAAGGCAATGCATTTCTTTTCAAAGCTACATACACTTTTCAAATTGAATGAAGCAATTTTTGCTTTCATGAGTTTACCCACTTACCTACCCTTTTCTGTTCTGTGCTTCAATCTGAAATATTTCTGGACCATAATTTCTCCCAAGCAAGTAACTAAGAAAGTTAAATCTCACAGCCAAAACACGCTGGTAACTTTTTAACAGCTTATTCTTTTAGGAGAGTTTAAATTAGGGAAAAGAGGTTTTGTTTTTTTTAATTTGATACAAAGACATTTTATTCTTTAAAACGATTTGATGCATTTAACAGGTTTGAATTATGAATTAATTGTATCCTTTGGTACAAAAGATTTTGTAAAATGCATCGCGGGTTCCATTGTTAATTTTGCACATCTGATCCTGCTTAAATTGTTATGACAATGTTTTGTTTACATATGGCAAAGAAATCTTTGAAGGCTTAATATTTTAACAATTAGATACAGATGAGATTAATGCTGTAACTTCAAAAGAAAACAAACTCCAAGCATACTGATGTACCAAATATTTGTCTGTTAGGAGATGAAATCACCACAGGGGACCCAAAATAAGGGCAGCAAGTCTCTAGAACCTCCTTTATGAAAAAAAACTGAAAAAGGTGGATCATCTTTTCCTTTCTTGATCAAGAGAGACTCAGAAGTGACACAATTTAGATTTGAAAAGTAGAATGTGATAGATGTGCATGGAAAGAAACATTTCAAAGAAAGAGGTGAACACATCAGTATTCTATGGAGAGTATTACACAGTGAGTGATGTTCTGTACATTGACTGGTGGCTACTCTCTGTGATGTATCCTTCCCAGATCACAGCTTCATGGTCTGTCAACTTGGACAATGACTGTAAGAAACTTCCTCGGCTGCGTAGCCTTTTCTTATTCTGAAAATTTAAAGGCTTTCATGTTCCATAACCTGTTCAGCCTTGTTGACATTTTTATTCTTTTCATTTTCACCTAGTTACAAATACTGCATGATAATTTCTCAGCCTGGATGCTGGGAATCATTTTCACTAGTGGTATATAGTGGGCAAGTAAAATTCCAGAGATGTATCTGTTTTGCATCATAACCAATCCAAAGTTCATTTTGAAAATATATATTAGGGCCATATTGTAATTTTCCTACCAGCCCCATGTATGGAACAGCATCTTATTGCCTGTCCCAAAAGTAGCCCATGAAGCGAACTGCAACTCAAAAAGTGTACGTCTGTCTACACTGCACACTACTTTTGGCAGGGTGTAATGCACATACTCATTTAGCCCCCCAGCATGGGTATAAATAGCAGTTTGGACCATGGCAAACAGAGTAAAGCCATGCCTGAAGGGTATGGGTATGTACACACCCTACATTGCTCTCTACTTGTCCACGCCATGCCTCTCCAACTACATTGCAGTGGGGAAAGACTCCTGCAGTGGGGAGGCAGTGGACGCTACACTGCTAAAAACAGCAGTGAAAAGCTCCGGCAGCAGGGAAAGGCTCTGGCAGCAGGGAGAGATTCTGGCAGCAGGGAGCTGCTGAAGCCTTTTCCCTCTGCCTCCCTTCTGCCAGAGCCTTTCATTGACACGTGTAGCTACACACCACAATGTGGATGCCTCTTGCTTTGCACTGCGGTGTGTAGCTACATGTATGTTACACGACAACACCAGTGGTGTACTATGTGGACATAGTTAAGAGAGTCACAACCTGCCTTTCAGTTCTACCCCTGCTCCAACAGGGACAGCCCTATGCTCAGAGTAGTGCACATCCTCCAGTGTCCTGACGGGGCATTACTAGGACTCCATCCATTTCCTATCCCCACCCACCTCTCATCCACCTAGAGGAGTGGCAGAGATGCTGTACAACAGGGGTCCCCAACGCGGTGCCCGTGGGTGCCATGGCACCCGCAGGGGCATCAAAATGCACCCACGTCCTGGCCGGCGGTCGAGCATCCGCCGTTCGGTGGCATTTCGGCAGTGACGCCTCTGGATGATGCCGCTTGCTGCCGACAAGCAACGTCATCCAGAGGCGTCGCCGCCGAAATGCTGCAGAATTTCGGCAACATTTCAGTGGATGCTCGAACACCGCCACGGTCCTTCGTCTGGCGCCCGCGAGACAAAAAGGTTGAGGACCACTGCTGTACAACATAGGTAGTTGGCACACGGGAGCCTTATGTACCTTTCTACCTCCTCCCTACATGGGTGGGCAGGATGGGCCAAGATCTGTCCCTTAGTTTTACTCAGAATTTCCCATCACTTGTGAATTCTACTTAAGCTGCCAAATGCAAAATGTTCCAAGACACTGATTTCTAGCCAAAAAATCCAGGAAAGAGATTTTCAATGTTTTGAATAAGCTTACTTCCTTTGAAGAGGTTAATTTCAAGAGTCATGCAATGGTGTTCTCCTTGCCTGACAAACATGCATATGTTTATTTATGTTTAGTAAGCACTCAATCAGTACATAAGCAGTTCTTAAACATATAGTTTTTAAGGCAGGAGAGTATGACATTTTGTTTTAATAATCAGAATATTTTTCCCTAGGAGGAAGCAGGTATCTCTGAGGATTATCAATACCAAAGGCAAAGTAGAGCAAAGGGTAGGTGATCCATTCTTTGGGCAGATACTATTGTATCCAGTGGTGAGCTCCAGCCGGTTTGCACCGGTTCGCAAGAACCGGCTGTTAAATTTAGAAGCCTTTTTAGAACCGGTTGTTCCAGGACAACTGGTTCTAAAAAGCTTTTAATTTAACAAAGGCTCGGGCAGCTGTCCACCCGGCCCCCAGCCCCAGCTCACCTCCCTCTCTCCCCTGAATGCTCCGCCCTCCTTCTCCTCCCCTTCCCCTGCTTCCCGCGAATCAAATGTTCGTGGGAAGCCTGAAAACAAGCAGCAGACAGGTAAGCCGGGTGCAGGGGGGTCGGCGGGGGGCGGGACGGCGCACACGGCCCAGTCCAGCTCCACCTGGGCGGCTCCCCCTGGCCCCGGTCGAGTGCCCCAGCCCGGTCCCAGCCAAGCACCATCGGCTTGGGCTGGTCCCAGCTGAATGGCTCAGACCCGGCCCAGCTCGGGACCCGCGGCTCCGGCCCCGGTGCCTGCCGAGCAACTCCAGCCCAGAGATTCGGGCCCGGTGGTGCCGGCCCCGGTGCCGGCCGAGCCGCTCGGGCCTGGCCCGGCCTGGCCAGTCGGGCCCCGCAGCGCCAGCCCCAGTGCCGGCCGAGTGGCTCCGGCCTGGCCCGGGGAGTTGGGCCCCGCGGCGCTGGTCCCGTGCCGGCCGAGTGGCTCTGGCCCGGCCCGGGGAATCAGGCCCCGCGGCGCCGGTCGCGGTCCCAGCAGAGCGGACCTGGTCCCGGCCCCAGGCCGTGTGGGAAGGGGGCAGGGAGGGGGTGTTCGGTGGGTTGTGCGGGGGTGGATAGGTCAGGGCGGTCAGAGGGCAGGGAACAGGGGGATTGAAGGGGGGGGGAAAGGGTCCCGGGGGCCAATCAGGAAGGAGCAGGGGTTGGATGAGGTGGTAGGGGCAGTCAGGGACAGAGAGAAGGGGTGGTTGGATGGGGCAGGGGTCCCGGGCGGCCATGAAGAATGAGAGGAGGAGTTGGATGGAGCTGCAAGGGGCAGTCAGGGGACAGGGAAGGGGGGGATGGGTCAGGGGTCCCGGGGGGGTGTCAAGGAACATGGGAGGTTGGATGGGGCACGACCCCCTCGTGAGGTGAGGAGGAGGGAACTGGTTGTTAATATTTTGGCAGCTCATAACTGACTGTATCCCATATAGTAAACCCTGAAAAGCTCCCAACACATACACACAGACAATTTTTACAAGGGGCTAATGAAGTAATTGTCTAAAATAGATCATTTTTGTAATCTTTCAGAGCTGTAATATCGGTTCTACTTATTACAGGGTATGCGCTCCAGTATAGCTCTTTGTTAGTGGCACAACAGCAGAAGACAATCATCAGAGAAGGCCAGCTCCCCAAGTCATCAGTGAAACCAAGTCAGTTTACAGAATATAGTGTATTCCCGGGCTTCTGGAATCAAATGCATACCACACCAAAGAGAGTCAAATTAAATCTTTATACAATTAAACCTGGGGTGTTCTTGTGAACAGTCAAAAGCTTGCTCCCATCTCATTCTTCTAATTAAAGACAGACAGTATATCATTCTTTTCCCCTTAGTAATTAGTTACAGTACCGGATCAGAAAGATGCTGCTACTGAAGGTATATTCAAGCACTCTTCATGTCTGAGAGTCTTGATCATGCATACTGATAACCTTCTTAGAAATAATAGGTTACCCTCAAAACAATCCTATCTACATTCTTCCTGAAAGGAAATATTTGCAATTTGTTAAAATATAATGAAATCCAGCCTCACTGCAAATAATTTATAACAATTTAAAATAAACATTGAGTTAAGCAGAAATGAAGAATGCAAATAGAATGCATATGACACCATACCACCCACTCTCTAAGGATAGATTAAAGAGAATGTACAATGGATCAACTGCAAATGGATGCCCTTCAGCTTAATGATCCTACAGTAAGTTAAATGGTTTATCCCATTTAGCATCATATGAAAACCAAATTTACTTCCATTCCTTGCAGAAGACTAAGAAGCAACTTCCATATATGGTGACAGGTTTCAGAGCAGTAGCCGTGTTCGTCCGTATCAGCAAAAACTGAGGAGTCCTTGTGGCACCTTAGAAACTAACAAATGTATTTTGGCATAAGCTTTCATGGGCTAAAACCCACTTCATCAGATGTATGGAGTGAAAAATACAGTAAGCAGAATATTTATTATAGCACATGAAAAGATGGGAGTTGCCTTACAAAGTGGGGGGTCAGTGCTAACAAGCCAATTCAATTAAGGGGTGGAAGTGGCCTATTCTCAACAGTTGACAAGAAGGGGTGATTTTCCCTCCCTTGGTATTCACCCTTTTGTCAACTGTTGAGAATAGGCCACTTCCACTTTAATTGAATTAGCTCGTTAGCACTTGACTCCTCCCCCACACACACACTTGGTAAGGCAACTCCCATCATTTCATGTGCTATAATATATATTCTGCTTACTGTATTTTTCACCCCATGCATCTGATGAAGTGGGTTTTAGCCCATGAAAGCTTATGTCCAAATAAATTGTTAGTCTCTAAGGTGCCACAAGGACTCCTGGTTGTATTTACTTCTGTGACGTTGCACGCTGTAGCGGGCCGGTGTGGCTACCCTCCTCCCCTCAGAGGGTTGAGCCCCGGACACAGGAAGGGGCGGGGCTACAGCGTGGTGAGCCCGCCCCTCAGAGGGTCAGACGGCGACCCGGAAGGATAAAAGCCGGGCCTTCCAGTCCAGTCAGTGCCCAGCCACCGGGGAGAGCAGACCTGTCTGAGGAAGCTCCTGACGGAGGAACCGCTGGAGCCTCGGGCAGCTGCCTGGACTGGCCGGAGAGCACCCCACCTCGCTACTGGGAAGACCTGCCGGAGCTTCCCCGTGCCACCTACGACGAGGAGCCAGTAGGAGCTTCCCCGCTACTGTGCTGTTACCCCGAGGAATCCCCAGAGCACGACTGGCCGGACTTCCCCGGGGAACTACCGAATCTACCCCCCAGCCCGGGTTGTGAGGAACCCATGCAGTGGGACTTCCCGGGACCAAATGCCGTGGACCAGGTAGGACCAGAGGGGGATATTGGAAGTGGCCCGGGGGCAGCCAACCTCAGTCAGGCTGCTGACCAGACCGAGCCCATGTCAGTGTGTTGCGGTCAGGATCCCCACTGACCGTCAGCGGTGACGACCGCTGCCTAGGGCCCCGGGACGGGACACAGTGGAGTGGGTGGGCCTGTGTCCCCCCTGCCACCCCACTCATGGGTGGCAGTTATCCCCCTCACCCTATTGCTCAGCCTGCCGCAAGAGGCCTGAGCTCCTGTACTGTTTACGGCTCAGCCTGCCGCAAGAGGCCTGAGCTCCTGTACGGTTCCCGGCTCAGCCTGCCGCAAGAGGCCTGAGCTCCTGTACGGTTCCCGGCTCAGCCTGCCGCAAGAGGCCTGAGCTCCTGTACGGTTCCCGGCTCAGCCTGCCGCAAGAGGCCTGAGCTCCTGTACGGTTCCCTGCTCAGCCTGCCGCAAGAGGCCTGAGCTCCTGTACGGTTCCCTGCTCAGCCTGCCGCAAGAGGCCTGAGCCCCTGTACGGTTCCCGGCTCAGCCTGCCGCAAGAGGCCTGAGCCCCTATACTGGTTACTGCTCAGCCTGCCGCAAGAGGCCTGAGCCCCTATACTGGTTACTGCTCAGCCTGCTACAAGAGGCCTGAGCTCTCCTTGTACTGCTTGCTGCCCAGCCCCTGCACCAGAGGGCCTGGGCCTTTTCTAGACTGTTTGCCGCCCAGCCCCTGCACCAGAGGGCCTGGGCCTTTCCTAGACTGTTGGTACTGTTTGCAGCTCAGCCTTGCAGAAAAGGCCTGAGCCCCAACTGACTCTGTCTTTGTCACCTAGCCTTAAAGGGACAGGACAGAACCCCTGTGAGACCAGCGGGCCGGTGTGGCTCTCCTCCTCCCCTCAGAGGGTTGAGCCCCGGACCCGCCTGTTACACACGCCATAATGCTTCATGGGAATATGCTTATGAATGTATATATGACATAACTGGAATATGTTTTATGTTACATATGCCATGTAACATATCTCTGTAAAGGTTATGGTCCTACTGAATATATTCATCCTATTTGTATGCATGTATCATTGTTGTATTCGAAGTTATGAATATTGGCTATGTACTTGTTTAATTTTAAGTAGCCTCAGTGAAGCAGTTGGTCATCTTCTTGAGAAAAGACTATTCTCAGTAAGTGCCCAGTCAAGAAACACTTAAGCTAACTATGAACTTGGATATGCCAATCCACATCTGAGGTTTCCCAGGAATGTGGCCTGGCTGGTAAGCAACTCAGTCATGCATGGACATGTGACTTGCCCATATGACTCCAAAACTCCATCTTGGAGCTGAATTCTGGATAGGAGAGAGGAGGGGGTCTCCACCCACAAGAGAAAGTCTATTTAAGCCCCTGGGAGACCCCTACATTTTGTCTTCAGCTGCCTCAAGAGATAGCCTCTCCACCCCCAAAGAATACCTGAAAGGAACTGGAACAAAGGATAGTAGCTACAGGGGGTGTGAGTGATTGCTGGACCCAGACTAGAAGGAGGCTAGTCTGTAAAAGAAGCTTATTGGAACATCTCTGAGGGTGAGATTTCATCTGTAATCATTTTCTTACTGTATTAGGTTAAGCCATGTGTGTTTTATTTTATTTTGCTTCGTTCTGCCTATTATTTGGAACCACTTAATCCTACTCTTTGTATTTAATAAAATCACTTTTTACTTATGAATTAACCCAGAGTATGTATTAATACCGGGGGGAGGGGCAAACAGCTGTGCATATCTCTCTACCAGTGTTATAGAGGGCGAACAATTCATGACTTTACCCTGTATAAGCTTTATACAGGGTAAAAATAATTTATTTGGGGTTTGGACCCCATTGGGAGCTGGGCATCTCAGTGTTGGAGACAGGAACACTTCTTAAGCTGTTTTCAGTTAAACCTGCAGCTTTTGGGGGACATTGTTCAGACCTGGGTCTGGGTTTGTAGCAGGCTAGCATGTCTGGCTTAAACAAGGAAGGTTCTGGAGTCCCAAGCTGGCAGGGAAAATGGGTCAGAAGTAGTCTCAGCACATCAGATGGTAGTCCCAAAGGGGTTTCTGTGATCCAACCCGTCACAACTTCCATATATGTCACTTTCACAAATCTGAACCAGCAAATTAACTGATATTATCTCTTTCTGCTACTATTTAACAAAAATAGAGAAAGAGAAAACTTCATTTGTTATTCATTTCCCATAAATAATCACTTGCAGCTCATTCTTGTTTTGAGTTAAACATCTGCCATCTACTTTTCTTTCCTTTTCAATGTAATTTCCTTATGTAAGCTTAACGTCAGCAGACATTATATTGCAGGTCTCTGACAGTTTAACATTTATGACAGAATGACAACAACATTGTTTATATTGTTGATATTAATAAGATATTTGAACTTAAATATTTAGTGTTTTCATTTGTATTTCTGTTGATTGATATAAAAATTTAAAGGAACCAAAGCAAGAGCAGAATCCCACAAAAATTAGTCAAAGGTTGCTTTATTTTATTTATATTGACCAGGTTCTTGCTTTTGAAAACGTGACCAAGGACACAGTAATATTCAAAGTAAAATGTCCTTTCTAAATTAATATTCTATATATAGAGAATATATATATTTTTACAAATCATGCTAAAATAAAACTTACTATTGATTTATGTTTGTGGTGTTGTTGTAGATGTGTTGGTCCTGGGATCTGAGAGAGACAAAGTAGGTGGTACATTTTACTGGACCAACTTCTGTTGGCGGAAGGGACAAGCTTTCAAGCTTAATTTATGATCTTTTAGAATACACATTCATCCAAAAAAGTGTCATTGTACACTTAATGACTTAAAGCATCCAAATAAATCGACAGCACTGATTTGACAGGATTTATCTATCAAGCCTGGGCTGTATATAAACATGCGTAGATTTTATATAGTTTAGCTTAGCAGTGCTGGTTTACAGAAATATAATAACCCCCCTAAAAATATGTATTGAAAAAGATACTCCTAGCTGAGAATTGTTTTTGATGGCATAGCAACAGCGTATGCTAAAATGAGTAAAGATTTACAACAGGGACTATGGAAAAGCAAGATGATTTGAAAATAATGAACACAAATGGTGGAAGAGGTTAACAGTAACAGATGTTGAGAGAAATTATGGAAGATTAAAACTGATGAAGAATGCAATAATAGTAAAAACAAAGTTTTATATCTAAATTGTACCAGAAGATGGGTTCTTTAATTATGTTTTCCAGGGATAGCAGTGTAATAACAGCAAGAGTACTGAGGTTATTTCACTGTTACCGTGACCTAAGGATATACAGTATACTACAAAATCACAGCCATGAAAAATTATGAAAACAGGTCACATGATCTGGTAAATCATGCCAGTTTTCAAAACTAATATAATGACCTTTTCTGTTGTGTGCCACTGAGTACCAATGCCAGATGAACTCTGTGATGAAGGCAGATGCAGCAGAGGAATGTCAAGCTGTACTGCAAAGAGCAGCAGACTTTTAGTTGGTAGGGTTCCCAATTTTGCCTGAGTAAGGCCTGTTGGATTGGGCAAAAAACAGATATTTATTCACTGATTTACTTACCTATTACTTCATAGACATGGTGTGATTATTTCTTTTAATGCCATAGAGATCGCAACCACCAAATGCAGCGAAGGGGTTAAATGAAAAGGCAACATTTATAGTGTTAATATGAGAGAACAGTGGTACATTAATCAGACTAGTACTAAGCAAGAGGGACTCATGGAAGAAGGCACAGAATGATTACAGGACTGAAATATAGAAGGCAAGCGGGGGTGTCCTGAGAGGCAGATGACTTTTATGGTATACCGAACACCTATGTGTAGACAAACTGTCTGATGAGTAAAATTCCAAATAATATCAATTATTCAATGTAGTGACCAAAATTTTGAAAATGAACGGGGGAAACAATCCAGGTAATCTACTAAAATCTGAAGTCCTCATTCATAATCCTTTCTGCTTCTAACAGAACTGTATATAGTGAAACTGGGTTCACAGTTGAATTCCCCAAATTTCTTTTTTGAGAAAATACAATATTCTTACTCAACATTCATCTACTCAAGCAAATACTGGGAAAGACTCATAGTCAGCCAGGCAGGAAGTTAGTTAATGAACTGCAGGCAAAATCTGGAATTATTTTATTATAATTATAATTAATAATGTATTATGGTGATTATGGTTTGGCTGAGAATAAACAACAGGGCAGCCTGAGCTGAGCGTAAAATGACTGCCAAATCCTCTGCACAAGTAACAGATGGTACAAACATTTTAAGGAAGCCCTAAACATAAGAACACTGAAACTCTGTGAAAAGGGGTTCATGTCAAGCACAGTGCAATAAAAATCCATTCGAGCTGGGTAGTGACCAAGGTACATAAGAGGTACATTCACAGAGAACCAGCCACTTAACTTCCTGGACGTGACCCCAAGCACATGGCTTAATTTATGGAGAGATTCCCAGAGATAAAATGTAACTAAATGGAATGCTTGGCCTGAGGTCTGGCACATTACTAAGAAAGAATAAAGTTAAAGATAGCACTGGAGGAAGAAAGATGGGGTTCTGAAAGAACTCAAATGTGAAGTTGCGGAACTATTAACTAAGGTTTGTAACCTGTCCTTTAAATCGGCTTCGGTACCCAATGACTGGAAGTTAGCTAATGTAACGCCAATATTTAAAAAGGGCTGTAGGGGTGATCCCGGCAATTACAGACCGGTAAGTCTAACGTCGGTACCGGGCAAATTAGTTGAAACAATAGTAAAGAATAAAATTGTCAGACACATAGAAAAACAAACTCTTGAGCAATAGTCAACATGGTTTCTGTAAAGGGAAATCATGTCTTACTAATCTATTAGAGTTCTTTGAAGGGGTCAACAAACATGTGGACAAGGGGGATCCGGTGGACATAGTGTACTTAGATTTCCAGAAAGCCTTTGACAAGGTCCCTCACCAAAGGCTCTTATGTAAATTAAGCTGTCATGGGATAAAAGGAAAGGTCCTTTCATGGATTGAGAACTGGTTAAAAGACAGGGAACAAAGGGTAGGAATTAATGGTAAATTCTCAGAATGGAGAGGGGTAACTAGTGGTGTTCCCCAAGGGTCAGTCCTGGGACCAATCCTATTCAACTTATTCATAAATGATCTGGAGAAAGGGGTAAACAGTGAGGTGGCAAAGTTTGCAGATGATACTAAACTACTCAAGATAGTTAAGACCAAAGCAGACTGTGAAGAACTTCAAAAAGATCTCACAAAACTAAGAGATTGGGCAACAAAATGGCAAATGAAATTTAATGTGGATAAAGTAATGCACATTGGAAAAACTATACATACAACATGATGGGGGCTAATTTAGCTACAACGAGTCAGGGAAAAGATCTTGGAGTTATCGTGGATAGTTCTCTGAAGATGTCCACGCAGTGTGCAGAGGCGGTCAAAAAAGCAAACAGGATGTTAGGAATCATTAAAAAGGGGATAGAGAATAAGACTGAGAATATATTATTGCCCTTATATAAATCCATGGTACGCCCACATCTCGAATACTGTGTACAGATGTGGTCTCCTCACCTCAAAAAAGATATTCTAGCACTAGAAAAGGTTCAGAAAAGAGCAACTAAAATGATTAGGGGTTTAGAGAGGGTCCCATATGAGGAAAGATTAAAGAGGCTAGGACTCTTCAGTTTGGAAAAGAGAAGACTAAGGGGGGACATGATAGAGGTATATAAAATCATGAGTGATGTTGAGAAAGTGGATAAGGAAAAGTTATTTACTTATTCCCATAATACAAGAACTAGGGGTCACCAAATGAAATTAATAGGCAGCAGGTTTAAAACAAATAAAAGGAAGTTCTTCTTCATGCGCACAGTCAACTTGTGGAACTCCTTACCTGAGGAGGTTGTGAAGGCTAGGACTATAACAATGTTTAAAAGGGGACTGGATAAATTCATGGTGGCTAAGTCCATAAATGGCTATTAGCCAGGATGGGTAAGAATGGTGTCCCTAGCCTCTGTTCGTCAGAGGATGGAGATGGATGGCAGGAGAGAGATCATTTGATCATTGCCTGTTAGGTTCACTCCCTCAGGGGCACCTGGCATTGGCCACTGTCGGTAGACAGATACTGGGCTAGATGGACCTTTGGTCTGACCCGGTACGGCCTTTCTTATGTTCTTATGTTCTTATGACCCACTTCTGCTGATTAGTGTGAAAGTAAGGAAAATGTCATAGCTTTTTGATAGAGTGAGCCAAATTCCGTCCTGAGATAAGTAGAAACAACATGATTGACTTATAACAAGGTTGGATTTGGCCACAGTAGGGCTTTTTATTTTCTGGCTACACAGAATGACTTGCAAATCACTATCACTCACTTCCAAATTAGTTTTCTACTTTCCAGGGAATTAATTAATTCTATTTTCTTACATCTAACCTGCTTTAGTTTATATAACTTCCCCAGAGGGTTCAAACTTTAAGAATGCACCTCACATGCTCTCCTAGTGAATCCCAAAAGCCAACGATAAGAGTGCAGGGTAGAAGGGCAAGATGATAAATAAAAATAAAATTTAATCACAAAAGGACCTCGAGCTACACACAAATGCATACCCACTTCAAAAGATCCATCTGCTCAAGCTGGAACTTTGCTTGCACCTCAGGAAGGACAACAGCAAATGATCCATGCAAATGGGACTTTAAAGATAAAAAGTGTCCAAGTAAGAAAATCTACATACAAGAACCATGGGGCTATCTTAAATTCTGCATGCATCCGATGAAGTGGGTATTCACCCACGAAAGCTCATGCTCCCAAACGTCTGTTAGTCTATAAGGTGCCACAAGACTCTTTGCTGCTTTTACAGATCCAGACTAACACAGCTACCCCTCTGATACTTAAATTCTGCTGTTTCTAATGTCTCTTCGTCCACTTCTCTGAGCTGACATGAATCATTCAGTGAAATGACCTGCTACAATAAACCTTTTGAGAGCTTTGTGTATATAGTATTATGTAAGCAACTCTTGAACTTTGACAGACATATTGGATCTTCATGTGTTTAAACTTTTATTTATTGTTATTATGTTATGAACAACCTATAAGTTATTTAGAAATATCTCTTTCATGCTAGGTTTCCACACGGGGTGGGGGGCATGGAGAACCTTCCTCCACTAGTTGGCTGTCTGAGAGTCCCAGAGAAAGAGGCAGAGGCCAGCTGTAGTTGCTTACTGAGTAATTATTAGCACTGTAGGGCTTCTTCTCCTCTTCTTACACCACTGTACCCAGACTGACTTCAGTGGAGTTAGTTCTGATTTAGCCATGTATGTGAGAGGAAAATCAGACCCAGAGCGTGCATCTGTCATAACTGGCATTTTCCCCGAGAGAAATCATTAGCCCACCTGGCTGGAGAGCATTGTGCTGCCAGCTGAAGAATAGAAAACGTCATAAAGGATACAAAGGAATTAAAGGTGTCAGGGAAAACACAAGTGCAATTTCCATCAGGAACTTGGAGGCACTTTCAGCAAAAGTTGTTGGCTGTAGTAATGGAGAGAATATAGAAAAAAAGCCCTCCCTGGATGCATGCTAATGTAAAATATCTGTCGTCAGTAATGTCAGATATTTTCTCTCCGCACACAACTGCCAATGAAGTGCTTTCCAACTAGGTGGGCAGGGGCAAAAAGATCATACCAGTAACGTCATGAAAGAGGTGTTCTGGCAAGGCAACTGGTACTTTACTCTCTCTTATGGAGCACGTATAGGTCCTTCATAACCACAAAGGGCAGATATATAGCACTATAGACCTCTCACCTAAATTCCCTGTAAGCTGCATGGCTGCGTGCCAGCTTATTTAGCGCCACACAGACACTCAAGGAACCTGCCTGGGGACCTGCCGCAGCTGAGGAGGGCCACCTATCCTCCAGCCCAAGAGCTGCCGCGGCACGGAGAGGCATCTCTCCCCCCAAGCCCAGGTGCTGCTGCGGAGAGAGAGAGCTGGAGGGAGTCTTCTCTCTCTGCTGTACCCCTGAGCACCCTCCTGTATTCCAAGCCCCTCATCCCCGGCCCTACCCCAGAGCCTGCACCCCCAACCGGAGCCCTCACATCCCTGCACTCTAACCCTCTGCCCCAGCCCTGAGCCTCCTCCCACACGCTGAACCCCCTGAACCTCGGCCCCACCCCCACCACATGAATTTTGTTATGTGCACAGATATGAAGGTGCACCTGGGTGGGAAAAATTAGAGGGAACACTGCCTCCCACATGAAACTATAACATGTAAGTTGTAAGTCAAACCTTAATATAAACTCTTTTTCTTCCTCTGGGTATGAAAGTAATATCCACAACACCACTTGAGGATAAAAATCAAACCGTAAGTACACCTGCTATGATAAAGTATGGAAATCCATCCCACCAATCAGAGCAAGGGTCACACCAATCTTTGCATTGCTTTTTCCATTTAGTCTTTCATACTATAAATACAGTGCACATTGTTGAAATGCACAATAATTTATTTTCATTTCATTAAAATGATCAAACACAGCTTTCTTGTGCATCAGCTTCATTTTGGCAAACATGAGTTCTGTGGTCAGAAGAACTCAGAAAAACAAACAACCATTTTTGGCACTTGAAAACCATATTCTCATTCTGCATGGTGGCATAGCATATACTTATAATATATATATAAAAAAACTATGTTAAAGGACCATTATTAAAGTTGCAAAGTTAGGAAATGCCAAAATTAAGGTTGCTCATGCAACCTTAATTCAGCCCCCATGTGTATATGCATTATGATATAAACTTTAATTACATGACCACTTACTATTTTTTTCTTAGAACCCCTGCCTTATTTAGCATTCAGGTGGAACTTAGTTATCAGCTATTCAATATTTTATTTTCTTATTGTTCAATGTCTGGCCCTGTACCTTATTTATTGTGCGCTATTTGAATCCTGCTCTGAAGACAGAATTATTAATTTTCCCAAGGGCTTTTCTATGGTGCTAATCATTATAGTATCTGATTGTTTCACAAACAAGTTAATTTATGTTCTCATCTGTGAGGAAAAGGGGTAATATTATCCCCATTTTAAGGACGGAAAACTGAGACACAGAGAGATTAAAGTAAAAAGTTTCCACTAATTTTGTGTTCCCAATTTAAGATGCCTAGGATCTAATTTTTTCAGGTTACTTAGTATTATACAGCACTTTATATGTCCAAAGCACAACTCCCATTGACTTCAGTTGTGAGTGCTGAGTACTTTTGCAAATCAGACCACAGAGTATCAAATCAGGCACCCAGAAAATGAAGAACACACAAGTAGTGGTGACCTGTGAAAAGTGTGATTTAAGTGACTTGATCACAGCTACTCTGCTGGAATGCAGGGATAAAATTCAGTTCTCTAGGCTAGCATTCAAGTGCCTTGACCATGAGACATTCCTTTGTCTCCCTAAAAACCCCTGTGTCAATCACTAAACACCTTCCAACCTCTTGAACAAATGAAGCAAGAGTCTGACAGACACAGTCTCCTTTACTACACAAACCCGATTCATCCCCAGAGCAGATGGATCCTGTGCACTGAATGAGGCTAAGGCTCTCCAAAGAAAAGGTCACCATAATTTTTTTAACATAAGGAAAACGTGTTCAGTCCAAATGGTAAAAATTTGGCAAACAGGTAATTATAAGCAACTGAAAATGGTCTAATAATGGGAAATATCTAGCAACTTTAATAACTGGAGCTGCTGCCAGTCCCCCGAATAATATACACTTGCAAAATATTTATGTACATAAATGGTATATACAGGACATCCACACGTATAGGATGAAACACAATTTGTAGAGGTGTTCACAAACCAAAATCCCTGATTGGGGTTGAGAGCTTTGAAAGCAAGGAAGTGAGGAAGATCTGGACCCTCACTCTGTAATGGATTTGAGCTAAAAACCCGGGTCAGATTACTTCTGAAATTTTGGGTGGTTTGAAATTAATATTTGAATGTTGAAGCATGGGCCAATCTCTAACAATTTTGAATATCTAATGCTAAACTGTCATCCTGTCTCTCCCATCTTCCAAACTCTCCAGCCTTTTTCTTATGCATATAATTTAAGCTGCTTCTCTCACAGTCAAGGCTCCACACAAGTCCATCCTGACTACATCTCATCTCTCATTTCCTCCTCCTCCCTCTCTTATTTGCCTAAGAGAGCTCCAACCAAATTATATATATTCCTTCCTACTCTTGCCTTTGCACTTCCTTCAATGCTTGGAATTCCCTTCCTTCCCTAAACCAACCTCTCTTCATTCAGATTCCTCTTTAAAAAAAACTTCTTTGGCAAAGTCTATCCATGGTAATTCATTAACAAAGAAAAGCATTGAAAGAAAAGTAACTGCACCTCTGGATTAAAACTACCTTTTTGTGCATTATATGTATTGTTTGACTAATCCAGACTGTACAAGCCTTACATCATGAACATGTTTTCCTAAATCCCAAGGATGGACTGACCTCATAGAGTTGGAGGTCATGGGAGCTGCCTCAGCTAATTTGCTAGGTTTGCAAAACCAGTACAAATTTGTGAATCTTTCCCTCCCCCTGATAAAACACTCTCTTTGTTTCCCCTAAAGTGAAACTTGATTTTTTAAAAGATGGACAGAAACCACACCCTGAATTCTCAGCACTGCCAAGCCCTGCAGCTGGAGCTTATCTCTGTCATGGTCTGGACTAAAATCTGAGCTCTGAACAACTCTGAGCTCTGCAAAAAATGGATTATGAATTTAGATCCAGACTTGGTGGTTTGAGTCCATCTCTGAAAAATATATTTTTTGGCTAAAGGAAAAGGGATAGAAGATCCTCTTCCGAACGAGGCTTGCACAAGTGAATCTGTGGTATACATGCTGGGCTGGGCTGGACTGTGCCTGGATTTTGCACAGCTGCACAAGGAGAGGATGATGCAAGGAGTCTTCTCCCTTTTGCATGCCTGCACAGAAGCTGGTTATAATTTCAGTCCCTGAATCCACAGGGGCTGCTTTCTTCTAGCATCCCTGGGGGTACAAAGTGGATGGAGAGCTGAGCAGAGATTACACTAGAGCACTCCATGGAGCATTTGGCATTATGCTGCTCCAAAAAAGCACGGTGGTGACCATCTGGCACAGAGTCCTGTATATATTGCTTCCTACTCCCAGCTTTGCTCCTTCCCTTCTTCCCCTTTTCCCTGTGTTAGCTTTTCACTTTGCAGCTCTGTGCTCCATTTTCACTCTATTTGTTCTTCCCATGTATCCCTGTTTACAAGACTTACCCTAAGAAATCATCATGTCCCATTTCAGAGAGTTTAACCCCCAATCTTCACCCCCATCCTGGACTCCTTAACATTCTTTCCCCATCCTCATAAAATGGATTCTTCCTCCATGTTCTCTTCCTTTTGACAGACTCTTGTTTCCAGGTAGACTTTTTTCCCCCACTTACTGCGGCATTGAGTCCTCTCAATCCTGAGGGCTAAGATCCCAATGAGCCATGAAGTCTGCCTTCGTTCACTGCTACTTGGGAATAGCTTTGAAATGCTGGCAGGTATGAATGATAATAAGACCTTATCTGCAAGCTTCAATAGTTTTTATAGAAAAAAAAGGTGTTACCTGTCAGCATCTACAGTCACATCATGCACCCCTCTCTGGATTACGTCTCGGGAGGCAGCTAGGTCTGGTATTCGGTTCAGACTTCTTGTATACAGGTTGAGTCCTCCATCTGTCATGTACCTGAAAATAAATATATGGTCAATCAGTAGGAAATGCAAACATCTGGCAATATGTTTTGTTCTAAAGCTAATGGGCTGTCGAATTCAAAGCTCAAAGTAAAGGTTTTCCCGTTTTGTAGTACTTTTGTATTAATACTATCAGTGTATGGCCTTTCATGACACTATCTCCCCCACAACGAGATCAGCCTCTGCCACTCTTGTTATTTCTCTAGGATATTTTGCCTTGTTTGTGTTTAGCACAGGAAAAAGAGTTGTGCTAAATTTTAAAGTCTCCCAGGTCCCTTAATGAATCTGTCTTGCATTTTGAGATGCTGGCTGAAGGCAACAGCACCAGAATCAGGTAAAAGCACAGTCCTGATGAAAAAAAAACAAGCACTTGCATCTGAGGGAGTGAACAGAAGACAGCGCTTAAGAAATCTGACTTTACAGTCCTTACTCTGCAATCAGATAGTCAGCTGAAAAAAATGGAAGGTGGCTTTTAAAAATCTGACCATTTATGCTGTCATCTTTCCATGTTGTTCCTCATACTGCTTTCTTTATGTTTACTGAATGAAATTTATAAGGCTAAAAATTACAGCAACCTGTGTGGTGCTGCTTAATGTAAATCACTAAAGACTTATTAAAGGCAATTGAATTGTAAGTAGCAGCAAGAATTTCTGAGATTCCTACCTAAAACTCAGTCACATCTTTAGGGGCTCAGTAGTCTTTAATTAAGCAGTACTACAAATCTGTGTAACCCTCAAGATCTATGCATTACTCTCCCAAGATTCCCTATCATATTGCCTTGTCTCCCATGCGCCCCTTTTCCTCGTCCCATTCCTGGGTTGTCGTCTCATCCTGTTGTTCTTGTCTTAAGTGTAAGATCTTTGGTGAAGACGCTGCTTTTGTATAGCACCATGCAGCTGTATGATACTCTACAAGTAATAATACCAATACACATAGGAAATGTAGGTGGGATATTTAATTACAGCAGTTAGGTAATCAAACACAGTGGAAGACTGTACAGTCACCATAACTGAAGCTATTCAAGACAGATGTAAACACCCCTTTACACTGAATGTTTTAGGCTTTATTTCTATCACAATGTAGTGAGGATGGAGTTCTCCTCCAACTCAAATGATTGTAAACGCAACTTTTTCTATGGTCATAAAATAGTGCTACCCATATTCATCTTTCAGTTCAAACGTCTATCCAATTAAATTAATATTTTGCTCTAATAATTCTATACAGAGTCTTAGATCCCAATCTCCAGCTAAAGCCAAGAACACTCAGCACAACACAGGATTGCATTATCCTATCTCAGGCCAGTTGTATATTGGTTTAGTCCCTTTTGAGTCCCTCTGAGAGCTGCTCTAACTTAAGCCAACTGCCACTGGGTTCATGGGGCTAATACAGCAGCCCGGGATTACCAGAGCACATGCCCACATTGCCAGCAGCCAGGAAGAGGCGGGATAGAAATGGCTATACCAATTGTATGCCTATGCTAAAAAGATCCTGCCATGGCTAGCTAAGCTGGCTTTCGAGCAGCTTGGCACAGATGTTGCAGTGCCAAGCTGCTGCAGTGCAGCCAAGGATTGTGGCTTTAGTTTGTGAGCTCCTGTGTACTTTTTGGCAAGCGATTCCTAAATTCTGCAGCAATTTTAGTATTAAAACGCGGGGGAAGGGGGTGGTTGTTCTTGTTTTTTAATTAAACATGAAAACGTCCACAACATATGTCCCTTTGTTAAGAAGTAGTTCCCAATCTGAAAAATACTGTAAGTTTGCAACCCCTTGGTTTCAGGTCTGTTTGAAAACTCCAGAAGATAGCACTGTACTGGATGATGTTTGATTCACTTATGGAAGGTTTCCCTCACAACTATAGAGACTAATTTTTTTTTTATGAAAGCTTAGATTCTGGAGCAAATTTATGTAGCAGGTGATGAATTATGCAGTAAATGCTGTGGTTGTGGAATTGCACATTAAATACAACTGTGGTTAGAACACAACCCAGTCCGTAAGGTTCCCCCCCCCCTCATATAAATAAGAGCCATAGTGGAGAGGTTTAACTTGTGAAGTAGGTCTTCCTCGCACTAATTCCTAATTACTGATGGATTCTTATCCCCAAGTGTCTAAAGTAATTAAAGTGAGAATGAGAGAGGGAAAAGAGATAAGTCTTGACATGCCTCAATGGATCTTGACTTTTCAGAGCATATGAATGAGTATTTTAATATCTACTGTACCTACAGTATGTTAGTTGACCACGTTACTACTTACTGTTTATTGAGTCATCCTTACTACAAACGTAAAGAAAAAAAATCACACAACATAATGACTTTGTCATTCTCTAATGTGATAACCTAATTAATACATTTCACATCAAGCATTGCAAAAGCTCCTCCTCTCTTTTTTAACAAAGCACAAATATAACATATTTTTCTTTATGAAAAAGGGGGCTTCAAATATCACTGTGCGGCATCTCGCACACTCCTTTCTACTTTGATACAGCAGGCACCATTAAATCATTCTGAGCTGTCTTCTTCCTCTTCTTTTCAGCTCATTATTTAAATCCAGGCAGAGGCATGGAAGCTCATATAAGACGGCCAGCAATGCCATAATGTGGATAAGTTGTTGGAATAGTACATCCTGTTTCACCATCATCCATTCTTTAACCTCAGCTACACTTCTACAGAGACCAGTGACATCAGCTCCCCATCATGCTTTGTCTTCCCCAGGCTGGTGTGTAGAATTGCTTAGGTTGTTATTGAAAACAGTTCCCTGTACCACAGAAAGGTAGGCAGGCAATATACTACGCTAGCCATTTAAACATCCACAGTGCACTTACAGAATGGGTTGTGACACTAACCTTCCCCATCAAAGTGCCTCAGCTGTGACCTGCAGAGACCATCTCTAGAGTTAGAGTATCTCAGTCTCACGTCCATTCCATCTTTGACATCTCTGATAAGACTGTCAGCAAGAGTCCCAATTTGTGCTAAGTGCGATGTGATGTAATCAAATGTCCCCTAAGAATTAGATTCAGACCACCAACTAATTTCACATAAGTCACTGAATAGCCTTCAGATGTTAATCTTTAAATCATTTGTGATTAATGGCCTGATTTGATCTACTAGCTACAAACTGGTAAATTATGTCCCATAATTTCCTATGTCCCATGTTTCCAGTTGTCTGAGCAGACAGAATTACCGTGAAGCTCTGGTGTCCACTAAAAGCACCCTGGAATATTATAATGTGCCCTGCACAAAATACACCCTTTGAATTGTGCTTTGCCTGCTATACCCTACTACCTGGTACATTAGGCAGCAGCAAAGAGTAATTCAAATATTGATAATACTGAAAATGAGGCCGTTTGTCTTAAATTATGTATTGGAATTTCTAGCCCTCAAAGTAAATTCGTAGAGTTTGAATTACTTAATACAAATACACCTAAGTGGCAAATGAGTATAAAGCTCCTGTCTGAAGTACCAAAGACAAGAGTCTCAGATAGATCCACAAATCAACCAGGAATATCATCATTAGCACATTTGTATTTAAAATAAAAAAAAAAAAAGGTCTTTTTGGGTGGAGCCAGGACATGGAATCTCTATATGCAAAAATTACAGTAGTCTGCTCTCAGCATTCGCTTGAAATCAGTCCCTGAAAATCAACTGAACAAACACAAATAGGATGCAGAAATGAAAATAATTGTCATCCATTGTTCCTGTTAACCAGAAGAAAATAGTGACTGACATATTCCTATCTCCAAGGCTATTCCTACAGGTCAGAAATGATATTCACAGTTAAAGAACGGAGGTAAAGGCCTGTTACGCAAGACTATAACAGACAGCATCTGACATGCAAACAGAAAAAGTCAGGCCTGTCAGCAACTGCCTTTCATCAGCCCCATCTGAAAACACAATATGTCATCTAAAAAAATGTAAGAAAAATACTGAAAAAACCCTAAGGCACAATAAAACAAAACTGGTTTTACTAAACAGTTGTGGAAACCTCAATAAATACTTTATATTAATGTCTCTAAAAACCTGCTCCTGCTCACCCTGAAGCTAATACCAGAACTCTCATCGACTTCAATAGGGGACAAGTTGGACCCCACAGAAGAGTTAGAACAGCACTACCATTTTGTTTAAGCATTATGTAGTGTCCACAATTCTACATTTACCAGGTTAAATCTCTTTATACAAAATCCCGTTCAATTTGCCCTGTCCTGCATTAGAGTTTCAGCTGGGTAAAATACCACTTACCCACTATTGATGTCATCTGTTCTGAGGCTTTTCCCAAGAATGTCCCCATCACTCATGTAACCTCCAACATCAACTTCTGAGGACATGTCCAGATCACTGCTTCCTTTTTCATTCATGTCAATCTGTGACATATTCCCGAGTCGAGAAACAGCTGCTCGGCGAAGAGGTGTGGTATACATGAATCGCGAGGGGTCAGTATGTATGAAGCGACCAGCACTACTGCGAGGGTAACCACTACCCAAGGATGGGGCATCTCCTGCCTGGAGGCGAGGACTAGCCTGGCCAAGCCTCCAAGTCACTGGCGTGGATCGGCTTGTCAAGCTTGGTATACTTCTCCCATTCACTTCAGTTGTCACAGTGCTGTCAAACGTTGTCTCCAATGTGCTGCCAAACAAAACGTAGAAGTCAGTTCATTGTGCTCTTTCTCTTTCTGAGAAATAAAGATGAACAAAAGTTGCACTGCTAGGTGGAGCGTAGATATGTAACCCAGGTATATAATAACCCAATACTTTTTTCTCTACAAGATTTTATTTGTACACATCAGAGATTTAAAACTGTAGACAAGCTTCCAAATGAATCCTGAGATACTATTTTCAGAAGGGTAAACAAAACACTTACATCAAATTATTATGACAAGAATCCCAGACACACAAATAGTATTTTCACAAACTGCACTGTTAATTTTCCCTTGCTAACCTCTAATGGTAAGCCTGCAATTCTTGACTGCAAGTGTTCTTCTACACCAAAATGTACGGAGTCCATGCACAAATAGTACCTGTGGCTTATCTGGGTCCCTCTAAGGCTGGACATAGTTTCTTCCAAATTCTGTCGCAGATCTGCTATATTCTTTACTGTTCTCATTCTTCTCGTTTCTGGATCTTCCCCTGGAAGAAAACAAAATAATATAAATTCTGTGTGGGTGTGCAGTCATGTGCACGTATGGCATGTGTGGGTGTGTATATACAAATATAGATATAAACTAACACATGAATGTGTGCGGACAACTATATACATGATATCATTTATATATGGATACACATACATATCATTTAAAATTTGAATATACGCAAGCTCCCAGAGTGTATTTGTAGATGTGTCCATCCATTCACCCACATACAACATGCACACACCCATCCTGCCAATATTTATTGCGCACATTTACAGCAATCAAAAGGTTTGTGGTGATTAAAAGCTCATTTTAAAAATAGCAAGTTAGTGGAGGGTCTTGACAAGGCTGAAAAATGTGGGGATTGTGGAGACTAAGGCCCTGATTTAGGAAAACATTTAAGCACACACTTAAAATCTATCCCTATTCAGGAAAGCACTTAAAGTTAAGTCTGTACTTAAGCACCCTTCCTGAGTAGGGATGCTTTCCTGACCTAGAGCCTTATTCCCCATAACCCTCACAGTGGACATAAAACACTAAGTCCCAATATAATTAATACATTTATAGATTTTAAGTCTAGAAGGGACCATAATGATCATCTAGTCTGACCTCCTGCATGACAAAGGCCATACAGTTTCACCCAGAAGTTCCTGCATCAAACCCACAATTTTTCGCTATACAAGAAATAAATAAACCCACAAAGATAAAATGCACATAGTGAAATACTGTTACCCAGGAATAATGTAAAAGCCTAATAAACAATATCAAATAAATACATAACACAAATTACCAAATATTTGATATATATTAAAAATCAGAAATTAATATATTTTTAAAAATGGTATAGTTTATCTAGAAGTTTTTGTTTATTTTAACATAATCATTTAACTACCCCATATTTCCATTTTTTTTGAAGAGTATAGTATTAAATAACATAGTATCACAGAGTTTGTGGTTTATCATGCCCAGAATGTTGCCTGTGACAGTGTCCCATTTGTGATGCTTCGGAGTGGGTGGGGGTACATATAATTCTAGCAATTTGTACAATTCTGAACAAATGGAGAAAACTATTCCTCCCTGACGCCAGGACTGATCATTTTATGCCTGTATACATCACTTGATTAACCCCAGTTTAGTCAGCATGCTACACATGTTATCAGTGATAAAATTGTAAAAGCCTTTTAAAATAGGTTAATATTATTTAACTCTAAATTCAGCATTTCCCTGAGATATACACAAATGAAGGTTGTAATTCCATCTCAGGATTAAGAAACTGCTTCAGCTTTGATCTCATATTTGCTGATGTCAGGAGAACACCCTGTGAATCTGAATTCAACACGACACAAAAGAAAAGATCAGAAACACAAGTGAGAGAAAGGACAGGGTGATAACAACATAATCTCATGTTTACTCAGTAAGGCATATACACTTCGTACTGCTGACTTTTTTTGTGTTGTTGCTATGTTTTTGTTCCCCTCATGTCCTGTAGATAAATGTATAGGTGAGATCAAAATATGACTAGAGTTGAAGAGGAAATTTGGGGAGGGCAATAAGAAGCAGTACACAAGAATGCATAGAAATATCAGTGATGGGAGGAAATGGTTGTCTCACTGGTAGAGCAGAAGAGTCAGAGTGAGAAGCAAGAGGAAACTAAGTCCATTATTAGAGCTCCCCTAAAAAATTTTGGAGGAACAATTTTTCACAAGAAAAGAGAGTTTCATCAAAATTAAAATATTTTGTGGGTTGTTGTGAAATTTGCCAATATTTTCACTGGAAAATTTAAAAACAAATCCTTTCGACTTTCTTGTTTCATTTTGACAATATTGTTTTCACTTTTATATTATATTAAAATATTAATGTTAATACTATATTATGCTATATTTAATATTAGATTACACTGTTTCAATTTTACTGAATTGAAACCATTTATGTTAATCAAAATGAAACATTTTGATGCTTCCAAACAGAAAACTTTTTGAATTTCTGTCCCATGGGAAATTTCCAAAAACTGACTTTTCATTGCAATTTGGAATGATTTAAAAAAAAAAGTTGGAATTTTCAGTGGAACAGAAATTCATTTTTCCAACCAGATATAACCATAATGTAGATAGGGGCAATGAGATCTTGAAGTAGGTCTTTCAAGGCAAGACACACCAGGCAATGAGCGGTCAGCAAAGAGACTCAAAAAGGTGCATAACCAGACTAAAACAATGAACAAGAAAGATTATTTTGGCAGCAGAAATCTAGATAGAAAGAAGGGGGTTTAATTAATCCATTAATCAATGTGGAGGTGATGAAAGAATGCATAAATTGTAGTGACGCCAGCCTAAGGCTGGAATTGACACAACCTGCTAGCAAAGCACAAAGAAAAAAACGTTTGGCCACAAATGCTATTTAACTTCCAACAATAGCTGAGGATCCAATAAGACCTCTTAATAAAAAAGGCCCATATAACTCCCATTCAGCCAAAGAATATAGAATTTACTATGCTATTTCCCTCTGCCTGCATCCCTCAACCCATCAGAATCACCTTTCTTTCACTGGACTGTGGATATACATGCATACAGCAGTCATAATTAATAAGTAAATATCCAATAACAGTTACCACACCGTGGTATGTATGACACCACAGTTTTCCATGTATTAAGGAATGAAAATAATGTGTCTTAGAATTGGAAGTAAGTGTGGAAGCTGTAAGGTATAATTTGGCAAAAGTTGAATATATATCGTGCTTATGTGTGTGTTATTAATTGATAGTCATTGCACTTTAGTTAAGGTTGAAATCAGGTTCCATAATAAACTCTGTTTTAACTCCACCCCTAAACTGTTTTGATCTGAAAATAGCCCAATTTACTGGAAAGGCAAAGGAAATTTGGGCTAAAGGTCACTAATTCTTTTCTCCAGTTTGAAATTTTGGCTAGTTACATTCCTTTGGGTTCATGTTCTAACTCAGTTCTGCATCCTGTTACCTACCTACTTACCTACCATCCATCCATCCAACAAACAAATGCTTCAGACATTTTTGAAACCATTAGTTACAACTGAAAACAATGTACTGCACAGATATAACAACTCCTTTCCTCCTTGGTAGGTGAATGCAGTATAGAACCAGTCAGAGAACTCTGTGGGCTTGTCTACAGATAAAAATTGTTCTGTCTTAATTATACCAGTCTGTCTTAATTATACCAGTATAGTTAAAGCGGTACAACCCTTGAAGTATGGACACAATTATAGCAGTATAAAAATTCTGATAGCTTATTAATGTACATGAAGATGAATAAAGTATACTGGTATGGGTGCCTTTATACCAGTATATCTGCATCCCCACTAGGGATTGTACCGGTATAACTATTTCTGTAAAAATCACACCCATCTGAAATAGTTATAGCAGTGGAAAAAATGAGTGTAAACCCAGCCTTACTTCTGATGCCAATGGCCCTAACTAAATAAAGCATTTCTGTATGTACTTAACTTTAAGCATATGAGTAGTCCCAGTGAAATCAATGGGACTATTCATGTGTTTGAAGGTAGGAATACATTTAAGTACCTTTCTGAAATCAGGCTTATATGTGTATTGTGGATTTGCTTAAATGTGGTATAGAATATTTTTGGAAGGTTGGGTTTGTGACTTATACTGTGAAGATGAAAAAAGAAAAGGCAGAGTGATACATCTAGTCCAGCGGTTCTCAAACTTCATTGCATGGCAACCCCCTTCTGACAAGAAAAATGAATACACGACCCCAGGGGGCGGGACTGAAGCCCGAGCCTGCCCAAGCCCTGCCACCCCAGGTGTCGGGGAGAGGGGAGGCAAAGGTGAAGCCCAAGGGCTACAACTCCAGGTGGGGGACCCGTAACCTGAGCCCAGCAGTGGGGCTTGGGTGTTGGCTTCAGCCCTGGCCCCCAGCAAGTCTAATGTCAGCCTTGGCAACCCCCTTAAAATGGGGTTGCAACCCACTTTGGGGGTCCCAACCCACAGTTTGAGAATCATTGATCTAGTCCATGCATGGAGGATGGAGGCAGTACATTGAGATTTCTGAATCATATGGAGCAGTGGATGGGGAAATGGTGCGGGGAGTAATTGTTTGTGAAAATCATACATAATATGCATGTTATTTTGAGCATAATGGAAACTGGGATGGGGAAGGTCAAATCTCAGTTCTGTAACTGGACGGTAAGAAGGAAGATACTGGTCTGAGGGAAGACTGGAACTGTGGATCTTGTTCATTTGTAAAGGTTTGTAGCCCATGTTGGAAATGTATATAACATATAATGGGATGGTGTAGAAGGATTTCCTGGTCTATAGACAGAGGTAGGGTTTAGAGGTATGAGGGGGCAGAGTTAAGGCTGTTCTTCGACTGTGCAATATCCATACTTAACATGTGTATATTTATCTGAGGGATGGAAGATATCTGAATATTTATCTGCCTTAACTATTCATTTCCATATTCTAAAATCTTTGGATTTTAAAATTACAATGTTTTTATGTGGGTGTGTGTTTTGTATGTAGTTATTTTAACATTATTGCTAATATTTTCAATATTTAATATTCACTGTTACTTTATCCTCTCCCTTTCCTTGTTTGTTTGTTTGTTTCTACCCGTTGTCCCTTGTCATATATTTAGAATATAAACTACATTGGGTAGGGCCTGTCTTTTTTATTGTGTGTGTACAAAGCAGATGATAATGGAGTCTTGATCCTTGAATGGGGCTACTATTTGTTTCCCTCAAAACATAGTATTTCTCTCCCAAAATTACTCTCTCCAAAGCTCAAGAGTGGCAATATTCTGTCTTGGGAAAATGACATGTTTAAAGTCTATTCTCCTGTAATCTCTCAAAGGTAGAAAAGGACATTAGAAATTGAATAATCCCCCATTTCTAAAGGCACAAAGCTCTTTGTTTCTAGCACAAACAGATGAGAAGATATCTGACAGTGAAATTGGAACATTATTATGTAAAGAAAAGCTATTTAGTATTATTTCTAGAGGTTTTTAAATTGTATTAGTTTTAATTTCTCTCCTTCTTTTAGGCTTTTAGGCCTTTACTGATGGGCTCATGTTACTATAGCCAATAGCTTTACAGGTAGGAAAAAAGAAAAATAGAATCAGTAAAAAAAAAATTAAAAAGTTTCTAAGTTTTTTTTTTCCTTCAAAGTATCTGGCATGTCATGTGCAGATTACATGAAGGTATAGTATAAAGATTTTATTGGCACTCATCTGGAGTGACCTGCTTCACTCATTCAAGGCTTCAACACTCATGATTAATGTAGACATCAAAAACTCTTGCATACAGCAGCTTTATAGCACACTAAACCACGATGGATTCTCTCTGCAAATATCTACAGCTCCTGTTTGAGATACAAACACAAACAATCAAAATGATCATTTTTAAAGAAGGCACTGTTCAAGTATGTTAGACTCCCAGTAGTGATGTTTACCTTTAACTGCTTTATCAGTAACCCTGATAATGATAATTCCAAAACTTACATGCTGACTATAATTAAGACTGTGAATTTGTCACAGAGGTCATGGAAGTCACGGATTCTGAGACTTTCCCAGGACCTTCGTGACGTCTGCAGTGACTGGTGCTGCTGGCTCAGGGGCTGGGTAGGGAGCAGCAGCAGGAATTTGGGTGTGGGAGGGGACTTAGGGTTGGGGGCTGGGTGAGGGAGGAGGTGAGGGCTCCGCAGAGGTGTGGCCAGGCAGCTCTGTGCGCTGCCTCAGCCCACAGGTGACAATCCTGTGGTTCCCGGCCAATGGAAGCTGCAGAGCTGGTGCTCGGGGTGAAGGCAGTGCGCAGAGACCCCCTGGCTGCACCTCTGCCTAGGAACTGAGGGAGGGACATGTTCCCTCTTCCAGGGAGCCACACGGGGCTGGGTAGGGAGCCTGCAAGCCCCACCAACCCCCTCTGCCCTCTCTAGCACCAGTGGAGGTCTTGGGCTGTTCCCCACAGAGCACGCATGGCACCCCGACCCCGAGCATCTGCAGCACCCCCAGCCCCCAGCTCGAGCACCCAAAATTTAGGGGTATATAGTACAAGTCATGGATAGGTCACGGGCTGTGAATTTTTGTTTACTGCCTGTGACCTATCCATGACTTTTACAAAAAATACCCGTGATTAAAATGTAGCCTTAACTATAATTAATGCCTGAAGCAGATAATAATAAAATAATAATTTCACTTATATAGGATCTTTCATCAAAGTATTTCCAGATAATAGTAATAATAATAAGCTCCCATGTAAAATTTTTCCTCCTTAGATCTCAAAGCACTTTACAAAGGAAGGTATATTTATCCTCATTTTTCAGGTAGGGAAGGAAGGCTCACAGAGGTGCAAGTGACAGAGTCAGGTATACAATTCAGATTTCTTAACTACCTGTTCCCTAATCTCCATGCAAAAAGTCAAACCTGGCACCTCAGTGTAAAGTACTCTTGGTCCTAAAAGTTAAGAATATATCTAATTTCTATATTAGTTTAAAATGAAACATTTTTACCAAATTTAAATTTCTTCATAAATTACATCCTAAATCTTTAACTCCAGTCTGAGTCCAAATATATACCAGTAGGAAACCTACAGACTAGATACACGCTTTGCAGCCTTGGCAAAAGATGCATACCATTCAACCATTTCCCTACACAATAGCACAAAGCTTCTGAAATGAACACTTTGGACAACCCATCCTTCCAGGGAATGAGATGAAAAGTAATATCAGCAGCACAGAAGCTTTCTGAAGCTGCTATGGCTGTGAAATTTAGATGCTTGCTATCACGAACTGATGTAGCTGATGTGAAGCTTTGGCACCCACAATTCTATTGAAATTCCATGTTTATGGATGAGATTACCTGCAGGGAGGAGGGAAAATGTGAGGATAAAGTCATAACTAGGCCACAATATTGCCTACATAAAACAGTCCTTGTTAAGAATCCAAGGAGCCTAATTTTACATTATGAGAAGGAAAATTAAAATTGAAATAAAATATATATTAATAAACTGTTAACACGTTTCACTTTATTTTTAAAGAGCTAAGAAAACTGTGCTCAATTACTCACATACTGTATTGCTGCTGATGTACCTATCAAAAAAGATTTAGAAACTAGTCTTCATTTCCTACACTCTTTAAAGCTAAAAGGAAGGAAGGAAACAAGAGAGGAATACTCTAAAATTCAATTTAACATACTATTGCAAAGAAACCCAATTCTGTCTCACAATATTACAGTCAACAACAAAGTCTGCTCCATGCAGATCTGTTCTAACACTTATGTAACTCTCTGCCCTTTCTTGTGTCAAATGGAAATTAACTTACCTAATATATCCGTGTAAAGTACTTGTTCTAAGTCGCCCAGCATTGTCATTATGACATCCTCATCCAGCTGTGCAGTCCCTTCACGGAGGCAGCCTTCTTCCTCTTCCTCTGCCCAGTTCCTGCTAGTGAAATTTGACTTGCAGGGGACATTTTCATCATCTGATTTGTCCCGTTCCTCATTACCAACCTCAAACCCTTCATCTGTAGACTGGCCTCCAGATCTTCTACTTGACTTATTGCTTCCAGCAGGTGGTAAGACTTCAGTTTCCTCAAATGTTGCACTGTTGGTATGGTAAAGAGAGTGCACCGACTGCGAGAGCAACTTGGACAATGAGATTCTATCTCCAACTTCTGCCTCTCTCTGATGACAATTCTGGCTAGATTTTGAGGCATTTCCAAACCAGTTCTCCCTGTATGAGTATCGTCTCTTCTCCCCTTCACTTATGAGTGTAAGGTTGGTCAAAGACTTCTGTTTCTGAAGACGAGCATTCCCTCTTCTAACAGCCTTGCCTTTAAAGACTGATAATTCAGCAGGTCGCTGCATCCTTTCAGCTAAAGCTTCACCTCAGCCAGATTTCATATTCCTAGATCTACAGTAGCTCAAATCTTTAAGCAGGTCTCAGATGTGACCCTTTCAGTACTGTACGATGCACACACCATGTAGCACATCTTTGCACTTGTAATGAAAAGCAAAGCTCAAGCATCCAGTTTATGTGCTGTGAATGACTAGACAGGCATAGTCATTTTCTCTAAATTTACATTGCTGCCTGTGCTAAGTCACTTCTTTCCAGTCATGTTAATCTGCAGTACTTACAGGCATTTTTACTCGAATTTCTCTCAAGCAGAAGAGAGTTGATCAAACACTCTGCTCCCACAAAGAAGTAATCCCAAAAGCCAACTGCATTCTCCCCTCTTCATCCAATCACCAGTCTCATCAAAATGATGGGCCTGCATCTCTCTCTATAGCTGCAGTGTTCTGAAATCCAAAGTACAGCACAAGTACTGTCGTGCTTTTTTTCTCTCTCACCAGATCATGACCGACCCCAATGCACAGCTCTGTACTTTAGATGGGCTGACACAGAGCTGCAAGTACAGCCTACACGTCAGAGCTCAATAAGAGCCAAAATTAACCACTGAAGCAAAGCTCTGCACAAGCCTCCTCACATTTTAGTATTCAACCTGCATTCCCAGATCTATGACTCTTCTCTGCTACTGCAGTGGATGCTGCTGGCTGCCATGGCAGCAAACATCCTGGTGAATTAAACCGGAGACATAGAAGCCTCTGTCCAGTTTAAAATGCCACAGGTTTCAAGACACGGCTTCACCTGAATGGGCTGCTACAATATTAGCCCTAGCTCACACTGAAATGCTATTTTTCTCCCTGGCAGGTAAGAATGACAAACTATATATTCCTTCTCCCTGCTACTCCCTTTGCAGGCAGTTAAAAAGCAGATTTGCAAATGGTTCTTGAATCTTGCAATTTCTGCTGTAAATGAATAAATATAATTTAAGAGGATAAAGAAACTAAAGAATGGAGCCTGATGCTACTCACTCTGTGGCAGTGATTTATAAAGTGAGAGATTTCATTTCCTCTTTCAAAAAAATTCTTGGGATTCAGAAGCTACTATGGAATTATAAAGCTTTGATAAAAATCAAGAGTTCACAACCTTCAAAAGGAACCTATTAAATAAAATACTCTATAGAAAGAATACAGTTTTCTTACAAAGCTACCCAATTTCAAGTCTGAAACAAAGTTCACAAGAGCTAAATGTGGCTTTTACACATACAAAGAAATGAGACTAACATTCAAAATATATCTTCTCCCAGTGGGAAAAAATACTTGTATCAATAATTAAGACGCCTGAACAGAAAATTAGCACTAAAGTAGAATTTTATTCCATCTTTGAAACACAAAGGTTTACCCAGGAGCAATCAATTTGGCCAAATACTGTGCAGAAATGTCCAAATATAAATATAGAAATGCTACATAACAATACACTGATTCTGTCAGTATCATGATACACCTGTAACACACTGTATTGTGGGAAACCCCAGGAGTTAATGATACACAAGGACAGATTATTTGAAGACTTGCTATACTAGTAATAAATGGGCATTAAGAGTTGCCCCAGTGTCGTATTTGCTTCTCACCCTCTCACTTTACAGCTGCTACTGAAGGAAGAGCTGGATAAAAATATATCTCCTAGCAACAAAATGGAGGGGTGCATTTTTCCTGGGGGACTTAAGAAAGAAAGAAAGAAAGAAAGAAAGAAAGAAAGAAAGATCTAATGGTGTCAAGTGATGATCACTTTGAAAACTAAATCACTGCTGGACCCCTCTAGACACAAAGTGTACAGGAAAGAAGATGAGATACTCAGCTGGAAAGGTTGTTCAAAATGAAATGAACTAAAGGAAATCTAGCCCTACTCCACTTCCCCTGGCCATCCAAAAAGAAAGAGAGAAAGAATGTTAGCAATGAACACTCTTCTGTTTGCATGATGCTAGTGGCCAATTGCTTTATTTTCAATTGCTTTATTTTCAAATTAATGCAACACTGGTGTGCAATGGGGAAAAGAAGGCAGTGTCTTGTTCCTCAGTGTAAGCTGTAGGGCAGGACTCCTCCATACGACTGAAGAGAGTTAATGGGCTTGCCCACACATATCATCCACAAGTGTGTGAAATCTGAGAAATGCATCTAGTCCTCCAGCCAGCCACTGTGTATAGTATGCTGCAGTCAGCAACAAGACCTACCTGGCAGCAGAAAAGTGTGTACTTTATATACATCTATTTTAGATAGAGAGATAGATAGATACAACAAATAAAAACCAAAATCTACTTTAAAATGTTACAGTAAAAGTTGTTTTATATGGCATGTGGGGGGAATGGAGGGTGCTGGTAAGTGAAGAATGCTGGTTAACTAAGAGGGAGGGACTTTGAGTTTGGGAGCAGGTGCGCGGTTGGGGTGCAGAAGGGGGCTCGGGGTGCCAGATCTGGGGGCCCCTCACCTTGGGCAGCTTCCCACAAGCAGCGACCTATCCTGGCTACTCCTAGGCCAAAGCGCAGCAGGCGGCTCTATGCCTTGCCCCGGCCTGATTGCTGGCTCTGCAGCTCCCATTAGCCGGGAACCACAGCCAATGGAGGTTGTGGGGGTGGAGCCTGTGGGTGGAAGCAGCACCTCTGCCTAGGAGCAGCTAGGACTGGTCACTGCTTGCAGGGAGGCTCCTGAGGTTACTGCCCCCTGGATCCAGCACCCTGAGCCCAACCCCCTGCCTGCCTGTGCCAACCGGACTATAAACTGGACTTTCAATGAAGATCAGAGATGCCAGTTTATAGAACTTTCTGGTTGGTGAAGTGCCAGAAAAAACAGCTTATTTACGGTATTAAAGTAGCAAAGTCAAGCACTTAAATGTTATAAATGTTACAATTAAGATTTCCTGTGCAATCTTAATTTGTCCCTTTTTGTGCATATGTAATGTACTATAGGCATTTATTGCATGATCACATACTATTTTTCCATGAGACCCCTGTCTCAGGTGCCCCTCACCACCCCCTAAAATACATTAGATGGGATGAATGTACAGAACAAAGAACTCTGAATTATGATAACTCTCCCTTTGTAATGATAATTTTAACCTACCTTCTGATCTACCATGTACGCCCATAATGTGACAATACCTAAGACTGCAATATGGAAGAATCCCAGGTTTATTTACTGAAATATAGTTTTCTAAAGCTCATATATATAGAAACAAAGAAATATAACTAAAACCATGAACAAGAACAGGCTATATAACAGAAATCACATTAGGAGGTTTTGAGGTAGCAGATGTTACATTATATTCCTCAGTTACATGACAATCTAATGCAGGGGTTCTCAAACTGGGGGTCAGGACCTCTCAGGAGATCATGAGGTTATTACATGGGGGGGTCATGAGTTGTCAACCTCCATCCCAAACCCCACTTTGCCTGCAGTTATTATTATGGTGTTAAATATATAAAAAGTGTTTTTAATTTATAAGGGAGGGTCACACTCAGAGACTTGCTACGTGAAAGGGGTCACCAGTACAAAAGTTTGAGAGCCACTGATAATGTACTCCCCACCCTAAAGATGGAAGTGTCATTTTTAGAGAGGACAAACATAAGGAATTTTCCCAACTCCATGGTTACAGTAATAATAAACCTTATTTTGTATAATGCATTACATAGAAAGGAATCTTAAAAATGATTTTAAAATATAATAATCTATGGACAAATTCTGTTCTCAGATAAGCACACACAATTTTCATTGGTATTTGAATGCACAGTTATGCCCTTTGTTAATGAATTATATAATAGAACCTCAAAATCCACAGAATTAGAATAACATGCTAAATTTAGTTAATTCTTAGTACATGTGTACATGGTTTACAACATTCTTTTTAAGTGTTTCTTTTAGAAAGGGGAAAAAAGTGCAGTAAATGTGAACTGCTAATATTGGGATATAATTCTAATTCTTAAAATGATTCCTTGCCTCCACATTAATGGTACATTTATAATAAGCTAATATTTGCAACTTCATGTATAATTATTTATGGATTGTGATAAATGAAGGGGGTGGGGGAAGCTCCCTTTTATGGCCACCCAGCCAGCTAGTAGCTATAAAATCACTCTTAGTAGCTGTTCTGTACTTGCTTTATCTGTAAAGGGTTAAAAGTCTTACTGTCATGCATAGGTAAAAGGAAGTGAGTGGGCACTTGGCCAAAAGAGCCAATGGGAAGGCTAGAACTTTTTAAAATTGAAACAAGACTCCCCTTTTGTCTCTCTGTTGTTGTTCTTGGGGAGAGGCAGGCAGGGAGCAGTTATGCTGTGAGAAGCTTGAGCCAGGTATGAAAAAATATTAGTATTATACCTAGAAACTACTCATCTAAAACTCCAGATATGTAAGTAGATTAGGAAATGTCTAGGAAGACATGATTAAGTTTATCCCTTTTATTTGTTTATGGCTTGTGGATTCCTCTGTGCTAACCCCAGGAGTTTTTGTTTTGCTTGTAGCCTTTAAGCTGGATCTCAGGAGAGCTATTCTTGATGCTTACTCCTTGTAATTGTTTTTTTCCCCATATCTAGCAAAAGCCTAAGTCCCAGATGCATTTTCTTCTTTTTTTTATTAATAAAATTTACCTTTTTTAAGAACAGGGTTGGATTTTTGTGCCCTAAGAGGTTTGTGCACATGTTTTTTAATTAGCTGGTGGCAACATCTGATTTCCTTTGTTTTTCTGCTCAGCTCTTCCCCAGATGGAGGGTGAAAGGGCTTGAGTGTACCCGATGAACAGTCACATAAAAAGAATCTGGGCACATCAAAAAGGCAGGCTAATAAACAGGGACAAGTTTTTTAAGTGCTTGTACACAAATGCCAGAAGTCTAAATAATAAGATGGGTGACTAGAGTGCCTGCCTTGTAAGGGAGATATATATATAATAGGCAGGCACAGAAACCTGGTGGTGGATCAAAATCAATGGACACACATCATTCCGTATAAAAAATATATCGGAACAGAACAGGAACAATAGTAAAGAATAAAATTGTCAGACACATAGAAAACATAAACTCTTTGAGCAATAGTCACATGGGTTTCTGTAAGAAAAATCGTGTCTTACTAATCTATTAGAGTTTGAAGGGTCCTAGGACCAATCCTATTCAATTTATTCATAAATGATCTGGAGAAAGGGTAAACAGTGAGGGTGCAAAGTGCAGATGATGATAACTACTACTCAAGATAGTTAAGACCAAGCAGATTGTGAAGAAAGAAAAAGATCTCAAAACTAAGTGATTGGGCAACAACAAAAAAATGAAAAATTGGATAAATTCATGGTGGCTAAGTCCATAAAATGGCTATTAGCCAGGATGGGTAAGAATAGGATGGAGATGGATGGCAGGAGAGATCATTTGATCATTTTGCCTGTACAAGAAGGAATTCCCAAGTTCGTCTTCCTGGGTTCTCAAAGGGGTGGTGGCAGCATCTACCAATCCAAGGTCAGAAAAAAGCTGTAACCTTGGGAGTTTAGTACAAGCCTGAAGTGGCCAGTATTAATTTTTAGAGTCCTTGTGGGCCCCCAACTTCTGCACTCGAAGTGCCAGTAGGGAATCAGCCTTAACAGATATGCTAAACATTTTAAACATGTAAACACTGTTTAAAAGCCTAGTAACATAATTGGATTATTAAAATAATATTTTGCAATTATAGAGATGGACATTTTTTCAAAGTGCTATTAAACAATTAGCTTATTAACGCCCACATCACCCCTGCAACATAGAGTGGCAAATATCCCTGTTTTACAGATGGTGAAACTGGTGAAAGAAGTTTAACCAACTTGCTTTTGGTCATACAGTGAGTGAGCAGCAAAACTGGGATTAGAATTTATTTTATTACTCTAGTAACCCTATTCCTTGCTCTCTTTCCCCTCCTCATTTTTTGTTATCCCATACCTAAAATTAGGCCCTGATCTTGCAGAGACCTATTCATGTGCTTAACTTTTTGCACTGCACGCAGGCTTAGGCCCTTACTTGCCAGAACTTTGAACTGGGGAATCTTGTCTTTCTATTTGCATTGTAAAACACCCAATAAACACTTGGCACTTTAAAAACAATAATAAAGACCAGAATGACAAACGAAACAAATACGCAAATGGGACTGAACTTTCTGAGCCCAGTCCTGTGGGTGGCTGAACGACCTCAAGTCCCTTTGTATAAATGATTTTGCAGGGGACGCTCAGCGCCTTGCAGGATTAGACCCTTTTTGACTAACTGTACTTCTGCCTAGTGGGCATGGGTATCAAGTCATTCAAAAACCAAAACAAGCCTGGGGTTTCAGGTAACATGATAATAGGCACAGTATAAGAACTTAAATAGAATGTAATAGAGAAAGGTTACAGAAAGACAAAACAACTCATAATTGCTCTCCTGTTCTATCTACTTAACAGTCCATATCTCAAAAAATCACCCTTGCATGTGTCCTTGGTACAAATGACACCCCTTGCTGGATGGTGATCCCACTGAGCGGCCGGAATATACTTGGGAGCTTGGAAATCTCTCTCTTACCCCGGCCTAGGTCATCCTAGAGCAGTTTCCTGAATAGCCAGCACATGAATAGATTCCAAATGATATTCTTCAGCACATATATATAGCTAAAAATACAACTGCTGCATAGGGTGATTGTTTGATCCAGCCATTCCTCATATTTCTAACTGCCAATTATGAGTGACACACATTTGGTTTCCGCCGTGTGCCCAATTTACAATGAGCCAATGGCTGAACTCTCACAGTGGTGCCGCCATGCTGCCCATTATGGCAGTCTGCAGCTAATGACAGAGTCTGAATAATGAGATCAGAAACATCTCTGATGTCTCTTTAGTGCCCCATATGCCACTTTCTCTTTTTTGTTGCATTTTCCTCTTCTACACAGAACAGAAAAAGGACCGGATACCTGCTATCCTAGAGGATCATTACAGCAGGCACAAAAGTGATTTTTTACCATCCCTTCAGATAATATCTTGAAACATCTTTTGTAATATTTACACCTATTTAGATGTGCAAGTGTTTAATTGTTATGCCTACAGTAAGACCAATGAGCCATGTATCTGCCTTTAGGAAAGATAAAGTTTAACTAATTTAGAATGTATTTTCCCTCTGCAAGAAGTTTCCATGATAATATATATCTAACTGGAAACTAAAGGGAACACTTAATTAGGTTTCAGATTGGGCTACTTGTCAAAAAGTTGATCAAGAATTTGGCAGGTGAGGGATGTCAGTTTGGAGACACTTGAGGAAAAACTGAGACAGAGCCAGTTACTTTACTGAAACCTCCATTTTAATATGAATCAGGCTAGATGCCAAAACTGTATGACAAAACTGGGGCAATTTGATCTAAGCGCGATAGCATTTTAGATTTGTGTGTGTCAAATGACTTCCTTTAAACAAATAATATCTTGAGTGAGAAAAACCAGATATGTTTTTAACATTTGTTTGAATTTTGAAAATTTGGGGGAAAATGGCAAAACTCCAGTTGACTTCAATGGGCCACAATTTCACCCTTTATGCTGAGAAACTAAGCTTGAAAGTAATGGTACAGAGTAAAAAAAGGAATCCACAGTTCAGACAAGCAGGCCCTTTGAAAGTACACAGCTCTTCTATGCAATTCAATCCTGATGCGAAACTCAGTTGTGACATACTTTGTTTTGTGCCCATTGACAGCTAGATTTATGGTCAGATCCTCAGCTGATGTAAATTGTCATAGCTCCATTGATACCAAAGGACTATGCCAAAGTACAACAGGTGATGATCTGACCCATAGTCGCAAAAAAATATAGAAACTCATTTGTACAATTGTAATCTGGTAAGGATTTGAACACAAATTTATAGGGAACCCCAAGATAGAACCTTGCTGAGTGGGCCACAGGCTAGCACGACTGTAAGGATTTGTTCATTTACTCCCTTTTTGGAATCTAGGTTCACTTACAGAAATAAAAATGTTATGTTATTAACACTTCAGCTTCTGACATTTTGATTTGATCTTATTCTCCCAGTGTCACACATTATGAGATAGGCTTCTCAAGGTTCCTCATAGAGCATTCAGTATGATACTGACAATAATAATGTCTTGAAATCCTAATTTATGAAAACTCCAGTTTCTGCAAAATGATGAAGAGGATATTCTAAGTGAGACAGCTTAGATAAAAGAATTTGCAGTTGAAGTGCTAACAGCGTGTGACCCACTTTCTCTGCATATTTAATATAATGAATAGAGGTCAAAGGCATTATTTTAAACCATTGCTAAGCTATTTGTAGGAGAGCTATGTAAACAAAGACATATAACATTTCTATACTGAGGTTTTTCCCACATGCCACTCACCAGATATCTCCTCTAGGCACTGTTTGGCAGTCTTACTGTATGATAAATCCATTTTAGTAGGACTGGTGCAGGAGTCAACAGGTGGTAAAGAGGTACTGTCGTTTTCTGAGTGTGTTCTGAAATCAACCAAGAATACTCATTATAACAGATGTTTGTTATACACACAGCAATGGAAAATGTTAATTCAGGGCATAACTGGAATCTTTTTGCACTGTATTCATCTCACCAAAGGCATATAGTGAAAATATCACAAATGCCACATTCTATCCTAATTACATAATGCTACATTCTGTCTCAACCTACATACTTCGCCAAGGGAGTAAGGACTTTACATCCCTATATAAACAACCCAGCCTTGGGTCAGGAACACAGGGATAAGCAGGGGCCCTTGTTTGCTTAGTCTTTCCCTGACACAGGTAGGCAATATTCAGGCAGGGAACAGTCTAACCCCCAACTCAGTGGCCAGAATAGCTAAGCCAGCATCTGTGTATATGTGAGCAGTATGAAGCATAGTAATTTACTGCTGTTAAAGGCCAGTAGTAAATTATCCCCTGGGAGCAAAGGGGGAAGAAATGGATGAATTGTTACTCAAGAGGCATGTGTCTATCCCCTGGGGCATCCCTGGAGCAGTACAGTTTACACACAATCCCTTGCTTAGGGCTATCCAAAATCAAAATCTATCCCCAAATGTTCAAAGTTATATGCAGTTTGGCTCCTCCTCATGATGTTACTGTTAGTCATGTGACCACCCAGCTCTTGGGAAATGCTGAGATACAGAAATAATTATACGTTTCTATTAGCTTGCTAACAAATGACCCGTATTCTTGAGAACATATGTGAACTAAATATATGTAACTACTAAAATGTAATAAAATACATTGTTACACTGCGGAGTGCAGTATTGGATACCTTTATTTGCCATTATACAGGGGTAAACTATTACGCAGTCAATATTTCCCAAGGGTTCCTACAATAGTTGCCTCTTCTTAGGGAAAATCTGCAATGTCTCAGAAAGCAGGATGGGGAAACTGTTGGTATATGATGATTTGTAATGGTCATCACTGTGTTTGTACATTAGTGGAAAAAGAACACAAAAACGGAATGGTGTGAACAGGATGCAACAAGACACAAAACTCCCTCTAAAAATCTTAATTAAGAGTTCAGTTCTGCCATCCTTACTATCTGTGCTGACAATCTTAAATTACATGCCAAAACACTAATTGTCTCTGATTTTTGATAAGAGCCTGCTAAAACCTTATATATATATTTTTTCCAATTGTGAAAGCTTAAAATTATAGCAAGACTCCTAAAATTCCCATTTCCACAACATATTGTGGGATGCACAAGCTGTTTTTTGGGGCAGCAGCCCCAGCACAGATGCCTTTCATAAGAGTAGATGATAAAAATACTGGATGAATTTGAGGATTAATTTTAAAAGCAATTTCTTTTATGAAATAGCAACCCGCTAATTATTGTCCTACGTTTATTTCAAAGTTGTGTATTTAATGGATTTATTCAGCAACTCATTTAAGTGACTGAGGGAGAAGATCTCAAGATACAAATAACCAAACACATCTGTTTGAGTAGAATTCTTACCTCTTTATGGTACTTAAAACTGTATTAAAGAGAAATGTAAACACAAATGATAGCTTGCAACATGCATAGTCTTTGTAGTCAGTTTTTGTAGTTTTGGGGAATTGTGAAGAGGCAAATATCTAACTACCGTCATATGAACTGTTTTTGATTCTTGGGTGTTGTTATTTCCTGCGACACGCTAATTAATTAATTAATACTGCAAGGACTCCAGGGGCTGCAAGCACTGCATTCCCACTGACATCCCTGGTAGTTTTACACTTGAGGTCTTTCAGAATTGGGTCCCAAGTAGCAGAGTGACAATGAGGAATCTCACTCAGCAGTAAAGACTGTATGGTAACATATGAAGAGGTGAAAAGGCTCTTGCCCTGATGGGCAATTCTGTGTAGATAAAATGAAAACCACCCTAAGCATTCTCTTGCCCAAGCTCAACTCAAACCTTTTAGCAATATGACACATTTCATTTATAGAACCTCATCCTCCTCTATTTTCTTTGCTCTTCAAAAACTTGATTCCAGCTGGGACCAGGAGTGGAAGTAGTGAAATACTGTGAGAAAAAACACTTGCAAGATTTCTACACCAAATGTACAGACCTCACAGGCAAGCTTGATTGTGGCATAGAAAACTAGGCACATGCCAAGGACTTGCCTCCTGGAGCCACATGATGACATAATAATCTAAGCTATCATTTAAAAATGTAATTATATTTCTAGTCTTCATTGTTGCAAAGAATAACTTCAAAACATGAACCAAGCATAAACAATACAGTGATGTCTTCTTGTGTTTGCAGTAGGGTGACCAGACAGCAAATGTGAAAGGGGGTGGGGGGATAATAGGAGCCTATATAAGAAAAAGACCCCAAAATCGGGACTGTCTCAATAAAATCGGGACATCTGGTCACTCTAGTTTGCAGAAAACCAGAAACAATAGCTCTGGAAGGTGTGAAATATCTGCCCCATTTATCTGACTCAAAACTGAAAGTGTGAGGGCAATGTAAAATAATTTGGGTTTGCTACCAAAATAAACAACCCAGAAATCGTACTGGCTGTATATGGCATTTTCATATTTAATTACATAAAACCTCAGTTGTTTTGATTATCTAAAGCTGCTATAGAATTTCCATGGAAGAACACAAGGATCTTGCAGCAGAATTTAAGTTCAGCTTGCAGTGGAGAACATGAAGCCATCTATTTATTCTGGAAATGGGAGGCCAAGAAGGTATCTGTTCCAGAAGAGTGAGGAACAGCAGCCACTTGAGCCGGGGATGGGGAAAGGGGGATGTTTGGCTCCCACCACCACTAGAGCACACCAAGCCTCTGGAACTCTGGGGGCCCTTGCTGACACCATCTCAGTAGAGTATAGAGAGGTAGCCATGTTAGTCTGGATCTGTAAAAAGTGACAAAGAGACTTGTTGCACCTTATAGACTATCAGAATACCCACAACAGCTTATGGTCCAATACTTCTGTTAGTCTATAAGGTGCCACAGGACACTTTGTCACATCTCAGTAGAGGCTCAGGATTTGGACCCTCCTTCTGAGGCCGCACTCTGCTGGGTGATGGCAGTGGGCACACCCACACATATATAGAATCCTCTGCCTGGGTGGGAGAAGCTGAATCCTTCTTTTCGGATGGACCCCTTCCTGCCCGGGCACAGGGGAAGAGGGAGACCCCAGCCTGTCCAAACAGTCATGGTAGCGGGCTCTTCAGTTACTGTAGTGGTGGACCCTGCCACTATTGCTCAAATAAAAGGAGGGTCAAGGTATGGGTGTGGGGGCCACATATGTGGGTGTCCCTAGAGCTCGGGACTGCTTCAATCTGGCCCTGCCTATGGGTTCTGATCAAACATCCAGATATTCCTTTGCTTAGTTGGACCATTTTAGTTCCAATTGTTGCTAACAAATATCTTCAGCAGTGAAGACTGGGGCAATCTGCATTGTGAATGATAAAAAGTCTTTTCCAGTACACTAAGAGGGCAAAATCAATGGAACCGTACTAATACCTGGTGTAACTCCACTGACTTCTCTAGAATTACATCAGGGATTAATTTGGCCCAATATCTGCAGGCCAGCACACAGAAAATTAAATGACTTGCTCATTAACCTTAAATTAAAACCTTAATTAACCTTAAATATTACTCCTCCATCCCTCTTTTATATATATATAAAATTCTTGCACCTCTGTGTTGAGATCAAAGAAAGCAAATGGAATTGCAGGTGAGATTTATCTTCCAGCGCTGAACATTTGCAATGAAGGTTAATTAGTTCTAATTAAACAACTGTCATGAAAACAGGATAATCTCCTTTCTGCTTTAATCATAACAATAGGAAACAACTTTTACCTCCAATTAGTCTTCAAATTCTGCCCTCAACTACATCTGTGAAACCACACTAAATTTTGATTAAACGAAGAGCAGAATTTGGACCTCTGCACACAATAATGAATATCTTTAACACAGTCAGTAACTTCCTGTTTTTAATGGAATATCCACCCTTTGATAATCACAGATGACATCTAAAATTTTATTACTTGACATTCCGAAAGATTCCATATGATGATGTTTTTTTTCATTTTTCTTTTGACAACTCCAAGAGGTGTAACTGCCTTGGGTGGGTTTTATTGATAGGTAATAGGTAATAAACAGCAGGCAACTGAAGTATTGGGCTATAGCTTTATCTGAGAAATAAGCCAAAATGTTTACTGTAATCTTCTCCCACACTCTCTACTCTTATTCTCTCTTTACCTGCCATGTTCCATTGGAAGCATTGGCCTCTCCTCGTGAAGTAAAGATGTGTACAGAGGGAGCCGTTTCAAATACCTTGGTGTGTTTTTGTTGAAAATAAAGTATGTAGTGGGCAGTGTCACAACGCTACCTATGATTGCAAGACTTTGGTAATTTGCCATCTTCATCTCACAACAGTGATGTAAATGGCAGAATCAGATAAATCACTCCTGTGTGTTTCTGTGAGTTGCCAATTAAAAACAAAAATGACTTGCTGTTTGTTTAGCGCCACAATCTATCGTAAGCTTTTTCATAACCAATGTATAAATTACTGGGACAATGGGTGCAACTGAAAACTCAACATTCACTATCACAGTTGGTGACCACAGTAGTTTCTTATCTCTAAAACAGGAGACACTGTGGTACGGGCAAGCACTGCTGATTGGTAAATATTGAGTTTTAAAGAACCTCCACTGTAGCTAAAGGGAGTAGCTCAACTCTTCCCAAAATACTACAGCTAGGATACAAATCTCCTTAACAGTCCAGTGCCATTAATTAATAATTTCTCAGTGCCTATGGATGTTCAACCCTACCTTAGCACCCACTTCCCATACTTCACCTATCTTAGCAGTACAAATCCCATATAACTGCAAACCCTTACCAGTGGTCTACTAATAAAAGGGTCTGAACCACTAAACCAGAAGAGAAGTAGGGAGCAGTTTTTAGTAAAGTGGGAACTGTTTCATTAATTAAATCAACATTGAAAAGCTTACTCCAGACAGCGTGCTGAGGTGTAAATGTTTTCCAGACAGTCCTTCATTTAACAACTAGTCTAACTTCAAGAATATTGTTATGAGCCAGATGAAACCTTGTAATGAGTTGAGTTAAAACCTCGTTCAAACAGATGTGTGAACAAGCCCTTCATTTAAGATAGTTGTAAGAGACAGTTAAGGTGCAACATCTAAAACAAAGCCTAATAGAATCTGCCCAGAAACTAGCACCATGTGGACAGATGGTTCCATTAGGGGTGTCTGTGGAGGTGTGTGTATGTGTATTTATATATGTATGTATAAGTGGAAACTGAGAACAGAGAAGGACAGAGAGAGGGACAGGCAAAAAACTCCAACCTATCCCTCTCATGACCCATATAAAGTGTAAGCAATGATGTTGTAAAATCCTTGACATTGTGGGGCAAGATTAGAAGCCTTCCCTTTTCAGTCTTGCCTCTTTCTTCCCTCTCCCCTGCGACTGTATCTCCATTGTGCTACTTTGCTCCCGTCTCTATCTGACCTCTTAACAGCACAATGAAGGCAAGTAAAATCCCATGGCCAAATTCACTGAATTTCAGTGATGGTGTAATTTACACCAGTTTTGTAGTCCCCTCAGTGTGTAAGAAGCTGTAGGCTTAAGTACCACGAGGACTATTTTAACTAATTGTACACCTACTTAGACCCTCCTATTACTTTTCCTGCTACATCCCTCTCATCAAACCTTTTGACAAATAAACTACACCTGAGGATAGCATAGGGAGTGGCTCAGGCTAGCTGCCTGAGTACGTACCTAGGTGATCCCAGTCTGGTTTGTATTCTAGCATCTGACCCAAGCCATTGCTCATGCTACCCCTGGCTACACTGCTATTTTTAGCATGCTAATTTGAGCAGACCTAGCTAATCTGTCTATTTGTCCTAGGAAGCATGCTCCCACTTGCAGTGCAGATGTACCCTTAGATCAACTGGACTCTGTGGACCATGATCAGAAGTGACGTGTAAAGGATTGCTAGTTGCACATTCATAACTGTGTTTGAGTCTAAGTTGTTACGTTTTGAGGAGTCTGGAGGAATGAAGGTCAAACCAGTTTAGATTCCCTCATATTCACCTCTGTGGTCTCTTTTCTTTGAAGAGAAGTGGTGATCCCTGATGAATCTGCATGCCCTGGTGTTTAAGGGGAATAAATATGACATCAGATAGCAATTGTGCACTAAGGGTTCAGGGCTGCCACTCGTAACAAATCCTTTCAGCGCATCCTAATGGAACATAGACTCATAGACTAAGGTCAGAAGGGACCATTATGATCATCTAGTCTGACCTCCTGCACAAAGCAGGCCACAGAATCTTACCCATCCACTTCTATAACAAACACCTAGACTATGTCTGAGTTATTGAAGTCTTCAAATTGTGGTTTGAAGACCTCAAGCTGAAGAGAATCCTCCATCAAGTGACCCATGCCCCATGCTGCAGAGGAAGGCGAAAAACCTCCAGGGCCTCTGCCATTCTGTCCCGGAGGAAAATTCCTTCCCGACCCCAAATATGGCGATCAGTTAAACCCTGAGCATGTGGGCAAGACTCACCTGCCAGCACCCAGGAAAGAATTCTCCACAGTAACTCAGATCCCATCCCATCACAGACCACTGGGCATACTTAGCTGCTGATAATCAAAGATCAATTGCCAAATTAATTGCCAAAATTAGGCTATCCCATCATACCATCCCTTCCATAAATTTATCAAGCTTAGTCTTAAAGCCAGATATGTCTTTTGCCCCCACTACTCCCCTTGGAAGGCTGTTCCAGAACTTCACTCCTCTAATGGTTAGAAACCTTCATCTAATTTCAAGTCTAAACTTCCTAGTGTCCAGTTTATACCCATTTGTTCTTGTGTCCACATTGGTACTAAGCTTAAATAATTCCTCTCCCTCCATAATAGTAATCCCTCTGATATATTTATAAAGACAAAGCATATCCCCCCTCAACCTTCTTTTGGTTAGGCTAAACAAGCCAAGCTCTTTGAGTCTCCTTTCATAAGAAAGGTTTTCTATTCCTCGGATCATCCTAGTAGCCCATCTCTGAACCTGTTCCAGTCTGAATTCATCCTTCTTAAACATGGGAGACCAGAACTGCACACAGTATTCCAGATGAGGTCTCACCAGTGCCTTATATAACGGTACAAACACCTCCTTATCTTTGCTGGAAGTACCTCGCCTGATGCATCCTAAAACCGCATTAGCTTTTTTAACGGCCATATCACATTGGCGGCTCATAGTCATCCTGTGATCAACCAATACTCCGAGGTCCTTCTCCTCCTATGTTATTTCCAACTGATGTGTCCCCAATTTATAACTAAAATTCTTATTATTGATCCCTAAATGCATAACCTTGCACTTTTCACTATTAAATTTCATCCTATTACTATTACTCCAGTTTACAAGGTCATCCAGATCTTCCTGTATGATATCCCGGTCCTTCTCTGTGTTAGCAATACCTCCCAGCTTTGTGTCATCCGCAAACTTTATTAGCACATTCCCGCTTTTTGTGCCAAGGTCAGTAATAAAAAGGTTAAATAAGATTGGTTCCAAAACTGATCCCTGAGGAACTCCACTAGTAACCTCCTTCCAGCCTGATAGTTCACCCTTCAGTACGACCCGTTGTAGTCTCCCCTTTAACCAGTTCCTTATCCACCTTTCAGTTTTCATACTGATCCCCATCTTTTCCAATTTAACTAATAATTCCCCATGTGGAACCGTGTCAAATGCCTTACTGAAATCGAGGTAAATTAGATCTACTGCATTTCCTTTGTCTAAATAATCTGTTACCTTCTCAAAGGAGATCAGGTTGGTTTGGCACGATCTACCTTTTGTAAAACCATGTTGTAATTTGTCCCAATTACCCCACTTACCTCAATGTCCTTAACTACTTTCTCCTTCAAAATTTTTTCCAAGACCTTACATACTACAGATGTCAAACTAACAGGCCTATAGTTACTCGGATCACTTTTTTCCCCTGTCTTAAAATTAGGAACTATGTTAGCAATTCTCCAGTCATACGGTACAACCCCTGAGTTTACCCATTCATTAAAAATTCTTGCTAATGGGCTTGCAATTTCAAGTGCCAGTTCCTTTAATATTCTTGGATGAAGATTATCTGGGCCCTCCGATTTTGTGCCATTAAGCTGTTCGAGTTTGGCTTCTACCTCAGATGTGGTAATATCTACCTCCATATCCTCATTCCCATTTGTCATCCTTCCATTATCCCTAAGCTCCTCATTAGCCTTATTAAAGACTGAGGCAAAGTATTTATTTAGATATTGGGCCATGCCTAGGTTATCCTTAACCTCCATTCCATCCTCAGTGTTTAGCGGTCCCACTTCTTCTTTCTTTGTTTTCTTCTTATTTGAAGAAGTGGGTTTTTTTTTACCCACGAAAGCTTATGCCCAAATAAGTGTGTTAGTCTTTTAAGTGCCACCGGACTCCTTGTTGTTTTTGTGGATACAGACTAACACAGTTACCCCTCTGATACCTAATGGAACATTCTCTTTTATATACAACACACTAACAACAACTATGACTCACTACCTACAACACACAATGGCTATTATGCCATCATACTCCTTGTTGAAAGAAAAATACATGCTCATCTCACAAAGAACCTCCTTTGCAACAGTCTCTGCTACTACTCTACTATCCCTAAATCCACATTAGTGTCATTGTGGCCAAAGAAATGCTCTGTAATTGTATAGTATTTGATATTCAGAGGATACCAGCAAGTAACCCAGATAAAGTAACAACTTGCTTTTTACATATGGTACATTGCTGGGAGCCAGTACAGGTTGGACCCTTGTGTTGTAGCTGGTACAATTTTACAGGGGTTTGCAGGATTACGTATAGAATTTTGCTGGGTTTCTGCAGAATTACACTGTGCCTAGCACTTTACAAGGACAGCAGTGTATATTTGCAGGAATTGGGCATTTTTTCCAGCTGACAGTACTGTGTAAAAACAGTTCTTTTGGACAGTGATTTTTGTTTATCAGCCCATTATTCTTTGGAGTTATTTTAGCAGCTAACAGGCATACTTGAGAATTATGTGCATACATTGCGGTGGCCAACTAAGAAAACAGTTGTGTTTACTAGTGAGAAAATGCAAATACACCAACATGGCTTCCCGTACAGTACTATTTACCATATGCCCCCAGCAATAATTCTGCTGACTTTGTAAATATGGATATTCTGTCTCTGATTATATTTATACTCTGCTATAAAATCATTGTCTACTATTTCAAAGACCTTGAGACCCGCAAGGAATAGAGTTAGCGTGTATCTGCTTTCAGTACAGGATCTGTGGGACAGATTCTGCTCTCAATTCTACAGATGTACATACGAAGTAACCCCAGCCAAGTCAGTGGAGTTATTCCTTTTAACACTGGTGTGAGATTAGATTTTGGCCTTTAGAATTGTTTTCAAGCAAGATTTAACTGTTGGTTGAGGCGTACTGGGAATTAGTCATAAAGCTAAATTCTGTTGGCAAATGCACGCTTGAATCTCCCCTTTAATAGTCCTAATGTATTTTGCATTTTGATGCAGCATCGTAAAAAGATAACATATTTCCATATTGTAATAACATGCAATGAAATGGCATCACCATGTGGTAAATGTTGGTTTCATATGCATTTGAGGGCAGAATGGGGTCCACATATATCTCTATATTTGTATATATATTTCCATCTTATATTTAATATAGTAAATTGCATACATCACTGAAGTTGTTCCAGAGCATGAATTACCATAATATGTGATCTTTACTCAATTATTCAGAATCACATCAATTCATTAAATATTTCTCTTACACATGCTCGGCTATATATTGAATTGAAGAGGGCAGCTATTGAATATTAAAATAAATAAAAACTGTGCTCAATGGCTCTTTCCCCCTCATAATTTTTGGAGCTCTGTTTTTAATCACAATAAACTGAAATAATTTATCACTCACCCACAATGGGTCTGAAACTGTGTTTAGTTTTGCATAATGATATATGCTCCCTCTGCGCCTACTCCAGCACCTCTTTAATCTTTAGCCAATTTTTATCTACAAGTTCCACTTGCTAACAAAAACTGCCAGCCTATTCTACTTAATAATATATTTCTCAGTTTATCAAATTTTCCTTTTTAAATGTTTAATTTACCCACAACTGAATCTAAAAATCCTCCAACAGCTGACATTTGAAACCTTATTAAACTGCAATCACTATTACTGAAACCAGCCATAATAGTAGCTTCCCCTATTATAGCTTCCTTATTGTGTAAAATGAAAATCTTTAGCCGCCATGGTTTACCTCTTGTTTTTCAATCCACTACACCGGATCCTACCTAACGTAAGCGATTATACTAGGTGGGTAACTTAAAGGTGCCCTTCTGCAATACTGTTATGCTGGGGTCAGTAGAGTAGAATCAAGATGCTCACCCAGTTCGTCCTTGGTGAATATTTGCAAGTGTTTTAAAATTATTTCCCTCGCTAATGCCTCTTTTGTGTCACCTTCTGTGATGATTCCAATAAAGTTCACTTTAGCAATATTTAGGAAACAGCGAATTCTAAGCAAATATTGCAGAATATTGGCAGAAAATAGCAGTTGAAATCTAAGCAAAAGTATTCAACACTGGAAATCTGGTTTTAAGAGTTATGCTCATCCACCAGAAACATATCATGTGACCTGCATATCCAATCAAAACAGCTTGAATTTCAAATGGCAAATACAACAAACTGCCCATGTATGAGCTACAAACCAAAAAATGTCCACGGCAACTATTCATAGAGTAATTTTGAATAGTGCACAAATTTTAGGAAAATCATGTTTGTGTACAACTTGTGAACAAACAGATAAAATCCACTACCCATTTGATTCTCTATGAATTTTACACATCTTATAAATAATAACACAAAATTGCTCTAGTGACCTTACCTATAAATGAAAGGAGCTACTGTGGCAGTGTTTGGGTGACTATATTGCTGTTGTTGAGGAAGTTGGACAATGCCATTTCCTGTGACTTGTCCACTGCTTGCAGCCATTGAAACAGAAAGAGCTGCAGAAGAACCAGGGGTCAGAGCTGGGCTAGATTCTTTTCCTTCAGAAGAAGCAAGACTACAGGAAGTGGAGGTTTTCTCATTAGCTTGTGATTTCGTTGTCGATTGAGACTGGTTGCCCTTTGTAGTCCTGAATTTTTCAGACTCTTTACTTCCTGCACACATGGGTGAAGCACTCTGCTTTGCAGTTGGTACCTTTGATCCAGGTTTTGGAATCCCACTAGAGGAGGGTATTAAACTTTCCTTCTTGGCTGCTGTAGTCTTGCTCCCCTTTGGGATCAAGCTTGCAATTTTTGAGCTCTTCTTTGTAGATGTTTCGGTGACCTGGTCCTTCTCTTCCTTTACTGTTTTCTCAGTGCAAACTTTATTTTTGTCCCTGTTCTTTTCCTCTTTGTCCTTTGGCTGTAGCAAAGACTTTTTATTGCTGAGATTTTTGCTTCCAGCTTTTGGCGGGGTTAGCTTAGGCGACACTTTAGGACTGCTACTGGTGGAGCCACCACTATTTAGCCCACTGCTAAAGCCGTCCATTTCACCACACTCCGAAAAGGTGTCATCCTCTCTTCCACTGTCATTGGGTCCTGAACTTGATGACAAGGGGGGTCTTAAAGCAGTCCTAGCATTAACCAGCTTGAACTTTTCCAGCATGGATTTCTGTCCAGATGAAGGGGGTTTCGCTCCTTCAGAAAGGGGTGGTTTGAGCCTGTCTGAAGATGGAGTAGGGGAGGTGGCGGGACTAGGCTGCTTCACGGAGAGCATGGTAGAGGTGGCACTGTGTTTGACATTCATGGATTTGCTGCGCCAAGGCTTGCTGGCACTTGGAGAGGGTATGGCAGAGACCGGCTGCTGCCCAGTGCTGGTGGGATGCTGCACATTTCCATTCATGCCTGCAGATGAGTGAGGGCCTTTTGGTGAATCTGTTAAAAAAAAAAAGAGCGAGAATCATATATTTTGCAATGATAGAATTATTTTTCTTCCCTCTGCTCTAAAACGATATTCTAATTAGTTATACCTTTAAAAAAACAGATACAACTGAGCTTTCAAAAATGGATGGAAAATGCAGTTTATACTAAACTTAGTTTATACACGGAAGGCTACAGTTAAGTATATGGCTTGCAAAACAAGAATGTTTTTGCTTCTCTGTCATGTTGTTTTAGAGTATCCATCTCTCAGAGCTGAGGAGACCATGGAAGCACAATGTAACTCTCACTTCTGAAACTAAAGCTCTTAATAATTAGAAGATTATAATCGTATCTTAATATTAGATCAAGAAAGCCTTCTGATCAGAAGATGTCCCAGATGTCAGTAAATTAGCGAACACCTCAAATCACAGAATTGAGACGCTGAGGGGTAAAAAGATGGATTTTGAAAGATAACAAAAGTTAAGATTTTCTTTTCTGGTTTTCGGGTAATATGACACTTACATTGAGAAACCTGTACTAGAGACAGTGGTCTGGGAAATACTGTTTCTGTTCCTACAAGCAAAAAAAGTCTAACACATATACCAACACTTCTCTGGGCCACTGCCCTGAAATGTCTAATTTAATTCTACCTTTTGGTCACCATATTTCTTTGCTAGAACTGATCACAGAGGTTTGATTACAGTGTATTTTCCAGGACAGGAGAAAACATATCAGAAAGCTTCACTGTTGACAGTACTTGATAGCAGTAGAAGCAGTTGCTAGCTCTGCAACAGCACAACACTGACAGTTATTTAGGGTCTGATTCTTATTTGCTTTAATGGCTAGATCCACAAAGGGGATTTAAGTTCAGTGTTGCAATACCTAATTTCAGGCACTCTGCTGCATAGTGGAATCCGCAGCCCTATGATAGACACCCAGACTCCCTCCTACATATGAGTTAGTGCCTAAGAATAGGATTCACAAAAGCCAGCAAGTTGAGCAGAAAACTGCCTAACCTAGCCAATAGGAAATGCCAAGGAGAGGGGTGTGGCCCAAGCGCCACCCCTCAAAGGGATTTAGGCGCCTACCTCTAGGTTGGAGGGAAGCACTTCCCTCCACCCAGGATTCAGAGCCATGAACCCTCTCCTGGAGTTAGGCACCTAAGTCAGGTCAACCCTTTTTTGCCAAAAACAAGAATGGTGAGTCAGTGGCCTTATACCCCACTGCCCAGTGCATTCACCTCAACCTCAGAAGTGGGAGACCTGGTTTCAAGGCTCTACTCTGACTCACGAAGAAGAGAGAGTTGAACTTGGGTGTTTCCCAGGCTGGGTGTGTGCACTAACACCCAGGCAATAGAATTTTCCAGACTGGGGGGGCTCTCAGTCTTTCCTGTTGAAGCTGTTCCACTCTATAAAATAATTAAATATGGACAGGAGCAGAGGCTGGGTTCTGACTCTAACATCCCAAGGGAGTGCCCTGCCCACTGGACAATAGGGTCATTCTCACTCTCTTTCTGGCCCAAGGGATTATTTATTTATACACAGTGAAACAGCTTCAAAAGGAGAGATAGGGAGACCCACCCCAGATTACCCCCTAGGCCAGTGGGTCTCCGACATCCTGGGGGAGTGCTCTCACCACCAGGCTATTAGGTAGAAGGCAGCTTCAGCCTGGGTCCAAATCTGGTTGACATACTCTAATGTGACCTGAGTCCTACCAGACTGGATCCCACAGGCAAGGTAGGGGATGCCTAGTTTGTTAATCTTGCTGAGGGTTAGGTATGAAGTAGGCACTGGATATCAAGACTCATCATACCCATCAGCAGAAACCGAGTGTTTCTCTACATGAGCATTTAGTTCTCGGCAAGTTGGGGTGTGTATCTTTTCCCCGCTAGCCTGCCTAGTGCTCACTGAAATTAGACTAAATCAGAATATATTAATGAACTGTTAATATGCATCAGCAGAGTCCATATGGACAGTTAGTCCAAGGCAGGTTGATTTGGGATAGATTCATGCATGCCTCAAATTTACCATGAACAAACTATTCATGTAGACTCACCCTCATGTGTCTAGGGAATGTAGATACATGTTGGGTTAGGCGGCAGCTGAACTGGGATTTTGAGAATCTCAATTTTGGACGTAGGTCCTAAAGTGTGAGGTAGACCACTAAACCCCTTTATAGATCAGTCCTAAAACCCATTTACACTGCCAGAGCAATCAGGCCCTCTGTGTAATAATCAATAGAGTTGAACATATTTTAAACTCTAACCATATTTTCCAACAAGCAGCCTGCCTTCTTAAGCAAAACAGATTGATGTATGAAAAACACATACATTGGGAATGAGATCTTTTAAATTAAGCCCACATTGCTAAGTGTGGGGGCCTGAGTAGTTGAGTGCTATTTGCTGGTTAACATTACTCTGTGGCATCAGAGAAATGAAGTGTTAATGGTGATTAAACCCATTAAACTCACCAATTATGTTCTCTAAATTATTGTGCATAATTGTATTAGCTCAGATGATGTTTCAAGTTAGTGTGTTTTGTATTGCTGCACAGAACACCAGGAGGGCTACTGAAAGGATGCTTAGGCATGTCCATCTTATTCAGTGTCAATTTCAGAGTGGCAGATACATCTGAGGCATGACTACAAAAGGTCCACTTGAAATACTCTTCATGTCTTACCAAAACTGCACTTAAAGCTTTATGTGGAAACGTGAGCCCAAGGTCCAATAATCTAAATATTATAGTTAGTGAGAAAGGGCACTAGCAGCATTTCTCCTTTGAATGCTAAGCCAGGGCTATTTACAGTTCCTGTTCTCGCACTATACGTTCTATAAATGAAAGCAGGTTTCCCGCTCATAAGAAGGAGTAGAGGCTTGTAAGTATCCTGGGAGAGGGGCCCTAACTTTTCTTTAACAAAACAAAACATATCAGTATTGACCCAGACTGCACGTGTATCATAACAATAGGCACCATAGATCCACAAAATCTGTTTCTTCCTAACATAAATACAGTTAAGGTCAAGAATCCAGATCCTAGTGGTGCCATCCAGATCCTAGTGGTGCCATCTATCAGGTCAACTATCTCCAGCTTAAACAGATGCTCTGTCTATCTTAGTGTTTCTAGCACTCGCCACCATAATATGCAGGCCCTGCCCAGAAGAATTAGCTCTGCATACCAATGCCCACAATGGACTTCACAGACGATTCTGCTCTTTATCCTTCCCAGGTTCCAGGAAGCTCTGTAGGATTTAGTTACTGTGAGAAAACTTCAGCAAATAGATGGGTCTTACAGTGGTCTTCAAAATAGGTCAGACTTTATCTCATTCTAATCTCTTCTGGTAGCTCATCCCATAACTGGGAATGCTTTGAGACAGATCCTTGCCTTTTAGTGGCATGTAGCAGTCTACTGAGCTACCTCCTTCCCAGCCACCAGTGCAAAGGTTGTGGTTGGGCCTCTATGATTTTCTGGTGAGCCCCAGCTGCTGGAGCAGAGCCTAGGGGCTGTGGATTGCTGGTGTAGATTATAGCAAGGTTTAGGCTTCTTTAATTTATTCCAGGGACCGGTCTGGTGGCTGATGGCCCAGGATGGGAGGTGAGCAAAGACTCCTTTGCATTCACATCTGGACATGCACTGAGCACTCATTGATTACACATGAGGACTGGGGCCTTTATTTCCAGTTTTCATGTACTTCATCATTAAAAATGTTAAAAATATATGCAGACTATATATGAGTCCACTACATTCTGGTGTGTTAACTCTGAAATTCAGGTATCTCTGTAGGCTACCAGTTTTAACTTGTGTTCATTTACTTACAAAAAGTACTGATTTAAAAAAAACACACAAAACCAACTCCCCTTTACCATATCTCCTTTGGAGTAATATTAAGCTTGTGTAATGAAGAGACAGTAGTAAACAAAGAAAAAATTACTTTTTGGCATTTCCTCAATAGTTTGTTGTGCTGTATACACAGCAAGTACCCACAGGCGCCTTGGAGTCACTGCTTCATAACACATATATCACAAATTGTAATCAGCGCCAGATAAGTTACAGATGGACTGAGAGCTTTAATTTGGCTCTTAATCTTTAATTTAAATCACACCCTTAATGTTCCTTAATGAGAGTTGTTTCTGTGCCCAAGCGTATTACCGATAGTTCATCGTACAATTAATAAAGTGGAATAAAAGGATTTGTTTCCTGATACAGAATAACCTTCTCTCCCAACCTAAATGCATTCCTTGAACCTGCAGATCTGTTAGTGTGCTGTGCACATTCAGTTCGACGCAGCTATTTATTATATGACATCTGTCACCACCTTGTGGTAATTTTGATACAGAGTGAATCCAAACAAAATATATCTGTGTATTTAATTTTTACATTTTAGTTTTACATCTTAAATCTGTAGGTCACCAGCTTATAAGACTGGAGAGAGGTTTTGATTATTATAGCATAGGCACACTAACTTTTCTTCAACAATAACACCATAAATCAATATTTCCAGCATGTTGATTCAGACTGCATATATGTAGGCTTGGCAGAATTCAATTTTTTTTAAATAATTTTGATGGAGTGTATTAATGTTTATTTTTAAGCTTTTTTTCCCAATTTTTATCTATTCAAATTTTCACAGATGAGTGAAATTATGGGGGGACAAGCAATAATTATTTAATGACAATGTATGTTGAGATTCAAAATGTTAAAGCTTTAAAACAAAAAATGTCAACATAACACATACAAATATACTAAGTAAATATCCTTACAATCAAACTCTAAGAAGTTCTCAAGCAGCATTTGTCTTTCTTTGCCTGTCCATAAGGCCCTTCATTTTCAGTTTTCACTGATTTTTATTGAAAAATTCCCAGGTTTTACATAAGCTATTATTTGTGGCGGGGGGTTGTTTGTTTGTCTGTTTTTACTGATTTCTACCACAATTCTGGACCACTCAAGTATATGAAAATACCAATTATGTGAAGAAAATCTAATACATCACATTAGGTAGATGTATTTATGTTAATAAAGGGTAAATACGAAGCTCTCTGTTAAAATAAGCAATGTAATGGAAGATATACGTACACATTCATGTGCGTGCATATGTGCACACATTGTTAATGTGCAGTCCATGAAATAAACCATTAAACCGCTTTCACTTTCAGTTTTCTTTCTTCTCGCTATTTGTTGGGTTTTCCTTATTTATTTATTTTTTTGGTGCTTTAGTCCCCCAATATTAACCCCAATATTTACCCAGAAAACTGTGAAATTAATTTATTGTACTGATTTTCCCCTGTTTTTTTAAATAATAAACACTAATAAATTCCTGGGAAATTTTAAACAAAATAAAAACTGAAACCTTTTGTGAATTTCTATTTTCATCAATGGAAATATGTTTTTGTCAGTTTGTGTATGTATGGCGAAATCAACATTTACGGACATTTAACGAAAAAAATCAAATCCTTCCAAGCCTGTACATATATCATGGCAATAGGCATCAGAGATACATGAAACAAGAAATTCTGTTTCCTTGTAACACAAATATTGTATTAGTTAAAGTCCAAAATCCAGATACTAGTGACACCACAGACAAATGTAAAAGTCCTTATGTAATTTATGTTATACTCTGTCAGGCCAACTGTCTCCATCTTAAACAGATGCTGTATAGCTGTATATCAATAGTCCTTCTTTATGGATAATGAAGTAGAATAAAAGGATTTGTTTCCTGATACTGAGTGATATACTTGTGTATTTAATTTTTACATTTCATTTTTACGTTTACATCTTAAATTTGCAAATCACCAACTCATATGGAAGTTTGCATATACAATTCAGTACAAATGACCATTCAGTTGTTGCCTACATATATGCTAATCAGAAACAGCCACCCACACAACTTTCTTCCTCCACTTGCCTGCTCAGATTTTTCCTGCTGGAGAACAATTATTATATGGTTATGTAAAGGGACAGGGATATATGTATAAAAGCATATGTTACTGGATCAGGAGCATACACCAAGAAGAATGCTTTGACCCCTAAGCATAATCTTACAGTATTTTTTTTGCTTTCGAGAGACTTGGATTGGCATAGTGAACTGCCATCCTGCACTACCTCTCCTATATGTAGACTTTCTGACAGTAGCCAATGTCAGATTTGCCCTAAGGCGTGTAACAAAATAATGGACACAAAATGAGACCAGGACAAACATACAGGCCTAATACTACTAATATAATAGAATCTCTCATGTAACGTTTCAGGACCAAAGCCTCAGTTGTAGCTTAGCTAGGGGTTTGTGAAATGTACAGGTATAGACATTTTCCCCACAAGCCCACAGAATGGCTGGGGAGCCAGTCTGTCAAGGCTACTTCATCCTCTGGCTGAAACAGTCTGTTCACCTTTAACGTGTGTCTACTGTAGAGCAGTACATTGCCACCTAAAAGGACTTCATGCCACATAGAGGTGCATACTTCTGCACAATCTCGGTCCTCCTTTATGTGCTACAATCACACCTGTTCTATTGCCTTCATGGAGGTAAGGGACTGGATTTGTCGCTAAGTGCGAGGCCAATTTGTCGGAATTGTACAGAATAAAAGCAGAGTGGAAATGTAACTGTGAGTGGTGCAATGATGGTTCCAAAGATGCAATATCACAATGCATTTATGTATTTTGAGGAGAGAGAGGGTTAGTATCAAGTAGCTTTAGAAATATTTTAAAGGGTGAGTGACTACACATTAAAAAAAGGGAAAGTTAACAAGGGAGTCTGATGTGACAATGGTTTTACAGGGTGTGTTTACTCACTAAAATTAGAGTGTTCTGTAAGAGTCAATATATCAGATGATAAAAAACACAACAAAACCTTAAGTTTAGCAAATGTCTTGCATATGAGTGACCCCATTTAATTCAATAGGAGTTGTGTTAAGGGTTAGATAGCAGCTTAGACTAGCCAATAGGTTGTTGACAATGAAAATATGAGATCATAACCAAACACTTTCAAACCAGTTTGCCCACCCCACATGCTTATTGCTTCTTAGGAAAATCTCCACGGGAGAGCTACTTATGCCTGCCCCCAAAATAGGTAACAATATCTTATATTACAAACATTCATAGCCAGAAGTTCAGCATTTAAAAAAAATCCCTAATAAAGGTAAAGTATTAAGTGGGGTTATAGTCATATGACTCCGTTTCACTAAAGTGAAAATATTTCAGTTTAAACCCCACACCACACAAATAATTTAGGGGCAATAATCAATTTCTAAAAGTCTTTTTTTCAGCACGATGTGGTGAGAACATTAATCAGAACATTTGTTCTTTCCTACTCTCAACTGACAAAATTTATCTTTCCAATTCACGCAATGTTACACTGTACAGTCCTTCCACAGAATGAGTGCTATAGATGCAGTAGAACAGTGATTCTCAAAGTGTGGTGACATGTAACATTGGTGGTAAGTGGGCTGCAGTCAGGTTGTACGAGGTTTAGTTTAAAGTATACTATCACTGACTGAAATTCTGAAGGTGGTACACCAAATACCGTCTGAGAATCACTGCAACAAGTCTATAATGGGGGTAAGTGTATAATGTTGCAGGGCTGTTCTTCCTAAGAAGTGTGAGGGGAAATGAAGTCATTTAGATTAATCCTTGTTATTTCAAAATGAAAGAATTATTTCTATTATTTTCTTTTTTATTTATTCTTTCAGAAGCAGACATTCCATTAAGACATATACTCTCACTGCAGCGGCGGCTCCAGGCACCAGCGCTCCAAGCGCATGCCTGGGGCAGCAAGCCACGGGGGGCGGCCTGCCAGTCTCTGTGAGGGCAGCAGTCAGACAGCCTTCGGTGGCTTGCCTGCGGGAGGTCCACTGGTCCCACAGATTCGGCGGCAATTCGGCGGCAGATACACTGAATCCACGGGACCGGGGACCTCCCGCAGGCATGCCACTGAATCCACGGGACTGGGGACCTCCCACAGGCATGCCACCAAATCCGCGGGACAGGGGACCTCCCACAGGTGCGCCGCCGAAGGCTGCCTGACTGCCGTGCTTGGGGCAGCAAAAAAGCTGGAGCCGCCCCTGTCTCACTGAAATTCCTCCAAAGGATGTAGCATCCAGGGGAGGGAAGAAAAGAAAAAGATCAGCTGACTGAGCTCATATGAGCCAACTCACTGCAATCTCCTAGCATTGGCCTGTTTAGATTTTTGATATGTTTTATGTACTCAGGGCCCACATGTCAATCAAATCTACCATAAAGTAAACTCTAACTCTGGCTGAATGAGTTTGTGGGTAAACTCTGGCTCTACTGAAGTCAATGGCAAAACTCCCATTGGCTTCAACAGGGTCGGGGGGGTGGGGTTGCTCACGTGAATTATTCCTTATGGGATATACCCCTACTTATTTATAAGTTACAAATGAACCTCAAAAAGGGTCCAAGAACTGTCAAGCTGTGAGTAAAGGTTTGGGCCAGATCTGATTTTGGGTCCATTCTTGGTTGCATTGGAGCATGACTGGGCACTTGAATCTGTAAATGTATGTCCATCCCTGACAGTAACTGAGTTGGAAACCATGTTAATTATACTTTTTAATAATAATTAATTAATAGAGATATCCTATCTCCTAGAACTGGAAGGGACCTTGAAAGGTCATCAAGTCCAGCCCCCTGCCTTCACTAGCAGGACCAAGTACTGATTTTGCCCCAAATCTCTAGGTGGCCCCCTCAAGGGTTGAACTCACAACCCTAGGTTTAGCAGGCCAATGCTCAAACCACTGAGCTACCCCCTCCCCCTAACAATAACTGGAGTTTCAATTATTACCAATTCCTGATAACATGTACTGTGTAAATAACCTTGTGTAATGTATTCAAACTCATACAGCATATATTGAGTCATACTAAAGAGAACTATGCACTACTATTGGTCCGAGCACAGGCCTGGCAGTCCGCAGCTCCTGAGTTCAGATGCCTACTCACACAACGACTTCCTTGTGCAAGCCATTTAACTTCTCTGCCTCAGCTTATCTATCTGTAATACATACATACTTACCATACAGGAATGTTATCAGAATGGTCACTTATTATTTTGAAAGCACTATACACTGGTTCTACTTGGGCTGCTAGCATTAATTTGTCTCGTTGTAGCGCCCATGGCAAAGACAATGCGTTAAAAATAGAGCTTTCAGTTCCCTGTACTGTGTTGCTGTGGAGGAAAAAAAAAACTTTTCAAGTTACTTTAGTAGCAAGTGCTAAATATTATTACTTAGTAGTAGTACTATTAGTAAGAAAGTTTGTTTCATACATTTTTTCTATACATTAATGCCAGACAGGTTCCTAGATATGAAAAAGTTGCTACTTAAACTTGTCACAGAAACATTAAACAATATACACATCATGATAATTAACTTTAAAAACAGTTTGGTGCAGTTATTTTTCTCTTTGGGCAAGGAACTGATATGGTGGATTCTGATACACTTTTCTGCTAGTCCTTTTAGAATCTTAGATGAAATATTTTGCTATCCCAGCACTCACTACAGTTGTTTTCCCTCATTAACTTCTGGTTTTATATATATGTCTCTAAAATAAACTTGTACTTGGCTTGTGTTTTCATATCAAATCAATGTACTCAGATCTTTGCTGCTGTTATTTGAAGTAAGAAAAAAGAGCAGAGACAGAAAATTTGAAATATAGTACTCGGTAGTTATGCAACATTATATTTTCTATATCCTGGAAAATGAATCAAATGATTATATACAAACAAAGCAGCCCTTATCCTCTTGCAAGTGATGACTTCACTAAAAATCTGATCAAGGTTCTCATTCTGTGCAGGGAAGAAATGGGAAAGTAAAGAAATCCATCACAGAAAAAGCCACATAAACGTGCATTGCAAGGCAAGCCTTAGCAGTCCAAAGACAGTTTGCAAGCAATGAGCTGAGAAAAACTGGTATCTACAACTATGGAAAAAAGTTTCCCACCTTTAATCATTCATTCCTCCATATGCTGTTGTTTCAACTGCAAACTTATGTCAAAATCACGCAGCATTTCTAAAACCTAAACTATTGTACATACCTTCACTCAAGCAGCCACACCTCCTACTGCATAAGTCCACTATAGTATTTGTGAACTATATACTGTCTGTTCAGTACATATCCTGTACGCTTTATGGATTTAGTCTGCATGTCTTGCTATAAGCAAGCTGATGATAAAATAAAATCAACTACAGAGCTATCCAAAATACTCGTCCCTGATAGTAAAAATAACAAAATAATTATTGAAAGGATGGATTTATATCTTCAGATGCTGCTAGGGGCAAAGCATGTTCATCAGAATTTTGCAGAAAAAATCTGGATAGTTGCCTGTTGCTTAGATGAAGAACATTCACTGCATATTTGTTCCTCCCACAGACCCCAAGGATGCAAATGGGTATTATGCATATTGTATCATTTTCGACTATATTCTAACCCAGAGATATGAATAGAATGTCGTTCATTATACAGAGAAGAAAGGGGGCCTGGAGTATTTACACAACTCAGAATACTGAATTTTCAGATTCTTCTTCTTGAGATTAAGAATAAAGAGGGACATTTTCTAGAAAAACTGCTCCACAGGCCAGGGAGGAGATCAAGAAGTGATGGGGATGAAGAGGAGAACGAATTAAATCAGTAGATAGAATAGCAGCTTGTAATTAAAGATGAAGCAAAATATAAAATTTGAATTTTAACCCTTTCAAATTTTTCAGAAAATGTATTTAAATTTGAATCCCCAGGTCCAAACTGACTTCTCAGATTATGGTCCTGGTCTGAATATGCAACCTGAAGATTTTGGTTCCAAATCCCACACAAACTGCTGACTCCACAGAGGGTCTGACCCAAAGCACACTGAAGTCAATGGGATTTGGATCAGACTCAATATTTCCCCCATGAAACATCAAGTCACTTTTTACTTCAGCGAATCTCGTGAGATTTTCACCAATGGGAGTAAAAATATTGCAATAACAGTTCATAAGATTTCAGTGCTGATTAGTCCAAACCCACATTTTAGCCCTGATTCAGCTATGAACCTGAACCTAAACTCAACAGCATCTTCCTGGCCCATCTCTAACTATGATTTTTGTGTTACACATGGGATTGTTTCTTTTCTGCTTTCAGACTCTGGTGTTGTCTGTAAACAGTTACTGGTGCCTTTTCAACACTTACCTTTTTCATTGCCATTTGCATATTGTGGAGGCTTGTTTTTGTCAATGCTGTTAAAGCTCTGACTTCTCCGATTTAAATTAGAAGCTCCCTGGACCTTGGTACTGCTGCCTGCAGCTGGCACCCTTGAGGGCCCTGGAAGCCTAGGACAGTATAATCAGAAATTACTTTGTTGTACAAGATGCAAACAAATGGAACACACACTTTGTCAAGTATCAGACCAAAGTATGGAACCAGTAAATGAATAACAATTATTTCACATAATGACAGTGAATGACAGGAATCAAGTTAGTTAGATTCAACAGGGTCAATGAAAATAAAAGTTAATCCTAACACACACAAAGGGGGAAAAGATGTTTTATAGCATCACAGGAAACATAAGGATGCTTTGCATTTGCCATTAACATTGCTCAAACAGATTCACCCACATATACTATAAAACAGTCTAATATTTTACTTAAATATATCACAGTCTGTTTTCTGGAGTAAGTACGATAAAATTGACTAGAGAACATAACAATAAAATATTTTGAAGAAATACCCCAAATGCTCTTAATCTGGTAAATACTATCGGTAATTGCATTTATAACACAATAACTAGACTTTTACTAATCCACTGCACTCAAATACATTTTGAATAGCTGTTGGCTCTAGCTCTAACTATATTTCACATTGGTCTGCATATTTATTATCTCAAATGCAGAATGTTGAAAATAAATATTCTAAGGTAGATATTGCGGATGTATGTATGCCCTATATAAGAATATAATGCAGACTATACAGTTCATTTGTTACTATTTGCTGCCACCATCTGAGCCTTACTGTGTAGTAGTGTTATGAAAAAAAATTAGGAGCCATTGTCTGTAGCATGTATAAAGCATCATTGTATTTTGCTTGATTCAGTTCTCTGGCATATGATTATTTAATACAAGCCTGCTTCAAATTTCCTCCAGCACCACTGTAAATACAACTCCCCCCGCCCCTTTTATACAACACATAATAAAATACTCAGATCATCAACAGACTTTTGCAACAGGGATATAATACCCATATTCAGTTACTGATGGACTATGCAAATGTGATGAGTAATTTCAAAGACTTTGCTAACAACAGCATGAATTATTGTAGAGTTCTCAAATGATACTAGTGTCATCATATGATGCATCATGAAAGGGCAATAGCTGGAGAGAGGAAAGAAATGACATTATAAAGGACTCTAAAATGTTAGATTTTTATAAATGTTTTGCTTAACACATTGGTACATCAAAAATGTTGAAATCATTTTAACTGATTTAAGCCTCAGAGAGCTAATCCATTCATTATTTTTATGATTCATTCTGGCTGCCAGCCTGCTCCACTGGTCTCTGTGCTGAGAGCAGAGCAGACTGTCTCTACAGCTGTATGCATTCTAACCTTTACCATGACCCATGAATTCTAGTGATCTTCTGTTCCCTGAAGAATGCACTAAAACAAACTTAAAAATCCATTTGCTCTTTCTCATTACCCTAATTTGACAGGCAGTCAGAGCCCTGAGATCATTTGTCAAAGGTAATGAGAAAAAAAAAAAGCAACAAGAAGGCATGTGCAACACTGGAAATTCATCTGTTCTATTAAAATGTAAAGTACTTAAGTGTATATTTACATGCCAGAATCCTCGAACTTGCAGCCATAAGCACATTATACATGAGGTCACTTGCTCTACATACTTTCCAATTTACTTCATTTACCGTCATTAATAGAACTCAGTTTTCAAATCGCCCTTGCAGAATCATTTTAAGCAATCAAGGAAATGCAAAGTAGGAAATAACAGATAAGGGACAAGTCACATACCTCTGATCTGGGCCTTGGCAACACTGTCATAGATTTAAAGTATTAGACAATAAAACTGTTAGCCTACACATGCTGAATGGTGGACAAGACAGTCGTGTCAGCAATAAATGAGACTGAAGACCTATGATCACAGGCATAAAGCGACTACACTCTGGAATGGCTCATTGCAAGCTATCACCAGTCACTCAGATTGTATTAGTGCACCACATTATGAAATGCAAGCTTTATTGTGGATTACATTATTTATAGTTCATTGTTCTCAGCAATGAACTGTACAGCAAACAGTGTGATTCATAAAGGCATTGCTTATCATAAACACAAACTTACAACAGCAAGAGGGACTTTTCTTTCTAAAAATCTGTTTGTAGATTTTAGTGGTCATGAAAGTGAAAGATGAGCAGCACTGGCTCGAGTGGACAACAGGACAGGCAGGGAAAGTGTGAGCTTCTGCACACAGCTCTGTCAAATACACTTCAAGCTTTAGCTTTAGCTGAGGTCTCCAAACCCAAGTATCTCATGAAGAGGGGCTTAGCTATGCTACTCCAGGGACAGTAGACACAGTCCGTGACTGTTTATCAGCTACACTTTGCTCCTCTGCTCCGGAATTTAGGGAATTTAGGGTTGCCAACCCTTCTGGATTGTCCTGGAGCCTCCAGGAACTAAAGATTAATCTTTAAAGACTGTGTCATGTACTGGAGCTTCCAGGAATACGTCCCGCCAAAATTGACAACCTGATATGAACTAGACTTGTGTGATGATTTTGTGATGTGGACACAGGGTCCTTTGGGAGCTAGGATGGCCTTCCAAACACATTTTCACTTGTGACCCATGGAAGAAGTTGAGTCAAAAGCTTTACTAAATCCCTAAGCCTTCTAACCCCTCAAATCTGATAATTTACATGCAGGACACAAAGATGCAGGATACATAACAATCAGAAATATGGCTAATGGTACTATACAAATCTGCTTTTGCCAGTCAGGTGCAAGGCTTTCTCATGACAAAGCTCTGTGGTACAAAACTTGCATGATTACACATTGCAATGTTTACTTATGTCCAAAGAATAAAATACCAGTGGGCACTGACTCAGTTGAGTATCACTAATAAGCAATAAATGAGAGATATTAACTGACCTAGAAGTCTTTTTTTGACTGGTTGCAATTCCACTGTGATTAGACTGAGTTGCATATCTGGCTCTCAGACTGTATGAGAAGAAACAGAGAAATTGAATTAAAGAATTTTTGAACACATATAGAAAGCACACACTTACCAGCAAACTATGAGTTAATGTAATGCAAGCTGAACATGTACAGAAAACCCAAATTAATCAGCAAAGAATGAATTAATGTGCAGATTATGAGTAATGCAATGTACAGATTATGAAATAATGGACAGCGCTGTAATTTGCCTCACTCAGCAGAACATATTAACGTTTAGGTATAGACACTTTGGGAAAAATTTCAGAATGGCCATGTTTCAGTATTGGTAGTGCAATCTGCAACTGCAAAATCTGTGTTTGAGTTTTTGCGCCCGCAAAAAGAACTGCAGGCAAATATATAAGTACTTTTGCCTCCAGCTACCTGATCTGGATCTGCAATTAGGTAGTTAGAGGAGAACCAACATTCCAATTTGCAGCTACATACCCAGTGTGAACACAAAATGCAGATATAAATTGAACCCACCAAAGGAAAGACATCTGAAGAAGTGGGTTTTTTACCCACGAAAGCTTATGCCCAAATAAATTTGTTAGTCTTTAAGGTGCCACCAGACTCCTCGTTGTTTTTGTGGATACAGACTAACATGGCTACCCCTCTGATACTTGACACCAAAGGAAAGATACCCTGCTGATAAATGAAGTGTTCACTGATGTTTTCTGTCATTATCACTCAAGCTAATTGTAACAAAGTGCATTGCTCAGACAGATGTTTTAATAGGCGACTCTGCTATTTATTTAGGTTTCCTGTTACATTCCATAGGGAGTTACATCTTAGCCTCTTAAAGCATGCAGAGGGCATTTTTGCAATACAAGACATGTCTGTGCTAGGGGATTACTACAGAACCCTGCTGGAAGGCCAGACATGTGTCCCATCAAGCAGGAGATGTCTGGTGCTGAATCTCTGTTGCCTTATGGCCAGTTTATGCCACTCCCTAGTGCAGTGTGGCTCTACACGACCGGGTCTCCCAGCAGTTTGCAGGAGGAGTTTGTCTGAGGCATGGCTATAGGGAGAAGCTGCAGCCAACGTACTCTAGCTATTATGGCTGATACAATGTAGAGCAACTGTCAGGTCTCAGAGCCCCAGATCATGGGGAGGCACAAAAGTGGTTTAAATCATAGGTCAGGTGAAATGGGAAATCGGAGCCTTAGGGTTTTTGAGGATGTGGGAGGAAACCAAATAAAATGGCAGCTCCATTTTGATTGGTTTGGCATAAACCCAGCAACTCCCACAGTTTATATTTTTAAATCACTGCAGTAGTAGTAGCAGCAGCAGCCACCACCTCTGGCATTTAGGCCCTATATAATAGGCTGGCACTATTTGCCAGAAACATTTCTACCGGCTAGGAACATTTCTATTCTGGTAGGAAAGAGTTAAGTGGTTTCTGATGATGCACTAAGGTAGGCAGCATATTAGTTTAGCTGAATATAGTGATTGAAAATAGTGAATACAGTGTAAAAGTGACACCTCAGCATTATGATGCCTTCATTTGACCTGCCAGGATGACAAAGAGGTGGGTGGGAGACCTTTTCCAACTGTGAGATATTAAGGCAGAGAATTATTCTTAAATATTCAGCCTCTAGTAAAAACAAGACATTTTGGTTCCCTTTGAGCTTCAAGTGCCCAGCCTTTTATTGAGAAAGTGGGAACTGAACTTTGTGTTCATTGTTGTTAATTTCTGTGTTAATAAACACAACCCCAGTAAGGGGTCACAGTATGGCCTCTAAAAATGTGTGAACTGCGTTTGCAGGTTGGAAATGGCCCCTGCTCACACACTGTTTGAAATAAATGACAGTATATGATTCCTAACACTGGGGTATGGAGCCACCAAAGAGACAGCAATGCCACAGCCCTTTGGAATAGACGTATTGTATAACCTCACAACAGTGACAATTCATGGTTTTAAATGATAGCATCTCCTCTGGGATTTAAAATAATACTTAACCCATGTTCTATATATGTGTGCGCACATATTATATAATATTTTATATCTTATATTATATAGCAATATTTTATTATTTTATCATCTATAGCAATTTCGCAATAAAAGGCTGGGCACTTGAAGCTCAAAAGCAACCACAATGTCTTATTTTTACTTCAGAGACTGAATTTTTAAGACTATTTCTCTGCCTTAATATCTCACAGTTTGAGGTCTCCAACCCACCTTTTTGTCATCCTGGCAGGCAGGGGTGAAAGTAACTTAAAGGACTTACCGGAACACCGCAGTCCTGAGCAGGGGGCGGGGCCTCAACTGGAAGGGGTGGGGCCTTAACCAGAAGAGGCGGGACCTTTATATACCTGGGCCCTTTACATCAATATTTAAAGGCCCAGGGGCTCTGGCTGCAGCTAGGAGCCTTGGGGCCTTTAAATCACCCCTGGAGCTACCAGCTGCCAAGGCGTCTGGAAGCCCCACGGCTCAGGGGTGATTTAAAGGGCCTGGGGCTCGGCTGCCGCTACCGCAGCCTCTAGGCCCTTTAAATCACCGACAGAGCCCTGTCACCACTACCCCAGGGCTCCAGCAGCAGGGCTTGGGAGGCGATTTAATGGAGCCAGGGTTCCGGCCGCTGCAGGGAGCCCTGGGCCCTTTAAATCACCAGCTTGGGGAAGCTGGTCCCTTCTGGCACGATGAACTGGCTCTTGCTGGTACGCCGGACCGGACCAGCTTACTTTCACCTCTGCTGGCAGGACAAATGAAGGCATCATAATGCTGAGGTGTCACTTTTACACTGTTTGGCAGGCACACTAATAGAATGTGAAAATTATGATGTGTTAAAAAATTCCTGAGTGTAACTCCTGAGTGTAAGACAAAATGATGTAAGTACAATTAACACAGACAGTGATTTTTAAAGCAAAGTGAACAGGATGTATGTCAGGCACTGACTGAAAGCTGTGCACGCCATGTACAGCGATACTGTACTATAGCTTTTTGACCTAGAAGAACAATTATTTTTCCAAGGCAGCTGAAAAGATCAGACAACTATGACTTCTTTGTGTTCTTGAGCTGTTGGTGTGCCAGCCTGCAGGTACAGAGTGTGTCGTTTCCATTAAATGAAGACAAAATGCAGAGGGATATTCAGCTGAAAATGCTTCCTAGCAAAGTATTTCTCCCTATCCACCTAACCCCTTCCAAGTTCAGGGAGCTTCTGTCTTGAGACTGCTTTCAAATCTCCAAAATCTCTTTAAAAGCATTGCTCAGTCTCAGCACCAGGTCAGTCCCTCTGCTTCTGAAAACTGAATTCATTTTCCAAAGATATGTGAAATAAGTGCAGGGGAAGAGGGAAGAGAGAAAAAGGCTGTCAGCATTAAATACAATGGGTTCATGAAGTCCCTAATTACTTCTGTTTTATGTCTCTTGGTTAGCACTAGAGCATGATGGACCCATTAGCTTCTTGCACAGCTATCTTTTCCAAAACTGCTGGCCCCACACTTACAGATGTGACCATAGGTGCTAGAACTACAGATGCTGGGCATGCTGCCATCCTCCCTGCCTTGAAGTAGGAATAACAACCCAAATACATCACGTTCAGAACCCCAACTATAAAAATTACTCCAGAACCACTGGATGGGACCTTCAACCCATCAAAAGTCTAGCATTCTTGCAAGAATTATACTACCTTTTAAAAAGAAAATATTGCCAATGCAGCCAATTGCCTACAGACAGAATTTGGCAGTCAGAAAAAAAAATGAAGTTTTGCAAAACATACAGTGCACTTTTCTTAGCTGAAGGCTCACACTCATATTTGAATGTATTGTTATGTGTTAGTCTAAAGTGCATTGAAACTTGGGGTTATCTAAGATAATTATAAGATGCCATTAAGTTCCTTAACGGTACCTGGTAGCTGAAACAATAGGGACTTTCAACCAAAATACAGGCACATGTCACCACCAAAAAAGGATGCATATCAGGCCACTCAGAAATATGAACTATGTGAGAGGAGAGGTTTCACTGGCTATTGTTTGTAGTATAGAAGAGAGTGTGAGTGAGTGAGAGAGAGAAAAAAAAACAGCACTAGGAATGTGGCCCCAAGGAAAGCAAATGACTTGTCTATAGTTGAAAGTTAACGTGGATTAGGGTAGAGTGTAAATTTAAAGCACAGTAGCTGTTCCTGACCACACTCTTATTCCAGAACAAGAGTGCCTTATTCCTGTTTAGCTCCTACACATAGGAACAGCTCTGTGTGTACACAAGCTCTAGAAGAGAGATCTTGTGGGCTAAGTGCTGACTGGAAAAGGGGCTCAGAACTGTGAGTAAAAACACAGTCTCTTGTTTGATTCCTGCCATGTTCCAGGAAACGGGATGTTGTACACACTTTGTAAATAGACAAGGACTGCATCAAAAAAAACCCCCAACAACACATGACTCCATCATAAATTTTTCCTCCTAACTGCAATGACCCACAAGGCTCTGACTTTTTGGCTAACTGCTCCCATCAAAACTGGTTGTAACAGTTACAAAAATGGCAGTCAATGCAGCCTAAGAGATAGGCACAAGACCAAGGGCAGCAGTACTGCATTGCATCATTAGGAAATTTCTGTTTGAACAAAGTACTAAGAGTTTGATTCAAAGCCCTTTGAAATCAGCTGGATTCTTTCCATTGACTTCAATGGGCTTTGGATGAGGCCCTAGGTTTTTTTTATTCTTGCAGCTTAAGGAAGCAGAAACTGCTAACCTAGGCGCAACAATCCCAATGGCTAATTTCTGTTGTTGATCTTTAGGCCTGATATGGGTGCAAACAATGAAACAAAACAGAATAGGTCAGCTGCAAGCAGGGCAATGGGCTTTAAAAACTGCTCCTAGCAAGTGCATGAAAACGCTCAAAAGTTTCCATAAGTAACAATGCAAAAGATTCTTAGATGCCTGTCCACCAAAGGCATCGGAGGACGAGGTGGGGATCAGAATTTTAATTTTACCAGAGCAAACTGTGGAAGAATGAGGAAAGTGTAAGGAACTCATCAGTTCAAATGAGCATCTGTGAAGAGTGAGGGTGAAGGGCAGACACTGAATTAATGACAGACTTTGGAGTCAACTGCAGGGAAATCTGTCTGCTTACTCGCTTGCCTGCAGACAAACAGCATAAGAACATTAATAGCTGAGTGGTACAGGAAGGAAGGAATGAGGAGGAGAAAGCTCCATTAAATTGTATACAGCACATAAAGCTGAAGGATGGAGCTCATTGGAAGCTGGATACACAGCATGAGTCAAATTGACAAACCCCAGCTTCAGTGGAAACCCATGTAATGATTCCCTATATCCTTTACTATTTATTAAAAACAGAGTCTTTCTAGCAGCTGTTACTTTATAGTGTGATGGTAGTGTAGCAATCCATCTATAATGTAAAGGGTGTCCTGTAAGTTGTAATTCTGAAAATATCAGCCATGTGATTTGTTAAAGTTGCTGGACACTTTAATTCTGGTTAGGGAGAGAAAAAACTCAAGAACAAAAACAAAAAGCAAAACAAAAGCAAACAAAAAACAGAAATAAAAAGTTTTCTTATGGGATCAAAATCATTTCACTCTACTGAGTACCTGAATTTGACATGACAAGGTACAGTCATACCACGTTGGTGGGATGAGTGCGCACTATAGCCGGATGGGAATTTTCTGTCAAAATGATTTTCAGATAGAAAATATTTTTTTCACAAAATCAAAAAAAATTCTGCCAGAAAATTTCAATTTTCCCTAGGGGAAAAAAAAAGAAGAAAGCTCTCTGGCTCTTTAGCAGCCCACCTGGAAGGGAGCTGGCAAACTGGGACCTCACACTTCATGACTTCCTGTGCTCCCAAGTTCCCCACTAGGCAGGCTGCCACAGAGCCAGGGCTCCCCACTTCCCCAGTTACCCTAGGCATTTTTTGCTTCCCCATTATTTTTTATGCTTTCTCCACATTGACTTCCTTCTTGCAAAACAGAGTGACTTCAGATATACATAGATCATTCAAAGCAGGGACTGTGCCTTCGTATATGTTTGTACTGCAAAAGGGGGCCTCAATACTGATTGGGGTCTCTGAGCACTACCACAAAGTAAATGTTTAATTACAATGAACGAAACAGGTAAATGAAATGACAGGTGACCATCTAGGGTGACCAGATGTCCTGATTTCATAGGGCAGTCCTGACTTTTAGGTCTTTTTCTTATATGGGCACCTATTACTCTTCACCCCCGTCCCGATTTTTCACATTTGCTGTCTGGGCACCCTAATGACAGCCCTTAAAGACACAAGAAAGGATGTCAATAAAATAAAAAAAAGAAAAAAAACTACTAAAAACTGCCAACAAACAATAACTTAGCAATTTTAATTCAACTGGAATTAAGTACACTTAGGTACCTCAAAGACCTTTTTAAAAAAATCGTTTTTACCCAAACAAAGCACCCAATTAAATAACAATGTGCTGCAGAAGTGTCAGATCGGGATTGCAGCCATACAGCAATATGTACGTGTAAATATACATACATATACACATTCACCTCTGATTGACTCTGTTTTAGTTCCACTAAGACCCATTCTGTTACTGGGTCTCAGACTACCTATGTTAATTTCTTGTCTTAAAGCTGCAAAAGAAGCAGATGTATAATGAATCTTTTGTACCAGATGGCAGGAGAAAGGGGGAGCTGCATAGCACTTAGTTCTTATTTCTATCCGACTTCTTTTGGATCCTTTCATACCATTCTGGATAAAACAAATTTGTTTGTGGATGCTAAAATAAGATTGAGGTTTTTAGGGCCCCAATTCCTCAAGGCAATTAAAAATGTTCCTAAATCCATCCCTATTCAGCAAATGTATAAGTGTTTTGTTGTATAAGGATGGACTGCTGAATTGGGGCCTAAAATAATGAGTCATACTATGAAAAGAAATTAATATCATAATTTTTGGCATGTTCTCATGTTGCAGAGTGTTTTTATTAAGCAGGACAAAACACAGACCACTATATAAGCTATCTTTTTAAACAGCTGGTCTAGCTCTTATAAATGTGGTGCATCTCATACTTAAGTATATTAAACATTCATGTTTTTAATTTCTATCTTAATCTCTTTTGCCTGGGCACTAATTGATAAAAACAACAACATGTAGTTCTTTGATGGTGGAAGTAAGATTTTTTTTTCTTTTCTCCATGAATAGAGAATCTGATCTCATACACAAAAGTTCCAAAACATACTAATTGATTCATTAACTGGTATCTGCAGCACAACCATATGAAGTAATTCTAGTCTCATGCCGTGAGACTTTGAGAATATTAAGATATAATAGCTGGGGAAAGGACAGTAGTAAAAGAAGAATTCATGTAAACATAAACTGAGGAGAGAATAAATGCAAGCAACAAAACGAGTCATACATTTCTGGCCATATTACAGCACTGTGCCATGTCACCTACGCACAAGAAATAATTGGAAAGAGTCAATGTTTGCTTCAGAGTGGGTAGAATATGAATTAAGATGGAGGGGATGGTAAGCATTAACACTCTACAGCTCTGATCCTACAATCATTTACATACAAGTTTAACTTCGCATTCACAAGGGCGAAGTTATGCATGTGTGTAACTGTTTGTAAAACCGGGGTAGGGAGGTCCTCGTAAATAGAATTAATGTTACACCAGCCTGGGGGGTGGGAAGAAGGAAGGAAGGAGGAAATTGGGATGTAATTTCACCAGAGCAAATTTTGGAAGAGTAAGGAAAGTGCCGTGAAGCAACAGAGAGCAACACAAAGAGAAACAGAGAACCACTCAAAGAGAAATGCATGTATTTTTAAGGGTTCTGTTTCTTCTAATTGCAAATGCAATAAAGGCCTGATCCAAAGCCTCAATGGAATCAATGGAAAGATTCTCTTTGACTTCAATAGGCTTTGGACCAGGCCACAGGAGTAATAAATTGTGGCCAAATACACATAAGCAAGAGAGTGTAAAAAGTAATGAATGGTGAGAATAAGGCATGTGCAGGTAGAATTAAATAACTTAAACATTACAGAATGGAATTAATTTTTTATTTTTGTTTAAATTGTGAGGACTGATAGTGAAGAAAAGATTACAGTTACAGTTTGAAATGCACAAAGAACAAGAAGTCAGTGAAATAGACATTATGGTTCTTAAACAGATGGCGAGGATAATTTATTGACATGAGAAATCAGTATTGCTATGCATTGAAATGAATTGTTTTTCTCAGGTTTTCAGAGGACGATGTGATGATATATACCAGATATATCTCAGGGGAGGAGAAAGAACTCCTGACGATTATAAAAATTACACCAAGGCAGATAATAGGAGACTAGAGATGGACAGAATTTCTGGGATCCCTCCCACAAGTCTGAATGAAGAGCCAAAAGAGATGGGGAACCTTTGAATGATGGAGTAGAGGAAAGCTTAAATTTAAAACAATTGGGAAAAAGTAAAGGTTTTTTCTTACGGTTATTGTCCTCCCCCAACCATTTACCAAACACCGATATTTGTTCCTCTGTTCCTTGTGAGGATGGAAATGACATGGGTGTATTATGACAGGGGGGAATAATTTACTTCTGCTGCCATGCTGTCCCTGTTCTGTATGAATACACAGAAGATGACCAAAAGGTTCAGTCTGTCATCTTTAAGAACCAGTAGAGTTTCCTTAAACCAAATAAAGACAATTAATATTTTAAATATTTGTTATTTGCCATTGTGACAGGGTGCTGGGCAAAGGGTTGCTGATTTATCCCTCTGTCACGCCAGCTCCCATTTAGGGGAATAGATTAGACCTGGCTGGAGGTAACCTGGCCCTAACTGGGGAAGCAGAGACAGTGGCTGATTAATTAGCCTGGGGCTGTCTAAAAGCCTCAGATGAAGGAAGCCAGGGAGAAGCAGAAAGAAAGGGAAAAGGCAGGGAGAGGAAGCTGGAAAGTAGCTCTTCCCTCCTGCCTGCCACGGTGAAGGGCCAACTGTATATGGTGAAACTGTGGTGGGAATAAACCTGTGAATAAACTGTACCAGTGGTTACTAACCCCAGGGTCTCAGAGTGACTTTGTGGGCTTAGCAGAGGCAGGAGATTTAGTCCTAAATGTCCCCTTTGGTTGAAGGTTCAAATCTGCCTTTTAAAAGGGCCTCCAAAAAAAGAAAAAGCGTAGGCACAAATTAGTATTTGAACACTCAACTGTCTGACTTGTATGCACAATTGGTGGATTTTGAAGCACATGAATGGGTGTTTCTGCAAATGCTACTGCTGCATTTTCAAAGGCCATTTGAAAAAGTGACCCTTACCATCAGAACAGATATTTTAAAAAATAATTTAAAATTATTGCTTATGAAGCTGTTATTCAGGTAACACTAACGTGAATGAAGTATAGTGCAAGGCAGATGATATGCACTTTTACATATACTGCTTTTTTAATTAATTCAAAGTGAACTCTGGCTAGGAACACACTTACTATTTTAGGAATTTCCTGCACAAACTTGCAGTCAATGCAAAATGTGCAAATGCACTTGGTAGTTATGTGAAGTAAATGAACAGAAGCTAGAATAAGACCATCATCTTCTGCTGACTTATATGGGATTTGAACCCACAGGTCCAGGAAGTGGACTGAAAGGCTAATGGAGAAAATCACTATTCCAATTTAGAAAACCCATCTGCATTACACATAACATATTTGCTTGAATAAACAACTAACCTTCTAACTAGTAATCAGAGCTATTATGCATTTTAGTGGATTGGGTTTCAATAGAATAACATGAAAGAATGCCTAGTCTACTCTCTAGACTCCCTTGCCATTAATTAACAAATACAATACCAAAAGATAACAACATCAAAATAGCAAGCACATTTCTCCTCCCAACAAACCAACCACTTATCAGCAAATAAATTACAAATAAACATCTCACAACCCTCATTTCCCCCAACCAAAATCTAACTCCAGCTACCTTAACCATCTTTAAATGCCTGCTGAAATTGATTGGCCGTTGCAGCATGCCTGAAAGACTGATTGTAAGGTCAAGGAGGAAGTCAACAAGCAGCTAGTGCAGATCCTACCTAGGGTTAGGGATAGAGCATCATGTGCAGGGCCGCCCAGAGGGTCTGAGGCAAAGCAATGTCAGGGGCCCCTTCTATAAAAAAAGTTGCAATACTATAGAATACTATATTCTTGTGGGGGCCCCTGCGGGACCCAAGGCAAATTGCCCCACTTGCCCCACCTTCCCCCCACCCCCGGGCAGCCCTGGGAAAAATAAACATTTAAAAACCTTCCGCATCTCAGCACAAGTTTGAGAAAACTTTTTTTCAAGTCACCTTTACAAGGTATCACTGGTTCTCAGCATCAGCTAGTTCTAAAAGGCACTAAAGCTCATTAACAGGATTGGACAAATATTTTCCGTCAAAACTTTTTTCGGATCAAAAACTAGAGGTTTTTAAAAAGCAGAAAAAAAATCACGGACAATGTCTGCTTTCCTTCAAAATTTGTTGTGTTTTTTTTTTAATTGAAAAGCTGAAATTAGTCTGCCAAAACCTGAACATGGTTTGGGGTTTCAGAAGTGTGTGGCCAAATATTTCCTGCTTGCTTTGTTTGTTTAAAGAAATAATAAAAAAATTTGCCTAAAAAAAATCCAAAACTTTTGAACCACCTCAGCTTGTGACCAAACGCCTGAGCCCATCCAGTCAGAGATTTTTCCAGGTTTCTGATACTCTGCTGGCTTCCTTGACTCATATCTGTCTCCATAACTTTGGGTTCATTCAGCTTAGAACATAAGAACATAAGAATGGCCATACTGGGTCAGACCAAAGGTCCATCCAGCCCAGTATCCTGTCTACCGACAGTGGCCAATGCCAAGTGCCCCAGAGGGAGTAAACCTAACAGGCAATGATCAAGTGATCTCTCTCCTGCCATCCATCTCCACCCTCTGACAAACAGAGACTAGGGCACCATTCCTTACCCATCCTGGCTAATAGCCATTAATGGACTTAACCTCCATGAATGTATCTGTTTCCTAGAGATTGACTCCATGGGGTCCCTCACAAACTGGAGAGGGTTACTGTGGGTTTGTCTTTAGTATAGCTTATGTACATACTCCACGAACTCAGCATTTGAGCTTGTTCCAGAATCTGGGATAAGCCTATATTGTGAAAACTGAAATGCTCAAAATAGCACATGCATGTGAATAGACACAGGGTGCTAAAATTAAATTAACCCAGGGGTTCTCAGACTGGGGGTTGGGACCCCTCAGGGGGTCATGAGGTTATTACTGGGTGTCGCAAGCTGTCAGCCTCCACCTCAAACCCTGCTTTGCCTCCAGCATTTATAATAGTGTTTAATATATTAAAATAAGTGTTTTTAATTTATAAGGGGGGGTGTGTCACACTCAGAGGTTTGCTATGTGAAAGGGTCACCAGTACAAAAGTTTGTGAACCACTGAATTAACCCCTCTGGAGCCTCGGGGAATGCAGGGGAGTGGGGGGGCTCCCTTGGTAGGGCTGGGAAGGAGATAGGGGGTGTAGGATATTGCTCTTCTCATGTGATCCCTCCCCCACAGAAAAGATAACAACTTGGCTCTTTGTATTAAATAGCTGTCTGCAAGCCTCAAACTGCTGAATGAGCGTTAGGGTAGGGAAGGCTGTGCCTCCTAAACAGCCTGGCCCTGCCCCCTATCCGACCCCCATCCACTTCCTGCCCACCTCAGAATCCCCGACCCATCCTGCTCCTTGTCCCCTCACTGCCCCCCAACACCTCCTCCCCAACCACCACCCCAGGACCCCACCCCCACAACCCCCCTTGTTCCCTGTCCCCTGACTGCCCCAACCCCTATCCACCCCCGCGCCGAGTCCTGACAGACCCCCAGAAGGCCCACGACCTACTCCCCCTTCCCCATCCCCTGACCACCCCTCCAGGACCTCTGCCCCCTCCCTGTCCCTTGACTGTTCCCGGGACTCCCTGCCCCTTATCCAACCACCCTGGCCCCCTGCCATGCTGCTTACTCCCGCCTCCCCCCTCGACCAGAGCCTTAGCGCACCGCGTCCAGGAGTGGCCCTGGACAGTGCTGCAGGGCATGACTCCAGCGGGGCCTAAGGTCCCGCCGGTCGGCCTGGAGCTTGCAGCCCTGCCCCCTTACCACGTGGCTCCGAGTGGAGAGGAGCTCAGGCCCCACCTGAGCCACACCACTTTAGCTCTGTCCAGGGCCGCTCCTGGATTATTCCTGCCTCACTCCTCTCATAAAGCCTCAGAGCGCCGTGTCCAAGAGCTGCCCTGGCCCCTGGACAGCGCTGCAGCAGCGTGGCTCCAGCGGGACCAGAGCTCGCAGCCCCGACCCGCTGGAGCCACACCGCTTTAGCTCTGTCCAGGGCCGCTCCTGGGGAAGGGGAAGGTGGGGCCGGGGCCGGAGAATTCTCGTGGGGGCCCCTGTGGGGCCCGGGGCCTCGGGCAAATTGCCCCACTTGCCCTCTCCCCTCTAGGCGGCCCTGATCATGTGCTCATAAAGAGAAGCACCACTTATTAAACACTCTACTACATTCTGCATGGGCTTCCAAATGGATTTAAATATATACAGTATATGTTAACATTACTAAGACAACCGTTACTTTGGGGTAGATTGTAATAGCCCTTACTCAAGTAACAAAGAGGAGAACAAGGGAATAATGTCCCTGCCTTATGCGTCTGCTCACATCTGCTCACATAGGGACACAGGGAGTGTGGGGGGGAGAGCAAGAGCTACACAGCTGATACTGCCAATTACATCATGTTGGAGGGGAGAAGACAGAGAAAGAGAAGAGCCTTGGCTCTGCCCTTACCAGCGTGGGTGATCGGACACAGGAGGGGAATTGCGACTCACTGTGCCACAATTAATTCTTTGGCTTAGTCGTGAGGAGGTGCACTGATGTAACACCACTCACTCCGAGTGGCCTGTAAAGATACAGCTAGCCCTATAAAAACAATGAAGTCATAAGAACATAAGAACATAAGAAAGGCCGTACCAGGTCAGACCAAAGGTCCATCTAGCCCAGTATCTGTCCCGACGACAGTGGCAATGCCCAGCCCCAGAGGAGGGAACCCTAACAGCAATGATCAAGGATCTCTCTCTGCCATCCATCTCCTCCCTCCTCTGAACACAGAGGCTAGGGACACCATCATACCATCCTGGCTAAATAGCCATTTATGACTTAGTACATGAATATATCCATCCCTTTTTAAACATTGTTATAGTCCTAGTTCTAGCTTCACAACCTCCTCAAGTTCCACAAGTTGTGAAAGAGCGCTGAAGAAGAAAGAACTTCCTTTTATTTTTTTTTTTTTAACTGCCTATTAATTTAATTTCATTTAGTGAGTTCTTGTATTATGGAAATAAGTAAATAATAATTCTTTTCTTTCTTTTATCCTCTTTCTCACTCATGATTTTATCATATCTATCATGTCCCCCTTAGTCTTCTCTCTTTCAAGTCCTAAAGAAGTTTCCCTTTTCTTTCTTCTCTCCTCAAACCCCCTCTCTAAACCCCTGCTCATTTTGACCTATCTTTCTGAACCTAATTCTTTTTTAGAATATCTTTTTTTTTTGTGAGAGAGTGTATCTGTAGTGTGGGCGATTCTAGATGTTATATAATTTATGGATATATATAATATTATATATATATTCTCATTCTTATTCTCCCTCCTTTCTTTTTTTTTTTTGACTTTTTTTGATTGTTTTTCTTTGCACTGCGTGGATATCATAATCCACTTGATCTTTTTCCTCAAGATCTTTTTCAAGATCTTTTTCCTTCATGTTGTATGTATTATTAGTTTGTATTGTTGGTGTTATTTTTGTTTTTTTTTTTATATTTTTTTATTTTTTATTTTTTTTGCCATTTTTTTTATTTGTTTTTTTTTTTTGTTTTCTTTTTTCTTTTGTCTTCTTTTTTCTCTGCTTTAGTCTTAACTATCTTGTTCAGTATCATTCTTTAGTTTAACCTTGTTACCTCACTCTTTTTTCTTTTTATCATTAAATTGAATTTCTCCAGATCATTTATGAATAAATTGGACAGGATTGGTCCTACCACCATACTTCCCCAATTTATATTTACCATTAATTCCTACCCTTTTTTCTCTTTGTTTAAACAGTTCTCAATCCATGAAAGTCCTTCTTTTTATGACCATGATTATCCCTTGACAGACCTTTTTCGGAGAGCCTTCTTTGGGACCTTGCCAATCTACCGGATCCCCCAAAGTCTTGTTTGTTGGTTTTCTATCCCCTCTAATAGATTAGTAAGACACAGACAGAAGACCACAGAAATTATGTTGACTATGAAGAGTTTATGTTGTCTATTTGTTTTATTTATTGCTTTTGAGTTTATGTTTTTTCTTTGCTATTGTTTTAACTAATTTACCGGACTTACCGTACTACCCCTAGAGCCTATGCCTTTACTCTGAATTTACTGTGATGTAACCGAGACTAGAATCTGGCTTTTCATATTTCGATTTGGGGCTGTTTACATTCATAATCTCAGCCATTACATTAACATTTGTGTACCTAGCATAGTATAGGATACAATAATGCAACATGTTTCATATTTGCTCTATTACTTCTGAGAAAGAAGCAAAATGAAACTCAGTTTAGTGTATTGGCTATAAATGTAACTGCTTACAAAGATCAGCCACCAAACTTTGTTTATGCTCCTAAAAAAAACAGGGTATTCCTTTAATATAACGAATTAACAAAATCCATCTGGAGCTCAAGCTGTGCACATCATTCCTGTATGTGATAAAATAGTTTGTCCATCTTTTGGAATTTTGCTGACAGCTCACTGAAACCAGCTACTGCCTAATCCATAAATGAGAAAGAACTTTTGCTTTCATCCACATGTGTTTTATTTTAGTATCTGGGTGGTTGAAAGATCAACACTATGGCAAGTTTAAATGTATTGCTGTGATAATGGAATCCACTAGCAAAATGTGGTGTAAAAAGTATATATAATGGAACCATTGTTGTCATGTATCTGTACTGACATATATAAATAAGGCCACCAGCACCATGATATTTTTTTTATTGCCAAAGCTCAAAGCAACAACAATCATAACTAAATCATGAGATGCCTATCTCAGATACTGTAGCAGCAAAGTCTCATACTTAGTCATGCAGGAACACAGGAAACTTTAGGATGGAAGGAGGTCAGAAAACTGATCTAAGTCTATAATTTCCACTGAGTTACTGCTTATTACTGACCACATATTTTTCCTCTAAGTAGGTGTCTAAATCATTTGTAATATTGTTCATATTTAGTGGCATTGCTATCTTTAATATTTTTTTCCATAAATTGACTATTCTTTGGATAATGAAACTTCTCTTACTGTAAATTCCTTTAACTCTCTCTGTTCTCAGTCCAAGACATTGCCGCCTTAATCTGAAACTTAACTGCTGCCTCCAGAAGTCTATAGGCCAAATTACAGTATATTCATTTGGGGTGGGGGCACAATCGTACTCTACTGATGCAGGTCTGACTCCCATTGTTTGGAGTTTGGCTTGAACTAGTTTTACAGGATTGGGTGCATTATCTCCCCTCTCAGAGCAAACTTGATCCTGCCACCCCTTTAACATTCTGACTGCAAACATGCACTGGAAACTTTTGCTTCTTCACAATAATCTTACTAAAAAAGGGGACTGTAATGATTGCAAATGCAGCCTCGTTGGTTCTCTAAAAAGTGCAATTTTGTTGATTCAAATCCACTCTAGTACCTGTTTCTATCAGATGCTTACTTCCTTTTCTGCTACTGCTAAAGAGGCCAAACTTTCTCCCATTGAAGTTGATAGCAAAACTCCTTTGACTTCAGTGGGATCATGAGTGGGTTCAAGCCCAGTGACAATCATAGAAAGGCCTGAACCAAAAGCCCAGATCCAAACACCATCAACTTTGAAATCTGGATCAAACTTGAATTTTGTAGTATGCGCCTCTCCCTTACGTTCCTACTGTGAAGTCCTAGCCTCAGTGGCAAAGCTCCCAGTGGCTTCAATGGGGCCAGGATTTTACCCACTGTTATACTCTGATCATGTTCAATATGACCTATTGGCAGTATTTTCCCTTTCCATGTTTATAACTGTTTCATGTGAGGCATGTATTTCTAAGTGGAAATTATTACATCCATAATTTCATAATTTTCATTGATGAAGGAAATGAAACAGCAAAGCAAACAATCAAATAGAAGCTATGGGTTGCTGAAATAAAGATGTAGGATCCTGACTTTTGGAACCCATTTTTTTAAATCTTGGCCAATGCTTTTATAATCTAGACTATATTTATCTCTATAGCAGTAGACTATCTACAAAGGGTTAACTTTTCAAAGTGCTTTACTGAAACACATGTAATAGCTAAATACTTTCATCTCATCAAGATGAATCTAGGCAATCTTCTTATCATATCTGACTGCCACAAAATGAATTTTCTCACCAACCTGTGGTTTCTACTACACTTCTGTTATGTCACTTTGAAATGTACCCACAAAATACTTAGAGACCTCTGAATGCTTTCACTTAAATGGTCAATATTCTGGACCTGATTGTTTTAATACATTACTTTAATTCAAATCCAATCTATTTTTAAAAACAAATGAAATTAGTTTGAATAATAAAATTTAATAATTGGAGATATACCAATCTCCTAGAACTGGAAGGGACCTTGAAAGGTCATCAAGTCCAGCCCCGTGCCTTCACTAGCCGGACCAAGTACTGATTTTTTTTGCCCCAGATCCCTAAGTGGCCCCCTCAAGAATTGAGCTCACAACCCTGGGCTTAGCAGACCAATATTCAAACCACTGAGCTATCCCTCCCTTTTTTTTCTTTCTTTTTTTTGGTATTTGTATATTTCAGCACAAACTACAATACATCTAAAACACACAGAGACCAACATTCAAATATTCTCACCATTGGGTTGAACAGGCAGTCGAGGTGTGTATGTTGGGGAAAAATACTAACCAGACAGGGGCAAATAGTAAAATAATCCTCAGCAGAGTAATAAACATTATTAATAAGGAATTGCAATCATAATAGAAGATGTTTTCAAAGCTCCAAATCACACAATTAAAATTAAATGTTGATGTTAATTTTTTTTAAAAAAGTATATAAAACATATCCCTTGTGCAGTATACACATTTTGTTGTGTTTACACATACACAAAATACATTTAAAGGTAGAATTTATACAGCCCATTAAACACAAAGTGTATTTCACAGTGGCCCCAAGTAGGTGCTCTTGGTGAACAAAATGTACAAAGCAATAGAAAATGGGTTGTACTGCCATTAACCCACATACAAGAAGAAAGATGTTCTTAATGAATGTAAAGGCTTATATAAATCATTATTTATGAGTGAATGAAGATAAACACACCATTCAAATATTAGTTATCCTGCCTCTGCCACACTAAGAGCCAATCCTATAATCTTGATCCAAAAATCAGTGGGAATTTTTCCTGGGTAAAAATGGTTCATAGGCTTCAGAGAATAGAAAATATGTATTGCATACGTTTGTTGTAGACAAAATATGTTATGAATGTGTCCCTAATATTGACATGAATAATGTGCTAACCTTAGTTTTCTGACAGACTTTTTCAGAGCATTAAACATTACCCATGAGCAGGTTAAGCAAGAAAATATTCAAGTAATAGCTGTAAGGAAGACTTATAACAATACTTTATATTTATGAGAATCATCTTTAAGATGAAGATCAGGTATGGGGGGATAGAACTACACAATCTAGTTAACTCCACTAGATAGATTATTGGAGCAGGTTAATTTCTTCTGATAATACAGAAAAAAGGAACAACGCAAGGCAATTTTATGTTACATTTTATTGAGACCCTATTACCATTTAATGAACTAGGTAAGTTTTAAGTCCCTATGTTAAAAATTATTTGACAAAAATGTCAATGGTTATGTTTTAGGTGGAAACATTAATATTAATTCATCTTGAGCTTCTAGCCAAGCAACATCTAACTCAATAAGCCCAATGCTATTTTTGTTTTTGCACTCATATCTTCCAGAAACTTTAATGGAAGTTTTGAGTGAACAGGAATGAAGGATCTGATCCTACTGAAATCAACAGCAATCTCTCCATTAATGTCAATGTGCCTTGGATCAAGTTCATTGTGTGTCAAGATGCAAAGAAACTTATATGTTGTGATGGAATCTTCCAGTCACTTAGTTTTAGATGAAAACCCACAATTTATGTGGGAAAACAGTTAAAATTATTTGCTTTTGATGGGAAAAAAAAAGAAAATATATCTAGAATAAAAAAATCATGGTCAAGCAAATAAAGTGCTGCTGTGTGTCAGACAGATAGACAGATAGACAGATAGATAGATCTATCTATCTATCTATCTTTCTCCATGCAAATTTTTCAAGAGCACCAATTTTTTTTTCCTCAGTACTAGAGGCTCATTATTATTTGACAGTGTCCTGTTGGTCCTCCATAACAACAACAAAAGAAAAGTGTTAACTTTAATAAACATACTAGACTTTCCCATGATGTCAATTCTTCTATGTTCTATAGGTTCTTAAACTACTAGCAGAACAAGATAAAGGCAAGTATTTCTAGGGAAATATTAAAGGTAATCTTTGATCTAGAAGGCATTCAGAACCAAGTGCCTGAGTCTTGGTCACTAAAACTATTCTGCAAAATACTAAGAGATGTTGTAATGTTATCTCCTTCATAAAAAGTTCAAGAGATGGATGGGATTGCAGGTGATCTCTGGGGGAATGAGATCAAATTTCTGTAAGTGTGAATATAATAACTGAATTCTTGTTTTCTGTTAACCAAATGGGAAACGATAGAGGTGATACAAGGGAAATTCAGGTACCAAATCTCAACTGTGCACAGATTTAGTAAAGGAATGAAGCAATACAGCCAATAGGATCTCAGGCAGAGGACACAAAGGGTTTGTCTACACTGCAATTAGGCACCCATGGCTGGCCCGTGCCAGCTTTCTCGGGCTTGTGGGTCTTGGGCTACGGGGCTGTTTAATTGAGGTGTAGATGTTTGGGCTCAGGCAGCAGCCCAAGCTCTGGGACCCTCTCACCTTGCAGGATCCTAGAGCCCAGGCTCCAGCCTAAGCCCAGACATCTGCACCGCAATTAAACAATCCCTTACCCAGAATCCTGCAAGCCTGAGTCAGTAGGCATGGACCAGCCACACATTTTTAGTTGCAGTGTAGACATACCCTAAGTGAAGTAGTGACCCCTCACTTGGACAGGACTTCCAGCTAAACTTGCTTCAACTCTTTGTACCTCTTATCCTTCAAGAAGGCATGAGACATCAGGGCTCTGAATATATCATAATCATGGCTCTCAACATAAGGAGGCATACATAGTCAACAGAACCCAGGGGAGGACCTTTGCACTTATTGTATCCATCTTTTGATCCACTATTTTGGCTAGGAACACTAGCATCATGCCAGTACTCCAAAAAGACACCACAAGGCAGTTCAAGTTGTAGCAATGGAGAAAAGAAGCACAGGGAGACGGCCGGTTCAAAAAACGTTGAAATCTTGGACGACTACTAATGAAAGGCACCCTGTCTAAAATTAAGCCTTTACCTGCTGCTGTTGAGCAAAGGACAGGATAACAGAATGTAATAACCCTCTTCCAAATCCTTTATAACATTTTGATTTTCCCTTCAAAGTCTCTCAGACAAATACATATGTACATGCTGCATGTAAAGTAGTGCTGAAGCGGAGGAAGGAATACAGACATACTGCTGCCTATGCCTGACAACTTGCTTTATAATAAACCTTCCAATTCTTTTATTATACAAGGTGTAAAGTGTATCAACAGCAAAGGCATACTATTTGTCAGAGTGCTGAACATTGAGTACATGGGGAGCCTCATTCAAAGTCACTTCCAGCACAAGGGGAAAGGCAAAACTGAAAAAAACAAAGTCTTTATTTTGTGAAAAGCAAAGGTACATAGGGCCCAATATTACGAGATACTGACTGCCTCCTGTGAGGTGGTGCGCAGTCTCAACTATCAGGTGATTTCCATGGGAGTTGAGGATGCTCAGCATCCTTCAGGATCAGTTTTGTGTTTAAATTAGAGCTCTGCAAGAAAAAAAAACAACTGCATATAGTTTAATTTTCAGTGGAAGGCAAAAAAAGATCAGTGCTTTTGAAACTGATATCCAAGGCAAGTCTAAACAATATGATTTCTGAATTTTCTTAGCCTTTCAAATGAGATAAGACAGTCAAAATGCCCCAACCAGCACTTCCACTGCAAACTTTTTACTGCATTCATAATTTCAAGGCAAATATTTCCACTGAGCTGAAATCTGGTAGATGATTTCTCAGCAGATGAGGAAACACATTTATCCTAAACATTAATGTAGGGGGGACAAAACCGTTTAAAGATTTGTACATGTGAATGAATATAAGTACCAACACATTTTTAGTGCATTCTGATACTTCTACAATCTAGTATTGAGTGAAACGTATCATATTTTTCCAGGTGCCGTTGTTCACATATTAAGCAGCTATCATTTGAACAAACAAACAAATAGATGAAGCAAAACAAAACTGAACTTTTACAAGATTAACGCTCTGGTCTAAAGGCTGCAGTTCAGATGAGTTTATGTATGTGCTGTCTGTACTATCTTTTGCTTTTTCCAGTAAAGTTAATAGCGTTAATGTGTTTTCAAATGAAGGACATATTTGTGTTTAAAAAATAGTTCGCATGTCCCGGTCAATATATAACAACCCTTTCATAATATGTTTTTCAGCTACACTGTGAAACCATTAGAGTGCAACAGCTAAAAACTCCATCGCTGTGAATTCGATGGGTTTCAATACCTAACACTTAAACCAAACCCTTACGACAAAACACTGAGAAAAGCCTTCTGACCCTTTAAAAGAAAAAAAAGTGTAAACTACTCACGCAGACTGTGTACATAATTCACTGAAAATAAAGCATAGGGGAGCTTGTTTATTGTGAACTGTTTTCCAATAGCTTCATATTTTTCTTGTTTATTCATTATTTGGAATTATTCACTGCATAGTTAGGCAAATGCCTCTCACTGTTGAGAGTAGGCATGTGAAATTCATTGCAAGTGGTCAATATACTACATATGAGGTGTGTTAGCTGGTTTTGCTTAGGCACACATATGACTCAGTATTGTTTCTTTTCCCCAAGTGGATGAGTTTAGCACTAAGAATTAAGGTTCCGGTGAGATACTCCTGTGAACAAATTCATCATTTTGCTTTCCATGGGTATTTTCTAATATTCACGTATAATGTGCTGTTCCCTGTAACATCCAGGCCAGTTAAAGTCACCTTCCAGAACATTTACACAGCAAACACAAAAGTGCATGAACACAGTCAAAAAATATTAAAAAATTCAACCAAATATTGGTGATAAACATTCACTATTCATCCAGCTCTGCTCCAAAGGAATACAACTACTATACCACCTCGGCACATAAAATATCGATGGTGCACTTATGTATAGCAAAGTAATAGCTACGTAAAATGCTAAAGGCTTTTAAATAGTTAGTTAGTGACAAGCTTTTTCTGGTCTTGACCCTCTACAAATTTCTGTCCAAACAGAGAGAGTGTGAGGCCTTTTTTTAAACAGACAAATAAAAAGGCCCTTTTAGCTGAGAAAAATACTTTGACTTACCTGGACTGCATATCTTGCTGTGTTTTGGACTGGCTGATTTCAGCGGGAGGGGAAGAATGAGAGACGTGCTGTTGTAACTCTACCAAAGACTGGTAGTATTGTTGCTGATGGTGCTGCTGCTGTTTGTACCGAGACAAACTGAAAAACAGTCCTAAAATGGCTTTCAAATTTCCATTCCTTATTTCTATTAAAAAAAAAGTGAAAACACCAGGGTTAGACTCTCACTTTTGTATGTGTAGGTGTGTATCTATATGTGTGTGTGTTTATATACACATATAGATAAATGTATATATACTTGTGTTTATGTGTATTCAAGCATCATATTAGGTATCACTATTGCTTAACTGGATTGTTATTGCAAATTACTGCTTAATTATAAGTCATTACTTCTTATGTAGCATCTCCATTACTGGAGGTTTGCAAACATGGTAGCAGATTGTTCTTAACACTGTACTACACATCTGTCTACCATGATTAGACATGAACATACATGAACACAAACACAGGTAGAGTTTCTAACACAATACAGCCCTAAAGAGCTCAAGTGATCTGCAGCGAATGTGAAATCAATGCATTCCCTCTGCCTAAAATCAGTATAAAGACTTGTGAGAGGTACGGGGGACAGGAGTACAGCTGCAAAAAAGTTACTTATATTTCTTAAACAAAATTCTCCCAATCCAACAAGGTTTGATTAAAATGTAGTTAAAATATCTTTATAGAAAAAAATATCTCAGGATAAAGCCCAAAATAGTTGAGAAATATTTGAAAACTAGCAAGTTACTAATCAATTTGGGGTCATCACAGGCACAACACTCTGATAGAACCTCTGTGCAGGGTTTGCAGGAAAGACTGTATATGAGCTAGCTATGCTGTCCAGCTGGAGAGATCAAGCATTTCAGAGGATTGAGCCCTATATCCCCATTTTTCAGCCATTGTCCACACTGCTAGAGAATGTGAATTGGACAAAACAGTTCCCCAACCCCAAGACATACTGCATCAAAACTGCAATAAATAATCCTTCCACAAAGGTGGTTGCAATCCTCTTTCCTTCTAGTTCAGAATTTAATTTTACATCTCTGCTGTAATTACTCCTAACGTATTCTAGTATGCACTGTGGATGTATAATGTATTGTGGAAAGATCTGATGGAGAAAAGGGTAGTGGCCTAGGAATGGACAGTACTGAGCACAAGAAACTAAATTGTCTTGCAAGGACGTGTGGGAGATTCTAGTTCCTCTATTATGCCTGCCAATTTAGATGTATTAAAGTGCAGGAGCTTTACAGCACTTCTTAATGAATTTTTTAGAACAGAATTTATATAAGCATTTTTGCAGTCATATCCTTAGCACACTATTTTCTTTCTCTTTAAGAAGGAATAATTCAGCTACTGGCACATACACGAATGTGTTGGCAAAACATAGCAGTCAACTTGCATTTGTTCCATTAAACAATAGCAAACACTGCCTTAGATATTAGAGCCTATTTTAATGAGAGGGAATTTGAACAGAACACTATGAAAATTGCCATAGGATCTTTAGCTTCCCATGGAACCACCAGAGCTGTACAGAAGAATATTTCCTACATGTGATGTTCTTTTCGGAACCCATGTCTTTTAAAGTCAGACTGGGCTTGTTGTTCAGGCAAGTGGGCTCCATTTAAAAAACAACAGTGAAACAAAAAGAACATGCTTCCAAAAGACAACCTCACAGATGACGTTTTAAGCATAATTCTACTTTAAAATTATTTTCTGTACCTGATATTGGTTTGTTTATTGGTCATTTTATAGCAGCAGGCTACATTTTGTGACCTGAAATGATCAATAAAAGAAGAATCTTCTCTTTGAAAAAACAAACTCCATCTGTTTTTAAGCTAAACACACCCACTCACCTACCACTTCCATCTTAAATCATATTTATTTTTACTTCTAAAGCAGGATATGATCAGTTTTGAACTTTATCTTTTATCAGTTTGATGAAACCAACAGCTTTTCACAAGTTTCTGTAGAAAGGCAGAATCTGTATGTCAAAATGAGCTAACAGGCCATGAGTAACATGAATAATTATTTCTTATCATTTCCGGAACTATTTACTATGTACTAGAAAAGGGTTTTTTGCAAAACCATTTCCTTTAACAGAAAATGATGAATCATAGCCCACAGTTGCCCCCCTCCTAATAAATTCTCCCTAACAGTTTCCAACTTATTTTCTGATTACACCTGATGCAATGTTGAATAATGATGTGATCATCTTGTCTCCCCCTTAGATAATCAGATTAAATAATGTTATAACTCAAATTGCTGGCAGTAGCATTATAGTTAATTTTTTCCCAGTAGAAAGTGAAAGTTAAAAAAATTGAACAGCTAAAACCAGGGTGCTAGAATAGGACCCCAAAATATGTGTAGCTAGGTGTGTACTTCATAATGCAGGGATTTTGGAAAAAACTCAGAGAATGAAAAGAATTATTTTTATTACCATACTTTCAGACCTGTGAAGTTGCTAAGATTCTCCGACCACTGAAGAACCCAAAAGCATTTTCTAGATGTGTATATATTTACACTTGAAAAAAAAAAAAGATTACCTTTTGCTGCTACTGTTTTATTCTTTATTAGCCTTTGGGTTCTCCAGTGGTGATTGTACAATACAGTTTTGAAAATTACTTCTGTTCAATATCTCCTTTTTCAAATGTCAAATCAGGTGGCAGCTGGTTGTGAAACCCTTTGTTAAGATATTAGGTTTTACTGCTCCTGTGACTGTTTGCAGCATGCACTGATGAATAACCCACCATTCACCAAAGCCTATTACAAGAAACAGACTTACTAGTTTATAAAATCCAGATAACGAGCTTTAAACATAAATATTCTGACAAATGAGTGCAAGAGTCTCTTAAAAGTTCAAGTTGCATTTATTAAGGAAAAACGGATGAATTACATTTCGCTTTTCCTTAATTACCTCTCCTAAAGAGGAATGGTAGTACAGTACTACATTTAGTTCATGCTAAAGAAATAAACTTAAGGGAGTCAACCTTCTGCTCTCAGTCACGCTGATGTAAATCTAGAGTAAATTCATTTAACTCAATAGTCTCAAAGGACTTACTCCAGATTTATACTAGTGTGACTGAGAGCATAATATTGCCCCAGGATTTTTAACCTTATTTTAATACTCAAAGTTCGTGTCATCAGTGTTCTTTGGAAGGAACTTTGTGCCTTATTTTTTTATTATCATTATTATTTATGGTTTCAACAGAACACAGAATTGCTAGGAGAGAATTTAGATGTTTTCTAATACAAAATAATTATTTTATAGTGAAACACCAAAACTAAGGACACAACAGAATTTAAAATAAACAGGGACAACGTTACCAAAAATCTACAGAAATTAAGATATAATGACAATACATTATATGTCATTTTAGAACTTCTCCATTTTGCTGTATACTGACTTAAGCAGGACAAAAATGCTAGTGCATTATGTAATCAAAGAGAAGGGTATATCCGTGGCTTTGCCTTTCAAGTATTGCTAGATTCAGTTAGCAACATTGTTTGTTTGTTTGTGTTTGTTTGTTTGTTTTAAAGGATGCCTTCAGTGACCCCAGTGGACTGTCTCTTATTAGAGCATTTAATTCAGCATCCCTGTTTTCTAATATACATTATGAATTATTGGCTCATGACAGCCCCAGGGAATGTCCTATATAAATAATAATCAAAATGCAGTGATTATAGAACTCTAGATGATAATGCAATATCTGTAATGTGTTTGCTACTCTAGTAAACAGAGAGTGAAATCCTGTTGTCACTGAAGTCAATGGGAGTTTTGCCATTGACTTAACGGGGCCAAAATTTCACCCAGAATCTCTATATACTAACACCCTGATCCTGCACTACTTGAGCACTGAAAACTCCCACTGGCTTAAATAACAGTCTTGGAAATACTGGATCAAACCCTTCTTTCTTTAAAATAGTTAGAAAAGCCATCTGTCTGCTGCAAACAGTGAGAATATTTTATCAATAAAATGTATTTTTTTAATATTTAAAAAACAGACAATTGCATTAAAATACGAATTTCAAAAAAAAAAAAGACTGTGAGATGTGTATTCACCATTTTAAGAAGAATTAGGCTTCAAAGACTGATAAAGTCTTAAATAAATATTTCTGCTTTTAATATTATTCTTTTAATAGGCTATGGGTACTGACAGTGTGTTATCCAAACAAAGCAGAAGTTAGAGATGCAGGAGTGAATTTCAGTGTGCACTGATCATTGTTATTAAACAAAGAATAGAATTAAGAAGGTGTTTGCATCTAGAACATGCTACTGCATGCTGTAGATATGATATACTATTCTTTAAATAAATGATTGGCTTTTCTCTCATTTGATAGCGTAAAACACCATGATTTCATATCCAAATTATACTTTACAGTCAATTCAATGTGTAAAGTACTTTGAGAGCCTCAGATGAAAGGCATGATATAAATGCTAAGTATTCTCGTTAGCAGATGGATAGATATAATAGAGAATAGATGATATCAGCACTAAATATGTAATACTCTGAATTAAAGAAGTAATTTCCCCTAAGCAGATAACTGAGTAATAATGTGACAAAGACACCATATGCTGTACTTTTGTGCGCACTTACATAGCAATGTTACTGTTCTACTAAGATCATATCGAGATGGAGATAGTGAGAGATAAGAACTCTCTGTTAACTTTAATATAGAACAGAAGATCTCATTCAAAGATTTCTTGCTGTGTACCTTATACAATGAAACACGATTGCATTTGCCATCTCTGATAAAAGAGAACTTGGCCTTCTACCTTTCAGTAAATTGTGCTAAGGCAAAACTGAACAATTAGCAAATCTTGCAAAGTAGGGATCACCGTTCACTGAAGTCAAAGGAACCAACATACAGTAAAGTAAATTACTAATTTAAATTATTGCCCCAAGTTTCATATACATATTGAATTTTCTGATTTAATTTTTAATTAAACAGGAAAGGAAGTTTAAACCACGTCTGTCTCTGTCCCCCGTCTCTATATGTATATATGTGTGTGTGTGTATTTCAATGCAGTTCAATGTAGCTTCAGTTTGGTCTTTAGTTGCAAGTAATCTGTATTAAGAAAATTAGTTTTCAGAAAGGAATCCCATTATCTGTGTTGATGATGTATTTTTCTTACCTTCAGCAGAAAGACCTTGAACATTTACTCCTCTGGCTGCCAGAAAGCTAAGGCAGACATCAACATTCTCAATCTGCAATATGAACAGAAATAACAAGCAATTTAAGGCTATTTACAAAATGTACTAGAGTGAGAATGCAGAGAGGGGAGAAAAAGGGAATGAATACTTTACATTCATCACATACTACAGCTCTTTTCCAAAGTTTAACAAGAATGATTACTGCTAATTGGAGCATTGCTATAAAGCTTTCATTGTCCACTTTGGTGCTTAAAAACAATTCATAAAGGCCCGATCCAGAATGGCATGCTGACAGATCAGCAACCCACCTACTTAACATAAAACTGGATTTTGTACACTACATATAAGTAGCAATGAAAGCATCCATAGAGGATTAAACACTACGCGTGTGTCTGGAGGGGACTGCCTTAATGAAAGAATGTGAGCAAAAACATTCAACAAGTGCGCCAAAGAAGGTATTTGTCTGGGATGAAGTGTAATTTCAAGAAAATGCTGATGTCACAACAATGAGTCCTTGTTTGTTTTTTCTTAATTTTTTTAAAACTTATCTATTAGTATATTTTATGTTAAAGTTTCTCTAAAATATACTTCCTCAGTAAAGGTCATCATGATGTCTACTGCCATGGTTGGTCCAGCACATTGCACAGATACCAAGCACAGCTGTAGATGACAGGAAAAGAAGCACAGAGCAAGAGCAATATAAGGATGACAATTCTGCCTGTAAAATGAGCAATCCCAGAAAAAAATTAATGATTTTTTCTTAATAGGTTAGGAAAATGGAAAGTTCCAAACCGTGTTTTTGTGAGTCACCATCTTGGCTGTGTGTGTGTTTGTTTTTAATATTTCATAAATCTTGAAACATTAAAGTAAACAACACATTTTAAGTTAATAACTTGGCAAGCAATGTTTTGATCTGTCTAGTTAAATTTCTAACAAAAATGGGCAAAATGACATGTTGCCAGTGTCTTCTGCAGATTGGCTTTAAGTTTTCAACTAAAAAAAGCTGATGAAGATTGCATAGATAAAAGAAAAGCTTTAACCTATTTAAAATATGTATTGTTTACATCATCTAATTGTAAAGCATATCAAAAAATGATTCACCCTCGTCTTAGTATACAAACCTGTAGGTAAGCTGGTAAATGCAATGAATTTTGTTTTCTTTGAACAGGCATCATTTGCACATTCACACATTTTACAATAAGATTTATTGACACTTTTCTATCCACAAAGCACACGGGGGATAAATTATTAGCTGATTAAAAGGTGCTTAGCCTAGAGATTATATTTCTGTCCCTCTTTTCACCTGAATAGGAATGCAAATAAATAAGGAGGAAGCCCTTAAATTATTCTGCATATCTCCCATGACTGCAGCTCTCCTTCTACTATTTGAAAATAATATTTTATAAAATGAACAAAAACTTTCTGTTTGCTTTCAAGAAGTGCACATTGAAGACATTTTCTCTAAAACCTACCCAGTCTCTTTTAACACGTGGGCAATGTTTTTAAAGGTGAGAACATGTGCCAAAAATCTAGATGTCAATGCTTCACCCAAAACAAATTACACTAAGCTAAGGCTACGGAAAACAAACATTGATAACATAAGTTCCTTATGGATTGATCAAACAGTTTTCAGGAGCTACTATGGTATATAGAGAGTGATGAATAATCTCTTTCCTAGGTCCCTTTTTTCTACAAATAATATGCTAGCTAACACTTTTTAAAATAAATATATTTACACTAGAGTAAATCTGGAGTAACAACAATGAAGTCAATGGAATTACTCTATATTTACACCACTGTAAAATCAGAATATGGCCATTATTTCTGCCATTTTCTAAGATGTTAATGGAATTTACTTGGGATCATTTGACATCATAGAAGGTAAAAACAAACTGGGTCATTTAGGGCCAAATCCTGAAAACAATTGAATGTGAGTATCTTTACCCCTGGGCATAATTTTTGTGCAGGAGGAGGCACTTAAACAATATAATTTACATTCCTTATGCAAAAATACCTTGATAAGAAATTCAACTTTATCAGGGAATTTAACACAAATCAAGATCTGTCTAGAGATGAACTATAAAAAAGTTGAGTTCATCTTTCAACTTTCAGCTCAAACACTGAACTATTTGAAAGAAGCAAATTCTACCCTAATAGAAAGTCCTGGAGATTAAATTGGAAAAAAAAAAGGGACTTAGACTGAACATTCAGCAACACCTATCTACAAAAAAATTAAATCAAGGTTTCTTGACACACTTTATGATGTTACCGAGACATATTTCGTAGCTATCGTATGCCCATTATAGTGGGATCAGGAGACTGTGGCTATAAAAATATGAACTAATTTATTGGGAACACTTGCAGCCTCTGTCACCTAATGTGTCTTAGTTATTTTTATGTGGTGTGTATATATAGTTGGGAGTCTAAGCATATTTCATAAATATAATAGCCCTAATGGTAGTTTTTTAAAGCGTGATTATGGTCAAAAAAGAAACTATAAAAATGTCACCTAATTACTTCATATGTCTACTCCTTACAGCCTGTGTCTTGCATGCCACATCTGTTAAACTTAGCTGCAGAAGTAAAAAGTAAATTCCATTTTGCTTCTGATTCCTCAACAGAACTGTAAACTATGATTCCAGAACCATTAGTGTAGGTGATAGTATATGAAGCAATAAGAACACAGCCTGGCTTTCAGACAATAGGTTGTGATTTCAGGTTAGCCTTATAGTCCATTCTTGTTTTGACTTGCAAATTGAGCAAGTTTGATACGGGGGAGTCATTGATGAAGAACAAATCGGGAGCCCTGAAATGTAATTTTTACAGTCAGTTTTCTGACAATAATTGCATTTTAATACAACTTTAGAGAACTGTTAGAAGATTCAATAAGATACTGGTTAATACATTCTTGGAGTCCTCACTTTCTTTCCCTCCCAGTCTAGAAAAGTTTGTTTTAAGGTATTCCCATTTTTAAGCTTTCAGTATATCCATGAACATTACTTTAATTGCCTTCTTCTTGCCTTGGCTAACCACAGTTATTCTTTGAACTGACACCCCAACAGCCCCAAATACTTTTTATTCAAACGTACAAACAGATGAGAATAATTTTGCAATTACAAAAGTTCTAAGAGACCTCAACCAACTTCCACTCCTCAATGTTGTTTCAATCAAGAGTGGTATGGATCTCTGAACTCCATGTTTATTTAAGTAGCTAGTGATAGGGTTAAAATAGGCTGAGACACAGCTTTGCTTCACACCAAGAGTGGAAAGTAGCGCTCTATCTGCTTATGTCTCAGGGAGTGCAGTCTTTGCATTGTAACAAACATGATACATGTCATATAGACCTGACACAAACACCAAATCTCCAAACTTTTTGTGCCCTACTTCCTTTACAGAAAATACTTTAGCCCTAACTATTAAGAAGGATGATGTTCCTCATTAGCATAACAGATATAATTAAAGTTACAGGGTATTCTAGCTGAACAGAACTTAGGGTTGCCAACTGTCTAATCACACAAACCCAAATACCCTTGCCCCAACCCCTACCCTGCCCCGAGGCCCCATCCCTGCCCCTCCTATTCTGAGGCCCTGCCCCACTCACTACATCACCTCTCCCTCCATCACTCGCTCTCACTTTCATCAGGCTGGGGCAGGGAGAGGATGCGGGCTCTGGGCTGGGGCCAAGGGGTTCAGAATATGGGAAGGAGCTCCAGGCTGTGCCTCAGGCAGAGGGTTGGGGTGCAGGGGTTGGGGTGCAGGCTCTGGGAGGGAGTTTGGGTGCTGAAGATGCAGGAGGGGGCTGGGGCAGGGGGTTGGGGTGCAGGCTCTGGGAGGGAGTTTGGGTGCTGAAGGGGGATCAGGCTGGGGCAGTAGGTTGGGGTGTGGGAGGGAGTTTGGGTGCAGGAGGGGGCTCAGGGCTGGGGCAGGGGGTTGGGGTGTGGGACGAGGTGAGGGCTCTGGCCAGGCGGCACTTACCTCAGGTGGCTCCCAGTCAGCAGCACAGTGGCGCCTGCCCTGGCCCCACGTTTCTCACAGAAATGGCCAGCACGACGTCCCTGTGGCCCCTGGTTGGGGGGCTGAGGGGCCAGGCGGCTTTGCACATTGCCTCCGCCCACAGGCACTGCCCCCACAGTTCCATTGGCTGGGCTTCATGGCCAATGGGTGCCGCCAAGTCAGCGCTCAGCGTGAAGGCAGCGGGTGGAGACCTCCTGGTCCCCTCCACCAGGGGCTTCAGGGACCTGCCAGCCACTTCTGGGAACAGCGTGTGGCCACGGCAGGCAGGGAGCCTGCCTTAGCCCCAGTGCGCCAGCAGACTTTTAGCAGCCTAAAATCTCCTGGTTTGGCTTCAGTAGCCTCCGAGAGAGAGTCCGATTCTGGGAGACACCTGGCGAAACCGTGCAGGTTGGCAATCCTAACAGAACCAGTTCAGGAAATATAGTACTCAAGATTTCCAGGTAGGCAAATTGATTTCCACAGGAACATCAAACATGGGCCCAATTCTACCAACAGAGGTGTACATATAAATGTGTGCAGGATCAGGCTACCAGTGAACAACTTTGCACCATTGTCACTAATTCCCCAAAGTGTTGGTCAGCCCATTTTATAAAAATCATACATTTTTGTCACTTCACAACCATAATTGTTTTTTAAACAAAGATTTTGGTTTCGGAATCCCACAGTAATGGCTCAACATATTATACAATCTTTACATTCAGGTAGTCTATATGCTAAACAGTATTTTCAATCATCACTTCAGAATTTATCACATCATCTACAAAACAGAGCTCTTTATTAAAAGCCAGGGATGAATAGGTAACCACATAATAAATCCTTCATTGCCCATATATTAGATAGATGCAAACACATGCCATGCCAAAATCTAGTGCTACCAATGAGTCTGTATGCTTGACAATGAAATTAATTTTCAGAGTGCCCAAAAGTTTCTGTAATAATATAAATCTTCTTTCTTAAAATTCAACAATATCTGGGGCTGATTTTGAGACCTGGTTCCAAAGCCGCCTGGCCCCTCAGCCCCCCATTTGGACACACATAAACTCGGGCAAAACTTCTGTCATTTAGAAACGAACCTGCTCCATGATCACAATCAGATAGCAGTGTCCAAATTATATTTTATTTAATGGAGCCTGCAAAGTTGTTCCCACAAAATGGGAGGCTGTTTCTAAAAATCAGGTCTTTTATCTTTATATTTTTAAAAATTGCTTATCAAAAATGCATGCTTTTATTTTTGTTTGTAGTCTTTAAAAAATACCAAATGGCAAGGCTTACTGTGGATACTGGAAATGGATCCAACCAAGTCCCCACATGTAAATACCGCTCAAAATTTAGGGGGTTCATAATTCAGATACAGATCTATTGTAGTTAGGACTCATCCATCTCTAAGAAATATTCAGTAATATCACAAACATGATACACCTAATTATTTTGTGTAATGCTAAAGAAGATAGATATTAAAATCTGCTGTAACAAATAAAGCACTGTAGATATTAATTGTCTACTTTTTATGGGAAACATTGTGGCATTTTAGTACTCTATAATGGGGATCTCAAACTTCATTGCACCGTGACCTCCTTCTAACAACAAAAACATGATCCCAGGAGGGGGAACCGAAACCTGAGCTTGCCCAATCCCCACCACCCCGGGTGGGGGCGGGAGAGGAGGTCAAAGCCAAAATCTGAGCTCCAACACCCAGGCAGTGGGGCTCGAGCTTCGGCTTTGACCCTAAGCAGTGAGTGGGCTCTGGCCCTGGGCCCCAACTAGTCTAGTGCCAGCCCTGGAGACCCCATTATAATGGGGTCATGACCCACAGCTTGAGAACCGCTGCTCTATAGAAATAAATAACTACAGCAGACACTTCTCCACAAATGAATGACAATACCTAATACCAGCAGTTAGTAGACTTATGGGAATAGCTCATGTGGGATTGAAACTCATCAGTGACTCACCATATAGAATATGTCTATTTATTATGATTGGTTTTGCTATTACTAAGACTAGCTTTCATCTCCTTTGGTTGGCAGACAATACTTTCTCCACTTCCAAGTTTAAATTGAACTGCAAGGTACTCATAAGACAAGTAATAATGACTAATAAAGCAGTATATTTGTTTATATTTATATGAAGCTCTGATAAATCTCTGCATTTGATTAGTATGCCTTCTTCTGAAGCTCACTGCACACAGACAAAAATCTGCAAAGTTTCCTTACCTTAAAAGAACATACACAAAGAATGTGATTACTGCCTACATGCCTGTATCTGTTAAACAGCCATGCTATGTTCTGGATTCCTCAAAGTGAAGTATGGAGGTGTCTTTGTAAATATGGTATCTTCTTGCTTAATACAGATCTGCTCCCTGTGTATATTTCCAAATTACATATGTTTATTTTAGTGATATAAATAGATTTTTATTTCTTTTATTTATGCTAGCCAACACATCTTTGGAGATTGAGCTGGGTTCTGTTCTAATTCACTTATTGAGCTCCAATTGCAGCACAGCTAAGGGAAATTAGTTAACAAAGGTATAACTACTCTAAGACTTTATCTGTAGAAACTTTATTATAGGTGTGATGCATGAGAAGAGTGAACATAGCTTGACTTTCAGGTTTCTCATTGAGCTCACAGGGCTAGCAGCTAGAAAAAAATTTCAACTTGCAAACTGAGAAAATTTGTTCTGGCAGTTACTGAAACTAACTAGCCATGGAATGCCACATATAATTTCCTTAGTACAAACACACTTCAATGCTATCAGGCATTGCAATTTTTTGAAGTGTAGGTCAACTCCAAAAAGTGATGTAAAAATAGTATTGTAGAGTTTTGTAAATTTTAGGCCACAGTGATTTCTAATGTGCTTTGCTTGCAAGTAAAGTTTTTTGTTTGTTTTACAAATCCCAAAATACAAACCTGAGATCTGAAAGTCAGGTTTGGTTCTTTCCCTCTTATAGATCATTATCACTAATAAAAGTTGAACAGCCACCCTTATAAGCAACCTTACAAATTAAACCTCCAGGTATAATTAATGCAAAAATAGTAAACAATTCTGCTGTTGTTAAACAAGATGGAATAGCATAGAGCTCATTCTCATTTAAGTTATGTAGTGCCAAGAGGTCTGGAATGCAGTAAAAATTTAGCTGGTCACTAGAATAAGCATATGATACTCTGAATACACACAAGGAACAGATCTGTTGAGAAAGAAGATACCATTTTTAACAGCCTCCTTTCAGTAAAACAGATTATTAGGATGGGGAAAGTTTAGCCAGAATATCAGTGAAAGCACCTGACTAACATGTATTGGCTTGTGAAACTGTCTACCAGTAGAATACAAGAACGCCTATCACTTGGCATTTCACATTAGACTGGACAAAACTGTAATAAATATGCAACAGAAAAAATCCAGCAAATAGATCAAATAGATCAGACTCTGGAGTCAATTCTGTGATTGTCATTTAAAATATCTAATACATCTAACTTCATTCTGGGAAGAGTATATTTCTTGTTGTGTCACATCAGTCACTACTCAACTATTCGATTTTTAATAAGTTCATAATAAAGTTTTAGGTCTCTGACAGCTTACTTGAATATACCCTAATGACACAGTTCCGTTTAAAAGGACAGAGCAATGCTTTCTAATGTAGAGTGATATGGTCTTTCTTAATGTATTCATCGAAGAGCACATCCCTATTGCATCAGGGAGGCTTGTCAGAAATGTACCCAATGGAGACCCAGCCTTTAGGTTTTTCTATAGCAGCTGTTATTATTGTATCCAACTATAGCACAGAATTCTATAGCGATCACCCAAAGCATAGCAGTATCACTACTATCTAATGTATTATTGTGGACCATTAATGTAACCATTGTAGAACTATTTTATTAAAACAAGGGAATAGTGTCTGATGTGGATCTGCCTGACTCAGAAATAAGAGTACAAAGCTCAAAAAATAGACAATTAAACTAATACTATTTGTTTTCAATCAGCAATATGCACAGGGTCCAATCCTAGTGCATGAGTCCCTGTATCCTGTACATCCATTAGAGCCCTACTGCTTGAAGCAGTGAGCCCTGGAAAGAACAGGAAAATATTTCAAGGGTGGGGATGGCCTATATTGTAATCACCACTTAAATTGGACAGTGCAACATCACTTTTGGCTAGGTCACATATACACTCACATTCATATACAAACTTATTCTCTTTTTTGGCCTAGCCCACTTTAAGCCATTCTGGAGTATTCAAAAGCAGTATCTTTGCTCACTTTTCTTTTTTCCATTGGCTCATATACTGCACACATCTGTGTCTTGCTGGCAATGCCTTTGTGGTGTGGGAAACACCCACATTTTTAGTTTGCCTTATAACTTTGTTCGTTTGGGAGCCTTTTTTCAGCTTGTTTCCCTATTTTGCAAACTTATGTTTCACTAACATGCAGAATACTTATTTTACCTCTTCTTTAAATGTGTAGAGAATTGTAAAGGTACAGTCATAAAGAGAAAAGTATTAGCAATTCTGTATTCACATTTTTTATTAGAGATTAGAATAATCAACAGCAGACCAAATACACCACGCAGGTGACTTACGAGTCTGAAGGCTTTTAACACCATATAGTTTTCCCAGGTGTTACAACTACATGTGCTAAATAAACTAGCCAGAGCTCTATTTTCTCCTTTGGGGTAGTGGTGGTGAGGGGACACTGAAGTAGCAAAGTAACAAGCTACAGAAGAAAACACCGTGTGCTATTCTAATTACATTGTGTTTGCATGTGCGCACACACACAGATTATGGTTTTGCCAGTATGAGTTTTGGGTCTGATTCTCTGTTACTGAGATAAACTGGGTGTGTGACTCTGCTGAAGTCAACAGAGTCACACTAGTATAAAACTAGTATAATGGAATGGAAAATCAGATCAAGTTTTTTCTTTTTTTTTCTTTTTCTTTTATCTGTCCACCCTTATGAGCCAGACTTTCAACTCAACTCAGGTTGCATTTAGGCACCTACATAACTTAGCCTAATTTTCAAAACAGCTCAGGACTGAGAAGTTCCTATTGTTCTGGATGTGAAAACGGGGTGTTCAGCTCTTTTGAAAGTTTGCCAAGTCCTTTTATAGAAATCTGGAAAGTGTAAGGCAACTTAAATATAGGGGTCACACCCATTCCCCATACAATACAGCTGTTTCTCTTCTTGAAGATGTACATTAAGTGTAAATAACAAGGAATTATTGGAAGTCATTAAAAGGACTGGCCTCATCTTTCTTGAAAGTTACAAAAGATCTCTCTCTGTCACGGACTCCATCTCCTTTGGTAGTGTTGGTGCTTTCACCTATTCTTCACAGGAATTATGTCCTAAGGTTCATTTACCAAAAATGTATAAAATGTTCATATTGTATCTAGTATTTTTATTATTAATTTATCTATGGTAGCTCCCACTATGTGCTAGGTGCTTTCCACATATTCAAGAAGGGCTGGTCCCTGCTGTAACAAGTATTTTTACTCCATCTCTTTTCCATTAAGGCATAAGATAAGAAGTAAAGCTCAGGAACTTCAGGACACAACACGGAGTGGATTTCTGATCCTCTTTCTTACAAGTGTTACAGTGCATCTAATTGGCTGGGTGCTTGTTGATACTGTATAGTGTACACTAGTTTAACAGGCATAAAAGATCTGAAAGTGAGCTAGTTTCCAATTTGTGAAAATGACTAATTTCATATTGATCTCACTTCTTTAAAATGAGTGTTCTTATCAACATAGCACAATGGAAGAATGTTTTAGATCCCCAAACAAAACTTCTTGAATTGCTTTTGCTTTCATCAATGTCCCCTCTTAAAAAAGTATGTACCTAATGTAATCAAGGTTATTACTAAAATCAGTAAATACGTCCAAATACGAACTCATGGGGAAAAAAAACATGATCCAAAGCCTTGAATCTGTCCTGAAGTTCTACAAAACCTTCTCTGTTCCCACTGAGGAATCTTCAGGTACCATGATTACTACTCCAGTGTCTGTATGCCAAGGGAAACTTCTATGCATGGATTTTCCTATGCTGAGCAGCCTCTGCAGCACTGTTCCCTTTGCCAAGGACTGTGCGGAGCGCTCTCCATGGAAATATGGATTCATGCTATTGAGGGGTGGACTTGGTGACTGGTGTGGAGGGGCAAGGTTGGAGACACACATATATGTCCAGTAAAATTTGCACAAATATAGGGAAAGATAAGAATAAAGTATTAGAACATTTTAAAATAATCTCATTTCTTAGTCAAGGGTTCCATTTCCAATGGCCCCCCAATAATGTCATTTGGATATTAAATGTATTTTTGCAATTTTGCTGGAAGACAATGTTCAGTCTGAGTGGGTGATGTACATCTGCAAACCCATCCTTTTAGCAGCTGTTGTTGGTTCTACTGGGAGATGTTAAGTTGGTTCTGCTTACTCACTGGTGCAGGTGGCCTGTTACCTCACCAGGATATAAGGGACATAGGAGAATAATTCTATGGAAATTATAATACTTTTCTGGATGTTAGGTATACCCTATTGACACTCCCTGTTCCCTAACAAAGTCTTTATTTACTAATGGAATAATTAAGGAAGCATTTAATGAAAATATGCAGCATTGAACTACCCAAGTAATGTTAACCCAAAAGCCTGTTCCAATTTCAGCCAGGGCCTTTCAATAAAGAAAGTCTACACAAATTAAAAATAAAGTTATTGGAGGCTTTTGGGGGAGAAAATTCCCCTTAGAGAATAATAACTACTGGTATGTGGAAGGTCTTGAAGGCAAAATTTTTGAGGAAATGAAGAGGGAGTTATTTAAAATCCACATACCTTCCACTTCCATCTCCAACAGATATTAAAAAGAAATACGTGACCCAAATTCATCCACCTTACACTTCCAATGCAAAATTTTAACCGTGACCCCAGCAATGTTAAAGCAAATTAACTCCCCAAATACTTGGACTGTGCAATAGGCAGATGTACTGATCTGTTCATATAAGAATGTAAAAGGTCACTTGGAAGGATAGAGTGTGAGTTGTATGAAGCACAACATTCTCTGCTTAGATCTTCACAGTACAGCAGAAACATGTTTATCCAATGTAACTGGGACCAGGACCAGATAACATAATCAAAAATTCAGATAATCCAGAGAGATTATCTAAAAGCCACAGGAAAGATTGCCCACTTCTGGACCCATGTGCGCTGGTTGTTTGGTTAATATGGATGGTCGGCTGAATGCAGTTCTACTGTAGTTCCCTATGTTGGTATTTTACTCTGTGTACATGTGTGGAATTTCTCTTATTGTCAGTGAAAAAGCTGCACATATAGGAAGGGCAGGAAATTGAAGATAAATACTACTGTAAGGATTTGTGAGATATTTTTCTTAAGGAGATTACATTGGTCATAGATTCATTGGTGCTACTGTGATCATTTGGTCAAACCTCCTCTTTGAAACAGGTCATAGAGCATCCCTGAATTAATTCATTTGAGCTATAACATCTTTTAGAAAAATATCCAATTTTGATTTTAAAATTCCCAGTGATGTAGAATCTTCCCCAACCCATGGTAAATCGTACCAGTCATTAATTACCCTCACTGTTAACAATTTGCACCATATTTCTAGTCTGAATTTGTCTTGCTTCAACTTCCTGTCATTCGATCTTATTATGCCTTTGTCTGCTAGACCGAAGATTCCTCTATCAAATATTTGTTCTGTATGATCCAGTTACCCCTTAACCTTCTTTTAGTTAAACTAAACAGATGGAGGTCCTGAAGTCTATCACTATAAGTCTTGTTTTTCAATCCTTTAATCATTCTTGTGGCTCTTCTCTGAACCCTCTCCAATTTATCAACATCATTGATTTTGAACTGTGGACACCAGAACTAGACACAGTACTCCAGTAATGGTCATATCAGTACCAAATATAGAAATAATATAGGTTCCCTACTCACACTCAGTATTTCTGTTTATATATCCTAGGATTGCATTAGTCCCTTTTGGCCAGGGTGTTACACTGGAAGCTCATGTTTAAACATGTTTATACAAATAGAAGCACTTTGTTATTTCAGTGAGTCTGCCTATAGTATTTAGTAGTTATGCAATGCCTCTCTTTCAGTTAGGTACCTTTATCTAAATATTTATGGAGATTAACCAGCTTCAGAAAAGTGGAAGGCATCATACAGATGCACCCCTTACTCTGTTAAACAAAATTCCTCTCCACTAGGTCAAAATGAAGACTATAATAGAATGCCTATTTAGAAGATTTAATTAAACCTTTGAGGGCATTTCAGTTCTCTCCTCCCTGACCATTTAGTATAGCAACTCCATTCAGCACACCAGAAAAAAGCATCTTTTAAAAGGAATGGTAATGTCAATCAGTGGCAGGATGAATCTTTGTAGGATACATAAACAGATAAAACTATAGAGCACTTTATTCCTAGACGTATTGTGAACTTTGCAAATGGAATCCATCCCAACGCCCTTTTTGCTTTCTAACCACTCACTGTTGATTATATTGGAAGTTACAATACTACAGCATGTGGAGGAGAGACATTGACAATTTAATATTTTCTACTGACTTGCCCTTTGGATTTCATAAGAATCAACTCTGATTTTTTTAATTACACACATTCACCTGTCAGTTTTCAACATAATTATACTTCACACTTAGACCTGTGATTGACTCTGCAAATGTTCAGTTACACTTATAGCCAACAAATAATCATTCCTACAATGTGCAAACTCCTGACCCTCAAATATATGGGAAAAAAAACCACCACTGAGCTCATCAGATGAAAAGTCCTACATAATACTTAATAATTAGTCATAATCTCTAAATATTCAAAGCATTGCACAGAGAGTTGTTTACTGAAATCTAATTACATCTCATACAGACCTATGGTCGCATAGCTGGTTTTCTGGCTCTAACCTATACAGAGCTCTCAGAAACTTATAAGGAAAAACAGAGCTTAACCAATGTCATTGGCTTCTTTTTAAGTTCAGTCTTCATGTTATTGACTCAAATAAAACTGAAACTTAATTTTTCTTTTAAGAGGTGCAAAACCACATTAAATAAAAGAGATGGCAAAGTTTACCAAAAGAAATCCAAATTTAAATCAGAAACCCACAAAAGCCAAGTGTTCAGATGGAAGGCTCAAATTCTAGTCTTCAATCATGCCATTGTACCTAAGTGTTGTTCAATATTCAATATGTTCAATATTTTGAAAACTTTGTATACAGAACACTCTAATCTGCCATATCTCTGCACTATAAAGAGTTAAAATAGATTACACATATAAACCAACCCCTGCAGTGTATCTGTCTATCTATGTTTTCATCTCATGCTCATCAACAGGCTATCTGAGCACCCTTTGTCGAGTTTCACTCTTAACACACAGTTTTGTGCCTAAAATCCCAGTGAAGGGGAAAATTCAAAGTTCTGTTTCATAAGCAGTACACTCATAAGTCTGAGAGTGAAATTCTGGCCCCATAAAATTAATAGGAGTTTTGCAAGGACTTCAGTAGAGCCACGATTACTCCTTGGATGCTTACCCCAAAAATGTTATCATAGTCTTCTGAAGCACTTGAGTTACCTGGAGGTACAAGCAACCATATTGTGTGTTGTCACTTTCACTTCTAGCCATAGCCAAGGTTAGCATATCTATGTGAAGTGCATGAATGTAAAAATGTTTGAAATAGTTCTCCAAACATTTTCACACCTCAAAATCCAGTAGCTATTATTAAAAAGTGAAGTATTTGGACCACATCTTCAGCTATGCCAATTTACACTATGTAAGGATAGGACTGCTTATCACAGAAGGTCCAAAGACCTTAGAGGAAGGGAAGTACTGAGCCAGAACAGCAGAAGTGACCAAAGTGTCAAGAGTACTGCAGGGATCTTATGCTTTCAACATGTGAGATCTTGATATGATCAAGTCCAAACTTGAGCCTTACCTTTGACTGACTCTGAACTACAACAGTGAAACTAATACATATCCAGACACTGGGTCAGAGCCTCAGGTAAAGTAAATCAGTATAGTCCCATTTATTTCAATGGAGCCATGCTGGTTAACACCAGCTGAGGATCTGGCCCATGCCTCTTCAAACCATGACATGACTGTTTTAAATACTCCTATGACACCAGAAAGCTGGCAAATAATGTATATGTTTATTTAAAAAGAAAAGTGGTACTAGTCAATTGTAACTGAGATCTTGTGTACTAAGTTTTAGGTCAGAGCAAATTTTTATAGGTAAGTTAAATAAAAAGTAAGAAGATTCAATTTATATTGTTATGAACATGGTCAAAAGCCCTTATATGGAGGAGAATTAATGAACTCTGCTGAAATAAAATGACTTTGTGATAACTTGTCTGTGACACTAGCAGATTAACTCAGCTTAAATATATCTTTGTACTGCATAACCTAGCTGTATTTCCCACGGTGGGGTCAGACATTGTAATATAGTTCCTTAATGTTTACATTCAAGTCCAAAAGAATCACACAAGCATTTGATGAAACCCCTGACATGTAATACAAGCCAGTTAGGACATACTGTAAAAAAAAGTTGTTTTGAAATGATTTTCTGTTTTCTTGTAAAGCTTGAACTTGTGTCTTTGCAGTTCACTTAAATATCATGCTTTTTATCTGCTATTTTTAAACATGCTACTCATTCTAGACATTCCCAGTATTCATAACATACTACTTTTTTTTTCACTATACAAGATCATAAAGATATACCACTATGTAGCAGACATATTTACTATAATCCTTCTGCTACTATATTGGGAGAAATGTATTCACTGCTGTAACCAACAGGTGCTTTCTAAAATACTTGCCATAGTTCTTCTGTATGTTCATGATCAACTTTAAGTGTATTTTAATATACTACACTATATAGGATGAGTGTTTTCTCTATCTTCACTGAAACTGATACATGATTTTTTCATTAAATAGCTGCTGACTTTTACTCAGGATTAAATGTGTTCAAATGGCAAGCAACTCAAAACCCGAAACTAAAATGCTAATGAGTGCATGTGCTTCCTCTTTAATGATCAGTGTTTTCTAGCACATGATACCCAGGATGTGTTCCTGCTGAGCATTTTCTTTTATGACATCACACAATCAGATGTGAGCAATTCAGTGGAATGTGTAGCTCACACTTTGGTGCGAATGAATAACTGAGTCGCTTTGTGAAGAGAAATTGTCAAAAATCCTGTGGTTCTTTTAAAGTTCTCTGATCTCATATGGTTGCAAAGAGGACTGCTTGCTTCAGTGCAGAATAAAGGGTTCCAGGAAAAAAAAACAAAAAACCAAACCAAACCAAAACAAAAACCCTAAAGCAGGATTATAATCGTATCAGACAAGTAATGATTAAAAATGGCAAAAATGAAACTGAGAGAACTAAAAGTCAATACTTCCTTCCTCAAAAAATGTGTGTGCCTATATGTTTGTGTCTGTTGTATATACATATATTATTATAGATGGCACTGGCAGCAAAAGCTACAGCCAAGTTTCCTAATATTTTCCATTATAATGCTGTTGTCAGGTGCTTATAATTTTGAGAAACTTTAGCCATTTGGCCTGAAATTTCCCATGTTTGGGTGCCTGGCTCAGACTGATTTTTTTTTTAATTATTATTATTTTTTGGTGTGGAAAGTTTCAGCAAAAACATCAGAGATTAGATGAGAATTGGGAAAAAATACATTGTTCCTGCTAATGTTTAACCTTTCTTACAGCTGTTGAATCTTAGTGACAGCATGCTTTGGAAAGGGAATTGACTTGGGATCAACAGGGAGATCAACCTAGGATTAGAGAGTTGTTTTTTGCTGTCTCCATTAAAAGCCACCAAAATTTGGTACAGTTATAGGACTTTGAAAATCAGTTTGTACATGTGCAGTAGATACCTGTCAGAGGCTGGCAGCTAAATTCTCTGAACAATTTGTCAGCACTAAGCATGCCCTAGCCTGCAATGGCTCTTCCTGGTAGTTGGAGAATGCTGGAACTGAGAGCAGGAAGCTAGTCCTTCCTGTGCTGTCAATGCTACTGCTGCTGGTGTCCAGGGGAAGAAGAGTCTATACCCACTAGTTCAGATGACCCCTCAGAATCCAGTAGAGAACCCATATTTTGACTCCTAACATTTCTCTGTTGTAAGCATGTATCTGTGAAACTCATTGGCAAGCACGTATCTGTTTCACACATACCACCCCTTCTAGTGGCTGGTCCACATAGAGAATACCAGTTACCCTGTTAGATCCAGTACTAGAGGTGTGTGCTGTGGCTCTAAAGGCTCCTACCTTGTTGATGAACCCTGTGGGCACCAATATGTTTCCACATGGTGGAATGTCTTCTTCTTTTTTAAACACACAAAAACTACATTAAGAGAATACTAAGGTTATTAAGTCAAGCACTAAGACGTTAAGAAATGCCAGACTTAACATTGCCTATGCAATTTGAATTTTGCTTCCTTGTGCATATGCTCTGTGATACAGTATTTAAGACCTTTAACCCACATTTGAGGAGTTGACTCGGGAGCAAGCCAGAACAGGTTTAATTTCTAGGATATATACAATTTTGATTGAAAAATATGTAGATAAGAAAACAACTGAGATGAAAAAAATTGGAGAGGGATTCTGACAAAGAAATTGATCTAGATGAGGGGGGTCTCTAAATGGGAAAACTGCCCTGGAGAACTGGATTCTATCTCTGCCTCTGAGTCCCCCTGTGATGCTGGTCAAGTCCTTTAACTCAAACTTTTCACAGGTGGCCACTAATTTTCTGAATGCCCAACATGAGATGTTTAGTTCTAGATTTGCACAAGTGATGAGCACTCACAACTGCAATTGAAGTGAGAGCTGTGCTTTGAACATATGAAATTCTAGACAAATGCTAAGTACTCTGAAAAATCAGGCCCAGGTGTCTCAAACTGGCACCCAAATTAATGGAGACTTTTGCCAATATTGAAAAGCTATCCGTTCTGTCCACTGAATCAGGCAAAGATCATATGGAAAAACAGTATGTGATCATGTAATTTAAGATTGCATCATGGTGCAAATATACATAAAGGGGACATGTTAATGTTATCTGGACATCCTTAATTGTGGCATTTCCTGACCTTTGACTTTAGAATGTAAACATTCATTTAAAATAAAAATATTTTGTACAATATTCACGCATACACATTGTGAACATGGTGCATATTGAGGACTTTAAACAGAACTTTTATTTCAATAGCATTGGTGAATTACTATACTAAGTCTGTATTATATTATTCTAAGTATATAATTGATATTTAATGGAATCAGTTCTATTTCTTTGTGGACAAACTATATATGTAACTATTTGCATTTTTCTACAGCCCACTAAGCATATGCTTGGTGACTTGATCATTAAAAGGAGACAATGGTGATTTTTACCAAGCAACTTTGAGTTTAGATTCCTGGCCAAATTGGTAAATGCATTGATGAGTTTGATGGAGCAATTCAGCCTGATTTAGGTATATAACAGTTTCAGGTGAAAGAGAGACAAAAGGCATCTTTCAGCCCCAATTCCCTCTAATTCACCAGTTTTGTTGGCCAATGTTGGATGACAATATACATCTCTGACAGATTTCCCCTGTAAAGGAAAATACTAATGCTAATGAAACTGTTTTAATTTCTGCCCCATTGTACAGAGAGGATACTCAGTTTTCCAGTACCCTGACTGTAGATGATCAGAAGCCTTTTCCTACCAAGCAGGGGCCTGCACAAGGAGGGACAAGCCTCCCAATAATTGACAGGGACAAATAGTTCCTCCAGCCCCAGGGGCTGCAGCAGGGAAAGCATTCTCTTCCAGCCCTGGAGTTGCGGGGGGAGCTGACAGCTCCTCTGGCCCTGGGGCCATGGTAAGGGCACAGAACGTGACCCCCCTCAAAAGCAGTGAAATTTAAATTCCTGTGCATGATCCTGCAACCAAGTGAGACCAACACATATAGCTTCTACACCTTCTTACCTTCCCTAGTAAGTGCAATGCCCTTCTTAATTTATAGCTGTACAACGCCCATAGACAAAATCATATTGGTTTCAGCGCATACAATTCTGGACAGCAATTCCTCTATGCTCCTAGCCAGTTCTATAGCTATAGTCTAGAAGCCACTATTTAGAAGAGATGTTGGCTTTTAAGAAGTGGGAAAAAGTGCACATTCAGACATTGCAGTGATGGAAGTCATATAAGTATGCAGGATAGATAGGGGGAACTGCCCTGCTGTTTGAACAATACTGATATTGTGGCCTCTCTTAGAGAACTCGTGAATGATCCCTTTTCATGTGCCTCTAGATGCATCTCAAACAGTAAAGATTTCAAAGTTATTTTAAAAACGTACAAGAGACCCATTCAGCCCAGTGGTCTTTGCCCTGCTAGTAGGAAAATAGATTTCCTTGTTTTGCTTTCCAAAATGGACACTCATAAAACTTCAGACTGCTCTGCTGTTAATTGGGATAAACTTGGTGCTAATATTTGGTTCTTGAAGTGTAGGTCTTCTGAAAGTCACTGCCAGGGCCGGCACCAGCCCAGCAAGCAAGTGCTTGGGATGGCCAACGGAGAGGGGCGGCATGTCAGGCTCTTCGGAGGCGGGCCCCTCACTCCCTCTCAGAGCGAAGGACCAGCCACCAAATTGCCGCCGAGGACTGAAGCGGCGGCAGTAGAGCTGCAGATTGCGATCACGGCTTTTTTGTTGTTCTTGTTGCGTGGGGCGGCAAAAACCCTGGAGCTGGCCCTGGTCACTGCATAAAAAAGGCACCCATTTTGCTTAGTGGATCTGCACCTTTTGTGTACCCAGAATCATACTTCCTTACAACAGTGACTAAACCAAATTTCTACTGCTTTTTTACTCATGTTAGCACTGCAGAGCCAACACAGCTGAGACAGAAAGCTGGATTCTAGAATTTCTTGCATACTTCTACTAAATTCCAATTACAGCCAATTGTGTACATCTGTGCAAATCACTGAAAGCATGGAGTTATTCAAGAAACACAGGGGACAGAATTAGAAGGCAAGGAGGTTGCACAAGTATAACTGAGGTCAGAAATTGGCCTGAAGAGGAGGCCTCAGGCATGAGAAGGGAGGAACTCAGGTTGGTTTTCAAATTCCCAGACTGAATGTGTAGTAATAGCAGCAAAGAATCCTGTGGCACCTTATAGACTAACAGACGTTTTGGAGCATGAGCTTTCGTGGGTGAATGCATCTGACGAAGTGGGTATTCACCCACGAAAGCTCATGCTCCAAAACGTCTGTTAGTCTATAAGGTGCCACAGGATTCTTTGCTGCTTTTACAGATCCAGACTAACACGGCTACCCCTCTGATACTTAATGTGTAGTAATGGTATTTAGGAAGGAAGTCCCTACTCCTATATTTATAAATTTATATATTTATATATATATTTCCACTTGTAATCTGATTTCAGAATATAAACCATTTCAGAGTATAACACACTTTAATGGAAAAACTGGCTTGGAAATACTCTGATGTGTAACCATCAATATGATATCCAGAATGTATATATCCAATTTCACTGCAATATTTACAGATTTGACCTTTGATATCCTTAACCTAAATTCTTCATATTTTAAAAAATAAACCATGATACTATTTTTAGTATCAACACCTCAAAACCAAAGGTTGAAACACAGAGAAGTTCCCAGCTTCTCAGCATTTCACACAGGTGTATGCAGGATGACAGTATATGGGTGTCATGCTATCCATTCCTCTCTGTGCAGAGTCTGCTTTCCTTCACTGGGCAGGAGCAGAAGCTATACAATTTGGAGGTTGAATTTGGCCTGTAAATTTTATGAGGAAAATACAGAATATTTGTTGAGTCCTCTCCCCCAGAAAGAAAAAAAATAGCTCCCTCATCTATCATTTTTATTCCTCACAGTGGAGAACATCACTGGGTTTGGACACAACTCTGGGTTTTAGTTGCTAAATTCACCACAGTGAAGGCAATCCAAACTCCCCACACCCATCCCCTCCTTTCTCCTTTCATACATTCAAAGACTTTTAAGTTAAAAAGGGATCATTATGATCATCCAGTCTGATTTCCTGCGTGACACAGGTCACAGAATTTCACTTAGTAATTCCTGAATCAAATCCATAGTTTCTGTCAGATCTAGAACATATAATTTAGGAGTACATCCAGTGGTGAGCTGCAGCCGGTTCGCACCGGTTCGCGAGAACCGATTGTAAAATTTAGAAGCCTGTTTAGAACCGGTTGTTCCTGGAGGGACAACTAGTTCCAAAAGGGCTTTTAAATTTAACAAAAGCTCTAGCAGCTCCCTACTCTTCCCCCGGCCCCAGCTCACCTCACTCCGCCTCTGCTCCCGAGGCTTCTCCTCCCCTTCCACAGCTTTCCGGGAATCAGCTGTTCCCACGGGAAGCCTGGGAGGGCTGAGAAGGAAGCAGCAGCTTCCACCAGGTGAGCTGGAGCAGGGGGGCAGGGCTGGGGCTCCTGCCCCTCGCGTCCAGCTGCGACTTCGCCGGGCAGCGCGGCGAGGCTCCTGCCTGACCCCCGGGGCTGGCCCCGACCTTGGCCGGGTGGCACGGCTCCTGCCCGGCCCCCGGGTCCGGCCACAATCTCGGCCGGGTGGCGCGGCTCCTGCCCGGCCCCCGGGTCCGGCCCCGACCTCGGCCGGGCGGCTCTGGTCCCGGCCCAGCCCGGCCCCCACCTCCAGGCAGCACGGTAAGGGAGCAGGGAGGGGGTGTTGGATAGAGGGCAGGGGAGTTGCGGGGGTGGATTAGTGTCAGAGCAATCAGAGGGCAGGGAACAGGGGGATTGAAGGGGGCACGGGGCCTGGGGGGGGCAGTCAGGAAGGAGAAGGGGTTGGATGGGGCGGTGGGGGGCAGTTAGGGGTAGGGATTCCAGGGACAGTCAGGGGACAGAGAGTGGTTGGATGGGGTAGGGGTCCCGGGGTGCCATCAGGAATGAGAGAAAGGGTTGGATGGGGTGGCAAGGGGCAGTCAGGGGACAGGGAAGGGGGGTGGATAGGGCACGGGTCCTGGGGGGGCTTGTCAAGGAACATGGGGGGGTTGGATGGGGCAGGAGTCCCGGGGGGGGCATGACCCCCTCATGGGGTGAGGAGGAGGGAACCGGTTGTTAATATTTTGGCAGCTCATCACTGAATACATCCACTCTTGATTTAAAGACTTGAACAGGGGAAAACATTGATTTCTAAAGAGAAATTCTATGTTCAGATTCTTGGCCAAATTGGCAAAAAGCATCGACTGGCTTCGTGGAGCAATTCTGCCTGATTAGATATACAACATTACTTTGCAATGTCTAGCCATCACATCTCCTATAGCAGGGATTCACCAGTGCTCTAAAACCAAACCCAATGTTCCTAATTTGAAAAAAGACTACTCCCTCCTTTGGACAGGGATAGGCATACCATTCTGTTTCTTCAAGGAAGGAGAAGGACAGGGCCCATTCTTAAGTGCAAAATTCTGGTACTCTCCTGTTGTTCTAAATCTGGTAAATAACCATCACAGTCTGATAAAATTTAGTGCCATTGTTCAGGTAGAAGAATTGAAAGATTTAGGGGTGCCCCACTGGTCACAAGCTTACTATGTGCACATTGCCAACGTGAGCATGAACTGCAGACATTGAAAAGGAAGTACTTGGGTAGATCACTACAAGGAAATAATTAAAAACTAGATTTTTAGGAACTAGAATTATGGGTGAATTACCAACTAAGGTGTCTCATCTCCAAAACAGACAAAATCAGAGAGAACACTAAGAAGGTATTTTGTTTGTTGTCGGTTAATTATGAATCAGTGCTGGCAACATGACTGGAATATATAGAGAGAGAATGTGTTCACCGCAGCTTTCCATCCAGTGGGCTTTGTCAACCCTGTATGGAATAAAAGGGGCATGGCCCCTTTAAGAGATTTCCCCTACAATGGGGTTGGGAAAAAGTTTACAGGGGCAAACAGTAAGATCTGGAAACTGTTAGGGGCCAGGTCTGGAGAAAGTCACTGTGCTGCCCTTCATGCTGACAAGAGGTGGGGTGATATTTATACACCTGGAGAAGCCCTTTTAACTGGGATTGGGCAGACACCACCTACAAACTTGGCAAAAGGTCCAGGGTTTCCTCTTCCCCATGGTGAGTCTGGGACCTGTTAGGGTGGAGCAGTGGGGTTAAGCTTACAACATTCTACAGGCCATTATCCTCTGATCCCACTGATGATTATCAAAAGAAACTATACCATCTGCTCAAGAAACTCCCTGAGAAAGCACAGAAACAGATCTGTACAGACACATGCCTAGAACCCCGAGCAAGTGTATTCTATTTGCTACCCAAGATCCATAAACCTGGAAATCCTGGATGCCCCATCATCTCAAGCATTGGCACCTTAACAGCAGGATTGTCTGGCTATGTGGATTCTCTCCTCAGGCCCTATGCTACCAGCACTCCCAGCTATCTTCAAGACACCACTGACTTCCTGAGGAAACTACAATCCATCGGTGATCTTCCTGAAAACACCATCCTAGCCACTATGGATGTAGAAGCCCTCTACACCAACATTCCACACAAAGATGGACAACAAGCCATCAGGAACAGTATCCCCAATAATATCATGGCTAATCTGGTGGCTGAACTTTGTGACTTTGTCCTTACCCACAACTATTTCACATTTGGGGACAATATATACCGTCAAGTCTGCGGCACTGCTATGAGTACCCACATGGCCCCACAGTATGCCAACATCTTTATGGCTGACTTAGATCAATGCTTCCTTAGCTCTCATCCCCTAACGTCCCTACTCTACTTGCGCTACATTGATGACATCTTCATCATCTGGACCCATGGAAAAGAAGCCCTCGAGGAATTCCACCATGATTTTAACAATTTCCATCCCACCATCAACCTCAGCCTAGACCAATCCACACAAGCGGTCCATTTCCTAGACACTACTGTGCTAATAAGCGATGGTCACATAAACACCACCCTATACCAGAAACCCACTGACTGCTATACTTACCTACATGCCTCCAGCTTCCATCCAGGACACACCACACCATCTATTGTCTACAGCCAAGCTCTAAGATACAACCGTATTTGCTCCAATCCCTCACACAGAGATGAACACCTACAAGATCTCTATCAAGCATTCTTAAAACTACAATACCCACCTGCTGAAGTGAAAAAACAGATTGACAGAGCCAGAAGAGTACCCAGAAGCCACCTACTACAGGACAGGCCCAACAAAGAAAATAACAGAACGCCACTAGCCATCATCTACAGCCCCCAACTAAAACCTCTCCAGCGCATCATCAAAGATCTACAACCTATCCTGAAAGATGATCCCTCACTCTCACAGATCTTGGGAGACAGGCCAGTCCTCGCTTACAGACAGCCTCCCAACCTGAAGCAAATACTCACCAGCAACCGCACACCATACAACATAAACACTAACCCAGGAACCTATCCTTGCAACAAAGCCCGATGCCAGCTCTGTCCACATACCTATTCAAGTGACACCATCATAGGACCTAATCACATCAGCCACGCCATCAGGGGCTCGTTTACCTGCACATCTACCAACGTGATATATGCCATCATGTGCCAGCAATGCCCCTCTGCCATGTACATTGGCCAAACCGGACAGTCTCTACGCAAAAGAATAAATGGACACAAATCTGACATCAGGAATCATAACATTCAAAAACCATTGGGAGAACACTTCAACCTCTCTAACCACTCAGTGACAGACTTGAAGGTGGCAATTTTGCAAACAAAAACCTTCAAAAACAGACTCCAAAGAGAGACTGCTGTACTCGAATTAATATGCAAATTAGATACAATTAACTTAGGTTTAAACAGAGACTGGGAATGGTTGGGTCATTACACTAATTGAATCTATTTCCCTATGTTAAGTTCTCCTCACACCTTCTATGGGTCATCTCAATTATCACTTCAAAGGTTTTTTTTCTCCTGCTGATGATAGCTCATCTCAATTGATTGGACTCTTCCAGTAGGTATGCATACTTCCACCTTTTCATGTTCTCTGTACGTATAAATATCTCCTGTCTGTGTGTTCCATTCTTTGCATCCGAAGAAGTGCGCTGTAGCCCATGAAAGCTTATGCTGAAATAAATTTGTTAGTCTCTAAGGTGCCACAAGTACTCCTGTTCTTTTTACAACTTAGTATGTAAAACTTGTGGCGGATGTCCAGTGCAGGCACTCATTACAGAAGGGATATCGTTATCAGATAGAATTGATTGATGAAGGATTTGAAGGAAAGCATCCCTTAAGGGAGCTAAGTAAGGGAGCTGGGGGTCCTATGTCTCATACAGCAGGGAGCCGACTCCCCTCCTTTTCCTAGCCTCTGTTAAGAGAGCTGAAGAAGTAGGGTTTGGGGTTCTTATGTCTGGAATAGTGGGGAGCATCAGCTGATGATCCCTTTCTTTTTCAGCTCCCTTTCACCTCATAAAAGGAGAGGGCGTCAGGTTCCCAGCAGCGGGATAGCTAGAACCTGGCTGGGGATTATGTGCAAATGATTAAGGAAAGGATGATGACCTGCACTTTACAATTTATTGCTGGGTACTCCCAGATATTTTACGTGAATAAACATTGCAGCCTAATTAAACCACATCCATTGCCTGCTGTGGTTTTTTGGACATGGCAGGACAAGTTATGTTTTCAGCAGTAGGACACCCAGGTAAATGCCCTCTTTCTTCACATAAGCTAGAGGTGGGGCAAAGATAGCTTTATTCCTGAAGGCTGCCAATGTCCTCAATGGACTTTTCCAGCACTGTGAAGTCCTGAGGCATAAGTATGTCCTGCCCATGACCTTATGAATTCAACCAGGAGTGGGATGAGACACGGGGCCACTACAACACACAAATATTCCCTCTACACAGGAGCAATATTAAGTGGCCCAGAACTACTAGGTTTCTAGCTACTTTGCATCAGCATTTACGTACTTAATTTTTACTGTATGGAAAAATTATTAAAAACGTAAAGTTGTTTTATTTTACATTTTCAATAAGAACACTTTTTCCAGGGGCACTTTTATTGAAAATGGCGTAGAAAGAGAATGCGATCTTAGCATATTTTGGGGGAGTTCTATGGCCTGTGTTATACAGGAGCTCAGACTAGATGATCACAATGGTTCCTTCTGGCCTGGAAATCTATGAATCTAGCAATATGAAAAAAATTAAGGAGAAAAGCAGAGAGCTACCCCGGCGGAAGAGTTACAAGTTGTGCTGGGGTGCAGGAGGAGAGAAAGCAAAGGCAAACAGCGACCATCATATGAAGCCAAAGAAACAGCAAAAGGAAAGCAAGCATATGGCAAACAGCTATTGAAAAGGAAGCAGCGAGATTCAGTAGCTAGGGCACAGTACAAGCTACAAGTACTCAGGAGACTTGGGTGCTATTATCAGCTCTCCCATGATTGTATTCCATTGGGCAAACCTCTTAACATCTCACTACCTCCATTTTCCCATCTGCAAAACTGGAGAAAATGATGCCTCCCAACCCTGGCAGGCTGCTTTAAGATGCACAGATCTAAAATGCTATTAAAATGCTAACAAGGGCGGCGGCATGGCCTAGCACACGGAGTTCAATTCCCAGCCCCTGTGTGGCCTTGGGTAAGTCTTTACTTCTCCACACTTCTGTTTTTCCTCCTGCCCTTAACATGTGCCTTGGCGCTTCAGGACAGTGATTGACTTTTACTACTTGTGTGCATAGTGCCTGGCACAATGGGGCTCCAGTCTCAGCTGGTATCTCTACTTTTTGCTGTAATACAAGCAATGAATAATAATGAATAATAATATTTGTGTGTGTGTGTGTGTGTGTGTGTGTGTGTGTGTGTGTGTGTGTGTGTGTGTGTGTGTGTGTGTGTGTGTGTGTGTGTGTGTGTGTGTGGTTATAACAAGTTAGAAAGCAGAGATAACACTAAACGATACTGTCCATTTTAATGATTTTGGTTTCTGTCAAAGTTTAAAAAACAACCACGTGATTACTTAGTTTCATTTTACCTAAAAACCTCTCCTTATTCTTTTTCCAGTTTACAGAAAAAAACTTGCCTAAAAAAAGGTGACTAAATGTAAACACTCTTGATAATCTCCAATTTCCACTTTCTTGTCTAGTTCCAGTAGTTTGCTAATATGCAACCTCACCAAAAGACATATCCAAATCTTCTCACTCCCAAAGCCTTGCCTGCAGTGAATGTGTGTAAATTAGTCACACATTATTTGAATGAGAATAAGCAGCTACAATTCCTTGGAATTGGTCTAGTGGAGCAGTTCAAAGACAGCGCAGTGTTGATATCAAATGATTGCCGAAGATGAGAGGTGACGTAACTGAAAATCAGATTTTGTACCTGTCGTTTCCACAACCTGCTAATGAAGTTCTCTCCTATTAAGCCTGGAGTTTACTAACCAATCAAGACAACAAAAAATTAATAAGCCTCCATCTGAATCATAGTCAATTAAGGCTAGTTGTCTGAGAGTATTAAACTGCCTTTAGCTGGATGCCGGTTATAGGTCAGAGAGCTATATGCCCCACATGCTATTTCTGAAAATACTGGAGTCAGTGCATTTAAATGGACTTCAGAGTGGACAAGCCAAAAGGCTATTTATATTCAAAAATAAATTGGCAAGGCCTGTATTTAAAACCAGCTGTCCAGACACAAAGGCTCCCCTTAACATTTATTGTGGGGTTTATTGCCTTTAAAACTGATGTTAAATGAAATTATCTGGATATTCAGGAGAAGAGCAGGTTTGTTACAGCAGTTCACTGTTAACTGGGACTCAAGAAATTTTGTTGCTCAGCTAACTCAAGACCCTGAGATAGTTTGTACCAAAGTGAACTGACAAACACCAAACATATGCATAAAGGTATCAGGAAGATTAAAAGAGAATTAGTAGTTTATAGTAAACATGGGTTTGAGTATTCCACAGTTAAACAAAATAAATAATCATTAAAAAGCATCTTAACAAAGAGAAGAGATTCTAATATTTACTAAGAATTTATGTTATTCTTACCATTTGAGATTGGCTCCTGGGACAGCCATTGATATCTTCAACCTTTTCATTGGCTAAAGAAAAACAATAAAGTGAAAAAAAACCCACAAGAATAAATGAGGGGGGAAAAACAACAGAAGAAGAATAGAAAAGGCAAAGCAATAAAGTGTGCAGGGGTTTGTTGACACAGAGCTCCCTTCTCAGTACAATACAGCCCTACAGTAACAACACTCTTGTTAGCAGCAGTTTCTTCCACATGCACAAATCAAGCAAAAGGGAAGTGCGAAGGAGGTTGCTGCTAATTCTTCAGCCCCTGCCAAATGACTGCTGACATGAAGTCTTCCAAAATTGTCTTTGCAGGGTCAGGATATAGTTTCAAGGCATCCCCAAAAGTATGAGCCACGCCAATTAACAAAATGCACACATGGGAGACATATGCTCGAATGCAGCATTCATTTCTGACAATTCAAAGTGTGTAAGAAACAGTTTGAGACATTTAAAGTATAGTTAAACAGCCACTTCCAAACAGCCTCACATAAACATACACACATACATATATATATTAATTAAGACAAGGAAAAAACACATACATTTCAGAGATATATGGACGAAGTCAGGATATATTATTTGGATTAATCTCATTGTTAAATACATCCAACTTAAGTTATATATTCTCTTCCCCCCTCTCCTCCCTCCTATGCAAGGAGTCAGCTCATGCTGCTTCTCTGAGCACAGGTCTTACCAATGATCTGGATGATTTCTGCTAGCAGAACTCCATCTGCAATGTCCTGTTGCAAATCCTTGATCAGCCGCTTGTGGCCAGATTTTGCTAGGTAGTGGTTAGCCCAGTCAGTGTAAATCTGCAGAGCACAGGAGAAGGAAGGAGGGAGAGAGGGGAAGAGAGAAAGAAGACAATAAAAATTGTTAAGACAAATGTTGGCTTACATATGAGAACTAATCTGCATCACATTCCACTTTAAGAAGTCAGCACTAAAGGAAACTGTCTTAGCATTATTTTAAAAAACACAGTCCTCCCCTCCTCTTGCCATTTTGTCTGTTATTTTAAACTTGAAATGATTCAGTTTGTTTCATGAGTGTTCAAACTCAGTGTGACCAAGAAAAAAAATTCCCCTTATGACTATCAAGGAAACTGCTGTCACAGATCAATCACTTCCACCATAACCACACCACCCTCCACTTGCATCTCTCTAAATTTACACACACACACACACACACACACACACACACACACACACACACACACACACACACACACACACACACCAATCAATTTAAAATATCTGATTTTAAAGGAAATGGTAACAGAAATGTGTGTGTGTGTAATGGTTCACTGGGTTTGACATTCATAATACTGTATTTGAAAATGCTTCTGCTTTATTTTATGCAAATAATCACAACTTCCTGCTGTTCTGCGACAGTTCATTTGCTCTGTCGCCTATAGTTAAGCCTGCTGTAATGCGCACAGAAGAGAGTGAGAGCAACAAATGTACAGTAGTCATGTCACCGGAATTACAGCATATAGTCTGAAAGTATATTGTGTCCACTCTTCATGAAAATGAAAGGTGGGGTGAATTTGACCAACCCATCTTATTCAACAACAGATACCACTTGACAGCACAAGGTTAAAAAATGCTAGCTGAAGGACATCCCAGAACAGAGCAAAGGGAGTGAGAATAGTTGTACAGAAAGTGTGCGGATAGATACTGAAACAGAGTGCACAGCTACATGTACAGCAGTGGTCACCAACTAGTAGATCGTGATCGATTGGACGATCCTGGAGCCTCTGACAGTTGATTGTGATCTCCAGCCGCTAAAAGCCCAGGGACAGCAAGGTTAAGGCCGGCTCCCTGCCCACCTTGGCCCCATGCGGCTCCTGGAAGTGGCCAGCATGCCCCTGAGGGCGCAGGGGTCTCCACACACTGCTCCTGCCTGCAAGCACCACCCCTGCAGGAACAGGCAGGAATGGGGAACTGCAGCCAAGGGAGCCTCAGGGGCAGTGCCTGCAGAGAGGGGCAGCAGACGCAGCCATGTGCTTCCCCCCCAGCCCGGGGCCGCAGGGGCATGATGGCTGCTTCCGGGAGCGGCATGGGGCTGAGGCAGGCAGGAAGCCTGCCTTAGCCCCACTGCACCACCAACCAGGAGCCACCCAAGGTAAGTGCCACCCGACGGGAGCCCGCCATTCCAACCTCCAGCCCTGAGCCCCCTCCCAGAGCCAGCACCCCATACCCCCTCCTGCACCCCGAACCCCCTCCCGCACCGCAACACTGTGCTGCAGCCTGGAGCCCCCTCCTGCACCTAAACTCCCTCCCAGAGACTGCACCCCCTCCTGCACCCCAACTCCCTGCCCCAGCCCAGTGATAGTGAGTGAGGGTGGAGGAGAGCAAGCAACAGAGGGATGGAGTGAGTGGGGTAGGACCTCGGGGAAGGGAGGGGTAGATCCTGAGTTGCACTTAAATTCAAAAGTGATCTTGTGCGTAAAAAGGTTGGAGACAACTGATGTACAGTATATACACACAGAGGGATCAGATTCACCAGTTGAAAGGAGATGGAAATTACACCTCCATTTATCAGCAAGGACCACTGCATCTCAGAAAATACTATGAGTCTTTCTCACAGGAAGGGGTAGCTGTGGCTACCATTACAAGCTCAAAGGGAGTGCTGCGCAGAAGTGCTGAATCAGTGCCCCAGCAGCCTCTTCTCAGCCAACACTGCCTACCTCATGGGCTGCGTTGATCCCCTCTGCTCTCCACCCCTGGCATATGGAAAGGTGTAATCACTTACTACTGCCATAGGATCCTCTGCTGGCAAAAGATATCATAGACTGTGTGGTAATTCTAGCCTTCACTATATACTATACACAATGACTTTTTAAAGTATTTCCATAAACAGTGATATTACCATTGGAAGAAAACATAGAAAACAATATGTTATACTTGCACATCTTCTTCCATCCAAGGATCTCAACTCATTTTATAAACATGCATTTATTTAACCACACAGAACCCTGGGGAGCTAGGGAAACAGTAGTATCCCCATTTTACAGATTAAAAACAGAGGCACAGAGCAGTTAACAACTTGCTCACATCACACAGGAAATCTGTGGCAGAAGCAGGAAGAGAATCTGAGGCTGGATCCCAGTTCTGTACCTTAACCACAAGATCAGCATTGTTGACACAATTACTGCGCCTCACCGTAAAGTACTGCACTTAGGGTGAAAGAGAGACTTTCAAAGGCTCCTGGGAACTTTGGTTCCATGTCAGTTCTGTAAGTTCCTGGACACTTCATCACAAGGCTCCTCTCCACTTGGTAATAAGGAATGTCATAAAATACAGGATAACTTGCTTGATCTAATGTTTTTATTCTCAAGTACCTGAGGATATGTCAATAACTGGTTATCTTGACTACTGGAGAACTTAAAATAATTTCTCTGCATTACATTCTGGAAATGAAAGAGGGTCCTGCTTTCTCCCATTCCCAAAGAGCACTTCTGTAAGAGTGGCCACACTAGATTTCCCCTCTTTACCCAGAAGATGACTTTGGACAGCACCTTGCATTTGTTAACTCTGATGTCATCCACTGTTGTGATGCCCATTCACCTGGCTTAGCAGAGGAGGGAGATGAAAAGCAGTCCCATTAAAATGTTTTTAATCTCTCTAAAACAGCAGTTCTCAGACTGTGGGTCAGGACCCCAAAGTGGGTTGCGACCCCATTGTAATAGGGTTCATGGGGCTGGCATTAGACTTGCTGGGGCCCAGGACTGAAGTCTGAGCCCCACCACCTGGGTCCGAAGCCGAAGCCCTGGGTGGTGAAGCTCTGGCTTTGGCCTCTCTCCTGGGCTCATGTAGTAATTTTTTTGTTGTCAGAAGGGGATCACGGTGCAAAGAAGTCTGAGAACCCCTGCTCTAAAACATTTCTAAAGTAGTGTTTCTTTAGCATATGTGGCCTATACAGAATGCGTGGTTATAAGGAGTGCTCTAAAGATTGCATTACAATTTATGTGGAACACCTTGAATTCATGATAATAAAACCTGTATATCAAATGTACATCAGCATGCATTGTCTACTACCGGGATTTCAACTTTGAGAGAGATTACTTGAAAGAATTTAAGAGAGCCAGTCTCTGAACTATTACTATAGTATACTATAATCTGAACTATTTTCTCTACTCCAATGAAATTGACCCACTGAACCACATGTAATTTAATATCTGATCCAATTACATTGGGTTAGTTTCATATTACAAATTAAAAAAAAAAAAAAAAAACGTTGTCAAGCATTTCCTTCTTCATGCTGCACACCCAGACATAATCAGCTATACCAACCCCAAGTCTGACAACAACTCAAACGATCCCTCTCACAAAACAGCTGCTGTTTTCTATCTAATATCCAAAGAATGGACAGTGTCCTGCAAACAAGCAAAACACCCCAACAGTTTCCCTTTTCCCAATATTTTAACACGTCAAAGAAAAAGTTACAAAGCCACCAATATTGAAAGATATTTATCATGTAAATCAGCATTTTTCAAAGCAACGTCAATGGACCACACCTCAGCAGTGATACACCCAGGAGATCCTTCACCTACAAAATGGTCCAAAAATGAAAAGGTTAAACTGTTGTTGATATAAATAAAATATCAACCAGCTGGAGTGGAATATACGGTTTCAGTTCCTCTTTTTCTGCAGGGATCACCACCCTCTTATCTGCTTTGCCCTCCTCCCCTTCCCCACCCCTGGTAAGAGAATGCACATCTCATTCAGTCCATTCTTTCAGGGATCCAACTGCTCACAAGTTAGTTGTAAAAAATGAGAAGCATGTATGTCAGAGATATGGAACTGTAAGAATGTTCTCATGCTGATGTGCTGTTTCTTTTACACCAAACTCTCTGAAGAAAATGGCATGTGAAATAGAGAAGCAGGCCTTCATAGTTCACGATTATCAGAATACCTGAAGGGCTGATAATTATCTATCTTTAAAAAGATTCCTTGAGTGTAAACACAAAATGCCCCCACACAATTTGATAGAACAACCTCACATCTAACACATGCAGGATGGAGAAGACATGCAGAGATGATGATACAAGTCAATAGTTCCATCTGCTTTTTATTAGGACCCTAATAGTGTGACGTGATGAGCACCTTCAAGTGGGAGCTGAGGACTGTAATACAGACGTATCCAGACAGGTATATTTTCTCTGCATTGAACCACCTTCTTAATATTTAACCAAAGGGGTTATGTGTATTTTCTGCCAAAAGCTAAGAACTAGTTGATTGTCATGGTTATTGTGAGATACTTGTAGGGGAAATACCTTAGGAGATATGTAAAATGTAGATCAGAGGTTCTCAAACTGTGGTCTGAGCTACATTCAGGTGGTCCGAGGATAGTTCCCTCTAAGATGCGCAGCTGGGCAGCCACATACGAGAGAATGAAGGGCCACCCACCTAATTAGTGGACACATGCAGGCGTGGCTCCACTAATTAGGTGCCTGGACCCCAGTGTCTTGTAAGGTGTCTTGGGGGGAAAAGGGAGTAGGTGGGAGGAGGTAGTGGGGTGAGAAGAGGAGGTGGAGGGAATTTGGGATGTGCAGGGCTGCGGCAGCCAGAGAAAGAGGCGACTTTCCCCAGCTCCAGGGTTTTGGCTGCCGGGGAAAAACAGCCCTCTTCCCCAGCCTCAGCTCTGTGGCTGCTGTGGTGGGGGGAGAGACCCTCCTCCTTCCCAGCCCCAGCTTGGGGGCTGCCACAGTGGGGCAGAGAGGGAGAGACCCCCTTCCCAGCCCCAGCTCAGGGGCTGCTGCGGCCGGGGGAGAGAGGGCACATCCATCGCATTATAAAGGTAAGACTACTGATATTAAAATATGAGTTGTGTGCTTTTATTTGTAAAACAAAAAACGTTAATTATTATTAATTTTTTTATATATAGTGCTTTTATCCAAAGTGCTTTGCAATAGTTAGCTAACGGTACAAACAACATTTGGAAAGATCATTAAGTGGTCCACCGAGAACCTCAGCAATTTTCAAGTGGTCGGCGAAAAAAAGTTTGAGAACCACTCGTAAATTATTAGGTTGCAAAACTGTTAAAATGAAACTTCTCACCTGAGGTAAGGTGGGGTCTCAAGGCTAACTCAATCAACACTGAGAACAACTGGACATTTGCAGAGACAGCACTTTGCTTGCTGTCTGGACCATGTGGAAATGAGCACTGACAAAAACTAACAAGTCCCTGAAGAGCTCTCTAAAGAGGGGACCCCCTGGGTTCAGAGGCAATAGCCTGCAACTGTATCAGAGCAGAAGAAATGGTGCAAGTTGTTATCCATTAAAGAGGAAAAAGGTGGATCCCAGCTTTCTAAACTTAACAGGCACTGCAAGAATTGTCCATTGGGTGAGAAATACCTTATCAGACAGGAAAGTAACTTGTTAATGTTTATAGGCTATCGATTGTATTTTATGGTGGTTTTTTTTACTGTAACTTTATGTTTCCAAATCCTTTCACTTGCTTTTATCTGAATCTCTATCTCAAACTCTGTTAAATAAACTTCAATCTGGTTTTGTTACAGACACACCTAAGTGTTCTGCTAAGAGTGTTGAAGTGAGGTGAAAGTAGTGAATTGGGTGCTCTGCTTCCATAGAGCGGTGTACATTGCGGGTTTCCAGAAGATAAGGGACTGGCACTCAAATATAACAAAGTGGGGTGTAACTCACTAGCCTGCAGGAGGAAAGAGCAGGGCACCTGGAGCTTGAAGCAGAGTGCTTGTGTTGCCAGCAGCCAATGACTGGGGAGCACGTCCCCTGGTGAGCCCAGATAGGGCTCCATCTCACAGTGGTCATGTGGTGCTAATTCACCCTGGACACCTCATGTGACCTCCAAAAGTGTCACAAGGATACTCACCATCTTGCAGGATCTGGCACTAGACCATGTCATCTTGCATTATTTGTTCAATTATGCTTACAAAAATCTTTTTCTCCTAGAAGTCTTTAAATTGATGGACATGCTGCTTCAAACACAGTGCAAGTCTAAGAAAAAAAAAAAACCCACACACCACAGTGAGTCACTGCTATGCTTCCTCCCGGAGCCATCACTTATTTTACTAATGCAGTCTTATTACTGCTTGTTGGAATGAACTACTGACTTACTCATTTCCTTGACAATGAGTTTCCTCTCTTGCCACTGTTCTTTACATACACGTCTGACAGAAGACTATTCAACTTCGACATTAGGCTTGAACAGTTAACAATGTTAACAGGGAGTCTGTGTTATCTGTGCCATAGAAGGCCAGTCTCAACAACATGATAACAGAAAAGAACAAATTCTATATCTGTGTGGTCCCAGTGTCTGTGATGATTTAACCACTTGCAATGCTGAAACAGAGCAATTTGAACTAAGGCCTGGGCCTTTTCAAGTTACATTGGTTTCCCCTAGCATTCTTGAACTGCTTGTCATTCTGTCATTCAAGAGCCGGGGAAATTAAACAATCTTTGATATCCAAATATAGTTCCGAACTTCATTTTGATACTTCGCACATTGCTGTGAGGGATACAGTAGATGCACTTGGCAGAATCTGTAGTGAAACAAAGTGCTTTAGAATACTGCAGTTTAAGGAAATGAATAAGGGGGAAATTCTGATATGCTGTTACCTTTCTTTCTTGGGGTGAGGGGGAGTGCTTTAATCATAAATCATTGGTTCTCTAGCATACCCACTCCAAAATTAATCTGGGTTGCTGAATGTTGTGCATATCTGGGGGAGCTGTGTGTGGAATACAGGAGAAATGTCAAATTGATTTCACATCTGTTGTCAGCTAAAATGAAGTAGTAATTCATCGCACTTCTGTAGCACCCACCATGCGAGGATCTCAGTGTGCTATACAGGCATTCATAAATTTAGCCTTAGTATCCTTGTGAGATAGTTAAACATAATGAATCTCTTTTTAGGGGTGGGGAAACTGAGACATGGAGCAATTTAAGTGAATCTCTCGAGGCTGAACAGAGCTGGGAACATAACCAGATACACTAATTCCCAATTCTGTGCTTTAATCACTTAGGGTACGTCTTCACTACCCGCCGTATCGGCGGGTAGCAATCGATTTCTCGGGGATTGATATATCGCGTCTCATCTAGACGCAATATATCGATCCCCGAACGCGCTCCTGTCGACTCCGGAACTCCACCAACCCGAACGGCGGTAGCGGAGTCGACATGGGGAGCCGCGGACATCGATCCCGCGCCATGAGGACGGTAGGTAATTCGATATAAGATACTTCGACTTCAGCTATGTTATTCACGTAGCTGAAGTTGCGTATCTTATATCAATTTTCCCCCGTAGTATAGACCTGCCCTTTGTATAAAAGCTCATATATTAGACCGTCTTATAAACAAACACTGGGAAAATCCATATCCTATGGGTTAAGGATCCATCTGCAGTTTTTGTTTGCTTTCTATAGAAAAGAAGCTTTCAGGTTTTAAAAGGGGTCTTTTAAAAAGCTTTTGCTATTGAGAAGACATCCTTCCTTCCATAAGTTAGTCTATTGTACTGTCACTCCATTATGCCAATGTTGCTCAGTGAAAACAGAGCTGTAGCCAACTGTTACAAACAGCAAGGAGATATTAGACACCTTCTCCAGTCATTGAAATTGGCAGCCTATAAGAGTCTGAAGAAACAGACACTTTCTCTAGCTGCCAAAATATATACCAACCTGGCATTCTGTCATTGACTCTGGTTAATTATTGCCCTCTCCACAACCCCGTGAAGACCCACTCACAAAGGTCTAGACACACATTTTTATGTAAGTTAGAAAGGGACAGTGGGGTAAACTGTAATCCCACTTCTGTCATAGCACCCTCACCCCCTTCCTATTTACTTTAGCTTCCCAGAACCAGTTAAATGCTACTGAAGTGAAGTCATATTTTTTCAAACCCTTTATTGCATTTTGCCATGCCTGGACCTTACAACTATTTTCAAACCTGTTTAAACAGGCAATATATAAACTGGGCCACTGTCTAGAGCACTAAGTTTCCCTGATACCTGATCAGTAACTGCCACCCACTCCCCCCATCCAGATATAGAGCATTTAGCATCTGCTATAAAAAATAGTTGCATTTTGAATAGCATGAAAGAACTGAAACACTGTCTCAACGCCCATCATATCCTTCCCTACCACAGCCGTCCCCCCCCCTACACAAAGCATCTGTACTACACTATTTTTAACAGCCTGTTTCCTAGCTGAACTTGCCTATATTTACCCACAGAATACGGCATGGCCAGCAGCAAGTTCTGGCCTATCAATGTGACTCGACTTAGAAAGGACGTCTATGGACAGACTGAACAGGGCATTTTTGTGTACATTGAATACTTAGGATGTCTATTGAAGCAGCCAACAATTTTAGCAATGTTTGTAGTGATGCATCTTGTGCAGTGGGCACTTGTGTGTTAGGAACATGACTGAGACCAGCAAGTTCTTTTTCATGGGCCAGACAAGACTTTCAATAAGAAACGACTTTCAGGGCCTGATTCTGGAGTGCTTAGTGAAAAAACAGAGTGGGGGTGACCATCGTGGTCTAGACACCCCAAGAGGAGAGCAAAAGTTTTAAACTCCCAAAATAAGTAGTTCAACCAACTGATTGCATACTATGTCATTGTACTATAAAATATGTCTAGTAAGGTCTCTTATGAAAGCTTGTAATGTTCTGAATTTGATGGCCATGAGCTGGCCCTCTTTATAGACCATGGTTATGCATTTATATATTTGTGTATATAGAAAACTGTGCTCATAAACTTCAGTTACACCTCACAGCAGGTGAACCATTGGCAGGGAGGGGCTCCTCCCACATCTATTGTTTTCATGAAACCAGCTACAAGTTCATTCATTGCCCAGCCAATGAAAGGACCATGGTGGACCATTAGAGTTATTGAAAAGACACTGAGACAACTCAAAATTGAAAGAACATCCAGGCTGCAAACATCAAATCCAGAGGGAATTTCCCCCTCTAATTAACCATGAGTCACTGTGGAATGAAGGGGGAGGGGAGGTAAAGGCCTTTAAAAGCAGGCTTGGAACTGAGTTTTTTTATCTAGAACCTGGGGGCCTGCCTCTAGGAAGGAGATGGTCTGTGAACACTGGATCACTCCTACAGCTAGGGGGGTACAGGAAAGTGTTTTAAGGCAACAGGTAACTTGTATTAGAAAAGCGATTTTATCTAATAGGAAGTGTAAAGCCTGAGGTTGCATTATTACATTTATTTTCTGTGTGACTTGAGTGTGTTTGCTTTCCCTTAGGATTTCATCTCTGAATCTGTCGTTCTATTATATAAACTTTTTTATTTTCATCCCAAGCCAGTCTCTGTTGTACAAACTGCGTGAAGCGTATGTGTCAATGTAAGCTGGTATCTAGGGGTCTGGTTTCATGCCTTCAGTGGTGACTAGAGGAGAATGGTCTGAGGATCTGGTAATTAAGAATTCAGGAAGAACATCTTTGGGGAGACGCGGGACCGGAAGGGCTGTTGGTGTCACCCTGCAAGGCGTAACTAGGCTGGTGAGAGCCAGGATCAGACCCGATACTTGTGGGTAGGCTACCGGTATCAGGGAACTGAAGCATAGGTGCACAGCACAAATGCCCCTGTAGTTAAAGGGCAGGTGGTGACAGATCCCCTTACTGGTCTGGGTGGTCCCCAAAACATCACAGAGGGCAAAGGTAACTTTATATTACCTTAGTGCCTCACCACATTCTGGTGCCATCCAGTGCCCTGCTCAACACTCGGAATAAGCAAGAGCAGCCTCACAGATGCCCTAAAATATGCCTGGCTGCCCACAAGGGCCTATTGCAATAACCAAGAACAGCTGGGTTGCAGTGGTGTTCTGGCCATGCTCCCTCTGTCAGGGGCTGTGAGGGTGTTGTGTAGACCAGGCTATGCTGGCTATTTGTTGTTCAGGTTACTCCCTACTCAGAGGAATTCTCCAGTAAGCAGATCTACAGCCTTTACAGCCCCTTCGTGGCCCACTAGAGGGCACCAGAGAACCAGGCCCGGAGTCTCTGCCAGTATGGACTGGATTTGAATCAGTGACCTACAAGTCAAAACCTCTGATCTCAGACACAATCCACATGTTGTTTAGTCTTCCAACAGTTACAGTTTAAGTAGAATAGTTAAGCACATCAACCTGCTAAATTACTTAACCCTTGTGCTAAGCTAACGGTGCCAAGTTTTTACTTCAGCTAATCGTTAAAGCTAAAATTAGTGTGGGTCTCCAACAGTTTATTTTTCTCTTTAAAGAAAGAAACTTTCAGAGACAAAAACTGGAATATCAAATTTAATGAGACTAAAAATATTAAAAGACTGAGCTCAACCAAGCACAGAATGGAAGGAAGGCTCCTGCTGTGCTGAAAATCAATACTGTAAAATGCTGTAAATCAAATGCATCCCAGGTGGATGGCAGCATCCTGTCAATTGCAGGCAGCAAAAGCTGCCTGCAGTAAGCATGTTATTTTTAAATATTGCTTTCTCTTCCATCTCTCCATCTGGCTTTCCGTATGATCATTAAGAAAACAAAAAGTTCTTTGGGACATTATGTGAATCTTGTGAGAGGGGAAAATATTAAGATGATTAAACTATAAATCCAGAAAATGAAAATAGACTGATCTAAATTATAGGCAAAATGGAAGCCAATGCTTTTCATTTAACAAAATAGTCAGTAAATTATAACCTGTAATTTAGGTTTCTGAATCCCAGTTGAGCAAATGAGGACAATTACTTGTTAATGAATAGAAACTATCTAACAAGCAAAATAATTGAAACATCAGGATCTTTGACGTTTGGTTCTACTTTGTAAGTAGTAGTGTGCATTTATTAACAACCTTCACCAATCACAGTTAAGCAAAAAAGCAGCAGCAACCTGCCGTAAAGCAGCCATTGGCAGTCTCTGGAATATGTATCTAACCCTTCTTTGGTTGATATACATTTCCAGGTACAATTTCAGTCGGTGAATCCAATCGTTCCAGTAACTTTTGGGGTGACTTACTGCTTTCCCTTTCTTCACATTTCACACCAAATCCTGGCTTACCTTTAGATGACCACAAGTGCTAGGGACCAATATACACCACTGGTATCCAAGACTTTCCAAGCTTTACCCCTCAGTCAGATGAAAGACAACAAAATTGGCAGTGTGTGTGTGTGTAGGGATTGGTATCTGGTAAACATAACACCCCCCCCCCCAAAAAAAAAAACCACCACCACCCTCTCTCTATATAACCTAAAAATATGTTCATTCATTGCAGAGAGATGGATTAACTTGTTTTATAGGTTGATCACATCATTGTTTTTGTTAGCTCACTGCAGGTAATGTATTCTAGGTCCCATGCAGTAGCTGCGAAGTGCCACAGGAAGGAGCTAGATAATCACATTGTAGCTGCAAAACAATCAAGCAGACATCTGCTGCTCTACAGACCTGTATTACAGCAGTGATGACACCACGAGACTATTAATAGTAGCACTGAGCCTTCAGAAGTAACAAGGAGGTAACACTAGTTATCACATACAGAGATTCCTAAAACAATTTTAGTCCTGGAGATTTCGCATTTTAAATACACCAGATTTTGTCTTTAGATCTCAGTTCAGGTTCAGCATTCCTTGTAAATATAAGACCTTCAAATTACCTTCCAACAATCATTTAATGAAATTGCAATAAAAACAGAATGTACTATTTACCATGTATGTTTGCATTCATATATAAAACAGATTGAAATTTGATTTTGATTCAGCTGCATCCTCACAATGCATTTCACTACAATGTGGATGCCTGGGGTTTCCTGTAGGGCATAGGTGGGTGCCACTAGAGATACTGCTCAGCCTCCAGGGCGGAGGAAGAGGCTGGAGGGGGCAAAGTGGTTGATGGAGAAGCACACTAGCTGCATTGCATATTGTAGCATAAATTAACCACAAATTAACCATTATAGAGTCTTCCCTAAGGCATTATGACCCAGATTTTTATGGCTGTTCAGGTATTGCGGGGCTCAGTGTTGCAACACCTAATTGGTTTAGGAGCCTAAATTTCATTTTCAAAAGGGATTTAGGCACACAGGAGTCTGTATTCCATTGACAGTCTATGGGATTTAGGCTCTTAACTGCCTAATCCCCTTTTGAAAATGAAATTTAGTCTCCTAAATCTGTTAGGCGTTGCAACAGTGAGAGCTGCAATGCTTAAATACTTGCAAAAATCTGGGCCTATAACAACAACGGGGAAAGTGACACAACAGAATCAAACCAGGGGTAATGGAGTGATGAGAAAATAATCTGATTGAAAGGAATGGGATGAAACTGAAGCACGCACGCGCACGCACATACACATGTGTGAGATATTCTTTCATTATAAAAAATGTCCATTATTACTGCTAAGGGAGTTAATGTTAGTTCTGTGCTGTGCACTGCCAAATAGATCTCCTCCCCCACAGGCTGGGAAACAGAGCTGGGAGGGCAGGGAGAAGAAGGTGATCTGGGAAGGAGCAGCGTTGCCATTGCCAGCCCAGAGGAGTAGGTGTGGAGCAAAAGGCACAGACAATAGCTCTCTAGGTGTCCTCCAGTGGGGCACCAAAGGCTGGCTCAGGCTGCTGTACTGAAGTTCTTACTGCATGCCTCTGGGATGGTGAAACTGGAGCATGGGATGCCCTTCCCCGTCCTGCTCCGACACTAATGGAGGCAGTAGCCATGGTTGGCTCTGGCTGCCGTGCTGGAGCTTCTGCTCTCCTTCTGTCACTACATATGTGCCACCATACATTCTGAACATCCATAGGGCCAGTCCGTACAATGTTTAGAGCTCCAACACTAATGCAAGAATGGGAAGGAACAGAGTAGATAAATCTTTTGCTAATAAAAATTAGTTATTATCCCTTTTGGGATGAATGAAATAATCTAACTGGTCTTTACAGCATTTATTCTAACCTTGCATTACTCTCTTGTTCCAATCTCTGAAACATCTGTGTCCTGTCATGGCTGGGATAAGTTCCATATCTAGTCTCTTATATTCTCTTTAATAAATCCACAACAGGCAGAGTTAAGACTCATGCAAAGGGTAAACAGAACTGCATTTACATAGGCTTTCCTTTGGGTCACAAAATATTTCTGATGCATGTAAGAATAAGCGGAGTAAAATAATCCACAAACTCAAACGAGACTAGTGATTGTGAAGTGATTTGCAAATTAAAAACACCCTCCTCTCTTCAATGTCCTTTCTATTCAGAAGCAACAAGCCACTCTGCCTCAACCAGGCCATGACTGGGAGTTGAGGGCACTAACATCAGACAAACCACAGCAGTGCCATAGAGAACTGAGCCTAGGAGGCTTTTTGGTGAAACTTTTATGGCAAAACTTATTTACTAGACAGTAGTAAATAAGGCTGAAACCAGTGTCCAGAATAAAGTCTTTTTTTTTTTTTGCCCCCACTCTCTTGAAAAACTGGTTTGGTCTGAAAATTGTGAGACTTTGATGGTTTTTGCAGTGTGCCTGTAACGTCATCATGTTCAAGCTATTTCAGCTTAAGGGAAAGAGCAAGTTCTAGAGTCTAGAACATCTTTCCAGCAGTCCCCTGTCATACATAAAGAGAGGAAACTTGCTCAAGCACCTTCACTGACCACAGCTCTGGCAGTTCATCCCATGGAGAGAAGCAGTGTCTCGAGCAGACAGGTCTTTAGGTTATTATGAACTGGTGATAGCCTCTCCATATTTAAAGTTCCAACTATTTTCTAATCAGAAAGCTGATTTGATCGCCCTTGTAACACTAATCTAAACCACATACATAGCATATTTTCTTGTATTACGTGCTATTATACAACTGTAAAAAGGACTTATTTTGTAAAACAATGTCAGAATTACTATACATGATTTGTAAATCAGAAATCGGACTCAGTGGTACAGTGGAGCAGGACTAAGTTGTGCCATTGCCTGGCATCTTTTGAGGACATTGATTAAGATCCCAATCAACTCAAGCATGAAAATTCTATCTAAATCTCCTACACTAAGAAACTGTAGCAATAAGCTAACCACTTCAGATAAAATAAGAAAAATCCTAAAATTTCAATCAAAGCTTGAAGAAGAGAATATGCACTCAACTTGCTTTGGGGTTTAGTTAACTTTTTCACCCACTGTTGTTCTCTCATTTTTTTAGCCCATCAACATTTCCTAGTTGCAGCCAACATATCACAACAATATAAAATTAACATGGCTCACATTAAATGGTTTTATAACTGACAGGTCTCAAAATTTAATTGTAAAAGAGGAATCATCATCATTGAGCGGGTGTGTTTCTGGTGGGGTCCCTCACAGACTGGTTCTTGACCTTATGTTATTAAATATGTTTATCAATGACCTACAATCCCTCCCCTCCCCAAATTACCACTGATAAAGTTTGCAGATGACACATAGATTGGGGGAGTGGTAAATAAGAAGAGGACATCTCACTAACACAGAGTGATCCAGATCACTTCATAAACGGAGCACAAGCAATCTATGTTTTAATATGACTGTGACGGGGCAGCCCCACCCCACACTAGCCTCAGCAGTGTAAGACCAGCGGAAGTCCCACCCCGCTTGTACTGGGCATGCTCCAAGTGTTCTGGGAGTATAAAAGGAGGGAACTCAACTCAGTCTGGGCTGGTGGCTGCAGGGGAAGGACCTACCTGGGAAGCTCCTACGGAGAACTAGTCACCACCCTTGAACTCACTGGGACCTGAAGCTTCCCCTGGCCCGCACGAAGCCAGGCTGTGGGTGGAGCCTGAGGAGGCAATGGACCTGGAAGACCGCAGAGAACCCGGAGATTCGTGGGAGACCCCAACTCTCATCTTGGTAGGAAGCAACCCGGGGGGGTGATGGACTGGTACCTTGCCTCCGGTAAGCCTCAGCATGTTTTGGTAGGACCCCCTCCCCCCCCCGCTGAATCCATGGCAAGGTCCTACGGCATTGTTAAAGGCAATTCCATGGACTCTGGCCACTAGGCCGTGTTACCCCATACCCAGGGGCAATTCCATGGACTCTGGCCACTAGGCCGTATTGCCCTGCAACGAGGGGCGTGAATCCTCACAATGACCAAATGTAAAGTTATACATCTAGGAACAAAGAATGCTGGTCATACTTATAGGATGGTGGGCCCTATCACAGGAAGCAGTGACTCTGAAAAAGGCTTGGGAGTCACAGTGGAAAATCATCTGAATATGAGATACCAGTGCAAGCAGTGGCTGAAAGGGCTAATGCAATCCTTGGATACATATACAGGAGGATATCAAGTAGAAGTAGGGAGGTTATATTACCTCTATATTTAATACCAGTGTGACCGCTACTGGTATACTTTGTCCTGTTCTGATGTCCACAATTCAAGAAGGATGTTCATGTATCGGACAGGGTTCAGAGAAGAGCCATGAGAACGATTAAAGAATTGGAAAACATGCCTCACAGTGAGAAACTGAACAAGCTCAATCTATTTGGCTAAACAAAGAGAATGTTAAGGGGTGATTTGATCACAGTTTATAAGTACCTACATGGGGAAACAAATATTTAATAATAGGCGTATCAAGCCAACAGACAAAGGTATAACTAGATCCAATGGCAGTAAGTTGAAACAAGACAAATTTAGACTGGAAATAAGGCACACATGTTTAACAGTGAGGACAATTTATCACTAGAACATTTTACCAAGGGTTATGATGGATTCTCCATGACTAACCATTTTAAAGTCAGGATTGGATCTGTTTATAAAAGAGATGCTTCTGGTTCAAACAGGAATTACGGTAGGGCGGTTCTATGGCTTGTTTTATATAGAAGGTTAGCCCTGATGGTCAAAGTTGCCCCTTTGGACCTTATATCTATGAATCTATTAAATCAGACCAAAAGGGTCAAAATCTGGGCCGTTAGCACACTGCCTTAGTTTCTCTGCATGGACAATATTGTAAAGTGCTCTGGGAACTACTCTAACTGCATGCAAGCAATATCCTATCGTTTTCCAGAAACAAAATTAGAGGTCAAGTTGAGGCTCCTTAAAAATATCTGAATCTCAGTGATGACCTCTATGGTAGAATGTTGGCATCACTGGGTTTTGGCTCAGACACTGGGGCCTCCCATCCCATGTCATGTATCAAGCAAACACTGGATGCACTTTTTCCCCATACTTCAGCAACCATTATGCCAAAGACTGTGATATAAATGTGTGCTTGTGGTAGTAATCATACATCATAAGCAAACAAAAAGTGTCATGAGATGATGTCCCTTAAAAATAAGTTTTGTCCTTTATTTGTCATACAGTTGTCCTTTCTCTCCTTTAAAAATAGAAGTCTATTCTGAATGCACCTTATCAGTGACAGAACTTTAAGCAAGTGTGTTCTGAAGGAATATTTTGAAATCATATAGAGACCCAATATATTTTTATTTCTCTTTTACCAAATTTCAGTACACGGAAACTACAAGCAGGAGGGGAAGCAGAAGATGGAAATTCCAAGTCAAGCTGCACCCAGAGAATGCTTTGAAACAGTTGAATATACAACGTTGTTCTCTGCTTTCCCTTTCCAGGTAGTGTATATTTACCGTCATATTCAATGTGAATATCTCCATTAATATGCTGTTTTATGTTAATACAGTATCAATAATGTCTGCCTCACAATTATTCCTGAGCCACAGTAACAGGATTCTCAGCTGAAAGCTCCATGATAGAATCTGCTGAAGCCTTTAAGATTCATCTGTGTCTCTTTAACGAAGAATGAAAAAAGATGTTCTGTACACTAAAAGAAAGTGGGTGATCTGCTTCTTCAGTCTGTGTTTTTTTTTAATAAAACAAACCCAGATTCAGTCAGATAACTCTTAAGTGAGTCTCTCAAAATATTATGCATCTATGTATTGTGCATGTGAAAGTACTAAATTTCCCTCAATTGGGTTAAATCTTATAAATCCATAGCCATATGCACTCAAAAATGGATATTTATACAACACGACAGGAAAAGCATGCAGGTAACACAACTCCAGTACAGATGGACGTCAAACAGTAAGCAAATAAAACACACATGCATATAGGATATGATTTAATTTGTGCCCCAAAGGGATGCTTTGTGAAACATCTGAAATAAAGTGTTGCTGTAAAATACCTACTATAGCATATGGAAAATAAAGTGGCTTGTGCTGTAACCCATTAAAAATATTAGTACATCCTAAAAATGGTACATATAATGTTCACAATGATCAGTCATACTTAATGATACAAAACAGTCCTGTAAACAATCATCAAAAAACAGGATATTTTAATTATTTGCGGTGGCACGCTCCCAATTCCAATCACACAGCAACCGCAACGACACACAGGGCACATGGCAATAACTGCATAATCAGTGTTGCACTAAAGTTTGGCACACAACCATCCACAAAGAAAGGCACCCTTCTCTTTTTAGCAGATATAAAGCAGAGGATATTTAATTACCATAGAGGCATGTGTAAATACAAGTCATTTTGTTCCACTGAAGACAAACTTGCATTCTTAATAAAGCAGATGATTGTTAATTTATTGTGCATTTTTGTTGGTTGTGAGAGGTTTACAGATGTGCTTCAGCCATTGCTATGTAAAAGGTTCTTTTTTAAAATTACAGAGAAAATTGGAGGGATTCCTTAGTTTGATGTTATAAAGAAATGAGGACTCAACAAGTAGGACAACACTCGAGAAAATTTCTTACCTTCGATATTAAATTTGCAGATACAGAAAAAATAAAGTCTTACTACCTAGACATTTTAGATATACATGCTCCAGCAGACTAATTCAGTATGAACAGAGTTAGTGAAGAAGTTAGCAGATAAATGAATAGCAAATATATGACTTTCTGTACTTTGACTAAGGAAAGTAGACAACTTTGGCTTAGCTTGCATACGTTGTGTGGATCTAGATTGGGTTGAACTGAACAAGTTCTCCATTGCATGCATACTTCATGGCCAGCAGCAGCAAGCTGAGGTGGCTGTTCTGTGTTAGCCAGTGAACTTTATTCCAGGGTTGTCCTTTTTATAATTCTCTATTGGGACCACAGAAGGAGAATGAGCATGGTGGTCTGCCTTACTAATAATAATTCAATTAAAAAAAAAAGACAAGAAACACCTGACAGAGCTTTGAGAACAAGGGTGTCATCCATCACAACCCTTGAACATTTTTTCTCTGACTCTTCTATATTTGGTAGGGGTATGAAACCTTATTGAGAACTTCACAGAAATATCAACAGCAGTGAGGGGAAGGGGTAAGCTTAGAACTCATGGTCTCCTTTTGCCCAACCTCATGGACACTCGTCTAGGCTGCCGCACACCTTGAATTTAGCCCTTTGACTTTTAAAAATGACAAGTGTCTTTCTGTAAAGTTGACATATCACTCCATAATGGGAAAATTCATGAAGTATCACACTGCAGTGCAGGCTATGTGTGTGACAGACCACATAATCACACTCTGTGTAATTAATATAGAATCATAAAATCATAGGCTTAGAAGAGACCGCAAGGGTCATCTAGTCTAATCCCCTGCCATGATGCAGGATTTGTGTGTCTAAACCATCCAAGACAAATGGCTACCCAGCCTCTTTTTTAAAACCTCCAGTGAAGAATCTTCCACAAACTCCCAAGGCAGTTTGTTCTATTGTCCTACTCTTCTTTTTTCCTAAAATTTACGGTAATCTAAATATGCTATGCTGTAGTTTGATCCCATTGCCTCTTGTCCTGCCCTGTGGCAAGAAAGAACAACTTTTCTCCATCTTTTTTTTATGACAGCCTTTCAAGTATTTGAAGAAATATGCAGCAAATATTAGTGGATTGCTTAGTGAAGTGGAGGGTTATTTTTCTTAGCTGGTACCAAATACTGAACAATTTAAGGAAATAGACATCTGCCCATGAGTAACTTGGTGGCACCAGACCGATAATAACCCTGTGGAGAAATTACATGCCTGGAATAAAGCCCTACAGTGTGGTCACGGACATTCAGTGCTACGGATCACTGCTGTCTAAGAATATTGTTGTTGTTGTTGTTGTTCCAATGTCACAGTAAATAACCCCAGCTGGACTACCCACAAACTACAGCATTCCCAGCTCAAAGTTCAAAGAAAAGATTAATAAACTTTGCCCTCTTCCCATGCTCAAACAGGTGTGTTTGCACATGTTAAGTATACTTGCTAGAAGTCAGTTTACCAGCAGAATGCTTAATGTAATCACTTTTTTTCAAGCACAGGCAATATGCTCTCTAACCCAGCAAGGATGTCAAAGAGCCAAGGCTAGAGGCTGCAGTTTACATTGAACATAAATAACATTCATCTCCCTGAACACAGGAATTAAAACATGTAAAGATGTTTTCCAGTTGGATCTTACATTATAGTTTCCAGCCCAGAGTCTCCTCTCATTCACAGTACTGTAAATCAGAGTGATTCCAATGAAGACAATAGATAAGCAGAAGCCAGCTTTCTATATTTAAGTTAAGGACTAGGTTGGAATCCCTCCTTGCATGGGTACACAGGAAAAGGGCAATTCCAGATGGAGGCATGACACCTTGTTTGGGTCACATAAGGGCCAATGACAATAGCAGCCCCTGTGACGGGGAATACTCGCTTCTGTCTCTCTCTGGGAAGCCAGTGATCCAAAAGGAGGCTCTTCGTGCCACCTTCGCACTAGCCCATGCATCATGCATCCCTGTGGGAGACTGTTCCCCTGGGCCGGGGCAGCTCTGCATTGACCGTTATGCAGGATTTTGTGCAGATTGCACAGTCTAGCCCTAAATTAGGAAGATTTGGCCCAAAGGCATTTTCTATGGGCCAAATCCTGAGCACTTGCAACTTCCTTTGACTTCACAGAGAGGGAGCTGTGGTGGCGTGCTGGGGGAAGAGGTGGGGCCAGGGCAGGGATTTGGGGAAGGATCCAATAGGGGCAGGGAGGGGTTAGAATGGGGGCAGGGCCAGGGGCGGGGAAAGGGCGGGGAAGGGCACGAGCCCCCACCGGCCCCGGAGAAAGTTGGCACCTATGTTGCCCACCACTGATATATAGGCTATTTACAATGGCTTGGCCTAATACAGGTATCAGGCTCTTACCTCTCTCCCTGAGCCTCCCTTCCCTCCTGACCTCTGCCCCCCTTTTAACTCACTTCCTCTCAGCCTTATAGCTCCTGCCTAATGAGGCTGACAGGTGCAGTCAGTGATTAGGCAAACCTAGGCTATTTGCCCAGCCCCAATCCATTTCCCCTGATTGGGGCTGGAGTAGCAGGAGCTGATTGAGGCTTTCCCAGCAGAGTCCTGCCACCACTCAATGCTGTCTTCCTATCTGGACATCAAAATCAGAACAAAGCAACATCACAAATGAAAGTGAAAGTAAAACAGTGGCACAGAAAACAGAAACATGAAGAATATGAAGATTGGAAGGATTAGTGATTAATCAGTAAATGTTAGTCAACATCAATTTCACTGTACACATAAACAAACACAAATATTTCCAATGACAATAACACAAATTACAGATTAGGCAAAGTTAAAAAAAATGCTGCCTGAGAACTTCTTAGTTCTCAGTTCTTAGAACTGAGATTTAGAACAGTTTGATTTAAGGATATTTTGTATATTTTGACATGTGATGTTGACTATTTGCATTTTAATGGTTATAAAGATTTAACTTTTTGAATCTTAGTATCTGTCATCATATCATAATTGTATGACCCCACTATTGTCTGCCCCGTCTTAATTTCCTGCAACTATGAAAATATAAATTGATCAAAAGAGGAAAAAAAACCTTAAAACCCACAATTTTTTGCAACTGTGAAAATTTAAATCAATAAACATTGAAAAAAACTACTTTAATATAAGCATTGACACAATCCGTTAAAATTATTTTTTAAATGAATTCCGCCAAGCCTAAGAATATATTATCTATGTTGCCAAGTGATTCAGCCAGAAACAATTCAGGTGTAGGACAAAAAATTACTAGCAATGGAAGGAAGAGAGTTTCACCTCCCACACCCAGCATGCAAGTCACACACTGTAGTATTTAATGACATAAAGGAAGATGAGCAATAGCTTTGGGATTGCTTACAGGAAGGGAGCATTGGTAAAGCCGTGATACTTTCAGCAGCGGTGCATGTACTTAGCTCTGGTAGGCTTGTGTCCTTTGGCACCCATTAATATTGTAAGTCTGTTTTCACTGCAGTAAGAAGCATACATCAAAATGCCTTTTACAATTGTGATGGGATATTTCTGAGTTCACAAGTTTAGAACTTGTCTGCTGTCTAAATTACTAACTCCATAAGGTCAAATACTACGGCTGGGTTTTCAGAAGTCTGGATAAACGTTATGTCCATTGATGGTCTGTGTAGCTGTGCAATCCGAGATAATAATAATCACATCTCCGGTTTAAGGTATGTGGTTAGAAAATACTTCTCTGCCCCCTCATTTTCTCCCACTCTTCCTCACATGTAGAGCGCTGCACAATTGGCTATGTACATTATGAGGGGTTTCATCATTTTCTGAAGCATCAGATATTGGCCACTGAAAAAAGAGAGGCTATCTGAGTAGATAACCCAATGGTCTGATCCTATATGGCAAATCTTACATTCTTTGGAAATGGGCTAATATCATAACATACTCTGATAATAATATCCCACTGTTGCACAGAAAAGCCAACTGGAATGATACTGACAGAGAGGAAGGATAGTCTTGTAGCTGAGATACAGGACTGGGAGACAAGAGATCTGGGTTCTCTTCACCACAGATTTCGTGTATGTCTCAGATTCCCCATCTGTAAAATGGGGATATTAATATTTACAGATCAAGCCTTTAATGTTTATAAAGTGGTTTTAAATCCTTGAACAGAAGGTACTGCAAAAAGGAAAAGTACTTTTCTGAATGAATGGCACAGAAGTTGCCAGTGCTCACAGTCCTACTGAAATCAATGGGAGGAGTTATTCCATTAACTGCAATCAGACCAGGATTGGGCTCAGTTTGCATGTGATGGGCTAGGTCAGTGGTTTTCAATCTTTTTTCATTTGCAGACGGCTAAAACTTTTTAGATGGAGATGCGGATCCCTTTGGAAATTTTAGACATAGTGTGTGGGCCTGTAGGAGTACACAGACCACAGGTTGAAACCCACTGGGCTAGGTTGTTCTACAGAACAACAGCAAGGAAATTGCAAAGTAGACACTACAGATCTGGAGCTCCAGGAAATTCCAGAAGGGACAAAATGATTTCCCTGAACATGCAAGTCTTAGCGTCTTTGTTTTTGTTTTTCTAGCTGCACATTCGAAAGACTTCCCAGCCCAAGTGTATATATTTGAATGAACAAGCTGACAGGAATTGAGGGCTGGAAAAACTTCTGAAGATTGATCAGGAATGGCAGCTGGAAGGGTTGTCAGTGGGGACGTATCACAAGATCTGGCAGGTGGGAATAACTAAGTAAGTATCTAAGCTTCAATATATAAACCTAGATGCCTAATAATTCAATTTTTAATCACCTCCCAGCTTGATTACTGTAACCTCCTCCTCTTTCCTGGACTCCCAATACTCACCAACTCCAATCCATATAAAATATCTATCTTGACAGTCATCTGATCACGTTACTCCCTCTTTTAATCCCACCAGAAAGATTATCTGGTAATGCTGTAACAAAAGTACTCGTATACTAAACAACCAATAATTTTGCCAGTTCGACTCCTTTCTCTAGGTCAGGAAAGACAATGGAGTGGAATTGAACTAGATTAGCATGGTACAGAGTATTCTTAGGTTGCTTGTAAGACAAATGCTCAAATGATTTTAACAATTAAGACAAAAATGCTATTCCCCTGCTCATAGACATGAGATAATTGGAACATTTTAGATCTCATTTATAAAGTATCATACCCTTAGAATAAATTATTATTTGCTTGTATCTAGTACTTGACACATGCTTGTAATATGAAACTGTATTAGTCACTTCACTGTATTTGATCATTTGCAAGTATGGTATGCTTTTAGACAGAAAGGGTTACCTTTAAAACGAGTTGAAGCAGTCGACTGTTATAATAGTTGTAAGTAGGAGTGTGTGTGTGTGTGTGTATTCTCAAACAATAGTTACTATTGGTCAATGAAAGCCAGACAATTAACTAAAAATAATTGTACTCATGGTAGCTGACATGTATATGCAAGTCAGTATCTATAGATGATTATTACCCTTGTATTGTCTAGTACAAACTGCCTGTTAAAGAAAGCTAAATGTTTATTTTTTACTCACCTGTTATTGCTCCTGAAGTACTGTGCCTGAGAAAGGTATATGAAGCACTCTTATATAGCTATGCAAAGACAAATTACCAACAATATCTTGACTGTCTTGTAGTTAGTTAGAAAATTCTCTTTAAAATATAGAGTCCACAAATGCACTGTGTATGTTTGTAATATGATGACTATCTGGCTTCTAATGGCAATACCATGCTGAGACAGGGCCCTCACTTTATTACTCAAGGGCACTGCCATTGACAGGGCCTCAGCCACTGGTGCCCCTCGATCCCTCCTGTACTCTTCCTGTGGCACTAAACAATAGTTTAGTGTCCTGAGAACTGTAATACATTAGTCTAATCCAGGATACTGGGTTCAATACAGGAGTACCTGGGTGTGGTTTAATGGCCTGCGATATATAAGAGGTCAGACTACGTGATCTGGTTGTCCCTTCTGGCCTTAACTCTATGACTCTACTATCAGATTAAGCCAGGTACTCACAGAAACTATCTGTTATTCTAAAATCCAAAATGATAACCTCTTGCTGCCCAATGCTCCCTTTGTGAGTAAGTGGAGGGAGCTTGAGCTGTACACCCTCCTCCCCCAGTCCCTGCCAGAGCAGCTGGCCAAGCACAAGATGACAAGTCAACTGCATTCCATAAGGAGGTGAAGTAATTACCCCCACCCCATGGCAAGGCATCAATAGAGGAGAAACAATGAGTCTTTTACCCCTACCCAGAACTCCTCCTGGGACAACTAAGCCATGTGTCTCCCCTTACTCGGGACTGAAAAGAAATATACCACCACCCCCAGACTGCAGAATTCAAGGTATCTACCATATATGGAGTAAAATGGCTGATTTTTTGCTGATATTTAAATGTGCAAGTCTAGATATTTCTAGGCTTAGCACCCTGATTGTCAGAGGTACTGAGTGCCTATAACTTCAACTGAAGTGACATCAACAGACACTACTGGCTACTCAATACCTCTAAAAATCAGACCTCAGACCACTAAGCCACTCCCTTCAGCCATATATGTATTTTGACATGGGCATGTATTAAAAACAGAGCACGGTTTCCAGAAACCTTACCCTCAGCCAGATCCAATAATACGAGCTAGCAAATGTCCAAGGAGACAACACGTTTTGAATTGTGGTGTCCTTTTGCAGAGCATAGAAAGCCACTGATTTGTTTCTTTGAAGATCATTTTGCTTTGAAAGCTCAGTATATACGTCATAGGGAACCTAATTAACTAAGGTAAGGATAAGAAAGACATTAACTGCAGGGGCTTGCTACAGGATTTTCCATCCTTTTAAATTAAAAAAATAAGACACAACCAGTGTTCAAAAACATCGCAATACATTTGCACTGCATCAACTGAGTAAACACAGATGGCACTCGCTTGAGCCTGGGCCAGGCCAATCCCCCAGCATAAACTAGAGCAGCCTTAAATCTCTCCAGTTAGTGCCAGCTGCCTGAAGTAGCTAATATAACTGCTGGGGACAAGTACAGTGCAAGGAAGCCCCATCAGTCCTATGTCAGCTGTCAGCAGTGGTGGTGGTCTATGATCTGCTCTAGTGGCTCTCCTCCAATGGAAGATCACTGTACACTGATATCTTCTGGATGGCTTTAGGTCTTCCTTGCACACAACGGCTTCAAACCAGTGCAGAATCAAACCCAGAATGTGTAGCATACATTTTTAGTATAAATAATAAATATTTAAATTAGTATGAATAATCTCTGCAGAGTCCAAAGATAGGAAGAGTTTATCTGAACTTTTTGACCCCTTATCTTTTGTTTGACACAATTTGATTTGTAACAGCTCCATTTAACCATTGCACTCATAAAATAGCTAAAGTAGCTGATGAGGTTTTATTTAGTAACTTATTTTTATAGGGAAAGGGGTGGAGATATGACCTTGTTATTTTTCTTCAAGTGTCAATTCCAACTTTTTGATTAAAATAGAATGCAATTTATTTTATCAAAAATAACACCTCCCTTGTACATTTCCAGATTGGCCTCCAAGGACATCTGTTGCTAAGCACACATTTTATTTACAGGAGACTTTACTATGAAGGGTATCACCCAGCATAAAAAGTTAGTACTTTAGTAACCTATCAGGAAGTGCGCAGATTTTACTGTACATTTGTTTGATATACTGTATGCAAACAAACCAACCCACAAAAAAAACACCATACAATTTGTGGATGGTTCTTGAAACAACCACTCAAAATGCCTAAATGAGAGTGAAAACTAGAAGGCATATGCTAAAAGCCACTATTAACTGGCATCCCATAGTTTTATGGGAGTGGTTTATTTTCTTGGCTTGGATTTTTGGCAGAAAGTATCTGGAAAGCTTTGTTTGGTAAAATCTGGACTCCATACATACTCAAAATTGCAGAGTGCTTCATATAGTTAGTAAAAACTATATTAAACTAAAGAAATATACTGTAAATCTATATCCACTTACATTGACAATTGGAGTGTTTCATATTGTGGAAAATAACTGTATTAAAATCCTAAGAAATACTAGAGAGATAACTTACTGACATACGCAGAGTTCTGCAGATAGGCAGCTGTAACTTTTTTCCTACCCCCAATTTCCTTTTCAAAACAATGGAGCCCTCCAAACAGCAACAATTCCCAATATAGACTCACTCTTATGCTCCTCAATGTTCCCCTGACCGTGTTCATTATAGCTTCAACAACATTATGTTTAGCACTTTTGGCCAAATCATTTTACACTTCAAAGCTAGAGCTGGTACTACCTGTGAGCCATACAACTTTATTAACTCTAAAGGACTTCTGGTACAGGAGAAGTGAAAATATTCACTCATTAAGGTCTGTTCTGTAAACAAACTATCTAGCATCCATAATCAATTCAGAGCAATAATATATTCCAAACAGGTGCCTTTAGCACAAACACTACAATGGTGTATATTTGCCATTGTGATTCTAACAGAAACAATTTAGTGCATTTCAGTAAACTGATATCACTTGAAATGTTTTGTTTTTGTAAGCAGTGTATAATACGCTTTTTGTATCAGACAAAAATCAAGCATAACATGAGATAATTTGTTCTGTTCTGCAAGATTAAAAGGATTAATTCAAGTATCTAAATGGCATATGGATAAATCCACAAACCTCCCAGGAAGAATTAGGAAGCCAGAATCTCATTAAAGACAATGTTAAAATTGAGCAAAGCACCTGCTTCTCTGGTTGGGAAAATGATAGTAGAAGTGGAGATGCGCCAGAGAAAGAAAGATACACCCGAAAATAATGGTTTGGAACTGCTTTCCTGGCATGACATCTTATTGGCTAACAGGGAACCTCACACCATTAGGGGATCATTATAAAATAAACAGATTTACTCTTGATACTGAAGCATCACATAGAAATGCATGTAATGAAAACCATATTTCATATTTGTATATTGACAGCAGGGCTCAGCAGCCATTGCCTCATTATATATTTCCAGCAAAGAGCGGTAAAAATATTAGCACAGCACCATGCAAGTTAGGATTTCTTGATTTTTTTAGTTGAGAAAATCTTTACTGGCTTGTGAATATATTTATGTATTTTTTCAACCTATACAGCTTTTGAGGGAAGATACCCTGCTACAAGAGAGAGGCAGACTCTGATCTTGTTGGTCTTTTTTATCTCTAGCTACTGTGAATCTATACCAGTTGACAACTGACAAGCAGCAAGTCCCTATGACACTTTTGTTCTGATAGCAAGTGATCTTGTATACATTAATTTTAAATTAATCATCTTGTGCCAGTGGTCATCATGAACGGCACACTGAAATTATGTTAATATACTGAAACCTACAATGAGAATTAGAATTCAGTTTTGCATCTCTCTATGTTGTGCTTAAATATACCAATAGTTCAATTTTACCCTGTTTAACAATTTTTGAATGTTACTTGTACAGTAAGTGAAGCAGTGAGCAGCATAATACCAGGAGTGATCAAAACTACCAACTGCCATTGAAGGAAGTACTCTAGAAGGGAGATGAAAATCAAACAAACAAAAATGTTAATGACAATGATGAAACAAACCAATGAAGTATTCTTGAGGCTGGGACAATGGAGGCACAAGCACTAACCTCCCTGTGAAAGACTGCAGAAACAAAAGGGGAGAAAAACAAACAATAGGCCAGTTTATCATTGAGTGAGTATGTGAAACTTTCCATGTTGGCAAAAATCTGACCTGTTTAACCATGTCATCAAAGCAGGAGGGCAAGGATATTGCCAGGCCCAATCAAATTATATATGTCCTTATAAAAACAGAATCACACATTTCTTGGTTTCATTGTCACCAGTGAAATAACTGAAGCAAGTTTAAAAAAAAAAAAAAAAGAATGAGAACACTAATTCTTTGACTTCACAGGACATTCCAAAAGCAGGACGTAGGACCACAAGCCATGTTTCCAGAGGCACCAACAACATTTATAATTTTTAGACTGATTCATCTTAAATTCAGATTCAGGCAAAGTCCTTTTTCAAAATTTCCATCAAACTTGAGGAAAAAAGATACTTTGGAAAACGGTCAAATATATTAACCAAAATTAAAAAAAAATCACCACAAAAAGGCAGCAGTGGGACATAGAGGGTTCCATAATTCTGCTCTTCTGGCTTCTTCTTCCTGCCCAAACCACCAGCTTTAGAATGGAATAAGAAAGCACATCCCAACAATAGGAGAGAGCCACTCAATGTGCCAGGAATTTATCCTTCTAAAAAAAGTATCAGCTCTAGCTTAATCCAATGGTGACACTTAGACAGCTTTCCAAATAGGCCAGATGTTGATCAGAGTGAACTAATAATACACTGTAGATGTTTTTTTTCTTTCTTATCCCTCCCATCCTACTGGCCCTTCTCTCCGAAGGCCTTCACACTGTATCAACCGTTCTATAACGGCATGTGGTTCCTTACAAAGTCTGACAGTACAGCTTCTAAAACTGCCAGAGTTGCTGCAAAGTGCGATGAATCCATTTCATAAACAGCAAACTGCCTCTACTGCACACAAGGTCTGAGTGTGAGTGCTGAACTCAAATTCCCTTAGTATTAAAACATACCCCATCCCTCACCATGCTTCTCCCACTACAGCCAACACAACTCTATTGATTCTTATTATTTCTGTGAAACGTTCTTATATAGCATGCAAAGCATCTGTCCAGTGCAAATAAAAACACAATCTCTTCCTTGAGCAGCTTACAATCTAATTTCAGACAATATACACCAGATATCTAAATCAAGATTGACCTACAATGATGAAAATTGTTGCATGATACTGAGTTTCAAACAATCTCTGTGGGAAGCTCATAAAATTCAAGTCAAAACGGTATCCAGTTCCCAAAGTAAACTCTCAGGGACCTTTATTAGAATCATAACAGAAATGAATAAATAAATGGGAAGAAAGCAATTCACATTAATTGCATTACTCCTCCCCATCCAGCTTATAAATGTTTATTCCAAACTCCTGCCTCATCATGCTGCTGGGCCAATACAGATTTTTTTAAAGGCCGATAATTACTCTCTAGCTTAAGTCTCCTGATGAAGAGCAAGTGACACTCCAAAGCATCTTAACTTAGCATGGGTCCTCTGAAAAAGCCAAATTGTTCATGCAGGCTAATATTCACTTGGGATCCAAAATTCAGGCTAACTGTTGGAAATACACTCCCATTTATATGCTCCCCTTCACCAGTCAGACCTGCCCCCTAAATACCACTCCCTACACCAGGCCCTTTCTATCTGGCACCTATAGATTCCTTAAATGCTTTTGAGGCTCAGTGGTGAATTCTGCACTCTCTCAGCTGATCAATGACTGCGCTGCAGACAATAGATTTCAACTCCCAAGCAGTCACTGGAAATGCACTTCTGAAACAATTTTAATTAAAATGATTTATATTCATCTAAATCACTTTCCCTCCAGAAAGATCCCAAAGAGATTTACAAACAATGTACAAACTATATACAAATAATAATATACATACATAAGGATTATTTTAGCCATCACTGAAATGCAGCCAAATCTGTATAAAGACTGAAACAAATTCTCCTCTCCATTCACTGACGTTTCATCTGCAAGGCGCATTTAAAATTATCTCAAGCTGGTACTGGTTTCAGTAGCTACCTGGGTCTTACAGTCAGCTTTACACTGCCTGCAAACAGCAAGATGAGATGTCATACCAGTCTACTAAGAAAGCAAGAGGCCTTCAAATATCTGGTAAACTCCTGAAGGCATAAGGAGAAAATCCCCCACACCCTGACATTTTCTTTGTAATTTTGGGAAGGTTTAGTCCCGCAAGTCTGACAGGTGTAGGCAAAAGCCCTGAAACTTTTTGGCCAGGTTGAAAGGCAGGTTTTTTCAGGGCTCATAAACCAAATATAAAGGAAGAAAAAGGCTTATCTGATTTGATATTCCAATCCAAGTCCAATATTCATTTCCATTAACACTGGAGGTTGGGAGGATGAGATTAATTCAAACGTATTTGTATTGGAACGTAAATGTATAACACATGCTTAGCAAACAGTTTTCCATTTACATTTTTTCCAGTCCTAATACGATCTGCCACAAATTTTTACAGATTATTCTTGTCAACTGATCTGCCAACTCTCATTCATTTGTTGTGTCAGTTTTTCTGGATTAATTTTAAAACGTGTTTTAATGTATCTCACTCTCCTGGGGAAGGACTTTCTAGAGTGTTTCAAATCACACTCATTATCTTTTGAAATTTCACTCATTTAAATTGTCACAGCTTGAGATGTTTGGCACTAAACTCAGCTTGTTTAATTATGATGTTAAAATACTGGAAATTGAGAGCAGGCAGAGAGTTGATGAACACCAACAGGTCATCTAAATAAAAATAAATCTTATTTTTTTATTCTGTCACCATAAATCCCCACCTTGGGTCTATGTTGAATAGTCTGAGCCAATGGCGCACAGCCCAGGTTGAAAAGGGGTGGGGAGCACAATCCTATCCAGTATTTCTTCTAAGGCATAGCACTCTGGTAAAAGGTCTCCCATTCAAAACAGTAATCCACTGTCTTAAATCCAAAATTCCAACTGGAACTCCATCTCAAAGTTATGGCCAAAGATTTTTCCTACATTATGGGAAAACCTCTTTCTTCACGAGTCACTAGGGTGACCAGATGTCCCAATTTTATAGGAACAGTCCTGATAGTTGAGGCTTTTTCTTATATAGAAGCCTATTACCTCCTACCCACTGTCCTGATTTTTCACACTTGCTGTCTGGTCACCCTACATGTCACCTGGATGATATCTAAAGAAAGCTCAAAGTGCCTAGTGAAGGGCAACCTGAAATGAACTATCTTTGAAGACTCTTACCTTGTTTTTTAAAGCTGCCACTTCCCACAGTGAAGCTGCTCACACTCCTGGCTCTTCTTTCTCCGAGGTTTAGCCAAGCCAATTGACTATGTTTATGGCCTTCCAACAATAGATGGAGAACCATGGAGCAGAAAGAGCTGGACTGCTGTTTTTTTTCCTCCAGTAGGTTGAGAAGTCAGGCGGAGTCCAGGGATGGGGAAGAGGATTTTGGACAACCATGTAACTAGTGATGAGGGAGAGGGGGAAGGACAGGTTGAGACAAATTCAACCAACCAGAAAAGTAAAGAGCAGGAGGGATTCCGAAACAATTGTGTTTGTTTAGCAGTGTGGCAGACCAGACTGAAGCTTTAAGTGGTATGAGAGGGTCAATCAAGGAATAGGGGAAGAAACTTGGAAAGGAAAAAGATTTTATTAGCCTTAAGGCAGCGTTCATTTTTCTGTAATTTCCCTCCTTTGCTTATATTCTCAGTAGCTTCTAATGCCCAAGACAGCTGCTAGAACTACCTTATTTTTATACTCTCCAGCATCACAAGTCTTTACATACTGATCCAAATACATCCCAGTTGGGGACTCAAGATGTACTGCAACTGTACAGTTTACAATAGGGAACAGTTGCAATACTCCCATACTGAATGAGGTTAATTGAGCGGCAAATTATTCATGACATTCGGTCATAAAATTAAATGCAACAGTTAAATCAAACTGTTGTATCAAATCAGTATACAAAGTTACATAATTTTGCAAAACAGAGGTTCATAATAAAGTAGAATGGCAAAGAGTGGAATAGAGCATCCAACATGGGCTGAGAATTTTAGAAGGTAGAAGGTGCTCTGGAATCAATATCTGGCACTGGGAGACTTACAGGCTGCATGTGCTTACCATTCACTGAAATAAAAGCAGATACCACAAAAAGGGAAAGACGTTTAATGATGTATTGGGAGCTATGGATTATATGACGAAACTGATGAAGCACTAGAATATTTACTATATTAATATGGAAACAGTCTGGTGAACTAGATTCATATTTAATTAGGGAACAGACTCAAGCCCCTGGAGCCACTGGAAAATTATATGCACGATGAATTTTGTTTAAGATGTTCTGTGATTTCCACTCCTTTCACTCACCAATTTTAAAAGCAACAACACTAAAAAAATCCCATGGCATTTTAGCAAATACTGCAAAGAAAGGCATCATGCCTGAATTGCCTACATAATATATGGCTTAATTTTCTTCATGGGACAACAGGGGAAAAGGCAATTTGGGCCACCCACAGCCTACCACTTACTGTGTAAGTTTTTCAGCCATAATGCTGTAACATATCCATGACCAGATATGACTTCATTACTGTTCCCAGGGAAAGAACAGGTTCTTCTGGTTCAGTAGTATTAACCTCCTAACACTTGAGTTAAAGCAGAAATTTCATAGCTGCAGAAGCATTAGGGTTTATTGACACACACTTGAGCAGGTGTGATCCATCACAGTGGTACATTTTACATGAACATTAGAGAAAACAGACAGGAATGGCCTAGGATTTTTTGGATGCTGAGATGATATGGAGCAGTTTTATAGGACAATGGCCAGGCACCTCAGGAGGAGCATGGACGTACTGTTATTCCATATTTCTTGCCTCACTGACTCCTGTCAATATTCTGGGTGCAGCCAGGGGTTGGTTTGGTCCATGGTACACATGAAAGCAGCTTGAGGGATGTTCTGATTTACCTCAGCTAGAACAGTCCCAGGGGCTATTTGTTTCACCAGACCAGTGGTTCTCAACCAAAGGTACGTGTACCCCTGGGGAGACACAGAGGTCTTCCAGGGGATACATCAACTCATCTAGATATTTTCATAGTTTTACAACAGGCTACAAAAAAGTAAAGTGAGTACAAACTAAAATTTCATGCAGATACTGACTTCTTTATACCGTTCTATATACTATACACTGAAATGTAAGTACAATATTTAGATTCCAATTGATTTATTTTATCATTACATAGTAAAAATGATAAAGTAAGCAATTTTTCAGTAATAGCATGCTGTGACACTTTTGTATTTTTATATCTGATTTTGTAAGCAAGTAGTTTTTAAGTGAGGTGAAACTTGGGTACATAGGACAAATCAGACTCCTGAAAATAGTCTGGAAAGGTTGAAAGCCTCTGCTCCAGACCACAGCATGTTCTGACTGCTTCCTGCACCTGGCATGCCCCTATACAGAGGAAGCTAGCAGCAGGTAGGCAGAGACAGATATACCAGCTTTACATCACCAGCTGTTTCTTTATGATGAGAGAACACTTCCCATCAGCAATATTCTCAATGGCTATGCCACCTCTAAATATTTCAAGGCAGGAGGAATTGGGCATAGAGAGCAGGCCTGGCTTTCAGAGGAAGTTGAGTTGAGCCACTATTCAAGGTGGAGAAAAAGCACATGTTCTGCATATAATTTTAAAAGATCTTAAATAATAAGATGATAGAGGACAAGAAACAGTAGACTGTGAAATAGAAGGATGAGTGGGATGGGGTAAAATACAAGGCAAATGGAAAGATAACATAAGAGAAAAGGAAATTGAAGAGCGGGAAGGAGGGGGAAAGGAACTATGAAATACAGGAATTAGAATGTGCTTCCGGGAAGCGAACTTTAAAGTTCATCTTTCCCTTTTGTTTTCATACAGCAAATATTCCCAAGGCTAAGAAATACAATACCAACATATATAGATATTACACACACAAATTATATTAAAAGAAAAAATTAAGACTGTGAAGTCAAACACTCAACTCTGAGGAAATACCCGAGTTAAGGTTGCCTGTACAACCTTCATTTGGGCCTTGCACTTTATAGATTATGATACAGTCTTTTAATTACACCACCACATACTATTTTTAACTCCGGACCACTGCCTCATTCAGTGCACAGGATGCCAGCAACCTTAACTGGTTGATCAATTATGACTTGATGGGGTGAGGCTCAGGAATCCTGGGCTTTATTCCAGGTTGAGAGCATTAGTCATTAAAACCTTTTTCCCCTCTGTCCCCCTCAAAACCTACTACTTCTGCCTCTGGCCTCTCCACACCCTGTCCTTGTCCCTGAGTCTCAGTGTCCCCTATTTCTCCTCTTTGGCTCCAAGTCCTAGTGCCCACCCCACCTGTGACTCCTCATCCCAGTCACCTATATCCCCTATGCCCCACTGCTCCCAGGCTCCTGGTCCCAGTCATCCATTCCCTCTTAGATCCTCGTTCCCCACCTCCCACAACTCCCTTTGTCTCAGTCAGCCCCCTCACCACCTCACTAACTTAGTTCCTCACCTCTCCGAATTTCAGTCACACTGTTTCCACCTACTCCTCTTTGCTACTTGGGTGTTGGCATGGGAGCATTGACAGGGGAGGAGAGTCAGTTTCCCTGTTCTGAATTTGTACTCCCTGGCTAATGGGATGAACAACTGCAGGGAAAGTCCTGATCAGTCTATGCTATGCAGGGCTGGAACATGCTCAATACAGATAGAACCTTTGAAAATTCAGTTTCCAAACTCTCAACATGTCTCTAATGAGCATCTTGAGGAGGGCTTTAAACTAGGTTTACCGGGGGAAGGAGACCAAAGCCCTGAGGTAAGTGGGGAAATGGGATACTGGGAGGAAGCATGAGCAGGAGAGTGCAAGAGGGGAGGACTCCTGTCTCAGACCGAGAAAGCGGGACAATCAGCGAGTTATCTTAAGTGCCTGTACACAAATGCAAGAAGCATGGGAAACAAGCAGGGAGAACTGGAAGTCCTGGCACAGTCAAGGAACTATGATGTGATTGGAATAATAGAGACTTGGGATAACTCACATGACTGGAGTACTGTCATGGATGGATATAAACTGTTCAGGAAGGACAGGCAGGGCAGAAAAGGTGGGGGAGTTGCATTGTATGTAAGAAAGCAGTATGACTGCTCAGAGCTCCGGTATGAAACTGCAGAAAAACCTGAGAGTCTTTGGATTAAGTTTAGAAGTATGAGCAACAAAGGTGATGTCGTGGTGGGAGTCTGCTATAGACCACCAGACCAGGGGGATGAAGTGGACGAGGCTTTCTTCAGGCAACTAGCAGAAGTTACTAGATCGCAGGTCCTGGTTCTCATGGGAGACTTTAATCACCCTGATTTCTGCTGGGAGAGCAATACAGCGGTGCACAGACAATCCAGGAAGTTTTTGGAAAGTGTAGGGGACAATTTCCTGGTCCAAGTGCTGGAGGAACCAACTAGGGGCAGAGCTCTTCTTGACCTGCTGCTCACAAACAGAGAAGAATTAGTAGGGGAAGCAAAAGTGGATGGGAACCTGGGATGGTCGAGTTCAGGATCCTGACACAAGGAAGAAAGGAGAGCAGCAGAATACAGACCCTGGACTTCAGAAAAGCAGACTTTGACTCCCTCAGGGAACTGATGGGCAGGATCCCCTGGGAAAATAACATGAGGGGGAAAGGAGTCCAGGAGAGCTGGCTGTATTTTAAAGAATCTTTATTGAGGTTGCAGGAAAAAAACATCCCGATGTGTAGGAAGAATAGTAAATATGGCAGGCAACCAGCTTGGCTTAACTGTGAAATCCTTGCTGATCTTAAACGCAAAAAAGAAGCTTACAAGAAGTGGAAAACTGGACAAATCACCAGGGAGGAGTATAAAAATATTGCTCAGGCATGCAGGAGTGAAATCAGGAAGGCCAAATCACACTTGGAGTTGCAGCTAGCAAGAGATGTTAAGAGTAACAAGAAGGGTTTCTTCAGGTATGTTAGCAACAAGAAGAAAGTCAAGGAAAGTGTGAGCCCCTTACTGAATGAGGGAGGCAACCTAGTGACAGAGGATGTGGAAAAAGCCAATGTACTCAATGATTTTTTTGCCTCTGTCTTCACAAACAAGGTCAGCTCCCAGACTGCTGCACTGGGCAGCACAATATGAGGAGAAGATGACCAGCCCTCTGTGGAGAAAGAAGTGTTTCGGGACTATTTAGAAAAACTGGACGAGCACAAGTCCATGGGGCCATATGCGCTGCATCCAGGGGTGCTAAAGGAGTTGGCGGATGTGATTGCAGAGCCATTGGCCATTATCTTTGAAAACTCATGGCAAACGGGGGAGGTCCCAGATGACTGGAAAAAGGCTACTGTAGTGCCCATCTTTTAAAAAGGGAAGGAGGAGGATCTGGGGAACTACAGGCCAGTCAGCCTCTCCTCAGTCCCTGGAAAAATCATGGAACAGGTCCTCAATGAATCAATTCTGAAGCACTTAGAGGAGAGAAAAGTGATCAGGAACAGTCAGCATGGATTCACCAAGGGCAAGTCATGCCTGACTAACCTAACTGCCTTCTATGAGGAGATAACTGGGTCTGTGGATGAGGGGAAAGCAGATGTGTTATTCCTTGACTTTAGCAAAGCTTTTGATACGGTCTCCCACAGTATTCTTGCCAGTAAGTTAAAGAAGTATGGGCTGGATGATTGGACTATATGGTGGATAGAAAGCTGGCTAGATCGTCGGGCTCAATGGGTAGCGATCAATGGCTCCATGTCTAGTTGGCAGCCGGTATCAAGTGGAGTGCCCCAAGGGTCGGTCCTGGGGCCGGTTTTGTTCAATATCTTCATTAATGATCTGGAGGATGGTGTGGACAGCACTCTCAGCAAGTTTTCAGATGACACTAAACTTGGAGGAGTGGTAGGTATGCTGGAGGTTAGGGATAGGATACAGAGGGATCTAGACAATTTAGAGGACTGGGCCAAAAGAAACCTGATGAGGTTCAACAAGGACAAGTGCCGAGTCCTGCACTTAGGACGGAAGAATCCCATTCACTGTTACAAACTAGGGACCGAATGGCTAGGAAGCAGTTCTGCAGAAAAGGACCTAGGGATTACAGTGGCTGAGAAGCTGGATATGAGTCAACAGTGTGCCCTTGTTGCCAAGAAGGCTAACGGCATTTTGGGCTGTATAAGATGGGGCATTGCCAGCAGATCGAGGGATGTGATCATTCCCCTCTATTCGACATTGGTGAGGCCTCATCTGGAGTATTGTGTCCAGTTTTGGGCCCCACACTACAAGAAGGATGTGGAAAACTTGGAAAGAGTCCAGCGGAGGGCAACAAAAATGATTAGGGGGCTGGAGCACATGACTTATGAGGAGAGGCTGAGGGAACTGGGATTGTTTAGTCTGCAGAAGAGAAGAATGAGGGGGGATTTGATAGCTGCTTTCAACTACCTGAAAGAAGGTTCCAAAGAGGATGGATCTAGACTGTTCTCAGTGGTACCTGATCATAGAACAAGTAGTAATGGTCTCAAGGTGCAGTGGGGGAGGTTTAAGTTGAATATTAGAAAAAACTTTTTCACTAGGAGGGTGGTGAAGCACTGGAATGGGTTACCTAGGGAGGTGGTGGAATCTCCTTCCTTAGAGGTTTTTAAGGTCAGGCTTGACAAAGCCCTGGCTGGGATGATTTAGTTGGGAATTGGTCCTGCTTTGAGCCGGGGGTTGGACTAGATGACCTCCTGAGGTCCCTTCCAACCCCGATATTTTATAATTCTATGATCTACAAACTGAGATTTTCAGAAGCTCATTAGGTGTCCAAATTATAGTGGATTTTCACAGGGGCACCTAATGGCACTTTCCTGACACTCAGGCATGCCCTCACCAAATTTCAAGCCCTTGTTCTAAAACATGGAGGTGCTAGAGTTTCTCAGTGAAATGGTTGTAACAATCTTTCTAAGAAGTGCAAAACTACATATTAACCCCACCTTGTTTGGAGAAAGGGCTAATGTGTTTTGGCTGAAATTTTAGCATGGAAAATTTCAACTCAAATTGTTAAAGTTTAGCACCATTATAAGCAACCTGTAAACTGGATCTTCAAATGGAAAGAGATGGACAAACACTGATTATGTGTGTTACTATCTGCACCACTCATAAAAGAGGAAAGTTTTCAAAAGTTCCTGAGTGACTTAGGAGCTTCAGACCCCTTGACTTTCAGTGAGACTCAGGCTCCCAAGTCTCCTTTGAAAATGGTTCTTACATCCCTTTGAAAATTTTACTAATAAGCTGTATGTCTTACATATAAAAACAATACATGATAAAATAATTATCTTACTGATAATTAACAATAGCATTTATTTAGCACTTTTCATCTTCAGTGTCCTCGCAGCACTGGTGGGAGATAAATATATTTCCCCATTTTAAAGTTGAAAGCAAAGAAGTTAAATGACTTGACAAGCTCAGGAGCTCCTGTCTCCCAACCTCACCACATCTTTGAATCTAACAGCTGTGCTATCTCTTTATTTCAAATTATGTATCACCTATCTATAGGTCTAGGTGTGGTACCAGAACTAAACTACAAATAACATAAATAAAATCCATAATAAACAAATTACCCAGCCAGGATCAGCCTAATTCATTTTCCTCAAACAATAGTAATAACCCTATTCAAGCAGCACCCTAACCTATGCCCTAGAGCAGCAGGCCTAGAGGGCTAACAAATCTGTGCTTTGGCAAATGATCGAGGGAACCAAAGTCCATAGCTTAAGCCTCTATCTGCTCTCATTACAGTCGGGGTCTCCATCTCAAGCACCTCTACTGACCTCAGCTGTGGCATTCATGCATGGAAGCAGAAAAGGTTTGTTGAACTTCACCTTTAAGTCTGCCCAGCCAATTCAGACCAAAGCCCCAGTGTAACATGATCTCTTTCTGAAGTCACTCTTAACACAGCATTCTTGAGCCTACCTCAGTTTCCAAATGGTCCCATCATCTAGCCCATTATCCATCTATCATGTTTTACTCATTTAGGTTTAATCTTATAGTGTCTAGTTGTTCTTCAGAACTTTACCTTAGTGCTAGAAGACAACAGCCGCTATTCAAAATATACTTTTCTACAATGAAAGCTCTCTTAAGCAACCACACAACTGACCAATAAAAGCTGATTGCTTAAACAAGGTGGACTCCCATGTAAGGGTGATCAGACATTTACTCAGCATGTTTGTGGATATTTTGGGGTGGCCTATTAACACGGAGGTTGGCCTTGTGTACAGGTTTCATTATACCCATATAATGTATATATCTGTATATTAAAGGCCATTGTTCAGTGGATATGGTTTACTTATGACATTCTACCCAGACTCAAACCCCAGAATATGCTGTGGCCAAGTAAACTGTTATAATGAGCTGCTCAGGCACAACAAGGCACTACAATACATGTGAAATAAGCACAATGGCCTGGAGAAAAAAAGGGCACTACATAGGAAAATGAATGAAGATTAAAATTGAAAGCAAAGCTGGGTAAAAGTAAGTCTCTGATCTCTTTTGGAAGTCCATATGAGGACAAATAAAAGTTAACAAAAACCCGAGAAATATATCAGAGGAATTTGTTCAATACTAGAGAGCTCAATTAGACATCCATCTGCTGAAATCAAGTTTGATAGAATCCTAAAGCAATAAATAGGTTAGTTACTCTGTTTCATTAACATGCTCACAGGAAAAGGAGAGTTTTCAACATTGGATTCAACAAGTGATTGATCAGTATTTCAGTAAAAAAAAAAAAAAAAATCCAATCCATCAGTGTTGTTCATTTCATAGTATTCATGGTAACCTTGGCATTTAAACAACGCTAAAGCAAAAGCAGACAAGAAACTGTAGACACAGGAAGTGTGTCCCGTCCCCCCATACAGAAGCAGCATTTGGGTTCAGCTTATTTGGATCCATTTTCCTGTTACGTTTTTCCATCTCTTGGTAATAACTGCTTTTCATTTTAGAAAACACATCAATGAAATATGTAAATTCCCTAAAACCAGCCTGGTTTATGGGAAAGCAGGAAAAAAAACCCCATCAAACATCAAAAAATCAATTCAATATTTTATTTGTGCAGCAAAAGAGACTGTATTTCCTGAATTAAAGTTGTTTTCATTATCCTTATGTGGATAATTGTTTTAGGGAGATCAAACACAATGTCTTTACTGACTCTTGTTTACCTTTTCAAAATAACAGGCCAAATTCTGCAGGTGTGCTATTGTAAATCTGGATTAATTCCTTCAAACCTTACTCTAGATTTATACTGGTGGAACAGAGAGCAGAATATACCCATTACACAGCATTTTAGCAGCATGATGGTTCGACAGCTAAAACCTCATGCAAAATTTAGAGGTTACTCTTCAAACATTTTGATGATAATGGTACCATGCAAAATATCAACTCTGCCTAGTGTGTCTAATCACACTGTCAATTGGTATCAAATTCTTGGCTTCCTCAGCACAGATGTCTTGGATGGAAATTGCTGGGCCGAAAAAGGAGTAAGTGACTGCTGATATCCACAAGACACCTATTGGTGTTCTGGGAGCAGGACGTGGTATGAAACTAGCTTCAGGAAAGAATCAGGGATGCTTTTCAGATGCAGTGTCAGCATCACATGCAGCAGGCGCATGCAAATGAGAAAGGTGCAAATAAAGACGAGCACAGTGAAAGCTCATTACGTTTTAGCCTCTCATATAATTCCAGAACAAGGGAACTTACAATGAAACTATATAGCACTAAATTTAGGACATATGGTAGAGAATACTTCTTTACAAAGAGTATTATCAAGTTGCTAGCATCAACTCAGAATATTGTGGCTGGATAATTTTTGTGACCACTATTACTTCGGTCCATAAAGTAAGGTGGGAAAGCTATTATATTAATCAAATGTCATGCTTCAAATAATAAGCTAATCACTTACAAGGGTGAAGAAAAAAATCGCAATTCTCCACCTCAAGCTCAGCACTGAATAGCTAGATACTTCTGGAGGACATCATCATCCTGAGAAAAATCTGATACTGGCCCCCGACTGAAAACAGTACACCAAGCTTGACTGACCTTGAGCTTGAACTAGTATGGAAATTTATATATTTCTGTGCAGTAAACATGACACAAATATCACTGAGGCAATCCTGTTGTACAATATTTATTCACCAAATGTTAGTCGAAACATATTGATTTAATATTAATTGTATTAAATATTTATAATTAAAACGTGATTAACGGGAACAGGTCTGGAACAACCTCTCTCACACACAATGTATGAATTGGGTGACTATTTCCCAAAGTAAAAACGAGACACCATGTAGGGCTAGCCTAAGCACCCTCTCTCCTGCATGCAGGGCTGGCCCGAGCTGCCTGCCATCACTGCTCGCCCCCCTAAACGTTCCTCTGTGCCCACCTAGGGGGACATGCCCCACTTTTTTTTTTTGCAAACTGGGCATAGGGTCAGTTGGCGAGATCCAACAGGAAAAGTGCCCAGTTTGCCAAAAAAGTCGGGACAGCTGGGACAGGGCTTAAAATGGGGACTGTCCCGGCCAAAACGGAATGTATGGTCACCCTATAGATGCATAATTGCATTATACATGGGCCCTACCTGTAATTGTTATCTAAAAGAAGGAGGACAGATGTTTATCCCAAGTAAAGCTTTCAATAACCACAAAAGGGAAAAGAGCAGAAAACTCTGAAGTTTTGCCATCAGCTCTAATTTACCTGGGAAGTGTTAGATACTACTTCGATAGGCACTATATAGAATCATGAGATGGACAGACACAATACGATTAGACTAGATTGAATGTGAGAAAAATGCTAATGTAAAGAATATCGTTACAAAATGCTAAGGCCAATGTTTAGTTTCATGCAGCATCTGTGGAGCTCAAAAGGGTACAGTGGATACAATCAATCTGTATTTAATTACTCTCCTTGCACAAATGTCTAGCAGGTTTTTAAAGTGCAGAAGTGACTACCTTCAAAATCTTCCTTGACTCAACAAGTGGTGGATGCTGAACACTTTTCCTCCCAGGCTCCAATGACTGTCGGAGTGGCCAATCTTTCTTGATGTAGTGGGAATCTCTTGCACGACTATCCCATTCGCAGAGAAAACAGCAGTACTTTGTGTATCCAGTCTGCAGACCAAGCAAGAGAGCAACAACCTTCAAATCGCCACAAAGCTGCCACTGACGTTGGTCATAGTTTATGCACCTCAAAAGTTGTTTCATGTTGTCATAGGTTTCCTTCATATGGACTGCATGACCAACTGGAATTGATGGCAAAATATTGCCATTATGCAGTAAAACAGCTTTAAGACTCATCTTTGATGAATCAATGAACAGTCTCCACTCATCTGGATCGTGAACGATGTTGAGGGCTGCCATCACACCATCAATGTTGTTGCAGGCTACAAGATCACCTTTCATGAAGAAGAATGGGACAAGATCCTTTCATGAAGAAGAATGGGACAAGATGTCACGGAACATGGAAACCCTAACATCACCTGCCAGGAGATTCCACTGCTATAGTCTGGAGCCCAACAGCTCTGCCTTACTCTTGGGTAGATCCAAATCCCTGACAAGGTCATTCAGTTCACCTCGTGTTATGAGGTGTGGTTCAGAGGAGGAGGATGGGAGAAAATGTGGGTCCTGTGACATTGATGGTTCAGGACCAGAAGTTTCATCCTCTTCCTCGTCTGACTCAAGTGAGAATGATTCTGGTGCATCAGGAACCGGCAGTCCTCCTCCGTGGGGTACTGGGCGTATAGCTGATGGAATGTTTGGATAATGCACAGTCCACTTTTTCTTCTTTGACACACCTTTCCCAGCTGGAGGCACCATGCAGAAGTAACAATTGCTGGTATGATCTGTTGGCTCTCTCCAAATCATTGGCACTGCAAAAGGCATAGATTTCCTTTTCCTGTTCAACCACTGGCGAAGATTTGTTGCACAAGTGTTGCAGCATATGTGTGGGGCCCACCTCTTGTCCTGATCTCCAATTTTGCAGCCAAAATAAAGGTGATAGGCTTTCTTAACCATAGTGGTTATACTGTGCTTTTGTGATGCAAAAGTCACTTCACCACAAACATAGCAGAAGTTATCTGCACTGTTCACACAAGTACGAGGCATCTCTGCTCACTTTGGCTAAACAGAAATGTGTCCCTTTGCAAAATCAAACACTGACAAATAAGAGAGCCTAACACTGTATGATTTCTAGAGCTGATATAGGGCAATTTGTTCAGCAGAGTGATGTAAGCTTCGTTATGATTGCATCATCCATGACTTCTAGGAATAACATGATGCAATTCATATCATGTATGACGCAATACCAGCTTCAGATTGCATCATTCATTGTTTTGCCTAAAAAGCAAGTACTGTCCAAACCCAGTCATAGATTTATTCATAGATCCAGTCAAAGATGTATTTTAGTCATTTCTGGTTTAAATTGAGATCTCTTCCCTTTATAACTCACTTATCCTCCGCTATTCCCAAGTCAAGAGTCATATATACTGACCCAATAGCATAACTTGAAAACTAGAGCCAATCAACAATTTTAAGCATCATTTTTGTTCTCAGTGACCCAGAATTAGTAAAATTTGACTACATTTATTTCAGAAGCATTTTGGCTGTAGAGCAGTGTATTCAAAATACACACCAAAGCAGAAGTATAACAGTACTGGCAAGGGGGGGAGGGATAGCTCAATGGTTTGAGTATTGGCCTGCTAAACCCAGGGTTGTGAGTTCAATTCTTGAGGGGGCCATTTAGAGAAGTGGGGTAAAAATCTGTCTTGGGATTGGTCCTGTCTTGGTCCTGCTTTGAGCAGGGAGTTGGACTGGATGACCTCCCAAGGTCCCTTCCAACCCTGATATTCTAAGACCTAAGTTACCAGGAGACAGGTGCTTGTATGTAATAAATGAATAAAAAATACATATTGGTAACAACTTCTCTTACTTTCTAGAATTATATCTATCTAAGACACAACCATTCATGCACACATAATACATTCCAAGAAAAACCCATCACAGGGATACACTGGAATGCAAAGGAAGGGGAGTGTCAGACAAGAATAAACAATTATTTTAAAAAATTATAACATCTGAACAATTCATGTTTTCAAAATGTTTTAGAAAGTGGGCAGATATATACTGAAGTATATATTCAAAATTTGTTACCTGCCAACCTAAGGCACTATAGGGCAGACTGTGTCAGAGGGCAGATACCTAAGAAGATCTCCATTATAGCCACATCCCTCACCATTATTGTATTTCTGAATAAACAGGGCTACCATAAAGCCATTCTGCCTTGTACAGAGAAAGCAGAGTGAGTAGAAGATGATGGATGTTCTACCTAGTGAGAATGTGTCTGATTGTATTCTCTTCTAGCTGTATCAGTAGTATTCTGTACTAATCCTTATTATGGAATAGGCCATTTGCTAAGTTTTAGTGGGAATGGTATGAAAACGCACAAATTCTAATCAGCAGAAACATTATCTGCATCTTTATTAAAACTGAAAATAAGATGCAAATTTTAAAGTGATGGAAATTAATCTTTTAAATAGGATGTGGCACTTTTACCAAAGGATGTGGCAAGTACTCCAGCACCTGGAACCTTTAAGTCAAGACTGGTTGTCTTTATAAAGGCTATGCTCTAGCACAACCACAATTTAGTGAGCTTAATGAAGGAATAGCTGGATGAAATTCTATAGCCTTTGTTATGCAGGAGGCTCATAATGATCCCTTCTGGCCTTAAAATCTATGGAAGATTTTTAGCAGATCCCTAGACTGGCTCCCTTTGTGACAATACAATGTAGACTCTAGATAGTATATCTTGGTGTAGCCGGACAGCCTCAGGTGCTGAAGCTGAGGCAATATGCAGGAGGGAGGCTGAAAATGTCCCTTTGAAAGATATAGCATATTCTTCCCAAATTCACACATCCTCTGTTCCATTTCACCTTAGTGAAGTGTGTGAACTTTACTCCCAATGTGCTGTTCATCTCAAGGAAGTGTGAAGTTCAAAGTCCAGTTCAGACTGTTTAAATGCTGACAGGCACGATCAGTTTCTCTCTCTGTTTCTTTTTAATTTTCCTTCAAAAACATCAATTAGGTGCAACAATAGGATTAAAACAACATTAAGGTGTGTATACAAACACACAAATCAGGAAATATCAATAATTAAGTGGACTTTTTTTTAACATCCCTCCCATGCCCAATGTTGCTGCTCAGGGCGGAAATTAGTCTCTTCCATTCCTCTTTGTCATTTGTTGCTGCTTCCATTTGCTCTATGGTGCTGAGAATGATTATTCTGCCCTCATTGCTAAGGGTTCTTCTTAAAGTTTTTCTTCAGTATCCTTGTTTCCTCACACATGTTGGTTTCCACTTGACAGCTTCACGTGGGAATCTGTGGTTGGCATCCAGAGTACATCCCTCAAATACAGTGTTTCTCAAACTGGGGTCGCCGCTTGGGTAGGGAAAGCCCCTGGTGGGCTGGGCCGGTTTGTTTACCTGCCCCATCCACAGGTCCGGCCGATCGTGGCTTCCACTGGCTGCAGTTCGCTGCTGCAGTTCGCTGCTGGAAGCAGCGACCAGTAAGTCCCTCGACCCGCGCCACTTCCCGCAGCCCCCATTGGCCTGCAGTGGTGAACCGCGGCCAGTGGGAGCTGCGATCGGCTGGCCCTGCGGACAGGGCATGTAAACAAACTGGCCCGGCCCACCAGGGGCCCTAAACAAGCGCCGACCCCAGTTTGAGAAACACTGCTCAAATATGTCCAGCACTTCTTTCTGATTCTGGTAGAAAGGAGCTGCTGGTTGGTGATTTCTCAGATCACTTTGTTGGGGTGAAGTCTTTCCAATCAATGCCCAGAATCTTTCGGACGCACTTATTTTCAAAAGTTTTCTAACATTTTAGTAGATCTTCCACTCTCGTAGCCATATATTAGTACCGAGATTATATTTACATTGAAAATTCTCAGTTTTATTCTGGTGCCATATTTCTTTGATTCCCATATGCTGTTGAGTTTAGTAAGTGCTGTGGATGTCTTTGTTATCCTTGATGTGACTTCCTTTTTGAGGTCTCCATTGGCTCCATTGGTGCTGCCCAGGTAGACAAACTGTTCCACTTTCTTGATATTTTTGCCTTCTTGACGTCTGGGTTTCAGTAATGTTCTTTTTAGTATAAATCATTCTTGACCTTGATTGGCCTGCTATTTTAGCCAAGCTGTCAGCCTTTGTAACTTTTCAGAGGTGTTGCTCAGTAATGTAAAATCATCAGCACAGTCTAGGTGTTCTACGCATTTGCCATCTAACCATGCTGTGTTGGCATTTGTGTTGTTAATACATTATCCAGTTTATGGAAATACCAAGCAACAGTAGAAATAAAACACAACCCTGTTTCATGCCAGTGTCCACACTGAACCACTCTGTTGCATGGTTGTTCACTTTGCCTCTTTGTATGTGGGCTTGATGATATTGATGACTTTATCTAGGATTCTGTATTACTGAAGAATATTCTACAATCTATGTCTGTGCAGGCTGTCAAATGCCTTTTTAAAATCAATCAAACTGATTCATAGGGGAGCTTGCTATCCTATACTTTCTTCTGCGATGGTCCTTGGTGTGAATATCTGATCTACACAGGATCTACACATAAGCCCATCAAAAGGAAAGACAGGAAAAGGTTTATAACTGAAATAGCACAGAAAAGCAGATGGGCAGAGCATTTCAAAGAAGTCCTCAAATAGAAGCAGTCCCACCTCAGCATCAAATTTTGATGAAACATGAATCTGATCAACTTGACATCAACATTCGTCCAATAGAGATGTCAGAAGTACAGGCTGCAATCAAAAAACTGAAAAATAACAAAGTGCCCAGAGATTATCACATTAGAACAGACATGCTAAAAGTACTTTATAACACTATCTTAACGAAAAGACAGAGCTTTCTGAAGAAACTTGGGAAAAAGTGACCCCTCCTGACCAATGAGGACATGGAATCATTGTCAGAATACTCAAAAAGGATGATCTTACTCTCTGTTGTAGGGTAAGGCTTCTTCCGCGTGATAACACACAGGATGAAAGAGGCAGTGGATGCATAGATTAGAGAAGAGCGGGCTGGATGCAAACCCAAGAAATCATGTGTAGATCAGATATTAAACGGAGAGCTAAATAACATACAATGTAATCATTATTCAGCCTTGACAGTGTCTCTTTGAACATATCAGTGCATCACCATTTCTCCAAATATGGAACCAAATGGTGCCATTGAGCCACTAGAACGCATAGAGAGCAATGCAGAGCCACAGTGAGCCATAGGCAGCTCTGTTCATAGCCTTTAGTGGTGCCTTGGCTGTTCCCCAGCCTTTCTGGAAAGATGTATACCCATGGGGGTGCAGGATGGAGCTGTCCCTGTGATAAGGGCAGTTCTTGAGTAGCGTGCACAGGAGGCTCGTTCCTTTCTCTGCTCCCCGACCCACACACTTGTGTAAGGCTCAGCCACAACCTGGCCCATGCTAACTACCATTTTACCTATACTATTTGCCTCTTTAGTATCATATAACTATAATACATGGCAATCGGTGACAACAGTCCACACACACTCATTGTTTTGTTTCACTCTACCAATGAATTAGTCATATTCAACCAATCAAAACCAAGTCTATTACAATGTCAACCTTCATATTCTCTCAGATCTCAGAATTGTTTTCAGTCACCTGTAGGCTAATATACAATGCACCAGAATGTTCAAGAGCAAGATCCAATGCCTCATCTGTTATTAATTAATCTGATTTGGATTCCAAAGCTCAGGGTGGGTGCCTTATATCAGTCAGATTTAGAATATGAGTATTAACCCTAGATAGAATGAGCAGAGTGCAATTAAGACTGGCAAACGTGATGGTTATCAGATGGTTGCAAATTTATGTACCACATAACTATCCCCATTGCATGTGTGAGGTATGTGGCTGTCTCCATTGTAGGTGGTCAGAGGGAAGGATAGATAGATTTTATTCACTATGTCTAATATATATGCAATGAAACCTGCACTGAGGACACCGTCAATAAATAATCCCTTGCTTTAAGCAATAACTTTAAGGGCTCCCAAAGGCTAACAATAGAATTTTGTTCAACATTTAGTTAAAGACCAATGATCTGACCCAAAGCACATTGAAGTCTGTGGGAATCTTTCCATTGACTTCAGTGGGCTTTGGATTAGACCCTAACTCTGCTAAGGCAACTGACTTTTGTTGGTCCCTGAAGTGGTTGCTTAAGAGGTTTCATTCCCTATTCAGATAACAACAAAGATATTAAAAGTTACCTTTTAAGCATATACCTATATGAAATTTAAATGATATATCCCAAGACATAATAGCCAGCAGGTTTCCTTTCAAAGCTAAGGGACCTATATTAATGCATAATCCAGGTGAATGGCACTGACCCAGCCTTATACTGTGTCAGGTCAAACTTCAGTAAAATAGCCCGGTATATATTTTATAACAATGTTATAAAATTTGATAGGAAAAGTGGTAATGGCAATCTTTAAAATCTAAAATGCATTTTGCAGGTTTATGAAAAGAATATGTTTTCCCATTAGAGTATTTTAAATATGAACCTGCTATAAAAACAGCTCTATTGTACCGACATCTCCATTACTATCAGCAGTCGGGACACCAGGCATTTGGAAAAATGAGGTAGATTATTAGGTATGATCAGTCATCTCTACACAAACCACCAGTGGTTCTCAGAACACAGTTTGGAAATACCTGACATAGAACAATTTTGTATTATTGTTTCAGTAGGCTTTTCCTATTGGCAATGTGAAACTTGTGTATGTGGGGTTAGTGCTAACTTGCCTCCTTAGTCAACACTTATGTGTAAGGCCATTATATCTTTTTGAATGGTCTCCAAAGGGAAGTGATGGAAGTCCCAGTGCTTGAGTAATTTAAAACCAAGCTAGATAAAGCATTCTGGAATATACTATAGGGAATATTTCTCCATGGGCAGATGGATGGACTTGATAACTTAAAAGGTCTCTTCAGCTATAACTTCATGATAAATCTCCAGACTGGATGAGAATTTCAGAGAAGGAAATAAAGTATAGGTTTTGAGTGATATTCAAACCATGTAAAAAAATATGAATTTAGCCCTGGTCACCAGTGTCTTCAGTAGTTTACATAAAGTGGCAACAAATTTACACTTATACTCGTGGTTTTGGATGTTTCAGTTTTGGGTACCCAACGCGAGATACCTTCAAGTGGTCTGATTTCCAGAAAGTGATAAGCATGCAGCATCTGAACATCAGGCCCCTTTTACTCTCACTTTTCAAATCACTAGTCATTTCTATAAATCTTTGCCAGTACATTTACTTGATACAGAGTTACATATGCCAAATGATGTAATGTATAACAAAGTGACCTAAGCTAACAGTCATTATAGCTATAATAATTAGATCACACAGAATTGCTAGAATTTTTGCAGTTTTGTGGTACACAATTCCTTAGAAGTTGCTTTTAGTGAAGGCTTTCATGCCCACAAGTGCAAAGGAGAAGTCCATAACTCGTGATGTAACATGTAATACAAGAGGGAATATTCTTAAAGAAATCTTTTTCCTTCAGCAGCTCACATTTCAGTGAGCAAATACAAAAATGAACAGAAGTGAAGACATTCCAGCCACCCTGAAAGCTTTACAGTTATAAATTCTCTTGTGTTCAAATCAGTGGACTGGACTTTCTAACCATGTATATTCCTGAATAAATTAACTATTGTCAGCATAATATACTGTACATCTACTGCATTTCTCTTCTGATGTGACCTAAAATACTGTGAATATGGAATAAAAACTGTCTGGGGTTGCACACAACTGGTTCACACAAATATCTTCATTACTTCACATTCAAACCTTCCACGAGACTATTAAATATTCCCAGTAAAGCAATGGCTCCAGGAATGTATCATTTATTTCTGGGGTTTACTGCCCTAGGAGGAAAAACTACTGCTTTGTAAGGATTTTGCACTTTACAGCTCTCAACTTAAATGCTGAGATTGATGAAAGACACACACATTATCTACAGATGGCTAAAAGGTCCATTTTATAGCTCTTTGATTTCTATGTTCTTATAAATGATTTCTATGTTGTTATACACACAGGGCCCAATTCTCTTCTCACTATAGATTTACAGTGGAGTAACTCCATTGACTTCAGTGCAGATTTAAACTGGCCTGAATCAGTCCTCTTTCCTTTTTGAGTTTGTAAAACAATATCCACTGTTAATTTTCTATTTTTAACTGATTTTGATGCTCATCTAACGAGTCAAATTGATAGCTACAGCGACTGTATTTCTCCATTTATCGAAATAACAGGTATGCTATGTATGGCAGCAAGTGTCTCAATATTGGCATACCAATGTGTCTCAACTGCCACCTAGACAAACATTTAGCAAGTGAGAGGCTAGTTTAATCTCCATGCTAACACAGCCTCCTTGCTGAGACTTCCAATAGGGTACAAATTAGTTCCAGTTTAGTGGGGGATTTTTGAGATGTGGACATCTGTTCACAACCTACATACTAAGACCACACACTAATTTTACACAGGCCATTAAACAGCTAGATATTGATGGTCTTGGTGGGATTTGAACCACTGGTTCTAGAGGTGAAATGCTCTATATATCTCACTACCTTTTCCATAAGCATGGCTAATTTCCTATTGTTTGTCATTTGCACTAGCTTTTCTGAGATACTTTTTCTTTAGAGTTTTTTATCTTAGAATAATTTCCATGAGAGTCAGTAAACAAAGATTTGCAGACAATTAAGGCACTTAGAGGAAAGAACTAAGCTGAGCTTCCTAATTAGAAGATAGGACAAAAAAATGTCAGAAAACAATGCAATTTATAACTGACCAATAATGTGAGAATTTAAATCTTGGTAAGCCTGCACCATCTGAAAATCAGACCTCTTTTACCCTCATTTTACAAATCAAAATGTCAACAGATGCACTGGTTATGAATGAAGGCTTGAGTAGGAAATGTGCAACTATGAAAATCCAAATTTAAGGCCTTGTATGCTATCTAAACTTCTGGATCTGCAGGATAGTAGGAGTGGTTGGGCACAGGTAGAGTAGATATGCCATAGGGGCAGTGTTTGCAATCCATTCATACCTCAGAGGGAGGCTCAGGAAAGGGAGCTTTCGAAGATGGGTTGGGAAAGGATCCACTGGACACATGATTGGCTAGACCTAATGGCTGAGAAGGTGGTAGGCAAGTGCTGTGATTACTATTTCAGACGATAGATTGCAATAAAGGCAGCTGAGGGGCTGAAACCCTAATGAGTTTGGAGCATGTGAATTCCATCCACTTAATTCCCTTATAAAGCCCATTTTACTCAAGCATTTTATGGGCCTGAATCAGATGGTATCTAGGCAGAGCTGACCTTCATCCTAGGAACAGAAATATAAGTCTCCTTGGTATACATGACACAAATGAAACTGTGGGTTAAGTGGTCTGCTTGATTAGATATGAAGTGTGATCCACTTTCTACTGTGTTTCTAGCCATTTACATTATGAAGGTTGTTTATCCTTCCCAAGAACTTATCATTCCTTTTGTATCCTGTAGGGACAATGATTGGGTTTTTGGCAATGAGGAGGGTTACAAAACATTTCTTATTTATATAAATGCCAGACTTTGTCTCCTGGCATCTCAAGACAACACCCCTAAATAAATAAGCCCAAATTGAAATTCCCAAATGATGTGGAAAAGCCAATCTTGTGAAATGTTTAGAGCTCTGTTTTATTTGTTTTTTTCCCCTCCATATTTAGCAGTGTCTGGAGGTCATTATTAGCCTGATTATTTCAGGCCCTACTCGAGTAGCAGGATGATCGTTCAAAAATTGTGGCTGAGCTGCAGAAAAGCCATGGAAAATCACAGAAAAGTAATAATGGGCTTTATTATTTGCGGTAATAAGATCCATTATTACTTTTGCGTGATTTTCCCTTGTCGGCCACCTGTGACTCAGAGTGGGGGCTCCTGAGGTCAGCCACATGGGGCTGAAAGCAGCAGCTCCGGCCCCCTGGGGCTGAGAGTGGGAGCCTGGGGCTGACAGGGAGAGTTCACAGCTGAGAGCAAGGGTTCCCGCTGTTGACATCCTGAGGTTGAGAGCAGGGGTTCTCACTGTCAGCAGCCCATGGCTGAGTGTGGGCCCAGGACTCCCACTCTCAGCCCTTTGCACAGCAGCACTCACACTGTCAAAACTGAAGTGGAAGCCTAATATTGCAGGATCCGCAATTTCTGTAATATTGCTAATTAAGTCGGACCTTACTGATTACAAAAGCATGCACTCATTAACATGTTTTGGCTGATATAACCTACAACTCCATGGATTAAATTACTCTTTTTTCCTCAGGTGATCATGGCAATTAAATCAGACCTTGATAACTCTGGAGTGAGGGGAAAAGGGAACATGATTATAAAGGCTCATTAGGAAATAAACCACAGGATTCAGCCACACCAATGCAGCAGGAATGGCTAACACTGATCCCAGAATTTCCCAGAAGACAATAAAAAGTAGGATTTGTAAAGGAGAGATTCTGAATATACACCTTTCCAGGTCCTAACTTGCTGTTCATGCTTAACATTTCTCTGCAACGTAGTGCTTTTGAATAAATTGCAGAACCTACTTTTTCTGGTTTCATAAGGAATTATCTTCCAAATGGCAGAATCTCATCTTATATGCAAGAGACTTTAAATCTTTGCAAACTAAAAACTCACCGAGGAAATATGATCAGATGAGCTGACAAAAAGAACTAACTTCTGGTAAAACTCACTAAAAATACATTGTGATCAGCCTAAAATTTGAACCATTGTTAGCTGTGTTGGTTTCTGCAGCTTCTTCCACTGTGGGATGTTCATCATGATAACTAAAGAATGTTTATTATAATCTTCAAGGATGTGAATGAATGAATAAACAAACATCATCTCTCAGAAACAAGAATAATTAAACTGCTCTAACATACATGTGATTAAACTGACTGAATCCATGGCATGTGCCTACTCTACTGTATAGATTTTCTATGGAAAAACCAGTATATTTAAAAATATATATATCCCCGCCCTCACAAAATTTCCCATCATGACCTTATATTAAGAACAAGCTACAAACTGTCTGCTTGTATTCACTGCAAGAGTCTGACTTCCCTGTTGATTTAAGTGCACTTTCTTTCATCTCAATTCCAACGGATTTCTCAAGTCTTTTGTGCGTCATCTGAACCTGGGGGTACTGTTATTATGTGTCCTGTTTTCATATGCTGATTCAGGGAGGAATTTAGTGCTTAGTTGGCTGATGGACCGAGGACAACAGAATATTTGAAGGCTAAAGTGTACTTGTCCACATTCTTTTCTTTAGGATTTCTGAAAGCCATTTTCTCAGGAGTATATTCAGTCATTCTGTTTAAAACAGGATTAATCTGTAATCCACAAGGCACTGAAAAAAGCAGAAATTAATCAACCAAACGTCTTTTCTCCACTTCTACTTCTACTCAGTGTTGTCTTTTAATTAAAATAAAGCTTTTGCTCAACTAGAACTTTAAAAATTTTGCCAATCCATCATTATAATTTCTTTTATCTGTAGAATTTTCTTCCGCCATTTGTTGAATACAGGCACTTTGTTAAGTTTTTCCTATTTACACACAAGTAATTTAAAAACTGTACTGAAAAATGTTAAATTCCTTAATCTAAAATTGATATTGATTTTAGTCATCTTCTCAGGGCCAATTTAAGGAAAAATCAAAGGGACTTCAGAGGGATGACACTGTTATAATGGAAAAATCAATAAGGTATAACAAAAAATAAAAAGAAACTAACTTTGCTTATGCCTAAAGTGTAGATTTTGTTATGGAAAATGGGTTTTATTAAACTTGATATGAACAGAAGCATTTTCATTATTATTATTATTATTTAATTTGATTGAAAACAAGACAGCAGGTAGGGTTTGGATGGATGCATTTCTTTTATTCTGGCAATCCCAAATGCACAACCACTGGGCTAATATAACAAAAATCTCTGCAATAACTAGGAAGTGACATTGGCCAGTCAAGCTTCACTGTCCAAAGTAAGAACTCTGTTTGCACCCTTTACTCACGTTAGGCTACGTCTAAACTTGCAGATGTAGAGTGCCAGGAGTTAAACCAGCCCTCTGAGACAGCAGCAGGGAAAGCACTGTTGTGTGTTCACACTGTGCTCCTTGTGACTGTGGAGCATGTCTACATTAGCAGCTCTTGCAACGTCACAGAGAGCAGTGCATTGTGGTAGCTATCCCAGTGTGCAAGTGGCTGCAGGGTGCTTTGGAAAGGGTTTGCAATGCCTAATGCGGCTGGCACAGCATCACATGATACAGGTTTCCCAATCCCATTTTTCAAGGGCATCCTACTAGATTGCCAGCTGCTTTTCAAATCGGGGGGGGGGAGTATGACAGGGAGTGTGTTGTGTGTATGTGGGGGGAGAGGCTGTGTTTTGGGGGGCAGTGTGTCAGCATGCTGTCTTGTAAGTTTAGACAGCGGCGAGGGAAGGGGGAAACCCTCCCCCCTCTCTCACACACACACACGCACGCCCAAATGCCTGCCTCTGCAGCAGGAGCATTTGACAGTAATGGTTTGCTTTGTGTCCCGGAGCAGATAAGCATGCCGGTTGTCAGAAACAGAGCTTTGAAAGGGGATACCCGCATGCCTGCAGCCGAGTTCAAAACAATGGCAAGAGTGGCCACTTGACTTCAAAGGATGATGGGATATTTCCAGAGGCCAATCACAGTGCAGTAATGCAACATGTCATCACACCGATACCCCCGCACTTCAGCCAGGGCACAGAAAGTTCTATTCTTCTCATGGGTGTGGATAACCAGGAGCACTCCAGCCACAGAGTCCAAGCACTCTAAGTGCCTTGCCAGTGCAGACACCTCAGGAGTTAGGGCACCAGGGGCTGATTTAATGCACTCTAACTTGCACGTATAGACAAGGCCTTAGTTAGCACTCAAACACATGTAGCCCCATTTGAGTCATTAGAGATTGTGAATATTCATGTGTGTAAATGCTACTCAGTGTGAATACAGGTTGTTGAATTGGGCCTCTGAGGGTAAAATTTACCCTTGTGTAGAGGGCCAACCTCAGGCCTATGCACCATTTATGTCTTGCTAAAAGCCTATTTTGAGGGCTTACCATAAGTGAGATTTAAGTAATACACAGGTCTTACACTGGACCTCTGCACAGGGGTGAATTTTACCCTAAGTGAATTGCTAAAACCAACCAACCAGCCAACACAGTTGTAAAAAGTTTTCCATATTCCTCCATATTTCCTCTTGGAAAGGCGTTTTTCAATATCTAATATGAATATAACTATTCCAAGGAATTTTTGATCTTAATTTTACTGGAAACTAGTGTTTTATATAAAATCTAATCTAAGCATCCCCTGGTGGTTTCTGCAATCCACACACTGCACTGCTGTACCAAAGAAAGAAGTAGAAAAGACTACAAACAAGGCCTAACACGTCTAGTGGTTCTGTCCAAAATGAGTGAAGTGCAAAAACGAAGGCCTTGTCAACACTGAGTATTTCATGCATGCATTACTGCAAACCTCAAAGCCAGACAAGCAAAACTGTATAAATAAAAATTGTACCAGTGCGCTTTTCCCTGCTTGAAACTGGACTGAAAGGCACAAATGTAAATTGCTGCTTATAGCGGTTTGGCCTGTGTACACGAGAGGTTTGCACTGGTGCAGCTACATTGACGACTGTAACCAGGGTTCATCCCCAACATATGCGAGGCTTAAAACAGCATTAACTGTGAAAAGCAGGCTAGTTTTTTAAATTTCCACATGGATATTCTACAGGAACAGAGTATTCTTATTTAATATTTTTTTAAATTTTAACAATACTTTTACATTACCAATCTCTAATTCAAGGGAAATAGTAAAAGTTGGCAAGAGCTAAGAATGATCATTCCATCCTCCACCCAAATGTCAATTATGCTTTTAAAAATATGTGGTTATTAAGAACAAGAGACTCAAATTTCTGAAATGAAGACGACTCCTAGGCATGGTGCAGTTATTCTTTGGTATCTTTGTTGTGTTTCAATTAGTTTGAAAATGAGTATCAGCAGTCCTTTCCACTCCAGGACAAGGCCTCTGTGACCTCCTTCTCCGGTGCAGCAAATGCTCCTGGCATTCTGAGGGTGTACTCTGATTAGTTTGGGTGTAGGCTTCTTAGTTGAATCACAGGGTTTTTGGTCCATCTATTTTGCTGAACTCCGGACTACTGGCTGATACCTGCTTCCTTCTCTTTTCTATAAATCACTGTGAATTTTGACTTCAAAGGGGAAGAGGGAAGTAGGACTCAAACCTTATCTTATGAGCAAAGGTTAAACTCAATAAATGTGATATTTTAATCAGATGATAGTGAGTAAATGAAAAAACAGCTAGGTATCACCCAACTCTGCCTGCCAGACTATTAAAGCAAGAATTTTCAAGACTGCAGTGGATGTAATTGAGGGCAGAGTTTGGTCCAGAGAGCAATTAGACCATGAGACCTATGGGGAAGTATCATAGCCATTAGGCATGTTGTTTTTAAGACAGCAAGTCTAAACAAATTAGGCTATATATTGCCTCCAGGGCATATGACCAAACTTCCAACTGGGGGGAGTGCAGCATATAGTCCTTTAATAGTTCATTTCTATCCTTGTTGTGGAGGGTGCATAGTTGTTTTGAGACTGATATACAATGTAGATGGACATTTTAGAGTGGAATAAGAGTTGTATATTTGTGCCCAGCAAACCTTGACAATGGTCTATAAAGATTAATTCATCTTACTGGTGTTTTATGTGTGAGGTCCTTTTAGAAACCACTTGATAAACTCTGAAACACGACCTGTGCACAGGCAGAAACTTTCCTCACATATTTACATTAAATAGTAATGCAAATGTGTGGGGGGGAATCCTGATTTTATTGTCCTCATCACTCAGTATCTTTTTAAACTAAGAACTTCATTCCATATTTGTACATTTGAAATCATTACAAAAGGAAGAAAAGACTTACTAAAATCTCACATATCCCTTACTGGATACCCTTATGTAGTAGGGTAGACATTCGCATAAGCAGGTGGCCAACACCTTTGCACTGTAAAAATCCAGGAATTACTGAATACCAAGAATAAGAATAATTTTAACTCCAGAAGACTGTAAATCTTCACTCTCTTGGAACAATCCAACGCTAAATTTCTATGGGAAACACATTTAAGCAGATGCATCTGTGTTTTTAAAGAAAACTAATATTACATAGCAAAGTCATATTGATAGGATATGGTTTTCCCATACTCTAATTGGTCTTTTTTATTACCAAAGTATTTATATACATCCTTAAAGTATATTTAGTTACCATTACTGCTATACTCTCTGGAAGTATCATAGAAAGATGAACAAATAAAAATCTCCTCAGGCCACAAAAACAGAATGCCAGATTTCAAGGCCTTTCTATTCACATGACCTTTCCTGTAAACTATTTCTAGTTAGTAGTTTGTATCACCTTCCCATCTTCCTGTCTCCAGTGCTTTGAACTCTCACTGAGTATTCTAGTGTAGCACAGACTTATGAAGCAGGGAACAGAACAGCTGCTATTTATTTCACTTTAGTTCTCTCTTATGCTCTGCATTTGCAGGTGGTGGAAGGAAGTAAAACACTTATGCCAAAAACTCCTAGGCCAATTCAACACAGGTTGACAATTATCAACACTGACAGAGCTGATCACTTACGGAGTTATGTGCACAACCAGACACAGAGTTAACATTCACTTTTGAACCAGAAAATATACAGGTGTGATGTCCAAGGTGCTATTTCTACTACAATACAATGTACTTTATATTCATGTTATACAAATTACAAAGCTGTGTTATTCATAGGAATGCAAAATTCTCATGAAGATACACTGACTCACTAATTCATTTATCTGAGGTTAAAAGAAAGGGCTTTCATACATTAAATGAGAATTTATTGAGAAATAATGAAGTAACTGAAGTCTGCGGAATAAGAGGGAGATTTTTTTCTTGCTAGTTGACACTGCTCCAGTGCCCATCGAAGAAAGGTTTGGACAAATGAAGCACCACAAAAAGACCAGATTTTTTTTGTGTGACATTAGTAAGATGCTGGTGGACAGGAAAACACTCTTGAACAATTATATGGAACTTCACCAGATGCAGACACAGGGGAAATGTTCGGACATCTACGATAAAGACCTCTATGTCAAATTGGACAACATTCATCACATTTTGCCACATGGGAAGCACTCTCCATTCCAAATTATCCATCTCATTCATGATACAGAGCTGAAGTACACTTTTCCTAATATGTGGATACCTTTGAGGATGCTGCTCACACTGCTGGTCGCAGTCATGAGTGCTGAGTGCAGCTTTTCGAAGCTCAGGCTCAACAAAACATATCTTTGATCAACGATGGCCAACAAGAGACCGAAGTCACTTGCTATTTTATCGCTTGAAAATGCCATTGGCCAGTTTTTTGATCTCTCTGATACTATGCTTCAATACGTGAGGGCAAAGGTGATGTGATACAGCATGGCCAGAGGGCAGCAGGAGAGTGTTAGCAGGGAGCCTTATTCCCTGCAAGGGGAGGAAGGTTTGCTATAGATTAACTAGAGCACCTGAAGCCAATTAGAGCACCAGCAGTCAGTCACATGATATAAACCCCCCTGCTTCAGTCAGACGGGGGTGGGGGTTGGAGCAGGAAGGTTTGGTTGGAGCAGAGAGCGGTTTGAAGGAGTTGAAGCAGAGAACAGTTTTGAAGAGAGACAAAAGGAAAGTTTGGAGGAGTGCTGCGGTGGGCTGAGAAGTCCAAAAACCCTAGGTAAGGGGCACCTGGCTTGTGTAGAAGGGAGGCAAGAAGCCCCTCCACAAGCTGAAGGGCAGGAGAGGGAAGTAGCCCAGGGGAAGGAACCACCAGTTCAAGTGGTTCACCACTAACCTCAGGGCCCCTGGGTTGGGACCTGGAGAAGAGGGCAGGCCCAGGTCCCTCCCTCTCCACTCCACTCCTCAAGGACACTAGTGGGGTAATTAAAGATACCAGTTCAGAAGCAAGCAATGGCGCCCTGAACCTTCCCCAAAGAAGAGAGAGCGCGAAACCCAGCATAACAGTACCGGCAATTTGCCACAGTGAGAAAAGCGACCTTTTGAACTAAAGGATTAGGGTTAATATTCTAATACTGTCACCTACTATAGCATTATTCAATACTGGTCCACCCAATATTTGTGCAAAGTTCAATTTCTTTATGTTAGGACATTTCAGTTATTCTTAAAATTAAGAAGGTTCTATAATCTTAGAGGAAACAATTTTTATTTGTGTTTATATGGCATGAATAAAGAGAGATTTACAGAACCTAGTGTGCAAATTTATCATCTTATATGACAAGGATAAATCATGCATGCAAAAATTGTGCATCAAAGTCATTAAATGGACTACAAATGCAATAAAATAAGGTATTTAAAAGATTAACAAAGGGAGCGGGGTGGGTGAGAGGGCAAACACACACTTCACCTGGGGCACCATTTGGTCTTAAGGCTGGCCCTGTCTGTAGTAAGTAATTTAGAAAAAAAAATTAACAGGAAAATTAATATGAATTAACATATTTGATTAATTAAATCTTAAATGAACATAGGTGCCTCATCTAAATTTGCAGGTAATTTGAACTTTGCACATAATTTGCTTTAATGTGCCACTCACAAAACAGCAGTAATCTTTGGTTTTATTGTGTTATTTGCACAGATTTATTTATCCTTTGGTGCAGTATTTGCAAACACTTTCTAAAATTCACCCCAGCATATGATAATAAGGATGATTTGAAACATAGGTTTCTCAGTCTCTCTTTCCTTAAGTCCAGGAGCCAAATACCATCTTTGGATGCATACCAGCTAACCTCATTGGATAGAGTTTGGTCCAATGACAGTTGTGTATGTATAACCAAGAGCAGTATTTGGCTCTTTCCTTTGAAAAATAATATCCAAAGCAAAGTCAACATTTAAATATGATTTTCCTATATCCGCACTGATGCCCTATTTTTTTCCCAAAGGAAATATGTTTTCCAGCTCTTAGAATGACCAATTGTGGAGTGAAAGGTACTTCCCTCATAATGTGATTTACATTAAAAATAGTTTAATATTTTATTAGAATTGAATTTTGTTCCTCCATTCGCTGATATTCTGCTTAGATATTTCTGAACTAAAACAGAACTTTTAAGCAGATTATTTAGGCCTTGGCTACACAAAACTTGCACCAGTTGACCTATATTTTTAAACCAGCTTAGTTAAACTGGTGCAGTTTGTGTGCAGAAACTCCAATTTTGGTTCCCAAATGTCTTACATCAGTTTATCTTACTCTGTTTTTTTAAGGTAAATCAAAATAACATATATACTCATTCATAAGCCGGTTCGTTTATAAGCCACTCCCCCCTCGCCCCTCCAAGATGGATAAGTAACAATTGAAAATTTGTATAACCTGTTCATATGCCGACCCTATAATTCAGGGGTCAGCAAATTTTGGCTCCCGGGCCATCAGGATAAGCCATTAGTGGGCTGAGATGTTTTGTTTACCTCGAGCATCTGCTGGCATGGAGGTAAACCTAAGTAAACAAAGTGTCCCGGCATGCCAGCTGCTTACCTTGATGGGCCAGGAAAGCAACTGGTGGGGACATTTTTTGCGGGGGGAGAAGCTGGGAGTCAGAGGAGTAACCCCTGTGACCACTCCCCACATGACTCCACCCCTAGCCCAGGACCCCCACACTCTCCCCATCCCATCCCTTCCCACCTTACCTGAGGAGGGCCAGGGAGGATTCTCTGACCTGGCTGGAGCTGCTCCAGCAGGCTGGGCAGCATGGCGACAGCCTGCTCTGGCACGCCAGACCGGGCGGCATGGCTGCATCATGTTCCAGCAGGTTGGGCCAGGTGGCACAGCCGCAGCGTGCTCTGGCAGCGTGGCCACAACCTGCTTTGGGGCGCGGGGCCAAGCGGCATGGCTACAGCTGCTTCAGAGGCTGTGGGGAGAGCAGTGTGGCCAGAAGAGGAGAGACTCTGGCCCCGCCTCTTCCCTTCTGGCTCTGCTGCCTCTCCTTGCTCCCTCTGTTGCGGGGAGAGGCTGTGTCCCACCTCCCTCTCTCTATACCCGTGCATAAGCCGAACCCCTTCTCTGGTGCTTCCCTTTGTTACTAAAAAAATTCAGCTTATGAATGAGTATATACAGTATGAATGTCTACATGGAAGCTTGCACAGGTTTAATTAAATCAATTTAAAAACACACCTGTCGTTAAATCAGTGCATGTCTGTGTATACACGGGACCTAAGACTTAATTCCAATTCAAAGAGTTTTTAAAGATTGAAGTATGTTCTCCGCTCCTAAAGAATCACTATGTGCCAAAGAGTGACCAAGTAGGTTAATGAAATGTGCAATATTTCCACATCCCGTTTCCTCTTGGAAGGAGATAGCTTGGATTGAGTTTGGATCCAGACAGAGCGTATCTCTAATGATAAATGCATATAGCCTTATTTAATAGAAATTATAGTTGAGGGCTTCTTTACTCAGACACTTCTGCTTTTTCAAGGCAGCCTTGTCATTCCCATTACTACTTATAAAATTCACAGTGTGCAGTAAAAAATGTCACACAACATAATGCTGCAGAAGTAACATTTGCTGGAAATCCTTTCAAGCAGCTCACAGTGGTCTTTTAATAACATATATAACAGTATTTCATAGTTAATTATAAATCAAGGCGTACCTCCACTTTGCTGTCCCCAGCCAATTTTCATGAGCAGCAATATTTTAAGGATCTTTATTCTGTTAATTTCAGATGTGTATCTAACTTATTGTTAAATATATCCATCTGTTCTACAGGGGAATAGGTTTTGATAATCTGTCTGTTGGGAGTGCATCCCACCTCTGTAAGACTTTTAGGGGATTTAGTCCTCATATTATTTACAATTAAATTCTAATAAGCCCTTGGGTAAAGCCTTATTTCCCACTATCTTGCAAGGGAGCAGACCCAAAGGTGAATATCCTGTGATTTCTCTGTACCTCGGCATTAACCCAGTACCCACTCCCCAGCACACAACCCAAGCAGCCAAGCTGAGGACTGGAGAGTTGCTCCGATTTGGAGGGAGGATAAATGATCCCTTATCTCATGCTGTGAAAGTGGAGACAGCCTCAATGCTGCCTGCTCTCAGTCATGTAGAACAGTCCACAAAGGGACAGATCCGTTTGCACTATCCATTCCCTGGCCTGCCTTCATCCAGTTCCCAAATCTCTATTCTCAATAGGCAGACTAATTTAATTTTGTCCTTACTGGCCAACCTCCCCATGCAGAGAAATCACACACACCAGTTCTGCTGCACGCAGATTCTTGTGCACCTGCTAGAAGGCAGGGTGGGTTGTGTCCCAACATATTGTGGGAAAGGGCCTTTCAGGCTTACACCTAATTTATCCTGTGTTTCTGCTGCTAGGCTTTTTCCACAATGGCTCTCTCATGGTGAAGTCCTTTGCTGAAAGGGCTACTGTTTCAATGCAAGTAATAACCAAGTAATTGCAATGTAATGCAAGTAATAAACAATGCAAGTAATTTCTATCTCCTTCACTGTTCTGTTCCTCTACTCATTTTGTAACTTTATCCATATTCTTCATGTGTGTGATAATGACTAACTCCCTTTAACTCAACATATTCAAAATGACTGTCCTGTAAATGGTAACCAGAGCACTAGTCATCAAAGCTGCACCACGAAACTCCTCAGACAATTCAGGGGGCCTGGGGCAAAGCAATTTCGGGGGCCCCTTCTGTAAGAAAAAGTTGCAATCCTATATTACCCCACTTGCCCCCCCCCGGGTGGCCCTGAAACTCCTAGACTCCTGTCAAGCGTTCACCTGAGTAGCGGGTTAGGAACCTTTGGCTTGAATCTATAATCTTGCTCACCCTTCATGTTTCTCAGGCCTGGAATACAGGGCCGGGTCTAGGTTTATTTGCCGCCCCAAGCAAAAAAAATTTGGCTGCCCCACCCCCCGTGCTGCCCCAGCCCTGGGCCCTCCCCGCCAACCGCACCGCCCTGCTGCCCCACCCCTGGGCTCTCACCCCCCTCCCACCTGCACCCCCTGCCACTCCAGTCCTGGGTCACTGGTAACTCGCTCCCAGGGCAGGTCATCAGCATCCCACTCATGACACTAGCAGGGGCAGAGGCTGCATCCACCCAACTCCTTTCTGGCACCTAGGGGGGCCCTGACTCCGCCTGCTCCCCCCTCACCTCCAGCTGGTCTGACGCAGGCAGGGTCGGGGTAAGCAGCGGGGCTCCCGGGCTATTCCTCAGCCCAGGGTCCCTCCAGCCAGGGTTCCTGCCTCCAGGACCAGCCAGGAATCGGGAGGGCAGAGCCGGGGGGACCGCTCTGGCAGGGGGCTGAGGAGCTGGGGCAGGGCAGCTCCAGAGGGAGCGGCCGGTGGGGAATGGAGCCCCAGAGAGCAGGACGTGGGCCCCGCACGGCAGTGCCCTGGGCACCAGTCCCCTCTATGGCCCTGCTGCTGCTCCTGGCTGCCCTGCCGCAGCCTCTGGGTGCCTCAGGCCGCTTCGCCCAGCCTCAGCTTCGGCGCTGGGGGGCGGCCGCCGTGTGGCACTTGCAGGCGGCTCCATGCGCCCCACGGGGCGGCCCTCAGCCCAAGTGTCCCGCACTCCATGTGTCGGAGCCCGCAGGATGGCTCAGCCGTGGCTGGCGGTGCGAACCACAGTGGCCCCAGGGCGCCCCCTGCTCACGACATGCTGCTGCTGCTGGACCACAGTCCCAGGGCCTGCTTTGGCCACCCTCTGCGGCTCTTCCACCTGGACTTTGTCGTCAGCTTGCCGCCCCTGCAAATGTGCAGCCCCAAGCACCTGCTTGCTTTGCTGGTGCATAGAGCCGGCCCTGCTGGAATAAATCAGCCTGTCAGCTCTGAAAACACCACACACACAGACACTACACTTGATCCACTCGTCCATTGTTCACCTTGAGTACATTAATTCCTTCTTGCCAAGTTTCAACCCTCTGTGGTTCAATTTGTGCAAAATTCAGCAGCACCTCCCCTCACTCCAACAATCATCCCTCAGAATTCTTCAATTGGTCCCAGTTTTATGACTCTCCACAGACTTGCCCCTTCCTTTGAATTTCTCACTTCATCTCTTTCCAGTCCACACACTCCTTATACGCCAATTTCCTTTTTGTTCCCTTGCCTTCTTTGTCTTGGTAGTGTGAGATTGATCCTTCTCCCATGCTATCTCCAACATCTGGAAAAGCCTGCCTGCAACTAATTGACTCCCTGACTCTTTTACAATTCCACTTCACTATCCATCCTCTCCCCCTTCCCATTGCTTCTAATCCTTTTTCTAATAAAATACAGAAATCAGATTCTATTTCCCAAGTCACACACAAAGGTTCCTATTGTATCATTTTTCATCTTTGCCCTAAAACATTTAGGGATTTAGCCAATGAGATACATTGTTGATGCGTAGTTTACTTATACATATATTAATAATGTACTTAGTTTATATTTGAAAGAACATTATAGATATAAATAGCTGTGGAGGGATCTGAGATACAGTACTTGTTGTAAGAACAAATTAATAGCATTACATTTGTAAGAGCTAAGCATTTTCCCTTGATTTGGTATGTAAGATAAATACTTTTTATCATGCCAGTATGAGACTTTCATTCAGAGCTGCATGGATTTTTTTGATTATCTAGACAATGGGTAGCACAGACCAATTGGTAGGTCTATGGATCTAGAACAAATAAAATTGAAAAAAGGCTAATTACAAAGCCAAGTTTGGCAATAGCCTCTGTATATATAGAGACAAGTGGGTAGAAGTCATTTGTTTCATTGAATAAAGTAATGCTTTTGTATTTTTCTGTCTTTCCCATTTACTATATCATTGTCTACCCCAGGATTTTATCAGAAATATTTCTAACCTGTGGTAGCAACAGTGGGAGGCCAAATGTAGACAGAACTCTACCGATGTTCTTACCCCCATATTTAAACCGATGTTCTTACCCCCATATTTAAACATGCTTTCAGAATGGTTTAGATGGTTAAAAAACCAATGGCCATCTGGAGCCCAGTATCTACACCAGCTGTCCCATCTCCCACCATTGCCACCATAGGTGGGTACTTCGCTTGGGTACTTCACTTGTTACACAGGACCAAGGAAAGAAAAGAGGGGGCAGGGAAAGAGAAAAATGAAGAGGGCTAGGAGAAAATGGGACCATCTCTGGTCTGATGATGCTCACTACCAAAACAATAACAATAAAATAAAATAATAATAATAATTACTAAATAGTAAGGTCTTTGGAGACATCATAACCTGATTCAGTAATACATGTTCAAACAGTGCATAAATCCAGTTACTAGGCCTCTTTCGTTGGAAAAAGGGTTGAAAAGGAGAGGAATATGATTTAGTTGAGGACATTTCTGACCTGTTCTCTAATGGTAAAGCACTGGTCAGAACTCAGTCCTCACTAACTTCCCAACAAAAATATTTCACACACCTACCATTCTATTCAAAGGAAGGGGCGGGGGGGAAGAGTTGAAATTAAATAAAAATTATTTCAGTGACGTGAAATAATTTCTCCACTCTGAATAATATTTTTACTGTATCCTTTTCAATGCTTAAAATTTCTTCATTTCATAATTCAGGATTTAACATTCTTCCTCCCATTAGATGGTTTCCTGCAACAAAATTTGTGTGGCTGTAGTACTAATTGAAACATGTTGTCAATTTCAGTTTCCCCAAATCTGGCACGAGCATCTCTAATTGATATACAAACTATGGCGTTCATAAATGTTCATCTATCATAAACAGCCTCATACATGGTACATTGTTCATTTAAGTCATCTCCATTAACACACTATAAACAACTTTTTAACAATTTAAGCATGGATATTCAGACTGTTAATGGATTCTCTTTTCGTTAGCAGGGTTCTTTTTAATAGGCTCTAATCCTACAAGCTGCTCCCTATGGCTGGACCCTCACAGCCACCTGAAGCAGTTTGCTGGTTGGAGGCCACCAAGTCACTACAGAGGTGAACTCTTTCCTTTCTACTTATGCCTATTTTATATATAGGACTTTTTAAAAGTGATGTAGTCATAAAGTTTGGAACTATGATCTCATCAGATCTCATGTGAACGTAGGTTTGGGACTAGTTAGTAATTGTATTTCAGACAAATCTGAGTAATAGGTGACAAAACTGAGGAATTGTCACAGATTGAAGTGTCACTAGAGGAGGTTTTGGAATTAATTAATAAACTTAACAGTAACAAGTCACCGGGACCAGATGTCATTCACCCAAGATTTCTGAAAGAACTCAAATATGCAATTGCGGAACTGTTAACTATGGTTCATAACCTGTTCTTTAAATCAGCTTCTGTACCCAATGACTGGAAGATAGCTAATGTAACTCCAATATTTAAAAAGGGCTCTAGAGGTGATCCCGGCAATTACAGACCAGCAAGTCTAACATCAGTACTGGGCAAATTAGTTGAAACAACAGTAAAGAATAAAATTGTCAGACACATAGAAGAACATAAATTGTTGGGCAAAAGTCAACGTGGTTTCTGTAAAGGGAAATCATGTCTTTCTAATCTATTAGAAAGGGGTCAACAAACATGTGGACAAGCAGGATCCAGTGAACATGGTGGACTTAGATTTCCAGAAAGCCTTTGACAAGGTCACTCACTGAAGACTCTTACATAAATTAAGTTGTCATGGGATAAGAAGGAAGATCCTTTCATGGATTGAGAACTGGTTAAAAGATAGGGAACAAAGGGTAGGAATAAATGATAAATTTTCAGAATGGAGTGGTGTTCCCGAAGGGTCAGTCCTAGGACCAATCCTATTCAACTTATTCATAAATGATCTGGAGAAAAGGGTAAACAGTGAGGTGGCAAAGTTTGCAGATGATACTAAACTAATAGTTAAGACCAAAGCAGACTGTGAAGAACTTCAAAAAGATCTCACAAAACTAAGTGATTGGGCAACAAAATGGCAAATGAAATGTAATATGGATAAATGTAAAGTAATGCACATTGGAAAAAAATAACCCCAACTATACATACAATATGATGAGGGCTAATTTAGCTACAACTAATCAGGAAAGAGATCTTGGAGTCATCGTGGATAGTTCTCTGAAGATGTCCATGCAATGTGCAGCATCAGTCAAAAAAGCAAACAGGATGTTAGGAATCATTAAAAAAGGGATAGAGAATAAGCTGGAGAATATCTTATTGCCCTTTTATAAATCAATGGTATGCCCACATCTTGAATACTGAATACAGATGTGGTCTCCTCATCTTAAAAAAGATATCCTGGCATTAGAAAAGGTTCAGAGAAGGGCAACTAAAATGATTAGGGGTTTGGAAGGGGTCCCATATGAGGAGAGATTAAAGGGGCTAGGACTTTTCATCTTGGAAAAGAGGAGACTAAGGGGGGATAGGATAGAGGTATATAAAATCATGAGTGGTGTGGAGAAAGTGAATAAGGAAGTTATTTACTTGTTCCCATAATATAAAAACTAGGGGTCACCAAATGAAATTAATGAGCAGCAGGTTTAAAACAAACAAAAGGAAGTTATTCTTCACACAGCACACAGTCAACCTGTGGAACTCCTTGCCTGAGGAGGTTGTGAAGGCTAGGACTATAACAGGGTTTAAAAGAGAACTAGATAAATTCATGGAGGTAAGTCCATTAATGGCTATTAGCCAGGATGGGTAAGGAATGGTGTCCCTAGACTCTGTTTGGGTGGAGGGTGGAGATGGATGGCAGGAGAGAGATCACTTGATCATTACCTTTTAGGTTCACTCCCTCTGGGACACCTGGCATTGGCCACTGTTGGTAGACAGGATACTGGGCTGGATGGACCTTTGGTCTGACCCAGTATGGCCATTCTTATGTTATGTTCATTCACAGAAAACACAGAGGCTACGAGAAGTGGTGTTGGTTACTTAGCAGGTGGCATACTTCCCTTCGTGAACTGAAGGAAAGGAAGGATGATTTTGTGGTTAGTAAGGCACAGAGTTGGAGGGCTGGAAATCTGAATTCTATTTCTTCTTTCACCATATGGAAAATGAGGATGATAATACTTCCCTACACTTAATTCAGGCACTGAGATACTACAGTGATGAGGGCCATAGAAATTCCTATAAATTAAAATAAATAAGCCACATATGTTGCTTTGAAGGGGGAAGAGACAGGAATGTTGTTTTTCAAATAAAATGTAAATGCAAGCTCTTAACCATTTGTGATCATTAAAGATCCCAAAGTGCATATATGCATGAGTACCAGGTGTTAGTTCTGCTACTCTGGCCAAATTCCAACTGGCGTAATTATATTCTACATATTTTTCCTCCTGCAGTTTTCAGTGGCTAATCAATTTCTATTTCCAATCCTAAACTACAGTGTACAATGTTTGATGTTAAATTGCTATTGCAGCTCCTCCCAGAGGTAATGCATTTTGGTGTTGGGGGAAGTATCCCTTATGCACTCTACTTTGTAAAGAACTTCTGGCTCGGAGGCACTATGTAAACATAGGTCATTATTTTATTCAATACATGTAATATCTATGGGGACAGAGGCCACTGGCTCTCCTGGGCTTACACAAATAAACCTGTCAGCACAGGAAAAGCTCCATAAGGGCCTGATCATATTGGTTACACTAGAATTAAGGGTAATCAGCACTGGGCAGATTAGGGGTTAACACTGAACCCTAGCTCTTTAAAATTTCTTTCAACTACTAACTGATGTTGAGTGAAATACATGCTGTGTTCAGTGAAAAACATTTAAAATGTTCAATTCCAGTGCATGCTCAATTCCAATTTATGTTCAGTGAACTAGCCCATCAAGGTATCCTTCCAGAACTCAATTACCACGGAAATCAGGTTGGCTAAATCAGAGACTGTTCTAGGAAAGGGGGCAGTACAAAATGTGTAATTCAGCCATCTGTGATTCCTGGAAAGAAGATATTTGTCATATGAATGTGAATTAGCCTATGTGACTCGACAGCCCAGAAGGCATTTCTTATAGGCCAACAGCCGTGAAGGCTAATTTAGGCTGTTGAGTACTTTCTGAACTGCTTTCTTGTGTACAATTCCATGTTTTATTTTTGAATCAAGGATACCGCTAACATTAGAGAATCAACCAACAAACACATTTCTAATATTCTCAAATGATATTCAAGAAAATAATAATCCCAGCGCCTCAATTACTTTTGTTGTATGGTACCTTAAAAGTGCAGTAGGATCTTTATAGAAACATGTAAATAGATATGGTCCTTGTTCCAAAAGGCTTAAAATCTACCCTCAGTACTTGCAAAAAAGTACTCTGTCCAGCTGTTCACCAGCAACATAACTATAGTCGTGACAAGTCTTCCATGTTTATGTTTGTTTTATTTTATTTTTTAATCTTAGAGTGTTTACCAGTCCTATGGACTTTGACCTAATTGCTTCTACAGATTTGAGGTTTTTTTACATAGATGATTTGTTTTACATTATCCAGAGAAGCATGCAGGTGGAACAGTATCATTTCATTATTAATCTTGCATGTCTCAGGCGAAAGCTCAGAGCAACAGGTGGGGGATAATGGACTCTTTGATCTCCCTTTGAAGAATGAGTAGAGATGTGGGGGATACAGACTGGTTCAGAACTAATTCTACCAACATGCACATCTTTAAAGTAGGATTCTCTTCAATAATACTATTTGGCAATAAGAAGCTTTTATGGTTGTTTTGGTAACTTTCACTACAAGCAACATGCCTAATATGAGCCAGAATTTACATAAAGCTATGAAGCATACATAAGAAATACTGTCACAGAGCCTTTTTAGCATATTGTTTGTGTCATGCATCAAGAACAGTTCCTAGGCCATATTTCAGACATGGGTGCCCAACATCCTGATTTTCAGAGGTGCTTAACGCCAGCAGATGACTCTGACTTTGATTGGAGTTGTGGTTACTCAGATCTTCTGAAAAATAAGTCTCTGATCCAACAAAACATTCAAGCATAAGTAGCCCATTAAAGTAAATGGGACTACTCTGATGCTTAAAGTTAAGCACACATTTAAGTGATTTACTATAGCAAGCCCTAAATCATTATATTTAGGTTCCCACATTTGAAAAATATGGCCTCAATTACAGTCTCAAAGCCAGGTAGAGCAATAGCTGTGATTGGAACTCAGGAATTCCCATAAACCCAAGTAGTGTGCTCAAAACAAAAAAATGAGGATTGGCCTCTAAATTCTATAAGCACCCCCATTACCCTCCCAACACTAAAGTGAGAAGAGCAACATACATGCATTGCCCGCTGACCAACACATTCACAACACACCCAGTGCACTACATTTCTTAGCAGTCATAATTTCACAGATACTGTGGTGAGGAATGCCAATAAAAGATGGATAGACACATGATGCATGTGGCACCATAGCTCTGCTCTGTTTGCCTAATCAGGATAATGAAGCATATAATCATTGCCGAGAGCAGGATTCTTGTAAATTGCAAGACCCTTCCTGGTCAGAAGAATGGAGCAGGCAGACTGAGCATTGGTACATTATACTTAAGGGCCAATATGAATATTTCAGTGCAGGGCTGACATTAGGCTTACTAGTTTTCAGTGATCCCTGATGTTTTTGGGTTTTGTGATATCCATGTGGCAACCCTTTCAGTGGTTCCAAAACACATTTACAAAGCACTCCACAGATTTCCCCGTATCACCTGGGTTATCAGACCTTCCCATCTCCTATACTTTCACCAGCTGTGCCACGATTTCCCAGCTCCTCAGATTGCTATTTGTTCCTAAATCATGTCTTTGTTCTGTTGGCCACAGAGTATTACTTGCACATTCTCCCCCTGCTATCTGGAACTCTCCGCCCTTCAAATTCACATAAAGTAAGCTGAATTCTCTTTTCAAAAGTCTTGCTTTTACCATAGCTCTGCTCACGCATAATCTCTTTTGAAATTTACAATGTACTGTACAGTTTGTATCATACAGTCAACATTATTATGTTAGTCAGTCAGTATTTCGGTATTTTAAAGTCTTTGCATAATTTGCATACATATGTGTTTAACATTAATGTGATTACTCAGAGTAAGAGATCAGTTTTGAAAGCACTGTCTAAGAATGTATGAGATCTATGGAGAGTAAATTTCTTCTGTTCATTTGACAGAATTATCATTCACTGAAAAGTAGAAAAACTTGCAATACTAAAATGCTACCCACATAGCTCTAAGGGCAAATATTTTGTATAAAGCAGGAGAGTAAAGACAGCTACACCACCTGGAAACAGCCCTGCGAGCACTGTGCCAGCTTTATTTACTTAGGGAATATCATCATGCTGTTTGTATTTCACCGTGATGTCTCATGCTGGCTTTCAGGAAATCAATTTCAGGAACACTAAATTAGGGTGAGTGACCCACACAACTAGATTCACTCTGAGATCAACACTAGCTTCCGCAGAGGCCCTCATTAGGGGAAAGACAGTTGGAGGGAGATTGCAACAGCAGATAATCAGCCTATGCCTTTACCAAGGATTCACTTTGTTGAGGACTGAGGGTCAAGTGAAAATAAAGGAGGTGCCACAACAACTTCTTGTAGCTCAAAAGAGACACTATAAAAGGATGCTCCTTGTAGTTCTTGCAGTTTTGCTGATGCATGCAATTTCACCAATACTTTAAGCAGATGTAGGTAGGTGAGGAGGAGGGAATGCATGTCATATGGCACATGGGAACTCTTAGGGCTGGGATAATACTTATTAAGGGGCCATCCATCTCACCATCCATAAAGTCTTCTGGGGGTGTGGTAGTCCATCCTGTAACTTGATGTCAGTCCTGTAACATCCCCACAAGCAGTCGGGAGGACATAAGTATTTCATGGTACAACTACCTACAGGGCCCAGAAGCCCTTGCAACTATGCAAGAGCTTCTGATACCTCTAATATGCTGTAACTGCAGCACAGAGTGGACTTTTTCAGTTTCCCTACTGCTGGCAAGGAGGGACTAGCACTCAATCACCATACCAGAAATTATTATCGATAGAGAGAGAGTGGCCAGTCTACCAGCTTAGACATGGGAGAAAGTCTGAATCCAAAGTTTTTCAGGAAGTTTATGAGATTCTAGGATCTATAAAATTCAGGCCACTACACCTTTTAACTCTCAATGGCTGCACTGGCTTGCAGTTCAGCTGGCTACCTTTATAAAATGCCATCAAAGGGACTGGGATCAGGCTATCCCATTCCTCCTGATAGTGCACAAACAGCAGTGAGTGGAAACACAAAATTAATGTTGTTGATCCTCATGTTAGAGTATGAGTGGAGTCCCCTAGAAAAATCTCTTGTACAGACTTCTGCAGTAGAATTTAATTCAGATCATGTGCACTATTTGGACTCCATTCATTTGCTAAGAAAATTTTGAAAATAGCCTCAAGTAAGAGGTGAGGTGTAAGATCATATAGAGAAACTTTAAAAGGGATAAAAAGGTTTGTTTTCATAATCCCTAGGGAAAGAAGAGTAGATCCCATAAATAGTACACATTTGGATACATGAGGTTGTGCATAGGAGACAGATGAATCTAAATATCATGCCTAAATTTGTACATAAAGATCACTTGAAGAGCACAGAAATTCAATGCTCTGTCAGAAACCAGGATGATATATGTTTGAAGGCACATAATTGTCATTTACTTCCAAAGAGGAGGGGGAGAGGGCAAAAGAAACAGCGATACAAACACAGGGTTAAAATCCATACCATAACATTATCGCTCAACTCGAGAAAGGGAAGTCAGTTTACCAAGAAAATTAACTTAAAAGGAAATTACATTTCCTGAACACATCTGTAAAAAGTAACTCTGTACTGTTGTATGTACTGTAAGAAGTATTGTGTTTATATGTAATTAGTTACTATAATCCAATATTTTAACAACCCAGATGAAGACTTGAAACGCAAAAAATATACAGTGTGATAACATCTTTTATCCATCTGATATGGATTACCCTCATTGCCTGTTTATAAATAGAAGAACATGGCTAAACAGATGGCCACTAAGAGTATAATTCTTTTCCATGCAGGAACCTCAGGTACAGGAGCAAACTGCTGCATAAGCAATAGGACTGGTAAAAAAGAGCATTCAGGGGTAGAATTTAATCCAAAGTGATGTCAGGTATAACATTTCGAAAGCAATACACAGTGTGTAGTGTGCCAGAAAAGTAGTTTGGGGTAGTAATTCAGATATTTATCCAACTTCATATCTGAATTTCATGACTTGAGCTCACCTTTAGTTACAATCTGAAGGCAAAACATGCTTAGGTAATATAAAAAAGGTTGCTCTTAAACTCACAATAGTCATGGAATCTGTGTTGACATTTGACCAAATTCTATGGTTCTTTGCAAAATTCCCACTGACTTCGGTGAGAGTTATGCACAATTAAAAATCACAGATTTTGGCCCATTCTGGGTGTCAAGTTAAGGACTTTCAGAGCATGACCACCATAAGTTTTGTTTTCAGAAATATTTTAGAGCATTTGTTTCAGAGCTGATTGACCAGAACAGTTCCTTACCGTTTCTGTTTCCTTTTACTTTTGTTAATGTAACACATCCATAAAAATGGGGTGAGTTATAGACAAACTGTCTCTGACCAAATTGTCGACCTTTACTCTGAATTTCCTAATTTTTTGTGGGTTTGTCATACTCAATCTTGTTTTAAACATAATTGTTTGTGGTTTAATAATTTCTTTTCCTTCTGTAGACAATTCAACTTTCTTCATCCCAAATGAGTCTTTAAAAGCCTGCTTGAACACTGCTTGTAGCCAACCGGAAGCATCTCATATTTTTTTATGTCAAGTGAATACATGTTCCTTTTGTAATTAGAAAATAAAAGGGTACTGAATTTCAGTGCAGTATTTGTTGTAAAGGAATTGCTAACAATCCCAAAGTTAGAGAATTTTTCTACAGCAAAAAGATTAAATTAATTGAAAGATTTTAAAACTAATATAATGTACTGTTCATCATACAATGGCTGTAATAAAGAACGTGTTAAGTGGTTTAGTGAATGATCAAAGACACGCGTGGTCCAATAAATGTTCAACGATTAGGAAAGTAGGAAGTCTCTCTTGGTATCTTTTGACATCCCATGTAGAGTTCTCTAGTAGGAAATATATTTTGCTTCTATGATTATGATATAAAAATGCATAAACCGTTAAAATATCCACATGCAAATAAATTGTCTTTAATCTTTGCAGAGGACACATCCCTGTTGCTGTTATTGGACAGAAATGTCCATTAGTTTGTCCTTTGTGTTTTGACTACTTGCCTTTGCATACACTATCCACATGTTTATCTGAGACTGGAATTAAAAAAAAAACAACCCCAAAACCATTGATGTTAACTACAAATCTGTCATGTTTATCAGATAAAGATTATTTCATGTATGTTGTAACTGAGGCAATTCTCTGGGTGAAGTCACACAGCTCACCAAGACAACAGCAACCACTCTGCTTTAATAAATGAAAAAAGACATTGAGAATAAAAACATGCTGATTTACAAGAACAGAGTGCCTGTTAATCCAAACATTGCATACCTAATGTAATATGCAGGCATTAGGCAAGGTTTCTTTTTGGGACTAAGGTATTTTAGTAATCAGGTTTGAAAAATAATTATTCACCTTCCCCAGGAAAGCAATTCTAGTCCCCTATCCGTTTCTTTGGTACAGTGTAATGAGTTTACTATATGCTAGTATAAAAAGCAAAGGAAGTAGGATATAACCTCTGTGTTCTTGAATTTACTTCCTTTCATTGTAACATGTTCTTACTTTATGTGGATTATCCAGATCTTAAAATGAATTCAAAAATTGACTCAGTCTCTTTCCTCCAACTCCCCCTTCCCACCTTTCACCCCCCCCATCCCATTTTAATATGAAGCCAAACTAAACATTCTCAAATTATTCAGCAGACTCTGCAGAGTCTGGCCATGTTGGCATTTGTATCCTCCTTCACCAATGGCAAAACATCTATTTAATCATTGCTGTAGTTAAAATCAATTCATCATGGAGCCAACAGATCCAGACAACACTGGCGGAAGGAAGAAAGGATTATCTTGGATGGACCCTTATCTTCACCACAAAAAACTGTAAATAATCAAAATGGCACACACCATTCTCATTTGGCCAAAACTGCCATTGAAAAAATGAGCTAACAGCTGCACGTTTTTACTTGTTGAATTTGAGTACATGAAATGAACCTAGTACTTAGTCTAATATAGGGGGAATCAAAGAACTGTTGCTTTACTCAGTACTTCTCCAAAGATGTTTGAACTGGAACAGAATTAATTTTAATGGGCATCCAACATCTGGAGAAGCCCCTTAAGAATTACAGAAAGCCAAGTTTACCCATTTAAAAGAGTCCCAAATCTCTACTGAGAAAACACCAGAAGGAAGGGAAAAGAAAAATTGTCTCCAACCCTTGCAAATATATGTGGGAGTTATCCCAGAATTACTTCGTGGTTTGCAGTATAAGAGATTTACTTGAAAATTATTTCAGAGCTAGTAGCTCCTTTGATCATCTGATAAAGCTGGTTAAGTCCTAGCCTTAATTTGCAATAACTTTTGGGCCATGTCCTAGTAACAGCAGTTTTTTGAGGCTTGGAGAAATGGAGATGAACCCTTTTTTGTAAAAGCACAATTCTACCTTATGACAGCATAGTAACCTTGAGGAAAAACACTTTAAATCTCCAGGGTGGGGAGAGGCAGTTCTTATTGCCTCTTTTCCGTTTTTCTCCCAATTATCTAAAATTGGCTGCTAAGCTTTCTGTCTGGAAAGTAAAAAAACAGGGTGTCTATGCAACTGTCTTTTTTTACCAGTCCTATTGCTTATGCAGCAGGTGGCTAAAGCATGAATGATTCAAGCCAGACAGGTTGTTTGCACTTACAGACATCTGCAAACTTCCTAAACTCACAGATAATGGGTTTTTGGTGTCAGTTCACCAATGGTTTAATTAGGCCCTAAAAAGCTATAAAAGCTGGTTCTACTAGTTTTAACCATATAGTAACTACAGATTTCATAGCACATGTTACATTCAAGAAGAGTATCTCACTGTGAACTTTCACAGACTCATCATTGTGATCATCCTGAACTTTGCACTCATTTCTGTAGCACAAAGAATAACTGGTTTTCTGACAAAATAATCTTTTGGTTCTTTTATAGAAGCAGAGTATTATAATAAGCCCATATTAAAATAGCTGGATTCTACCTTTTTTCTTTAGGGGGAAAAAGAGGAAGAGTTTTTGGGAGAAGGGAACGGGAAAAGAAAAGGGAAAAACAGAGAAACAAGAAAAGTTTCTGAAGAGTTTTCCTTTTCTGCTTGGTATGATTTTAATAAACTGTGACCCTATTAAAACCACCACGCCATACACTTTTGTAATCAGTTCTCTTTTTGTAATTGTGCCAATGTTGTATCCACTGTGTATGAATCAATGCCAGATAAATATGGCTGTGCTTCAAGAAGCACTACTTTTCAAAGCCTTATCCTGAACTCTCTGGCTCAAGTACACAAATTTGAGGGACAAATGTCTCTGAAAAGTACAGAGTCTACAGTACTTTCCAACCCTTCTCTTCTGCATGGCTCTTCTGCATGTGTTCATAGGCCAGCAAACATCAAATGAGACATGTAGGCTGAAGCCAAATAATTCAGACTAAACTGATCAAGTTTACCCACTCAATGCAAGATGTTTTTAGTTCATAAGACCTTTTTTTCTTTTGTAGGCTAATTAAAACAGCTTGACTAAGACTTACTGAAATATTATGTTCCTTGCCATTCAAAAATTGTGTGAGCCAATGCCAGCACTCCTCCCAATTTGCTTTTAAAACCATATGCAGCTCTATTAAAGTTTTAAACCTGCTTGAGGTATCCACAGCTGCTTCTAATATTCTGACCGTTAAATCCTCCTCTTCCTCCCTGACTGAACCTCTATGAAGTGTGCCAAACAGTTAATTTTATTTTGTTTTTCTGGCCCCTTACATAATGCCGCCTTATTCAAACACAGGGAAAAACGTATGACTGAACAACTAAAATGTGTGTTCCAAAATCCTATGGATACCCTTTAAAGCTTTTTTAGTTGTCTTTCTAACTAAATAATTGTATTTTGGCATTTCTTAAGTGCTTGCAATACCAAGTATAGAGAATCTAGGCAACAGCAGGAATACTGCAAAGCACTATCCAGTTTTATAAAGAGAAAAATGAAAAAGCTTAGATAGCAACAACTGTAGGCACTAAGAACTGTAGGTTTATCCTAATGAAAAGGCACATCAAGCCAGTTTTGTCTTCTCTTCTCTCTCACTTGTCATGTCTGGAAGTCAGCCTGCTTAAGGAAATTAGTATTCATTTTTAAATAGGCTTGGACAAATATAGCAGAATATGATATTATTTTTATTATGGGACTATAGATGAGTGCTATAGCTTTGCAGATAACAATTACTTTTACTGTCTACTTTTCCATTAACCCAATCTTGAAATGGCTACTCGGCTTTGCTGACTTCAACAAGAGTTTTCCCTTAGTAAAGACTGACCTCAGGATTTGACCTTTAAAATTTTCAGTCTAAGGATTTGTCTTCACTACCAGTAAATCAGAGCTGTTGCAATCGATGCAGCGGGTGTCTATTTAGCAGATCTAGTGAAGACCCACTAAATCAATGTCAGAATGCTCTCCGGTCGAGTGCGGTACCCCAACTCCCTGAGAAGAGTAAGGTAAGTCGACCGGAGAGCGTCTCCCATTGACGCAGCACAGTGAAGACACCAGGATAAGTTGACCTAAATGACATAGCTGACATAGCACAGAAGGAAGAAAATTTGCAGAGACTTTTACAGGTGTTTTCAGGAAACTCCAGAAACAGAAATCCTAGGAACAAAGCACATTTACACCAGTAGGGAAAACACTAAGGAGGAAAAAGAGCTATTGAAGCTAACAGTACATTATTGTCCCAAGAATGAATGGGCATCAATTGGCCATGAATAAATTCAGGCTGGCAATTAGAAGAAGGTTTCTTACTATAAGCGGAGTGAGGTTCTGGAACAACCTCCCAATCGGAGTAGTGGGGGCAAGAGACCAAACGGATTTTAATATGCAGCTTGATAAATTTATGAATAGGATTATCTAATAGGGTTGCCTGTGACAGCAGGGGTCTGGACTCAGTAACCCAGGTAGTCCCTTCCAATCCTATGTCCTTTGCTCCTATGCAAAGCAGCAGAGAAAGAGACAGAGACGCTGTATTGATCACATTCATATAGTATACATACTGTGTACAGGCCACCCACTAGGAGAAAAACTAGCTCTGGTGGGAAAGGCAGGGGGGGTGGGTGGGCATTCTTCTATCCTTAATACATACCATAGGCTTCCCTGAAACTAGATTTTTTTTTAAAATGGAATCATCGGGGGGGAGGGGGAGAGAGAGAGAGAGAGAAGAGAGAAGAGTTTGAAATAATGGGGATGAGTAATAGGAGGATGCTCCCAAGTTCTAACTAGCTTTGTAAACCTCAAAAATAGCCTGTGAGGTTTGGAAAATCTCAAACTGCACTAGGTTTAAATATCCCCACATAAAATAGTGTTTTAGTTGAAAACTATACATTAAACGTGATGTTAAAACATGTTCTCTTATCAAAGAAATGTGCTGACCAGCATACAGCTGATGTTGCCACAGTAGCACACAGAGCTAGATTTTTAGATGCCTACATTAGAGCTAGACAACATTTTTCAGACAAATAGGGATTTGCTGGGGAAAAAAATCCAATTTTGGGTTGAGTGAACCTATTGTGAATTTGACACACATTTGTTGAATAGTTTTGGACATTTTTTTTCCCAAGCTAGAATAACAAGGGGACTTTGGTGCCATTCACAAAACAGCCAAAAGAGAAAAAGCAGGTTGTGGTGGTGGCACCCTTATTACTTTTAGCCCCGTAGTTAAGACACTCACCCAGGATATGGGTGACCTAGGCTCAATTCCCGACTCTGCCTGGTGTGGAGCAGGGATTTGAACTGGGTTCTCACACCTCCTTAAGAGAGTTCCCTAACTACTGTGCTCTGAGGCATTGTAGTGTGGGACTTTCTCAATCACGCCAGCTGAAATATAAATTTATACTTTGTATAAATACTTGAATAGACAATGGAAGAGAGAGAGAAAGTGACTCTACATCCTGGTAGTCAGAGCACTGCCCTATGAGGTGGGAGATGCAAGTTCAAGTTAGTGCTCCACTGAATACTCGCACACTCACAAATAAGAATAAAAAAAATATTTATACAGTTCTAGCTTACATGTGTCAGACATCTGCACCATGAAAAGTAGGAATTCAGATGGATCAGAGAGACTGTCATCCTCTTGCCATAATCTCATATATTATCCACCCTAGGGATTCCACGGACATAGTAATTGCCTCCAGCCTCAGAACAGTGACCCTGCTTTGACTGACAGTGTCAGTGATTCTCAGCCTGTCTATGGCATCTGTCTTTGGGCTTAGGCAAGAGGGCCTATCACAGGAACACTTCCCACAAATCAAATTATCAGAGGCAACTCAACAGGGACTAGAAGTGCTGTGTAAGCAAAATGTTCAGCCCCTGAATGGAAGTACGATGAATTATCATGTGTTGCTATCAAATAATCCCCTCTGGCCAAAGCAGGAGCTCTGCAGTGGTACTTCAGAGCTTGTCACATCACAATCTTGCCCTCTGCTAACAACATGGAGACTTTGGGTAGGGAAAAAATGGATATCACAAACGAACATAAAAATAGAATAGAAAAATAGAGTGGCTAATTACAGGAGGGCTACAGCACTATTATTCACTCAGTGAGAAGACTTCATATTTCATATTTCTATCTGGACGCATGGTACTGGCTTGCTTTCTTGTTTTCAAGTGAGAAGACTTCATATTTTCACGTATGGTGCAGCACAATGTGTATAGGTTTTTTTTAGGATAATGATTAGTGAGCAAAATTGTATCCCTTTGTATAAGTGAAAGCCAACAGGAAAATAAATAAAAAGTGATTACATTATATTTTTCCTTTAAGAACCTAAAAGATTCTGATAAAATGTATTGGGACAGTGTATTTATGCAAAAAAATTCTCAAGTCAGCTTAAAGCAAATTGCGGGGCTGGGACAGGGGAGAAAATAAATGTTCTCCATTATTCTGTTCATTCCCTCAGAAGCACCTGGCATCAGCCACTGTCAGAAGACAGGATACTGGGCTAGATGGACTATTGGTATGATCCAGTATGGCCATTCTTATGTTTCTTTAGACTCTGATTCAGATCTTACTTATGCCTCTGCAAAAGACTCCACTGACATCAAAGGAGTTACCCTGTAGCATGACATGTATCAGATTCAGAATCAATACCTTAATTTTCTTTTCAAATGTATGCATTGCACCTTCCAAGATCAACTGCAAATACATTGTAAATAAGAACTAGAGAAGTGCTTGTCAAGGTAGATATCAAAATGGGTGTTCTTAAAAATAGCTGAAATTTGATTTTTAACATGTAATAGTAAAGTATAACAAAGAAATAATAGCAATTACTCTATATATCATTTGATTAATAGAAAAAATAGCTACTAAGATTATTTCCTTGGCCATCTCTCTGAGCACATCTACATGCTCTTTTGAATGTATTGACACTGCCCTATCCTCCAGGGTATCAGGTTCTTATCTTCAAGGTCCTCTACAATTCTTCCCCTCATACTTATCTACTCTTCTTTCTTAACATATTTCCGCTCTGCTCCACCAAACAACAGCAGGATCTACCACACATGAATCCAGTCCTCCCACAAATGTCTATATTTTCAACCCCATCCCTTGGGCATGGAATGCCTTCCTGGAATTGGCCACTAGGCTCCTTGTTCAAAAGCCTTCTCAAGAGCAACGTCTGCTGTGATGTCAAACAAGAAATCAGCCAGCATATAATGGCTGGGCCAAGGGTCAGGAAGGAAAATTTAATACTTATATAATCATACATAATTGCATAGAAACAAAAAGCAAACATATATAAAATTAGATATGTGAGTTTGTCTCCTTCTCTCCCCCACCTATCCTAAGGTGCTGTTGGGGGCAGGGGCCATGGTGCCTCCTCTTTATACAGCACCTGGCCCAACAGGGCCTTGATCCAGATTTGGGATCCTGGGTTCTACTGAATTATTAATGTTTAATGAATAATGAAAGAGCAGCAAACATACAGTTCATTTTCTGATTTAATAATTATCTGCAGTAGGCCATCGTGATCCGAGATATTGTCACGTTTAGGTATTATAGATAGAAGTCTAAAAATATGTGGTCTTTGACCCTAAAAGACTAGTATGAAAGGATCATAAAACAAAGAAAAAAAATTTAACCCAAGACAGAGAGCTTCTGCAGAACCCTTTTCAAGTAAGCCACATTGTATAATTCCCACACCACAACTACCACAATGGACATGCAGTGAAACACATTCTTGGTGTAACTACACTGACTTCAGTAGAGTTACACTGAGGACTGAATTTAGCTCACTGCAATTTAAGCTGAGCCAGTGATTTATAACTGTTTCCAAACACCACTACATTTTACGTTTATCTCATCTGACCTGTCTCACTCCTGTGTTAATATAATGGGACAGACAAGAAAAATCTTTGTATACCAGCTTCTATGGCTGCTTTTAAGACAGCCTATGCACTTTAATCAGAATAATCAATCGGTTTTTGTGCCATTAAATATCCATACTGTATTTTATCACACAGAGGTATGAGAGAGCATCTCAGCTGTAAACAACAATTGTTATATTTCAAGAGACCTACAGCGTGGGTGAGCTATGAAAGTCACTATAGTGAGGAAAGATAATATTTAAATCTGATGGGCAATTTTTGCAGAGCTACTGCAAACTCTTTGCATGACTGGCACACTTTGGGAAAAGAATTGACTTGTGAGTTAAATGAGCTTGCAAGTTATTTCAGTTTCAAATCTCCATCAGTATCTGATTTCACCTAGTAAAAATAAGCCTAAAAATAGAGGAAGAGAGAAGAATGAGGCAAGCCAATAGAGTTGCTCAAAAGAAATATAATTCCTAGACGTAAGGCCATACATTAGGGTCCCACTTCATGTGGTTCTCATAGAGAAAATTAATGAGAATGTGAAGATGGGGAGGAAAAAATAGATTGAGCCTCCGGAAAGAGCTAACTTAACCAGGAAAGAAAAAGAAGGAGGTTTAGATTTTCAGAAGCGACTAATGATTCTGATGCCCTCAATCTTTGGATGGCCAACTTGAACAATCTAAAAGGGGGCTGATTTTGCGATGATGGGTTGCTCAGTTGTATCTGAAAATCAGGCCCCTTTGAAGTGCCTCAAATTGGGCACCAAAAATGTAGGCAGGCAAAATCAGTAGTCACTTATGAAAATATGGTGAAACATACAGAGGTATAGAAATATTACATATTCAAGTGGGACAAATTTACTTCTAATCCATAACTTTTCATGTATTTGCCCTTCTCTCTACTCCACACACTCAAAACATACCAACACAAGGCAATTAACTATTACACTTACAATTCATTATCTCCCCACACACAGGAGCACTGAACTTATTGGGGAAAGAGATACACTATAGTTGTGTTTTGTTAAACCTCTTGCCTTTGTCGTACTGGCTGCAGAACACTATAGCATATCTTTGCTAGGCCCATTTACTGTACACCTGGAAAAGGCATGCTACAAAATGATGTTCCTGTGGCTGCAGACATCTCACCAACCATTTATCTTGCTACCTCTGGGACTGCTCACTTGCCTTCTTAATGGGTATAATTTTATTAGTCAGTGGTTCCCAATCTGGGGGCCAAGGTCCACCAGTGGTCCACACAGAGCTATCTGGTCACATGGTACTGACTAGCTTTCTTGTTTTCAATTGCTAAACTACATCAATACTTCCTTGTCTAAAGGATGTTATTCAGTCATCAATGAGAACAAAGATGCATACACATGACTGTGAAAGGGAGAGGATGTGATCCTCAAAAAAGTTCTCTATAAAGATGTGGACTACACTATGGAAAAGTTTGAGGATCATTTTATAAATATCCCATCTCTATATAGCTGAATTGTTCTTTTTCCAGACTTTTTTTTTTAAAGCTTTTGAATCAGTATCACCCCCTTTTTCCCTTTAGAAAAGTGGTCAGACCAAATGGACGTGGGGCCTCCGTTTCTGGCAGCTGAATGCAAAGACTGTGTAAAACCCATGGTGAGATAGAGAAGGGGGGAGTTCTCAAGTTACCTGAAATAGTGTGTTTTGCAACCAACTTTTTTGGAAACTCTCTCCCTGGAGCTATCCTGTCTGTATACACACAGTAAGATTGCTTGATATTTGTAGAACTGAAGTGGTTACCTACTGTATCTTTGGGTAATGTCCCATTTTGACTTCGCTATGGCAAGGACATTTATTTTCTCCCTGTTTCTAACAGATATCTATCAATTTTATACGCAAGTGACATACTTTAGTATCTTCATCTCCATAGCATTTTGAATCCCTTCATTCTCATTTTGATTTTCCTCAGGTTTATATTCCCAGCCGACTTTGAAGATTCAGAAGCAGATCTCAGCTGGTAGAAGTCGGCATAGATCTGCTGACTTTAATGGAACTATGTAGATTTACACCAGCTTAGGACTCAGCCCTTACTCACTCATGTCATGCTCAAGGGTATAATAAACATTATGCTTTAGCACTCAGATACACAATATTTTTTCAAATTCATGCAGGGAAGTGGAGGCTCCCCAAAGGAGGCAGAATATGCTTTTCCTACCTTGTTTTGAGTCAGAAACCATGTGATTGTAACCCAGCACTCTAAATGGACACTGAGTATATCTCTGTGTGTTAAGGTTTGGCTGCCCATTTTCAGACATTACCAGCCTCCTGAAACCAATGTGATCACTAACGAAAACGTATTACTGTTATTTTAAGTAAAACCAAGTACAATACAAATACAAATATCACAAGGGGAAAACACATCCCTCCTCCCAAACTGCAAGAGTTTTGAAGCTTTTTGTGTAAATTGATCCTGGACCTCTCTGACCCATGCAACAGGAAAAAAATAGTTTTGGATTTCTTTAAGCCTTCCAATATTTTTCATCACTCCCACACAATTTATTTGCAGTGAAAGGAGATCTTCTCCAACTGTTTGTGTTCCCTCCTCCCCACTACTAGTTCTGCAAACAGATCGACATTATTAACCATACATACGCATCACTGAATTAACAATAATAGCTGTATTTCTACAGGAACTAATATTATGCATCTTTAAAAAAATGTTATTTAAGGAAACATGATTTTATTGAATAGTGGCCTATGATTACTGGAATTTTTTAGTATGTGTAACTTGGGACAAAAAGGCAAATATACACTGGCAGAAAGATGCACAAGCAGAGTTTCACTGAGTGAACATTTACTGCTAAGAGAGTCAGTTATGGGCAGGATGTGAGGGGCAGCTCAGTTTTCATCTTTAGAGCAATGAGCAATTGTCTGTGTGGAATTTATGAGCTACTTTACTTATCAGTATTTCCTCAGACTTTTCAAACAGCCCAATTCATTACCCTTTCCTCATACGTAGTTTGTACATGAGCGGGCTTGGCTATACTGTGCAGAAATGGACATGCACTGTACTTTGTACCATACGGTACAAGGAAATAGGGGCAATGGCATGCCAACCCTATTTATTATGGTAAGTGAGGGGGAAAACCACAATAATTCATAGAATCTAAGGCCAGAAGGGACCATTCTGATCATCTACTCTGACCTCCTGTATAGCACAGGCCATACAACTTCCCCCAAATAATTCCTGAGCAGATCTTTTAAAAAAAACCATCCAATCTTGACTTTAAAATTCCAAGTGACGGAGAATCCGACACAACGCTTGGTAAATTGTTCCAATGGTTAATTACTCTCACAGTTAAAAAATATTCCTTATTTCCAATCTGAATTTGTCTAGCTTCAACTTGCAGCACTGGATCATGTTATACCTTTCTCAGCTACACCGAAGAGCCCATTAGTAAATATTTGTTGTCACCACATACGTACTTACAGCCTGCAATCAAGTCACCCCGAACTTCTCTTTGTTAAGTTAAATAGATTGAGCTCTTTGAGTCTATCACTATAAGGCACATTTTCTAATCTTTTAACCGTTCTCTTGCTTCCTCTCTGAACACTCTCCAATTTATCAATATCCTTCTTGATTCATGGACACCAGAACTGGGCACAGTATTCCAGCAGCAGTCACACCAGTGCCAAATACAGAGGTAAAATAACCGCTCTTCTCTTATTCGAGCTTCCCCTGTTTATTCATCCAGGATCACATTAGTTTTTTTGGCCACGGCATCACATTGAGTGACAAAGAGACCTGTGGCACCTTATAGACTAACAAAAGTATTGGAGCATAAGGTTTCGTGGTGAAAATGTCCAGAGGCAGGTATAAATATGCAAGCAAGAATCAGTCTAGAGATAATTAGGTTAGTTCAATCAGGGAGGATGAGGCCCTCTTCTAGCAGTTGAGGTGCGAACTCCTAGAGGGGAGAAACTGCTTTTGTAGCTGGCTAGCCATTTACAGTCTTTGTTTAATCCTGAGCCGATGGTGTCAAATTTGCAAATGAACTGAAGCTCAGCAGTTTCTCTTTGGAGTCTGGTCCTGAAGTTTTTTTTGCTGCAGGATGGCTATCTTTAAATCTGCTATTGTGTGTCCAGGGAGGTAGAAGTGTTCTCCTACAGGTTTTTGTATAGTGCCATTCCTAATATCTGACTTGTGTCCATTTATCCTTTTACGTAGGGACTATCCAGTTTTGCCGATGTACATAGCAGACGAGCATTGCTGGCACATGATGGCGTATATTACGTTGGTGGACGTGCAGGTGAATGAATCGGTGATGTTGTGGCTGATCTGGTTAGGTACTGTGATTGTGTCGCTGGTGTAAATATGTTGGCAGAGTTGGCATCGAGGTTTGTTATATGGATTGGTTCCTGAGTTAGAGTTACTATGGTGCGGTGTGTAGTTGCTGGTGAGAATATGCTTCAGGTTGGCAGGTTGTCTGTGGGCAAGGACTGGCCTGTTGATTTGTTTCCTTATTTCCTCATGTGAGTATTGTAGTTTTGAGAATGCTTGGTGAAGATCTTGTAGGTGTTGGTCTCTGTCTGAGGGGTTGGAGCAAATGCAGTTATACCTCAGCGCTTGGCTGTAGACGATGGATCATGTGGTGTGTTTGGTATGGAAGCTGGAGGCATGAAGGTAGGCATAGTGGTCGGTGGGTTTTTGGTATAGGGTGGTGTTAACGTGACCTCACTTATTTGCACTGTGGTGTCTAGGAAGGGTACCTCCCGTGTAGATTGGTCCAGACTGAAGTTGATGGTGGGGTGGAAGCTGTTGAAATCATGGTGGAATTCTTCCAGAGTCTCCTTCCCATGGGTCCAGATGGTGAAGATGTCACCAATGTAGCTTAGGTAGAGAAGGGGCATGAGTGAACAAGAGATGAGGAAGCATTGTTCCAGGTCAGCCATAAAAATGTTGGCATATTGTGGGGCCATGCGGGTGCCCATAGTGGTGCCACTGGTCTAGAGGTGTATATTGTCACCAAATTTGAAATAATTGTGCGTGAGGATAAAATAACAGAGCTCAGCAACCAGTTGTGCTGTGGCATCATCAGGGATACTGTTCCTGACAGCTTGTATTCCATGTGTGTGTGGGATGTTTGTATAGAGAGCCTCCACATCCCATCCATGGTGGCTAGGATGGTGTTTTCTGGAAGATCACCAATGCATTTAGTTTTCTCAGGAAATCAGTGGTGTCATGGAGATAGCTGGGAGTGCTGGTGGCGTAGGGTCTGAGTAGAGAGTCCACATATCAGGACAGTCCTTCAGTGAGAGTGCCAATTCCAGAGATAATGGGGCATCCAGGGTTTCCAGGTTTGTGGATCTTGGGGTAGTAGATAGAATAACCCCAGTCGGGACTCTAAGGGTATGTTGATTTGTTCCTGTGTTAGTGTAGGGAGTATCCTGAGTAGATGGTGCAGTTTCTTAGTATTTTCCTCAGTAGGATCTGAGGAAAGCGGCCTGTAGAATTTGGTATTGGAGAGTTGTCTGGCACCTTCCTTTTGGTAGTCAGACCTGTTCATGATGACAACTGCACCTCTTTTATCAACCTCTTTGATTATAATGTCAGGGTTGTTTCTGAGGCGGTGGATGGCATTGCGTTCTGCATGACTTAGGTTATGAGGCAAGCGATGTTGTTTTTCCACAATTTCTGCCTGTGCACATCGGCAGAAGCATTCTATGTATAGGTCCAGACTGTCATTTCAATCCTCAGGAGGAGTCCATGTGGAGTTCTTCTTCTTGTGTTGTTGGTGGGAGGGTATTGTGTATCAGTGCGCTGTTCAGTGTTATCTTGAAAATATTCTTTGAATTGAAGACGGGGAAAGTAGGCTTCCAGATCACTGCAGAACTGTATCATGTTCGTGGGGGTGGTGGGGCAAAAAGAGAGTCCCCGAGATAGGACAGACTCTCTGCCGGGTTGAGTGTGTAGCTGGATAAATTGATGATATTGCTGGGTGAGTTAGTGGTACCACTGTTGTGGCCCCATGTGGCAGGTAGGATTTTAGACAGCTTATGGTCCTTTTTCCTTTGTAGAGAGGTGAAGTGTGTAATGTAGATCTCCTGTCTTATTTTAGTAAAGTCTGTTTGTGTGGAAGGTTGGTTATTTATGAAAGTCTCCAGGTTGGAGAGCTCTTTTTTGCATCACATTGAGAGCTCATGTTCAGCTGACTAGCCAACACAACCCCATAATCATTTTCCAGACTTACTGCTCCCCAGGATAGAGTTCCCCATTGTGTAAGTATGGCCTATATTCTTTGTTCCCAGATCTATACAGCTACATTTAGCCATATTATTATTTACTACATTTACCCAGTTTACTGAGTGATCTAACCCACTCTGAATAAGTGACCTTTCCTTTTTGTTATTTACCACTCCTCCACATTTTTGTGTCCTCTGAAAACTTTATCAGTGATGAATTTATGTTTTTTTTCCAGGTCATTGATAAAGATGTTAAATAAATGATGGTTCTCCATTTATTGTTAAATTTTGAGACCTATCAGTTAGCCAGTTTTTAATTCACTTAGTGTGTGCCATGTCAATTTTTTATCATTCTAGTTTTTTTAAGCAAAACGTCATGCAGTACCAAGTCAAATGCCTTACACAACTTTAAGTCTATTACATCAACACTATTACCTTTATCAACCAAACTTGTAATCTCATCAAAAAAATCTCAAGATAGTCTTTCAAGATCTATTTTTCATAAACCCATGTTGATTGTCATTAATTACATTGCCTTGCTTTAGTTCTTAATTAATTAAGTTCTTTATCAGCCACTCCATTATCTTGCTCGATGTAAGGCTAAAAGGCCTAGAATTACCCAGGTCATCTCATTTACTCTTTTTTTTTTTTAAATTGGCACAAGATTAGCTTTCTCCAGTCTTCTGGAACTTCCCCAGTATTCCAAGACTTATTGAAAACTAACAATTACTGTCCAGTGAGCACCTCAGCCAGCTCTTTGATAATTCTTAGATGCAAATTATCTGGACCTGCTGATTTAAAAATGTCTAATTTTAGCAGATTCTGTTTCACATCCTCCTGAAATACTAGTGGAATGGAAATAGTGTTTTTACTATATAGTGTTTACTATGTGTGTGTAGAAGTGTAATCCAGCATAGCCTTCTTCCTCAACTGTGGCTTTTTGGGCATCTGGTAAGGTGTTCTCAAATGATTCCCAAATATCATTCACATTTTTCTGATTACATTCTTCCTCCCAGCTGATATGGCTCATAAGTGTTTTCAGCTTGATGAAACTGACCCTACTAAAGTCCAGACCAGTAAAATATATATTTAACTGGTCTGGACTTTACTCTGCTTGCACATGATAAATGCAATCATCAAGTCATGATCACTTGTACCGAAGACACCATTAAGTTTTAGTTCTGTGATCAGTTCCTCTTTATCTATTAGGACAGGGTCTAATATAGAATTCCCCTGTGATTGCTGCAACACTTCTTGAATTAGGAAATTGTCATCTATACTGTTTAGAAATTCCAAGGACATCAACATAGCAGTCACAATAAAAAGTCACAAACAGAAAACAGAAGAGTGTATAGTGTCTGATAAACAAATTTAACTGGGGGGGGGAGGGGGAGAGCGAGCATGTCAACAGAGAGTAAAGTCTTTTTATTTCCTTTGCCAGGCTTGCATACATCATCTCACCTTCTGTTTAACATTGAGAATGTATACAGGAATCTATTCTCCTTTTGAGCCAATCCCTTTCATGTATAAGGATGAGATGTCTGCAGCAAGAAAGAACTAGCTGATTATCAGAATCTACCAGTCATATGTCAAAGTGCAGATGGACCAGGATCACAAAAGTTCACATATATACCCAAACTTTCCCAAAGCCGAGGGATTTGTTCTGGGCCCATTTCTCAATGCAAAGCTCATTAGCTTTCTCATTCTTCATTTCTTTCCTGTTAATCATTTGAAACTCAGTTACACACACGGTGATTAATGCACACACACTTCAATAAATGGATTCTCCATAAGAGTGGCACCTGTTGTGGCAGTTTCTGTCAAACTTTCATTATAAAACCTCTTTGTGAAAGGTTTTCTAGAGATGTTGGATGAATTTTTTAAAAGCTTTAGAAGTTCAGTCTGGAGAGAGACTCAAAAATTTCAGTGGTTTCTTAAACCATATCTGGGATTCTCAACTTTGAAGAAAGCTGAGGTTCAAATCTAATAATAAAAGGGGAGTCTCATTAGATTTCTGGTACCTCCTGCTTTTGGCTGGGCCAGAAATAACACAAGTACAATTTTTTATGTTTTCACACTTCTGTTTCTGTCTGGAAGTGAAAGTTAAAAGCAATGAAGAAAAATACTTTCTATGTTTGGTTTGTGTTTATTGTTATTTTGAACTGGTTCCTCAATCATTTTATAAATCTGTTTTATTAGATGGGGTAGAAACATTGCAAACTCTAAGACTGGAGGCATTTTATTTATTTATTTGCAAAATTGCACCAGTTGATTTGGTTGTTTTGTTATAAAAAAAACATTTAAACTGTCTGTGCAGTTTGACAACATGTTCTGTGACAGCGTAAGAAGCCACAAACACCTAGCCTTAACAAAATGTACTTTTCAAGCAGCTGGGGTGAAATCCCGGCCCCACTGAAGTTAATGGCAAAACTCCCATTGATTTAAATAGAGTCAGGATGGTCCTTAGTATAAACTGATGACTCTGACATCTTTCTAAAATAACACATTTTAAAATGGCCAAGCTAATAATTTCTAAGAACCCAATATTTTCATAATAAGGGCTTTAAAGTGACAGAGAAAGAGAAGAGCTGAGAGACAGGACGATTACACAGGAGCACAGATCTGAAGTTTTGATTTCTAATTTCAGGTCCTTGGAACTGATTCACCCTCTGTAGCCTTGCGCAAGTTACTTGACTTCTCTGCTTTAGTTTCTTTATTAATAGTAAACTGTAACACTTTATAAAAAGTCTTGTATCACTGGGGTCATTGTGAAAATTAGTGTCTCTTTGTAAGAGCCTGGAAAAGGAGCAGCATGTCGTGATAAGTATTGTTTGTCATTTTTATAAGACTATTGGTACGGGGGGGTGGGGGGGGTGGCTTGGGGTATGGTCTCAGCCCCACCTATGACACAGCCAACTCACCTTCTCACCTGGGATAAATGAATCACATAAGTCAACCAAGCCTCTAGGATAGATAAGGGAAAGGCCTAGGTGCTGGAGAAGGGGAAGACAACTGCAGCAGGCACCCAGAGGAAGCTGCTGAGATCTGCAGAGAGCAGAAATCTTCTGCAAGCGACCCTGAAACAGCAGGAGAGAAAAGACTCTAGGTAGGTAGGGCTGGGAGTGGCCTGCCAAAGCAGGGAAAGACTCCAGGCAGGAAAGCCAGAGAGTTGCTGTTTGGTAAGGATAAGCAAGCAACCCAAAGGGGTGTGTGTGGAGGGAAGAGATGAAAAGGAGCCAAGGAAGGGAAACTAAGCCCACAGTGTGGGCAGAAGTGTGTCAAGAGGTCTGAGTTATTGAAAAAAGACCAGACCCACAGAAAAGAAGGGCTGGGCCCAGTTTGAAACGGGTTTGTTTTTAGGCTTGTATACCCTAGAATGGGTTTGTGGACTCTTTTGTTAATGGCTTAGCCAGAGGACCAAATCACCAAGGCACGGATGCTGCAGGGCTATCTCACACCAGGAGGGACTCTCTGGAGGTGGTAACCCAGTATAAATAGTAAAATTAAAATTTTTATTTTCTAAATCTTCCCACACTCATAAAAAAAGAAAGAAAAAAACATTTTTTATGTTTAAAGTGCATTTAGATACATTTGGCCCCTTTCCCACCCCAAAACATTCATATATAATAAAACAAACCTTGTCCTACATACATATTTAATATACTCAGCCGATTAGAGACCTATTAACTTCATAATGCTTCCAGTAGGCACAATGCAGCATAATGGAGCCGAAGTGTCAAAACTGTGCTTATTATCTCACTGTATCATAGTGGCTCCAGAGGATCTGTAGCAATGTACTGAGTCAGTATTTTTTGCATTATTAATGCTTTTAGTTGTCTACATTTCAATTCATGCTTTCTGCTCTGAGATATGGATAGCTCAGTGGTTTGAGCATTGGTCTGCCAAACCCACGGTTGTGAGCTCAGCCCTTGAGGGGGGCCACTTAGGGATCTGGGGCAAAAATCAGTACTTGGTCCTGCTAGTGAAGGCAGGGGGCTAGACTTGATGACCTTTCAAGGTTCCTTACAGTTCTAGGAGATTGGTATATCTCAGAACATCTTTATAGCAACTGCAGGATGAACTCAAAATGGAGGGACATGAAAGCAACCCAGAAAATAAAAGCATTACGGAGAAATTAAAGTGCACAAATCTGCATTCATATTAAGCTTTTGGGTTCATTTGAAATCTGTCCTCACCACTTATTAAGCCCTTTGGCTAGACAGCAACAGTGAGTTACCCCCCTTTAAATGCAGGGATGCAGCTTGTCCAGCAGGCTCCTAGGAAAGGGGTCATTGTCCGCTTTAAGGCCCCTCCCCCCAAAAGGATAACCTGTTCCAGGTAAAGACGAAAGAAGCAGTACAGCTGGAGCATGTTGGTGGAGAGGAGGGATCCTGACACCAACTCTCCCTAGCTCACAAGAAGGGAGAGAAATGTATTTATACCCAGGATGGTTCTGGGGAAGCCCACTTTAACCTGGACCAGGCTACCATAACCCTTCCTTCCATGGAAGTGGATAAAATACCAGGTTTCATCATTATCTGCTGAGGACTTTACCCCCTGTGATATTCCCCTCTGGTGTTGTCTGGACCAATGATCTGCTAAACCACTCCAATCCTTGACTCTGGAAGCCAGCCTTACCCTGCTCTGCTGTGAGAACCCCTGTACTGCTGGGCTGTTCACACCCAGCCTCTAGCATGTAAGCTGCTCCCAGCTACTTGCAAGCAAATTACACTAGCCAATATCTCCAGTCCAAGACACGACTCTAGAAACCTCTATCTTGCAGTGTCCAGTTATGCCCACTAGACACTGCAAGCTTATATAAGTTTGTCAATTTAACAAAGAAATTGATATGTACCAGGCTTGTTATCCCTAGGGGAGCCTCTGACACACTTGAAACCAAATGCACTGCTTCAGGTAGAATAAACAAACGAATTTATTAACTATAAAGGTAGATTTTAAGTGATTATAAGTCAAAGCATAACAAGTCAGAGTGGTTACCAAAATAAAATAAAATATAAGCATGCAGTCTAAACTCCCAACCCTATTAGACTGGGCAGCAACTAGAGTAAGCATTTTTTCTTAGCCCAGTGGATATTGCAGTCCTTAATATACAGGTTTGCTCCTTAAACCGGGGCCAATCTCCTGTGTTGGAGTCTTGCCCTCTTCTCAGTGTCTTGGTTGCTTGCAGCAGAGGTGGGGGCAGGGGAAAGGCCCAGTATGTGTCCACTCTGCCTGTTTTATACTCTTAGTGCATGTGCTTGTAGAACACAAGTCCAGGCATGTCTGTGTGGCATTGCTGAGTCTCTTTAAGCAAGGTTGAGCAATTCCCCTATGGGGCCTCATGCAGGTGAGTCATTGCATTGGAGTTCTCTTGCTGGACAATGGCTGTTGATGGGCTATTTGACACTCCGCCTGGGCGTTGCTTACTTTCCTTGCTATTGCCTCTGGGGAGCTAATTTACAACATGCTTTAGTGACCACCATACAACACAATTCTCATAACTTTATATGCGTTAATGATACACATATATGGATAGAGAAATGGCTTTCAGCAGATCATAACCTTTCCCCTGATACCTTACAAGGCATGCTTTATATGTGGGATCACGATTATATGAAAATGAACAATATGGGGGTTACAATATGCCCCCCAAGGTACAGAATGTCACCCCCCATTTTCTCGAGGGGCTGTGCAAATCTAAAATCAAGCTTGTAAAATACTGCACTGATGGGATTCTAGCACACACAACTGATGGGAAGCAACCACTGTGCTAAGACTCTTACCCCACCACTTTTGTCACTAAATCAGAATAATATTTTTGCAGGAAAATGTCATTATTATGTACAACGTTTTTGCATCAGTTTGCCTAATTACAAACAACCAATAAGCAGGTTGTTAAAGTGACTTAAGTGAAATAACAATAAAAAAATAACGAATAGAAAATTGCCCGTTCGAGTCTGATGACATGAAATAGAACTGAAACAATCTCCACCATTTAAAATCAAAGGGTCCTTCAAAGTTGTTTTAAGGTAAGTTCAACAACAATTTTCAAAAGTAGGTAATCATCTGGTTTAATCACTATTAAAACAATCATCAATGATAATTGTATTTAGCCCTTGAAGAGTCCTTTTCCCCTGCAAATACAGGCAAGTAACATTATTCCCATTTTTCACATGAGGAAACTGAGGCACAGGAATGTGAAGTAAATTACACAGTAAGTCACTGGTAGAGGCTGGAAGAGAAGATAGGTGTCTTGGCTCCCAGTCCATGCCCTAATCCCTGGACCATGCCATGTCCCTGTTAACCAGGATGTAAACATATTTTTAAAATAAAAAGAACATATAGCGTTGAAGCTTCCAGATTTCTACTGCTCCCAAATATCCCTTCAGTTTTCTCTCTTCCAACATAATGGGTCTCTGACTGGGAGTGCTGGCCAGCACTGAGGAAGGCAGCAATCTCATGCAGTGACTGGAGATACTGAAACAGTGACATATATTTCTAAAACAGTTTTGAACATTTATTTTCAATATATATTCCTGTTTAGTACTATTTATTTAGCTCTCTAAAGCACTGTATTTGTTCACTAGGTTTTCCTTTAACAAAATCATTGCTGTTTATAAATTACACAGTCCCTTTTCGTTCTCTCTTCCTTTCTGTTTCAGAGACAGTTTACAAAAAATGAAGCCCTGTTTACTGCATAGATGTGTTGCCAGGAAATTCCATTGTTGTAGTTAGTGGTGAGTAAAAGTCCTGCACCTTGACTTATGTCTTACTCATCCTAAATCATGTGTAAGCCATGCAGCCTTTTCCTGCTTAATTAAAGTGTTCTACTGTTTTCCAACACTCACCAGGGAGTCATCTTTCTGCGCATGACCATTCTGATTACTCAGCTTTGGTGGTTTTACAGATGTCCTGTAAATCAAATCCCGATGCACAACAGGAAGCATCCACAGCCAAATCCTTTGGAGTCTAGCACAGTACTATCAAGACGCGAGGCCAGGTGTTTGACATTTAGAGTGAAGGTTTGCAGAATACATTTAAAGGGAAAATGCAAGAGACACCCCAACATCTCTGGCTTTTCAAATGAACGGCAGCTGCGTTAATTGGACATTGTCACCTGAATAATTATTTTGACCACATGCTGAAAAGCAGATATTATGCATGAGAAAACATATTCCGTTGTGATGGGCTCACAGTGGTGGCAAAGCAGCAGAGAGGAGTCTCATAAGTAAAAACGGCTAGACAGATAAGGCAGAACAAATGTCACACTGAAAGTGGGTTAGCACAATCCTAATATAGAACTTGGCTAGCTTTGCTCATGTTTTACTCAGAAGGAGTTGCAGACATGTTTAGTGGCTGGCACCTTCTCAGTTTATATACCCAGATCACTCCAATCCTGCCCTAGCCACTTTAGGATTATGCTTCCCTTTGATTTGATTTGCTTATTTTCCAAGTCCTCTCCACTTAGTTTACATAGTGCATACATAAGAGCCATCAGAAAGCTGCACACTTTACACAAGGGAATTATCTACTTGCATTTACCAGACAAAACACTCTGCATTCCTTTACTGAATTTTAAATAAGTTATGCTATCTTTCAGCCAATTTTCTCCTTCCAATAAAAACAAAAAAGAAAGGGTAGTGACATTAAAAACACCATGGGCAACTGAAGAGTTGTACAAACTATTCCACTAATAAATTTGAGAGTAGATAGATGTTTTCCCCCCTCTAGCTTAATTCCCAAACACCCTTGCTGTCAAAAGGATATTGTTAAATCATGGGCTGTCTCCAAACTTCATCCTGTGAATCAGGTCAAAGTGAAACAGAGAGTTGCATTAAAATTAACTACTCTTCATGTGCACTATTTGTAAGTATAAGGAAAAACTACAAAATTAACTCAAGATCTTACTAAATTAGAAAAAGCAGACAGCAGACTTAGACCAGAAATTAACTCTTGCTTTAAGAAAACAAGCAATTCAAATTTGTAATTGATGCCATTATTGTCTATCAAGTACAAGCATTTCTGCCAAAAAGAAACTAGAGAATATTCATGGGCTGGAATCATGATCAAAAATTAAAACCTTTCCTGAAAAAGGCCTGCTTTTATTCTGTGACTATTTATTCTTCCCACATCACATTTTAATAAGTGGTGAGCCTAGCAATAAACATACAATTTTGGAGCATACTTTCCCTTCACTATATGGAACACAAGACATCCTGTATTCCTAAAGGTATATGGCAAAATTTCTGTTGATCAGGTAAATCAAAACCAAAATAGAGTGTCTACTTGATCCTACAGTAAAACTTAAATCATATAGTGGCTCATCCTGAGCAATGCTTAGCACCTTCAACTATCATTGACTTCATCTGGAACGAGGAGTAAGAACATTCCATGAAAACTAAAGAGGAAAAATAACCCACTACAGGGACATTTCATTCAAAACTGATTTTTTACAGAAGATGAAGGATGGCCTTGTGGTTATGGTGGTGGACTGGAACTCAGGATATCTGGGTTTAATGCCTAGTTCTTCCACAAAATCCCAGTGTGACTGAAGGCAAATTACTGAATCTCTTTCTGCATTGAGCCCCTCATCTATAAATTGGGAATAATATGTTTTACTGTCTCCCACCCTTTGTTTGTCTTATCTATTTACATTGTAAGGTCTGTGGAGCAGGGATTGTCTTTAACTATAGGTATGTGCAGCACCTATCACAATGAGGCCCAATCTTTGTTGGAGCCTGTGACAGGGCAGCCCTGCCCCGCACTAGCCCCAGCGGTGTCAGACCAGTAGCTCTGATGGAGGAAGTCCCGCCCCGTTCATACTGGGCATGCGCCAAGTGCTCTGGAAGTATAAAAGGAGGGAATTCAGCTCAGTTGGGGTGGGCAGCTACAGGGGAAGGATCTAACCACGGAGCTCCTGCGGAGGACCAGCGAACACTCTTGAAGCTGCTGGGAACAGAGGCTTCTACTGGCCGGCGCGAACCCCTACGGTGGGAGGAACTAGAAGAGGCAGTGGACCCGGAGAGCTGTGAAGAACCTTGGGATTCGTGGGAGACCCCAACTCCCAAGCCAGTAGGAAGCGACCTGGTGGGGGATGAGCGGGGTGACAGACTGGTACCTGGCCCCCGGTGACCCTCAGCGTGTTTTGGTAGGACCCTCCCCCTGCTGAGCCAGTTGTAAGGTCCTACTGCCCTGCAACTAGGGCTACCCCTATGGATTCTGGCCACTAGGCCATGGTGCCCTGCAACTAGGGCTCCCTCTATGGACTCTGGCCACTAGGCCGGGCTGCCCTGCAACTAGGGCTCCCTCTATGGACTCTGGCCACTAGGCCGGGCTGCCCTGCAACTAGGGCTCCCTCTATGGACTCTGGCCACTAGGCCGTGCTGCCCTGCGACCAGGGGCAATTCTATGGACTCTGGCCACTAGGCCGTGCTGCCCTGCGACCAGGGGCAATTCTATGGACCCTGGCCACTAGACCGTGCTGCCCTGCAACCAAGGTTGCCTCTATGGACTCTGGCCCTTAGGCCATGTTGCCCGGTAACAAGGGGCGTAAGCCCTCACATGGCCTCTCGGCACAAATGCAAAACAAATATATAACAACTGTTTTCTGTTGAAGTTTAGTACCATTTTTCACCATACAGCCCACTTGATCTATATTCTGTTTTCTCATTTGCTAAGAAAATAAAATACAATTAAATAAAACAAGAAACACTAAAGAACAGGCAGAGGCTTGCAACTCAAACTGGTAAATATCCTCCCAGCCTAATTCACCATTACACCAAAACCACAGAAAGAGCAGCTTTTGACCACACACATGTATTTGGAAATGTATTTTACTCCTAAGCACATAGGTTTGGAGAATAACCTAGCTGGGTTACTGTACATTTATCTCAATTAGATTGAAATGTGGTTGGTAAAGATGATGATGAGAGAAATGTTTAAGTGTAAAGCAGCTTCTAAGCACATACAGTAGAATGCTCTTAAATCAATGATAATACCGTATACACTGATGGTGCTTGATTATGAAGAGCATATTAAAGATGCTGCTGAGGAATGCTATATGTTTGAGAAAGAAATAATACAGAGCACAAGGCAAGAAACTAAAATAACTGACATCCTGAATATCTGCCAACTGTCCCAGTTTGGCTAGGGCTGCCCTGAATTTTAAACACACGCAGTCCCAGGTGTCTGCAGTGCTGGCTGAAGTTTTTGGCAGCTAATCCAGCAATTTAAAAACAATGTTGGCTTCCCATCACTAGCGGCCACTGTGGGGAGCAGGCAGGAGGTTCCTGGCTGCCTCCACTGCCCTTTTTCTATCCTTGGCCATTCTGCTGGAAGCTAAGTAAGCAGCAGAGAATGCAGCCAGAGGAACAGACCGCAGCTGCCTCCTCCTCCCACCCCGTACCAAACAGCATAGCCTCAGACACCCTTAATGTGAGTGATGGCAGAAGCACAATTAGGAAGATATAGGGAAAGGAGCCCATTCCTACTCCCCCAGGGTCACTAATCTCAGGACTGAAGATGAGATGCACTTGGGAGAAGAGGACCCAGAGACAGTGGGTGCAAGTCATCCAAAACATGGGAAGAACAGAGTCATGGAATCAGAGGGGATCCAGGAACATAATACGGGCTCTCTTAGGAGAGATCAATATGTGAAGAAAAGGACTCTGAGACAAAGGATGGAGGAAGGGGATACCAACAGATGTAGGGAAAGAGGTCACATGAAAATGGGGACAGATGACTCACAGGGGTAGGTGTATTGGGACAGAGATGGGAGACATAGATGGTATAGATCACCACTAAAGTAACACGGGGGTAGGGGAAAGAGCCCTCAGACACACACCCCTCAACTGGACAGAATGAGAAGAAAACCCTTATGTCACCTTATCTCAAGAAAGTGTCAGATACATCTTCCAATGGTGATGGAGGAGAAATGAGCCTGCCATTTTCCCTTAAGGTGCTGTGGGTGAGGAGGCCACTTCCTCCACCTAAGAATTCAGCTGCAGGTAGGGGGCACAAATTGGGTGCAGAAGGTTGTTTTGGGACTGCATATTGTTATGGTTCCATAGGTTTGTGTATCTTAACTTCTGGATCATTTTCTCCACTTCTCTTCCCAAGCCCTCAGTGGCTCCTTGTCCTTATCTCCTGGATCTCCTTTATCTATACCTTTTAACAGTGTATAACTACATGACCCATAAGTACCAGATGGTCTAGCTCCATATCCTCAACCCTGGTGGATGAAACTTAACTGTCAGCAGGAAGGAGCCAAACCAAGGAGGAGATGGAATTCAGCACTGAAGTAACAACTTGACTAAGTATCTGTGGGTGAAATCAGGTGGGGTTAGTAAGCATGCTAACTGAGAGCTGTCACAGTGTTTCCCTACTCTGCAAAGCCAGGTTAAAATAAAAAAGAGAGACTCTTAGCAATCCGGATCTGGTGCTTCACTGATAAGAGGAGAGTAAGTGGGGGAAATGGCTTTGAGAGAGAGAGGAAAGAGAAAGCCAAATGTGAATTATGGGAAAGATATTCCCTTCTTCCTACATTCACGGAACTCTCTTTGATACTAACAGGAGTGCCTCCCATAGATGGAGAGCAGAATATTGGACTTAAGATCTGTTTAGATTAGCAGAGCAGAATTTTGCCGCAAGTCTTGTGTCTGGGGAGAGACAAGAGTTACCATATCATGGACAAGCTCTGGACAAGCAATCAGAAAAAAACAGCAGCTGCCTTTCATGTTGGTTCCAACATCACAGTGGAAAAGTAGGCTAAAGAACATTGGAAGACCTCAAACCAGGATTAGATATGGTTCTATGATGTAAGTTAACCTAGGCTCAAGAGTCATTTGGTCAGATATATTACTGGCTTTCTATTCATGACCAGACTAGGAAAAGTAATGGATTCTTACCTTTCTGTCATAGAGGTTGACCATGCCTCAATTTGCTTTCTGGTGCTTGTGCCCACTGACGAATGTTAAACTCCAAATACAGAACAACACATCTTTGTCCCTCCCTGGGTTACAGCCTTCGCCCTTATTGACACAGGGCTAATACTAATAGAGCTGGTCAGGAAGTGGCTTTTCTCCCCAATGGAAAATTTCAACTTTTCATTAAAAAAACAAACCTAAAACTTTTGATTTGGAAATTTTAGATTGAAACAAAATGTTTTGACATTCCTGAATCAAAACATTTTGTTTCGTTTGTGGAACTGAATTGAAATATTTCATTTCAGCTCAGTTCAATATTTAACCGCATCCTCTTGAACTGCCCTGATACTTAATGCTGCATTCTCCTCTGTGAGCTGGGCTCCCTGGCCAGGACTAAATTACCTCTTCTTCTCTATCCTCCTCCTCTTTACAGATCTTTTCCACACATACCCCTGGGCTGAATGATTCCCCATTTCACTTATTAGTGAGCCCCACTCAGTCAGGGAAGGCTGATATATTTATTGGCATTTCTTCTCAGTAAGCCTTGCAGTATTCTACAATTCTCAGAGTTCCTTTGACAGCCACATCTCCCAGAATCATTTTGTTCAATACTGAAAAGGGGCTGGGAAACTCTTAGCCTACAACCCCGCTTAAAGGTCAGTAAATACTATGTTACAGGAATCTCAACATAGGTCTGAAGGTTGCTATACATAGGGAAGTTTTAGGTTTGTAGGAATTGGACCAAACTTAGAATGGTCAGAACTTGTTTAGAAGCAATCAACTGTTCTGAACTGGAGGAGCAATGACATACTAATATGAGAGATGAGACTTATAGGACAAGAAGAATAAATTAACTCATGACTGAAGGATAAAATCATATCAATCAAGTCACAAATTCTAGGAGCGGTACCAAAAATGAACAGGGCAGAGTCAACTTGAGATGTTGCTGGTTTCTGCCAACATAAGCCAAGACAGAGCCCCTTAAACAGAAAGTTTTGACACAGGAGTAAGGTCAGGGGAGCAGAACACAGACTACTACAGAGACCAGCAGAGATCAAAAAGTGGGAAACACTGGCTAGAAGAGGATGTGGCTAGGGGATGTGCTGATTCAAAGCATTCTGTCAGCATTATCTGCTGGTGCAGGGCTCACATGAATGCTTGTTCTTCCACACAAAACACCTATTAGCCATACCACCTGCCCTCTTTTGGATTGAATCATCTCTGGTATGTAGGCGGCCAGCATGGCGCAGAGAAGTATAATTTTGGTGAATCTGAAAAGTAGTTTTTGCAGAATGTAAACTCTGAATAAAGAAATTCTGCCTACATTTCTTTAGGGCCCAGCCTCTGCTTAATTTATTTATCTACATACTATCTCACTCTACACATTCTTTTAAGTCCTGTTACTGATTGGTGGAGTTTTCTACAATCAGAGACAATCTTACAAGCCATTCCAGCACAATTTAGATTATTTTGATTTTATGCTCTCCAGCAAGCAACATGAAAGGGGTATCACTGGAACATGAACTAAAAGTTGGACAAATAATATCAAAAAGGTATTTACGGACATTGGTTTGAATGAATACCATGGGTTAAATCATTTCCTCCACTGACTTTCAGTGGGGCCAGGATTGCGCCTTTTGAATTCACTCCAACAACTGCATTCCCTTTCTATGCACATACACAGGAATAAACTGTAAGATTTCCAGGGAAAGAAAGTGTGTTGTGAATACATTTGTACAAATATTTGGCGTGAGTATTCACACCATAAGTGTTCACGTGATCAGCCTAAAAGCTCCTAAAAAGGCTTGGGAGTCAGCTAGTCAGGAAGCTGCGATAACAACATGTGACTTGGGTGACTAATCATAGAGAACAAACAACATATGGCATAATGAGCATAATTGACGCACGTCACATGTAATAATTCAGGAGCAGTCTCTGACCTGAAATGTGCCTGCATACAGGGCTGGTTTTATGAACTGCGGGGCCTGATTCAAATACCTGGTGCCGGTCCGGGGCTTCGGCGGCTTTTCGGTGGCGGGGGTCCGCTCCAGGTCTTCTGTGGCACCGAAGGACGCCCCCCCCCAGCCGAAATGCCACCAAAGACCTGGATCCCCACCCCTACCCCACGGGTGCCGGGTGAGTAAAAAAAAATTAAAAATTAAAAAGGTGCTTAAGGTGCGGGGCCCGATTCCCGCGAATTGGGGGAATCAGCCTAAAGCCAGCCCTGTCTGCATAAACTATGAGCTGAACAGTTTCAAATAATGCACAAATGAATAAATTAATTGTTGCAAATAGTTTCCTAGGTTTAATTATGTTCACACCCAACCAAAAAAAGAAACAACATCTCTTCAGACACTTTTTTCGCCCAATACTTTTTTTGAAAAAAGAGGGAAATATTCTTTTTTGTGCAGACCGTCCCTACTATAACTGGAAACGTCAAACTATATCACGTCCACAAAACAGTCCAAGACGTGCAAGCACAGCAGAACCAAGTGAGGAAGGTGGAGCATATAGGGAGCACTGAATTAATTTCTGCAGCAGTATTCATAGCCAGCCCTGGCAATGTAATAGTGTGAGAAAGCCAACAGTAGTGTATTCATAGCCAAGCCTGGCAATGTAATAATGTGAGAAAGCCAACAGCAGTGTCAAAAGTCTCTAACAATCGGGTGCAGTGTACATGAAGGTCATGGAGGAAACAGCTGGATGGCAGAGTGACCTACTGTGTTGACATGTGAAAATCCAGATTTATCTTGGAAATCTTAGCACTTATAGTGACTGAATATACAATGGAGATTATATATGTCAACCTCAGCGTCTTCCAGACATGACAAGAGAGGTTAGTGATCACCAGTGTTGCATTTGAAATGCCCTAAAAAGCAATGTTGAGCCTAGAATACAGCAGCCAAGGACAAATGTTAACCAGATGATTTATTCATATATTCCATTGTCTTTTACAGATATACATTCAACATTTTTTCCCTCAAAAATCAGTTGCCACATATCCAATTATATACCGTAAGCACACAAACTGTATACTGTATAAGCAGATTTCTCCTTCTCATTTGGAAACTTTGACTAGGTATTCATTACACTTTAAGTAAAAGACCTTTTATCTGATCACTGTTATAATGGAAACATTCTTAAAATACAGCACTGTATACCACAGAGCCATGTAGGAATATCATATGTTTGATTAATATGTTTGCTAACCAAGAAAATCAACCAAAGTACTATTGAGAACAGCACTCGAAAGTGGTCAAACTTTGGGACAGTGCCATCAGTAATGTGGAATTTACATCTACCCAAAGCAAACCTGAAGGGACATTAACCCTAATAACTCACTGAAAACATGTGCTTAGCTGCACATTGTAGCTAATGTGACTGAGGGTAGCCAAGGGAAAAGTGGGAGGCAGGGAGGAGTGGATCTCCCACTCAGCAATGTGAGAAAACATCATTCAATAATTTGAGGTTGGAATTTTGGTGTTTATTAGCAATGAGAACCTAAAGGTAGTTTTACTAACCACCACCATCTACCTGTGCCCCAAAATATTTTGACAAAAAGACCTCCCAAGACTGAGTTCAAATGTGAAAGGGAAATATATAGAGCTTTTGTTTTCAGGGTTTATTAATTTAATTTCTTCTGGGTTTATATTTTTTAGCTATTTTTTAGTTTAATATAGATGTCCAAAAGTCATGCGTTTTCGCGGTTGTCTCTACTCCTAACAGTATATACAAAATGTATATTGTATACATTACTCATTACAGTAGTACATACTATAATGAGCAATCTCTCTATAATGTTCCCATGTGTGCTTTAACATAGCACTGTTTCAAAAACCACTCTGTTAAAGCACACTAGGTAACTTTTAGTGCACACCAGCAGGGTCTACATGGACCAATTAATGCACAACATGTGAGTGCACTTTAGAAATCACACCCCTATAGTCTGCATTACTGCTCCTTGTAGAGGAGCCTTAGCTACAATTAACCATTTCTCGTGTTTTTCCAGCACTCAATGAATAAGCAACATTTTCTTTTTCTATTTTTTTCTTTGGGTGGGGGAGTATTGGGAGTATTTTATTGGTGTTTATAAGTTTAAACCTAAAACTAGAACGCTTACAAACATATCACAAGGTATAGAATAAAAGAAATGTGGGCCATATTTTCAGACTGGGGTGTGTAATGTTAGATTCTGAAAATCCTTTTTTAGTCACCTAAATGAAACTGGCCTGATTTTCAGACGTGCTGATCGCTCACATTTCCTACTGACTTCAACAGCTTTTCTCTCCAGTGTCCCCTGATTTCATCAGGAGCTCCAGGCACTCAGTGGACACTATAAAAAAACTGCAGAAGTCAGTGTGAAATTTGAGTTCTCAGCACTTCGGAGCATCCAGCTAGTTTTCTTTAGGTGCCCAATTAAGGATTTTGGAACCTAACTTTAGACTCAGTGTGACCATGTTGGCCTTAGCCTTCAAGGGCCGGATATTCAAAAGGCTCAACACCTAGCAGCTTTCACTGAGAACACAGGGAACTATTGTGTGCTGAGCTCTTCTGAAAAATTGGCCCTAGAAACATAAGAATTGTCATACTGGATCAGACCCATCATCCATCTAGTCTAGTATGTCTCCAATAGTGCTCAGCACCAGATTCTTCAGAGGGAGAGGCAAGGACCCCATAGAGCAGGCAGATGTGAGAGAATCTGCCCCTATGAAGCTCTCATAGGGTAAGCAGACAGCAAGTGTGAAAAATCAGGACGGGGGTGGGGGGTAATAGGCACCTATATAAGACAAAGCTCCAAATATCGGGACTGTCCCTATAAAAATCAGGACATCTGGTCACCTTAAGCTCTCATCCTAACCCCTCAGTGATTGGTTTAAACCCAGAAGTATGAGGTTTTATATCCCTTCCAAAACATTTGTTGACGTTAACTATTATAACTAAGTGGCTATTTTAACTTGCATGCTATTTTCTGAAAATAATATCCTTCAGAACTGAAACACTACTCCCATGGTAACCCATGAAAGCACAACATTAAAGAAAACATTCTTTACACTTCCTCAGTTAATCTAAAACTACTAAGCAGGAAGCTTCACATTTTAAAGCATATCAGATTAACATCATTGTAGTGTGTCAAAAGGCTTTACTAATAGTAATCTTCACATTGCAATCATTTGATGAAAAATGAAGCTGTTTCTGTTCAACAGGTGGGAATAATAATTCTCTGAATTTCCATAGAGCTTTTCTATAAAGCAACTGCCCACTTGTGTGAGGGGCAATGCTGGGTGCTACAGAGAACCCTATGACAGTTAGAAACTGAAGCACAGAGAAATTAGGGACATGCCCAAGATCCCACAGGAAGTCAGCTGGGAACAGAACTGAAATCTTCAGATTCCCAGTCCTGTGCTTTAGGCACAAAACCCTGCTTCTTAAGGCACTCTCAAACTAAGACAACAAAGTGCATACATTGTGTGTCTGCTACCACTGCAATAGCTATGATGATGTGCAAGTTTCCTTAAAATAAAAATGAAGCCATTATAGAAATTGGTTTAATCGCAGTGAAGTAATCAGTGTTCAGGAATCAGCAGTACTGATAAAGAGAGGAGTAAGCATGAAAATGCTGCTTGCTCTGTTCAGTTACATTACATGTTAATCCCTGGAACATGGTAGGTGAAGGAGCCACAAAACTATACACTACTGACAAGAAGGGATTCAACAGTAATGCTGTCCCCAAAACATAATATATTTTAAACTACTGCAATGAGATTAGGAATGACTAAAGACAAACATCTTAAAGTCTTAAAATCATGGCATCTGCCCCCAGACAAACATGTTTCATTTTGTTTTGCATCACAATGAAATCAGAGCAGGTTAAAGCTATCTGGAAGGGGGGCAGACAAGATGAGGCTATTTTAAAGAAGTGAAAAAACAGGTAACTTTTCATTAAGGATCTGTTTTTCTGGTTCAAAGTTTCTGCTGCAAGTCTAGCCAGATCTTTTGAAAATTGGACAGAACAATCAATGGGTTGTTTTTATTTTAAAGGCATCTCCCTTGGGGAGTAAGTGTGGGTGTGGGAGCCCTTTTTAACATTATAATATAACATGAAGCTGCCAAGTTTCAATATTTTCTTAAGCACTGTCATGTGATAGTTCTACTTATCTGGGTCTCAGCATGATTTTTATCACTGTGCGATATGACTCACCCTCACCAGAAGCTTGTCATGAAGGATCACTCCATTAGATATCATAAAATGTACATTTAAAAAAAGAATATATATTCAAACTCCAACAATGAGCTAAACACAGTTACAATACATGTTAGTATATTGGTTATAGAAAGTTATCATTTACATAAACTAGTTCCTATTTTACACATGCGTTCCACATCCAGCATGCTATTTGCTAAAGGCAGATATCAGACTTTGCATAAGTAAACCAACATTTTAAGAGTGCAATCTGCAGGTAAAGTTCAGAACTAACCTTACTATCCTCTGTCTCCTTGGTTTTTCCTTGAAGTGTTTTCTTGTCTCCAAAATCACAGGTTGACTTTAATGTAAGCTGACAAGAAAGCATTGAGCTCTCTGCCCCAGTAAGCTCCAAAGACTTTGATGAATACTGCTCTGACCCAGTCGTGCCAAGATTTGGTATCGGAAGGGCAGTATGAACAGGCTTTGACCCTACAGCTGGTTGTCTTAGCTTTGAGGCAACCCCAAGTACAGGCATGGCTTCTATAAAAGTATCTTCTTTCTGCCAAAGAAAATGCTTCTGACCTCAGTCTGGTAGACTCCAGCTTCAGTAATTCCAGAACAAATATTTTAAACAAAAGTAGCAGTCATCTTTAAAACAATACTACAACTTTCATGAAGAGGCAAAACTTTCCTTCATCTCTGTCTCTCTCTCACACACACTGCTTAGTCAGTGGCTGTGTAAGACTAAACACTCCTTTGGGGCGTGAACTTTTCTTGAAGGTAACTGACACAAAGCTGCCTGTCTGGGATTAAAAAACTCATAAATTTGCTTTTTCTTCTTTCTACAGCATTCCCATTCTGTGCGTTAAGTGAACGGATGGGGGTGGGGGGGTAGAGAGGAGGGGGTAGAAAAAGAAGAAATCTTCTTGTACTCCAACTGTCAAAACAGCACTGAGACCACAACACTGGAAACACAGACCTCTTCCTGACTACATAAATAACCAGCCCACATCTTAAAAAAAAAAAAAAAAAACTTAAAAAAAAAACAAAAAAAGGAACCTGAGTGGCAGCCAAAGCAAACAGCTGTTGGAAGAGTTTTTAGCCCGGAAATAATCTCTGAGATGAAGCTGTTTGTCTAATTCCTGCCTATTTTTCATCGCTGACAGCCATGAGCTACGTTGTTTCATTCCCTGTTCATCCCGTGAAATCAGGTTAAAATCGTGCAAGAGCGTGGCTAGCGACAGACACTGAATCATAGCATGGGTAACGTCTGCCTCTGCTGTGAAAAATACATACAACAAAGGGCAGGATATAGGAACATCACAAGCATTGTTACAAGATTTAGTCAACATAATATTTCAATTTTTTTTGTTTACATCATCTATTCAATTAACACTTCCCATTCTAAAAATGTTTAAAGCTCCATAAAATCCATGTCTAAAGTGTACTCTCAGTCCATTATTTCTAAAAAATACTCTATCTAACAATATCAAATCCTTTACACTTAGGAATGTAGCCAGACAGAACAAGCTACAAAATCAGTCACTGTGCACTATACATGTAGATAAGGGGGGGCATACAATATTACTGTATGCCCTGGTCAAATCTAGGTGTAGACAGAACTTAGCCTGGAAATCAATTATGGACACAGATTCATATCCACCATTGTCCATTAAAACACTCCTCGGCAGGAAGCACCATCTATTCTTTCTTAAAGTATGGGGAATTCTATGCACATTACTCAGAATAAAAGAATAACAGGCATAAATTCCCGCAAGCATCCATAGCAGGTGAGCCCCCTTAAAGTGTGACTAAGTGTGCTGAAAAAAGCATCTGAGTAAAAATGGTACCATCTGACTCAAACTCCTCGTGAGTCATATTTGTTGATATTATGGACAAAAAATATGTCTGCTAATTTTTATTACTCTTTCTCCAGAACTGACACTGTTATCGGAGGATGACCAGGATGCTATCCTGGCTGTAACACTGAAATTAGAATTATTAACAAAGCCCCAACTGCAGAATATTTATTACTAGTAATGATACTCGAGTCAGAAAAAAGACAGTTTGACTTTCAGATCTCAGGTTACATTTGTAGTGGTGACAGTTAGAAAAGACATTTTAAAAATTTTAAATTCAACAGATTTGAAAGAGAATAAATGTGGACTTACATTGCTCTTTTAGAGTTGCTTTTCAGAATACAACTGCACTTTATTTACATAGAAATATTTTCAATTTTTTTCTTCATTTACACAACAGCAGAATGATAAAATAGGGCAAAAAAGTCAACTCTGTCTCCTTCTTGTAGCCATCACCCTCCCTAGATTGTAGCAGGAGACCAAGGGGGAATTCCAGGTGACCCAAGGGTCCTCCTAGGGAGCCCATTTTGCAGTGGGTGGAACCCAACAAACCAAGCTCAGCTGGCTGGCATGGAGGAATGGCAAACCCATGGCAGTGCCCTCAATTTATCCCCTTTTGGGTGATACCACCACCAAGAGTGCCAGCAGGTGGCTAACAGGGTAAATAGCACAAGCCAATTTCCTTCTTTGCATCCGAAAGGGTCTGATACAGTTGTGTTGCAAAGAACATACAGGAAATGGGGTGTACATTTTTAACAGTGAGAGTAATTAACCATTGGAACAATTTACCAAGAGTCATGGTGGATTCTCCCACACTGACAATTTTTAAATCAAGATTGGATTTTTTCTAGGGCTATCGATTAATCACAGTTAACACACTCGATTAACTTAAAAAAATTAATTGTGATTAAAAAAAATAATTGCACTGTTAAACAATAGAAAACCAATTGAAATTTATTAAATATTTTGGATGTTTTTCTACTTTTTCAAATATATTGATTTCTATTGTAACACAGAACAAAAAATGTACAGTGCTCACATTATATTATTATTTTTATTACAAATATTTGCACTGTAAAAATGATAAACAAAAGAAATGGCATTTTTCAATTCACCTCATACAGATGCAATCTCTTTATCGTGAAAGTGTACATTACAAATGTAGATTTTTTTTCGTTACATAACTGCACTCAAAAACAAAACAATGTAAAACTTTAGCGCCTACAAGTCCACTCAGTCCTACTTTTTGTTCAGTCAATTGCTAAGATAAACAAGTTTGTTTACATTTACGAGAGATACTGCTGCCAGCTTCTTATTTACAATGTCACCTGAAAGTGAGAACAGGTGTCCACATGGCACTTTTGTAGCCAGCATTGCAAGGTATTTACGTGCCAGATACTAAACATTCGTATGCCCCTTCATGCTTCAGCCACCATTCCAGAGGACATGCTTCCATGCTGATGATGCTCGTTAAAAAAAGAATATGTTAATTAAATTTGTGACTGAACTCCTTGGGGGAGAATTGTATGTCTCCTGTTCTGTTTTACTCACAGTCTGCCATATGTATCATGTTATAGCAGTTTTCAATGATGACCCAGCACATGTTCATTTTAAAAACACTTTCACAGCAGATTTGACAAAACGCAAAAAAGGTGCCAATGTGAGATTTCTAAAAATAGCTACAGCATTCGACCCAATGTTTAAGAATCTCAAATGCCGTCCAAAATCGGAGAGGGAAGAGGTGTGGAGCATGCTTTCATAAGTCTTAAAGAGCAACACTCCAATGCAGAAACTACAGAACCCAAACCATAAAAAAAGAAAATGAACATGCGTCAACCTGCTCTGCTTTGGATTGTTACCAAGCAGAATCTGTCATCAGGGTGGTTGGTGCATGAAGGGATATATGAATCTTTAGCACATCTGGCACGTAAATATCTCGCGATGCTGGATACAACTGTGCCATGAGAATGCCTGTTCTCACTTTCAGGTGACATTGTAAACAAGACATGGGCAGCATTATCTCCTGCAAATTGCAACCAAACTTGTTTGTCTGAGCAATTGACTAAAGTAGGACTGAGTGTACTTGTAGGCGCTGAAGTTTTACATTGTTTTATTTTTGAATGCTGTTATTTTTTGTACATAATTCTACATTTGTAAGTTCAACTTTCATGATAAAGTGATTGCACTACAGTAACTTGTATTAGGTGAATTGAAATATACTATTTCTTTTGTTTTTTACAGTGCAAATATTTGTAATAAAAAAATATAAAGTGAGCACCATACATGTATTCTGTGTTATAACTGAAATCAATATTTTAAAATGTAGACAACATCCAAAAATATTTAAATAAATGGTATTCTATAATTGTTTAACAGTGCAATTAATCACAATTAATTTTTTAATCACGATTAATATTTTAATTGCTTGACAGCCCTAATGTTTTTCCCTAAAATATGTGCTCTAGGAATGATTTGGGGGAAGTTCTATGACCTGTGTTATATAAGAGATCAGACAAGATGATCACAGTGGTCCATTCTGGCCTTGGGGAATCTATGAATCTATACACTGCACCTCTCTGCTACAAGCAAGGGTGCTAGCAGAGTGTAACGTTCCAAGTCCTTGCATACAGCACAAAGGAGGAAGGCTCCTTGTGCTATCTATTGTCATCCTGCGACATCATAAAGGGAATGTATGTGTCAGGATTTGGGGATCTTTATACACAGCTGTTACAGTTAAAGCTGTAGACAAATAGACATGTGCGATCTGCCATTTTGCTGTTGTGAGGCAGATAATTCAGATGGGATTTTCAGAGCTTGGACTAAAGCACAGGGTGACGGGTTCCACCTCAAAGGTGTGAAGACAAAAAAACCCGCTGACGACTAATAGACAATGAATGAGACAAAGAACTGACTGGAATAATAGGATACTCTCCTAAAACAGCACATAACTATAATACATTCTTTCTTAAAATTATAATGTTGAGAAATAAATAAATTGAGTTACATATTTTGGCAATCTTGCTATTCCTCTCCTGAGGATGGTCATGGTGCCTGAACTCTCTTTCTGCAACCCACTTGCTTGACACAAAAACCCTAAAAGTAATCAGTAAGCAACCTACTACTACCTTAAAAAAAAAGTAATCAGTAAAGTATAGCTGACAGGCTTTGGAGGCAATGATCAGTACCAGTAATAGGTTATTATTTCAAAGTTTGTTTTAATAACATTATTGTTATTATTATTATGATGCTGCTGCCTAACTGCCTCAATCAGATTAAGGGCTCCACTGTGCTAGGTGCTTTACAAACAGAATAAAACCTTGAAGGGTTTATAATCTAATAAAGACAACATGCAGCAAGTGGGTGTAAAACAATTTGAAGGAATGAGGGAAGAAGACTGAGTAAAAGCTATGTATACAGCTATGTAGGCCCGCTATATAGACTGCAAGATAGTTACAAGTCAGTTCATTTTAAAAAAATTCTAAATCAGAGATAAACAAACAAGCAAATAAGATAAATATCTGAAGTCCCTACTGGCCATCTTCCTAGCTTCTATTCTTCACAGCTTCCTACAGACTTCACAGTGGATGTGGGCCTTGAGAAGGGATATGAAAGAATAAAGAGTAGGCTTTGCAGGCTAGCTGGGGGAGGGTGTTACAGGTGTACAGGCATAGGAGAAAGTGCTTGTGTGCAAAGTGGACAAACAGGGTTATAGAAGCTAGCATTGCTGGTGGAGCTGAATGGGCAGGAGGCAACACAATAAGAAACGAAATGGTACGCGCGGCAGGGTTAGCTGGTGAAGGACTTTAAAAATAAGGAACAAAAGCTTGTATTTGACCAAGTTGAGAAAAGAGAGAGCAGGAATTCAAGAGGGGAGTGACATGGTTAGGCAATGGGCGAGAAAGACATTCGTAGCCGCAGTGCTCTGAATGGACCTGAGGGGAACAAGGTGGATGTCAGGAAAGACAGAGAGGGAAGGAGGTTGCTATAAACAAGAGAAGAGGTGAAAAAGGCTTGGATGAAAGATTTAGTGGTATCGACAGCGAGAAATAGACATATCTTAGAGATATTATGGAGAAAGAAGTGCCAGGACTTGAATACAATCTATATCTATGCATCTCATAACAGGAGTCAAAGATGACCCCAGGTTACGAAGCTGAGTGACGTGATGGATGATAATGTTGTCAACAAGATGGAGAAAGTGGTGAGTAGAGAGGACTATTCTTCGGTGAATTGTATAGTACTAAGCACATTAAACTTAACAAATAATAATTATTAACCATAACAATCTGTTTATACAGCAGTTGTCTAAAAGCACAAAATAATTAACAGGCTAATCACATATTTACAGTTCATGTCACCCTCAAAATGGAATAGTGTACATACAGTATAAGCATTACCAGGTCAGAGAATAGTCGTCATATCTACTTCTTTGAATAGAAGAGTAAACAAATGTGTGAAATCCGAGTAATCTCATCTATAAACTGTAGTAACTTTTGGGGTGGATTTCCTATCCCACTCCTAAATAAACGAGAAAAAAAAAGATTTCATGGGCAAAACACATTTAAAAGTCCAGTGTTTGCTATGACGTAGGAAATCCAGGTCCAGAAACAACATTTTCCCAGGTTGGTTTGTTAGGCCAGAACTGCTAGGCATCATGCTTTTATACCCTCCCAAAGACTGATGACAGTGCAGTGTTGATGGAACAATCTGGAAAAGAGGCTGGTGGTAAGGTGATAGCAGTTGTTGCAAAAATATGCAAGACAGTGGGAGGGAGGTCAGGAGATAATACAGAGGGGCAGATCCATGTCAAAATGAAGGAGATGAAAGCCTTCCAGTTCCTACAGGTTTGGTTAATATTTTATTCATTGTGATTGGAACATGCCCTTTGTAGTAAATAGAACAAATGAGAGGTGCTGCTCAGGTGCATGAATCTTGAGCAAAATATACAAATCTTAGAAGGTCTTGGGGTCTCGGTGGCTGGTGCCTTTTTCTTTCTGGACCTCAGCACACAGCAGGTATGCAGCTAAAATCTCCGAATTATCATAGTTTGGGAAAGCATCCTTGGAAATCTTTAAAAAACAATAGCATTTATGCCAAAACAGCAGATGCTGCAGTTTTTCAAAGATAGCATGATACTTTAATAGAAAAAAACAGGACAAATTACATTAGGATTAAGATCCTGAACTCAAAATGAACATGTAGGAAGAGACAGTCCCTGCCCCCACAGGACCTGCATTCTAATGGTAGACCTGATGCAACAGCAATAGGTGGCGAAATAGGAGGATGGGCAGATGAGGGCAATGAAAATTCAGTCACAGAGTTATATAACAGTAATATAGCTTGCTACAAAATACGTTCCCTGATATGTACAAAACTGCCCCCAAGCCACTAAAATCCCTTTCCAAGGCAAAATACCCCTTTCCTTGTCCCCATCATTTGCTCATGCTATCCAACCCTCTCCACCACTATCCAATCCTCTTCTCCTCCCTGCTCAACCGCTGGCAAGTCATCCTTCCAACATTCCACACCTCTGCCAGACAATCCACCACAGTATAAGACTCCAGCAGAAGTCTCCTTTCCCTCCATATAAATTCTGACATCAGACACTTCTAGGGCTGTGAAGGCTGCTCCTATTCTCCACCCCCAAACATTTGTCAAACTGAATGCAGGAATAAACAGCTGGCAATGTCTCTCAGACCACAGGAAGAGGCAAGGAGGAGGACACCTGCCCCAAGTGGTGCCAAGAGATTTACTTGATCCCGCTGCTGTGTAATCTGTGTTAGAGAAGTTGTTGCATGTTACCAGGGTCAAAACAGCTAAATGTCTGGGGTCCAGAAGCTGTAAAGCTCTAGGTTTTGTTTCTCCCCCACTTTGCCCCACTAGTACAACAGCTCTGGCTATTGCTGGTACAATTGCTGGCTCCAACTGGGCTAGTCCCACTCCTGAAAATGTTTTGGATATGTTAACTGTTTTGTGCACGCTGTTATAGCAAAAGCTCACCCTTTCCTCCTGCTATAAACAGCTGGATAAATATAGTTGTGGGAATCAATTTTAATATTTAAAAAGGCAACAGATAATATTAATGTATTAAAAGTGTTATTATCATCACTTATGTAATAATTCCAAGTAAACTGGGCTCAGATTTTTAAGTAGTGCCAAGTTGTGGTAATGAGTTTATGACGAGTTAAACTCATGAAAAGCCTCTAGCTGGTGTGTAAAAAGAAGTCTGGTTAGTCAGACAATGATAAGATTCAATTGTTCAGTCTTTGAGTTAAAATGCTACGATGATAACAAAATAATCCTATTGTATTTCATTCAAAACAAATGTGGATTAATTTTGCTAAACAAAGGGCAACATACAAAATGGATTGATTATTTGTAACAACCAGATCCTGATTGCAATGCTACTAAATTCAAAAGATTTGATTGTCTTCCATAACAGTCGGGGACCTAAAGTAATATACAATCCAAACCATAGCTACAGCCACAGAAAAAGGTGCATCCTGCTTCCTAAAGGAAATCCTTCTGCTTTGTCAGTGTACTGGGAGAAGGAAATTTTTCAAGAGGGACATTTGTCATGCAGGGGTACTATGTTATCCTATGAGCAATTTGACCCTTAAGACGCAACTGGGAGTTTTGGGTTTTATTACGTTCATTGGTGTGAAGGAGAAAGGTCATAGCCTTTTCTTTCTTTATTCAGACTTTGCACCTTTTAACTGAGGATTTCAAAACCCTTTACACATAATTTAGCATCACATCATCTCTGGGAGGTAGGTCAAATACTAAAATATTAATTTTTCAAGAGGAATCATCATGAGGATAAGTGACTTTCCCAAGGCTATATAGTGAGTCAGTGGATTGGTGCCCTTTTGCTGGAGTGTTTCAGGCTTTCAGGTTAATAGAAACACACACAAGTTAAAATATTCCCATAACTGATCATTATTTCTCTGATGATGGGCACTGCATTTAATCATTTAAGTGTTTGGTCTAAAATAATCAGGATTAAACACAATATGATTGGGAAACAAACAAAACTGCTGCAATATTGAACAAGGGCTAATAGTAATTGCATACACACTGACCTATTGACTAGACTAGACCATATGAACAGCTGGTAATGCTTAATGAAAGCAGAAGTTTCTCTTTTCAGGAGGAGGAAACGAAAAAAAAATGGAAAAACCATTTCTTCCTTACTAAGCAGATGGAGCAAATGATAAATGCTGAAAATTCTGAAACCTGCTGGTATTGCAACTAGTGATGAGCAAACCTCAAGAGATCTTCGAAATTCAGTTTGGATTAGCTGGTCTGAATGATTATTCAAAACCTATCCTAAATTTTGGTTCTTCCTTCTCTGTCGTCTTCCCCTTTGATTGCTCTTTGAGCCATTGTCTCACAGGTCTTTTGCCTGACCTTTAGCAGGAATACTGGCCTCTCTAACATCCTTTCCCGGACTTTCAACAAATATCCTCTACCCTTTATCCCTTTTCTGTCATTCCCAAACGGCTCTCTACCTATGAAAGGGTCTCCCAGTTCTTGTGTCATCTTTCCAGGGCTTTGCATGGCTGCTAATTTCAAAACTTGCTTACTCTAGATCAGAGATGTCCTAGAATATATAACCCTATATAACATTTCTAGGCCTTAAGAGATTCTAACAAATTTCAGCTGAAATATGAAGCTTCTTAAGAAGTCTAAAAAGGAAAGAAAGTCATCACTCATTCTTTTAAAACTTTAAAATAAGTTTGAATTTGATTTTGGACTGACGTTCAAACTTTTTATTCCCCCTATAAATGGTATGGTCCCTATTTCTTCCCCTATCATCATTGTTCCCAGGAAAGGTTTCCCTACACCAAAGATTGCTAATGAAAGTAACTATAAATCCTAAAAACACCTACCTCACTTATTTTGTAATACTAAGGAAATGTTTAAACTCTTAATTAGCTGGGCAAGAACCTAGTAATATCTAGAAGGTTAATCAAAGCAATGCTTTGTGTCAGCACGTGTGAATTATTCAAAATTTTGATCCAAATTTTCTTCACAAAATAAACTTACTGCGAAATTCTCTAATGAACTGTAAAAATGACCTATCACCTTAAAGGAATGGAGACTAAACAGGAATTTGTTGATTATCTGCCATCAAGTAGCTGGCAGAGTGGTAAACTCATGCTTTCATCTGTTGGAAAGGGAACCTTTGCTCCTAAGAATACTGGCTCAAATCTACTTGCTGCTGATCAACTTTTGTTCTTGTGAGTTGGGTAGAGAATTTCAAAATCACAGCTATGCTGGCATTCACTTCTGGACTGAAGTAAAAAAACCCTCCTCCATAAGGTTCCCATTGGTCTTTTTAAAAAAGCAGAAACATCTGTTACAGTCATGAGCAAACTCTTGGCCAAGTTTGGCAACAACAGTGAGAGAGACTTTGAAGTCAATCAGCTCTGCTATCACCAGCAGATATCCCTATAGTCTATGGAAATTACTGCATAGAGAGTTTGGGAGATATGGAGAAAACTTGCACTGCCAAAAGTGTATATAAAGAACAGCCAGAAACATATTTTACTTAGTGAAAATGGGTTGTGTTGAGAGTTTAGTATAATTGGTGTTCACACAAAACATATAGGATACTGCATAAAAATAAATATGTCTAGACATTTAGGGCGAGATTTTAATATTAGGCCCTGAACAAGGGGTAGTGGGTGAGCCACACTTTGAGTCACAATCTACCTCTTGCTTTCTTCATATTCCAGGGAGTGGCCATTTGCTGCTGGTCTATATCAGCAACAAATTATAACTCCCTCTGCACCAGCACAGCAGCCCAGGTTCCACCCATTTTTCATCCATTCCCATGAACCAGGTCTAGAGAGGGAGTAAGCAGACACACAGCAACTGCTTACTCCTATATACCTGGATCCAATGTATAGCTAGCCCATATAGATTAAAGGAGTAGGAACCCTCATTATATCTCATCTGTGTGGGCATGTAGTCACATTTACTGCATGTCTTCATTTCAGTCCAACTAATTCTGTTACCAAATAAACCTTCCTCCAATATTATGTTCTTTTTTAAAATTGCTATTTTAAAAAAAAGCCCTATCCTTTATCTCTTGTGTTCCACACTGACTGAAGGGTCATATTGGCATTTAACCTGCAGCACTTCCTGATAAATGCAGGCACAGTTCAGTTTAGAACAGCAAAACCATCACCTCAGTGTCTGCAAATGAGCTGCCCTGTGCCATCTGCAAAGGGCTGTCCTGTTCTGAACAGAATTACTAATGCTTAAATGAGGTCCTAGACATCTAATGGGCTTTAATGCTCAGGCACATTTAGGCTATATTTTCACTACAAAAGTAGGTGTGGTTTTTTTCACTGAGATAGCTAACTCGATATATCTATTTTAACATACAAACCTAGCGGAGATCAGGAACTGTAGTTAGTAAAGTTCAATGTTACACCCCCGATCTGGGGTTGTCTTTAACTGCCTACATGGAGATAAAAACTATAGTAGCTTGTCTCCACTACAATTGTACATCAAGGCAGTTCTCTCAAGTTAGCTATCTCTGTGTAACAACACATTTGTTTTTTGCAGTGAGGACAAAGCAAAGTAAATAAGCAGACTAAAGCTTTGCCCTCACTGCAAAACATAAGTGCGTTTTTACACTGAGATGGCTAACTTAACTCACAAAACTGTAGGGGGGAAAAACAGTTTAAAAAAGTCTAGTGTGTCATGAACTGTCCAGGAAAAAGCTCAACCATGTTCTTGCTCCTGAGTGAATGAGCTCTATTTAACCCTCCTCTATCTCAAGTAAAAATAAGCCTAGTACATATACTGTGAATATCAGCTGCCTGACTGTATCTTCTATCTACATGTGAATATTTCCTACAATTAGTCCTGAAAGTGTGTGTTTTATACCATTTTGTTGTGTTTCTGGAATGCATTCTGGAATGTTGGCAACAACAGTTTGCATGATTCTATATGTCCCCATCAAAATAAGATGTTTTAGTCTCAAACTTCCCAATTAAAAAAAAAAGCATTTTGTTCTATAGGTGGCAAGAACATGCTAAAGTTTATCATTACCAAACACCTTACTTCTATTTTAGACAGCTGCCTTGTGTCAATCATAATAGAAGCTGAAATAGTCATCAAATAGCAGGTTTTCAGTAAGAAGCTCAACAAATTTCTTCTCTCTTGCCATCTATATACATGTGCACGCACACACACATATATAATATGTTTACAATTCATGATTGATCTCTTGGCAATTCACCTGGTTTGTTTTTATCTTTCACAAAAAAAGAGAGCCCTCAGGAGCACACAGCTGTCAGAAATAAGTTCAGATCCTGCAGATGTTAGTTGCTTCCTTCCTGCTGCACAGCATACTGTTTATATTACCTTACTGATGTAGCATGCACAAAAAAGGAGACATTATTACATTGGACTTACCTTCAAGCCCAAGAAAAGTGTTACATGGGAGACAAATGGTAAAACTTCTCCACCAGCTTGCATCCATCAGCTAAGCTTTTAGAACAGGAACACATAACAAACATATGGCAGCCATAAAGGCAACATCAACGTGCACAAATTTGAAAAAAATAAGCAGCCAAAATAATAATCTTTTTCACCTACAGCATGGTAAGATGAACCATGAACAAAGCATGAAGATATCAAAACCAGAAGGAAGATGAAGTGGCCAGTTAGTGAGAGCATATGGCAAAAGTGATAGTAACTGTTCTCTGAAGATCAACTAATGCAAATGTATAGCCACCACTGAAGACATTAACAATGGTACATTGTTAGCAGTGAAGAAAGCAGGTTACATGAGGTAGCTGACAGTATCACTGTTAGAGACTCATGGCATCGCAGTCAACAACACAGTTGTTTCATTTGGAAAGAGTGATGGTGATTGCTGGTTAAGCTGAATCAAGTTAAACTTTATTAAACCCTGTGCACTGCTTTGTTTATGTTGCTGAGTTGCTTCCAGCCTAAATTCCCGTGTCTCTGTTTCATTGGTAATCTGTCAATAAAAGTCCCTGGGCCCTCTGACTCCAGTTCCACTGATCATGATACATTTTCCCTATTTTAAAAACATTTTAATATCAACATTAAAAACAGATAATTGATGCCCAGATGCTCACCCCGGGTCCCTTTGTCTCAAGGTTGCTACCAAGTTGGAGTCTCATCTTTATTACAGATTCAGCTGGTTATGTAGTCTTTGAGAGAGTTTGGTCTCCTCAACAGGTCACCACACCTGGAGTGACCTCTCTGTGTCTCCCTGGCACCTGTTGCTGAATCTAGCAAACTCTCTTTCTGTCAATTTCTTCCCTTTTTGTGCAGTTGGCCTCCTCTCTGCCTCTCCACACTGTGATGATCTCTGTAGGTTCTCTTTGGATATTGTGTCTGCTGGCTCCTAAGCATCTCCTATTCCTTTAGATCACTTGCATTCTTGTGCAGTCACCAGTATGAACTGAATGTCACTGCACATGGAGTGAACTTGAAATTGTATTTAGCTAATAGAACTTGGTAACTAGCTATACAAAATTAGAGACCTGCCAAGGAGAAGACCTTCCTACCTATGAGGCCAAGTGTCTTTGGGCCCTTTTCTGCCGGGATAGATTTTTGGTAGTATGACCAAGTTTTTTCTGTAGTTGCCTGCATCACCAATGACTTAGGGGCAGGGTGGAAAAATATGAAGTCAGCCCCTTTGGCAGGAACAAAGTAACACCTCTTGTGTCTCTTTGGTGTAGTGGCACAAGATGCTGGTGTATGCCAGAAGGAAGGTGCCTCCCCCAGCCCCCCGGCAAGGGAATCTGTACCAGATCTCCCTGAGGGTGGGGAGTTCATATCCAAAGGAATGGTAAATGCTGTTGGGGCTCCTGTGCCTTCTCAGAGAAATTGGTGCAGCTATCTCCTCTGACTCCTCCAATTACAAGGAAGGTTCTGTTGGTAGTAGTGGTACCATCGGTACCAGGGCATTCCTGTCTGTTGGGTGGGGATGAAGCTGCTTCTAGGACATGGATAATGATTCCTCCTATGGGGTAAGGATGTCTCTCAGGAGTGCAGGGTCAAAAAGGAATGGAAACTGAATGTAGAGAAATAATACATCCTCTGGTGTTACAAAGGTCTCTGTTCCAGAAGAAGTCCCAGAAGAAACGCTTGAAGGACCTGGCTCATCTTTCGCAGTCGGTCAATCTTTCAATAAATGAGGCAATACCAACAGTGCAGTCTGGACCTGCATTCTTAGATGGGACTGGGGAGCTTCTATCTTTCTGTTTTGGGCATGCCATCACTGCTGGTTCCCTCTTTTTTCATGCCTTGCCCTCCAGCCTAGGGGCCTTCAGCAGAGCCAGTACAGTGGGTTTCATACATAACGTCTCACCCAACCTGGACCAGCTCGGAGAGGAAATGTGCTTCTTATAGACAGTCATCTGCAGGGATCTGTCCTTGTGCCCATGAGAGTACCCTCTCATGTGGAGCCCTGTGGGAGGAATCTTTAGGCTTCAGTGGCAAAGGCTCCGCTCCAAGGCTCATGATTGGAGGGGTGCTGCTAGTCAACTGAAGCTGATGTACAGCCTGGATCAGAGTGGGGCCTCATAGCTACCGCCATTAGGAACTTTTTAAGTTGGAGCTCTCAGGCCTCTCTAGCTCTGGGTGGGAAAGCATGACAGATACTGCACTTTGCAGAGATGTGTGCTTCATCGAGGCAACACAAGCGCCGTTTATGCTTGTCACTGACACAGAAAGAACGAGGGCAGGAGAAGCAATCTTGAATCCTGGGATTCTGGGCATAGTCCTAGAGCCAGGGAGGAGTTCCCCTGAATGGGTGGGAGTAGGAAACTATCCTATACTAACTCTACTAAACTAGATATAAAAACCATTTACAATAACTTCACTTTACAAGTTACGAAGAACACCACAATTCCGACTAGGGGCCATGCGGCGGTAAGAAGGAACTGGAGAGGCATCAACCCACACCATCTCTTATACCCTCGGCCAAGAATACGAGGTAACCTACTGCACATACGTGGGTCAACAGATGCTACTTTGAAGAATTTTCAGACTCAGGCACATGGCGCCCATGTGTACCCACATGTGGAATAAACCTAGGGGCCGGCACTCAAAGAAGAAACTTATAGGTTTCTGTCATGATCCCATTCCACTTCTTTATCATTACTCTCTTCACCTACAATGAGATATAATCTGCAATTATTTTCACCCCAGGCAGTCGGTTAATTGCTTGGGGAATCTTCTCTGGAACTCCTCTGATACTAGGATTATGTCCATTAGCATGTGCAGCCCTCTGTAGCCACCAAATTGTGTTGCAACAGTTGAAGCCTGTTGCACCCTTTATCCAGATGTATGTGCCAAAACCCGTAACATAAAGATTCTGGCTTTGGAAAGTTCTGGCAATATTTTGCCTGGTGCCTTCTTTACCACTACAATGCTGCTTTCCACAGCCTGTACTGGCCTCTACAAGTGCTATGATACACCTGCTCTGCAGACTCGTGAGCTCTTTGCGTACTGGATTACTTAGTGGCATTGGAATTTTTTTGTGTGATAAGCACACAGTCCACTATGGGGTCCACTTCCAGTCACAGCTTTTCTTCAAGGTACCCGTTGCCTTTGAAAACAATGTACCTGGGACTCCCCCTTTTGCTTCCTGCACTACAGATATTAATTTCTGATGCTGCTCCCTGATCAGATCTATGGCTTGTATGCCTGTATTCCCCAAGAGTGGTGCTCATCATTCACTACTACAAACTTCAGTTAGTACTGTCTGTTATTTTTCAGGCTAGCATCTAGGAGTTCATATTTTCCTGTGGATCACATGATGCTCTCGATGTACATTATTAGATTGCATGTGCTCTTTGTAATGGGTGTGTTCAAATCCAATTCACCCCAAGGAATAGCTTTGCAGGAGACCCCACTATCCAGCTGAAATTGCACAGGGCATTTTCCTATTAACATTGTTGCATGCACACAGGTTGGTATTATCCGTTATTGCTTTCTTGTCCTGTCAGCCTGAACCTGATATGCTCTGAGACTCAAGGAGAGTCACAATGTCATCACTGCTGTCTGATGTGTCATCCCCTCCCCTCTTGTACAAGTCTGACTGAATCTTACTGAGATTGTCCTCTGCTCTTGCACACTGCTAAAATGGGTCAGCTTGCCACATTCCTTGCAGTGTTGTCCTAGTGCGGGCGGTTCTCCTTTACCTGCTCATGCTGTCTCCCACACTAAATGCATCTCCCTGTGGGTATGGAACCCTGCTCTCCTTTGCTGGTGTCTCACTGCATGTCCTTCTGGGGATGTTGTGCCTTGTAGCACTTTCATTCTCTCTCTGAAGGCTTCCACTGCATGCCCCACTACTAAGCATCTGTCTGTGAAATCACCATCCCAAAGCGGTCACTCCCACAAGTGCTGATATCAAGTGCTGCAAACTATTGTGTCCCAAACCGGAGTCTGTTAAGACACCAAAATTGCATGTAGCAGCCTGTGTGTTTAAGGCAGTAACCCAGGGCTCTGTCCCTTCTCCTTTAGATAGGTCTCTACAGAGAAACCTGTGTCACACCAAAGTTTTGTCCTGCTTGAGGAGCAGTAGCTCCTAGGACTGCAGTGAGACTTGAGGCAGGGGTGAGCTTCAGCGTGGTGCAGACTTTTCTGCCTTGTCCCCCAATAAGGTAAAATAAAAAGGTTGGCTCTCCCACTGTTGTCATCCTCCTGAATAGTAGGTCTGTGTACAGTTCAAACTCCTCCTTCCACTGGGTTCGTTGCTGGGCTAGGTTTGTGTGTACAAAATCCAGGGCTCAGGGGGCTTCAGACCGAGATCCATAGCTCAGACTGCCAGCTGCTGCACTGCTGAGAACTCACAGCTCCTCTGCTGCCGCCATGTTGCACTAGCAAAGAGTGATGCTGAATGCAGGCTAAGCTGAACAACTGGAACTTCATTAAACTCTGTCCATGTGCTGAGTTTCTTCCAGCCTTACTCCCCGCATTCTCTGTTCCCCTTCTGTTCCTTCAATAATAGTCTCTCCAGGGAAAATGGGCCCCCTGAGTCCAGTTCCATTGATTATGATACTACAATGAAAAATATGGTCCAGATTCTCAGCTGGTATATATTGGCCTAGTTCCAGTTATTTCAATGGACTCTCGTCAATTTACATCAGTAGGATCTGCCCCCCTACATATAGTAAAGCTGCAACTAGATTTCTTTTCTTTTTCTTCTCTGCTCTTCAAAACTCTCTCTCCCTTTTTACCCACCCCCAGCGTGAGAATTTAGGCAATGTCTGTTCTCCTTTCAGAAACAATATCAGTATAGCACTATAATTCCTGCAGCACAAATGATGAGCAGCTGGGTCTGTAGCTAGCCATGGATGGACTTGAAAGGTTCAGTTAGGTTAATTGCTGAAAAAGTTTCAATTCCCTTCTGAAAACTTGAACTTTTTGAAATTCTTTCACTTTCCCTGTGATCCCCTGTAATCTTGATTCCCATCATCCTTCTTCCTCGTGATGTTTTCCCAAGGCTCCTGTCACCCTTGTTCTCATTATCTAACCTTCTCAACTCTCTACAGTTTAATCCCTCAAACAAGCTCCAGCATCTTTTGCCCACAATACTTCCTTCCTTTTGACCTTCTATCTGTCTATCCAGGTTCTTACATTGGCATCCATCACCATAATATCTAAACACCTTCCCAATCAACTCTTTCTATGTGACTTTCTCAAGTTAAGAACTCAGAAGTTGTGCAATAATCTGTGCTGTGTCTCAGCACCGTCTGATTCAAATATTATGTATTCTGGGATGTCTCTTATGAGACAAATGCCGGAGCATAAGAAATAGGAATATATGTTCCCCCAGCTTTATTAACTAAACTGAGAGTGGAGGGGACACATCACTTGAGTTCTGAACCTTAAGAGGTTTTGTTTAAGGTCAGTGACTGAGCTATGTTTCACCCTCGTTTATATTCAAGACAAACACATACGCCCAATGCCAAATTCTGCTCTCACTTACCCTGGTATAAACCTGGAACAACTACTCTGCACTTCAGGTGAGTTACTCTGGATTTATAGCACAGTAGCCAAGAGCAGAATTTGGCCTCCAGCTCTACTGTAAATACACAGTAGCTTAAGATTCCAAATCCCCAGCATATATCTGAATGTTCCACTTATTTACTGAGGACCTCTCTTGTCCTTTGACCCACTCTAGTCATTGTCACTACAAAATGTTGGCATTTTCAACACAAACCATAATTGGAAATATTTGTTTTCAAAATCAAGGAAAACTCTGATTATTTGAAATGTAAATATTAGGAGAGACATTTTCAGAGGAAGGGGTGTGGGAGCAGTTTGTGTATGAAAACACTAGTTTATGTCGCTTAAGCAGATGACACCCTGTAAAACCTGGCCATTTAATTCCTTCTGTTTCTAGACTGTGGAACATGGTACATGTTTTTCAATAGTTTATGGAGTGATATCTATTTGCCCAGTAGATAGATCCCCATAGAGTGATATTATGTGTGCACCCTGTAAACATTTCTGGGTCGATAACTCTGAAAACATTACAAATAGCTTTTTCGAATACTTCAAATTAATACAATTAAATGTTATTTTGTTAAACTATGCATTACATTATAATATTTCAGCCAAAGGTATGCCTGGTATAAATTCAATTAGTTCTAACATTCTTCCACCAGGAAAAAATTGCCCTTAAAATTTTATGCCACCTATTTGTCAAGTTTAAGTGGCCCCAAAATTGAGCCCTCTTCATATAACATTTCTCTTTACAAATTTCCTTCTTTGTCACTTTACTGAAAGATGTGCATTACACTACCTTCAGTTTTCTATTCTTGGGAGCCAGTGGGTCAATGAAATCTGCATGAGCACACGAGTGATCTAAATGAACTAAACCCCTTCCATTTGTCATTGACAATGCTGCAGAAATTGGAATTGAAAAATGCCTATCAGGTTGTCTGGTCCATCTTCCTCCTGAGATGATGGATTGATTTTCTTGGAGTTGGGATTTCAAGATTGCTCAGACCCCTCCCTGCCCTAATCCCTTATAAAGGAGAGTTGGTTTTATATAAAGGCACTCAACATGAGACTTTTTCAAATAGAAATAGTCAGTTTTAGAACAGACAACATGGGTGAGGGAATATATTTTACTGGACCAACTTCTGCTGGTGAGAGAGATGAGCAGGTCAAACTTTGGTCCTGTCACCTCTGTCAATGTCCATTTAACTTTTATCCTTTTGGATAAGGTCTTCAGTTTGGTTTAAATATCTCTACTGACTCCAGAGGAGCTATATCTGATCTACATCAGCTGAGAATCTGGCCTATTATTTTTAGATTTACACAGTACTTTAAATGACACACAACAACTGAGGGCCAAATCTTGCAGCCTTTAAGAAATCCTTATTCAGGCAAAGCTCCCACTAACAGTTGTGGCCCTAAAATGATTAATTGTTCAAAAGATTTGGAGTAGATCCAGTTCAGCTCCCAGTGGACTCAGAGTCTCTCCACTGATTCCAAAGGTTGTTGCACCAGGCCTTATATGCACAGTAGTTACCTTTTAATATTTTGTGGGGGGGAGAGAAAGGGGATTATGTTTTATATTTATGTAAATCGGTTTTAAATAAATTAAAAAAGTAGTGAAGCATCTGGGAACTTTAGGACCATCAGGGTATTTGCTTAAACTGTCAGCTTCAGACTGGGCTATTCAGCATTTCTTATGTGAGATCTTTGAAACAGCTCTGGCTCAGACTGAAGCTGCTCTGAACTGAACTGAGAAATTAGCAGGGTTTTCTATTATTATTTAAATTCTCCCACTCCACTTGGAGCCAAATTGAAGTCAAAACTCATTTGTGAGAGGAATATAAACATCTGAAGGGCAATGGGTTATGTAAAGGTTAGAAGTTGCTTGCCACAATTGCCACTTCTGAGGAATACACCAAAGGTGCTAGTTTAAGCAAAATCACGAAGGGATTCAAATCCTAAAGCTTCAGGTGTTTTTACCTGATTTTAAATACATGTAAACATATTATTTTCACCCTTTCCTTGGATGTATCTCAAGGAGGTGAACCCTTTTCACCCTGAGTGACACACGCAAACTGAACACCCCTTTTATTCCCAAACCCCAACCAACTCTCCCCCTCCAAAAACAAACAAAATAAAGCAAACAAAAAAATGTTCTCCACACAGAGTTTTGACCTCAGAAAGGGAGAAATGCTAGAGACTCTGTGAGAGTCCAGTAGGGACTTTGATGATGCTATTGATTTTACATGGAAGATACTCAGATATTACAGGTTTCAGAGTGGTAGCCGTGTTAGTCTGTATCAGCAAAAACAAATAGGAGTCCTTGTGGCACCTTAGAGACTAACAAATTTATCATGAAGGCTTATGCCCAAATACATTTGTTAGTCTCTAAGGTGTCACAAGGACTCCTCAGATATTACAGAGATCAGTGAAAAAAAGAACTAGATCAGTTCATGGAGGATAGGTCCATCAATGGCTATTAGCCAGGATGGAGAGGGATGGTGTCCCCAGCCTCTGTTTGACAGAAGCTGGAAATGGGTGACAGGGGATGGATCACTTGATGATTACCTGTTCTCTGGGACACCTAGCACTGGCCACTGTCGGAAGATAGGATACTGGGCTAGATGGACCTTTGGTCTGACCCAGTATGGCCGTTCTTATGTCCTTATGGATGGCTGTATACAACCCTAAGTATTATCATCATTATTTAACTTAGGAGCCCTGGGTATAAACCATTAAATGCTGTAAAAACACAGAACAAAAAGACAGTCACTTCCCCAAGGGGCTTACAAGATAAGTAATAAGGGAAGAGACAATAGATGGATACAGACAAGGAAGCGCAAGGAAACAATGAGACAGTACTGGAAAGTTTGACAGGCAGTGGTCTCAGCACACTAAGGGCCTAACTGTTGTCAATATTTTTTCTAGTCATCACAGTTTTAAGGAGGGATTAGAAGGTGGACAGTGAGGCAGCTTTTTAGAGAGTTCCTGCCAGTGGGGAGCGGCAGCATGGGAGAAAGCTTGTTTGCAAATTTAACAAGTAGGTGCTGGAGGCTGGCATTATAGACTGATTGGAGGTGATAGTCAATCTCTCAGTAGTGAGTGAAAGATAATAGTTAGGATGGGGATAGGCCATGAAGGGCCTTCAAAGTGAAGACAAGTAGCTGATGTTTGATGCAATAGAGAAGGGGGAGCCAGTGGATAAATGAAAAGAGGCAATGGGGTAAGAAAATAATCTTTGCTGCAGCATTCTGAATGGATATGAGCAGGGCAAGATTGCATTTGTCAAGGCCAGAGAAAAGGATGTTGCTAATGGATAGAACTGCTCACAAAATTATCAACTGAACAGTTTTCCTGTCAAAAAAAGCATGGATAATCTATGTCAATGTTTTGCAAAAAATGTGTTGTTTCTGACATAGTTTTTAATAGGAAAAAGGCAAAATTAATCCTTTTGACTTTCTCATTTTGTTTAGATAATGTCAAAATGTTTCATTCACTAATGTCAAAATGTTTCATACTGATAAGGAAAAAAACGTTTCATTTCAACTTTATTGTTTTGAATTATTTTATTTTGACTTGTTAAAATATTAATTTATTCCATCACATTTTATGTTATACATAATATATATTACATACTATGTTCTGACATTATGAAAACAGATTTTTTTATTTGATCAAAATGAAATGATTTACCATCAAAATGAAATGATTCTACATTACCAAAATGACTGTCCCAAATCAAAACTGTTTGGAATTTTCATTCCATGGAAAATTTCAGCTTTTCATACAGTTTCCAGTTTCCAACCAGCTCCACTAATGCAAACATGAAGGAGGAGGATTTTGACTGAATTTCAATTTATGGGCATGGAAGAAACAGATTACTCCTTGTAATTTTGTGCATTTTATAAACATTGGATCAGATGTTAAGCTGGTTTAAATTAGCGTAGCTTTGTTTACTCTATTAATGTTATGATAATTTACACTAGTTGAAGATCAAGCCCAGTGTATTTTAAGTTCTTCATCATCGTATAGAATACCCTCCCTCTCCCTGTACAGCAGACATGCACATGCAAGGGTTAGACTTCATTCTGAGGTCAGTCGATACTGAACATCAGAAAATTGCTAACTGCCATTGTTGTCACTTGGGCCCCTCTCCTATAATTTCAATCAATAGGACTTCTCATGACAGTAAATTTAGATAAGTTCATAGGTGATTGCAGGACTGGGGCCTTGTTTTTTAATCCTCACTGTCATTTTTAAGAATGTAATTATTACCTATTTATTAAACCTGTCCTCCTCCTTATTGATTTTCAAAACACTTGACTATAACTTTTTATTTTATTTTATTAAGTTCTTTTCTTTCTTTCCTATTTCTATTTTGTTTTATCCCATGCCTATTTTATTTTGGATTTTACATTTTTCCTGTCCTTGCCCATTAGTATGTTTTTAAGTAGAACCTCTTATCCCCACCACTGCACATCCATCATTGATTGACACCCACTACTGTATTGTGTTCATTTATTTAATTTTATTTACATATTTTTTATTTTTTAAAAGATGGCAAAAGTACCCTCATAGGCCAGAGTATCTTCCACACATGAACCCCACTCAGCCTCTGCTGACATGGCAACCATAGCCTCGTTTTAGGGCTCCTCCATACGTCTTTATGCCAACTGCCATTCTGAATATAGAAATCATCAGGATACTCCTGAAATACAAGACGATACCTCCATGGCTGTTAGGATTTGCCACCAATCTGTCTCTAATGGCTTGCAGCTGACTTTCCCACCTGGCTACTCCACGGGGAATGGGAAGAAAGAGGTGTTGGCTTTCTGGAGCAAAGGAGGAGACCAGCCTGGTGCTCCTTCTGCTCCACATATACACACCCAACTACTTGGGAAACTGCTGGGACCTCAGAGCACATTTATGGCCTCCAATGGGAAGGAGGGCCAAAGACTACCAAGGACTTTGTAGGTTGTTTCTCCCCCACAAGGCTGCCCAATCTAGGTCTGCGGTAGTGAGGATAGAGGGAAAGCCTGTCTGGGCTCTCTCTCCTCACCATGACAAAGGAAATACAGAGAAAATGTATGGAAGGAATCATGGCCACTCAATAGGCCACAACTGCTAGTGGAAAGAGCAGAGCCAGAGACATATTTTTAAGCGTAGAATGATAATTATACGGATTCCAAAACAATCAAAATGTAGCTGACTTACAGTGGAAATGCAGAATGCTGTGATGAAATTTCCCAAAGAGGAAGTAGCAGGATTTGTTTTTTTATACTTTTGTTAAACACATTGGTTATGGATGAGTCTGTAACCACTGCCTAAAATATTTAGAAGAAAAGATAAAGTTCTCCATATCCCCTTCATGACCAAATATGTTTCTCTACCCATTTACTGACAATGAGCAAATAGCAGTACTGTACTGTTATCCTTACAAATAGGGGCATTTATGAATCATGACTTGGACGCCAAAGTACTTTCATCACTACTCATTCTACTTTCTCTCATCCGATCAATGTAGGAAAAAATCCATATTACTGTGCATACTCCATGACTATACTCCAATCAGAAATCCCATGACTAAAGCTACTTTCTAACCCATCCAAAGCCTTTAATTACATAGATTTAAAACACACCCTATAACTAGTGACAAAGAGTCCTGTGGCACCTTATAGACTAGCAGATGTATTGGAGCATAAGCTTTCGTGGGTGAATACCCACTTCGTCAGACGCATGACATGCATCTGATGAACTGGGTATTCACCCATGAAAGCTTATGCTCCAATATGTCTGTTAGTCCATAAGGTGCCACAGGATTCTTTGTCACTTTTTATAGAGCCAGACTAACATGGCTACCCCTCTGATACCTACAACTAGTATATTCCTAGATTAAAATTCATTCTTAGTTTTCCTTTCCTTTCCTTTTCTTTTTTAACTTTTGAGAAGCCTGATACTAAAATCAAAGTTTCATTAATAATAAGTTATTAAAGAGGCAACCTGAAAGTTACCAGGCAGTTTTCTGCATTTAGCATAAGGTACCTCTTGTTAAACATGGGTATTGTAAATTTAAAGCCCATCAAATGTATAATTTATAGCGTGTAATAAACTCTATTTAATTAATATTCTTACATATGGTCAAATGAGACTGAATGAAGTAAAAAATAAACAGAAATTACAGTTATAGTCAAAAGCCAGTAGCACATTAACAGCTTTGACCTGGACATTCAATGAGTTGTACTTCCTAAGGGATAGATTCTGAAGCTATCCAACATACAAAATTCTTATTGAAACAATAAGACTTTAACACGTGGATGCAGAGTCAGACCCTAAATTCATATAATGGAGATTCAATCCAATTCTCAGCCATAACTATGCAACTTTAAATCAACAATGATATCTTCTACTACTCATAACACAAGAACTAGGGGTCACCACATGAAATTAATAGGTAGCAGGTTTAAAACAAATAAAATGGAGTATTTCTTCACACAATGCACAGTCAACCTGTGGAACTCCTTGCCAGCGGATGTTGTGAAGGCCAAGACAGGGTTCAAAAAAAGAACTAGATAAATTCATGGAGGATAGGTCCATCAATGGCTATTAGCCAGGATGGGCAGGAATGGTGTCCCTAGCCTCTGTTTGCCAGAGGCTGGGAATGAGCTACAGGAGATGGATCAGTTGATGATTACCTGTTCTGTTCATTCCCTCTGGGGCACCTGGCATTGGCCACTGTCCGAAGAAAGGATACTGGGCTAGATGGACCTTTGGTCTGACCCAGTAGGGCCATTCTTATGTTCTTGTATGCTTTTCATGCACATGAACAGCAACCATTTCTCAGTATTATCAATAATTATAAGAACATGTGTGTCCAGTTCTCCCCAGTGCTGGAAAACCCCATATAAGGAAACTCTGTGTGCCTCCTTTTACAGCATTTTCTATGGACTATTTCTCAGAGGGAAGGCAGTATTTGTCCCCTTCAGAGCAACCACAGTTTTCAACTTGAATAGATTCAACCACAGTTTTCGTCCTATTGATAATAGCCCACTTTAATTGAATTGTCTCGACCCCCCACTTGGTAAGGCAATTCCCATCTTTTCATGTACTGCTATATATATCTTCCTACTGTATTTTCTACTCCATGCATCTGATGAAGTGGGTTCTAGCCCATGAAAGCTTATGCCCAAATAAATGTGTTAGTCTCTAAGGTGCCACAAGGACTCCTCATTGTTTTTGCTGATACAGACTACCAATCTGAATTCTGAAATAATGACATTATTCAATATTGCTAGTACAAATTACAGTACCTTAATTAGACCATCAAGAAAGCCAAAAAAATTATGAATGAAGCAATACTTTTTCCACACCCAAGAAAAAAACAGAGCCACTCTGTGATTGTTATATGAGGAGCAAACTCCTTTTACCTAATTTTGAAGCCACCCAACTATCTGAATTCAAAAGTTTTATGTGGGTTTGTCAAGGAAAGATTGTAAAAATATGATCAGAAAGGTGGCAACCGAGAAAAGATTAAAATAAAACACAAGTTAAGAAATAGAGAGGAGAGCAGACAGCAAAATTACTGCATTCAGAGAGATTTGTGAAAAAAGGAGCAAAGAGAAGGAGACGGAAAATGAAAACACATTTTAATGTTTTGTCTATGCAGTGCTAAAGTTGGGAAGGCTACAGTTCAGACTGAAAATTCATTATTATAAACATTTTTCCCACTTGGATTATCATTTAAAATCCCTTTATAAATCTGCAAAGCCACAGCATTGTCCTCTTTCAAATCCTTCCCTAAAACTCAGCTCTGTCATGATGTCTACATAACAGTTCATATTGGCTAGGCAACTGATGTGCAGTGACCACTGCTTATCACACTAACCATAATTTCCTCACTATATCTTGTTCTCTTCATGTCTGTTGCATCTGTGACAGATATGTCTGTATCAAATTATGAGCTCCATCTTGTATTATGTGTTGAACAGACATCTAAACTTGCCCAATGTAAGTCTACTGAATTGCACTAAACAAAGCTGCCCTGGCCAGAAAAGGTACTTAACACCTCATTGAGGAACTAGCCATCGAGACTGCAATCTGGAGCCAGTGTCTTTGATTGTCTCTCAACTCCTGGCCCACCCCTGTGGAACAATGTTTTTTCTAGATAGGGACTTGCAGGCAGAGTAAGGATAACTGAAGGATGGGACTAGAGCAGGGGTAGGCAACCTATGGCATGCGTGCCAAAGGTGGCACATGAGCTGATTTTCAGTGGCACTCACACTGCCCGGGTCCTGGCCACCAGTCTGGGGGGCTCTGCATTTTAATTTAATTTTAAATGAAGCTTCTTAAACATTTTAAAAACCTTATTTACTTTACATACAACAATAGTTTAGTTATATATTATAGACTTATAGAAAGAGACCGTCTAAAAACAGTAAAATGTATTACCGGCATGCAAAACCTTAAATTAGAGTGAATAAATGAAGATTCGGCACACCATGTCTGAAAGGTTGCCGACCCCAGGACTAGAGCATCCCAGGGGAACACTTAGACAGGAGACAGAGACCCTACCTAAGAGCAGGGTTTTGCTCTGTTCAGGGGGTCGACCATCACTGCACATAAGGAGGACTGGCAGAAGAGACTGCCTAGCCTAAAATTCTGACAAACCTTGGACTCACAGGAAGGGCAGGATGGCAGAGTCTCGTGTCCCAGAAGGGCACCAGACAAGAGGTCTGAGCTTAGGAATATACCCTAGAGCCCCAGAGCTAGAAACAGCAACTAGATTCTGCACATGCTCAATTGGCTTGGAAGCATGCAGGATTCCATTACTGGGTCCACTCATAACAGACTGTTGACTGCATAGAGGGGTAACAGGCCAGGTTGCAACAATATCTATCGTCTCCTGTCATGTATTCAGATGGTAAGCTCTTTAGGGCAGGGACTCTTTTCTTACATTTGTACATCATCTAGCACCAGCAGGCCCTAAGGCAGTAGGGAAAGCTCTCCCCCAAAAAGGCTTTTGTACTGTTTGTTTTATACTTTACATTAGATATAGGGCCTGATTCTCCCCTCTGTTAGACCATTATAAGTCAAGAGTGACAGGGAAGAATTAGACCCATGGTTTTCAGACTTAGCTTTAAGTCTCAATGACGTCCCCCCAAAAAGTAAACTTTGCAGAAAGTTTGGCCAGCTGCAAATGTGCCAAAGCAGTGGAGGATTAGCAAAGTCATGAAAATCAACATGCTATCTTATCCTTGCCACAACCACTGACATTGGGTTGATCCTCCCATGGCTGGCTACATCAACTTTAGGTGTAGCAATATGTCGCAAAGCAACTCTGTGCCAGAGCCAAGGACCAGGCTAAAGCCTCTACCCCCTTGTTTCATTTACAAACAAACATCTTCCCCTCAGTGTATTCAACAGCTTGATGCCTGTGTCTTTTAGCTGCCATTCAGCTGGGAAGAATGCCTCAATGCACCTCCAAAAGACCTTTTTGAAATCGTAATTAAATAAGAAGGAATGAAATAGCAAATGGAGTAACTAACTATACCTAAGGAAATCTGAACAGCATAGTAATTTTATTTTTAAACAATAATAATTTAAAAAAACCCTGTCAAACTTCTTTGTGGTTTTGGTTTGTATCAAAGTCTGACATCAAGATCTTTTATAATCTACAAACACTTACCTAATAAATAGAATAGGTTAGGGGGAAATCATTAAAGTATTTGAAAATATATTTTCATGTAAAACTGGACACCTTACATTTATCATGAGAATTACTTGTATTCACTTAGCAGAAGAAACATGAGAACCTTACCATACAGGCCTACTTTTTCCATTCATTATTTGCTTTTAGTCATTTATTCCATTTGTTCACAAATCCCTCCTCAATAATTACTCAGCACCCAGGAGTTTATGACGACACTGCAGACTCACTTACGACACGTCTGTCCTGCACTGTCTTGTTGACTGTGGATCTTCCAGTGCTTCTTGGCTCAATGGTGCATACTCATTCTTAATTTCCTCACTTTGATTTATTGTCTGCCCTCAGAAGTGCTCCAAGACCATTAGCCCACATATAGCACAGTTATCTGGAATCTTTTTTATTCTCTGACTCCAGTTCAGATTACCTCAGCTGACTTGACATACCTGATGGCAACAGGTCCTCAAAACTGACACAACATGCATTCTTGTCTAGCCCAGTTATCTAACTTTTTTCGGCTACAAAGACATATTTGCTTCCTGTCATTCTATGTATTTAACACTACACTAAGGGCTTTGGGGAAATCTCCCACTTTGGACCAGCATTGCTGCAGCACTATCAGTGCTGGGTAATGGTTGGAGTGTTAATGCCACCCAACATTGTCCAATCCAGGTCAGAATAGGTCTAGATGAGAAGATGGTAAAAACGCACATCACTGGCCTAAACTAGTTCTGACTGTGGGCATTGCACCAGTGGCAATGGTGCTAAGTGGGGGATTTCCCTAAGGAAAGTGTAATTCTCAGATCAGATAGACCCATGTGCATTGGCTCTGCTCAAGCTAGCACCTAAAAACAGCAGTGTGGCCACACTGGCATGGGTAGCAGCTTGGGCTATCCATCCAAGTGCAATTTTGTCCAATCCCCTAGGTATGTACTCAGGCAGCTAGCCTGAGCTGCTGCCTGTACCACCACGGCCACACTGCTATTTTTAGGTGCTAGCTCGAGGAGAGCTAGCACAGTGTGAGGAGAGCTAGCACAGTGTATCTGTATATATCCGAGCTGGGAAATACACCTGCCAGCTGCTGTGCAGACACATCCTAAGTACCCTAAGTATGGACCAGGCCCCAGTGGGTGCTGTCAAATGTTATTTTAATGCCACTATCAGACCTTTGACAAAACCCAAGTCCCTGGCTGTTAAATGTATCGCATCATGCACCGGATTTCTTCACAGGTTTTCAGATGGGAGTGGAAATTAACACAATTATTATTTACTTTCTTTTTTGAACACTACTGGTCAGCACTGTCTAGCAATAGTATATTTTCCCTCTCAGGAAATTACTGCTGAGGCAGCAGGTGCAGTAGGGTGGGGAAAAAAAAACCAACAAGCCAAAACAATGGTTTTGACATATATCACAAAATGTAGAAACAAATCTATAGAAGCACCCTCTATATTTTGTATAAATACACTAGACTCTAAGACACTGATTTTGCAAACACTTATGCACATAAGAAACTTTAAAATTTTGAATAATCTCACTAAAGGAGATTATATTGCTTTGTATTGCTTCTTGTATTTGTTTTAAGAAGTATGCCAGATTTTGAGGAAAACTTTTCGATACATATGCATAATGTCTGGGGCATATGGAAACAGAGGAAAAAACAGCTATGTACAATGTGAAAGTCTGTCCAACTCATGATTGCTGTAATGGAAGGGAAGTATTTTGAAAGGATTAGAAAACAAGGCTGTAAGGAAGGGTCTGAGGTGGAGTTTATAGTCTCACTGAAAGAGAATGTTTTTTAAACTTTGCATTTTATTATTTTTCCATATACAACATCTTGGAGTCCAAATACAATACAAATGGAAGTACTGTACAAAGATCTGGTGTCAGGAAATGGTTATCAAGACATCCTATTCAGTTTCAATCCAAAACCGTCAAAAGGGTGGAAGAAACAGGAGAGTAAAACCAAAAGATAATATGTAAATAAAGAATGAAAAGGCAACTACAGACTCAGGATGGAGCCTTTATGGAAAATACAATATGTAGACACATCCAAAAAGAATCCATAAGGATAGCCTTCCATTAAGGAGAAAGAAATGCAATTAGTAAACTCTTTATGCTACACAATGTGTAGATTCAAAAACATTGTCATGCAAGAGCTTTCCATACTATGTCCTTAGAGTTCTTAATCTTGGCAAGTGAGACTAAGGCCTTGTATACACAGGGACTCTCAGGAAAGTTAATCCGAATTAACTAACGGCATGAATTTAATGTGGATTAGTTACACTGCATTAAACCCTTGTATGGACACATACATTCAGAATTAAAATGGCCTTAATTCAATTTATCTTAATTCACTAAACCAAGTCAAGTCCACCTTAATTATGAGTAAGAACATCCACACAGGGGTTTAGTATAGTTTAAGTAACCTACTTTACATTCATACCTTTAGTTAATTTGGATTAATTTTCCTGGGTGTCCCTGTGTAGACAAGCCCTAAAGATCATTTAATTTCAGTATCTCAGTTTTCCCATTTCTAAACAGGCAATCATAACATCCCCCTATATATTGTATATAAAATGATCACCATTGAAACAGAAAGCAATTGTTAACTAATATCACACATTTACAAATGTTATTTCATATTCTAAGTAGAAGAAAATTGTGATATCTCAGATACCACAATGCACTAGCATTTAGCAACAGCTGATACATTAATGGGAACTATAAAATGTGCTAAGTACTATTATGCTACAATAAATATTGTGTTATTGAACCCTGGTATAGCAAAGATTTTATTTCCTTATTTACAGCCAGACATTGTAGCTCAGGGTTTCTCAAACAGGGGTCGCCGCTTCTGTAGGGAAAGCCCCTGGCAGGCCGGGCCAGTGTGTTTACCTGCCCCGTCTGCAAGTCTGGCCAATCGTGGCTCCCGCTGGCCATGGATCGCTGCTCCAGGCCAAAGGGAGTTTCTGGAAGCGGCGGCCAGTACATCCCTCGGCCTGCACCACTTCCAGCAGCTCCCATTGGCCCGGAGCAGCGATCCGCAGTCAGTGGGAGCCACGATCGGCCGGATCTGCAGACGGGTCAGGTAAACACACCGGCTTGGCCCGCCAGGGGATTTCCCTACAGAAGCGGCGACCCCTGTTTGAGAAACCCTGTTCTAGCTAATCATATACACTTTTCACAAGTTTCAGAGTAGCAGCCATGTTAGTCTGTATCCGCAAGTCTTTAAGGTGCCACAAGTACTACTTTTCACAAGAGCATTCTGAAGCAGCACCCGCAAGGACTGTACATGGGGGCCATCTTTAACATTTTTAAACAGGCATAAGTCTACCAAAAATTTTTAAATGACTGGGCCCCTGTACCATACTGGATACAAACAATCCAAATATTTTGCACTATGCTCTGTTTTTCAGTGTAAGTGTTTTTCATTAAAGTGTTCCACAGTATTTCATATTCATAAAAATTAAATTTTGATTTTGTTATGACTGACAAGTTTGCATTGTTCTCTCCTTACTGAATTCTGCACACAACATTCTATGTTTCCTACGTGATGCTCCAGATTATCTAATTTTGAGGACAACTAAATTGACCCCATACATAGCACTCCAACATATATTAAAGAATTCCAAGCTTTTTAAAATCTGGTTTTAATAGATTCTCAATTTAATGTTTTTTTACAACAGTAAAGGTGACAAGCCAATAAAAATATTTGGCAAGTCAGTTTTTGCTACAGTGGAACATAAGGAACCCAACTTAAGAAAGATACAATACTCTAACCAAGACCATGTCTGTCAACCTTGAAAGCACAACTGATCTGTAATTCACCATGGAAAAAGCTACAAAACTGTGGTTTTGCTATAAAGTCAATTGAACATTTCAACCCAATCTGAGCAACAGAGTCCAGAAAGAGAAAAAAACCGTACAGCAAATAAATTTTGTTTGATGTGGATTTATTTTATTTCTTAAGCAAAAGAATGTAACACGTTTGCTCAGGCTCATGAGCAAGAATGTAATTTAGGCATGAAAAAAGGAGGATAATAGAAATGCTGTTCCTTCTTTACAATGTAAATTATTGTGCAATCATTGCACATAGTTTTAAACTACCATGATAGATTTTCAAAATGCTAACTGGGCAATGGAGTAGCATGATTCCTAAATGTGCTAGGCTTTAATAAAGACTGCATATGTGTGTCAAGAGAAGCTGCATGCAGCAGACACACTGCTAGTTTCCGCTTCTGAAGCACATTTTATTAACTTTTCTCTAAAGGAAGCGTTTGTCTCTGCACATATGGAATCATCAGCATTCAAACGGCTGCATTTCATCTCAAGCATTTCCAGTAAAATAGAAAATAACCTTGCTTGCTTATCTTATTCAGGATGTTTGTATTTATTTTAAGCATACAGATGTCCAAATCTATTTCATTTTTTGTCAGTCACTAAGGATATGTTGGCAATCATTCAGAACCATTATTAACACAGAGAGCAATCTAGGGTCACCTGCTTCTGGACTACTCACATTTTTCTCTTCCACATTTCTGTTCCTTACACAAGAAGGGAAGTGGGGCACTGAAGCTACAAGACTGTGTGCCTCAGGAAACGTATCTTTTTCTGCTGGTGAAGACAAGAGACAAAAACGAAAACTTACTACCTACCTCAAGAGTAACAGAGAAGGTAAGGATGGGAATTATATTGCAAAACAAGAAACATAATCAGTGTATTACAAATGAAAAATAAAACATACACAGCCATCACTGGCAAGATCTATATCAACCATCAGTACAAAGTGCACACACTGCTAGAAGAGGACATAAAAAGCTGGACCAAAAAAGCCTGAAATGAACTCCAAAAATCAGAACACATTCAAGCATTGAAGCAGGAGGTTCAAAAGAGCTATAAGGCTGAAGTTTCCATATTGCCATGCAGTGCCCTCCTGAGTATATCAAATCAGGCCCTAGAGTGTGGTAAAAATCTTAGTCCCTTGGCAACAGCAGGAACTGATATTGCCATTCTGATGAAGAAGAATTAAGGGAAGTGGATGAGAAAGGCCTCTTACCTCATGAAGATCCGTAGCAGGAGGATGGTTTGGGGAGAGGTATAGGCCAATGCCTAAAAAGATTTAAGAATGAAGGAAATCAATAAGCTACCCAAGAGCCCAGGAAAGACAGAGGTTTTCAGGTGGTGTTCAGAACACATTGAAAGATCAGGTGGTAACTGGCCACAGGATTTCTCCCAAGAAGGGCAATCAAAAAAGGACCTGTTGGGTGGAGAGGCCTTGGGAAATAAAGATTCAAGCCAAAGAATTTCTCAAAACCAGGCCAAATTTAACCAGCTTGCTGAGATTCAACAAATTTTTACTGCAAAGTATTATTTCAAGATTCAGGAACATTTCTAGTCTACGGTGAAACCAAACAAGTTTTACCTGTTTTCATCGTTTCAATAAAGACATTTCATATAGCTAAAAAAATAGTTATCATATAGTAGAAAGACTTGGTTTTTTTTTCTTACAAAATGTAAAAATAATCCTGCAATTACACCTCTACCTCGATATAATGCTGTCATTGGGAGCCAAAAATTCTTACCGGGTTATAGGTGAAACTGTGTTATATTGAACTTGCTTTGAACGCATAATGTGCAGCTATATTTGCTAAGGTCAAAAATCTTACAAAATGCTGATCTTCCAGGACTCAACTGCAGCCTTTCCATCCCACCAAGAAGACAGAACAGGGCAGAGGGGCAGAGGTGGAGATGTTCTACCAACAAAAATGGGAGTGAGAGGGCACAGGGAGCTGTGTAACCAACATTTCTCTCAAAAGTGCCATAGAATGCAGGAGCTCCTAATCTCAAAAGCAGAGATTGTCAGTTTCCATCCCACTGTAGGGTTGCCAACTCTGACTGAAGTTATTCTGGGAGATTTTTTTTCCCCCTCAACATGATGTAATGTCATATTTTTTAAATGTCGTATTTAAATCTCCCATTTTGCTTTCAATAGTCACCAGGAGATTGATGCCAATTCTGGGAGACTCCAGGCCAAATCCTGGAAGGTTGGCAACCCTATCTCACTGAAAAGACTGAACAGGAGGTGGGAATGACAGGGATACTATCCTTCTCCTGCTCCCAACACAAAGGGATTGTTCCAGTCCGATGGATGAGTGATGGTCTCAGAGAACTGATGACAGTTCCTGCATTTAGGACGGAAGAATCCCATGCACTGCACTGCTACAGAATAGGTACCAAGTGACTAGGCAGCAGTTCTGCAGAAAAAGACCCAGGGGTTACAATGGACGAGAAGCTGGATAGAAGTGAATAGTGTGCCCTTGCTGCCAAGAAGGCTAACAGCATTTTGGGATGTATAAGTAGGAGGATTGTCAGCAGATCGAGGGACAAGATCATTCACCTTTATTCGGCATTGGTGAGGCCTCATCTGGAGTACTGTGTCCAGTTTTGGGCCCCAAACTACAAGAAGGATGTGGAAAAATTGGAAAGAGTCCAGCGAAGGGCAACAAAAATGATTAGGGGGCTAGAGCACATGACTTATGAGGAGAGGCTAAGGGAACTGGGATGATTTAGTCTGCAGAAGAGAAGAATGAGGGGGATTTGATAGCTGCTTTCCACTACTCAAAAGGGGGTTCCAAAGAGGATGGATCTAGACTGTTCTCGGTAGTACCAGACGACAGAACAAAGAGTAATGGTCTTAAAGTGCAGTGGGGGAGATTTAGGTTGGATATTAGGGAAAACTTTTTCACTAGGAGGGTGGTGAAGCACTGGAATGGGTTACCTAGGGAGGTGGTGGAATCTCCTTCCTTACAGGTTTTTAAGGTCAGGCTTGACAAAGCCCTGGCTGGGATGATTTGGGGACAGTTGGGGATTGGTCCTGTTTGAGCAAGGGGTTGGACTAGATGACCTCCTGAGGTCCCTTCCAACCCTGATATTCTATGATTCCCTGAATCAGGGCCTTGGTGCAAGTTAGGGGAGCATCGCTGTAGGACTGGGCACAATGTGGCTTGCTTTACCAAACCTCCCTCCCCTCCACTGCCCACCTCCTGCTCCCAATATATTCTCTTCTTCCCTTTATGCCAGGGGTAGGGGGAAGCTGGCAGAGTAGGTAGTAGAACCACGTCAGCCATCTTTCTGTTGCCAAGGTGTTTCCCTGCCTGGAGTGAGGGGAGTCTCCACCAGCTCTCTCTGGCCTTAGGCAGTGTGAAATGTTCTTAATGGCCTGAGGAATCAGGTTATAAAGGCCTTGTTAAATCAGTAAAAGCCATGAAACACTGTAAATATTAAGAGCACGGTTTCAAATAGCCCTATTTGGGCCTACACCATGTGTATGTTAAAATGCATGAAAAATAGTATGTGTGATTGCTGTTAGTGGTAATATGTGAACAGTTTGTGCCCCTTGAGCTACACATGGAGGGACTAGATCTTCATCTGGTGTAAATCAGCTTAGCTCTGCCAATTTCTACTAGCTGAGAATCTTGCCCTCCCCAGAGTCGTCCTCATTGCAAAGATTCCCCCAATATCTCAAGGAAGGGGAAGTCAGATGGCTCCACAGCACCATTTCTGCCCCCTCCCATACCCTGCAGCATAGGGTAAAAAAACAGTGGGTGCTCAGCATTCACGGGCAGTCCCACTGATCAGCTCCCCCCTAGCACCTCCCACTTGCCAGTGATCATCTGTTCAGCACCTGCAGGAGGCACTGGAGGGGTAGGAGAGGGGAGGGGGTGGGAAGAGGTGGGGGCAGAGGCGGAGCAGGGGTTTGGGGGAAGGGGTGGAGTGGGGGCGGGGTCTGGGGCAGAGCAGGGGTTGAGCACCCCCGGGAACTCAGAAAGTCATCGCCTCTGCTCTGCAGAACAACTTTGTACAATCTGGGGTTTACGAAGGTGGGGGGAAGAGGTGTAGTTAAAACAAGAGAACACACATTTAGGGTTGCCAACCCTCCACGATAGTCAGTCTCCAGGAATTAAAGATTATTCTTTAATTAAAAATTTTGTCCTGTGATGAAACCTCCAGGAATATGTCCAACCAAAATTAGCAACCCTACACACATTCCACTGGCCCTATGCATTTCATGACCCATATTCAGTTTTCTACAACTCCCCTAACAGCTGCTGTGGCTAAAGGAGAGTCTTGCATAGGCACCATGGCTGGTACAGGACCTCTACATTGATTAAACTGGCTTATCACAGATCCCAGGGGATCAGCCAGATTTGGGGGCATCTTATTTGAAGTGAGGTAAACACTGTGTGTTCCCACCCGTCCTTTAAGGAATAACTGCACATAATTGCATTAAAACACAATTTTGAGTAATTGGAGGATTCCTAATAGAGATAGGCAAATAAACAGTCCCTTTCTAGAGCTTTTCACATGGGAGGGATAGTCTGGCCTCTGTGATATTTAGCCACAATCCAACAATACTAAGCAGGTAATTTTAAATGTGGACTAACCTGCATATAAATACCATTTTTTCCGACATGATTTCGGTTTTGAGTTAAAGGTAGCATTTCCAACTTTTGTGATTTTATCATGAGTCTCATGATAATTGATATTTTTTTGTAAAGCCTGCTCTTAAGTCCTGTGATTTTGAGAATCTCAGATTTCATTTAAAAAGCTAAGAATTTTTTTTAAAAGGTTTCTAGCTCTCATGGTTGCAAAGAAAAGCTCAAGAACCTGAACTTTAAAGTCTGAAAAACAAGAGAGCAAATAAAAGACTCAAATCCACTTTTTAAAATGTCATGATATTTAAGCCACTCATGATTTTCTGGGTCATGATTTAAGATTTTTGGATGTTTTGAGGTTGTCAATATTGTAAAGCTATAGAATAACAATGGCTGATAATGGAAGCTAGAGAAATTCAGACTGGAAATTGGGCATATACAGTGGTGAGCTGCAGCCGGTTCGCGCAAACCGGTTGTTAAATTCAGAAGCCCGTTTAGAACCGGTTGTTCCTGGAGGGACAACTAGTTCCAAAAGGGCTTTTAAATTTAACTAAAGCTCTAGCAGCTCCCTACCCTTCCCCCAGCCCCAGCTCACCTCACTCCGCCTCCTCTGCTGAAGTTCCTCCGGCTTCTCCTCCCCCTCCCCAGCTTCCCGCGAATCAGCTGTTCGCGCGGGAAGCCTGGGAGGGCTGAGAAGGAAGCAGCGGCTTCCACGAGGTGAGCTGGGGCTGGGAGGCGGGGGTGCCAGCGGGAGGAGGGCAGGAGGCGGCGCGCTGCTCGGCGAGGCCGTGGCGGGACTCTGGGGTCGGGCGGCGTGGCTTCTACCCCCAGGGTCCAGCTGCGACCTCGGCCGGGCGGCGCGGTTCCTGCCCGCCCCCCGGGTCCGGCCGGGCGGCGCGGTTCCTGCCCGGCGGCACGGCCCCTACTCGGGTCTGGTCCCTGGGTCCAGCCGGGAGGCGCGGTTCCTGCCGGCCCCCGGGTCTGGCCCCGACCTCAGCCGGGCGGCACAGCTCCTGCCCGGCCCCGACCTCCGCCGGGTGGTTCCGGTCCCAGCCCCAGCCCAGCTGGGCCCCCATCTCCAGGCAGCACTGTAAGGTAAGGGAGCAGGGAGCGGGTGTTGGATAGAGGGCAGGAGAGTTGGGGGGGGGTGGATTAGTGTCAGGGCAGTCAGAGGGCAGGGAACAGGGGGATTGAACGGGGCCAAGAGTCCCGGGGGGGCAGTCAGGAAGGAGTAGGGGTTGGATGGGGCGGTGGGGGGGCAGTTAGGGGTAGGGATTCCAGGGACAGTCAGGGGACAGAAAGAAGGGGTGGTTGGATGGGGTAGGGGTCCCCGGGTGCCATCAGCAATGAGAGAAGGGGTTGGATGGGGTGGCAAGGGGCAGTCAGGGGACAGGGAAGGGGGGTGGATAGGGCACGGGTCCCGGGGTGGGGGTGTCAAGGAACATGGGGGGGTTGGATGGGGCAGGCGTCCGGGGGGGGCATGACCCCTCATGGGGTGAGAAGGAGGGAACCAGTTGTTAGTATTTTGGCAGCTCATCACTGGGCATATATCTTTAATAGCAAGGGTGATTAACCATTCCAACAATTTACTAAGGGTTGTGGTGGATCCTCTATCACTGGCAATTTTTAAATCAAGATAGGATCCTAAAAGATATGCTCTAGGAATTAGTTTGGGGAAATTCTATGGCCTGTGTTATACAGTATGTCAGACTACAGGTTCACAATGGTTCCTCTGGCCTTGGAATCTATGAATCCTTATACATATTTTTGATATTCTGAAATCATAGATATTAGAGAGAGGGAGGGAAAGACAGACAGTCTGAAGATCCACAAATGCAATTTTTAAAACTGCCGGTTTCTTTCCTCTGTGTATTGCCAGTCCCTTGTTCTTCCCTTTGGGCTGCCATTTTAGGAGGCTACTCTGAGAAATTTGATAGCTGCTTTCAACTACCTGAAAGGAGGATGGATCTAGACTGTTCTCAGTGGTAGCAGATGACAGAACAAGGAATAATGGTCTCATGTTGCAGTGGGAGAGGTTTAGGTTGGATATAAGGAAAAACTTTTTCACTAGGAGGGTGGTGAAGCACTGGAATGGAATTACTTAGGGAGGTGGTGAAATCTCCTTCCTTAGAGGTTTTTAAGGCTTGACAAAGCCCTGGCTGAGATGATTTATTGGGGATTGGTCCTGCTTTGAGCAGGGGGTTGGACTAGATGACCTCCTGAGGTCCCTTACAACTGTGATATTCTATGATTCTATGAAACTTCCTCTCTAGTCAATGCCACAGATCTCCTAGCAATACTAGTCTGTAGGTAATCCATCTGTCTCCTTCTTCCAGAGAGGAGCTTTGGCTAATTGTTTGATCTACTCTGAGAACTAACCTTTTCACACAGAGATATGCTGCACTACTGCTAAAGTTGACATATTTGTTTTTCTCCTTATGTTGACTCTCTCCCATATTTGAGAATCTTGTTCTATAAATCACATGTGATTTTGGACCATGGAAGGAAAATAGTGCCATCTGTGTACACAGAGGGGAGTCCAAGTCTTTCTCTAGGGCCACTGCTCATCAAACTAACCTGAATCTTAATACTCTGCTGAATGCCAGAGGCTATGGTTCCTGGAGTGAGAGTGGTCTACAGGGTGAGAAAGGACAACGGGTAGGGACACCACTAGAGTAAGGCAGCACCTGGCAGAGCTAATCCCCAGGATGGCCAGGAGGGGGTGCCACCACTGGTGAGCTGACCCCATGACAAGCCATTAGAATCTCAGAAGAGCCAAATCATAAGAATGCGTTTTAGATGTTTCTATTGACAATTTTTTTTGGTTTTAGAATACAGCAATTAAAACAGGGGAAAAAAAGCTTTATATCTCTCCAAGCACTGAAGCAGGTTCAAAAAATGGCTGAGATTTCCCAAGTCCCATTCAGTGCCATCCTGATTACAGTTCCCCAGAGAAACAGTTGTGTGACTTTCTTGTGCAGCATTCTCAACCTGTGAAATAATCTGTTTTGGAAACAAACACAAGGAAGAATTTACAGATTGATCCACTGTGTAGGTAAAATTTTTACCCCAGGACTACTAACTTTCACAAAGTCAAAACCCTGACTAATATGTTCAAAAATCAGGGCCTAAAGTTAGGCTCCAAATCAGAGTTAGACATATAATGATAGCCTAATTTTCAAAAGGGATGAGCACCCAGCAGCTCCACTGGTTACTCTTAAGTAAACTGGGCATGCTTCATGCTTCAGCCTCTGGCCACTCATTATGACGTTTAGTTCCCTCTTAGCATTGGTATGGTGGAGATATAATGTGCTAGAAAGAATCTTTCTGGTGCTAGGCTGAAGGCACCATGTCTTGCAGTAGTCGGCCAGCTTTGCAGCAGCATCACTCAGAGTCTTCTTCAACTCAGAGAAAGGCACCTGGAGCCCGCAGTGGTTGTCATTTGCATAGATAAACTCTGTGACTGGGTTGGTGGCAGGTCATTGATGTATAGATTGAGCAAGGTTAGGGATAGAACAGACCCCTGGCGTAACCCACTCATATGTTTTTCCAGTCATCTGACATACAAAAGCCACCTGAGCAAGATAGCAGGGAAGGTCAAGACGCGCAACAACCTTCTCAGCAAACTGGCAGGTTCTTCATGGGGAGTGGATGCTCCAACCCTAAGAATCTCAGCCCTTGACATCTTGTACTCAATAGCAGAATACTGAGTACCAGTATGGAGTTGGTTAGCACACACCAAACTTCTTGACATGCAACTCAACTCAACAATGTGCATCATCACAGGAACGATTCCATAGATTCCAGTTCTGAGGCACATTGCCCCCCGCCCTTAAAACAGGAGGAAGAATGCAGCTTGCAAGCTGCTGGAGAAAGTACGTGCCAGCCCAAGCTTGCCCTTATTCAACAACCATTTTAGCCCACCAACTACACATCTTTCATCACGACACCCACTGTGGTCGAGGCTGCCACGCCAGCACGTGACAGCAGAGTCTCTGTGGTGGGAAGACTGGTGATTAACACCAATCACCAATCAGTTCCTTGTCACAGACCCTACTCCTCACCTGCCCAGCTTCAACCTGCCACATCATCAGTGGACCCTTCTTAACTGATTCCTGACTGGGCAAGGCCCCTGTGCAGCCAACCAGCACCATTGGGGTCTTTGAGACAATCCAAGCTGCAGCTCCAGTGCAGATCAAACAATGATACACATTGTGGAGGAGTGCCTGTAAACCAAATTGAGCAGTGGGCTCTGAGAGCGCCACTTGGCCACTAAGAACGCTATTGCTTGGTTCAGCGAATATGCAAACGCTGAATAAATAAATTGGTTATTCCTATACAAATTCTCTGAGGTTCATCAGAGTTGCATATGCTGAAGCAATGACAGAATTTGGCCTTATGTATCTACAAAATAACTACTTGAAATGTCAAATGCTTATGCTAGATTTAAAAAAATCTGAACGCATTTTGGTAAGTATTTTGTGTCCATTAATATCTTGGAACTAAGTCCAATTCCATTTTAAGAAAATATTGATTTGGCATAGCATATGAGAGACAAATCATAACTATTAAGCATCTAACTTCATAATACCCTGTTTGCCAATTAATCAAACTTGAACAGAAGCACACTTACCACGAGAATGGCAGATATCACATATACGTTACTAATTAGATCCAGTAACAATCAAGATAAAGACATAAAATATTTAGAAAAATAAACATCTGAGTGGAAAAATATATATATTTTACATTTCTGAGTCTGTATCTGAAAATATATTCAAGAAAATCTTGCTTTGGAATTTTTTTTTGCTTTAAAAAATATATATATCCAAATTATTTCAAACCACAGAGATGAACTCACGCATATTTCATAAATCAATATTCAATGCCAAAAATTTTTCCCTTAAATTAAATCAATGAAGATAGCGAATTGTAATAGAAATAACAGCTGGCATTTATACATTCATATAATTTCTAAAGGCCCTAAAGTAATTAAGATACATTTGCAAACAAAATTAAAAGGCAGAGAATGTTAATTTACTTATCTTGATATTAATTTACAAAGTCTTTTGCATTAGAGAGCGAACAGGCTAGACATGTTAATTTTTAAAATTCCAATACTTAAAATTATTAAACAAACTGATAATTATGTTATATTAAATGCATAGTATACAAATAAAGTTAATGGTGAATCAGTGGCAAAAGCTGCAGCAGCATGTAACAATGAATAGGATATCAGTTATAAAATGCTGTTGTAAACTATATAATACCTGTAATTATCAGGTATTCTACTCCAAACTAAATAGCTGATGAAAAAATTAATTTATGTCTCAGTCATTACCAAATAGCTTATTTTTAATGTGGCTTACTTCATACACGTTAAGTACCAGTTCTGAACTACAGCATATAAAAAAGTCACAGTAGATTGCTTATTAACATCCAAACAATCCATAAAACCAATTTACTGATTCACATTCAAGTAATCTATTAACGTTGCTACAAAAACTGTGCTCAGCACTTAGCTTAAAATTGGTGCCTGTCTGAAAATACTATTTGAAAAACACTCTGTTAGGAATGGCCACATCTTACTATGCAGAAAGACTGGAGGATAAACAAAATAAATAAAAGGCAGTTATTCATATTCGGTGAAATTCATCCCTGTGCAAACACCAGCACAAGGCCCAATTGCCACTTAGCTCTCACTTAAGCCACATTTTAGGAATAAGGGTATATTGTAATTACTTTATCTGAAATGTTATATTTCTCTTTACTCCCTGGACGTCTGAGTGTCTGTTTTCCCTTCATTACAACTGACTGATGCAAGACCAGTAAATAACTATTCCAGCCCCCCCCAATTACTACAGTTACATCACTAATTGCCCATGCCAACAGACACAAGTGTCACACAAGAATAATAAATGGCTACAGTATTGTCCTTTAATTTTTCTTTTAATTCTAGAATTAATATTAATGGAAATATGAACCATTTCAGTGTCTCGCATATTGGGCTTCAACTCTGCCAGGGTCATAAATGAGGCAAAATGGCTATAAGCACCAGTGAAGGTTCAGAAATGCCAATTCAAACTGAAAACTTTACTTTAAAATTATTTTAGGATTTTATATACATGGCACAGAAGGGCTTCTCATCTGGTGAACTTTTCCATTGTTTTGCTGCTGAGATGCACACGCTAGAATTATTTCAAGAGACATGCACTATGGAGTACTCCGAATTCCAAGCACAGCAGCACATATATAGTATGTGACTACTAACAGAGAAAAATGTTTAGTTTATGATCTAGGCGAAGATGAAAGATGGTAGTCTGGAATATTTAACAGCAGTTGCAGCAGAGAGCTGGGATTCACATAAATAAGCTGCTCCCATTAGAATGTTTACCCTCCACCCAGAATGCTGCCTCAGCGTAGGCAACCTCAAAACGTTAAAGAAATTATCTTCATTGTTTGAACTACATTGCTGTTGACATGCTGCCCGACTGTACAAAAATATATTTTATTTGGCCAGACTTACAATGAAATAAAACAATTTTCAAAAAACATTCCCTTTAAATTATCTCTGTGTTGCAGACAAAATAAATCACTTCATTCTAGAGATCACAAAGATACATCTCTCCCAGGTCCTAGACAGATAGTGTGTGTCTACATTGCAATTAAACACCCACGGCTGGCCCGTGTCAGTTGACTCAGACTCATGGGCCTCAGGCTAAGGGGCTGTTTAATTGTGGTGTAGACATTCAGGCTCAGGCTGGAGCCTGAGCCCTAGGGCCCCATTGACATACTAACAGACTGATAAGAGCATACACCAAGACAGCACTGTGGATGACAAATAGGGGAGAGTTGTAAACAAACTGCTTATGACATTGCTGCCTTCATCATCTGGGAGAACCCATAAGTACTGGGATTAATAAGAAGGAGCAGCACCTGGTATAGACTGAACATCCAAATTGGTGTTGCAATATTTTTTCTTCCATTCCCAGTATGGAGGAGTTGGGAAAAATTAACAAAAAACAATAAAAGGGAAAACAGAGTAGAAACATACACAAAAAACTACAAAAATACAGACAAAATGATCAGATGATGATGAAGATAAACAAAGAACAACAATAGAGCCCCCCTTATGGAACTATTAATTTCTAACTACTTGCTTCCTCAGCTATGGCTATTTTCCTGAAGCTTCTTCAGCTTCAATCCAAGACTGAGTGGAGAGAATGGTACTTTGAACTTCTACAGCAGTACTACAGACCCCTGCGGGTGGCTTAGTGATCTGAGCATCAGTCTGAGAGCTAGGATATCTAAATCCCAGCTACAGCACTGGCTATCCCTTTATGATCTTCAGCAAGTCACTTCCCCTTGTCTGCCTCAATTTATTATAGTGCAGGTATGAGTCTAAGATGAGTCCAGAATTCCATTGCAGCTCAATTTTCTATTCCTTTCTAAAGTTTGTCGATACTAAATAGTTAATGATGTTGCACTGCTCTCTTGTAACTGGATCCCTGACTCAAACAGGTTTACTCTCTGACACATAGAGCTTGGACTGGAAAAGATAGTAAAGCAATCACTAAAAGCAACCCAGTATATATGTCCACTCTCACCAGATTCTCTCTGACATTCCCTGGTTACGCTCTTCACCTTCTCCATTCTATGTGGAAAGGTTAGGGGAAGACCCCCTTTCCAGGACCAGCTCCCTTCTTTCCCCTCTTGATTGGCCTGTGGAAATGGGAAAGGAAGACTGTCTCCCTAGTCCCATTCAGCCCCTGCCCTGCTGCTCACAGATCTATAAATGATTAGTTAGGGGCTACCCTTGGGGTGAAATCCTAGCCCCACTGAAGTCAATGGGAGTTTTGCCACTGAAGTCAATGGGAGTTTCAATGGTGCCAGGATTTCACCCCTAATCTGTGAAGTGGCGGTACAGGCTCCCTGTGGTTCTACTTCCTCTCTTAATCCCTGTGGTTGGTAGAGAAAAGGGTCTGTTAGTGATCCCTTTCTGGCCACATGGAGGGGTTGAGGTTCCTCGGTGCTATTTTCTTTCTCCTGCAGGGTGGGATGGTTAGGAGGAGTGTTCAGGCATGCACCTCCTTCTTTCCCACTCCTGGAAGGTGTCTGGGAGCATGAGAGGCAATGACTAACTGGGACAAAAGTATGCCTCCTGTTCAGACTTCAGTTATTTCTCTACTAGGCAGACATGTTTTTGCTGAATATGTCCAAGACCTAAAGAACCTCTCCATACATGAAAGGGCTAAGTAACATTTTCTCAGCTACTGGATCATCATTTGCTTTCACCCTCATTTTTCTCTGAAAAAGCATTACAAATCTTCACCTTTCAGTTCACAATTTAGATATGAACAGAAGTGTTTAAAAGCTTTCAGAACAGAGTCCAACCATCTGAATATTGCTAGTGAGAACCCTTGACAAAATACCCCAAAATAGAGACACCATTGTACCCAAGAGAAAACAAGTGACCTCTGCCTTTAAAAAGACAACAACTGATGACAAAAGACAGTGAAGAACCAGAGCTTTAAGAAAAGCCTGCCAGATGTTTATTTGCTAATGTTACGATAAGTATTCAGATAAATATCATGCACATAGGTCATTGTGGTGCCACCTTATGCCAACTCTGACTGACAGCAGCACCATATGCTTACATCATTTGTGTTTATTACTATGTTCAGCTAGTTAAGACAATAGACAATACAGTCTTCATTATGAATCTGATTAAATTAATAGAGATTTTGATACCGCTGAAATGCCCAGAAGGATCTATTTGCTTTGCATGTGGTGATTCTTAGATGCCCACTGAAAACAGTGATGACAGTGACAGCTGGTAGGAGAGATGAGCACTTTAGTCAATGAGCAGAATCAAGGCTAAGTGCTATCATATAACATCGCTTAAAGCGGTTGTCACAAAGAAGCATTTTAGCCATCAAGAGTAATCCTAAAGCCTATTAAAAATGCAGTTTTGTTTTTGGTTGTTTGAGTCAGGCAATTTAACTTTCTCCTAACTTCTTAAATGACTTTCTATCCATCTAACAACATAACAGTAGTCAAAAGGGACAGAAAACTAAGATAAAAATGTAACACTGAACATAAAATATAGCTCTGCTTTCAAAACCTTTCTGGTAAGTTTCCAACTAAACTTTACCCATGTCCAGCTTTCATTCAGAATGAGCAGTGGTTCAGCTTTGTCAGCATTTTTGGAACCAGTGCTAATTATGGCAAAAGACTCTTCATAAAAGAACTGGTACTGAATTATCATGATTCTCTCCACCCCAGAGTAACAAGTTCTCATAAAATAAATTACAGCATGAATCCAATCGGGAGGGAGACTTTCTTCAAAACCCAAAACAAACAGAACTGAATGGTTTTGGATGCTTTTACTGGTTTCCAACAAGTCAGAAGCAATTTTGTTTTTCTCCTTGAAGGATTTTCCCCACAATAGGCAGTTAAGATAAAATTCACCCCTGTTCAGAGGGCCAGCACAAGATCTATGAACTATTTAAGTCCCTCTTAATCCCTCAAAATAGGATTTAAGTGGTGCATAGACCCTTGAGTTGGCCCTCTGCACAAGGGTGAATTTCACCCTTTAAATCTTAGTTCTTAGACAAAAAAACAAAAGCAAAACCCTGGAGAATAGGTTGAGAAATTCAGCATTGACTCTGAAGGAATGGACTAGATCAATGGTTCTCAAATTCTTTTAAAGTGGGACCCCCTGAGACCACTAACTGGAATCTAGCAAAGCCACACCTCCCACTCTCCAATGTAGGAAGGGCAAAGTGGTCATAACCCCTAGACTGAGAATCCATGGACTGGATGACCTTGTAGTCTTAAGATCTTTTCTCTCTAATTTCTATGATAGTGTCTAACTATACTGCTTTTTAAAAATAATAAGGAAGTGAGCAATTGATTATGCAATTATAACTACTTTTTGTGGATTTAATTACATATTTTACATTAACATAATTTTTAGCAATGTTTAATCTACAACACTGGTTTTCAAACATGATAATATTGTAGACCGTGTCTTAAGGAAGAGAGTCTCCTGTAGCCAACTCTCCTACCAACTTCTCAATCCTGATTCAATGGAAAACATAGCCATGAGTTACATAAAAAACAATATTCAGACAGTGTGAGTGGACCAGATAAAAATAAACTTGTGATAACGTAATGGGTGCAGCTGCTTGTTTATCACCCACCTCTCTTTTTGATACCTGTGATACTATTTCCCCTTCCTTGGATATAGGATTTTATATATGTATTAGTAATGACATTCTCATCACTGCCTGCAGTCCCCACTATCTCTAATCTCTCTGTGTCACTTTAAGCTTCATGCTTCTCCTCCTTCCATCCAACTCTGGCATTAACAAAAAGTTAAACTGCAAATTAATACCAATTAAATCCTGGAACAGAAATGCATGAACAAGGAGATCAGAAATGGTAAGTTTTTAAAAAAATAATCGATTGGTCAGAAAGCCTCTGGAAATTGAAAGTCATGAATTGAGCTATAAAAAGCTTGAACACTGGTGTTTTATCATGGTGATAAAGCCCCTACATGGACCACCTGAAAGTGCCTCTTAGACCATCTGAAAATGGACCACCCGGAAGTGGTCTGCAGACCACCAATGAACCACATATCGTAGCTTGAGAACCACTCATCTGCAATAATTACACCTTTTAACATAAAGTTAGTGAAAGTGCAACTATTCCCTGAATAACAAATAGTCTAATAATACTTTGAACTTATACAGAACCTTCTATTCAAGAATCTCAAAACACTTTAAACATTTTAATTAATCCCCACAACTCTCCTGTGAAGTAGGCGCTGTGTAGGGTGACCAGATAGCAAGGGTGAAAAATCGGGACAGAGGGTGGGGGGTAATTGGCATCTATATAAGACAAAGCTCCAAATATAGGGACTGTCCCTATAAAATCAGGACATCTGGTCACCCTAGTGCTGTGAGTGAAATCCTGGCTTCCTTGAAGGCAAAACTCCCATTGACTTCACCATAGTAAGTATTATTATTTCCATTCTACAGAAGGAAACAGGCACAGAAAGTTTAAGCAGCATGTCTAAGCAACTCAGTAAGAGCTGTGAAGAAAACCCATGAATTCAGTCTCAGTCCTGTACTATCACCACTAAATTACACTCCCTTCCCAAAAGACCATACATGACAACAACTTACTGTATGTGGTGGTGGTGTAGCCTGGTTGGTCCCAGGATATCAGAGACACAAGGTGGGTGAGGTAATATCATTTATTGGGCCAACTTCTGTTGGTGAGAGAGACAAGCTTTCTTCTAAGAGCTCTATGTTAGCTCCAAAACTTGTCTCTCTCACCAACAGAAGTTGGTCCAATAAAAGATATTACCTCACCCACTTTGTCTCACTAACAAATTATTGCCCATTCATGACAATAATGAGCCAGAAAAACATATGTAATTAGTTAATTGAGTAATTATGGTTTGTATTTTGTACACTTAAACTGTAAAACAGAAGAGAAAGGGCAATTATATTATTTGATTTATTTTCCCATTTATAACTACTGTACTTACAAACCAAAATAAACAAATTCAAAAACTATTTAAATCATAGCGAGGTTATGAGAAGTGCCAAGGAAAATAAGGACATTCGCAGTTAAGGCAAACCGCTAATAAATCACCTGGGCATGTTGGGGCACCTTGTCAACTACTTCCTGTGGGGCTGATCCTACAATTGTTTATGCACTTAATTTTAATCACCTGAACAGTTCCAGTGATCTCACCTTAATGTGCCTTTCTTTACAAGCCTTAGAGGTCAGCTGAATTTCTTTCCTTTTATTTGCCTGTGTTACAAGCATAGGATTTTTTTTTCTTTTCTCCTGACCTTGTAGCCACTTGGAAATATGAATAATTTTTCACTTGTGAGTAATCCCATTACATTAAATGGTACTGCTCACATGCATAAAGTTAAGCATGTGCATAACTGTATGCAGGATCACAGCCTCGGTAAGTATATTGGGTGAAATTCTGCACCCAACTGAAGTCAATGGCAAAACTATCATTGATCTCAATACAGCCAGGATTTCACCCTTTGTGTCAATTTTTTCCTTAGTAGGAAATTATTATGCTTCAAAATCAGTTGCTTATTTCTTTACATGGGTTTTATGTAGTGCTAACTGGTTTATTGAACAGAACAAAATATTTGATCAGATTACCTAAAGTATTTATCTTTAATGTTTTAACAATTGTTTCTTTCTGAGAATCACATTCCCAGTTTTGCAGGAGGAAACTTTTCTCTCACAGTACTTTTATTCAAAGTTTAGTACACAGATAGGCACTGGAAAAAAAATGTAAATGTTTTTTCTACCTTGGTGCAGCTGTGGAAGCTGTAGTGTTGTCTAACCCTACCCTGTAGCTAATTCACTGTGGGCCAAATAATTCTGCTCGGAGTTTTGCTAGTATAAAACTGGAGTCACTCCATTGAAGGTCCTATCACCTAGTTAGATATTTGTATCTCACTAGTCACCGTGGTAGCTTACAGGGGCGGCTCTAGCAATTTCGCCACCCCAAGCATGGCGGCACGCGGCAGGGGGGCGCTCTGGCGGTCGCCGGTCCCGCGGCTCCGGTGGACCTCCTGCAGACGTGCCTGCAGAGGGTCCGCTGGTCCCGCGGCTCTGGTGGAGCATCCACAGTCACGCCTGCAGGAGGTCCACCCAAGCCGCGGGACCAGCAGACCCTTCGCAGGCACGCCTGTGGGAGGTCCACCGGAGCCTCCTGCCGCCCTCCCGGCGACAGGCAGAGCGCCCCCCGTGGCATGCCGCCCCAAGCGCGCGCTTGGCGTGCTGGGGTCTAGAGCCAGCCCTGGTAACTTAGCAAGTAGGTGAAATCAATGGGAGTTAGGCACTTAACTACCCCTAAGGAACTGGGCCTAAGTACCTTAAGGCTAGATTTTAAAAGTATTTAGGCACCTAGAGATGCAGATAGGTGCCTAGTGGGATTTTCAAAAGTGCCCAGACACCATCCCATTGAAATCAGTGGGAGCTAGGCACTTGAAAACCTCACTAGGTGCCTTATCAGCATTTTTAGGTGCCTAAATACCTTTAAAATCTGGCCCTAACTCCTACATCACTTAGGCACTTTTGAAAATGTTACCATTATTTTGGATTTGTACCAGTGTCACTAAGCACAATTTGGCCACGCGGTACCATATTTGCTGTGAGATTGCTCGATCTTGGGGTCTAATCCAACTCCCACTGCAGTCACTGGAAAGACTCCCACTAACTTTAATGAGAGTTGGATTGGGTCCTTAGAGAGCAACAGAAATAAAGGAGACAAGTTTTACATTACTAAGTAATTATTTGCAAGAATGATTATACCAGACAGGATTCATGCATTCAAACATAACCACCAATGTGTTTTTACAGAAAACATTTAAGACACATCATTTAATAATTCACAGTTCTGGAAGCTATGCACTTCTCTATAAATTGATTGTTTTTGGCAGCCAAGCATTTAACATGTGCCAGAGAGATCTATGTGAAAAGAGATTTAAAAAAAAAATGTAAGCCAACATGCAGCAGCATTATGTCAAATCTTATTTTGAAAAGTGATAGAGATCTTTGTACTGTACTTAGTTGTTTTGGTGATTAGTAGGTTTTTTCTATGGAATTTATTGCTAGTATCCAAGTACATTACAGGATATTAATGAATTTATCCTCATGATACACTTAGGCCTTGTCTACACAGCGGCAGCATGTAGGGTGTGTAGCTACATGCCTCAGTGAAAAGCAGGCTGCCTCCACACTGCAGTGTGTAGCTACACATGGCAGTAAAAGGCAGCAGGGAAAGTCTCCAGCAGGCAGAAGCTACTGGAGCCTTTCCCTGTTGCCTTCCTCTTGCCAGAGCCTTTCCCCACTGCCGGGGCCTTTCTTTGAGGCAGGGAAAGACTCCAGAAGCAGAGAGCTTTCAGAGCCTTTCCCCACTGCCTGCACTGTCACAGCCTTTCCCTGCTGCCAGAGTGTTTCCTTGCAGCGGGCAAAGGCCCCAGCAGCAGGACACTACACTGCTATTGTTAGCAGTGTATACCAAGGGGGCTGTGCTTGGACATGTAGGGTATACACCCTAAGGTTCTGGCACGTCTTTACTCTACTCGCCTAAGCTATGCCTCACCATCTACGCTGCTATTTATCCCATGCTAGGGGATCTGCAGTGTATTTACTCTACAAACAGCTGTAAGTGTAGACATAGCCCTAGAGGTAGCTGGAGAACTTGAGGCACAAAGAAATGACAGTAAATATCTTGCTCAAAATCAACCATGAAGTCTGTGGTAGAGACAGGAACAGACTATAAACCTCATGAGCCTGAGTCTATTGCTTTATCCACAGAGACCACCCTTCTTTTCTGTACTTAATATAGGTTGGAGTTTTCAAAAGCAATTAAGTGGCTTAGGAATACATCTCATTGACTTTCAATTGAACTTGTGCTTCTACACCTCCTAGACACTTTTTGAAAATTCTGCCCATAATTGAGGACAATAAGATTTAAGAGTACACTACCTATGCTTCCCAAACAACAATTACTTTGTACTTGCTAGACAGCAGAGACAAGTTTAAGGATGGGCAAACAGTGCAATCTTGTAAGACACCCCATTGCCTGGGTCATCTTATGTTCTGGGCCTGAACCAACCACAGCAGCAATGTAATGACCTTCTTTTTGGAATACTGAGATGCAAAGGGTGACAGTGGAAGAAACATCATGGTGCCACACAGGGGCGGCTCTACAAAGTAGGCTGCCCCAAGCAGCGCGGAGCGCTGCGCCGCCCTTCCCCAGTCCCGCGGCGGGTCCCCTCTTCCCGCGGCTCCGGCTTCCTGGGGAGGGCGGCATTTGGCTCCGGTGGAGCTCCCGCCGGTATGCCTGCGGCAGGTCCCGTCTTCCCGCGGCTCCGGTTGAGCTCCCGCAGGCATGACTGCGGCAGGTCCGCTCGTCCCGGGCTCCGGTGGACCTGCCGCAGGCATGCCGGCGGGAGCTCCACCGGAGCCAAATGCCGCCCTCCCCAGGATGCCGCCCCAAGCGGGCGCTTGGCCCGCTGGTGCCTAGAGCCGCCCCTGGTGCCACAGGAGTCTTCAGGTGGAAGGAGGAAAGAAACTGGTACCCCACAATAGTTCTTGCTCTTCCTCTCGGAGTGTGTAAGACCAACTCTGTTAGACTGCGTATTAGCCTGGTCTAATCAACATGATGCAGCAGCCATCAGCCCATCTACACACAGAGTTCCAATGTTCCTACCACTAGGGGAACTGAACTGGGTATAGCAAAGTTGAGAAATTTTTGCCAAGTGTCCCTAGTAAAGACAGGACCCCAAAGTAGGTGTAAAGATCCAAGGAGTGAAAATACATTGAAGTGTCACTATGCTAATCCTCTTGGAATGATGCAACTAATACCTGACAGATAGATGTTCAATGCTGCATTAAAAAATTATAACCTCTTCTCTCCAGACCAGAGCTGGAGAAAGGCAGTTGCTACCATCTCATGTTGGGAGAAGAGAAGAGAAATCCATGTTATCTAAGTCTTGTTGCAGCTGCTCCCAACTGGAAATAAGAAGGAATGTCTCAGGTTAGCTACTTTTGCTCCCAATTAATAATGAAGATATAGCTTTCTAAAACCATTTCCCATCCTGCTTGACCACCTAATCAAATGGCACCAGGGTCATCTGTAGGGGCATGTGGACCTGGGACATAGGCGCTGAGTTTCTAATCTGCCAGGGGCGGGGGTGCCTCCCCTGGCTCCGCCCAGGCCCTGCCTCCACTCCACCCCTTGTCCAAGGCCCCACCCATGTCCTGCTTCTTCCCACCTCTGCTCCACCTCACCCTACCTCTTCCTGCCCCCACTCTGCCCCTTCCCCGCCCACTTCCGCCCCTACCCTGAGTGTGCTGGGGGGAGGAACAAAGAGGAGCCCCCCTACCAGAACCTCCCCCATCCAGCGCCTCCTGATGCCGCAAAACATCTGATCCACAGCAGGTGATAAGCGATGAGAGGGAGGGGGATGCACTGATTGACGGGGCCCACCAGCAGGCAAGAAGTGCTTGGCGAAGGGGGAGGTTCTGGAAGGGGGGCTCCTCTTTGCCCCCTCCCCTCCTGCCTGCCTGCTGCTCCCTCCCCGATTCGCCTCACCCCACTCACCTACCCATCCGTCTCCTCACTATTTTATCGAAGTGCAGGGCCCCACAAAGCGCAGGGAGCAGGATCAACCTTTAAACTTATAAATGGTATTGTATAAACTATATAAAGGGATCTTTTAAGCAGAGCCTTCAATGGATTAATACAAGGTTCTATTTATTGATCATACATGAACTACTTAACATGATAAAAAAAGATTTCGAATTTTCTCTAACAGTTCAGAGGAATTTCAATTTTCATACTTCTCACGATATGACTCCCAAAGTACATACACAACTAGCGCAAAACTCCAGCTGTTTGCTCAGACCTGAATGTGCAAGTAAGATTGAGACAAGGTAGGTGAGGTAATATCTTTTATAGGACCAAAATCTGTTGGTGAAAGGTACAATCTTCTGAGCTAAGCAGAGCTCTTCAGGTCTGCAGAAGGAAGCAGAGTGTCTGAAATAAATACAAGTTGGGACAGATTGTTAAGCACTCTGCTTCCTTCCTCAGATCTGAAGAACTTTGTGTAGCTCGAAAGAGTGTACCTTTGACCAACAGAAGTTGGTCCAATAAAATATATTATCTCACCTACCTTTCTCTATCAAAGTCCTGGGACCAACACAGCTACAATACTGCGAACAACTACTGATTGTCAAAAGACAGGTAATCCAGAATGAGATAAAGGGTTTTATTTGGCTATATAATCACAGTGAGTTGAAACCAGTGATTTTCCCAGTGCACATGAACATACTGTGCAATATCTGAGTTAAACATGTACACACACAAAAATATCCTAAATGCATTAAGTCCTAGTTTAATATATGTTAGTATCCATATGGCTTTAGCAGAGTTCTGAAGTCTAGAAGGCTCAGCTGCTCTTCTCACTATAAAAAGTATTCTGTGAATTTCCCACTGACTCCTGGTTTATGCAGCTGGTCCTTATGCTCCATATCTATGTAAGCAACCTCCAGAGATGTGTGTCCAAAGCAAAGAAAATGCCCATAATTACTTTTGTGCCTTCAACTGTATCAGACTGCATCTTTTGCACGTTTAAAATTCATGAGGAGAGGAAAGGTACAGAAGAATGATCTGCAGTCTCAAGACATTTCTCAGCTGAGAATTTCCTTGCAAACTGTGCTATTCTATAGACATGAAGATAACAAAAATGTGTGTGTGTATTTATGTATGTATATATATATATGTATGCCAGAATGCAAAGTACCTTTGAACAGTGCTCTCCATGCATTAGCAAGTTGCACTAATTTCTGGCTATCAATTAAACTTCAGAAACATATAATTTATTACAAACTGGCCCTTATGGATTAGCTGTGATCCACTGGACCAAGTACAGGGGTCAGGAGATCTAAGTTCTATTTCTGAGCCTCACTCTGATTAGCCTTGACCCAATCAGTTAACCTTTTGTGTTTTTGTTTCCACATCCGTAGAATATAATATTTACCATCTTTTCTAAAGCAATTTGAGTATATGCATTACTATTCACACCAAAATTATTAAGCATCAGATTCCTATTACATGCAATTATGTATCTCCTAATTTCTCTTATATATATCATGAGAACGTGCAAGAGTGGTTTAGCGTAAATTTCCATTTTGAAACTGTAAAAAGAAACAAAACAATAAAATGAAAGCTAAAACATAGAAATTTTGCACTACAATCCATATTACTTACGTTCCACATTCAAAATCATTATTTTCCATTTTTTGGGACTGTCATGCGGCTGGTACACCCCATCTGCCCTTTGGGGGCGGGAGGAGAAGGGCGTTATATCCACACAGCTGAGTCTGGATGACTGCCCTGGCAGTACAGTCGAATGGTAGGGGTCAATAAAGTGCCAGAAAATATGCTGAGTATACTGATACAGCAGAGACAAAAAAAAAAAGAGCAAATAGAGTACAGTACTGTGTTAAATGTAAACTACCAAAAACAAAAAGAAAAAAAAGGGAAAGCAGCATTTTTCTTTTGCATAGTAAAGTTTCAAAGCTGTATTAAGTCAATGCTCAGTTGTAAACTTTTGAAAGAATAACCACAACATTTTGCTCAGACTTATGAACATTTCAGAATTACGAACAACCTCCATTCCTGAGGTATTCATAATTCTGAGGTTCTACTGTATTTAGTGTGGTCTGTGTCAGGCGCTGGGTTTGAGGCGGTCAGGCCTGGTGGTTAGAGCCACAGTCACGAACAGGTACAAGGGTTGAATCCAACCGTAGAGTCAGGACCAGGCCGAGGGCAGCACTGAAATCGAGGCCATGGATCAGAACTGAGGTCAGAGTCTGCAGACAAGCCAAATCAGGTCGGTGGTCTGAGTCCAGATGCAGGCCAAAAGTTGAAGCCTGGTGAGAATCCGACCAAGGGCCTGGGGATCAGGAGGGTGGTGCAGGGCTGGAGAGGGTCAGTAACAGGGCTGGAGCATCGCTAAAATGGGCTGGAACAAAACTCAAGCAAGCCTGGGGCAGGAACAGCAACTGAATCAAGGATGGGCGGGAAGTCTAGGGAATCTGTAAAACTGAGAGGCAGCAGGAGGGCTCCTGGCCAAGGAGGGCTGTTGCACAAACTAACTTGCAGCTCTGCTGGGGTCAGTGAAATACCTGTGACTGCAGGTCATGTAACTCAAGCCCTGCCCAGGGATAGGCTGCTGCAGCATACCTGAGTGCAGTCACTGGCATCACTGAAGGTTTGGGGTAGGGGAGGACCTGGTAGCTAGGTGAGCAGCCTTGATCTGGCTGTGGGTTTGACTCGCAGTCTGGTCCAAACTATATGCTCTTAGAAATATTTTTATGAGAGAAGGGACATGGCAACTATGGCAAGGGTAATTTAGCAGCATCCAGAGATAGTGTGATATTCATCAGAGGCAGAGAAATCACCTCAACCTCCTTTCAGTTTGCTTACAGAATTATAACAAGGAACTCCACTGAACTCCCCAATATCCCCTCCAGGACATCACCAGGCTCCATCCTGCTTCCATTAAAATCAGTGGCAAAAACTGGACCATTATTCTGGCCTGACTAGGACTTTTATGCATTTTAATTTTTATTATTTGATCAGGACCTGGTATACGAATAGTGAAGGAGAGGAAAGTAAAACTGATTTCTTCATCAGTACCCCAACCCTGCACATAGCTGGGATCTTGTTCAATGGTTGGTCTGTGCAAAGTATTACATTTCCATTAAGGTTTCCACAGTTTTGTTTTGTCCATTTCACATATGCAAAATTTTATGTTTTCACAAAATTAGTAAAACTGGGAAATTTTAGAGATTTTCATTGAAGTATCTTTTTCACACAAATGCACTGAAAGATGAACTGACATTTAAAGAAAATGGATCCAGTTTCATTTTATAATGGAACCCAGATTATGCATATTGAGAATGTTATGGATATGTTTTGTGTAACTGCATTTAAAAAGAAAAGTGTCTTTAACTTTAAGCATATGCTTAAATGCTTTGCTGAACCAGGGTTCATAAGAGGTATGTTTCTAAGAATATCTGTAAGCACATCAAAGATGGAACATTCACAGCTTGACAGCTTGCAGAACATCAGTTATTTGTTGATCGAATGAAAGGCACTGAATTATCTACCCATACTCTCCCTGCTGAGAGTGACAACCTGCAGGCTCCATTTGGAGGGAACACTGACCCAAGGGCCTCTAAAATCAGTGATCTTGATAGATGAATTGAAGGAATTGAACATTGTTGAGGTTTTTGTTTCAGCTTTTTCTAGCCCAGGAGACGGTTCAGCTCTTGATGCTCTAGCTCTCTGTATAAATTGATTAGAAAAATCTTGACTGACCAAGCACAAGCATTCTTAGACAAGCAAACTGAGCCTAAACTTACTGAGAGTATTACAAATTTTGGATGAAGAAGACATTTTGAGCTTGTGGCATGGATGGAACCATTTTCCCCTCCTTTTTCTGAAGGAAGTGTTAAAGGCATTCAGCACAAAATAATGTAACATGGCTGTGATGTTATTGACATGAACTGTGACCATATAGATCATTGTTGCAACCAAGGTCCTATAGTTGCACCAAATCTTGTACAAAGGGGGTCAAGTAAGGTGTCTATGAAAAGGTTATAATTTGCTGGTTATGATTATGTTGTCTGTATGTGTGGATCATTTTTTTATTATGAAGTTATGAATATTGGCTATGTATTTGTATCTCAATGTGTTTGGGTCTAAGTAGCATTAGTGAAGCATTTGGTCAGATTCTTGAGAAAAGAATTTGCAGATTAAGTGCCCAATCAAGAAACACTTAACTGATGATGGACCTTGAGAGACTCCCATCCACATATGAGGAGTCCTCCTGGGGACGTGCAAGGTAGCATGTGAGCAGTGGCTGCTCTACCTGTAAATAACTAAGTCATGCATGGACAGGTGACTTGCCCATGTGACTCCAAACTCCACTTTGCTGCTGTGATTTTCCACAGTAAGAACAAAGGGGTCCTTCCACATGGCAGAGGATATAAAAGGCCCTGGAAACCCCTCCATTTTGTCTTCAATCCTGGTTCTTAGCTCTGGAGGAACTTTGCTACATACTGAAGCTCTGAACAATGGACTGAATGGCCCATCCAAGCTGAGGATGTACTCCAGAGATTTGATTTGAACCTGCAGTTTATTCCATCACTGCTACAAGACTAAACCAAGAACTTTGCTATTACTGTATGTAATTGGTTCCATTTAACCAGTTTTAGTTCTCATCTATATTTCTTTCTTTTTATGAATAAACTTTAGATTTTAGATTCTAAGGATTAGCAACAGTGTGATTTGTTGGTAAGATCTGACTTGTATGTTGACCTGGGCCTTAGGCTTGGTCCTTTGGGATTGTGAGACCCTTTTTTCCTTTATGGGGGTATTGGTTTTCATAACCATTCATCCCCATAAGGAGTGGTGCTGGTGGTGATACAAGGGAACTGGAGTGTCTGAGGGAATTACTTATATGACTTGTAAAACCGAAGTCCTCTCTGTCTGGCTTGTTTGGTGTGCCTTAGTAATAAAGGACACCCAGCCTTGGGCTGTGACTGCCCTGCTCTAAGCAATTTGTTCTGAACTGATACTCTCATTTGTGTCCCAAGAAAGGCCACTTAGTTACAATGGCTTTCACAACAAAACTGGGGAAAGGATAATGAAGGAAGCATCGAAATGAGAGACAGTGAGTGCTGAGCATGACAGGATTCTGAAGAGGGCAAAAGCAAAGGGGGACAGAATATAAACACAATTCAGCTATTTTTGGACCAGAGCCCAAAGATGCAGGCAAAGAGAAAGGAATGTGTCTCAGTGAAACAGAAATATATGGCTCAGGCTGTCACAACTGTACTCCTATTTCTCTACTAAACTCTGAGGTCTGCATAAAAACAAAACTTACATTTTATATGACTCAAACTCATCTAACCAGTTTCAGGATGGGTTTAAGGGAACATAATACAAGGAACTAGAACACAAAAAAGCAGACATGGAATACTTGATGGGTTTGCTCAATCTAGACATAATCTGATTTGTACTTAAAGTCTTATCCCTGTTGTTTGTTTAATTGACCCTTTTGAAGCAAAATTCTCCTTTTTCCTATTCTTGTAACTGATGCTGGAGATACCTAATAGTATAATATGGTTATTAAAGATCTACTGAGTATGTCCTATATGGATTTTTTATGGGAATAGATATATTGAAAATGATGCCCCTTAAATTATGTTTGGGAATTGTAATCTAACAGTGTGGCTTGTAAATGTACTATGCACAGGACAGTGCTGAACAAATTAAAGCTTTAAACCCGTTGTAGAATTTTTGTGTATGCATATCCAGCTTGCTACTAAATATACACTATGGGGTACATCCCTTAAACATTGTTGCAATAATATTTTTTCACTTGCGTAGTTCTTTTCCTCTGCTAATAACATAACAAAAATTAGCTAATTATTTCTTACAATAGCATTGTGAGGCAGGCAAATAAGCATTTTCTCCATTCTGGAATGAGGCAAACTGAAGCAGAGGAATTGATTGTCACAGAATGAGTAAATTTCAGAACCAGGATTAAAATTCAGGAATTCCTGGCTCACAGTCCTGTGCTCAGACTTTTGGATTATGTTCCTCTTGGTTATGCTAGCCTGAAATTACTAATTTCAAATTTATTTTACTGAAGTGATATTGTAACATGCTGGAAAGATATATATCTATATATAGATATATGTATATTCTTTATTGGACTCTTCCCAGCATGATATATCATCACTTCAGTAAAATAAATTTGAAATTAATCATTTATATAGATATATATTCTTTATTGTACTCTTCCCAGCATGACATTAGCACTATTTAGCTTTATTAGTACTTAAATGAAGCTCTTTATTTCATTAATTTATTTTTTGAAATAGGCTGTAGCTGTCTCTACTTCTGAAAATTTTAATACAAATAATGAAATGATAGCTAACTGAAATAATACAAAATTAAGTTTTGCTGCTGTACTGACTTTAATCCTTTTATTATATCCAGGTCCAGTAGCCAATCAGTTATTGCTGGTATCAGAATCCCTGGTGAATTTTGCTTTGAAAGCTTCAGAAAAGCACTAGTACAAGTATCAGTAGAAATCAAATCAATATGACTTTTATCATCAAACATCACAACACCTATGATTATTGAGGCACCCAGAGACCCACATTTACATTTTACAGGCAGAAAAAGTACTTCATCTTCAACCCTGTTCTTTTTATTTGTACAAATTGTTTGAAACTTACATTCAGCAGAAATCCCTTTTTAATTTACAAAATATTGAATACCCTCTAGCAATATATCCCAAGCCATATCATTAATCACCAATTGAATTGATCTTTTCTAACAAATAGGAAGGCATCTTTGCTCCTTTTCAAAAGCAGAAGTAGGAAAATATTTCACTTGTAAACAGGACACAAGGACAAAGGGAAACACCTCCAAAGTACAACTCTACTGATGAAGCAGCAGGGAATTCAGGACTTAAGCCTCCACTATTCTGTCTATATGCTAACTCCATTATCTCTGTTGAGATACAGCCTACCCTACAGATTTGCACCAAGGCAACTTGAATTTGCATGACTAAACCAGCTCTGGTACATCCATAAGAATGGCTATACTGGGTCAGACCAAAGGCTCATCTAGCCCAGTATCCTGTCTTCCAACAGTGGCCAATGCCAGGTGCCCCAGAGGGAATGAACAGAACAGGGCAATTATCAAGTGATCCTTGCACTGTTCTGCCAGCGACCATTGGCTGTAGATTATTTCAAGGATGTTCTTACAAGGTGAAGTGATAAAAAGAAGGAAAGAAAGACACTGGGTAAATCATTAAGAATCAGGGCAGGTCCACACTTAAAAAGCTGCAGTGGCGTGGCTGCACCAGTGCGGCTCCACAGCTGTAGCGCTTTAATGAAGAGGCTATTACGCCAATGGGAGAACTTCTCCCTTTGATGTGGTTAATCAATCTCCGTGAGAGGCAGTAGCTATGGCAACAGAAGGTCTTCCATCGATATAGCGCTGGCTGCACTGGAGGTTAGGTTGGTATTACTGTGGCTCAGGGGTGTGGATTTTTCACTCTCCTGAGCAATGTAGTTATACTGATGTACATTTGTACTGTACACCCAGCCTCAGATTCGGAAATTCTAACCCATGTTGGACAACCTCTTACTCCACAAATATTCCTACTGAAGTCAGTAGGGCTGCTAGCATTGTGAGTAATGCTCACAATCTAGCCCTAAATAATTAAGCAAAATTCTTGTATTTCTATTTCTGTATTCAAATTTTTGCTTGTTGCATTTGTCCTGATGGACAGTTGTTTGTCTGTACACGGATATTGATCATAAAGTACTGACAACGGCATAGTGCAACGATTTCTTCAGACAAACTATGGTTTTGTATAAGCACTGTAAAGCAAACTGGACAAGTTATCCAACCAAAAGGGTTTAAAAAAAAACTTGCTAAAAAGCCTGATAACACTCCCTGTTTTTTCCTCTATTTTCAAGTTATAAACGCCAAACAAGGACTGGTATGTCAATTTGAGTGAACATATAGGCTGCTAAAAAGAAGCCTGAAGTTGATAAAATTATGTGCTAGAATGTGTGTTCTGGCAGGGGCTGATTAGCTTGCTAGTTATTCTCATTCCAACTGCAATGATGATAGTGCTAAGATGTTGTTTGTTCGGTGACCTGAATGATCCTTTTTGTCTTATGTCCATCTGTATAGAAATGATCTCCACTCATATACACATTAGTCAGTCATAAAGGGTGGCATCCTCAAAAACACTCAACATTACCTTAACTCTGCTTTCACTGAAAACAATCATAAATCTCCCATTGACTCTAATGGGAGCAGAGTTAGGTCAATGTTGAGTGTTTTTGAAAATCCCATCCGAAGGACTCTGTTTTCTCAGCCTTATGCTCACTAGTACCTTGCTAGAGACTGCTCAAGGAATAAGTTAATACTCACTGTGAGTAAGGATGGTAGAATCTGGCCCAGATAACACTCTGATCCCCTAGAGAGACATCTTTTCCCCATTACAGTCAATGGCAAAACTCCTAGGGACTGCAATGGGGCCAGGATTTCATCCAGGGTATTGTATAACTTGTTTTAAAATAACAAAGAGTGCAATATGATATAATCAACTGACTCTTGTGAGAAGTACAGTCCAAACTTAAGTAAATAAATAATAATTACAACAATAGGGGAAACCGAGACATTTTCTGTGCTCCCAATTCTATCACTTCCATTGTGATCTAAGCAGTAAAAGACAGTTACCTTGTCTATAACTGGTGTTCGAGATGTGTTGCTCATGTCAATTCCATAATAGATGTGTGTGCTCACCCCATGCACCAGTACTGGAAGTTTTTCCCTCATCAGTATTCATAGGGGACTGGCTCTGGCGCCCTCTGGAGTTGCGCCCACATGGTGCAGTATAAGGGGTGCTGCTGGCTCCCCACACCCTCAGTTCCTTCTTGCCAGAAACTCTGACAGTGGGGAAGGCGGAGTGGGGAAGGAATGGACATGAGCAACACATCTTGAAGAACACCAGTTATGGAAAAGGTAACTGTCTTATCTTCTTCAAGTACTTGCTCATGTCCAGTCCACACTAGGTGATTCCAAGGCAGTACCCTTGGAGGTGGGTAGGAATTCATGGACGTGTAGACTGCAACACAGCTCTGCCGAGCCCAGCGTCATCTCTGATCTGCTGACTGATGGCATAATGTGTGGTAAACATGTGAACAGAGGACCACATTGTGGCTCTACAGATTTGCTGGATAGGGATGTGCACCAGGAAGGCCACCGAAGATGCCTGTGCTCGTCAAATGGGTTCTGACAATTGGCAGCGGCGGAACCCCTGCCAGGTCGTAACAGGTCCTTATGCATGAGGTGATCCAATTGGAAATCCTCTGCAAGGACAGCGGGTGACCCTTCATCCTATCCACTGTAGCAATGAAGAGTTGAGTCAATTTTCAGAAAGGCTTGGTATGTTTTAAGTAGAAAGCCAAGGCCCTCCAGACATCCAGGGTGTGAAGACACCTCTCCTCACTGGTCTTGTGTGGTTTGGGACTGAACACCAGGAGGAGGATGTCCTGGTTCATATGGAAGGTGGAGACCACCTTTGGCAGGAAGGCAAGGTGGGGCTGCAACTGAACCTTACCTTTGTAGAAGACTGTGTATGGAGGTTCTGCGGTTAAGGTTTTAATTTCAGAGACCCGTCTTGCCAACATCACTGCCACCAGGAACGCGACCTTCCATGATGGGAAAGGCAGCAGGAACCCAGCGGCTCAAGTGGGACGGTGAGGCTAGGGAGGACCAAGTTAAGATCCCACTGCAGGACAGGAGTCCATACCTGTGGGAAGAAACTCTCGAGCACTCAAGAATCTGACCATAATATCATGGGAAAACACTGTCTGTCCTTGGATCAGTGGGAGAAAATCGGAGATGGCCACTAGATGAACTCTAATGGAAGAATGTGCCAGGCCCTCGTTCCTCAAATGGAACAGGTAGTCCAGGACAGCCTGTATGGAAGAACTTGGCGGAGAGATGCCATGCTTGGACGCCCAGCGGGAAAACCTTGTCCACTCGGCCAGGTAAGTCAGTCTGGTTGAGGGCTTCCTACTCCTTCCGAACAGGTCTATTCCTCTGGGTTCAGCCACACAGCATCCACACCAAGAGTTGGAGGGACTCGAGGCTGGGGTGCAGGAGCTGGCCATGGTCCTGTGACAGCAGGTCCAGGCAGTTGGGCAGGGGCCAGGGAGGGGACTGCTGACAAGCAGATTAGCTTGCTGAATCAGTGCTGACAAGGCCATGCCGGGGTGATCATGACAACCGTCGCTTTGTCTCTCTGCTGATGAGTGGAATCGGAGGGAATGTGTACATCAGGCTCCCTGACCACAGCAGGAGGAAAGCATCAGAGAGGGAGCACTTGCTCAGATCTTGCAGAGAACAAAACCAGTGACATTTCCTGTTCTATTTGGTAGCGAACAGGTTCACTTGGGGAGTTCCCCACCTTTGGAAGATCATGCAGGCTACCGCTAGATGGAGAGACCACTCATGGTGAGAGAAATCCCTGCTGAGCTGGTCCTCCAGCATATTCTTGACACTGGGAAGGTGACAAGCTTCCAGGTTGATTTTGTGGCTGAAGCAGAAGTCCCATAGATGGAGTGCCTCTTGACAGAGAGCTGACGACCACGCTACCCCTTGCCTGTTGATGTAGAATATCAAGGCTGTGTGGTCTGTCAGGACTCATACCACCTTGCCTGACAGGTGGGGCAGGAAGACTTTGCACGCCAGCCAGACTGCTCAATGCTCTGTGATGTTTATGTGCATCTTTGCCTCCTCTGGGGACCACAACCCGTGTCTGGAAGTTGCAGAGATGCGCACCCCAGCTTTGGTCCGAGGTGTCCAACACCAACTCGATGGAGTAAGGGGGGTTATTGAACAGAACCCCCTCCAGGACTGTCCTGCAGAAGGTCCACCATTGCAGGGAGATAAGTATCGTCTGGGGAATGGTAACAATCTTTTCCAGGGGGTCTCGGGACTGGGAATAGACCATCCTCAGGCATTGTTGCAGGGGCTGCATTCGGAGCCTGGCATGGTGGACCACGTAGAGTGCACACTTCCATGTGACCCAGGAGGCACAGACAGACCCTGGCTGTATTCAGAGGGAATGTGGAGACTTCCACGATGAGGTTCACCATCGTGTGGAACCTTTCCAGAGGCAGGAACGCCGTGTCGCAGGTCAAGTCGAGGACCACTCCAATGAACTCTATCCTCTGCACTGGCACTAACATCGACTTTTTGTCATTTACCAGTAGGCCCAGAGATCAGCATGTGGCCTGAAGCACCACAACATCCCTTTGGACTTGAGACCTGGAGCTGCCCTGGATGAGCCAGTCATCAAGGTACAGGTAGATCTGCATACCACGACACCTGAGGTAAGCTGCTACCACCAACAAGCACTCGGTAAACACTCTTGGTGCTGTCGTGAAGCCGAATGGAAGGATTGCAAACTGGTAGTGGTGGGACCCTGCCATAAAACGGAGGAAGCATCTGTGTCCTTGAAAGATCACTATGTGGAAGTATGCGTCCTTCAAGTCGAGGGTGGCATACCAGTCTCCTGGATTCAGGGAGGGGATAATAGAAGCCAGGGAAACCATGAGGAACTTAAACTTCTTTAGGTACTTGTTGAGGTCTTGCAGGTCCAGGATGGATTGTAGACCACCCTTGACCTTTGGGATTAAAATGTACCAGGAATAGAATCCCTTGTTCCTGAACTCACAGGGAACTTCTTCCACCGCACCCAGCTGTAGTAACCCCTTTACATCCTGTGCAAGGAGACTCTTGTGAGAGGGGTCCCTGAATTGGGACGGGGAGGGCAGGTGGGAAGGTGTGGGTGGAAATGATCTGGAAGGTATAACCCTATTCCACTGTGCTGAGGACCCATCGGTCTGAGGTTATAGCCATCCAAGCAGGGAGAAAGAGGGAAAGGCTGTTGAAGAACACAGGAAAGATGGATCCAGGGAATAGTCTAGTAGGTTGACCTTGGGCACACCCTCAAAACAACCATTTGGCCCCATGCTTATTACAAGTCAAGCCCGACTGGGCAGAGGGTGGAGGTGGGTGGCTTGGGTGGCGCTTGTAGCCCTTGGCTTGTTTATGGGGCTGGTCCTGCCGAGGATGACTCCAATGGCCCTGCGACTGCTGCAGTTGAAACGCTTATGCGCCGGGGCTGGGATGCAGATACCTGGGGCTGGGATGCAGACACCCAGGGCTTTTAGAGTGGTGCAGAAGTCCTTGAGGACATGAAATTTTCTGTCTGTTTGTGCTGCAAATAGGGCCTGGCCGTCAAAGGGCAGGTCTTGCATTGACTGCTGAGCCTCAGTGGACAACCCAAAGAGGAGCAGCTGAGACTCGCCACATGGAGATAGCGGAAGCCATGGTGCGGGCAGCAGCGTCCGCAGTGTCTGATACTGCCTGGAGGGCCACCTTGGCTGCGGTCATGCCCTCATTGAGGATCACTCGGAACACCTTCTTGGAAGCCTCGAGGAGTGACCTTTCAAACTTGGCCACGGGTTTGCCACATGTTGAAGTCATATCGACCAAGGAGGGCTTGATGGTTGGCCACTCTCAGCTGGAAGACAAATAAACCTTTCATCTGAAAAGATCCAGCCACCTCGAGTCTTTATTTTTGGGTGGCCCCAGGTTGTCTCTGCCTTTCCTTGTGGTTAACCACCTCAACCACAGGGGAATTGGGGGCTGGGTGGGAGTATACGTACTCGTGCCCTTTGGTTGGCACAAATACTTGTGTTTGGCCCTTTTAGAGATAGGGGCCAGGGAAGACGGGGTCTGTCACGGGGCATTAGTGATCTTAGAAACCCCTTCATGAAGGGTTAGAGCCACCCTGGCAGGAGCCAAGGAACAGAGGACGTCAAACAGAGAGTCTGAGGGCTTTTCCAATTCCTCTGCTTGAAGCCTCAGGTTGGAAGTGACCCTCTTCAAAAGTTCCTGGTGCGCCATGGCGTCATCCTGAGGCACTGGGTGAGGGGGCCCTGTGATAGCCTCATCTGGCAACAACGAGGACAATGAACCTCCATGTCCATTGGTGGTCCAGCAGCTTGCTCCCCTGGGTCCTCCTGGACCTGCGGGGTCTTACCCCTCGAAGTCTCCAGCACCGGAAGGAGATGGGATACCGAGGCTGCTGGCCTCTCCGAGACTCCCAACACCAATCAGGCAGCCTGGGAAGGCTGGGTGAACCCCCAAGGGTTCCACAGGTACTATGGTGCCGGCCACTGTGCTTGAGGCCATGGGACAGGTTTCAGTGCTGATAATGTAGTCGGCACTGTCGGTACCAGAGCTTGTCCCACAGTCAGGGAATCTCGCTCCGAGACAGAGCTACCAGTGGAGCGGTTGGTCCCAGGCAATCAGGATCAGGCTGAGTGGTGGCTCTTTTCCGACCGATGCCAGTTGCTGTGTCCCAAGACAGTCTTTGTCAGGCTCTTGGAGACTGATGGCATTTGACTGGATACCCTGCCATCCACACCTCACACTACTCATACCGGGATGTCGAACAGGACCAGGAGCCAGGGCCGGCTCCAGGCACCAGCTAAGGAAGCAGGTGCTTGGGGCGGCCAATACAAAGGGGCAGGTCTTCCCAGGTCTTCAGCGGGAATTCGGCAGCGGGTACCTCAGTTCCTCTCTTCCTCTTTGAGCTGCCGCCGAAGTGCTGCCAAAGAGGAAGAGAGGGAATGAAGGACCCACTGCTGAACTGATGCCAAGGAATGGAGTGGTGCAATTGAGCTGCCGCTGAAGTGCTGCCAATCATTCTTGTTTTTCTTCTTCGCTGGTTGGGGCGGCAGAATACCTGGAGCAGGTCCGGCTGGGAGCTACTACGAGCTGGTTGCTGAGAGGATCGTCCTGAGTAGGGTGACCTTCCTTTTGGAGACGGGCAGTGACGGCCTGGTGATCAGCAGTCTCTGGTGCCTGATCAATCCCGGGATTGGTATCAGGCCCTTGAAGATGGTCGAGGCTGGTCCCGGAGTTCTTGCCAGGTGGCGTGTGCCTCAGAGGGTCTGCACCAATCTACCGGCAAGGTATGTCTTGAGTCCCTTGATCGGTGCCCCGCTGTGGGGACTGAAGAGGGCTCCGCTGAGCCTGCCTCTCCCGTCCTGAGGCATGACGGCTGTGGGTGGGCGAATGCTGACAGGATATCCCTCCTGAGCTGCCTGAAGGGCTTCGGCAGTCAACGGCACCTGAAGCTGGCCACAGCCTACACCGCTATCTGGAGTCGAAGGCAAGGCGTGAGATGGGCTGCACCGCTCAACTTCAGCTGGGCCCGAATTCCTGAGGGGGGTGTTGAGCTGCCCAACATGGGTCTTGGCTCACTCTTGCCCTCTCCTTTCCCTTGCAGGAGGTAGGAGATCTTCCCCTCACAGTCTTTTTCAGCTTCTTGACCGGAGCCATGGAAGGAGACTGGTGCTGGCTCAAGGATGGTGCCGGGGTGCACGGTGGCCATGGTGCTCGGTGCGGAGTCAGACCGCTGCTGCAGCGCTGGCGTGAGTGCCAACTCCATCAAGAGCACTCTTAGATGGATATTGCGCTCCTTCTTCATTCTAGGCTTGAAGGACTTGCAGATACGGCACTTGTCACTTATGTGCCCTTCGCCTAAGCACCTGAGGAAGCTGGTATGTGGGTCACTGACAGGCATCCATTTGCAGTGATCACAGGGCTTAAAGCCTGGGGACCAGGACAGGCCCTGACCCCCAGCTGGGTCCTGTTCAGGGCTAATGGAGAGTTTAAGAACTGCTACTATGGGTAACTAAGAAAACTACTAAATATGTATAACTATTTTACAGGATTTCAAAGTTCACAAGAACAGAGAAGGAATCAACGCTAGCCGAAGCAGCAGATGTTCCAGCACCGTCACTGGCAGCGAGAAGGAACTGAGAGTGGGGGGAGCTCGTGGCGCTTCTTATACCGCGCCATGTGGGCGCCACTCCAGAGGGCACCAGAGCCAGTTCCCTAAGGATATTGCTAAGGAAAAAATTTCCAGCACCAGTGCATGTGGTGAGCACACACACTTAATATGGAATGGACATGAGCAAGCGCTCGAAGAAAAAGAATTGTTACATTCTGCAATGTTTCCACATCCGCTGTTTGCTCTGAAAAAAACATGTAGCCTCTGAAATGCTTCCATCTCGATCTGAGGAGAGTTTTCCTCACTCCTGGGTATGGCCACTGCTACTGTACAAGCCCTGCAGTGATGTGTGAACCAGAATTGGGTTTTTCACTTTTAAACACTTTCAGATTGCTCAAATATCTTTCTGATTAAAGGATCAGATTTGAAGGAGAAGGTTAGTGTTTCTTTTTGGCTGAATGTTCTCTTTAAAATAAACACGTTCCCTTTTTTTATTCCTAAAGAAAAGGGTCTCGGGGTAGAGAAGGAAAGGACTTCCACAGGTAACTCCCCACCCCCTCCCCACACACACACCCTCTATGAAGCATAAAAACCCTTTCTATAAAACCACAATACATCTCAAGCAAAAGAGTTGCCTCCTACTTTTAGTGTTAGAATGGAGTTTGTTTCATGTTTTACACCAAAGGCGGACACTATGCCAAGTTTAAATTAAGAACAAAAGTCGAAGTAATGGTGCATCAGTTGTGGGTTTGGCAATGGCAAAAAAAAAGATAGCCTCAAAGAAAACTCCTACCTTTTATGGAAACCAAATATTGACCACAGTTGGCACAGAAAAAACTGCATGGACAAACAAAACTGCTGGATAAACAAATCAAAATTACATAGGAAGCTGACACCCATTCTTTACAGCGGGAAACCAAAGATAAAAATGAGTCATGAATCTTATGTTTTTGGACAAGATAAACTTTCATCTGTCTGGCAGTATATGATTTAATTTTTTTAAAGAAGTCTAATATTTCCAATATTGTTCCTAAATCACTAACCAAATAATCAAGCATAAGGATCATTTAAAGTAATTGATGTCATGGAATAGTTGACTGATTTGTGAAAGAAAGGAAAATGATTGGCCTTGAACTGCAATATGTTATTTATACTGAATGATTAGAGTACAGATAGGGCAAAGAAAAAGAGGGGGAAATCCTAATAAGCACTGAGTGCATCAGATACTGAGTTTCTTTTGAGAAATGCAATATTAACCCTAACAGGAAATGACTTTTTCACAGAGCAATTTTCAAGTATTCATCTTTTTTCATCCCTCTTAATTTTTCTTCTGAAATATCTTCTCCACAGTTGTGTGGAATATGAAATGCCATTTATAAACACATTACTCATGCATCTGGCATGACAATAACTACTTTCAAATGCACTGGTAAGGAAAAGGAAGTCAGTACTACGAACTGATTCAGGTAAAGAGAAACCACTCAATCATCTACCCACCCCAAAACACTTCTACAACTCTCCGCAGCCAAAGTCTCCTGTATTGCTACTGTGTTCAGTGGGCAAAATGAAAACTAAATACTAAACTAAAAAAAAACCCTGTGGGCAGGGAGGAGGAGGAGGGCAGTTGCCTTTGCAAGGGCTGCATTCTTACATCCTCCTGTTAGTTAGTTAGTTTTCTTGTTGCCCTCTTGTTTTCTGGCTCTTTAGCATTCCACCATATTAGATTCAGTCAAACACAGTGGGCCAAACTGAAATGCAGAGGGTGAGGAGGGAAAGTGTAAACCACACATTAATAGGTGGGTGTCAAGCTAAGTGAATGAATATAGGGCACTCTATATTGCTGTAACATGCTCAATGAGAAGACTAGAAAAAAGTGCAAATTACACCAACTTAGTCTCCCCTCAGACTCACTTCTGAATTTGGCCCAGTGTTCTCTTTCTTCTCTCAACACAGACTCAAAGGAACCACTCTCTAAAACTGGAAGAAATACTTTTAAGTATTATGTTATATATGTTGTTATACTTTTCCTCATTAAAGAGCACAGATAAGGTATGGACACTCATGCGCAGTTATATTCTGTAATACGGACGCTATGTCAAACACATGGGATCTGAGTCGGTGATATTACCCCACGTCATTTCACTAAACCACACTTTAAGTGAATGGTTGAAGTCTTATCCCTTACATCATCTTTCACAATAACAACATTTGTTGACTTTCCTTATTCATACAACAATACAATTCAATAAAAATACATAACATACAAGGCCAACAAATGCAATGCAGATGCATGATGAGGCCCATTAAAACTGTTTGACAGAAATTCTCTCACTTTATAGTAAAGGAACTACAATTCACACCAGCTGGAGTTGTAGAATTGAGTTAAAGCTTACACTTTGTTGTATTCCAGAATGAACTGGGGTGGGAGTCACAGACTCAGACTTTAAGGTCAGAAGGGACCATCATGATCATCTAGTCTGACCTCCTACATATTTGGTTTAAGTAAGATTGGACTCTAAAGATTCTATTTTATGAGAGAAGAATTAAATGTACTGGTTTGTGATATTTTTATATGCTGCAGTGAGTATGGTTCAGTCATATATCAAATTATTTCACGCTGATGTGCCAACAAAGCATGAAAGAGAAAGCAAACTGAGTAATAACTTTGAAGTAATCTGGTATAATTTAGGAAGAAAAGGGTCAAATAAGAAACGTCAAAGCACAGTTTTATATCCAAAATTAAAGACAAAAGAGGTGTTGTGTGCCCTAACTTTCTATTGTATTGAATAACATAGATTCATGGTGAGTAATAGAGCCCCAAAACTGCACTCCTCACTCAAGCAAGTCTCCCAATGAAACCAGTATAGGATCAAGCTCCTAATCAGAAGAGGATTGTAAAACAAATAAGAGGCCAAGATATGGCACATTAGAGATTATATTCCATGACAGATCCATGGTGACCAATTTTATTCTAAACCAAAAATTATTGCCCTGATGTACAGTAACCATTGTCATATGGATTTCATTTCGCTATCAGCTGAGCCTACTTAAGGTTTTCTCGTAAAAGGCTTGTTATGTTACATGAAAGTTTCATGTTAGCATGGAGACAGTATTGTAATTATGATCCTTGAGCACTGTTGAACAAACTATCTTGCCAGCTTTCTTTGCTAATAAATATACAAAGAAATTAAGTACTATTACTTTAAGAGAGTAGATTATAGGAATTTCATTTATTCATAGACATTTGTTTAGTGATGATCCATAGTATTCAAGGGTATATATTTAAACTGAGGAGGACAGGCAGTTAGAAAACAGTCACTAGAATCTCTCTGCAACTACTATAATCAGAGTCAGATTCTGGCCTCATTTAGCCTGATCCAAAGTTTGATTTCACTTGATCCAAAACCCATTGAAATTAATGGAAGAATACATGCTGACTTCAGTAGGTTTTGGATTGGTAATTTACACCTGTGGAACCACAGTAATTTTAATCTATCTAGGTTTGTATACTATGCTTATCAGTGTAGTATCTGAGTGGCTGTATTGATGGAACTGCATGGGTGACTGTAAGTTCAGAAGTTTGGCTCTCCGTAATCATATCATAACATTAAGTCTCTCTCTAGATTGGAATTTAGTAAGAACTCAGCTTTTTAGAACAACTTTAAATGTATTTTATAGCCTGAACATTTATGGAGATTAAGGACCTAACAAAAAAAAAATCTGGCAGAGATACTGCCAATGTTATTCAGTTGAAAAATTAATGTGTTTGGAAAAATCACTCCAGTCCCTGCATGCCAATAGTCCTTATTTAGAAGAGACTCTTCCTATCTTTAGCAAAAAAATAAATGTACTGTTTTCCCACTCTGTCACTCCAAAAAACTTTCAGTGGATTTTGATAGAATTTAATGCTACACTCCTGTTTTTCTCCAAATATGTCCCTATTCATAGTGCTCAGATGTTGACTGGTATTGTGTAGATCTTACGTTAAGGATTCCAGACATTAGTCTTTTAAAATGATTTCTTACATTTTCAAGTTGAAATTAAAAAAAAAAAAAAGCCTAGTTAATGTGCATCTGAGTAGTAAAACTTCCATGCAGGAACACTTGCTATCAAGGACATTTCTAAATGTTTTTCCTAAAAGAAGCATTCCTCCATACACAAATACTACTGATTTTTCATACACATAACAAAACTTGTAAGCATTGTGTGTTAAAGAAAATGCATTTCCAAGCTTCCACGTCATGAGAATAAAGTCCTAAAGTTCCTCATGGTTTCAGAAGTTATTAAAGCCTGTCTCCAATTCTAAAACTGAAAAAAGGGTTTTAACCACTAACCTCCAACTTGGCTGGCATGTACTGACCCCCAATAAAAGATTCACTTATAAATAAAACACAGCTACTTATTCACCTCGCATAGTGTGAATTACTTCCTGAAAAGATGACTAGTGTTTTAACAAAGGAATGCCTGTACACCAGTAATACAAAAGTATTTGGGCATGACAGGATGTTAGGAATAATTAAAAAGGGGATAGAGAATAAGACTGAGAATATATTATTGCCCTTATATAAATCCATGGTACGCCCACATCTCGAATACTGTGTACAGATGTGGTCTCCTCACCTCAAAAAAGATATTCTAGCTAAAAAAAAGAGAAAAGAAAACAAAAAAATGATTAGGGTAGGGGAGGAGAGGAGGATGAGGAAAGATTAGAGGACTCTTTCAGTTTGGAAAAGAGAAAAAGAGAGGGAGGGGGGGACATGATAGAGGTATATAAAATCATGAGTGATGTTGAGAAAGTGGATAAGGAAAAGTTATTTACTATACATAATACAAAGAACTAGGGTCACCAAATAATGAAATTATAGGCAGCAGGTTTAAAAAAAATAAAAGGAAGTTCTTCTTCACGCAGCGCACACTAACTTACTGTGGAACTCTACTGAGGAGGTTGGCTGGGGCTAGTAATAAATAAATAATGTTTAAAGGAGACTGGATAATAATCCATAAATGTCCCTAGCCTCTGTTCGTCAGAGGATGGAGATGGATGGCAGAGGAGAGACTTGATCATTGCCCTGTTAGTTCACTTCACTCAGGCACCTGGGCTGGCATTACTGTCGGTAGACAGACAGATACTGGGATGGATGGGACTTCTTACCACACCCGCCTTTCTTTTTATGTTCTTATTATGACTCTCATTTCCCCTATGGCTATGTCTACACTTGGAGTTAAAGGTATGATTCCCAGCTTGCGCAGACATATTCGCTTTAGCTTTGATTAAGCTAGCACACTAAAAATAGTAGTATAGCCATGTTAGCATGGGCAGCAGTGAGTGGCAGCAAGGGCTAGCCACCCTGAGTACATACTCACAGGGTCCAGGTGTTTTTATACTCATGCTCTTGCTCACTTCTGCCTGTGCTACTGCAGCTGCGCTACAATTTTTAGTGCACTAGCTTAATGAGAACTAGCACAAGTATGTCTATGTGAGATGGGAATCATAACCCCAGTTCCAAGGGTAGACACAGCCTAGCAAAAGCTGTGCACAGGGCTAACCTACTCAGGCTAGCTTGAATCCCGCTAGCATGGGTAACAACAGGAGTGAAGACAGTGCAGCATGACTTTCAGCGCAGGCTAGCAAGCCAAGTATGTTCTAGGATCTATGCAAGACTAGTACTGCTTGTGCTGTTCTGTTTTCACTACTATTGTTGACTGTGCTAGCTAAATTAAAGTCAGCTCAAGTAGGCTAACCTATGCACAGCTTTTGCTATGTACCCTAAGATCACTTTGGTAGCGTAAAGGGAAGACTGGGCTGGAAAATGGTAATTGTTCTCCGCAGGAAATTCTGACATTTTGAAATTTATTTTGAAATGTTTCGTTTCGATAATGTCAAAAACATATACATCTCAATGGCACTGTCACTCTTTACAGAGCATGGCGCATACTCCCATGAGTTCTTTGATGGCTGCTGAGTCCGATGCACAAGTGACAGTCCCATCCACAGGTAGGACGCACCCATGCACCAGCAGTGCTCTTAATCCGAGCAGCAGATTCTTTCCTCCTCTGACGCCGGTCATCACAAAGCTGGATCCAGTCTGCCTCGCTCCATGTACAAGCTGACTCCACCACCAAGAGCAGCATTCTGCACTCCTTTTCCAATCATCAACAGAGATTCCAAAGGATACTAAGTCATCTTTACAAGCATCCTGAAATCAGTGCAGCAGTCTGACTCTCATTTTAGTCTCTGTATCTGTATCTATATAGATACATATCCATTATTTAGTATTGTATTATATATATTACACGTCCTGTACCTCACTCTGGATGGAATTACATGGTCCAACTGCTCTTAGACTGTGTCTTTGGGTTGCAGCCCCATTTCCCAATCACAATAACACAACAGGCCCTACTGAGTTTGACATCCGTAAGCCTTTTCCTCCGTGACTCTGTGACAAAAGCTGATTACTGACCTAAAAACAGCTTCTTCAGAACAAAGCATTATTGATTCATTCACCCAAAGGCACATAGCAGAGAGATCAGAAGGTTTAAACAATAAAGGTCTATATTCATGTTACCCCTTACCTAACCCTTTAATCTTTCCTTGTAGGGTTTGGTATGTTTCATCCATCCAGTTACTCCATCTCTGGCTGGGAGAAGCAGAACATCCTGCTCACAGCATGCTCTCTTTGTCTGAATGTATCTCCTTGCCAGTCTGTCATCTCTCACTGACACTCCCAAGGCAGCCCACACTCCTTCCCCGTGTCAGTCATTTTAAGGTTTTGGATCCTCTTTGACCTTCAGCTTAGCCTTGGGAAGAGTAAAACCATTCTTAATCTGGATGGAGCCATGTAGGGGGTATTCCCCAATAGACAGCTTCCCTACTGTTTCCTCAAGAACTCATAATGTTCTGCTTTTACTGCTTAGTTCCTTTAACAATCCCTTTGATTTAACTCTGTATTAGGCAGGAGAATATTACACAGAGAAACTGAGGGGCATACTACCTGTACCTCCCTCATTTTCCATACAGGGTTATGGACTTGTGTTTAAGTCCTTACACTAGAGACTGGAACCAGTTTGTTACCATATATAGAAAGAAATTCCAGCTTTCAGCTCATTATGCAAACGTAATAGTCCCCTAGATAAATTGCAATGGCTGGACAGATCCCTCAGTCTTGCATCTGACGGCACAGGTGATCCTACCTGGTGGTATTATAAGACTTTTAAGAGTGAATGTAAATATTCATAAGGTCTGACAGCAAATTAGATAGGAAACATGAAATTGCAGTGTCCCCCATTGTAAAACATGTATTGCAATGTAAAACAGGAGATATGCACTCTGCACACAAGTAGCAGTGACCGTATCAACTGAAGTCCAGGTTATAATCAAAATAGGTGGTGTAACATGCTGCTCATTCAAAATACAGAACTCTGAATATGCACTTCAGGTTCTGATTCAATGAATTGGTAAGGTAAAATGGTGATTATTATTAATAATAATAATAATACTTCCTATATTCGTCAAGCCATACATTTCACGGAAAATAAGTCAGCCACGATTCAATTTCAATCCCTTACTGATCACTGGGGTGGGGGAAATTAGGGGGGAAGAGTATATTGGTACCGTGACATGCCCAGGTGATCTTGTGTAATATAGTACATATGCATGTCCTACAACACATTTAACTTGTAAACTAATTTACTATTAAATTGCTTCCTCTTTCCCAGCAGCCTTGCCCCCTGTTGACTAGCCAGTGTAGTAAGAGTTAAGTGTTATAGCCTATTTCAGAGGGCTGATATCTTTGATAGGGGGAAAGTTATTTAAAACAATTGCTTTGTAAAAGTACAGGGTGGAAACTAACCTTACTGGCCTGTCAACCTTGACAGAACCTCTTTAAATGCAAAAATACCATGAGAGCCTCTATTAGGGGGATTGCTGGGAGATCTCCTTTGAAATGTCATTGCTCCCTGACAGCCCTGAAGTTTAACAGATGAAGTCAGATTTGTCTCCTGCACTCACATACACAAGGACAAACGTCAAGTCAACCAACATTTCCCCTTTGGAAATATCAGTATTAACATCTGAGTGTTATGTAAATATAAACATGTATTTAGAAGTTAAACTGAACATTCTCTGTAATAGAGTTGCCTTCCTCCATGCAAATGTCTGTATAATGTTTTGAAATGCTTTAAAAATGCATTTAGACAGACTGTAACCGACGTGAAAAAGCTGTTGCAGCAAAGATGAAAGAAAAGACTTTTTAAGTAGGTGGATAGTTAGCTCTGTGATTATTATTTAAAGCTGTATCTATAATTTAGCAGCAAAATGTGCTGTAACTATTGCTAGACCAAAATCTAGAAACTAAGATTCACCTTTGCAAATGCAAGTAAAAAGAGAACAAGTGAAGACAAATTAGGTTTCACATTTTTCCTGACATGTATCAATATTAATGTTTTTTTTCACTATCTACCCAGAGTTTAAGCATGTTTAAATATACAGCACATTTTGCCATTATTCTACAGAGAAGATGAAAACAGTAAATTAATTTTGCATGATTGTTTTATATGTATTTAGTTCATATGAATATAAAATGTCTATTACTTGTTTGTTATGATATTTCTTCTAACAATACTTGCAGTGAGCACCATTAAAATTTACCATTTACCTGTAACTACTTTTCTTTCTATAATTTTGGCACAAGTACAGGAAAGCACTTGAAACTGTGCTTAAGTTCATACTTAAATGTAAGCATGTGCTCAGGTGCTCTCTTGAATTAGGGCATAAGTAAGGTACTTAAGCAGTTAAGTGGGACTGCTCATATGCTTTAAGTTATTCACAAGCTTAGGTGTCTTACTGAATTGGGGCCTATAAGGAGAAATACCATGGTAACTTAACTACTGCAATGGGTGGGCCATAGGGGTGCCAACTGTCTAATAGCACAAATCCAAACACCCTTGCCCGGCCCCTTCCCCAAGACCATGCCCCTGTCCCGCCCCTTCCCCAAGGCCACACCCACTGCTCACTCCATCTCCCCTCCCTCTGTCTCTTGCTCTCCCCCACCCTCACTCACTTTCACCAGGCTGGGGAAAGGGGTTAGAGCTGCCTGTTCCATTTTCTACCATCTCCTACTGACATTTTATTATTATTGTAATTTACTAGAAACAAAAAGATACAATATTGTATATCTGAAATTAAAGAAACACATACACCACTTACGAAGTTAGTTATTTCCATTTCATTTGAAATGCGCTGCTCCAAAAACAGTTTTCTAATATCATTGTTATTGATTTGTCCTCTTTTAAAAGGTCAGGGCTCAACATGTTTGGTAATGAAACTTCAAAGGTGCATCAGGCAAGTAACAACTGTGTAAAACAACAGAAAACATATCCATCTCCTCTCACAGGGATGGTGCATGGGATTATTTTTCTTTAAGGCAGGCATATATTTTGGGCCCTAAACAAGCTGACAATCTCATTTAAAATTATACTCAAAGATACAAGAGAGACACAAGATCTGTTACTGTACTTCCTTTTTGCAAGTTTTACTCAATTGATTTTTCTGATTATTTTCTCCCCAGACACAAAGAAGCAAGTGTATGATTTCAGATCAATTAAGCAAAAAACCAAGAACAAAAAAGTAAAGTCTACATGACAGATCCTACTTAGTCTGTCTCCTGTGTAATATGAGGCTCCAAAATGGCACACTGGCAGAGTCCTTATAAATTTAAAAGTGCAGCACAGAGATAACAAAGGCATGATAGCAACCTATACCTTATGGATACCTTTTGGAATTTTTATGATCGAGCATGGTGTTCAGTGTCCTTTTACATTAGCTTAAAACAGAAAGTTGGGGGCAAAGGGTTCAAGGAGGTAAAATATTGTTTCTACATAAGATAATTTGAATTGTCAGAAATTTTATTACACAACTCTCCCTGTCCAGCTGGTCCCAATGATCCCACCTTTCCCACATACCTTGCCCGATCTCAGTGTTCCCCCTCACCTCTGCCAACTGGCTTCCAGTCTCTGCCTCCATTACCCTCATGGGTAGGGCCCTACCAAATTCAAGGCCATGAAAAACGCATCATGGACTGTGAAATCTGGTCTCGCCCCATTAATTTGGTCTTTTGTGTGCTTTTACCTTTGTTCAGCAGCGCAGAAGTAAGGGTAACAGGACCACAAACTACCCCCCCCTTCCCCATAATAACCTTGCAACCCGCACCCAACTCCTTTTTGAGTCAGGACCTCTTCAATTACAACACTGTGAAATTTCAGATTTAAATAGTTTAAATCATGAAATTTACTGTTTTTAAAATCCTTCAACTGTGAAACTGATTAAAACGGACCGTGAATTTAGTAGGGCCCTACTCATGGGGTCACAGTTCCAGAATCCCTACTGGCTCACTGTCACAACCTCCTTGCCCAACCAAGTGCCAGTCTCTCTCCTCTCTCAGATCCAAGACCCTGACCCCAATCAGAGCTTTGCCCCCTCCAGTCCTGGTATGGATGTGTGCCCTCACTGTGTGGGGATGATGCATGCAAAGTCTGGTCACATATAGGAGCTGTAAGGGAATGGAGTATGCCCAGTGAGGACAGATTTTTCAAAGATTTTAGCCACTAAATTATAAGAAATCTCTAGTGAGCATGAACAAATAGGGAATTTTCAAAGGCTTATAACTTTTTAACAGGAACCCCGCCAAATTTCAAGTCCCTTCTCCCAATATTTAATAATGGTCACTTCAGTCTAGCAGAGAAAGGTATAACATGATCCAATGGCTAGAATCTGAAGCTAGACAAATTCAGATTGGAAATAAGGCATAATTTTTTAACGAGAGTAATTAACCATTGGAACAATTTGCCAACGCTTGTGGTGGATTTTCCATCACTGACAAGTTTTAAATCAAGATAGGGTGTTTTTGCTAAAAGGTATGCACTAGGAATTATTTTGGGGAAATTCTATCACCTGTGTTATACTGGAGCTCGGACCAGATGATCACAATGGTCCCTTCGGGCCTTGGAGTCTATGAAGGTATGGAGATCTTCTCAAAGAAAAAGTTGCCACAATTGTTTTAACTTCAACTTTAACTTTAATTTCAAAACAATGTATTTTTCCCTAGCCTTGTTCTCAGAAACAGCTGAACTATTTTGGCTGATTTTTTTTTAAATCAGCCTGAGGCAGAGATGAAAAATTCCACCTCAAACAGTTAAAATCTGGTAAAGTTATAAACAACTGAATAATGATCTTATAATGGGAAGCACTGGGCAACTTTTACAATGGGCAATGCTACAACCTCAGTTATAAGAAGAAATAAAAAGATTGTCCTCAGTCTTAGTCAGGTCTTTTCCCCTTTCTTTCTTTCACCTATCATCAATGGCACAGAGGCCAGGACATACTCCCAGCGCCAGAGAACAAATGAACCAGTGACTGTATCCCAAGGAGAAATTAAAAGGCTCTGTGCTGGCTCCAGTTTCATTTATCTACTTATTTTCTTCTAGCAGCAGCAACACAAAAAGGAAGGACACGAACCATGACAATTTTAAGAAGAGGAGAGCTGATACTTACAATAACTTTATTATTCACAAGAAGAAGCTGAAATCAGCACTTATAAACTAAAGTGATACTGGCCTTCGATGCATCTAACTACTCAAGAAACAATAAAAATTATCTACGAGGACCAAGCAAAGAGGAGAGAGGGCAACGGCATCAGTTTGTGCCTCTTCATGTGCAAAGGACTTGATTTTTCACAACCTTTCAACACTGGACATTGACCCATTGACTGGAGAGATTGACTATTCAGTTGCCTTACAGGACGTTTACAAGTGGTTCTCCTCTAACAAATCTGTAAGTGGTCAGATAGCTTGGTATAAACGTCTAGACAGCCAGAAATGAGGAAACTGAAAAGGGCTTCATATTTGAATAATAAATAATAAGTCAAGCCATTCAAAAATAAATTGAATGGACTAAACTTCCTGACATAGTCATGATGTGGAGATAGTGCATGAAATTACTGAGCTCAGAAATATGTAAATTTCATTCTACTGGATATCGAAGCCAGAACTGTTCAAATGTAGGCATCACAGTGGTAATGTAGGGAGTTGAAGGAGAGAATGCCCTACAGTTTGTTCAAAAAACTACAATACTGTGAGACATATTAAACCAAGATGTAGTAGACATTGACCCAGACCCCTTCAGCAAAACTGCTACACAAAAGATCCACCAAGATAGTAAACTTTCAGAACAAGGATGTCAAAAAAATACTAAAGCCACATTTTTAAGGTCAGCATATACATCGTAATATCATGGAAATGTTCAAAAAGCGACAGGAATGGAATAATTTATTGGGCTCATTGGATAAGACGGGGATCAAACCTGCAGTCTGGATTCCTGTGAAATTTACTTTTATTCTACCAGAATAGAAACAGTTTCTGAATCATTCCGTCTGAGTTCACTAGCCAACATCTGCCTCCTTGACAGCACAAATTCCTGTAGGAGACTGTGGAGAACGTTAAAGTATGGGTTGCATTTATATTATTTTAGATATGAAGTTTGTGGGAGGTAAAATATATGGGTGGAAGTGAGAACTTGCTTTGAAACCTAAAGACTCTGTGAGGGCCCATTGGGTTGCTGGGAGCCACCCTGGAATGTTAGGTGTAAAGTCAGCATTGGAAGAGGACCCCTGGAGGAGGGAGAGTGGAGACTTGCCAGCTGGAGGTGGTTTGTTCCAGGTTGGCTGAAATTGCCAAGAAAGTTCCCTCCAGACTCCAGAGACAGGTCCAACAGGGATGATAGCGATCTGGCCTGCTAAGATGATGGTGATGAGACCAAACTGGGCAAACATCAGACCTGTGGCTTAGGCAAAAGAAGCCTGAACAGGGGGTTTGAAATAAGACTTTCTGAGGCTCCAAAAGGACAGAGGGTCCTGCCAGATGATCAGTACTGGAGTTCATTCATAGGTTTTAATTTTTAATTGTAAACAATAAAATACAAATCCCTTAATTTAGTTTGGAGTGGAGTTCGATGAATGGGGATTTCTGTACAGGTCTTCAAAGAACATCTACTACCATACCTATCAGGGACCCCTGCTCCTAGAAACAGGGTCCTTGTAACAAGAGAGCAGAGGGAGGGGTGCCCTGAGATAAAATTTCCAAGTTAGAAGTTTGATGATGGCAGCAGGTATCTGAGAATAGATTGTCGGAGACCCAGCTATACCCTGTGACAGAGGTTTTGTCTCCTTTACTCTGATTCACCTAGATGTAGCAGGCCAATGAAGCTCTTGAGTTTCCTTCTAACCTCTACTGAAATGAAATTTCATAATAGCAAGAAAATGCACCAGCTTGTGCATTGTTTAAATATTTGCAATGCTGGATTTCTTTAAGTTGATGCCATATATAAATACCACATAGGGCACATGTTAATCTTCCAGAAATACACTGTAGATGTATTCCTTCCTTATGCAAAGCTAAATAATTGGCCTACAATCCATTAAGAGGCACCATGACAGCAGTGCAGCCCCTTGTTAGCTATTATTGCAATCTATGGACTGAAATCGTGTACACCGCCCCGGTCAGATAATTTGGATCAATGGATCCATGTAAGCAATTTGGTGTGCCCATAATGCTCCTCTTCATGTGGGCAAATTTGTAGCCAGCACAGATTCAAACCTCCTCAGCATGCACTGAGTGCAGACATCCCTTTCGTGATTGTTCCACTCCACTCCCACAGTGAGGTACCACAAAGCTGAGAGTGTACAAAACAGAGCTACTCAAAATTTTGTGTGTGGAAAGTTTTCCCACCAAAACATATGGTTTCACTTGAACCAAATTTTTTCATGGCAAAATGTCAATTCCAATTATTTTTTTAAATTTTCTCATGGGAAATATTGTTTCATTGCAGCTTTTCAGTTCTAAAAAACCAAACCAAAATGAGTTTTACGTCAAAATGTTGATTAGAAATGACACTTCATTTCATTTCAACTTAAAATGTTGGTTTGGTTTTTTTGAAACAGAAAAACCAAATCAAATGATATTTTAAGTCAAAATGAAACAAAAATTGTTGTTTCCTTTCAAAATGCTGTTTGGAAACAAAAATAACATTTTGACTCAGAAATGGCAAACAAAGAGTAAATATAATTACGCAGCACTCAGCACAGCTGAGCTGGGATAAGAAAAAGTATATTTAAGCTATCTTTCTATCATTCCTAATCCTGTGGCCAGAGTGGCTCCTAGCAGCACATTTTAGAGCAGCCTGAGGATTGCTATAATGAATGTTGGCTGAAATGGCCACATAGGAACGTTCCACCAACCCCAGACCACCACAGTGCATTGCTCACTACTCCCAACCTTAAAATGCCTCTTCCCTGCCTTCTTAATAGCAAGAGAGCTTTATGCCAAATGAGTATTCCTTCACACTGGGCTATATTGTTGTCTAATTAATATGGCAACGAACCTGGGTTCTATTCCTGGCTCTCTCACTGACCTTGAGCAAGTCATCTTCCCTCTCACAATTTGTCTGTCTTATTTAGAACGTAAGGTTTTTGAAGCAGATGTTGTCTCTCACTGAGCCTCTAGGTGCTACTGTAATACCAAATAATAAATAACAGTAATAAGTAAGGGCTGATTTAACGCAGTTCAAGGAGACTTTAGCAAGGCCCACGATTGGCTTCATGTTTGTAACCTTTGAACTTTAGAACTGATACTTCTTAATTCATGGCAGACTCAAGCCTTGCAAAGAAAGAGCAAAAAAGCTCCGTCCGTATGTTAACTGTGGACATCACAGACTAAACTGGATGAAAAATATTCTATTGATGAACATTCCTAATTTCAAAGGAACTGGATAATATTCTGCCAGTAATGGCAATTTAAAAATGTGGCTGAATCCCAGAATAGTTCTGATTGTTCTTTTATTTAAACCATATTCCTCCAAAAATAAGTGTGGAAACAGCCTGGATGGTCTTCAAAGAACTCAATGGCCCATATAATAATATAAATTAGAACGATTTCTACCAGATTGTAAGAGAGTATTTTTCATTTTATTCAATTTCTGCAATTTTTGGTGTAATTTGAGTACTGCTGCAGACATCAACAAAATCTTGTTAGCAGTAACCAAAACCAAAACTGTAATGCAGCATTAGTATATGGGATACTTTATCTGTTTGAGCTCCAGCATCTGAAAGTATGCTACTGAATGTGGAACTTCAGAGAATGCATTCATACAGTACAGTCTTAAAGCTCCTGCACCTTCACATATAAATGTCAGAGATGAGAGATGTCTGCTACTTAGTAAGTAATTTAACCTAATATTATCCCTATTAAATTGCGGCAAAGAAGTAAAACAAAGCAGCATTCATATTAGGAGAGGTAAATGTCACCCATGAAACAATATCTTCATGAATAATCCAACTACTGTATGCTGCTCCCAGAAACATGGAAGAATCAGGAGAAAATGTATGATTTGATTTCTGCATAATCCAGTGTCAATCCTACATGGGAATGGATGACAATCTAGATCAAATTAATTTCTTGAGTCCAAATATGATCTCATACTGATGTAAATCAAAAGTAATCTCACTGAAGTCAGTTAAGTTACATAGTGTACAACTAGTGAGAGGCCTGAGTCACATCCTTGGATCCTGACATTTCAATTCAGATTTACACATACCATACATTTTTACTAATTCTCGCTCATTCTTAGAGAAGCACATGAAGAATAAAAGCAGCATTTGTCTTTTCCTCCATAAATATTGGACAAATATTATATCTCCCTACACAGATATAATTATCATTATTAGGCAGTATATAATCTAACTCCCCTATTATTAAAATCCTTGTTAGTGTTAAAAAGTAAATAAGAAATTAACAATCTGAAAGTCAGGATTAGCTTGGCCTACACAAGAGAGCCATCCAACCCCAAACACAAGGAACATTTTAAACTAGAGGCCACATGGGTCCCAACCAAACTGACTTATTTAAAATACTGGTCATAGCAAGTGTTAAGGGCACCGTGATGATTATTGGTGTCCAAGGGTACATTCTTCAACAAAATCATTATCAAAATTAAACTTTGATATTATGGCTTATTTAACTGACAGGGCCATTACACAAAGTAAAACTATTTCCCCATGCTTATCTCCCCCCACGACCCCCATTCCTTATATCTCCTTGTCAAGTGCTGGAAATGGGCCATTTTCATTACCACTACAGTTATTTTTCTCTCCTGCTGATAATAGCTCACCTTAACTGATCACTCTCCTTATAATGTGTATGGTAACACCCATTGTTTCATGTTCCCTGTGTATATTTATATCTGCCTTCTGTATTTTCCACTACATGCATCCGATGAAGTGAGCTGTAGCCCACGAAAGCTTAGGCTACAATAAATGTGTTAGTCTCCAAGGTGCCACAAGTACTCCTAATATTTTAAGATGTCAACTATTTCAGGGTTCTAAAAAATTAAACTACCTCCCATATAGATTCTACACGGTATTAATTTTTTTTACTATATATAGCAGAACTTGACCAGTTCTTGTTTTTCTAACCCCAAAACAAAATAATGTTCATAAATTGCATGCTAGTCTAGGGTGACCAGACAGCAAGTATGAAAAATCTGGACAGGGTGTGTGTGTGGGGGGGGTAATAGGAACCTATATAAGAAAAAGACCCAAAAATCGGGACTGTCCCTATAAAATTGGGACATCTGGTCATCCTATGCTAGCCTCACCACACTTCTCAATCAGTTATTTCATTGCAAAGTGCTATGGTAACTTGTCATATTTTAAAGACTTCTTGCTTCTACAAAATATATTACAGGACATTTCCTTCCATGCTTTGAAGTATTATAGTAAATAATTAAACTATTGTAAACTGCACTTGTCAAAAGAGAGAACAAAACACATTTTTAATGTGGTATATTTGATTTCTTTTTAATCATGTTTGTTCTCTTGCTAATTTTCTCATTTAGCTAACCCATAACTTGCCTCCCGGCCACTAGTAAGGATTGCTAAGGTTCTTCAGTTAACAAGAAAATCAACAGAGCTGGGCAAAACATTTTGGACAAATAGTTAATTTGCTGAAAATGCAGCTTCAGGTCCACTGAAACGAGTCATGACTTCATGTCGAAGTCACTGAATAGTTTCAGCCAAAAGATTTGCGGGAAGGAAGGAGAGGCTAGATTCACAAAGGAACTTAAGTGTCATTCACAAAATCACCAGAGGAGGTGCTACAACTCTTCATCCCTGTGGTTAGAATGCTTACCTGGTATGTGGGAGACATGGTTCAAGTTCTCACATTGTTTGATACAGAGCAGGGACTTGAATTTGGATCTCCCAAATTGCAAATGAGTGCCCTAACCACTGGGCGATTGAGCATTCTGGGGCGGGTCTCTCTTAATCCTTCACATTGAAGCTGTCTCATTTTGTGTAAATCACTCAATATTTAACAGAGCAGTGACTGAAACCCAGCTGTCCCCGCCTCCCAGGTGAGTTCCTTAACCACCAGGTTGTAGAGCCACTCTCACTGGCCCAGTGAATATAGGGAACTCACCTGCAATGGGGAAAGTCCAAGCTTCAGTCCCTGATCTTAAGCAAGCAAAATATGGATTTGAATCCAGATCTCCCACAGCCCAGGGAACTGCTCTAACCAACAAGGCCATAGGACAGAACAAAGGCACCAATAGTTTTGTGAATGCTGTTTTCAATTTAAAAAAGCAGTTAAAATGCATGAAAATGGAACAAAACATTGTTTCACCTGAAATGATTTTTTTTCCAGTTTTTTTCACCAAAAACAATGAAAATGTGTTACTTAGTTTTAGATCAATTGATTGTTCACTCAGCTTTAAAAAAATAGCATATATCTTGTGCCCTGCTCTTTTCCAAATCTTTCATGTATGGATCAGAACTTTTTTTTTTTAAAAAATTAAAGATATTTTCTGGGTTTTGCAAGGTTCATAAGGGTCAGGCATTCAGAGTTTGAAAATCTGATCTGACCATAATTAATAATGGCCACTCTGAAATTACATTTTTAAAGCTCCGATCCTTTGATCTAGCCATTTCAATCAGCTAACAAGAGCTATAAGCCCCTCCTTTTAAAAATTGTATAAACGCTAATATAATCAATGCTTACAATACTATGCTGGAGAAATACTGAGAATAGCATGTTTATTTCTAGGTTGTTGTGGTAGTTTGCATTTTGTCTTTTTCTTTTTAAATTTGGCTGAATCTTATACAGCAATAGTTTCAGACAGTATACTTATAACTTGGAGTTATATCTTGTAAATGTACAACAATATCTTTATCCTCCTGTGGGGAGCTTTTCAGTGGAATATTTTCACAGTGAATTGCAAATTTGATCTACGGGGACTGGTCTGGGCCCCAGAATACAAAAGCTGTTCAGCACAGCTCTTCAATATCATGATGTAAACAAGAAACCTCCAGGAACAATGACTGAACTTTATCATAATTTCTTTCTTCATTCTCAGCAAAATTGGCATGTGGTAGTTAAGAAAAATACTTGAAATGAAAATGACCACGTCAGCAAACTTGGGATATTCAGACCATATGCCCAGTTTCATTAATGATGCACCCTGAGGTAATATTAAGAAAAGCTAATAGAAAAATGAATTTCACTTAAAAACTCACCAATAACTTGTTTGTTTAAAAATCAGTTCCTGGCAATGGAAGCTTTTATTTCACTTAATAAATACTTAAATATTACTCTTTTTACTGCAATTTAATAATCTTATTTCTTTTCCTTTTATTGGAAAAAAAGTCTTTCAGGGTATTTCTGCTAAAAGTTATACACTTTTTCCATTCATTCTCATCAACATTTACTAAGATGTACAGTAAAGCAGTTTTCTTGTACGATGTATTGCATGCTGACAATTTACACATAGCTGTGCATATTATTTTATTTATTTATTTATTTATTACAGTTTAGCACATTTATCTTTATGCCTGGTATTGTGACATACTAATTTTAATGGTCATCTTTATTGATCATGCCATCTATGCTTATTTACCGAAAGGGATCTGCCATAGAATGGCTGTGACTCAGTATGACTCTTTTTTCCTCTTTGCGTTGTCAATAAAATGCCAATTAAATATTTCTATTACAAATAATTTCAGTTACTATTGTTGTGATTGTTAATTGTTTCCATTACTCTGATTGTTGTTAAAAGGATAACCATTGTCTTGAAATTAAACCCTCTCTCACCACTCACATTCACACCTTCAATGAATATCTAATTATTATAACCTTGGACTGTCAAATGCAATAAATGGTTGACAAGATCGTGCAATATAAAATAGATTTATACTCTTAGCAGAACGTATAGCCGTTCTATGAGCGTGGCCAAAATTGGTGACTAGCTGATCAGTCATTGGTTTAGACAAAGTCACATAACCCTGTGCCCTAAAATAGAAGCAAAATATATCAGATGCTAAAAGCACACTTGGAGCCAAAAGAATCTGTTATTTGAGATTTTTAAACTTATTGCACACTTAGGGAAGCTTTAAGGACACATTTCCTTTTTCTTCTGCCAGATTTTGTAACCCATATTGCAAGACACAAATACTCTAGAGAGGAAAGATTTTAACGCAGACTTAAATGTCAATTAATGTTCTTTTAACCATTATTAATCAACACAAGGACTTAAGGGGAACTATGTTTTGTAAACCTACTATTTTAAAATGAGTAGTGGGATGCAGGGGAAAAGACAAAGAATTATCTAACAATTGTCACTGTTCACGTTTACCATGATCCAAGACAGCTATTGATGTCACTCCTGGAGTTCTGCTATTAGTTGAGAAGGTCCCATGACACTGTGAGATAAAATAGAGTGGCCTTAGCAGAAGGCCATGATGTAGCATATTTAAGGTAAAATGGCTTTTTACAGGTTATATGAAAGGTTAAAGTTTCTTTTTAAAAACAAACAAACATACATCCTTAGTTTTATAGTAAAAGCCTTGGCACTTGGGATCAAAAATTGATATTGTGTTTTATAGGGTTCAATCTTGTGAGCACTCAACCAAATTCTGACAAGCACTTAGGTCCATGCTTAAGTTTAGGCATATGAGTAGTTCCATTGACTTCAATATATACATATACACACACATGAAAAAATAAAAACAAACAAACCACAATGTTGAGTTGTGATATAAAGGCACCAGCATGAGTTCAGGATGGCCACATTACTCAGAAGTGAGTTATGCAGACTGCACATTCCAAATGAGGTCAAATAAAACGTTTACATACCACCGCATTTTTTGTATATGCTTATCTCTATATATAAAACAAAAACATGTTTAGAGAAATTTTATTTATATATAACTACATTAGTATCATTCCAACTATGAAGCTAGATAGCTTAGGTTATGTCCACACTGCAGTCATGAGGTGTGATTGTAGCACTTAACACAGGCTAGCCCTGCCCACCCAGGATGCTGGTACCTACTTGAGAATCCATGCTGCCCATGCTGTTGCAGTTTCACGGTTAACATTACTTGAGTAGATCAAAACATGCTCAGGTATATCTACATGTGCTGCAATCACTTTTCCTGATTGCAGTATAGACCTTGCACTAATCAGTTATAATAGAATCAGAAAATATCAGGGTTGGAAGGGACCTCAGGAGGTCATCTAGTCCAACCCCCTGCTCAAAGCAAGACCAATCCCCAATTAAATCATCCCAGCCAGGGCTTTGTCAAGCCTCATCTTAAAAAGCTCTAAGGAAGGAGATTCCACCACCTCCCTAGGTAATCCATTCCAGTGCTTCATCACCCTCCTAGTGAAAAAGTTTTTCCTAATATCCAACCTAACTCCCCCACTGCAACTTGAGATGATTACTCCTTGTTCTGTCATCTGCTACCCCTGATAACAGTCTAGATACATCCTCTTTAGAACCCCCTTTCAGGTAGTTGAAAGCAACTATCAAATCCCCCCTCATTCTTCTCTTCTGCAGACTAAACAATCCCAGTTCCCTCAGCCTCTGCTCATAAGTCATGTGCTCCAGCTCCCTAATCTTTCCAATTTTTCCACATCCTTCTTGTAGTGTGGGGCCCAAAACTGGACAAAGTACTCCAGATGAGGCCTCACCAATGCCAAATAGAGGGAAATGATCACATTCCTCAATCTGCTGGCAATGCTCCTACTTATACAGCCCAAAATGCTGCTAGCCTTCTTGGCAACAAGGGCACACTGTTGGCTCATATCCAGCTTCTCGTCAACTGTAACCCCTAGGTCCTTTTCTGCAGAACTGCTGCCTAGCCACTCAGTCCGTAGTCTGTAGCAGTGCCTGGGATTCTTCTGTCCTAAGTGTAGGACTCTGCACTTGTCCTTGTTGAACCTCATCAGATTTCTTTTGGCCCAATCCTCTAATTTGTCTAGGTCCCTCTGTATCCTATCCCTACCCTCCAGCATATCTACCACTACTCCCAGTTTAGTGTCATCTGCAAACTTGCTGAGAGTGCAGTCCACGCCATTCTCCAGATCATTAATGAAGATATTGAACAAAACCAGTCCCAGGACTGACCCTTGTGGCACTCTGCTTGATATCGGCTGCCAACTAAACTTGGAGCCATTGATCATTACCCGTTGAGCCCGATGATCTAGCCAGCTTTCTATCCGCCTTATAGTCCATTTATCCAACCCATACTTCTTTAGCTTGCTGGCAAGAATACTGTGGGAGATCATATCAAAAGCTTTGCTAAAGTCAAGGAATAACATGCCCACTGCTTCCCCTCATCCACAGAGCCAGTTATTTCATCATAGAAGGCAACTAGGTTAGTCAGGCATTGCTTGCCCTTGGTGAATCCATGCTGACTGTTCCTGATCACTTTCCTCTCCTCTAAGTGCATCAGAATTGATTCCTTGAGGACTTGCTCCACGATTTTCCAGGGACTGAGGAGAGGCTGACTGGCTTGTAGTTCCCTGGATCCTCCTCCTTCCCTTTTTTAGAAATGGGCACTACATTAGCCTTTTTCCAGTCATCCAGGACCTTCCCCGATCGCCATGAGTTTTCAAAGATAATGGCCAATAGCTCTGCAATCACATCCGCTAACTCCTTTAGCACCCTCGGATGCAGTGCATCCGGCCCTATGGACTTGTGCTTGTCCAGCTTTTCTAAATAGTCCTGAACCACTTCTTTCTCCACAGAGGGCTGGTCACCTCTTCCTCACACTGTGCTAACCAGTGCAGCAGTCTGGGAGTTGACCTTGTTCGTGAAGACAGAGGCAAAAAAAGGATTGAGTACATTATCTTTTACCACATCCTCAGTCACTAGGTTGCCTCCCTCATTCACTAATGGGCCCACACTTTCCTTGACTTTCTTCTTGTTGCTAACATACCTGTAGAAACCCTTCTTGTTACTCTTAGCATCCCTTGCTAACTGCAACTCCAAGTGTGATTTGACCTTCCTGATTTCACTCCTGCATGCCTGAGCAGTATTTTTATACTCAACCCAGGTCATTTGTCCACGCTTCCACTTCTTGTAAGCTTCATTTTTGTGTTTAAGATCAGCAAGGATTTCACTGTTAAGCCAAGCTGGTCGCCTGCCATATTTACTAGTCTTTCTACACATCGGGATGGTTTGTTCCTGCAACCTCAATAAGGATTCTTTAAAATACAGCCAGCTCTCCTGGACTCCTTTCCCCCTCATGTTATTCTCCCAGGGGATCCTGCCCATCAGTTCCCTGAGGGAGTCAAAGTCTGCTTTTCTGAAGTCCAGGGTCCGTATTCTGCTGCTCTCATTTCTTCCATGTGTCAGGATCCTGAACTCAACCATCTCATGGTCACTGCCTCCCAGGTTCCCAGCCACTTTTGCTTCCTCTACTAATTCTTCCTTGTTTGTGAGCAGCAGGTAAAGAAGAGCTCTGCCTCTAGTTGGTTCCTCCCGCACTTGCACCAGGAAATTGTCCCCTATCCTTATTATTAGTCCTACTGTACATGACAGAGGGGGGAAATAATAAATATTTTAAACCTTTAAAAATTAACTAAAATAGTTTTTTCCATATGTAGGAGGCAGAGTGAAGAAGTCATAAATAGTGCTTTGCAGAACAGAGCAGGAAATTGATAGTAGTAGTAGTAGTAGGTCCTCTCCATTTATAAGCCACTAGAGGGCAACTTCGTTCACTAATATATTCAAAGGCAGTAAATAGCAGAAATCCAGAAAGGCAGTAAGTTGGGCCAGAGCGCTGAGGTAGACACAAGATGCCTACATAGTAGTCCAAACAGTAAACCCTAGAGTTGGGAGTCTACAGCTGAATAAATAAATGTCTAGCAATTGAGAGTCTAGAGAATAAGCCTCTGCTATGTGGGACCTGTCACTGTGGGAAGTTGGGAGGGAGACTCTCAGGACCAAAAAAATCAGTCCTCTTGGTAGGTCTGATCTATGAGGAAATACAATGGCCAACCATGGAGAACTGCACTGTCACATTATTGTAAGGTTCTATTTTCTAAACAATCTGATTGAAGGTTAAAAAATTTTCAAAACAAATCTGGGAAACATTGCCACTTTTTGCATGTGTGTCCCTCCTTAGAGAATTTTCACCTTGCTCTCCATAGGCCATTCTCTTGCTTAATTCTTATTCTCACTCACCACTTGTTTCAACTTCTGCCTGATTTGTTGCTTCTCTCCCCCCTGTCTGTATACTCTCTTCTCCTCTTTTGGGGTTTTCTGGTTTTGTTTCCTCTCACTCCTCTATCTTCCCTCAACCGACCACTAACCTAAAGGTTTTGAAATGTTCCCCTCAGTCTTTCCTCCTTACCCAAAATCTCCTTCTCTTTATCTTTTCCTTTCCCTAGTTCTCTCCCCATTGTCTTTACCACCTTTCCTTCCTAGTTTTCTGAATTCTTTTCCCCCTCTCATCTCCCTCAATTCAACTGCACTGTTTTTTCACTCAGTTCTCGTCTCTTCCCTTTTCTCTTGACCCCAGTTCTCCTGCTGGGATCCAGGTGAGCCCTAAGATTTGCTGAGAGCAAGAATGAAAGGCACAACAGCTTGAAGGTTAGAAGGTGGATGAGGGGCTTGGAGCAGCTCAAAGAGCCTGGTGGAAGCTAGTGCAGTTTCCTCTGCACATGACGACTCTCAGCTATACAGAAATTAAGTAGATGAGTCAGTTGTTGTTCAGGGTGTACACAGCATAGGTGACTGGCTGGTTGGGAAGGAAACCAAATGCTTCTTGGTTCTTAAGGAACCACAACAAAACCCAAGTCTCACTAGGAGACTGAAACAGTCTCTCCAAATCAAGAAAACATGAGTAAACAGAGGCTTTTGTTACTTCATTCTCTGAAATGCAACTTAAGTTTGGAAGGTTGGTGCTCAGCTAAAAACTTAAAACAGTCCAATGATTTTCATTTGCTTTTTAACAAGCACTTTGAAAACTAGTTATTTCCAAAATAAAGGGATTTCCAGAAACGTTCATTATTCCTTAGTTCAAATTTCTGTATGAAGTATCAACTAATCCATAATTTCAAAAGTACTTTACTTTTGTTTGGTTTATAAGTCATTTGGTTTGGAAATGAGTTAACTAGTGTAATGAATCAAAAGTTCAGGCCAGTAAAAAAAAATGTTAAACTAAATAACCTAATAGAAATTAAACCAAAATGTTAAAATTAAATGAAAATCGTGCCAAAAATATCCACATTAATACAAAATAAAAAACTACTAAGTACAATAGGTTCATTCATTTTAAATTAAGCCAAAGGGGACAAAAGGAAGAGAGGAAGAACAGAATGTATATTTATAGGAAAAAAGTGCACTGCCATTTCTCTGGCATTTGTGACAGTGATGGACATGGAAAGAAGGTAAGTAGGCTTGGGCCCCAGTAGCACAGCTGATGAAATCTTTCAGAAAATTATCCTGACAAAAAGTCAAGGAGAAATCTCTTATTTTGTTTATAACTCTTGGACTAGCTCATCAACTATGCAGCAGTCACCGGGTGGACAAAAACCCGAAAAGCTGTAGTTTAACTGATGATTGTACTTTGTAACTTTTTTCTACATTTTTCTTATGAGTTATTTCTAAATAATCATATTTGTACTTTTATCAATGTGATCAGGGAGCATGTGGAAATATGCATGACAATACACTGAAAATGAATCAATAAGAGAAAGGAAGAGAATGGCAAGGAAGGAATCAAGATTAGACAGAAAAAACAAATCTATGAGGTCATCTTTTGTTCACTTCACTCCCTTAGAACCAAAGCATGATTCTTCCTTGCAGTAAGTGCTTTTTCCAGTGTCATTTTAAATGACTCAGCGATGTGGATTTCACCACTTCCTGATATTCACCTACCTTTTCCTTTGCTCAGTTTCATTCCATTATTCATAGTTATCTCCTGAGGCAACACAAAATTATTCCACTCTCTCTTTGGTGTTACACACAGGTTTATCCTATCCCATCCCTAGAGTTATAATTTAGCTCCAAAGTTTAGAACAATAGACACTGGACACAGAAAATACAAATAGGATCAAGAGCATCCACAGGATTTCAGAACCAGAGAGGAACCTCAAATTATGGAATCAGGATAGCAGGCAGTATCTTAAGAAGTCACACATGAAATGGCAAGCAGAATCCCATTAGAAGTAACAGCAAATAGGATTCCAGAATTCTGAGCAGTAGTAAATGGAGTCCTATTGGGCAATCAGAATTCAAGGAAAGGGAAAATGACAGTAACTGATGTCAAACAGTAATGTCAGAGATCAACATTTGTTTGCCATTATATTAGTAACTGCAATGGAACTTTGGACAAGGAGTAATTATCTGGGATAGAGCTCAACAAAGCCAAGCAGATCTTTTTGTTCTGTGTTGGTACAGTGCATGGCACAATGAGGACTTAGTCCATTATTAGCCTCCCAGGTGCTACAGTAATAACAAACAACAACATGTCTTGATACTGCTGTCCTTACACATGTAAAATTTCCATTGAGTTCTTTGGGAGTTTTATCGGCATTAGGTCAGCAGGATCTGTTCCTTAGAGATGATACTAAAGTCCAGCTGAGACTACTTATGGTAGGTGTCAGAATGCCTGTTTTACATAGTAAGTGATTTGAGAACTGCACACACTAGCACTCCAAATCTACTTTTCCATTAATTTCTCTGATGTCCCCTGGCAGAGATAAAAAGCTCTGCACCAGATCATTTCTCAGGGAGTTCAAAACTAGACTTACTTTTAAGGATTTATTACATTAAAGTTAACTATAGATCCCCATCATAGGGAGAGCACTGATGGGATTTGACGGAAGCCTCATTCAATCCTCTTCCTTAATGTCTGTGATATGGAGGAAGATGTACAGTGGAGACAAATATGAATCCCTTAGAGTTCTCAAATGGGGGCAGAGGACTCCCACTTAAAAATGTAAGTTAAATATAACATTAAAGTGAACACAACACCTTATGTCTACTTTGCTTTAAATGTTATACATCAAATGTGTTAAAGGGAGTTGATCGTATACAAAAATATATTTACTGGCTACCCCCCTTAGTAACAGGTTCCACCCTCTTTTTTTATCCTCCAGACTGTTTCAAGATGGAAGACAGAGAATATTTTATCTCCTCAGGATGGGAAGAATATTTCTGTGAGTTGGTACTTAACATATTGCTAGTTTCTCCTAGACCTATTTACATTTCATGGTGGTGCGGCTATTGGCACACAATATTTGGGGAAGAATTCTGTTTTGTGTTGAAGCTGAGAGTGCACAAGTACCTCTGCAATTAAACTGGAATAGGGATTCCCATCCCAACGACACTACACTGGACTTCCTATGAGAAGCAGCTATATATTTGGCATATTAAGGTGTATTTCACTTTATAGGGAAAGGATTCATTACAGGTGTCTATTAAGCTGAGAGTTGAGTATGGTGGTTTTACATTTTGGATAGCTTAAAAATGAAGAATCTCATCCATATCCAAAGGAAGAGAGGCAAATTCCCCCCTGGGGAATGCCCCATTAAAGTTGCACTGGTGGAGAATTTGGCCTGGTCCCTGCAATATAAGTTGAAACTGACCAGCAGGATTGTCTTGTGTTATTTAGTTCTAATTCTATGTTCATAAGAAATATCTGATTATTCTCATTTTGAAATTCAATTTAAAATTTCTTCACATATAGTATCTCTGACTACCTGCCTGTTAGTGAGCTGTTGAGTAGTCAGTGGTGATTTTTTGTGTAATTTGCCTGTTCAGCTCCATTCACTCTCTCTTAATCCCTGTAACAATAATTCTAAAGTTACTGTTCCTTAAAAATTAAAATTTTTCTTTCCTCCCCCACAATATGGGAGTAGTTCAAAATGCACATTTAACAGTTCTTTAATTTAACTAATAGACATACTCTTATATTGGCTTTCAGGCAGGGATGGATTAACCTTTTGTGGGCCTGGCTCCAAACATATTTATGGGCCCCCATGGGGGCGATGGAACATGGCACTGGTGGGTGAGTGTCAGTCCCCGGAGCACGGGGCCAGCCAGGGCCAATCGGGCACGACGTGGAGAGAGCAGCCCCGCTCTGCCTAGCCCAGTGAGAGGGCATTGTTTATAAACTGGCAGTTGCCAGATGCACAGTGGCCCACCAGGCCCTGTGCTGCCAGCATGCCCCTTCCCTCGGGAGCGGGCCCATGCCATGCCACATATCCCCCCTCACCCAACACCAGAATACCCTCCCCAATTCCCTATGGCCAGAGCCCACCCCCGGACCTGCTATGCCCAGTGCGCCCCCCCCAACCCTGCCACAAATGCACAGTGCCCTGCACAAACCACCCCTGCCCAGCGCCCCCCGTGCACATAGCCCCATCACAACTGCCCAACACCCCACACAGAACCCCCACTCCCTAGTGCCCCCAACACACAGAGATCTTCCTCGCCCCCACCCAGCACCTCCCGAGACCCTTCGGAGACCCACTCCCCCATGCCCTGCCTCCTGGCCGCACTCACCAGCCCTGCTGGGAGGCAACTGTGTCTGCTGGGCTGAGTCAGCAGTGCAGCAAGGGCTGGTTGCGGGGCAGGGAATTGCTCCAGTCTCTCAGGAGTGGCACGATCAGCCAGGCCAGGGCCTGGTCTGGCCAGGCTCCCTTAGGACCCACTTGCCTGGAGGGGCCCAGCCAAGCCCCTCATAGCTGGCTGAGACTGGCCAGGCTTCTGCATCAGTCCCAGGCAGCTCAGTTCCAGGGAGACAGGTGGGGCCCCACAGGTGGTGGGAAGCAGAGACTGCCCAGAGCCAGAGGTACACTGGGGTCTGGCCAGGAGGCAGAGAGAAACCGGCGGGTTGAGGGGAGAGGACCCCTTGGCCAGCGGGTGGGCTGGCAGAGAGAAGCAAGTGGCTGGGGGGTCTCAGGGCACAGTGCAAGAAGAACAGGCCGGGGCCCCTTCAGAGCATGGGCCCGGCTCCATGGCACCACTAGCGCCATTGGAAACACGGCACTCCTTTCAGGCACAGGCTCTATCATTAGCTGTCTAGTTTGCATTTTAAAAGTTTTTAAACTGACTTCACTTAGGCAAGTCTCAAGGGCATTTTTTTCCCGTTTGCAGTTAATAGGGCATAAAAACCCATAGCCTCTTTAGCAAGCACATTATCCACCAGGGAATTCAGAAAAAAAAAATCTGCTTTTTTCTGAAGTGCAAGAAGTAGCTCACAAGGGAGGGAATATTTTGGGAAAGGTTTAAAAGAAGGAATTGTTGGCTGCCATATGGGTTCTGACATCATAGTCACAGCATCTCTTTAGAGATATAGCAACTGCAGGACCATTTGAAGGGGACAGCTTTGAAATTTTGTAGATTTACCATCAATTTCCTGGCAAAGAAAGGGAAATTTCTGCAGCTCCACATCAAAATGCAAGCTTTGTTATCATTATCTTAGAAACCTCCATATCTTTTCCTCTCAATTCGGATCCAACTTGACTATGAAGACCCCTGCGAATTATCTTTAAGATTTGTATATACCGTAATTTGTGCATATAATCTAAAAACCTATTTAGAACCTCAAATCTTATTAAGCAGAACAGTGGACAGTAGAAAATAGCCTAAGGACAAATTTAAGTACACCTCTACCCCAATTCAACGCAGCCTGATATAACACGAATTCAGATATAACGTGGTAAAGCAGCGCTCGGGAGGTGGGGGGGGTGGATCAAAGCAAGTTCGATATAATGCGGTTTCACCTATAACGCAGTAAGATTTTTTGGCTCCCAAGGACAGCATTATATTGGGGTAGAGGTCTATGTAGCTGTGTTATTACTGCCAAATGAAAACAAGTCAACCCCCACCCCCCACCCCCAAACAAAGAAACAAACAAACAAACCCTAAGTAGAAAGAACCTTCATTTATATCAACTAGCATACTAGTCCACTGAGTGGAATTAAACCCACCCATTAAAATTTTCATTTTCTAAGCAGCAAAGTGCTACTAAACAGCAACCTAATGAAGGGCCATATCCAGCCACTTTTACTAATGTTGAATAGTCCCTATTACTCATCCAGAAGTCCAACAAGCTTCCAAAACAAGGGTTCTCAAACTTAGGGTCGGGATCCCTGAGGGGGTCACGAGGTTATTGCATAGGGGGGGAGGGGTCTCCAGCTATCAGTCTCCACCCGAAACCCCGCTTTGCCTCCAGCATTTATAATGGTGTTAAATATATAAACAAGTGTTTTTAATTTATAAAGGGGGGATCACATTCAGAGGCTTGCTATGTGAAAGGGGTCACCAGTACAAAACTTTGAGAACCACCGTTCCAAAGGGTTACACCAGGCCTGCATAACTCGTAAAGCGGCGAGGGCCATATTACTCCAAAGAAAATAGCTGAGGGCCAAACCCCCTCAGCCGCGCTGAAACACCCGCCCCTCCAGCGCTGCCCAGCCCCGCTGAACACCCCCCCAGCCCTGACCCCTAGCTCTGAGCCCAGCCCCTCGAAGCTGAGCACCCCCCTGACCCCATCCACCCCCCTAGCTTCTCTGAGCTGGAAACCTTCCTGACCCCATCCCCCTGCAGCCCGGACCCCTCGCTCCGAGCCCAGCCCCTCTGAACTGGACACCCCCCTGACCCCATACCCCCCCAGCCCTGACCCCCAGCTCTGAGCCCAGCCCCTCTGCGCTGGACACCCCCTTGACCCCAGCCCCCGCAAGCTCCGGCTCTAGCCCAGGCCGGGTGCCCCTCCCCTCGCACTTACCAGTTCTGCCTCGTGCCCAGAGCTTCCCGCCTCAGCAGCCCCAGAAGTGACGTACCCGCTGTACACCAGGCAGGGGGAGTGGGAGACAGGGGGTGTGGGAGACTGTTCGGGCGGTTGGAGCGCAGTGCACACGCGGGGCTATGAGGTCCCCCCCAGGCAGGGGCCAAACCCAGTCAGAAGCGCGGCTGCTGGGTTCGCCCCCCGCCCGGGAGGGGGAGGGAGCAACCTCACAGCCCCACGCTCCAACCGCCCGGGCGGTCAGAAGCACAAGGTCACTCTCCCCTCCCCCCCGGGCAGGGAGCGAACCCAGCAGCCGCACTTCTGACCGTCTGGGCGGTTGGAGCACAGGGCTGTGAGGCCGCCCCCCCGGGCAGGGGGTGAACCCGGCAGCCCCCCCGACCGCTTGCCCGCAGGCTGCACAGTGGGCCCACGCGGGCCACACAGTGGGCCCATGGGCCGCGTGTTGTGCAGGCCTGGGTTACACGATGAATAAGGAGATACGCAACAGGAGTAAGAGTGGCAGGATCTTTCCTTAATAGTAGAGAATTTTGAGATATGGGAGGTAGAGAAGCTAGGGGACATTTCTATTTGGTGGAAGGCGATTTCAAGTTGGGATAGGTACCTGGCAGGGAGACAGAGAGAGAGACAGGGAGACAGACAGACAGACAGAGTTGGGATATGGATGAAAGGGAACAAAAGCCTGCATCACCTGAACAAGTCCAAAGGATATAGATCCTACTTTTGGTTTTGCCTCAACAAATTTAATGTTCTGCCCACTGAGCCCTCCATTCCCTACTACAAGATATCTCCAAAAATTGGGATTTGAACTGGTTAAAAAAATTTTTTTTTGTACAAAACTACCTTCTAACATAGTAATTTTATCTATGGTCCTTATATACCATTCTCATCATTCTGGTATGTGAACACCTCACATTTGAGCTCCTTAATATTGCTCTTCATTTCTTTCTGCTTTTATTTCCTACAATGCTTTTTTGCAGTCTGTACAAAATGCACATTTACTTCTGCGATGTCAATGAATTTATTAAAAGCAGCAAAGAGTCCTGTGGCACCTTATAGACTAACAGACATATTGGATCATGAGCTTTCGTGGGTAAATACCCACTTCATCGGATGCATGAATTTATTGCCTCTGTAAAGAACTGTTGTCCCTGCATTGAAACAATACCCAGTGCTTGTATTTAGCACCGAGAATGAAACCATTATCTTGCAATTCTAAAACTGACTCATTAAGAAATTCAAGATTTCTTCTAGCATAATGTTGTAATGTAGATTGATGTCAACTATCCTAAGTTTCTTCATCTTATAATTAAATACAGAAATGACCAACTCAGCAGTTTAAGGGCAATTTTAACAAACTGACAATTCTAAAAATGCCCAGCAGATGGCATGTGGCACATACAGTACAACTAAATATGAGACTATATCTTCAGTATAAGAAACAATAGAAATACCTTCTAGAATAAATACAGGCAATGTATTAAGAAAAGCTAACCTGTTCTTCTACCTATTCTAGTTCACCAGTTATGGAAAATATTTAAAGAAGATTCTCTAAATAACAATTTGCCACAAACATTGCTGTTTCCTCTTCAAAAAGAAATTTGTTATTCACATACAATATGACCTCCATTCTGTCAGAAAAATATTTCAGATGACACATAAAACAGGAAGTCTGACTACTTGTTACTATCCGTTGGCACTTCTTGTAAAAAATAATGAGGTGTTGGTCCCCTCAACCTGGTCAAATTCTAACTCAAGTACATCCAAGTTAAATAAATTCCCTATGATGTTTCCAAATAGATAGAATATTATTCCTCATTTTCTGACCAATGTCATGTAGTGCTATAGTACATTGCAAAACAGTTCTTCCAGTCCAAATCTACAAATAGCTGAAGTACTGCTCCCACTGAAGTCAATGGGAGTTTTACAATGGATTTCAGTGGCAACAGTGCCCATGGCACTTTGACATCCTTCAAGATGAAACACCTGTATAAATGTAAGATAATATTATTAAGATATGTCTTCTGATGTTTCATGGGCCTAATACTACAGTCATAGTCCAATTTCATAAATACAACAATAATAATCTGTACTTAATCAGTAGTGCCTTCTTGTAGAATGATCTCAGGTAGGTATTACAAGCCTCATTTTACAGATGGGGAAATTCAGGCACAAAGAAAGTTACGTTACTTGCCAAAAGTTACACTGGAAATCTATGGCTGAACCAAGAAAAAGACTCAGTTCCCTGATTTTCCAGTCCTGTTTTTCAAACACTTGGCCATCCTTCCCATATTTCCACAGACTTCACAAAGGATGAAAGAAAAGATATGCAGTTACCACATAGAGAAGGTTACGTTGTACATAAATTCAGTGATAAGAAATAAATTCCAAGATCATTTAAATGTATTTCAAGAGAAATAAAGTGGGCAGTAATTATATATCTACAAATGTATGGAACAAATGTTTTACAAAATTACCTCTTTTTACAATGTACCAGTCAATTGGGCCAGACCCTCAGCTAGAGTAAATTGGAATAGCTCCAGTGAAGGTCCATACAGTTTCACCAATTTATTCCAGCTGAGGTTCTGGATCAGTTCCATCTAATAGTGCTACCTCTTTTAAATGCAGACAGTATATATGATGAGCAATATTAGGGTTTGTATACATCTGTATTCCTCACCTTCTGGAAAGTGACCATTTGAATCACAAAACTAAAATGCTGCCATAAGGAAATGTTTCAAATGAATTGAAAAGGAAGAATATTTTTCTTCATTCTAAATGTAATTGGTCGAATAATACATTAAATGCTTCCAATGCCAAGGAGTCTACCAGGTGCTTTCTTCAAATCCAAGAACCAGTTATTTAAGCTGGAAAGATCTACCATCAAAATGCTTTTATAAAACTTGACATTCATTTTTGAGACTACATAACATTTATATAAGCATATTCCAAACAAAAAATTGTAAAGAAAAAAGGCTGAAGCTTCATTAAAAGGACTAATTCATATCTTATTTTCAACAATAAACATATACAAAGAACATCTTCCATATTTTTGGTAGGTACCTCTATGCACAGATGGACACACTGAACTCTTTTGAATTGTGCCAAATCATGACGACCGTATACCCATTTCAACATGGAAATGCCGATCGTGCTTTAACAGCTAAAGACATAGAATCTATTAAATTAGGCAGAAATAACTGATTAAATCAACTGGGAAGGTCATAGACTTTAATTGAATTGTCAAACAATGACTCATGACATTAATTGAGTTTTTAATGGCCTTGAATGAACAGGCTTTATTGTGGTCAAATCCCACTTGACTGTCTTTACCACCTGGCGCGTATCCACTTCTGTAGTGATTTGATAGCACCTATGCTTCTGACTTTTATGAACTCCAGAAAACATAATGTTGAATTTGTATGTAACTACATAAAAAGAGAACCTCCAATATGAATTACTTTCTTGATGTAAATTTACATAAGCAAGAACTTATCTTGAAGAGGAAAAATCCAACCATTAATATAAAAACTGTTTTTCTGTACTTTTTGAGCAATAATGGATTGCGGTATCCATTTATACTAATCCAATTATGCATTTTACTGTATTTTATTAAATCTGTTGTCCCTCACCATAACAATCAAGTTGCTCTTTAAACTGAAAATTCACATCAGATCAGATTAAGAATTAGGTTTCTGATGCCGTCTTCATCAAGACTCTTCACAGACTTTATGTATCAGCATCTAGAAATTATAACATTTATCAGGGCTTGAAACTGGGAAATGATGTGCTGCTCTGAGTAAATTGATTTCGAGCTCCATTTATGAAATGGAAATACTACTCTGGGCGTGGTTGATGAAAGAATAAAACACATTGAAGTTTGTCAGGCAACAGGGCTTTCAAAGAGGGAGCCTAAAAATAATTGTCTGCATCTTTCTACCATCTAAATATTCTGTCAAATTTACATTAAACCAGTTCTTAAGGACACAGTGTTTCCTGTTTCTGGAACAGAATCTTTGACCTTGCATAATACTGAAGAGGGTGATACGAACCAAGTTTCATTTCAGAACGTTTTTCTTGGTTCAAACGACTATGGTACAAAGTTCTTCACTCAGTAGGCAGGATTCGACCACAGCTAGTGATTGGTTTTTAAATTAATAAATACAATTCCTTTTTTTTTTCATTTGGAAGTAAATGATTAGTCCAGCAATAAGTATCACATTTCCAGAGAAATAGCATTTCATAAACATCAAATTGTTCCATAAGCTATATAGCATAAGTGCCATTTTTCTGTAAAACATTCAGTAAATTTCACAATTGTTTGTCTACTCTTGGATATAAGAAACATTTAAAAAATGAATTATTGAACAGATTTGGATATCCTTCCTTTGAGTAACATATTACTCCAGGAGCTATCTTATCGACTTTGGTGGGGCTACTCCTGGAATAGGGCACTATTCAACATGAGTATGGATAGGAGAATCTAGATGCTTAGTGTTTAACTGTGACAGGTGACTGATTCATAACTACAGAAACTGAAAGTGTGCTGCTGATCCACAGATCAATTACGTCACAGGGCAGTAGTGATGCAGTCTTATCCCACAAAGCCCTGCCAATACTCCAGTGGAAAGAGAATGAGAGGATAATTCTGTTTCCAGGCTAATACAGTTCTTCCCACTACCCTTTCTTCTTGAAACTTCATGCTATAATGATAATTAGAGCTAACTGTCATGGTGTTGCCTGAAATGCGAGTACCTGGCCATCCTGGATTGAAGTGAAATTATCAACTCATTTCATATAGGCCAAACAACAACTGGCCGGCTATAATTAACTTTCAGTTACTACCAATGTGGTCTTTCTTCTAACAAGAAAGCTTGAGGTGAAAGTTACAATATCTAATGACTAATTCTCAGTCCTTTCTAGTTTTGTACTGGGAAAGGAATGCCACTTATTAACATTTTAAAAATAAATATCTACAATACCTGGTATCTCTTTGATAAATCCAGCCTAATGCCAGTCATATTTAGTAATATAAACATCAGGCCCAATTAATGAGGAAATCCTGTCCCAAGGTCATATTCTTTGTTACTTTTTCATTCAATTGCAGGTCAGGTTGAGGATTCCACGGGCAACTGTCAAAAGCAAAATGAACCTAAATACCAAGCTCTGCTGTAGTTGCTAGTGTAACCATCACACTACAATGTTGTGGTGAAAGTTGGAAATTCAGGCAAGATAAACACTAATGGTCCATTTGTGATAGTTAGTCCCCTCCCCGGGGGGGGGGGGGGGACGGTAATGCAAAGTCTCACCATGCCATCACGAGCTTGAGGATGGAGGGATTGTGCCTCACAGTAACCCTGCCCAGGTAGCCCACTGGGGCTGGGGGGAAGGGGACAGGACAGTGCAGCCTGGCCTGCCCCACTTTCTAGAACAGTGGGTTCATTACCCTAAGGCTGGTCATGATCCAGTAAAGAACTTAAGTATGTGCTTACGTACTTTGCTGGATTTTGGCCTATGTGGCCAATGTGGTTTTTAGAGAGACTTGCCTCCTTTCTGCTTCATTTAAGGTGATTTGTGCCCTGTGGGGTTCAATGAGGGAGCAGTCCATGCACTCCTTGAGTGCAGGGACTGGCTCCAGCTCTTGTGCTGGGCACACAAAGGGGAAAAGCCTCCTTCTTCTTTTTGTTCTTTCAGACAAATGTCTAACCAGAGCCAATGGCTTGAAGCTGTAGCCAGTCAAATTTTGATTGGAAATAAGATGCAAATTTTTAACAAGTGACAGTACTTAACCATTGGAAAAACTTGTCAAGGGTTGTGGTGGATTCTCCATCAAAGGCAATTTTTAAATCGCGATGGGATGTTTCTCTAAAAAAAAGATATGGTCTACTTCAAGCAGGCCTTTCTTATGCAGGAGGTCAGACCAGTTAATCACAGTGTTCCCCTATGGCCTTACAATCTATAGTCTGAATCTTTGCACCCTTCCCCTCCTCACACCACCGCAGTATAAGAGCCAGTGGTAATCTGACTATTGTGACCCCTCTGTGTGTATTAAAAACAAAGTGTGTGTGTTCATTCTACACCTTTTTTATTGCTTTTACTAAGACATTTCAAGTACCAGACACATATTCTAATAGCATACAATACAGCAGTAATATGTGCTGCATATTTAATAGCATAGGTAGTATAGAATGCTGGTTAGTCTGGCTATTACAAAACATGAATCCATATGAAACAATATGCAAATAATGATAGAGTATGAAAGATAAAAAGCAGGAGGTGCTTAAGTCTATACCAGGGGTTCCTAAACTTGTTCCGCCGCTTGTGCAGGCAAAGCCCCTGGCGGGCCGGGCCGGTTTGTTTACCTGCCGCGTCCGCAGGTTCGGCCGATCGTGGCTCCCAGTGGCTGCAGTTCACTGCTCCAGGCCAATGGGAGCTGCTGGAAGCAGCACAGGTCGAGGGACTTTCCCTGCGCAAGCGGTGGAACAAGTTTGGGAACCACTGGTCTACACTGTTAGTCCCATTCCCAGTTAAATGAATCAGAACTTTCATGCTAAAACATAACCCATGGAATTTATTATTGTGAAACACAGATGCAAATAGAAAAAAAAATCTACATTTAGTTATTACTTTGCAAACATGAAATGTTGAACTATTTCAGAATGTTTCCAAAACAACAAGAAGGACTATAGAACACATTATGGACTAATTACCTGCAAAAAATTTAGTTTGCAAAATTATCTCTCTTTTTGTAGCTGAAGCATTCTTGCTAAAAACAAACATAAAAGCTCTGTGTCTGGCCTGAAAACTAATGTGGTATTAACATTCCTAAAATCCTTCTTTATCTTTCAAGCCTTTCATACCTACTTCAGCATATTTCAAACGCTGAAAAGGTTTGTGCATGTAAAAGCTCTCACTTGGCACTATTTCTGATTAAATCTATATACAGTAATCACGACTGTAAGTTAACTATTATAACTCTTATTATTATTATTATTATTATTAATTATTTTTATATATTGAGGTAATACTTCAAATGTGCGAGGTGGTTTATCAATATATAGCAAGACAAAATCCTTGGCTTTAAGACCCAGATTTTTAAAGGTATTTAGTCATTGCTGCACTCAGCATTGCAATGCATAACACAAGGATAGCAATGCAACTTTAAGGTAGTAGAGGGCCACAAGATCCACTAAAACCCTTTGACAAGCCATACAGATGCTTTTTTTTTTTTTTTTTTAAGATTGAGGCAGATCGCTGCAGGACACAGTCTTTTACTAAAGTTGCTACTACCTCAGAACCACTCGGCTCACCACTACTTCCCTATTAACACAGTCTCAGACTCTGCCCCCGCCACCCAACTCCAGTGACTACCTCCCCATTGGCTGATTGGGAGCTGAGAACCAATGAGATTTTGACCAGGCCCTTCCAGTAGTGGACAGGGCACACCCCTGTCAATGGAGAGGAAATAAGAGCTGGGTGGTGTGGGGATGGAGATGGAGCCTGTGTTGATAGGAAGCCTGGCACATGGGCTCCTCACAAGACAGAGCCTGTATCCATGGGGAGCAGAGCCAGGGGCCACTCTAGCTATAGGCAAACTAGGTAGCTGTCTAAAGCAGCAGATTTCTGGGAGAAGCTATTTATGTTTTCAGTTCTTGACTGACGAAATTGAGATGAGAACAAAATGATAGTTTTACAATTCAGTTACCCATTATAAAGCAGTCTACCAATGTCACTAATACCTAAATAACAAACTCCTACTTGAGGTCACAAGCGGTTAGCAACGAGTGACCTCAATTAGGAGTTTTTTTGATCGTTCAGGTCCTGCAAACCCCAACATGAGTTTTAAAAAATGCTTTTTTGCTGCTTGGAGTTTTACAATGTCAGATAATGGAAAGCATTTGTCTGGTGCAGAATATGAAAAACACAAAGCAGAAAAAGATGCTTTTTGAGAGTCACAGAAAGGTTCTATGTTAAAATATATGACAAAATGAATGTTGCTTATACTGGAGAAGTGGAGGAAATTTGTGAAAATAAGGAATCAGAACTGCCTGGTGATGAAGTCATTGAAGCAAAAACCACTCATGGAGCAGAGTCGGACACTGCCTCTTCAGGAAACGATAGTGACTATATCAGTACTATAAGCAACATCACTAGCTAAAAGAAGACTGATGCTGATCTGACACTGCCCAGTGGCCCAAAATAAACTGAAGAGTTGCAGAACAGCTAGTGGCAAAAGGACCCATGCAAGTAAAATCTTTTGAACTTCCCATACTGGAAACAGGAAGTTTGCTCCAAATCACTACAAGCACCATATGTCAACTTGTGGGGCTGTTGCAAGGATCTGGTAACTTATTCAATAAGGAGTGAAAGTGTATTTGTTTTTGCTGCAACATCTTTACTCTGAATGTGATGTCTGTGCTGGCAAGTGATGGCATTTGAAACTGGAAAAAATTATCTGCCATTGTCAGCAGTCATGAAAAATCTCTTGATCACATCTCATTGATCTAGATTTGAGAAAATGGAAGAGAGATTAAACTGTAATAAGATAGTTGATCAAGCAGCAAAGAATCCTGTGGCACCTTATAGACTAACAGACGTTTTGCAGCATGAGCTTTCGTGGGTGAATACCCACTTCTACGGATGCAAGATGAAGTGGGTATTCACCCACGAAAGCTCATGCTGCAAAACGTCTGTTAGTCTATAAGGTGCCACAGGATTCTTTGCTGCTTCTACAGAACCAGACTAACACGGCTACCCCTCTGATAGTTGATCAATATCATCAGTGTATAAAAGCCAAAACAGAACACTGGAGCAATGATCTGCATAGAATTATGGCTCTTTCTTGGACAATTGCTGTTGAGAACTTGTCTTTTCTGAGCCACTCAGACAGGCTGTATAAATCAAGTAATGGAAATTTTCTAAGAGTTGATGGGCATGTTTTATGGCATTGCAAAAGAACATTTGAGAAGAATAACATCAAATAAAACTATTTTCATTACCTTGGGATAAAACATTCAGAAAGAGTTGATTGACCTCTTGGTATCAAAATCAAAGGCAAAATCTTATCCCTGGTGAAAGAGACAAAATATTATTGAGTCATCCTTGAAGGTACGCCAGAAATTAGCCACATATAACAAATCACTGTGATTGTAAGATATGTTTCCACTAGATGAGGAAAACAAGATGTAAACATGGAAATATAGGGAAACTTCTTAGCTTTTGTGAAACTGAATGATTCAACTGGTGCAGGTATGATGGAAGTTGTTCTCTTATAGACATGATTTTGTCAACAGAGCTAATATGATGGGAAAGAATAGTGGAGTGCAGAAATGGGTGCACAACCTTAACTTGAACATTTTTCATGGCCAGAAATGCCCATTCGCTCAACTGGATACTGAGCAATGCTGCTGGATGTTGTATTGATGCAGAAAGCTTTGGTGGGGTCATTCAGGCAATTTTTGTTTATTTTTCACTGTCAACATATCGATGGGATATTCTTTTGAAATAACAGAAACTCAGGTCTTACAGTGAAACAACTGTCTGGAACAAGCTAGGAAAGCAGAGCTGAAGCTGTCAGAGCCATAGGGTATCTAGTTGGAGAAGTGCACTATACATGGCTATCCACAGCTGATGATGCAACACTGGTACTTCTTGAAGCAAATCTCAGAAGAAGCAAGAGCCATCACTGGACAAATGTTTAATTTCAAATTTCTGTGCAGCTTAGTGAAATGGCATGATATTTTGTTTGAAATGAACACAGTGAGCAAGACTTTACAAGTGGTAAAACTTGACCTCTGTCAAGCAATCAAACAAGCAGTCTACAAGATTTCTGGCAAAACTATTGGTCAGATTGCAGTTTTCAATCTGCACTTGCTATTGCTTGACAATTTGCAGAATCACTTAGCATACAAGGAAGATTTGAAGAAGAGATCCAAGTCAAAAGCGGAAGGAAAAAGACTCTTTCACTGATTCTTGCAATGAACCAACTGTCCACCTTGAACAGAGTTTCATAGTGAACTTCTTTTATTCAGTAGCGATACTGCCATACAGTCAGCAGAGGAAAGATTTTCTCAACTTCAAAACCTTAGTAAGTCATTCAGTGTTTAGTAAAAATTCTAGAACTGCTTTCAAGCAGTCAGGAGACATTATTTGAAAAGTGCCCTGTTCTCCAATCCTTCCTGACAGATGGTGATTTGAAGGATATAGATGCTTTAGAGTTATGTGATGAATTGACAGAGTGGAACCTAAGGCAAGTCCTACACAACAGCTGGAATACATCTGCTGCCTGAATAACATGGCATCAGTTTTCCCCAATACATTTACTGCCCTGCGTATTCTTCTGACACTTCACATAACTATTGCCAGTGCTGAGCGCATCTTCTCAAAACCAAAACCAAAACTCAAATGTGTGATCTTCCATGTCTCAAATGTGGTTAGTGGTCTTGAAACAATCTGTCAAAAATGTTTTACCCGAAGCACTGGATCTAAATGATGTGGTTAGAGATTTTGCAGTGAAGAAAGCAAAGAGAGTCCTGATTTACTGATTCCCATAGGGAACTTCTGACAACCAGGTTAGATGTGCATGTCTTAAGAAACGTGCATATTTGCTAGTCTTAAAAGGCAGGGGACACAGGCTCTTCATTATACAATCCCTATAGATTTTCAATTTACTATAAATACATCAATGTGGACTTTTTTATTATTATTATTTGTTTGTAGCTCCAGGTTAGACTCATCCAAATAGAAAAAATAAAATCACGTCTGCTGTCAACTGCCCATGACAAAGACTTATGTGAAGCTGCAAGTACCATACACATGCGTCCAAATGCATTTAATTACATTTTTTTAAGGAATGTGTTGCCAGACTCTGCAGTGAATTGATGTTCATGGAAGCTCTTGTGTGGTTTCGAGTATTTTGATATGAATTTGATGCAACTTGTGTAAGTCTTGCCTCACTAGAAACTCTGATATTATGCCTGTTGTACGCATTTACTGGCAAATTCACCTTTCTTAAACAAACGCTGCCAAACTTCAGAGGGGGGGGAAGGTGCGCGGCACACTGAAGTTTTGGCTAGGGCAGCAGATATTCTTGAGCAGCTCCTGAGCAGAGCAGAGGCAGAGACTGGGAGCAGCAGATCCAAGAGAATCAAGTCACAGTGCCACTCAAATTTAGCACAGCTGCCCCTCTGTTATGCCAGCAGAGAACCGGCTCCGCCATTGTGCCACCCTAGTCTGATTACTGCCTCCCCACTGAAACAGGGGCTCCCCGAGCCTCCTACATCAGGGGGTGGGGAGGTGGCCAAAATCAGATTGGGTGTGGGAGCCAGGAGCCAATGGGAAGGCAGTAATCAGAGCAGGGAGACATGCAGCAGATCCCTTCCTCTGCAGGAGTGATAGAGAGGTGGTTGACGTTGCACCCCAGCACATGAGCCCTGGCATCCAGTTTGGGGCTCCACTCTACTTTGTAGCCCTTCAACAACCTTCACTTTAAATACTATGCCTAGTGTTCATATTTAGGTGGACCTGATTGCTAATTGGGTGGGCTGTGGACCACCCAAGTCCATACATGGCTATTCCCTGCTCAGCACTCACCCCAAAGAATAATTTCACCAGCTGCCTCTATGCAGGACAAAAAAAATGATCTGCTAGCCAGAGGAAACCTAACTGATATATGAGCCTAAATATAATTTTCAAAAGTAATTTAAGCACTTAGGACCCTAAATCTCATTGACTTTCAATGGGATTTTGGCTCCTGAGTGTCTAAGTCACTTTTGAAAGTGGCATTTAAGCTTCTAAATCAGTTAGGCATTGCAACACTGAGTAGAGCAATGCCTAACTACCTTTAAAAATCTGGGTTTAAGAGCTTACATTCTAATGGTAGTCGTGACACAAGTAATAGGCTTCAGGGACAGGAACAGCAGGCAATGTTACTTAGATATTATACATATTCCCCCAACACATACAAAACTCACTCTCTCCCTATAAACCTACTGAACTCCACTTCTAGGGCAAAGTACAGTCACAACTACTCCAGCCCCTTCACCCTCCCAGTCCAACCCTTAAATGAAGTCTATGATTCACTATTGTGTCAAAAATACACACGTGTATATTATGTTTCTAAAAAGGTTGACTTTATGGCTACAGCTAAATCTTATTGCTGCTTACATTAACTTTTATTTTGCTTATATCAATGAGCTACAATATTATCCTTCTATGAAGAAGCTAAACATAATTCTCTTTATATAGTTATAGGCCAAATGTTAGTTTACGAACACATTATTTTAAATAATATCGACATTGTGACAGAAACTAATAAACTATGAAATTCATAGTGAAAGAAGAAACCTAGCACCTGTCCTTCAAACCTTGCACAATGGGATGCATTTTAGCAAAGGATGCATTGTTCTGCTTCAACAGCATATAACATATGGTTCATTTCACTCAAATCTGAATTTCTTCACTTATGGTTTCTCAAATGTAGGGCCAAATTCTACCCTTGTACTTTCATGAAAATTGCCATTGAATGAGAAAGTTCACATCTGAAATGAATAAAATATTTTCAAACAACAACTTTTCGATTTTAACTCTACAGAACACTGCACACAAAAAGTTACATTAAAAGAGCATTATTAAGGTTACAGAAGTCAAGCATTCAGAAGTTAGGAAATGCCAGAATTAAGGTTGCCTGTGTAATCTTAATTTGGCCTCTTTGTGCATATGCAGTATGATACAGGTGTCCACACAGGCTTTAATTACATGATTCCATACTATTTTTTCCACAGGACCTCTGCCTCATCCAATGCACAGAATGGACAATGCTCACCTAATGAACAGCTATTCAAACCTTGGTCTGAATACAGAATTATTAATTTCCCCATTTTTTATGCTGATCATCACTATAGTATGTGGGTGCTTCATAAACAATTTATGTTCACAACACCCATGTGAGGGGTATTATTATGCCCACTTTACAGATGGAAAACTGAGGCGCAGAGAGATTACGGTCAAAAGTTTCCACTAATTTTGGGTGTCCAATTTAAGATGTCTGGGACCTGATTTTTCAGAGTACTTAGCATGATATAGCATTGTTCGGAGCACAGTTACTGCTGTGAACATTCAGCACTTCTATAAACCACACCCAGAGTATCAAGTCGGGAACCCAGAAAATGAGGAACACACAATTAGTGGCCACTTGTGAAAGTTTTGGTTTAAGTGACTTATGTAGCATCATACAGGAACTCTGGCAGAAGGTGGATTTAATCTAGTTCTTTAGGACAGTATTCAACTGCCTTAACTGTCTTCGCTCTTCCTTCAATCCCCTGCCTTATAATATGCTAAATTTGAGAAGACTTTCACAGGAACAATAAAAGGCACATCCCTGACACAAAGGCCACTCCAATGCCAAATTGAAAGTCCCTGTTGCAAAGCACAGGGACACTAAAACTTCTTAAAGAAAAGATCACCAGCATTATTTTTAACATTTGGAAAATGAAGTATTTTTGTCTAGCCTCATTCTTAGAAAGGGCTGAACCTCTTGGCTGAAACTTTCCAAAAGGATTCAGCCTAAGACAGGCATGTGGCATGGAATATTTCAGCCCAAATCATTCAAGTTTAGCAATGTTTAAGCAATTGAAAACAGGGTCTTACAATGGGAAATGTAAGGTAATCTTAATAACAAGGGGTGCTAACAGAGCCATTTATAATAGGGAGACAACGCCATATGAAAAAGATCTGGTTACGATGAAACTGTGGTCATCCAAATTCTCTTGTTAATTGTAAAGGAACTAGCTCTGCCAATAATGACGGAATCTGTCATTGGTATTGTTTATTACTGCAGCATCACTGGTAACCCTATAATAATGGTAGTGTCAGACTTTCCTTTGCAAACCTCAAATGAGGGGTTTAGGTCCTGATTCAGCAAAGCATTTGAACACATGAAATCTATGAGGGTTAAGTATGTGCCTAAAGCTAAGCACACGCTTAAGTGCTTTGCTGAATAGGGATGGAATGGTGAGCAGGGGTCTTACTGTGTACACAGCAGTGCACTTCTGTCTGGGCTGCCCAGAGGGGAGGGCAAGTGGGGTAATTTGCCCCAGGCCCCGGGCCCCGCAGGGGCCCCCATGAGAATATAGCACTCTCTAGTATTGCAACTTTTTTTATGGAAGGGGCTCCTGAAGTTGCTTTGCCCCAGGCCCCCTGAATCCTCTGGGCAGCCCTGACTTCCGATGCTAGATCATTCTGCCTTTACTGACATAGTCACTCTACAAGTGACAGTAAGACTTTATCTAGACTAGGAAAAAAGTGTTTAGCTAAACTGGATATTTGTAACAGGTGTCCAATGTGAGGTAATATATTTCTATTGTAAATTAATGTACTTGAAATCCCATGGTTGTTAACAAAATAGCTCAGTGGATAGAGGATCCTCCTTATATTGTAAAAATAGAGTGTTCAAATCCTATGGAAATCACATTTTTATGAAAGAAGTATATGCATTTTTTTTCCATTTTCAATTGATCAATACCCTATAACACTGAATTATTTTGACCGTAAAATGTTGTCTTTAACAAAAACATAAAACAATTTGCTATTCACCGAGAAAACTAAAACACTATGTACCTTATTAAATCTAATTGTAAAAAAAAAAAGGCATGTAGATGGTGCTATAAGCCAGAAAACAGTCTTTATCTGAAATCTGCACCCTTATATTCACAATGTTATTAATTTTGTGCTTTTACTTCTCATTATATTTCCACTATGTTCAAGGAATAACAGTGGAGCTTTTGTGTAGAAAATTTAACATCTACAAATTTGCATAGGAGACAGTAAAAAAAGTACCCATGTAGATTATCTGTTACATAAATCAAAGGCAATATTCCCAAGTATGGTATCAGTTGCTACAATGTAAATGAGGAGTAACTCTGGTAGTAAAGTTACACAGATGTAAAAGCCCAATAAGATCAGAATCAGACCCACGAGTTCTAATATAGAAAAGGGCATGATTTTTACAACATTTCTTTATCAACTTGATTTTTAACAAGTGAAATCTTTTGGAACATATTTTAATTACTCCTGGGAGGCATTTGCATGGACTTTTTCATTGCCAGCACATATTCCTCTCTCCCCACCAGCTTGCAGTATTCCATATATAGATCCTCATGACCACTCCAGAGAAAAATCAGACACAAAATCAGCAGATTGAGGGACATGATCTTCCCTTCTATTTGACATTGGTGAGGCCTCATTTGGAGTACTGTGCCCAGTTTTGGGCCCCACACTACAAGAAGGATGTGGAAAAACTGGAAAGAGTCCAGTGGAGGGCAACAAAAATGATTAGGGGGCTGGAGCACAAGACTTATGAGGAGAGGCTGAAGGAACTGGGATTGTTTAGTCTGCAGAAGAGAAGAATGAGGGGGGATTTGATAGCTGCTTTCAACTATCTGAAAGGGGGTTCCAAAGAGGATGGATTTAGACTGTTCTCAGTGGTAGCAGATGACGGAACAAGGAGTAATCATCTCAAGTTGCAGTGGGGGAGGTTTAGGTTGGAGATTAGGAAAAACTTTTTTCACTAGGACGGTTGTGAAGCACTGGAATGGGTTACCTAAGGAGGTGGTGGAATCTCCTTCCTTAGAGGTTTTTAAGGTCAGGCTTGACAAAACCCTGGCTGGGATGATTCAGTTGGGGACTGGTCCTGCTTTGAGCAGGGTGGTTGGACTAGATGCCCTCCTGAGATCCCTTCCAACCCTGATATTCTATGATTCTGTGATTCTATGAGCACCCTTTGCTGAATGAAGTTGCAGTCCTGCAATGCAATCCTCCCGCACAAGATCCTGGTCCTGCACATATATAGTAGACCACTTATACCTTTCAATGGCTGCCTTTAAATGGCTGACTGCAGTGGTTATTCTCTCTACACAGGCACTGGTTTGCTCTAGACAAGTTGGGAAAAGAGCCTCTGAGCCAAAAGATGTGGGGACAGAGTCTCTGCTGCAGTTTCCTGTCTGTCAGGAAGCTCGGTATGGCTCCCTGATTTTTTGTTGTGCAGGAACAGAGATGATTACAACTTTCTAACATGCTGGTACACTTATTTAACCACCACTACTGTATATGTTGTATACCAGACACAGAGAAGTAAACATAAGACTGTATCTGATATCCCAATTCTACATTTAATTAGAGAGAGATGCTATTTTTTGCAGAGTTATATTTATGCATAACTTCTCACATAACTGTAGAACTGTTTGACCCTGATCCCTTATAGGCCACACCGAGGGCTGTACTGAAACTGGGAAAATATACAATTGTGTAGTTTTGTTTTGGGAGATTTCATGACTGTCAAAAATGAGCAGGCTTTGCTTTTTGAAAGATAATTCCATAAACAAAACTGTTGTGCAGGAACAGAGATGATTACAACTTTCTAACATGCTGGTACACTTATTTAACCACCACTACTGTATATGTTGTATACCAGCCGACATCTCTCAGCAGACCTCATTAACTTTTAAGGCTAGTCAAGGAAGTGAGTCTATAATGTAAAACTAAAATATATTTTGAAACAAGGGCTGTACGAAACTGGGAAAATATACAATTGTGTAGTTTTGTTTTGGGAGATTTCATGACTGTCAAAAATTCACTTCTTTGTGAACTAAAATTTTGCATCAAAAAGAAAAAAATCATTTGTGGTGATTCTTTTCTGAAAAATGGGCTTCATATTACTCCATATGTCACAAATTGAGTGAAATATTTTTATATTTATATTTGTCAATTTTCACTGAAAATGGGTTCACAGATGATAAATGCAAAAAGTAATATAATTTTTTCAACTATCTTACAAAACTCAAACAACCTCAAATTGAACATTATCAATTTCATTGCCATATTTGCACTGCTCTGGTTGTATTGTTTTATTTGGGGATAATTGTCTCAAGTGCTGAGAAGAAACTTGCTTACTTCATTCTACGGTCTAATAGGAAAACTGAAATAAAAATAGACCAAAATAAAATAGACCATAATAACATCTTTGTAGAAAATAAACCAGCAGTGTTCAAACAGAAAAAAATTGGCTGCCTGTCAGAAGAGTAGTGTAATACTGATAGACTGCAGTCATCAGCGGGTGAGATCGTATCTGGGACCTCTGGAGCTAAATGCATGAGCCAAAAGCCACATGGCAGTTAGCTAAGGATGTAGCAGACTCATTAATCTCTAAGTGATCTCAGTGCCACTAGAGGGGACACCACACCCAAAGATGTGTGGGTTACAGTAGAGCTAGCTGAAACTTGGAATTTCCTGTCATATGGAAATTCCAACAATTCAAAATTTCCTTTCATCCTGAATTGGAACAAAAAGTACATATTTTGAAATTTCTCACAAAACAAACGTTTTGAAAAATTCATTTTGGAAATATCAAAATGGCATTAATGAATCACCTCATTTTGACTTTACCTTTTTTATTTTATTATGTAATATAACACAAAACATAACTACAGTCCAACTGAAGTGCTCAGATGTTATTAGAATTTTGTTTACTGAAATACATTCTTCATATAAGCCCAGTCAATGTTGGTCAATGAACCATCTCAATCAAGCCCCACATATGTTATAATACTGCGTCCATCCCTGATCTATTAATTTAGTTTAATAAATCCAAACAGTAAATGATATTAGACATCATTCTAAAATCTTGCATATTTAGTCTTGACAAAAGAAGACTAAGAGGGACCTGTTAATAGCTGTTAGGGAGAGGACAGTGATTAACTGTTCTCCATGTCTAGGGAATGTAGGACAAGAAGTAATCAATTGAATCTGCAACAAGGGAGATTTAGGTTAGATATCAGGAAAATCTTCCTAATTATAAGGATAAATAAGTACTTGGTCAGTACTAAGGATAGTAAGTACTTCGACCTCTCAAGGTCTCTTCCAGTCCCAAATATATGTATGGATTCTATGACTGTTTCAGATTCTACTGACTCTCTTTGGAACGATATGGCACAATTTATCATAGTTACTCTGTGTCACCATACGATGTCCCAAAGGCATGAACATACCTTAAAGTTGCATGGCTTTAAAAAGTATTACTTTTCCCTGATATTTATGACTTTGAAAAAAAGTGAAAGTTTTTCCAGCAAAACACACTAAATATAATCAACATATGATAATCACAGCTCCACGGTTTAGATTCAGGTTCTGAAAGGGATGATATTTATCCTTCTCTTTCACCACAAAGCTAAATCTAACAAAAAATTACCGTGTCAGCAAAAATAACAGCATTCCCCATTCATAATTTACATATTTATGTGAATAATAATGGGGAAAAAGCACTATACTTCCTTTGCTGCTGCACTGAATACTACTCATAGGTCCTTAGAACATCAGGGTTACAAAACATGAACCTCCCTTTCTAATGACACTTCCCATGAGATATTTCAATTCACCCAATTGCTGTTAATACTATTTGCCTTTACATAAATCCAAAACTACTCTATATGCTATAATGAATACAAGATAAAGAAGGATTTCTGTGGAAGCCAAAAGCACTTTCTCTCATCTCACTGACAATATTAAGCCACTCCTGGCATTACATATATTTATATTACTCCATGAGTTGGCCAATGAGGCATAGTTCTGTATGTAAGCTGGCAAGCACTGTACTATGGCTGTCAGGTTGGCACACTAATTCTATGTTTCACAAGAAGAAACTGGAAAATCTTGAATGCCCTCTTCTTCAAATACAATAAATCTAAGAGGCAGTAAACAACTCTTCCTATGGCAGTTACAGACACAGATTCTTGATTCAACAATGCTCATGGAAAACTATTTCATGCAAAATGTTCCTAGTACTTACCACCAACGTTTACTAATGTGATCTCTTTCAATGATTCATAAGAAATTACTAAAGGTAGCTATTAAGATCTACTGAATCATTCATGGAACATGCTAAGCACAAGTCGCTTGTAATGCAAGCTGATTTGAACAGATTAAATTTTAAATTCAAAGTGTATGTGAGCTTTAAAGGCAATTACTCAATGTCAGTGGAGCTTAACTTTCTACAGAAAACACCAGAAGCTCATTCTTAAAATAATAATAATAAAAAAAAAAGAGGGGAGAGAATTCAGTCACCAGTATGCTGAAAAACGTGGTTTCATAATTAGATGCCGCTACAGAACCAAATCCAGCTTTGTATGGAAAAGAAGATTTGATTTCATTTGAATATAAAGACATCTTCCTGAGAACAGAGCTACTCAAATTAACTTATACAAAGAGGCAATTTTAAATGCTATATATTATATATAGTACGTTAAATATTGTACATATTATATAATGATGAAAACTCCAGCATTCATTTTAAATACTCTATGTTGTAGATATATTAAATAGATGGGGGAAAGGACAGCTATTCAAAAGGGACTTTCCTCAAAGGCAATTCAACTTGGCTTCTAGTTGTTCATATGCAAGTCAAATATACAGTTGGATAGGATCTGGCAAATTGGAATTACTATAAGAAAGAAAAAAGGAAGTTAAATCAAAGTATTCTTTTATTCTTCCTTCTTAGCCCTGTAAGACCTTTCATTTTTTTAATCATAGGTTACCCTTCTTGAGAGGTTGAATTCATCTGTGATCTTACAACTTTGTACTTGTTTTGAATCCATCTAGCCAGTACCTCAAAAATGCAGAATTCCTGACCTACAGTAACAGGATTTAATTTAAGAATTCAGAGTAATTCTTTAAGCAGCAAACGTAAGGGCTTACAAAGTGACAAGTGAATTTCTCCACAGTCTAAGAATTCATTTGCAAGAGCATATTAAATTGTGACTATCATCAAAGACTTCCAGTGGGGCATTTTATCCAATTAGTAATATTCGTGACACTTGACTCAGAATTTAATAGCCATCGGGTCAAACTATAGGATTCTGGTCTTTAAATTAAGCAATAATACCTAAGAAGTCAGATAATACTAGCAGTTCATGTCTGATTTGTAGGAAGAATTGTTAACAACAATTAGCAACATGCTCCAGAATGGAAATATCCTGCATTACATCACATTTGACTGTACAAAGAATAAAAATATTGACATTTCTTAAATGCACAGTAGTGATAAAGCACAATGAAAAGTAATAGAACTGATAAGTGGGCCTATAAATTGGTAACATTTGGGTGAATAAAAGTGCCTTCTTTTTTAGTCTGTAATATGTCCTTAACCTTTAACACACTGCAACCTATCAGTATGTTCTTGAGGATTTAGCCAGATAGCAACTATGAAAAACAACGGAAGTCGTGTTGCTAAATCCCTGAGTTATCCTTGAAAATTTCAACTTTCATTCTTATTTCTGAAGCACTGTGGAATTATTCAACAAGCACATATGGGGAACTGGGAAGATCAGAGCTGGTGAGAATCTGGGAACAAAAGAGAACTTGGAAATGTTTTCACAATCAAGGGATATCTCTAATATGTGTGCTGCTTTTCTAGTGCCTGGCCAGAAAACTTGCTGGCTAACACAAAATCCAGATAAGGCAGAGATAATATTGGTAAAATGAAACAAACAGTGGGAAGATGTAGGGGGAGATTATGTAACTGCCTTTGCTGATGGATTTAATCACCTTTTGGTACTGAAGGTCTCTTGACTACCAAGTTTCTCTTGAATCCTTGGTTGCTTCTGGATACCTAAAAGCAAATGAAGCTGCATCTGAATGCCGCCTGGAACCCCAGATTGTGAATCTCTGTATCAAAAGATGAATAAAATTCCACAACAGCAGGATTGTACAGTTTCCCCCTTACCTTCCAGCTATTTCTCTTTCTACAGCATTATCGCACTCTTAACCAGATTCAGCATAGTCATGGGGAAAGTGCCAAAGACATACAATTTAATTCCCCTACATGTACAGATACCTACTTAGAAAAAAATAACGTTAATTATTTCTCATAAAAATATCGGGCCAAGTCCTGAAGTTTTTACTTACACAAAACTCCTGCTAAAGTCAATAGGACTGAGTAAGGACTTCAATTATCAGCTCAGTTCTGTCCCCTGCTACTTATGTAAAACTCACATGGCGTCAAGTGCTGTTGCACATACCCAAGTTTGACTCCCCGAGTCCAAAATATTGACATAACAGCTAGGACCTTTGGGAAAGTCAAACAGTAATTTAGAATTCAGATGCTGTTGCTGTTTTGCCCTCTGCAAGGTGTCAGATATCTTGTCTTGGTTTCATTCAGAGTGGCTGAGCCATTTATTGTAACTATTTATGTGTAATGTGCCCAGGATATTTTTATGTGATACTCAATAAAAGAAAACACCTGCCATGCATTGGACTATCAGCAGCATGTAACCAAACACAAATATGCAGAAACTTCAGCAACATGGAACACCTCCTTGGCTAGATTTTTCCATATCTGAGGTTTACCCAAGATCTTAATCCATAGAATATCTCAACCACTACCCATGTAAATTCTCAGTAAATGGGAAATCAATTAAAAAATTTAGGGATAAATCAATTTGCCAATAATTATTTTTACCAATTTAGGGATACATTATAAAGAGAACAAAGAAGGCGCACATACTGCAACACTGCCTCCAGGAAATCTTTCCTCTTATAAAAAGGATTTGTCTATCAATGAAAGCTAATTATATACATGTGTCTTCTGTATATTTTGTAACATTTCATAATCTGATTGATAAAACTGTCAAATATCATTTGACTCAATTCCAAAGCTCATCTTCAACCCTGAATTATTAATTTCAGAAAATTTTCCGTGTCATAGTCACATTGATTCATACGAGGAGAGTATTTTCTCCTCAGTGTTCAAATGTCAGAAAGTTGGGAACGGAATGTTTCTTCCCATCCACTTGTATAACCAAACTCACATTTAAAGAGAATCATTCATTATTCAGTTTCTATATTATATCTGGTACTTTCACTTTTCCCAAGAAAAAAAGAGAAAGTTCTCCTGTAAAAAGGGCCTGTGTGCCTTATTTTTTCAGAACACCATCTTTTGTTGTCTGTACAGCACCTAGTACATGGGGTTCTGGTTCGCAACCGGGGCTACCGCAATTCAAATAATAATAATTAAAATATATTATGCCTCTTCTCACTCCTTAAGTAAGAGACTTAGGCCACAGCTTATGGGGTGTCCTGGAATGTGTATTGTCCAGATATGCTTTCCCAGTGTATGAGGTTGTTCCAAGCCCTTTAGGAGCTAGAGCAGAAGATAGGAGGAAGATCATCCTCACTGGCCAGATAGAATTCAGTCTCCTGATATTATGGGCCAACTGCCAGAAAAGTGAAGAGTGGCACCAGCTGACAATCGTTTCATGCCTGAAGAGAAGAAAGTTTCAGCATGAAAGCAAAGGAAGCAAAGCATTAAAGGAGCTGGAAAATAAGGTAAGTATAAGAAGAGAAAAAGAAATTGAGAAATGTTACTAGATGAAGCAAGGAGTTAGGGATGGACAAACTATTGGTAGTTCTGCCTAGTCACAAATCCATTCAAATGCTGTGTTTGGAAGTACAATGTGAGCAGTGCATGGCATTAGAATTGTTTTCTGCTTAAAGAACACTGTGAAAGAAGGAGCACCGAGAAAATAAAATTAATGAAAGGTATAGTGAAAATAGACCAAAGGAAAATATAAATTCAGAAGGGTTGGGAATGTAGCAGTGATGGGAAGAGAGCATTTCTGAAAGAGAAATATTGTGTGCGTGTAGTGCAAAAAAGTTCAAACTCATGCAGAGACTAAGCATGGAAAATTCAATCTGAGTTATATGTTATATGAAAACAGACAGTCATAATCTAAAGCATTAGGAAACCTGAAGTTTAGGTGTTGCTATGCTCTCCACCTATAACACCCATAAGACACCCATTTTTATCATTCTAACTTTAGAGTTTGCATATCCGTTGGATCTAGCTGGGACAATGAAGAGGGGAAGAGAAAGTAACAGGTCTGTGGACTGTAGCCACTTTCCCCAACAATGCAGAAGCCCCATCCACAAGGATCTGTTACTTGGGAGGAGGCCGGTCAACCGTAAGTAGGGTGGGAATGACAGCTCATGCCTGGTTCCATGGCAGTATTCCCTCTCAACTGTATGGGGTGATTCAAAGTAAGTTCATGTTTTCCCTGTCAACATTATCTCATTCATTGCCCTCCTCACACACTGATAATCCCTTAGAGAGGAGGTTGACAATAGCAGCTGTTCACACCATGGTAGTCCAATGAGTCAGTGGAAAGGCACAGAACCTCTGCAGATTTCTGGGGGACCACTTCTTTAGGGTGACGAATCCTCTGCTGGTTCTGTAGGGTGGGATCATCCCCATGAAAACAAAGCAGTGGAAGCTCTAAGTAGAAATTCAGGGAGTGTCCCATTTCCTACATGGTTTTTCCTACCTAACAGGCAATCTTGCTCATGGAGATTGTCAGGAAAAAAAATTAACCCAGGTCTGTGAAATATACCTCAGATATAAATAACTGTGTAAATCCAGGTCTCTCTCTCCTCACACACTGCATAGTTCACTTTTAATAGGACACACCATACATTTCATTTTAACTTCAGTCTAGTGTCCCTTATAAACTGGTAAAATTACTTCAGTCTTTAAGCAAAGGCTCTTGCATGCATCTTCATAGTCAACTAAATCTTTAAATTCTGCAGTTATGATCCCTTGGATTAAACTTTGGATTAATAAACTCCTCCTCATAAATGTTCAAATCTTCTTTTCCTTATATTAGTTGACCTTATAACAATCTGAGGCACTTACTTATGGCAAAGCAAAGACAAGGGTACCTTTCATGTCCCTTGCATTTCATTTTTAAATTTGAAGGCTGTTAAAACAGTAACCATCTTCTGCGGCTAGGGAAACACGTTCTAGCTAAGTCAAATGATCCCTTTTGTTACACAAAACAGACACTATAGATAAATTGGACAGACCAGGTCCTCCCTACCTACTTAAGATGCAACTCACATTGATAGCTAAGCAACACTCTGGCAATCTAAAGATCAGAAACCAGGATTATTTCTTATTTTTTTCCCATCTCCCTGAAAGCACATAAGATGTTATAAAATTTTAATCATGTGTTTGGGACACAATACAAAGCCCATCTTTTCTCCCTTACTTGCAAGAAGGTTGGTAAAGCTGGAGAGTGGCTGGAGGGGGTGAGTTTGTTTGTATGGTTTATTTATTTTTATAATCACATACTTCTTGGGTAGTGTTATCCCAGGTTAAATACAGGAATCTGTTTATGTATGAATATATATTTAAGAATGTCAACAGTGCACAGAGATTGGGACATACACTGTTTTCTGTACAATTAGTGTAAAATTGAATAAGTAAATAATAAACCCCCAAAGCCACTGTTAACATGTGTGGATATGGAGAAGATCCAGCAAAGTCAGTCTCCAGAATCTTCGAGAGTAATATTTTCAAACAAGTAATTCCATGGGAGAAAATGACAGAAAGCTCATGGCTCAACTTTTTGTACAGTCTTTTAGATTATTTAAACTGGGATTTGATGAGCCAATGGATCATCTTGTGCAGACTAGAAAATTATACTGAATCATATTAAGCAGGAGGATTTTAAAAGGCTATTTTATGAAACTTTAACTGTCTGAACCACTCAAAGTTTTTTGCTCAGGCATCCCTATTAGCATTTAAAATATTATTTGTTATTTCATGCACATCTTTCACTTTATTTTAGTCTCCGCGCTCTCTTTCATGCTTTAACTCCTTTAACTAGCAAAAACTGGATTGTTCCATGCTATCTTAATAGGGTTTTGTTTTTCAGTTATGCCTATTTTCTTGGACATCTATGTAATGCTGAAGAGGGAGTATGATGTGTGTACCTGGGGGCTGGGCTACTCCAGACAGCCTTATGAGAATTTCTGCATCACAACCAGACAGTTTATTACTCTGTTCTCTTTTTTTCTTTATAGCAATGTTTTTCTTTCAGCTAGTTTCTTGCTCCTTCAGCTGATTTTCAGCATTTTGTTCACTCTGTCATTATCAGCATAATCTAGAATCTACTTCAATGTGTTTGACATATTGAAACAGAAGTCTTTTCCCCTTGCGGTTTGGCCAAAGTGTTCAACCTTGAGTGCTTAAAGCTAGTTATCTAGATTTCTAACTTTAGGCACCCAAGTTTGAAAATTCTGGCTTATGGTTGTATCCTTACTCTACAATGAGTTGTGCACTAGACTTTATAGTATGCCTGCAGGTTTTCAGCAACTAATCAAATGATTCAAAACAAACATTTAATTTATTATTTGTTAAGTGCCCGCAATGTGCTCAATTCAGTACAAGCAAAAAGAATACATGGTCCCTGCCCCATAAATGTAAATGGAGGTTAAAACCCAAACAAAGTTAAAATATAAGGTACAACAAAATGACAGATCAGCAAAATCATCGTGTGCACTGTAGCAACCTGCATGGAACTTAGAGGAAGGGAGCACAGGTTGCAGGACGGAAGAGCTTGGAGAAGGCACTAGGAACTCAGTCTGTGTGTACATGGCTGGAATGCTAGCTGCAGTTGTAGTATCTCTGTAGATAGTTCTCTTAATAAAGAGCCAGTTTCATTTTAAGAAACAAGGCATCCTTTCATGTTATTTATTACCCAGTACATGGTACACAAAACAGTCTCTAAAAAGCTACAAATCATCCTAATGGGTGTTTCAGCTCCCAAATGGGAAGAACCCTGGTCTGAGAAATTAACTCTCTGAGGAAGTTCCTGGTTGTGTCTGTGTTTCCTGCCTCTGGGAAAAAGGGGAACTGTTTTGTAACAGCAAATCCAGCAACAGGAGGGTAGCTGCCTCTGTCCCATCTTCCAGTAATAAACAGATGTGACTCTGTTTGTTGAATTTGTGCCTAAAGTCACTATTTTGGAAACTCTGCCTTGCTTTTGCTAGCCTGCTAATAAATAGGTCACATAATTATTAGTATTCGTTATTTCCATTACAGCAATGCCTAGTGGCCCCATCCAGGATCAATACCCCATTATGCTAGATAGGGGTTGCCAGGTGTCCAGTTTTCAACCCGAACACCTGATCCAAAAGGGACCCTGGTGGCTGTTAAAAGTCTGGTTGGCACCAGAGAGGCAGACTCCCTACCTGACTCTGCATAGCTCCCAGAAGCGGCAATATGTTCCTCGGCTCCTAGACGTACGCATGGCTTGGGGGGAACCACAGCTAATGGGAGCTGCAGGGGCGGCACCTGCAGGCAGAGACAGAATGCACTGTGCAGAGCTGCCTGGCCACTCCTACGCCTAGGAGCCGAGGGACATGTCGCTGCTTCCCGGGAGCCCCCCAAGGTAAGTGCCGCCCAGAGCCCTCACCCTGAACCCCCTCCCGCAACTCCAGCCCTGAGCCCCCTCCTGCACCCAAACTCCATCCCGGAGCTTGCACCACCCCTGCACTCCACCCCCCTGTCCCAGCCTAGAGCCCCCTCCCACACACTGAACCCCTAATTTCTGGCCCCACTCTGGAACCTGCACCGCCAGACCAGAGCCCTCACCCCCTCCCACACCCCAACCCTCTGCCTCAGCCTGGAGCCCCCTTCCACATTCCAAACCCACTGGCTCCAGCCCCTAACCCGGTGCCCCCTCCTGAACCCCAAACCCTTCATCCCCAACCCCACCCCAGAGCCTGCTCCCCAACCCCCTACCCCAGCGCAGAGCCCCCTCCCGCACCCTGAACCTCTCATTTCTGGCCCCACCCCGGAGGATAGAGAAGTGTGATAAACTGTAAATGGCACAAGAGCACAACCATTGATTAAATAATATTAACATGATTATGCTGGAACATGCGTACCATTGACATTCAGCTTGCCACGTAAGGCACTGTGCAACCCTCTAGCATACAATTTCTGTGGATTAGCAAAGCAGCAGCCAAACAATAACGTCCATATCACAACAAAGTGTTTGCAGAGACAACCATCTACCATCTCTTCTTAATTACTGCTTCTCAGCTATCTCCTATGAAAATCATCTTGTGCTGGCATATTGCTTATTTCATCATTTAGTCAAACTAAACATAATTACTTTTTCATATATCTTCATGAATCTAAATCCTTAATTATTGTCGATGATTTTCTCTGAATTCCTTCCAATTTGTTGCTACACTTCTAGTGCCAACTTGCGCAGAATTCTAACTTGCGCAGTCCTTCCAGTGCTGTAAAGAAAGGGATGATCTACTCTTTGGGCCATAGTATGTACAGAAGGCAGTGTGTGCCAGCGGAAAGACATTGAACTGGGAGTCAGAAGACCTTGACTTCAAAATCTGGACCGAAACTTAGATTTTGAATTTTGTTGCTTAGGCCTTTCTCTAATTAGTGTATGAGGATTTTCCAGGCTCCTAGCCAAATGAATATTTTATAAAGGTCATATATATCCATCCAAAGGGTCCACACAGTAACAATCATTTGGAGGTATTATGTGATGCAGCCCAATATTCCAATAACATACTGATGATAACAAAAGATGTAGCATTAGAAAACTAAATACAAGAGTATAAAGTTCAAAGTTTGTTCTCTAGGTTACATCATGGTATAACTCCTAAATGTTACACAAATATACATTATTTCCTCCCACAGCCTGAAAGTATATTTACAAAAATCAGAATTTGTTTCCTGTGTGTATTGTTTTCCTAATTAAAATTGAAGGAGTAAAGATTTCTTCCATATGGGCTACGTTTCTCCTTAAATAGAGCATCTGTTTTGGGTCAGGTACTTTATGGCAGAGGTTCTCAACCTTTCCAGACTACTGTACCACTTTCAGGGGTCTGATTTGTCTTGTATTAAGTCAATGGACAAATAACGGTTCTTTATTCACTTTCTCCACACCATTCACGATTTTATAGATGTCTATCATATCCTCCCTTAGTACAGTATGTCTCAATCTTTCCAGACTACTGTACCCCTTTTAGGAGTCTGATTTGTCTTGCATACCCCAAGTTTCACCTCACTTAAAAACTACTTCCTTACAAAATCAGACATAAAATACAAAAGTGTCACAGCACGCTATTACTGAAATATTGCTCACTGTCTCATTTTTGCCATATAATTATAAAACCAATCAAATGGAATATAAATATTGTACTTACATTTCAGTGTATAGTATATTGAGCAGTATAAACAAGTCATTATCTGCATGAAATTTTAGTTTGCCCTGACTTTGGCTAATGCTTTTTATGTAGCCTGTTGTAAAATTAGGCAAATATCTAGATGAGTTGATGTATCCCTTGGAAGACCTCTGCATACCCCCAGGTTGAGCACCACTGCCTTTTGGAACCTTCATGTTATTCAACAGCTACTTGTGTACCAATTTAATGTTGCGTTCATTACCCTCATCTCCTCTCTCACTCTTCCAGCCTTTTGTTTCTCCCTTGTATCGTGTCTCAAATTATATTGTCAGCTTTTGTGGGAGGGGGCTGGCTCTTACTGTGTCTTTGTACAGGGCAGGCCCAATGGGATCCTGATCCTGACTGAAGGCACTACCTCAATACAAATAAATTAATAAAATGAAAGAATAATAAATAATAATAATGGATTTTGACTTAGTACTGTGGCTTTCAAACCCACACATTTACCACAGTACATGTATGAATATACAAGTTACTCTAATTTATTGCCCCACAACTTTGTTAACATAAACTTAAAGTTGCGCAGTGGTGTCTCATGACTCTCCAGAATTTCAAGCTGAGCTACACCAGAAATGAAGAGCAAGGTACACACTATCCCTACAACGCAACTTTAACTCTGCCCCCTGAAGCTGGCAATGGTCATGGGCACTGGTTTAATAAGAGTAATGTTATAATAAATAGATGGTGCAGTGTTCCAGAGATTTGAATTGCAGCATTTACTTGTCTTTGCTCCAGCTATGTTCACGTGCTAGGTGTCGCTGTGATATGTAGAGAGGGAACAAGGCACCACTGGGCAATCTTATTGCTACATTAACAATGTTTTGGGGGGGTTAATTTCTTTGTTTACTTTTTAATTAATTTCTCAGCATCCTCGTGTTCCATATCCCAGCTCTCCCCTTTACTGCCTCTGACTTTTTGGCAATGATCGCCCCAATCACAGAAGGCGTTGGATGTATGTTGGTCCCTCCACTGCCCCCTGCATCAACTCCTCATCTCCCTTCTCTCTACCCATCCAGCACAGTTCAATCATCCCTTCCCAGGCCTCCTTCCCCTAAAGAGACGGGCATTCTTGATAGCCCTACAGGTTCAGGAGTTGGGACAAGGATACAGGAACAGTGCAGGGACTGGCACAGGGTTGAGGGGGCATGTTTTAAAGCAGGGACAGAAATGGGAAGTATGGATGTGAGGTGGTTATCTTAAGTCTCCTCTGCAATCCCCATTGCTCTGACTGCCTCCTCCTGTTCCCACACTCTTCTGCACTGCTCTGACTTCCCCTAGAAACAGCAGCATCAAGGAGAAGGGTGAGCTCAGTCTCCCTTCCCCACTGCTGGAGACAGGTTCCTTTCCCTGATGAGCGAGAAGTGGAGGGTAGGGGAGCCCCTGAGTTTCCTCCATTGGCCTGCTGGAGCAGTGATGGGGAGGAATTGATGGGTGGTGGAGGAATTTGTAAGGGGGTGTGGAAACAGCAGAGTCGCACAGTTGGCTCCACTTCTCTTCCTCTCCACTTACTTTGCTAAAGGGGTAGATGTCCAATTTCCCCCTCTTATGGTTCTGATCTATCAGCATGGGCAGTGGGTAATAGAGGATGGGGGAAGCTAAACCTCCCCAAACGTCTGCTAATGCTCCCCACTGCAGCTCCAGGGCTGGGCCGCAGCTCAGAGCTACTCTGAGCAGCCCAAGCTGTGGGCTCCTCCTGACTGCTCTGGGCGCCAAAGGGCTGGCTGGGGTTTGGGACTGCTCCAGGCACCAGCCTGGGTTTGAGACTGTGACAGCAGGCTGGCCAGTGAGACCGGGGGGGGGGGGGCGGGGGGAAAGGGACCTTGGGCATAAGAGGTGGGGCAGGGGGCTAGCCTCCCCGAACGGAGGGGTGCATGCACCGCCCATGTCTATCAATGCTTCTGAGCTGCTTAAAGATCCCTTTGATGATGTTCTTTGTGATCACAGAAAAACTAGGGTTTTGGAAACCCAGTTTTCATCAAACTCTGGTCATCAAAGGGGGTTTTCAAAAACATAGTGTTTGGATGATCCCTTATGAGAACATGAATATGGTCATATTAGGTAAAACCAATGGCCCATCTAGCCCAGTATCCAGTCTTCTGACTGTGGCCCATGGCAGATGCTTCACAGGGAATGAACAGAACAGGGCAATTTATTGAGTGATCCATCCTGTCATCTATCCCAGTTGCTGGCAGTCAGAGGTGTAGGGACACAGAGGAAATGGGATTGCATCCCTGACCATCTTGGCTAATAGCCATTGATGGACCTATTCTCTATAAATGTACCTAATTCTCTTTTGAACCCGGTTATACTTTTTGCCTTCACAACATCCCATGGCAATGAGTTCCACAGGTTGTCTATGTGTTATATGAAGAAGAATTTCCTTATGCTTATTTTAAATCTGCGGCCTATTAATTTCTTGGGTGGCCCTTGGTTCTTGTATTAAGTCAATGGACAAATAACAGTTCCTTATTCACTTTCTCCACACCATTCATGATTTTATAGATGTCTATCATATCCTCCCTTAGTACAGTGTGTCTCAATCTTTCCAGACTACTGTACCCCTTTTAGGAGTCTGATTTGTCTTGCATACCCCAAGTTTCACCTCACTTAAAAACCACTTACTTACAAAATCAAACATAAAAATACAAAAGTGTCACAGCACATTATTACTGAAAAATCGCTTAGGTTCCCATTTTTACCATATACAGGTAATTATAAAATAAATCATTTGGAATATAAATATTTTACTTACATTTCAGTGTATAGAATATAGAGAAGTATAAATAAGTCATTGTCTGTATGAAATTTGAGTTTGTACTGACTTTGCTAGTGCTTTTTATGTAGCCTGTTGTAAAAGTAGGCAAATATCTAGATGAGTTGATGTACCCCCAAAAGTCCCCTGTGTACCCCCAGAAGCACACTTACCCCTGGTTGAGAACCACTGCCTTAGAGACTCTTTTAGAAGATGAACTGTCCCAATCTTTTTAATATCTCCTGATATGGAAGCAATTCCATACCCCTAGTCATTTTTGTTGCCCTTCTGTGTAATTTTTCCAATTCTAATGTACCTTTCTTGAGATGATGTGACCAGAGCAGCACTCAGTGTTCAAGGTGTGAGCGTATCATGGATTTATATAGTGGCACTATGCTACTTACTGTCTTATTATCTATCCCTTTCCTAATAGTTCCTAACCTACTGTTAGCTTTTGTGACTGATGCTGCACATTGAGTGGATGTTTTCAGAGAACTATCCACAATGACTCCCAAGATCTCTTTCTTGAGTGGTAACATCTAATTTACACCCTATCATTTTGTATATATCGTTGGGATTATATTTTCCAATGTGCATTGCTTTGCATTTATCAACATGGAATTTCATTTTCCATTTTGTTTCCCAGTCATCCAGTTTTGTGAGATTGCTTTGTAACTCTTCATAGTCTGCTTTGCACTTAACTATCTTGAATAATATTGTATTATTTTGCCACCTCATTCTTTTCATTTTTTCCCATATCATTTATCAATATGGACCCAGTATTTACCTATTTACCTATCTCTACCTATTCCTCATCTTTGTTTCCTATCTTTTAACCAGTTACTGATCCAGGAGAGGATTTTTTTCTTATCCCATGACTGCCTACTTTGGTAAAGAGCCTTTGGTGAGGTCTCTTAGCAGAGGTTTTCTGGAAGTCCAAGTACACTGGATCACCCTTGTCCACATGTTTGTTGATCCACTCAGAGAATTCTAACAAACAGACTGGTCACTCATGATTTCCCTTTACAATGGCTGAGTTGACTCTTCCCCAACATCTCTCTGTCTGATTATTCTGTTCTGTACTACAGTTTCATCTAATTGGCTTGGTACTGAAGTTAGGCTTACTGGCCTGTAATTATACTACTAAGAGTAGTTCCATTCTATGTATCAGAGGAAGTGAGCTGTAGCCCACAAAGTCTTAGGCTGAAATAAATGTGTTAGTCTCTAAGGTGCCACAAGTACTCCTGTTCTTTTTGAGGATACAGACTAACACGGCTGCTACTCTGAAACCACTACTAAGGGTTGTTATCTAGGGATGTGCTGGCTCCTCAGTAGCTGTGTCAGAACACCACACTAAAGGTTGGCAGAGAGGCAGAGCCCCCACCATGCACTCCCCAAACAGCACAGCACTTGCCCTGCTACCACGCCCTCCATATCCCTCGAGAATCACTAGCTCTGCACCAGAAAGAGTTATAAGTATCTGAAAATGTTATCACAGCTCAAGTTAGGTGGGTTGTGTATCATGAACCCCTTGATGAAATGACCCCAGGATTTACCATAGATTCATAGGCATGTAAGACTAGAAAGGATTTTGAGAAGTCATGAAATCCAATCCCCAGTGCTGAGGCAGACCCAAATAAATCTAGACCGTTCCTGACAGGTGTTTGTCCAGTCTGTTCTTAAAAGCCTCCAAAGATGGGGATTCCACAACTTCTCTTGAAGCCTATTCCAGTGCTTAACTACCCTTATAGTTTGAAAGTTTTTCCTGCTATCCAACCTAAATCTCTCTTGCTGCAGATTATGCCCATTACTTCCTGTCCTACCTTTAGTGAAGATGGAGAACAATTAATCACCATCCTCTTTATAACATATTTGAAGACTATCATTAGGTCCCGCCTCACTCTTCTTTCTCAAGACTAAACATGCCCAGACCTTTTAACCTTTCATCGTAAGTCAGGTATTTTATCATTTTTGTTGCTCTCCTCTGGACTCTTGCCAGTTTGTCCACTTCTTTCCTAAAGTGTGGTGCCCAGAATTGGACACAGTCCTTCTGTTGAGGCCTCATCAGTGCCAAGTAGAGCAGGACAGTTACCTCTCTTCTCTGACATACAACACTGCTATTAATACTTCCCAGAATGAAATTAGCCTTTTTTTTTCACAGCTGCATCACATTTTTACTATCCTGCACCACCATGGGGTACAGCAAATTTCAAGGCAAACTGAGTTAGCTTGTGGATTTTAGAGCCCTTAGAAAGTCAGTTCTCTTGTAAACAATAAGTTACTCTCAACCCTAATTATAGCAGAGCTGCTGCTCCATTATAATACAGCCAAAATCCTGCATTCACTTTCTAAAGATGATTAGGTCCCGAAAGACAGCTGAACCAGTGCCACTTCTGTGAATAAAGATGACAAGCCATGGAAAGCCCTGAGTAGCGTGAAATTGTGCTCTTAAGGGGCTCCATCTGCAGTATCACTGAGGTGAGTTTTGGGGGTAGAGCGGGGTTCAAAGGCCACACTCTCCATTTGCAGTTCAGCAAACCAGCCCTATTCAGCAAAGCACTTAAACATGCACTCGTGTGCTTAACTTTAACGTTAAGTCCAAGTGAATTTAATGCTAAGCACATAATTAAGTGCTTTGCTGAACAGAAACTGATGTAAGGATATCTCTAAGCTTTTCACTGACCTGGGGCCACAGCAAGGAGTGCAGTGGTTCAGAGAGTATAGCTGCAGCCATGGAGCAGCTTGTCTTGCCCTTTGTGGTGTAGGGAATGATTATGTTTCCTTTATCCCCATGGAGAAACCCTCTCAAAGCCAGTTTACTCAAGCTTTGCATAGGGAGGAAAGATTAGGCCCTGTAGTTACACGGGTAAGACTGGATTGATACACAAGATCTAGTTATGCTGAGTGATTTATGGAAGTAGCAGACAGGGAACTGCAGCAGATGAACTTCCATCTAGTAAATAAAAACAGTAAACATAAGCATCAGTTAATTTCTGCTACAATAATAAAAATAAATGAGAACCTTGAAATGATCTCTCATAAATAGGAGATGAAATAAATGAACCCATTTAAAATAAAAATAGGTTTCCACCTAGTATTTCACATAAGAATATAATTCTTTTCAAGTTTTTAAAAATAGCTCCTTCAGCGTGTAAGTTTGGAGACTCCTCTTCATCCACCTCCAGCTTTCTGTAGGGATTCCAGAGGGGTTTCTTTGGTCCTCTCCTTCTCTCCACCTTACATCTGGCTGATCTCATCCCTAAACACATTTAACTATGGCCGCTAGGCTGATGGCTCAGAGTTCTACCTTCTCCTCTAGATCTGTCTCCTTCCATCCAAACTAAAATCTTGGCCTGTCTCTTTGACATCTCCTCATGGATGTTTAGCCATCAGCTTAAATTCAATATGGCTCAAACAGAGCATCTTTCCCCTCTCCTCTACCTCTTAGAATCATAGAGCCATAGAATATCAGGGTTGGAAGGGACCTCAGGAGGTCATCTAGTCCAACCCCCTGCTCAAAGCAGGACCAACACCAACTAAATCATCCCAGCCAGGGCTTTGTCAAGCCTGATCTTAAAAACCTCTAACTGTGAGGGGATTGTTGCCCCTTTACTAACATTCAGTGGGTGGGGGGGTTGGTTGGCTAGCTCCCAGCACTAAAAGGGGAGGGGTCGATGGGAAATCAGGACCCTGAGACTGACAGTCCCCAGGAACAATGGGGAGAGGCCAGTGCTCCAGGTCAGCCTGATTGATAGCCAGGGGGATCCTGTCCTCGTCCTCCGTGTGAGCTGGAATTGCCTGAGTCAGACAGAGTGGGACCGAGCTAAGGAGAAAGCAGGGGCCCAAGCTGAGCTGGGGAGCAGAGCTGTGCCAGATCCAGAGGAGCCAGAAAAGCAGCCACAGAGCCAGAGACATAGCCTGGGGAGAGCAGATCCTATGCTGGGAGCAGAGCTGCAGCCACAGAGCCAGGTGTGGTGAGCAACTGGGACCAGCCAAGGGAGGACCCTGGGCAAAGGGCCCAGTGCAAAAAGAAACCCCCAGCCAAGGGTCCTTGCAGGCCAGACTAGGAGGAGGATCTTAACCTGACGGGGGGCTGACACTGGGAAGTAGGGTCCCACCACCCAAAACCCGGAGGTGTGTGGCCACCGCCATTGCAAGTGTCCAAACCGCAGCATCCCTGCAGCACAGCCAGGGCCTGAGAAGGAGACCTGGGACCTACAAAGAATAGACTGTGAAGTGCCTTGATGTCCAGAGACACCATTTGTAATGTTCCCTGCCACAGAGCAGGGTGATGTTTTCCTTTAATCTTTCCCATTTTTCCTTATTCTTTTCTTTAAATGAATTTTTAAGTAAACAACTTGTATTTGCTTTAAATTGTATGAAATGATCAGTGGGTCAGGGAGGTGCCCAGTACAGAGAGGGTACCCCGGAGCGGGGACACCCTAGCCCCTCTCCTAGGTGACCACAGCAGGGTTGGGGGTCGAGCCCCCCAGGAATCCTGGGCCCAGCCTTGCTGGGGTTACAAGGACTCTGCCAGACAGGAGAGTGAAAGAGGAGTCCTCGAGGGCAGGGAGGCCTCTGGGTAAAGGAAGAGGGAGCAAGGACTCAGATCCTTTCGCTAGCCCAATTCACCAGGGTAGTGCAGAAGCCAGGAAAGTTCCCCACAATAGCGGGACCATTCCCCCACTTACATAAGGAAGGAGATTCCACCACCTCCCTACGTAACCCATTCCAGTGCTCTTTCTTGATCACTGTGGACAACACCGTTACCCTACCTGTTACACAGGCCTGCAACTTGGGCGTCACCTTTCATGTGGACCTCTGTCAATGTCTTCACCTCCAGACTATGTCTAAAGCTTGGCAATTCTTTCTGCATAACATCTCTAAGATATGGCCTTTCCTATCCATCCTCACAGCTAAAGTTCCAATCCAGGCTCTCATCAACTCATGTCTTGAGTACCACAATGTCCTTTTCTCTGGCCTTGACAAATGCAATCTTGTCCTGCTGATATCCATTCAGATGCTGCTGCAAAAGTTCATTTTCCTCCCCTGGCATACTGACCATATCAATCATCTCCTTCTATCCCTCCACTGGTTCACCCTTCTCTATTGCATCAATCAAACTGCTTGTCTTCACTTTCAAGGCTCTTCACAGCCGACATGTCCACATCCTACCTTTCATTCTCTATCGAGTTCAACTCCTGCCTCCAAGCAGCTCATGATACCAGCATCCATATTCCACTTCTTAAACAAGTACCTTCATGACTTTTCCCATGCTGCTCCACATGGTTGGATGGAGCGTTCCATGAAGCTACCTTATTATTCATCTTCATATCTCTCCTTTCTCATGAGGACTAGAAAACACATGACGGTTAGGTCCCTGGTGTGCTGAGGCCACCGCCTATCAAGCTGACCAATACTGTCTCATGGCTATTAGCCAGGATGGCTATAAGCCAGGATGGGTAAGAATGGTGTCCCTAGCCTCTGTTCGTCAGAGGATGGAGATGGATGGCAGGAGAGAGATCACTTGATCGTTGCCTGTTAGGTTCACTCCCTCTGGGGCACCTGGCATTGGCCACTGTCGGTAGACAGATACTGGGCTAGATGGACCTTTGGTCTGACCCGGTACGGCCTTTCTTATGTTCTTATGTTCTTATTGTTTCCCAGCCAGTCTTGCTGTTTCCCTCTCTTGATTCTTGTCTTGTAATTAGAACGTATGCTCCCTGGGGCAGGGACGATCTTTTTGTTTTGTATTTGTATAGCACCTAGAATAATGGGGTTCTAGTCCATGACTAGCCCGTGCTGCTGAATAGGAATGGCAGTTGGGCCAAGTAATCCACTATCTCTGCTCAACAGTGAAATTGTGGCATGAAAATTAGCTGTAGAGTAAGGGTGGTGATTGGTTGAGTTATGTCTGATATCACAATGGTCTAGTATCCTTGGCATGGAATAGATACACCGGACCCTTGCTAGAACGCGGGTCTATATAGCGCGAATTTACATATAACGCGCTCGTGGCCATGGATCTCAAATTTAATGACTTTAATTGCGATTCAGTTTAACGCGGTCCCCGCGTTAACGCAGTATCACTCGTGGATTCCAAATCCCACGTTCTAGCAATGGTCCGCTAGTGTACTTAGCTGTACACTGAACATGTGTAATTCATAAAGTTAAAACATCTGAGCGCTTAAAAACTGGATGGTAACAGCCTGTGAATCAGTGTGATGATTTAACCTGTTGATATTCTGAACAAAAAGAGCTCTTAACCATGCTTGTAGCTGTTTCCATTGCTTCTCACTGGCTCATCAGACATTCTAGGCTTCAGAGTGATATACAGACATGACAAAATTAGAATCTTATTATATAGATCATTACACTCATCATATGATGTGTTAGGTCTTTAGTGTCTACCTTATTACATAAAATTGACTAAACATTTACATCTTCATATAAAGTGTTACTGCTATATTCACGTGAGATATAAATAATAAAACATTAATTTTTTTTAAATGTGTGGCCTATTTGAAATGGATGGGTAGTATCAGTCCACTCTATATTGAAAAGATACCTCCAATCACAAAAACGACCACCCATAGTAATTGTACATTGGTTCCCATGTGCTGTAAACAAATCAATGACATAGGTTTCCAGTGTTGTCAATCCAGCCCCTTTCATATCAATTTGGCTTAAAACAAAAACAACAAAATAGAAAAATTCCTTCCTTTAAGACTGCAGTGATGGGTGCCAATAACAAAATCCAAAGATACATTTAACATCCCTTTTTGATTCCTATTCACATTTTTGGTAATACTATGCTAGCTATAACATTAAAGTCTACTTTACTTACAAATCCACACCATGCATTAAAACAGTTCGCAAGAAATCCCAACTTTGGGGAGTGTTTTCTGGTCATCATTTAGAGACCATCTCTTGATTTGCTGCCACTAAATCCCTTCTCTCCCTTCCCCTTGCCCACACTTTTTCCTTCCACTTGTCCCCATGTTCCCACTCCTCTGATCCCTGTAGCGTGGAAATGTAGTGCTGCTTTCAGGCCATCAGGTCCACTCTCTTTGATCAGCCTTCTACTTGCTGTTCTGCTAACTTATTACAAGAACAGCCCTAATGATGTTGGAGCAACAAAAATAGTGCAGTGAAAATGAAATGGAAATGAGTAACAAGGGGATATAAAGGAAGAGATCTAAGAGAATGCTACAAAGGAAGAGAAGAGAGACACGCTGTCTTAACATTTTGTTCTGCACTTCAAGTTTTTATTGGTGCTCATCATCATAGATTCTGAGCATCTGCATAGTAACGTATAGGAAACATGCCTGAGGCAGGGGAGCATTTTTATCTGTGGTTTACAAATAGGGTACTGAGGCATAGAGAGATTAAGAGCCTGATTTAGAAAGGTATTTACGTGCTTAATAGGATTTTCAAAAGCAACCAGATGCCAAATATTCATTAATTTCAATGGGTGCTAGGTGCCTAGATGCTTCACAAAATTCCACTTGGCACTTAAATACCTTTAAAATTCTGGCCCCAGGTGACTTGTCTAAGGTCTCACAGGAAGTCTGTGGCAAAACCAAGAAAGGAGCAGATCTTCTGAGTCCAATTCCAAAGACTTAACCGCAGGAGCATCTTCCTTCCATTGTTATTGTCGTTATTTATTACTTGTGTTCCAGTAATGCTTAGAGGCCTCCACTGATATTGGAGCCCAATTGCACTAGGTGCTGTACAAACACTTAGAAAGAGAAGTCCCTGCCAGAAGAACTTACAGTCCAAATAGACAAAACAGACAAAGAGGGAGGGAATGGAAGTACTGCTGCTTATGTTGAAGGGTGTAAATGTCTAAACAGAAAAAAACCTAACTATATGCAAACTTTAGGAAAAGAATTAAAGCTGAAGATTGCATAGCATATTGGGGGTTATATTTTTCCATCAAATATATTTTTACTACCAAAATAATGGTCAAGTTTCATTAGAGCATAGTTGCAGTAGCTGGTAAAGTAATGTCTTCAAGCAGAATAATTCACAGTCCATTTAAAACAAAATCTGCTCCAGAAGCCTTGCAATGCTAATTAGTTCCTTCTTTATATATGGTGTATTGGAGGAGGATGGAAATGCTTTTCCCCCTGTTATAGATCAGCCCAAGTCAAACAACATATTGGGGCTGATACAAGAAGGGAAGGTGAATCTACAGATGCATTTCTTTTTCAGTGAACTCAAAGAGATTTTATCTTCTTCAGCACAATTCTCAATTAGGGCCAAATCCTGTCTTCACTTACCCCTCTGCATCAACAGGTACAACTTTGCCATCAGTGCACCCATACACCTACATGAGAGGCAACTGGGGCTGTCCAGGGGTAACCTAGGGAGAATTTGGCCTTTAATCAGTGACATCTGAGATTACAGGGAGGCCCAATCAAAAGAATAATTTAAAACTAAAAAGCTCTTAGAAATAAAACAGTTGTCCAAGTTATATTTTTAGGCATCCACAGAAGAATGATTTTTAAGGTCACAATTAAGCACCGAAAAGACACGACTAAAGATGAGAGTAAGAAAATCACCTTTTAACGAGTAGCAGTTTGATTCTCTGAGACAAAGGTTGACTTACTCTGCTTGAGCAGAAGAGTTAAGTTTTCCAGTTAAAGGTAACTAATTCCTCTACTGTAAAGAAACCATGTTAGAAGACCTGAATATGCTTTTACAGTTTCTGATCTCAAGGTGGCAGTATTACCTTCAGGGAATGTAGCATATATGGGAGGGAAGGCGAGCCAGAGGGTGTCCAGCACAATCCAACCAGAGGAATCAAGTAAGTAATTGCCTTTTATATCAGTTGGCCTGTCATTTGCATCCGGAGTGAGGGGAGCATCTTCTCACAGAAGTTTTCATGTCTCATATTTTCTTCAAAGCAAATATACTTTGGAAAATACTTGATAGAAAATACTGAGGCTATCTATAAAGAGTAAGGAATAAGGTCCTTATACCTGTCCAATATTTTACGGAATGCCCCTTATTTTGGGTCTTACATACCACATGCAGTTTTATCATCATGCACAATGTGCCCTAAATTTCAGCAAAGGGCTGTATACTCTAATGTAGGATGTTGTACACTAAATAAAAACCATGATGGAGTTTGCTCTCTTAAAAATAAATTTTGTCCCGTATTTTTCAAAACAGTTGCCATGTATGTCCTTGAAATATATGTGGTCACCCTGATAACAGGTTTTGCAATAGGTAAAACAGTAATATAAACCTCAACTTTGCAATTCAGTGTTGTCAATAATGGCAGTGAAAAAGCAAGCCTGCAAACAAAGAGAAGTGCTTTTTAGACAAATTAGCCTCACTGATATGTTATTTTCTCAGCAATGTCCAATAAAAAAATAGCCACAACACTATAAACTAGCTTCTAGTTCTTGTCAAGTTCCCAGTTCTGATAAAGGTGATTTTAATAATATGCTGAAACTTTACTCTGTAATTCATTCCAATTTTAAATACAGAATGAAAGGGAAAATATTGCCTGTAAGCCCAAGTATTAGCTGCTGGATTTCATAAGCCAAAATTAGAAAGAAGACTCTCTTATCATCATAAGGATGTAACTAATTAAACCTGAACATGGAATTCAGGAATCTTTCTCTTGCTGGACTGAAAGCTTCATGGGATGTAGTAGCCTTACTAGGCTGTCTTAGAAAGATACATCTAATTATTTTACTTCCACCTTGGTGTGTCGGTCCCAACACAAATGCCAAAAAGATATAATAAACCTGATGGAACACTTTAAAAAAAAAGATTTTTCTCATAAGCACATTCATTTTTATTTCACTCGTAAAGGGCTACTGATGATGCCTCAGTAAAAAAGATATTTCTAATTGATCCTGAACTATTACAGAAGACCTGAATTGCTGTTGCCTACAGTTCATTCCTTCCCAGTGACAGCCAACAGCAATAGTTTTCAAAGTAAGAACATCCATCCCTTTCAGTCATAGCTCATATTGTGATGTGGCTTTCCACTGATGGCTCCCCCCAGAGATATTTGTCTAGAAGAACAAAATATTGAACCAAAAAAGCATTCTCTTCCTTAAAACTGGGCAGGTGTGAATACTAGCTTTTGCAGGGAAATCCATGTCTAACATTTCTGACTTTCAACCCCACATTTTAGAGTACAAATGTATATATAAAGTAGCTTAATATATATGATAGTAAGTTAAATAGTTCATAGCTCATGTACTTTTGTAGTGGAAACTACAGAGGCACCTGACTACTGAAATTGCTCTAACATTAGCTTAGGGAATGGAACAATAGCTCCTATGAAAACCAGACTCAGAAGGAAAATAACTTTGGTTTTTTTCCCTATTTGATTCTTAGATTCTAGGACTGGAAGGGACCTCGAGAGGTCATCAAGTCCAGTCCCCTGCCCTCATGGCAGGACCAAATACTGTCTAGACCATCCCTGATAGACATTTATCTAACCTACTCTTAAATATCTCCAGAGATGGAGATTCCACAACCTCCCTATGCAGTTTATTCCAGTGTTTAACCACCCTGACAGTTAGGAACTTTTTCCTAATGTCCAACCTAAATCTCCCTTGCTGCAGTTTAAGCCCATTGCTTCTTGTTCTATTCTTAGAGGCTAAGATGAACAAGTTTTCTCCCTCCTCCTTATGACACCCTTTTAGATACCTGAAAATTGCTATCATGTCCCCTCTCAGTCTTCTCTTTTCCAAACTAAACAAACCCAATTCTTTCAGCCTTCCTTCATAGGTCATGTTCTCTAGCCCTTTAATCATTCTTGTTGCTCTTCTCTGGACCCTCTCCAATTTCTCCACATCTTTCTTGAAATGTGGTGTCCAGAACTGGACACAATACTCCAGTTGAGGCCTAACCAGCGCAGAGGAGAGCGGAAGAATGACTTCTCATATCTTGCTCACAACACACCTGTTAATGCATCCCAGAATCATGTTTGCTTTTTTTTGCAACAGCATCACACTGTTGACTCATATTTAGCTTGCGGTCCACTATAACCCCTAGATCCCTTTCTGCCGTACTCCTTCCTAGACAGTCTCTTCCCATTCTGTATATGTGAAACTGATTCTTCCTTCCTAAGTGGAGCACTTTGCATTTGTCTTTGTTAAACTTCATCCTGTTTATCTTAGACCATTTCTCCAATTTGTCTAGATCATTTTGAATTATCACCCTATCCTCCAAAGCAGTTGCAATCCCTCCAAGTTTGGTATCATCTGCAAACTTAATAAGCATACTTTCTATGCCAGTATCTAAGTCGTTGATGAAGATATTGAACAGAGCCAGTCCCAAAACAGACCTCATAAGAACATAAGAACCCCACTTGTTATACCTCCGTAGAACCCCACTTGTTATACCTCTGTGGAACCCCACTTGTTATACCTTTCCAGCAGGATTAGGAACCATTAATAACTACTCTGTGAGTAGGGTAATCCAGCCAGCTATGCACCCACCTTATAGTAGCCCCATCTAATTTGTATTTGCCTAGTTTATTGATAAGAACATCATGCGAGACCGTATCAAATGCCTTACTACATTTGCACTGAAATCAAATGTAATTCATGTAATTACACAAAACTTTTACTACAATATTTTTGCTATTGGATTATGCTCTGTTTATGGCTTCAATAACATTTTACTTTCTTCTTTATATTGAAATCTTCAAATTTCTATACTTCCATAATCCTACTGAGTGCTTAAGAAGGACTTTATTACTTAATTGCATTAGCATTGCAAATGCCATTCCCCAGCACAATGTGTTAAAAAGGAAATTTTAAAGGAATACATTAAGCCACACAATGTAAACAAGAGGCTCTTACTGACTCAGTTGTGGAAAAATTTCCTTGTAACACTTCTTACTGAAAAGTGCTTGAGTATAGTGCAGTTAATGGTACCAGAGCTCCTGGCCTTAGACAATTCTCCAATACTTTGCATTTTGCAAGTATTTATTTTTGCTCCTGGAGCAATTTCATGTGTTATTAACATTGATACAGTTGTTTGCACAGTCACTGAAGAAAAGTCATCAACTATTCAAAAACATAGATGTAATTCTTGGTTTTTTTCCTCCCAAACATCTTTGGTTTGACAATTAAGTGCTCCCAAATTATACTGCCTGTTCTATCTGAGATCAAGATCATGAGTAGAGACCAACATTTTCAATGAGAGATGCAAACGCTCAACACTTCTAAAATCAGGCTATAAAGTCGGGAGCCTAAATAGCCACTTATATGTATGAATTTGAGGCATTTAATTTGCAAATTTTGGCCCAGTTATTTAAAGTTGAAAAAATTGTAGTGGATGCCTAAATTTAAGACAGCAACACTTAGCAGACAGCAGAATTTTTTTGCATAAATGTACTAAAGAAATGCCACTGCCAGATGCAAATAGGTCACAGATTAGTATCCTGTATTTCTTTAAAATGTTAATATTTCATCCCTAGATGCTCCCAGAACTGATGCAGGAAAAATAATAATTGCAACCAGTTTGATATCATGTTGTCATGCTGGCAGATCAGGTGCCAGTTCATTCCAAGGCCCCAGGCCTTACTAAACACTTTCAAACGCATAGCTGGAAACCAGTCTTGCTTACCTGTGTGATAGTAGATGTTAAATTAATAAACCTTTAGTTAGTTTATTACAGGATTGGCTACCAACATTGCATTTGTTGTGAGCTCTGAAGTACAAATTGACCTGGTCTCTTGGGACTGGAAGCAACCTGAATATTTTGTGATCTGTGGTGCAAGTGACCATTTATCACATAGTCTAGCTGGAGTGTCTAAAGGGACTGTCTGTGACTCCATTATAAGACTACTGTATTACTTTGGGAGTTCACATTTGTTATGAGGTTGGTGAAATCTAATTATAGAACATAAAAGCAGTTTGGGGTGTCTGCCCTGCTTTTTGACAGTGTGCTCTGAGGTTGGCACTCTCGGTCAGGAGCACTCCACAGGGTGACACATGGAAAATGCATTACAGCTTGAAAGGACAAACTCAGTAGTCAGCAGTCCAGAGTCTAATGAGATTAGCCCTTGCAATTCCAGTAGATGCAGAACACAAAGTAATCTCTAATTGTGTTTACTGACGAAAGGGTCTATTATTGTCTTCTGGAAGTTCTGTGTGCACTGTCTCTTGCACTGAGAGAAAATTAGATGCCCAATACACTCCTCCAAAATACTAAAGAAATTATGAATCAAGCTCATTTCATTCATCTGTTCATTCATCCAAGGATGGCAGTTACTCTGATTCTGGCCTTACCTCAAACCCTTTGATTATTTTAAATGACTCTGAGGTACCCAGAATGTGTGTCTTTGGACACAACAAGGCTCAGTGATAATATCTGACTATATTTTCCTCTAGCTTCACCTCTGGCTCAAATTCCCTTAGCCGGAAGTTACAGTATAGACATTAGACATGCGCAAACCCATCAAACATTGCACCCTGTACTCAAGAAAATACTTCCAGAAAGACCGATTAGTGTTTGTGACACGCTCTGACACTACAGCGATTTATTATAACACCAAAGAAAAACCCATTCATTCGGTCTTCTGAGCAAGGTGTGAACAGCAAGCAGCTACTAAGGCCTGCGGTCACACAATGAACAATGAGGACAAAACATAATGTGGCATAGTTCTTCATTAAGTGAACACCATCCATCCTATGTGCTGGAGGAGGCAGGAGTCCTATTCACTCACGGGGATTATCTGAAATTAGTTTTTCAATTAATAGTCACTAGTTCAATAAATCCCTAAGGAGACCTCACTGTATCCTATGCTATACTATACAAATAAATATGGCAAAAGCTGTAAAAGCAGCGAGACAAAGGTTGCCCTTGGTGTATGAAAGGGAACCCATTATCTGTGAAAACCTTTTATTTACTAATTGCAATCTCAAACCACTACACATTCTTTTTAACCAAAATAAAATAAAGATAATTATCTGAAAGAGAAATGGGAGTACACTGTGATTTGAACAATTGTAGGCTCCTTTTGAGTTACAATGTAAAGCTGAACAGGCAGGATTTATGTCACCCTGTTGCTCTCACAAAGAAAGCGTCACATTAGCATACGCCACACAGTATCTGAAGAGATAAACAATAGAACAACTACCTACATGTTCTGTTATCAGCAGCATTGTAGTTTAATGGTGTACAAATGAATGTGAAGCTAAATCCTTCATGTATGTTCTACTTGTGTCCTGGCAGCATCAGAGACTCCAGTGAGGTGTGATCAGGACCCATCCTTTCTGTTGACAGGGGTTGAAATATCTCTCTCCACCCACACCTGCCTGCTGTATATTGTAATGCTCACTTATAGAAATCCAAGGACGTATACAGCATTGTTCATTACAGTATCGAGGAAGAACGTAGGCTGTTCAGTGCCTCTCTCTCTTTTTGGTGGGGGGATAACTTTCTCCTCAGCTCACATGGCCGACAACTCTGAGGCTAAGCTTTCCTTCCCACCACCACATACAGCAAGGCCCCAGTCCAGCAAAGCATTTAAGCTCTTGCTTAATTTTAAGTACCCGGGTAGTCCCTTTCTGTCAGTGAGACTATGTACATACATAAACATGTGCCAAGTGCCTTGCTGGATTGGAGCCCTGTAACAGGGCAGCAGCCTTCTGAGCTCCCCCTTGAGGCCAGAAGTCACTCTGCAGTGCCCTGCCTCTGTTCTCCCCTCTTCAGTGCTCCTGAACTCCACACCTTCTGGCTCACCCAGTAACTGCCCTCCAAAAACAAACACCAAAACTCTTCCACTCAAAGCCAAGAGGGAAGAAAAAACATGATAAAAGGGAGAGACATTTGCCATGCTCTTCCTCGCTCTTCCACCACCATCTACAGACACCACTACCACCAAGTGACTGAAGTGCTGATCAAAGGGGAGAGCCTGGCTGAAGGGCAACCAGCCAGCCTGTAGTGAGAGACATCTAAGTTTGTAAGGGCACTGAAAGTGTTAAGAGCAGCTTAGAATGTGTTTTGGTTTTATTTCATTTGACCAAATCTGACTTCTTGTGCTTTGACTTATAGTCACTTAAAATCTCCTTCTGTCTGGGGATTACTGTATCCTTCCTAGCTCCAAGTGTAGAAGAGGGTTAGTGACTGGACCAAGATCAAGGTTGAGCTGCTTGGTGGAGGGCATGGGGTATTCAGTTGTATAACTGCCCTACAGTCCCTTGAACAGCTCTGCACCTGGGGAGGAATATCCTCTCCATCAACCCTTGCACATCAAGCTAACCATCCTTCAAACTCAGGACCCCCCTGAAGAGGCTGCTTACACAGCCATCCATTCTAATCACATAAAAGGGACTCCAGATTTTGCCCAGGAACAGCATTCTAGGATTAACTGGAAAATACTGCACTTTAACCTCCCACACTGGCCACCACAGAGAGTACATAAATGTTAACTAAACAGAAAATTGAGGTAACTGCATCTCTTCTATTCTAGTCACTTTGGAGTTATGTTACAGACTGAAATCATCCAATTACTTGGTTTTATAGGATAATCAGAATCAAATTAAGACTCATGAAGTTTGCAAATCAGGGATTACCCGTTTAGTCTTTTGGCAAGTGTTCATTCAAGAAATAGTCTGATGCCTATAATTTTGTAACAAGATGTGCAGAATATGCATTCTCTGCCTTAAAATCCCCTCTAGGAAACTGGGGCAAATTTCACCTCTGTGAGTACAATCTACACCCCCTATGACCAGCAACGACAGTTGTGGTGAAGGGAAAACTATCACCTCCCTCACCTACCCTTGTGAATAGCTTTAAATCAGCCCAGAGATCTCAACTGATGGACCCTGTCAGGAGATAATTGAAAGAGTCCATCTCCAGCTGCCTGGCCCTGTTTCCTCTCCATCAGACCTACTCCCACTGGGGGCTGTGCTGGCTGGCTTCAGGAGAATTATAACATCCCACTCCAGTCAGATGTACCATCACTGGGTGTCTACCATCTGTGAATCTAACCCTGGCTTAACCCATTGTTAGAGAAAACCTATGTTAAGGTGGAGCTAAGTCCGAGAATAGAATCAGTAATTTAGGGTAAAATACAAAATAGGGTTTTTGTAATTATTACCTAAACAAACAAATCCAGGAACTCTAGAGTTAATATTAATGTTAAAAGAAAATTAAACATGTTAAGGTATAGAAATTGATGGATTTATTGGAAATTCTCAGAAAATTCATTCTTTACTTAAAAAGCAAGCGCTGTAATTTTGGAAAGGATGTATTGCATTCTTCATATGTAACAGAACTGTTGAATCTCAGATTTAAAAGCAAAGCATTTCAATACCACCTAAATACTCAGAATATTTGTAAAGAATAAGCAATTGTAAACAAAGGTGGGTTTTGGCTGTACTAAAGGAGACCTGAAAAATCAGACTATTCCTCTTTCTAAAACGTCTCTACTATAACCAGAAAGCAATCAATCAGTGACTACTCATTCAGGTCCTGATTCAGCAAAGCACTTACACACATGCTTAATTTGATCCCTATTCAGCACAATACTTAAGCACATCCTTAACTTTAAACGTGTGCCTAAGTCCTGTTGAGATCATTGGGACTTAAGCACATGTTTAAATGCTTTGCTGAATCTGGGTCTAAATCAGCAGGCTTCAAAATCCTAAATGGAATGATGCAAGTTTTGTAGAAAATCTATTAGTCAGCTGTCCACACACTGTAAATCATTTTAAACATTTGATAATCAGTTGCTGATAGAAATACAATGGCTTTCATTACCTTCATATATAGATGTATCAAAAACACAGGAGCATTCAACATTCTTTAAATCATGTCACTTTTTACCCACTGTTGATCTAGTTAAATGGTTCCCAAAATTGTTCCGCCGCTTGTGTCAGGAAAGCCCCTGGTGGGCCGGGCCAGTTTGTTTACTTGCCACGTCTGCAGGTTTGGCCGATAGCGGCTCTCAGTGGCCGTGGTTCGCTGCTCCAGGCAGGGCCAGTGCAATCACTAGGCAAATTAGGTGGCCGCCTAGGTCGCCAAGATTTGAGGGTGCCAAAAAGCGGTGCCCAAAATGTCTGGGATGCTCACCTGGCGCCGGCTAAATGTGTAACCCTCTTCACACCGCTGTGCGAGGGGGCGCTGCAGCTTTGATCAGCTCCGGCTGGCCGGGAAGTGATGTCATTCCTCCTGTGGTCGCCGGGGGAGATGCGCTGCTCCCTGCTGCTTTGGCTCTGCCTGCAGCCAGCCCTTGCTGCACCCCCTGCCCTGCCCACAGCCAGCCCCACACCCCCTGTCTCCAGCCAGCCCCACACCCCCTGCCCTGCCCACAGCCAGCCCCACACCCCCTTGTCTCCAGCCAGCCCCACACCCCCTGCCCTGCCCACAGCCAGCCCCACACCCCCTTGTCTCCCGCCAGCCCCCCCCCCCCGGCCCGGCCCCCCGCCAGCCCCCCACCCCGTCTCCAGCCAGCCCCTGACGCACCCCGCTGCCTGAAGCCAGCCAGCCCCACACCTCGTCTCCAGCCATCCCCTGCCACACCCTCCTGCCCGAAGCCAGCCAGCCCCACACCCGTCTCCAGCCATCCCCTGCCGCACCCTCCTGCCTGAAGCCAGCCAGCCCCACACCCTGTCAGGTTATTCATTTATTTTCATTAAATTTGTAGACTAAATAATAAAATTAATAAATTTTCAAGCCACATGTGTATTAATTCTAATGAACAATGCCACATTATGCAGTATTCATTTTTGAAAGTTTATAAGTGATGCTCCAGGGGGAGGGGGAGGGATGGGGGGTGCAAGGTAGAAGTTTCGCCTAGGGCACAAAATATCCTTGCACCAGCCCTGGCTCCAGGCCAATGGGAGCTGCTGGAAGTGGTATGGGCTGAGGGACGTACTGGCCGCCGCTTCCAGCAGCTCCCATTGGCCTGGAGCAGCGAACTGTGGCCACTGGGAGCCGTGATCGGCCAAACCTGCAGACGCGGCAGGTAAACAAACCGGCCCAGCCCGCTAGGGGCTTTCCCTGCACAAGCAGCAGAACAAGTTTGGGAACCACTGATCTAGTTGTCATCTTTCCGTGGCTTCAACTCCATGTTTAAAACTATTTTTTCCCCTGACTTCAATCCAATAATTAAAATTGAATATAAGCAGAGCAGGCGCTAGACATTAGCAGACTAAGGCCTGGTCTACACTACACAGTTAGGTCGACATAAGGCCTTGTCCCACTGATATAAGTACCCTACTACACCAACATAATAACTCCACCTCCACAAGAGGCATAGGGCTTATGTTAGTGTAGTTAGGGTGTCAGCTGTTGGCTCTCTTGTCAATTTCAGGTCCAAGAAGCTCAGGGGGCTGTTCCCCACCCCCAGCGGGGAACGGGAAGGTGAGAAGCCTGGGTGATGGGCCCTGCTCCCAACCGGGAGCGGGGAGTCCAGGAGGCAGCCAGGCTGCCCCTCTTCAGTAGGTGGAAGCACTCCTGGTGAGAACACATGCCACCAACAGAGGGAAGGAAGTGTGAGCATTCAGCCACCACAGTAATGACCTAACATAGGTCGATTTAAGTCTGTAGTGTAGACATGTCCTAAGCAATTGCTTAGGGCCCCAACAAGTTCAAGGGGGCCCCCTATTTGCTTTTAGGATAATACCTTGCCTATTTTAGTATTGAGGGGAATATTCCTGCATAGGGCCCCCAATGGGCTAGCAATGGCACTGAAATAAGCAACATAAACAAAAAATTATTTCCTTAAAAAACAAACAGTCACCTAGATCATTTTATAATTATTGAAATTCAGTAAATTCTCTTGCCATTTTTTCCCATTTGCCCTGCTTCTTTTTTCTCTTTTCCCCTCTCTTACCTATACATGCTTACAACACCTTTTTTGTGTTGCTATATTATACAATGCCTGCAGCTGTAAAGTCAAGGCACTTTAGAACAACCACCCAGCAAATAGTACACGATTATGTTTTGTTTGTTTAATAGCAGGCTGCCAAAAAGAGTTGTGGGATTAAACTTCAACCTTTTGCCACTCTCTGATTCACACAGATTCGCACATTTTCATCAGGTTTTCTTGTTAAAAAGAGGTTAGCATTGTCCCTGCAATACAAGAAATAAACTGTATGCATCTGAACACCCTCTACACGTATGTAATCTAATAATGTTATCGCTTTTATGTTAGAAGGTTACAAAGAAATAACATCTCTTTCTAACTATCATCTGGTCATCCTAACATCCACTTATGAATATCTAACTTTTTCTAATAATTGAAATGTTCATTGCAAACCTTGAAACCAAAGAGGGGTTCCTCAGGACCTATTGCAGGAGGGGAGGTCCTGGTTCATGGTTTTGAGTAGAAACCAGGCACAATGAAGTCTTGGCTGAATAAATGAAAAGGGTTTGCAAGGAACCATTAACTGAAATATTTTGACTTTGAAGCACTTGCATCTATGTATATAGTCATAACACCTGGGAGCAAATCCTTTAGAGTTCAGCTCTTGCTGAATTGATGCAGTTTCTACAGTGGTTTCTACCTAATGTGAATAGGAAGCTACAGGAGAATTGCAGCTATGCCAGCTGGCTGGTCCTCCACACTCTCCCCCACAATGCAGTGGCTTACATTTGGAAGTCACCCAGATCCTCCTGTCTTCTTCGAACAACAGTCTGAGGCTCTAGGAGTCCAGACCAGCATGAGAAATTATGTCTTCATCAATATGATTCAGGAGACTTCATCCTGCTTACAACATGTAGAAATGCAAACTATCCTATTCCATAGCACTCTTAACATAGCTTAGCAGGGGTAGTTTAATGATTAGAAAAAGGAAAGTTACTCTTTGATTATTCCTTTCATTATTAACATTCCCTTCTCCCACCTCGCCAGTAAGGATAATCATTCTCTTCTACCCAAGTCCACTTTCTTTTCAGACTTGATGGCCGCCGACCCGATAGCTATGATGCCTGTTCCATAGATAGGTGACCTGGTGGCCAGACCTTTCCAACAGACCATCACTTGTAGGTGTGTCAATTTCACGGCCCATTATTTTTCTCTTATCCAGTCCCATGACTCTTCAAAGGACATGTTCCTTGTTTTTAAAGTATTCACAGATTCCCAGCTTAAGCAACAGAGAAAGTCTCTTTCAAGCCACTGCATTTTAAGGCGGTGTGTTAAATTGTAGTAAGATCTGCTGGTTAGGTAAGAGAACTGAGCTCCTACTTTATTAAAAACATACATACACATATCTTCAGGGTGTTTTGTTTTTTTAACTGAGAAGATAAAATCTGGCAATGATGGAGATCTGCCGTGAACATGGATTTCCACATCAACAAACTTCTCATTTTCCCCACTCTGTCTGACTCTCTCCATGACAGAATGCTTTATTCCCTGGAAGTTAAACATCTATTCTAATTTTATTTATCTGTTTCACATATGTTCAGAAAGGCTTAACATTTGTGCATCTTTTTTGTGAATGCCAAAAGGACTACCACTGCCTGAAGCATAGACGACTTCGTTTTACTCATCTATGATCATGTTTATTGTCAGCATTCCAACAGTAATAATGGTCCCCTCTGCTGTGAGGAATCATGGGCCTTGAACCCAGCCTCGTTGGTCTCCAGGGAGTGTTCAGACAACAGCCACCACCCAAACCACCGGAGAAGGGAAGCTAATCTAGATCTAGCTACAAAGGGCCTTGCCCATGAAGTTCCATATTGGGAGCGACATCCAGTCCCACCAACTGCCTGGGAAGCTCTACTTAAACCAGAAAGAGGCACAAGAAGTTGTCTGAGTTACTAGGTGAATCCTTGGCTGTCTGCTACTATTGACCTTGCCTACTTGCCTGAGCCCTGCCTTCCCACCTTGTTCCTGGTTCCTGCCTTGCTCCAGGTCCCTGTTGCTACATCCTACCCATGACACTCATTCCAGCTTTGACCCCTGGCTTGGCACCTGACTGTGTCTCTGGCTCTGACATTAGGCTTGGCATCTGACTCTGATCCCAGCTCTGGTTCCAGGTGCCTGACTCTAACCACTAGGCCTGATTGCCATGTCCTGCTCCCTATACCCCCCAGCCTTAAAGTCAAGGACTCTATTAAATCTACTCTGTTTTAAAAGCTCAGTTAGGTTATCTTAAGACAACACTACATACTTATGAAGCCAAATATCAAGAGCTCCCAACTGACCTTAAATTGTCTGCCCCTGATCCAGACATGCAACTATCACTGATTCAATGGGAGATATATGTGTGCAGACATCTATGGGCCGAATTTGCTTCTTTGATTCCGTGACTAGTAGTGGTAGGAATCATCCTTAATACATAATAGCAGAATTCTTATTTGCTGACAGAGCCATAGATTTACACAGAAAGAATGTGCAGGGGTGCCGGGTGGGGCGGGGGGGGGGGCGCAAGTGGGGCAATTTGCCCCAGGCCCTGCAGGGACCCCCACGAGAATAAAGTATTGCATAGTATTGCAACTTTTTTTTAAGGAAGGGGCTCCCGAAATTGCTTTGCCCCAGGCCCCCTGAATCTTCTGGGCGGCCCTGAAAATGTAAAATGTGGCATAAAAGGATTGGAAAAAATCTAGAGAAAACATGGAAAATGAAAGGAAGAGGGACATGGGAGTGAGTTGTGTCTGACCTTATATGTTACCAAAGCACCTATCTACACAGTACGCCTTTCATTCTCATACATGACATCCTCAAAAGGTGAACTTCTGAATTACAAGAAGAAAACTGAAATTTTCCCGGAATTGCATGACTGAGTGTAATTCAATTATATGCAAGAAACCAAAATATGAAAATGAAGCTCAGTGTCTGATTCTAATGAGAATGTGCTATTAAAAAAGGATTGATTACATATGCTGTAATGAGAACAGTCGTCAGCCTAAAACCATCAAACGTAAAAAAAGTGCATCTATTATTCCCAGTAAACCTAAACACTTCCTTCCTGCTTCTTTGTACTCATCAGTGAATAGTTTGAGACTTTTTTCCGAAGAAAGAATAACATTTCTTAAACACTGAACAACTTACCAAAAGTAGCATGTGATCATATAATGAAAGGCTGTATTGGAACTGAATTAAGGTTGTACGTGAAGTCTTAATTAGGCTTACAACCTTTTCAAAATGCAAAAACCAGATACATGCAAAAGCCCCTTCCCCCTCTGTGGCCCCACTCCCTGCTCCCCCTCTTCCCCATGAGACCCCATGACTAGGCCAGAAGCCAGAGTCAGGCAGCGATAAAAGATGCCCACGGTGCCTGGGCCACTCTCCACTTGCCCTGGGCAGGGGGCTGGTGTGCCCACAAGCAGCCCCCAGGCTGTCCCCGTCTCCCAGGGCACACCATCCAGGGTAGGTTGAGGGTCTGGGGCTCCCTACAGAAGCCTGGGCTCCATGGCTGGCTCTTACTACTGCCCGGCTCTGGCTTCTGGCCTCACCAGGGGCAAGGCCTTAGGGAGAAGAGGAAGAGGAGAGGGAGGGGCCTGGTGGTGAGGGGAGCCTAAAGCCCACCTCAGCCTTTCCCCCACCAGAAAAAGGCTGGTGCTACCCCGAGCCTCAGGCAGTCACGGAACGGCGCTGCAGGGAATCCAGGACAAATGCCATCCCAGTGTCTTTCAGCCTGGGACCAGGACTTGAAATATACATTTTGGGACTGTCCTGCCCAATTAGTCTTAATTCTGTCATTGATTAACTTTTGGGTGCTTTACTTTGCAATCTTAATATCATTCCTTTAGTGTAGAGTTTATTTTCTTGGTTTTTAACATATTATTCACATTATGGTAGTGCTTATAAATCCCAACTAGGATTAGAGCCTAATCCATAATTAGGGCCTTACCATATTCACAGCCATAAAAAACGAGTCACGGACCATGAAATCTGGTCTTCCACCCCACCCCCCATAAAATCTGGTCTTGTGTGTGCTTTTACACTATACTATGTAGAATTCATGGGGGAGAGCAGCGTTTCTCAAACTGGGGGGCCCAACCCAAAAGGGAGTTGCACAGGGGAAGGGGCGGCTCTAGACATTTCACTGCCCCAAGCAGGGCGGCATGCCGCTGGAGGCGCTCCACTGCCAGTCGCCAGGAGGGCGGCAGACGGCTCCGGTGGTCCGGGGGTCCGCTGGTTCCACAGCTTTGGTGGACCACCGGAGCCATGGGAGCAGCGGACCCTCCACAGGCACGCCTGCGGGAGGTCCACCGGAGCCACCTGCCGCCCTCCCGGCAACCGGCAGAGCACTCCCCGCGGCATGCCGCCCCAAGCACGTGCTTGGCGTGCTGGGGCCTGGAGCCACCCCTGCACAGGGGTCACAAGGCTATTGGGGTGGGGGTCGCAGTTTTGCCACCCTTACTTTTGTGCTTCCTTCAGAGCTGGGCGGACGGAGAGCAGCGGCTGCTAGCCGGGCACCCAGCTCTGAAGGCAGTGCTCCGCCAGCAGAAGCATAGAAGTAAGGGTGGCAATATCATACCATGCCACCCTCACTTCTGTGCTGCTGCCTTCGGAGCTGGGCGGCCGGAGAGTGGCGGCTGCTGACTAAGGGCCCAGCTCTGCAGGCAGCAGCGCAGAAGTAAGGGTGGCAGTACCATACCATGCCATCCTTACTTTTGTGCTGCTGCTGGTGGCGCTTCTGCCTTCAGAGCTGGGCTCCTGGGCAGCAGCTGCCGCTCTCCAAAATGGACCATGAAATTGGTAGGGCACTATCCATAATAAATCAAGACATATTTCCTGCCCCAAAGAATTTACAATCCAAGGTGCTGATCCTGCAGACACTAACACTCACTGGGACTGCTCACATGCATGAAGTTATACATGTGCATAAGCAGGGGTGAGCTGGAGCCGGTTCGCACGGTTCGCGCGAACCCGTTGTTAAATTTAGAAGCAGTTTTAGAACCGCTTGTTAACTAGCTTCCCTGCGAGGGAAGCTTTGATGGGCTCTGCCTGGGAAGCCTGTAATTCCTCCTCCCGGCCGCCGGGAGGCGCTGCGCTGTGCTGCGAGAGCCATGAGAGCTGCCTCCTGGCCCTGTTGCTGCTGCTCCTGCTCTTTGGACCTCTGGCCCTGGGGCTCCTGCTGCTGCCTGGTGAGTCCCCGGCTGCGTCCTGCTGCTCCCAGCCCCCCACCCCGTGTGAGTATCTGCGCCCCCCCGCCTTCCCTGCCACAGCCACCCCCCCGCCCCCAGCCAGCCCCTGCCAGCCCCTGCCCGCAGCCGCCCTCTGCCCATAGCCAGCCCCTGCCCCCAGCCAGCCCCTGCCCACAGCCAGCCCCTGCCAGCCCCCTGCCCGCAGCCAGCCCCTGCCCCACCCCCTGCCCACAGCCGCCCCCTGCCCACAGCCCCTGCCCACAGCCACCCGCAGCCAGCCCCTGCCCACAGCCAGCCCCAGCCAGCCCCTGCCCCCAGCCACCCCCTGCCTGCAGCCAGCCCTGCCCACAGCCGCCCCTGCCCCACCCCCTGCCCACAGCCACCCGCAGCCAGCCCCTGCCCACAGCCGCCCTCTGCCCGCAGCCAGCCTCTGCCTGCAGCCCCTGCCACAGCCACCCCCTGTCCACAGCCGCCCGTAGCCACCCCCTGCCCACAGCCGCCCGCAGCCCGCCCGTCTGCATCACCTGCCCACAGCCAGCCCGTGTCACTCCCTGCCTCCAGCTAGCCCTGCCCCACGCCCCTATCTGCAGCCAGCCCCACATCCACTGGTGCCCTGCAGTTCCCAGGGCAGTAACCCTGCACACCTGCTTCAATGAGGGGGGGGCAGGGAGCAGCTGGGACCCACACATGTGCACACCCCAGAGTGACCAGACAGCAAGTGTGAAAAATCGGGACGGGGGTGAGGGGTAATAGGAGCCTATATAAGAAAAAGACCCAAAAATTGAGACTGTCCCTGATCACCACCCACACATGTGAAACGGAGCTCATTTCTAGTTCAGCCCCATCTTTTTAAAAAAGAACTTTAGGTAGGGTTAAAATACATCTGTATTTTCCTGGACATGTCAGGCTTTTCAGTTCTTAATCACCTCCTGGGAAAATATGGACGTATGGTAACCCTATTGGTACAAAAAATACATGCTGTTGCACATCCCTTAAATCAGAACTTTTTATAGGGAACCCGTTGTTAAATCAGAACTTTTTATAGGGAACCCGTTGTTAAGATTTTGGCAGCTCATCACTGTGCATAAGTGTTTACAGGATCTGGCCTAAACAGGCAAGACACAAACGGTGGGAGATAACATGGTTTTTTATTCCCCCTTTACAGGCAAGAACTGCTGCAGACACAGATAACATGAGTTGCCCAGGGTCACATAGGAAGTCTGTGACCAGACCCAGAATTTGAATCCACAGCTCCTTTCAGTGCCTTAAGACTCTCCTTTTTCTCTGGTGTGAATCAGGAGTAACACTGATTAAAATAATGGTGTTAAATTAGTGAGGACCATATGAGGCCCATAAACCCAACATTAACAATCTGAACTAAAATAGAATGACATGCAACATACATCATAAAAAAGCCAATATCCTTCCAACTCCTCATAAAAATATAAAATCATGTTATTGTCACACAAAACGGTTGAAACATTTTCAAAATGAGAAATACTTGAATCATTTTGAAATTCATTTAATATTAAATTACTTCCTGCTTAATTGGTTACCCACACAATTTATACATCATAATATATGCTATTTTAATATTCAAAAACAAATAAGAAAGGTCCAATTAGCCCATAACTTGGCTGTACATATTTTAAACAATGAATCACACTATTTCAAGCCTTTTTTCTTCACACATTGAAACTTGCATTCATAAATTCACATTAAGCAGTTAATGGAACAGAATAGAGGTTGCTACGGCAACAGTGTGATGTGTCCTATCACTTAAGTGAGAAAATGAACACTAGTAATTATCACCAAGCAAATGGTATTTTTGCCTGTTGTATATGGTATCTTTTCAACGTTCAGCTCGGTTAATAAATGGGTTTGAGATTTCTTTGTACACCTGGAATGTGAAAGGTGATAAATGTTTATTTACTCAAACCACATTAAAAATGTTTGTGAATTTCCCACTGAGGCTAAATCCATATAATTTTATGTTTGCAACTAGCAGTTTCAGCAAAGTTATGACGACTACAGAAACCTAGAACCCAGAGTTCAGCAACCCTTACTACAAAGCAATAAATACAGCTAACAAAGTACCATGAAATGAAACACACTCTGTCTCTCACTTTTGTTTGCAACTACTAAATTAATATTTTCATGGGCACAAAATCTAAATGGCAATTAAAAAAAATACATCAACCTCTCCTGTTAATATCCCACCAAATGGGATTTGGAATTGCAACCAGTGTAACAGTGATATATTCCCAGTTTTTACTGCCAAAATCCTAATGAGTTGTTATTTACCCTCACATTTCACTTCTCCAAAAGTCCCTTATACCTAACGCCATCACTTAGCTTATTCGAATGGATACTAACAAAACTAAAGTTGAACTGAAATGCTTTAAACAAAGAATACATACAATTATTTGAAATCTTAGCTATAACAGTAAAACGTATTTTAAAAGTAAACAATTCTTTTTGTTTTCACATCTGCCAAGAGCTGCATTCAGGTTTTTCACCCAGCAACAGCTGACAATTTAACTAATACCCGAAGCTGAACTTCCTTCATTACAGAGCTGTAAGTGTTGACCATGTTAATAATTATTGCAAGAGACACAAAAAAAGCCTGAATAAAGATCTCGACAGATGAGGAAACCCTTTTTGTTATACTTTTTTAATGTTTAAACCTACCATTTATTCAGTTAATAATTGAGGTTCTGAAACATTTTAGTTTTACTTAGTAATTTTTAAAAAATCTGTTCACATTTCAGCTGGATAATTTTAATTTCAATGTTTTCCCCCTTGGCTTGATTTTTCTGAGAGTCTAGACACATGGGATTTATACCCCACTCTTCCACAATCTACTTGTGTGACTGTGGGCAATTTGATTATGACCCAATTTTCAAAGGTGCTGAGGACCTGCAGCTACCACTGAATCCAAATCAGACCTTAAGTACTGAGTTCTGTCAGTTCTGGAGATGAACCAAATAATCTCTCCAGAAAATTTATTCATGGCTCAACATACAGAAAGGTGTAGCCAAATAATCCATCTTTTTAAGGTTTTAATACAGTTCGTATCATTGTGGTACCCAAATGCCAAACAGATTACAAATAGCTTTCTAATTACTAATCTTTAGGATAGTGTCCTGAATTTACTTATCGGTAGATCAGGGAGAATAATTGAGACCCTACGTCAAATATTGGCTATGAAATTCAGGTCTTATTCAGTTCTGACCTAACTTCAGAGCTACACACTTACAGTGTCATACAGTTCTGCTCCTCCTCAATGTGATGTTGTAATTCCTTTGCAGCATAAGCATTCCAGAAAATACATGTCAAGTCAGGAGGGTTTGGAGAGGGGTGGGGGAGTGAGCTTTTTGTTTTGTTTTTAAAGCATTATAATAGGTACAATATTTCCTCTCAACATCATAGAAGTCACTTTGGGTGGGTGGGTGTGTGTGTGTGTGTGGGGGGGGAATTGTGGTTGTTAGTCCTACTCTGCCGACTGAAGCAGCTTCCAGAATGGTGGCCTCCTTGGCAGAAAGTCAATGTACAAGATATGACCAAAACCAAATTGTGAGGCTCTCCTCAAGATAGACCCAGGAGCGGTGCCAGGGTTTTTGGCGCCCTAGGCGGGAGTCCTTCCGCGCTCTCAGTCGTTGGCGGCAATTCTGCAGCGCGGGGGTCCTTCCGCGCTCTTGGTCGTTCGGGGCACTTCAGCGGCGGGTCCCGGAGCGAGTGAAGGACCTGCGGCAGAATTGCCGCCGAAGACCTGGAGCGCAGAAGGACCCCCTGCTGCCGAATTGCCGCTGAGGGCGGCAAAATGCCGCCCCCCCAAATCCTTGTGCGGTCGCCTAAATGCAAGTGCCAGCCCTGGATAGACCTGAGCTACGGCTAGCAGAACACCAGGCAACAGGGCTGGCACTAGACATTTTGCTGCCCCATACATCCCCGTCAGTTCCCCACTCCCACACGCACACAAATAATCCTATTGGGTTAAATGGTACTATTCACAGTCTATACAATTTATGCATGTGCATAAGTCTTTGCAGAATCAAGGCCTACAAATTATTATTTAAAATTATCCCTCAAATAAAACCGTTAGCCTCAGTCATTTTCTCTGACTTCCCTCTATTCCACATCCTTGGACTATTTAACTGAATTCAGTATTCTAAGTGGTGTCTCAGCAGAACTGTGTTATTAGTGTTCAGGGTCCCACAGCAGGAAACACCATAGTCGGATGTGCCTTGTTTCTACAGCCTCAGTGAGGGTCCTACCTTTGTCTCTGATTTCTGAAAGTCATAGAATAATAGCAGTTATGTAAAGGGTGACCTTTCCTTTTAAGCACAACCATTAAAGCATTTCCAAGGAGTACACAAGCAGCCAGCGAATGTTTTTAGTGATGTCCTTTTAATAAAATTTGGCTTGGAATTTTGTCCTGTTCATTATACAGAACATAGACTGAAGACAGAAAAAAAACAGCACAGCAAAAAAGACATCTCATGAGCTGCAACTCAAGAATGCCCAGGAGGGTTAGAGTCAGCCGTAAAAACTGACAAAATGCTCTCTTGATGGTTTCAGTGATCAACAACTCAGGGACTGAGGGGCCTGGGATTGAATTTGGCCCCTGGTTCGAGGTGCTCACCTTTCACACTCTAACAGCTAAGCAATACATGTCTTATAAGACTGAGCTATCCCTGAAATCTCTGCTCCTACAAGAAAATGTTTAAAGGGGAATGAATCTTAGTATCAGAGGGTTCCATGCAGGCTGGGAATGGCAGCTGATTTTTTAACAGATGGACAGAGAGAGAGAGAGAGAGTAGACTGAACAGAGCTCCGTGACAGCAGCCGAGAGGGGAGAAACAGGAAAGAGTCAGTGAGATAGAATTAGTAGGATGCAAACAAAGGGGATGGACAGAACTGCTGAACCAGTTCCCTCCCCTCTGGTTTTCATGGGAGTCATTTATCCTAGAATGCCATGTGGGTCTCTTCCTGAGCATTCTAAATGCCCTCTTGCCCTCCAAACCCCTCACATGTGTTTGACAACATGCATACAGAGGAAATCAATGGGAGTTCCAAATGTGCAGGAATGACAGGATCAAGCCTTTTTCAGGTCATCAGTGTGGGATTGATCCTTACAGTATATTTTCTAATGTTAGTGTATTGAGGACTTGTTTCATATCCAGGATAATAATATTTTCTAAGTGCTTTTTTTCCTCTATTAATTCCATTAAATCATTCTGTTCCTCTCCAAGAACTGTCAAGTTGCAAGCACTTAGCTCATTTTCTAGAGACTCAGTCTTGGCCTACACAGTGTTTTTTCTTTTCACCTCTCCCTCAGAGGGCTAAACTGGGGTAGAGGGGGGAACGCTACACCTCTGCAAAGTCTTTTCTCAGTGGCCACTGTACATGAACTTCTATAGGCATGGTGACTGCTGCAGGAACTACCAGCAGACCAGTGCACTCCTGGCTCCACTGTGTGCCCAGCAACATAGCAGCAACAATCTAATCCACAATGGGAGAATCACTGGCTTATGCCATGGAAAAAGGATTTATCATGGTTACCAAATGAAGCAAAAACTTTCCTGTGAGGTGAGTACATATTTGGGCAATTTCCATTGTATTTTATTTTTAGTCATATCAAAGAAAAAAACACCTATCCATGATCAAATATTTTGTACATGGCTAGCAGACAGATTAACTGGAAAGTGGGACAGATTTACCGAGATTCAGGTGACCAGATTCACTGCATAGTTTCCAGCGAGAAAGGACCTTTCTGGAAAGCTGCCCACAAGACCTGTTCCCATAGAGGGCCTGGAACTGGCTATGGCAGCTCTCAAACTAGACAGGGAAGCAGCTACGGAAAGGAGCTGGATCAGGGCGCTTGGGAAATGGGCTTATTCAGCACGTCTTCTGTACAGCCTCAACTGAGAGAGCTCCTATGAAGAAGATATGGTTAGTTTTTAAAGCTGCTCATGGACAGCCAGCAGTACTGCAGCCAACTCTCCCCTCCTGCGGTGAATCCTCCACTGACACACCCATACTCTGGCTTGTGAGTGAATCAAATCCATGTTCAATGGAGGACCCCCTGTGCAGCCTTACAAGTGCTTTGATCGTGTGTTATTTCCCTAGCTAAAGATGGCATCTTTTTTTCCCACTTCTATTTTGATAGCCGTTTTTCTGTTGCAGCAGTGTTCTGAAGTAAAAAATGAATATCAACATAGTCAACATAGTTCCATTTTAACTACCAGTTAATACAGAAAGCATCCTTCCAATCTATGTTCTTTGTTAGCTTTATTACATTGGCAAAGGTAGATTTTCTTTGCATACAGTCAACTGTATACTTCACCATTCCATCTGTATCACCTCTTTTTTCTTTATACCTATTATTGATTACTTTTGAATATAGTTATACAGTTATTCTGAACACAAAAGTCTTTGCAAGAATCAGTCCTTTTTAAACAATCACTGAGTTTAAGAGAATAGAAAATAACAATTTTTTAAAAAGTAGTGAAATAATGGCAACTGTCTTTGTTTGCATTACTTTTCTTCTAGCTAGTATTCTGCAATAATAAAAGCATTTATCCTTTCAGCAGCCCACGGATAATTAATGCTATATATCATGTCTGAACTAAACTGACAGGGCACACCATCTGAAACCTCTATGAAATGCCTGCAGAGGATCGGCAGACATTGCCTCTTAACAGACAAGCCCACATCGAGAGTGTCCTTGAAATTTCAAATATCAACAGAAGGAAGAATTTGGACAGGGTTCAACAATCAAAATAACAAATGATACTTAATTCAATTATTGGTTATTTTGATCCTCCATTTTATTTGATAAAAAAAATTCTCAGGAACCATGTTATCTTTTAAAAAAATAATACAACTTCCATTCTTTATTTTGATCAGTATAATCATTTTAAGCGGCTTTTTTTTTCCAATTTAATCATTGACTAAAAACCTGCCTTTTAAGTAATAACAAAGGCCAGCATTCATCATGAGACAGAACAGAGTCCAATGTGGGCTCATTAAGATAATACTAAGTAACTACATTTCCGAATTACGTTAGTCAAATATTACTACTGATGTAAGCACTATTTTGTGTTATGCAAGATGTGGTATGAACCCTAGGGCTAACAATAAATACAGAAATCCACCACTTAGTTCCATCGTGATCATAGGAAATAAGGGTAAGAAACTAGCCTGATATTCATTTATGACTTTTCCCAGCCCTAATTATTTGACTGGTATAATTTCAAACCTGAAGACAGGAGAAAAGAATGGGAGACAGTGTAGGCTTGTCCAGTGGGCAGAGAAGGGTTCTGGGAAGACTGGGTGCCAGGATTCCTGGATTCTATTCCTAGCTCCACCACTGACTTGGTATTTGCCCTTGGGCATGTTTTTAAACCCCTCTGGGACTCAGTCTGTAAATTGTGTACAATAATAATACTGTCCTACCTCAGAGGAGCTCGATTGATTAATTATTGTAAAGTGCTTGGAGAGCCTCAGATGAAAAGCTCTAGAGAGTGTGGGTAACTAAATTTAGCGTAAATATATTGCAAAGATGGTACTGTTATGTAATGGCTTTCCCCTGAGGATTACCATAATGTAATCATTTTCTATGATTCCTTTCCCCACACTGGGGAGTGTGGTTGGCAAAAAGGACATAGTTGGGAATAAACTGCTGGTTATTGCAGTAGGGATTATAGGTCTGTCACAAACAGGTACATGCTATTGTTAATAAGGCAGCATACTAGTCAGTAATAGCAAAACTGTGGGGTATGATGTGAAGCATACTGGCAACCAGTCTTCAAGTGGGTAAGGAATATTGAATAGTGATTAAAGAGCCTACGAAATATTGTTTTTCCTTTGTTCAAATATTGCATTATGTTTCGTTCTTTTGGGGGGAGAGAGTGAAAGATGAGGGAATGAATACAAAATACCTAAGTACATTACAATCAAAAGATAACATATGAATGATACACTACATCAAAAGGATAAGAGAATAAAGAGTACATCATAGAAAATAGAGTAGGAGCAAATAAATGTAACGCAGCCAATGTATGGTATATATAAAATAGTAAAACAACTAGGGAATAACACAATTAAAAACAGTCAGGATGAAGAACAATTATATTGTAAAGGTTTATTACATTCCCTGTAAATGACCATAAAACATAAGCTGCTGGTTAATAGAATGCTAGTAACATGAAGCATTGGGTGGGAAAGGGGGAGAATGGAGTATATTTTATTTGAAATGTCTTAAAGGGTTGAAAAAACATGATGGTCTAGTCAGAGGTAGATCAACTCCTCCCATGCCCACGCCCTTCGGTTTACTGAACATTCAGATCAAGTTAAGCTTTGTGTACATAAATGTGTGTTTCCAAAGATGATTTCTTTATCAAACCTGGATTTGCTGGCTTATTATACAGTGCCAGTGCTGCAGATACTCTTTTTTCCACCCAAACCTTTTATCTGTAAGCTTGCAGGAACCGTTTCTCTTCAACTTTTAAAGCAAAATAATGTAATTTGCTGTTCCAAAGCAGGCATGGCAGTTAAGGAGATTTAAGGACTACATTTTAGGTAAGTAATCTCTATTACGTGACCCTGTGATCAGTGGTATTTTAAAGCCTAGGCTGCAATTCCCATGCTAGGGAAAATTTCTGGCTGTATAAACTGTTACTTGTGGACTCCTTCCCCTGGAAAATCAAAATAATTTGGTTGCTCATCTTATATGTATTGAGTGATTAAACTAGGGTTACTCAGCAACAAAGTAGATCTAAAATTTGATGCAAAATATAGAGCAGCAGCAATATTTCACAAAAAAAATAGATTAGAAAAAAATAATGACCAGATTCACCTATTTCTGGTTTAATGTAATCATCTCATAGTATGCTAAGATATATTCTAGATTTCATCTTTTCACAAAATTTGGGATACAGCCTATTTCTCCATACTTAAAAGCAGCAAAATGAAAAATTACAAATAGAGAATGGAGGGACGTATATTTATCTGCACGAGTAGTTTTTACAATGTGTTCTCAGTTGCTCATAAATTGACAGCAAACAAATTAATAGTTCACTTGCTTAAAAGACCTGCATTAAAGGTATTGTTTTATTTTAAAAGTGTTTCATTCAAAAAGAACAGCTGACTGGGATACACTATGAGCATGCATAATATTTTCAGAATACTCTGTCAGTTTATGGCAGCATAAATATGGATGGAGGATCCTGGGGAACAAAAGCACATGGAAGAACAGAAAGAAGTGCTGCAAAGTAGCCATAACTTAATTTAGAGGAAATTGTAAAGGGCCAGCACTGTCTCCAAAGTCTATTGAGGGCATCTGAAATGTCATCTGATGCAGGTGGTTTTTCTGGACACCCTCTGCCCACTTCAAGAGGTTCTCTGTCAGTGGAACTCCTATGGAGTCCCAGAAGGACTTAGAGTTAGCTTGCCTCTGTAAGAATCCCAACAGTGGCAGAAATATCTCCTATTCTCTGCAGGACTGAATCTCCCTTGAGTGCAATGGGCTTAGTGGTACAAAAGAATATACATTATATTTCCTTATACAAGTTTGCTGATTTATTCTGAAGTAGAAACCATCAAGATCTTTAACAACATACAAGACTGTGGTGTGCATAGCTAGGACTGTGGGGTTGTTGGGGTTTTTTTTCCTTCATATGGCACCTGTGAACTGGAAAAAAAAGTTTTCTTGCATATTTGGTAGGGGGATTCTAGAATACAGAATAATGGAATCATAGAAATGTAGGGCTGGAAGGGACCTCAAGTGGTCATCTAGTCCATTCCCTTGCACTGAGGCAGGACAAAGTATACCTAGACCACCCTGACAGGTGTTTGTATAACCTGTCTTTAAAAAGCTCCAGTGATAGGTATTCCACAACCTCCCTTGGTAACCTATTTCAGTACTTAATATCCTTAACTAATTAGAAATTTTTTCCTAATATCTAATTGAAATCTCCCTTGCTGCAGATTAAGCCAACTACTTCTTGTCCTACCTTCAGCGGGCATGGAGAACAATTGATCACCATCCTCTTTATAACAGCCCTTAACATATTTGACAACTCATCAGGTCCCCCTTCAGTTTTTTTTTCTCAAGACTAAACATTTTTTTTAACCTTTCCTCATGGGTCAGGTTTTCTCATCCTTTTGTTGCAGAATGGAAATTTCTGCTCTCACTCACATGAAGATTGTATATTTGTTCTTCCTTTCTCTGTTTTCCTTAATACAAAATAAATCATATATAGTTAAGGTGAGATTTTCAAAAGTGCATTGGCCTGGCCTCTGTCCCCACTGAAATTGGTGGCAAAACTCCCTTGAAAGGAGAGCAAAGTTAAGTGCTGGAATTGACCTACGATTCGTTCTTTGTGTATGGAAAATATAAATGAAATGTCTAGCTGAGCTGTCCCCAACACTCTTACTTTGTGCTTTAGTTGGACACCCTCGACAGATGCCTCATTCAGTATATAGATTAATATCCTCTCTGCAAAATCATGGAATATGTGTCCTTAATTACATAATACAGATACAGGTAAGGAGCATGCATTTAGTAAGGCTGCTTAGATATACTACTGGCATATAGAACGAGGAGTACTTGTGGCACCTTAGAGACTAACACATTTATTTGAGCATAAGCTTTCGTGGGCTAAAACTCACTTCATCAGATGCATACAGTGAAAAATACAGTAGGAAGATATGTATACACAGAGGACATGAAAAAAATGGGTGTTGCCATACTAACTATAACGAGAGTAATCAGTTAAGGTAGGCTATTATCAGCAGGAGGAAAAAAATGTTTGTAGTGATAATCAGGATGGCCCATTTCCAACAATTGACAAGAAGGTGTGAGTAGCAGTAGGGGGGAAAATAGCATGGGGAAATAGGTTTTACTTTGTGTAATGACTCATCCAATCCCAGTCTTTCTTCAAGCCTAATTTAATGGTGTAAAGTTTGCAAATTAATTCCAATTCTGCAGTTTCTCATTGGAGTCTGTTTTTGAAGTTTTTTTGTTGGAGCATTGCGACTTTGAGGTCTGTAATCGAGTGACCAGAGAGGTTGAAGTGTTCTCCAACTGGTTTTTGAATGTTATAATTCTTGATGTCTGATTTATGTCCATTTATTCTTTTGCGTAGAGACTGTCCAGTGTGGCCAATTTACATGGCAGAGGGGCATTGCTGGCACATGATGGCATATATCACATTGGTAGATGTGCAGGTGAACGAGCCTCTGATAGATGTGGCTGATGAGATTAGGTCCTATGATGGTGTCCCCTGAATAGATATGTGGACAGAGCTGGCAATGGGCTTTGTTGCAAGGATAGGTTCTTGGGTTAGTGTTTTTGTTGTTTGGGGTATGGTTGCTGGTGAGTATTTGCTTCAGGTTCAGGGGGCAGATGTCTGTAAGCGAGGACTGGCCTGTCTCCCAAGATCTGTGAGAGTAAGGGATCGTCCTTTAGGATAGGTTGTAGATCCTTGATGATGCGCTGGAGAAGTTTTAGTTGGGAGCTGAAGGTGACAGCTAGTGGTGTTCTTTTACTTTCTTTGTTGGGCCTGTCCTGTAGTAGGCAGGGGCGGCTCTAGGAATTTCGCCGCCCCAAGCATGGCAGCACGCCGCGGGGGGCGCTCTGGCAGTCGCCGGTCCCGCGGCTCCGGTGGACCTCCTGCAGACGTGCCTGCGGAGGGTCCGCTGGTCCCGCGGCCCTGGTGAAGCATCCGCAGGCATGCCTGCGGGAGGTCCACCGGAGCCGCCTGCCGCCCTCCCGGCGACAGGCAGAGCGCCCCCCGTGGCATGCCGCCCCAAGCACGTGCTTGGCGCGCTGGGGTCTGGAGCCGCCCCTGGTAGTAGGTGACTTCTGGGTACTCTTCTGGCTCTGCCAATCTGTTTCTTTATTTCAGCAGGTGGGTACTGTAGTTGTAAGAATGCTTGATAGATATCTTGTAGGTGTTTGTCTCTGTCTAAGGGGTTGGAGCAAATGCAGTTGTATCTTAGAGCTTGGTTGTAGACAATGGACCATGTGGTGTGGTCTGGATGAAAGCTGGAGGCATGTACGTAAGTATAGCGATCAGTAGATTTCCAGTATAGGGTGGTGTTTATGTGACCATCACTTATTAGCACTGTAGTGTCCAGGAAGTGGATCTCTTATCATAGAATCAATAGAATCTCAGGGTTGGAAGGGACCTCAGGAGGTCATCTAGTCCAACCCCCTGCTCAAAGCAGGACCAAACCCAACTAAATCATCCCAGCCAGGGCTTTGTCAAGCCTGACCTTAAAAACCTCTAAGGAAGGAGATTCCACCACCTCCCTAGGTAACCCATTCCAGTTCTTCACCACCCTACTAGTGAAAAAGTTTTTCCTAATATCCAACTTAAACCTCCCCCTCTGCAACTTGAGACCATTACTCCTTGTTCTGTCATCTTCTACCACTGAGAACAGTCTAGATCCATCCTCTTTGGACCCCCCTTTCAGGTAGTTGAAAGCAGCTATCAAATCCCCCCTCATTCTTCTCTTCTGCAGGCTAAACAATCCCAGTTCCCTCAGCCTCTCCTCATAAGTCATGTGTTCCAGCCCCCTAATCATTTTTGTTGCCCTCCGCTGGACTCTCTCCAATTTATCCACATCCTTCTTGTAGTGTGGGGCCCAAAACTGGACACAGTACTCCAGATGAGGCCTCACCAGTGCTGAATAGAGGGGAATGATCACATCCCTCGATCTGCTGGAAATGCCCCTACTTATACAACCCAAAATGCCATTAGCCTTCTTGGCAACAAGGGAACACTGTTGACTCATATTCAGCTTTTCTTCCACCGTAACCCCTAGGTCCTTTTCTGCAGAACTGCTGCCCAGCCATTCGGTCCCCAGCCTGTAGCAGTGCATGGGATTCTTCCGTCCTAAGTGCAGGACTCTGCACTTGTCCTTGTTGAACCTCATCATATTTCTTTTGGCCCAATCCTCTAATTTGTCTTGTGTGGACTGGTCCAGGCTGAGGTTGATGGTGGGATGGAAATTGTTGAAATCATGGTGGAATTCCTCAAGGGCTTCTTTTCCATGGGTCCAGAGGATAAAGATGTCATCAATGTAGCATAAGTAGAGTAGGGGCATTAGAAGACAAGAGCTGAGGAAGTGTTGTTCTAAGTCAGACATAAAAATGTTGGCATTGATGATCACTTCTAAAGTTTTTCTCCTCTGCTGATAATAGCATCTCTTAATTAAATTAGCCTCTTACAGTTGGTATGGGTACTTCCACCTTTTCATGTTCTCTGTATGTATAAATATCTTCTTACTGTATGTTCCATTCTATGCATCCAATGAAGTGGGCTATAGCCCAAGAAAGCTTATGCTCAAATAAATTCATTAGTCTCTAAGGTGTCACAAGTACTCCTGTTCTTTTTGCTGATACAGACTAACACGGCTGCTACTCTGAAACCTGTCACTATGTATACCGTATATTTGTATTTCAATAAGTGCATACTCTTGAGAATTACATCTTTAACTGTTATGAAAAAGTCAAGTGCTATCAATGAAGACACTAAAGAGGGAAAGATGTGAAGAGTAATTTATATTTCTACTTTAGTACCACTGAGCCGGCGGAAAGCAGATCGGGGGGGGTGGGAGAAGCAGAGGAGTCATGATGCTATCTCCTGGATGTCATCATCAACACAGGTGACTCAAAGGCAGCAGGAATTTTTAAAAGTGAATCTTTACACAGATGTTACCTACGTGTTTTCTAAAAAATAAACAAACAAAAATTTAAAAAATGCACATCTCATTTCACAGAGCATGAGCAATATGATGAAGCCTCATGCATACAAAAACATGAATTATTGCTCCCCTAATCTGGGTAAAAATGGCAGTTTTATGGTTAGTCTGACCATCCTGTGCACCCAGATATTCTGAGACACTCCAAATAAATACATGCACATTTCATTTTCAGGATCCAGAGTACAAAACGTGGTGAAAATAAAATGCCTGTCTGGGCATACTACTTGTTTTTCAATGGAGTAATATACTGAGCAGCAGCAGGTAAATCAGGTAATAAGCAGAGTGGATGATTGGATTTACAGCTTCTCTTGTTTGTGTAAAGCATTTTTTCCATCTATGTTTGTGTGAAGGATGTGGAATTGGTCAGTAATTGTTGAGGAATACTTATGTTCTATATATTTGGTCTGTTGTAAGGGCATTACTGAATGAAAACATGAAGCTAATTTAACAAGAGGCTGACTGGAGGTAAGAGACCAATGGCTTCAGATAGCCAGTCATTGGCCAACATCTAAGAGACAATGCAGGAGCCATTCACTCTGAGGTCCTCCCTCCAACACCCTATTGAACTCACCCGATTAGCTTGTCAAGGGGTCGGGTCCCAGGTTGTAACCACAGGAGAAACAAAAATCTTGGAAACCCAAGTCAAAGGGCTTCTGGGGGGGGATAAAAATAACACTCTAGTAGGAGGGAGCAGTTGTTGAGAAAGAAAAGTGTTAACCTCTTTCTGATTTTTGCTTTTCCGAGAGTTTGCAGATTATTTAGCCTAATATAATCATTTTCTCAATATCCCCTTCAAAGAAGAATATTTTTCCTTTTGATGATGGAAACAGTTGCACAGCCTCCAGTTATAATCTCATAAAATTTCACAAGCTACAAAATATTGAAGTTAGTCAGCACTTGGAAGACCTCCTGGGTGAAATCCAGAGTGCCCCAGGATTGGTGCTCATTATTTGCTAGGTTACACTCTTAACTCTGAGTCAGTACAGAATCAGGGCTCTAGGCATGACATGAAGGAGCACGATGCTGTTGGAGGTGCTGTTTCCTTACTGAAGCCTAAAACCAAGGCCCTAATTACTAATATTTCTCATAGAAGTAGAGATGTTAACCACATTGTCCTGGCTGGATTCCAACCCGGGAAGTTACATTATGGATATGGGCTGCAACAGCAGCCACAGTGGTCCCCCACACTCCCTTTTGTGTGGTGTGTTCTGGTCAGTACACATAATGACAGATCCTATCCTTCCTCACTTGACATGGTACTAATCACCACAGTTCTTCACAGTCTGTGTGAGGAACAGCCTCCCCTCAGTATTTTACGGATATACAGAGACCCCAGATAGTCAGTCTAAAAATGAGAGGAGGAAAAGCCTCCACAGGGCCTCTATTCCATATCTCCCCCTCATCCCATATGGGTGAGTGGGGAATAGGCAAAACATTGGCACCACTATGTCCAATATACTAGCCGGCAGAAATGAGCTTCCACAGACTAATGGGTGACTTCCCACTGTGACTCTAAGAGCCACAATACTTTCCCTGGACTGTTCTTGGAACAGTGCATTTCCTTGTAGTTTCTTACAATGGGTTAGGCGCAATCTCTTATTTTAGCCCTGAATTAGCAAGAAAATTCGGAAATACCAGAAAACACTATAAAGCTGTATTTGACAATATGCAGACTATACAAACAGAAATGGACAGCTGTAAAGCTCTCTGGTGTCCTGGGTCAGGTCAATGGATTTTTTATATTGTAAAATCAGATTTCTGGAGAACAAAAGCAAAACCTGTAATTTGAGATTATTAGCCCTAGTTGAAGAGGCCAGAGGAGAGCCCTCATGTAAAAATATCCCATACTCACTGGAAATTATGTTGGATAAAAATATTGAACCTTCTATAAATGATAAAAGCTTTCTATGCAACTTTAAAATGCATTGATATCATGAAAGTCAGATGAATCAGCAGTTAAAATATATTACCTTGCCACAGAGGCAATATCTTTGAGTTTGATTGCATGAAATTATTGGGTTGTCTCATAAGTCTGTATAAAATTGATATATTTTTCAGGTTAAATTCACATATTCACACAGATATTGCCCCAGGCTACTGAAGGCCGATGACTATTACTGCCAAAAAATGTGTTTACAAGAATATTTTATGAAAAGTAATCACAAAGGAGGTGTAAATACAGTTGTAAGCAGAGTCTGAATGAGCTCTCCCCTGACATGGTGATGAACTGTGGAAGAGGACTTCAGGAGCTGATCTCATTTGCATAGAATCATAGAATATCAGGATTGGAAGGGACCTCAGGAGGTCATCTAGTCCAACCCCTTGCTCAAAGCAGGACCAATCCCCAACTAAATCATCCCAGCCAGGGCTTTGTCAAGCCTGTCCTTAAAAACCTCTAAGGAAGGAGATTCCACCACCTCCCTAAATAACCCATTCCAGTGCTTCACCACCCTCCTAGTGAAAAAGTTTTTCCTAATATCCAACCTAAACCTCCCCCACTGCAACTTGAGACGATTACTCCTTGTTCTGTCATCAGGTACCACTGAGAACAGTCTAGATCCATCCTCTTTGGACAGGGGCGGCTCCAGACCCCAACCCGCCAAGAGCGTGCTTGGGGTGGCATGCCACGGGGGGCACTCTGCCGGTCGCCGGGAGGGTGGCAGGCGGCTCCGGTGGACCTCCCGCAGGCGTGCTTGCGGAGGGTCCGGTGGAGCCGTGGGACGAGCAGACGCTCCGCAGGCACGCCTGCGGGAGGTCCACCGGAGCCACGGGACCGGCAACCGGCGACCGGCAGAGCGCCTCCCGCGGCATGCCGTCCTGCTTGGGGCAGTGAAATGTCTAGAGCCACCCCTGTCTTTGGAACCCTCTTTCAGGTAGTTGAAAGCAGCTATCAAATCCCCCCTCATTCTTCTCTTCTGCAGACTAAACAATCCTAGTTCCCTCAGCCTCTCCTCATAAGTCATGTGCTCCAGCCCCCTCATCATTCTTGTTGCCCTCTGCTGAACTTCCTCCAATTTTTCCTCATCCTTCTTGTAGTGTGGGGCCCAAAACTGGACACAGTACTCCAGATGAGGCCTCACCAATGTCGAATAGAGTCCCTCAATCTGCTGGCAATGCCCCTACTTATACAGCCCAAAATGCGTTAGCCTTCTTAGCAACAAGGGCACATTGTTGACTCATATCCTGCTTCTCGTCAACTGTAACCCCCAAGTACTTTTCTGCAGAATTGCTGCCTAGCCATTTGGTCCCTAGTCTGTAACAGTGAATGGGATTCTTCCATCCTAAGTGCAGGATTCTGCACTTGTCCTTGTTGAACTTCATCAGGTTTCTTTTGTCCCAATCCTCTAATTTGTCCAGGTCCCTCTGTATCTTATCCCTACCCTCCAGCATATCTACCACTACTCCCAGTTTAGTGTCATCTGCAAACTTGCTGAGAGTACAGTCCATGCCATCCTCCAGATCAGTAATGAAGATATTGTACAAAACCGGCCCCAGGACCGACCCTTGGGGCACTCCGCTTGAAACCGGCTGCCAACTAAACATGGAGCCGTTGATCACTACCCGTTGAGCCCGACGATCTAGCCAGCTTTCTATCCACCTTATAGTCCATTCATCCAGCCGATACTTCTTTAACTTGCTGGCAAGACTACTGTGGGAGATCGTATCAAAAGCTTTGCTAAAGTCAAGGAATAACACATCCACTGCTTTCCCCTCATCTCCTCATAGAAGGCAATTAGGTTAGTCAGGCATGACTTGCCCTTGGTGAATCCATGCTGACTGTTCCTGATCACTTTCCTCTCCTCTAAGTGCTTCAGAATTGATTCCTTGAGGACCTGCTCCATGATTTTTCCAGGGACTGAGGTGAGGCTGACTGGCCTCTAGTTCCCCGAATCCTCCTCCTTCCCTTTTTTTAAAGATGAACACTACATTAGCCTTTTTCCAGTCATCCAGGACCTCCCCCAATCGCCATGAGTTTTCAAAGATAATGGCCAATGGCTCTGCAATCACATCCGCCAACTCCTTTAGCACCCTCGGACGCAGTGCATCCGGCCCCATGGACTTGTGCTCGTCCAGTTTTTCTAAATAGTCCCAAACCACTTCTTTCTCCACAGAGGGCTGGTCACCTCTTCCCCATACTGTACTAACCAGTGCAGCAGTCTGGGAGCTGACTTTGTTCATGAAGACAGAGGCAAAAAAATCATTGAGTATATTAGCTTTTTCCACATCCTCTGTCACTAGGTTGCCTCCCTCATTCAGTAAGGGGCCCACACTTTCCTTGACTTTCTTCTTGTTGCTAACATACCTGAAGAAACCCTTCTTGTTACTCTTAACATCTCTTGCTAGATACAACTCCAAGTGTGATTTGGCCTTCCTGATTTCACTCCTGCATGCCTGAGCAATATTTTTATACTCCTCCCTGGTCATTTTTCCAATCTTCCACTTCTTGTAAGATTCTTTTTTGCATTTAAGATCAGCAAGGAGTTCACTGTTAAGCCAAGCTGGTCTCCTGCTGTATTTACTATTCTTTCTACACATCAGGATGGTTTTTTCCTGCAACCTCAATAAGAATTCTTTAAAATACAGCCAGCTCTCCTGGACTCCTTTCCCCCTAATGTTATTCTCCCAGGAGATCCTGCCCTCAAAGTCTGCTTTTCTGAAGTCCAGGGTCTGTATTCTGCTGCTCTCCATTCTTCCTTGTGTCAGGATCCTGAACTCGACCATCTCATGGTCCCCATCCACTTTTGGGGATCCTCCCAGGTTCCCATCCACGTTTGCTTCCCCTACTAATTCTTCCTGGTTTGTGAGCAGCAGGTCTAGAAGAGCTCTGCCCCTAATTGGTTCCTCCAGCACTTGCACCAGAAAATTGTCCCCTACACTTTCCAAAAGCTTCCTGGATTGTCTGTGTACCGCTGTATTGCTCTCCCAGCAGATATCAGGGTGATTAAAGTCTCCCATGAGAACCAGGGCCTGCAATCTAGTAACTTCTGCTAGTTGCCAAAAGAAAGCCTCGTCCACCTCATCCCCCTGGTCTGGTGGTCTATAGTAGACTCCCACCACGACATCACCCTTGTTGCTCATACTTTTAAACTTAATCCAGAGACTCTCAGGTTTTTCTGTAGTTTCATACCGGAGCTCTGAGCAGTCATACCTCTCTTACATACAATGCAACTCCCCCACCTTTTCTGCCCTGCCTGTCCTTCCTGAACAGTTTATATCCATCCATGACAGTACTCCAGTCATGTGAGTTATCTCAAGTCTCGGTTATTCCAATCACATCATAGTTTCTTGACTGTGCCAGGACTTCCAGTTCTCCCTGCTTGTTTCCCAGGCTTCTTGTATTTGTGTATAGGCACTTAAGATAACTTGCTGATTGTCCCTCTTTCTCAGTCTGAGACAGGAGTCCTCCCCTCTTGCACTCTTCTGCTCGTGCTTCCTTCCATTTCCCCACTTACCTCAGGGCTTTGGTCTCCTTCCCCCGGTGAACTTAGTTTAAAGCCCTCCTCACTAGGTTAGCCAGCCTGCTTGCGAAGATGCTCTTCCCTCTCTTCGTTAGGTAGAGCCCATCTCTACCTAGCACTCCTCCTTCTTGGAACACCATCTCATGGTCGAAGAATCCAAAGCCTTCTCTCCAACACCACCTGCGTAGCCATTTGTTGACTTCCACAATTCGATGGTCTCTACCCAGGCCTTTTCCCTGCACAGTGAGGATGGACAAGAATACCCACCCTTCCTAGGTGCTCAGCATGATGGGATTGCTTGCCCAAATTATCACTTTTGGCTGGTTTTGGATCCCCAGTCTCCTTGTTATTGGGGCAGGAGTAATAAAGGCTAGTTATCCTTGTTGTGTGACTCGAGGGCAGCAAAACTGTACCTGGCATATCCCAATGGAGAGACTGACCCTCAACTAAACAGCACTTGCTAGGCAGGGGACATGGGTTCCAAAGCCCAGGGAGTTGAGAGATGGTGGAGATAGGTATTTATACCTGGTGGTGTGGGCCTGGCCTAGGGTTCTTAAACACTCTTTGACCCTTCCTCGCCACTATATAATAACAGAGCTAATTTAGACTCAATTGAGAGTCTTGTTATAGACTGCAAAGCTGAAATCACTGATACCTAGGCCTAAGTATTAGACCTGCTTTGGTACAGTGTCTCTGATACAAGAGACTGCCCAGTATGCACCAGCAGTGAGGTTCCCCAACTAACAGCTGAAATCAGTGAGAGCTCTGTTAAGTGGGGGACCCTGAAAACATCTTGGCGCAGCTGGCGGAGAGATGCCATCAGCAGGACAGAGAGGTGCAGTCAGCAGGGCGGCTGATGAAGAGTGAGTGCCTGAGCAGCAGAGCGAGTAATGTACCTCCTTATCACCCCCAGTCCACCCAGGGTGGGAGGTGAACGCTGCAGATGCACCTCTGAACTCTGGGTCTGCACTGTCCAAGGACAGCAACTGTGAGTGGGGTGCAGAGAAGGGACGGGCACATCAAAGGGACTTTCGGGTTGCTGGATTTAAGAACCTGAGGGGAGAAGGACACTGCCCAACTTACTTGGTGGTGGGTCTTTTGCTCATGGTTTATGAGCAAACCCTGTTTGCAGTTTATAAGCAAACCCTGTTTGCAGTGTTTCCCCAAATTAATACCGCATCATTTCCCTCCTTTTATTAAAAGTTTTTTGCTACACTCAGACTCTGTGCTTGCAAGAGGGGAAGTATTGCCTCTTAGAGGCGCCCAGTGGGTGGTGTGTAATTGTCCCAGGTCACTGAGTGGGGGCTCAAGCTAGTTTTGTGTTGTATTGTTGAAAAGAAAGCCCTAGATACTGAACCCGGCCCTTGTTGCTGCCAACTCTGACTGGCAGAAGGGTTACACAGTTTAAACACATTTATTAAAAATCTGAATAAATATTTCTTCAAAATTGTTTGCAATCTCTGCCTTGCTGTAATGCAGATCTAAAACAGACATTTCAATTAAAAAAATCTTACAAATTCTTGTTATTAAGAGTTTCATTACAACATACATTTCATTCTTTTAAATGTCCATAGACTTCAAATTACTCAAATGCATTCTAATATAGCATGCTTAGATTTTTATAATTAATATAGAAAAATACAAGCAACAACCAGCAACGTACAGAATGTAAACCAGATAATAACTCTGCAATGACTAACTACAACTACATCCTTGTCAACTTCCCTGTAGTAAGGAAATCAATAGAGAGTTCATGAAAATAAATGCAAAAAGGAATGCAGAAGAAAAATGATTCTTTTGCCTTCTGGATCAGGGTTCATGCTGAGTAATAGTCTTATTGTCAGGAATTACCTTAGAACTTTAGAGAGAGAACGTGAGTGAGGTAACATCTTTTCTCTCTCTACTATCCTGGGACCAAGATGACTAACACTGAAAACAACTTAGAAATCTAGGTTGATGCAACACCAAGTTCAACATTAAAAAATCAAAGGTTGGCAAGAAGATTGTTTGAAAAAAATACTTAAGTCTTATTTCAGGTTATACAAAAAGGTTTCAAGGTTTCTGAGGTAGGACACAGAATATAGACTAGGACCATATTTATCTGTGCTTAGTTAACAAATTCCTTTCTCTGAGTAATAAAGTCCACAGATTAGTTACAATGGGTACTTTGGCCTGATTGAAGCATAGGGACACAAAACAAACCTGTCAGTCACTGGCAGAGGGGAGTGACCCAACCATAAAGTTCCCTCCACAGTTAGGAAAATAGAGTACCCTAATTTACAGGTTGCATTAACTATTGAAGAAAAAGAACAGTTTCTGCTAATGCAGAGTATGGGAATAATTTCCCCTAACAGAATAAACTCAGATCTTTGGGTGTCAATTTCCATCTCTGTTTAGGGTGATTCCTTTGTCTCCAAGGTAGGCTAGATGCGTGGACTTAATTACATGAAGAAGTGAAATTTTTGGTTAGGCAGAGATATTTTTTCCTATTCTTCACTATGCTAAGGTCCACCGATCTGTTACAATGGGCTTTCCATAGCAGCATGCCTCCAGGGTGGAAAACAGGACCATACATTAATTATGGGCATCTGAAATGAGGTATACAAAAAATCCTCTCTTTTCCCCTAAGCAATGAGGGAGGGGAAGGCTTCTGCCAAAAATGGCATTGTCTAAAAATTAGATGACCAATAGGAGAATGTGATGAATTCATGTATCAATGGCCCATGGAAACCTAGCGGATCTCATTGCAGCAAAAATAACTTTGCTGCCCTGAGATTCAGAGCCTTAGCACTTGACAGATGGAAGAATATTTGTTTAATTTACTTTGGGAATGAGTGCTATAATGACTGTGAGAACTACTTGTCTATTTGTTTCAGCCAGTAGAAAGTCCTATTGGTTAACTTCTTTCTAGGGTCCATAAAAGTGTTAATCACTTCATCCAAATGTCCATTCTGAACTTGTCTGGTCCTGGATGGAGGGCTGGTTTTTGCAATAGTTGACCTCTTCTATGAGACCAAGAGAACTTCTGGGTATGGATAGTGTGAACTCTGGGTGACTGAACCACATCTCTGTATGAGATCAGCATTCCCAATAGTTCTCACAAAGAACTGGATTTTTATTTAAGAACATAAGAAAGGCCGTACCGGGTCAGACCAAAGGTCCATCTAGCCCAGTATCTGTCTACCGACAGTGGCCAATGCCAGGTGCCCCTGAGGGAGTGAATCTAACAGGCAATGATCAAGTGATCTCTCTCCTGCCATCCATCTCCATCCTCTGACGAACAGAGGCTAGGGACACCATTCTTATCCATCCTGGCTAATAGCCATTTATGGACTTAGCCACCATGAATTTATCCAGTCCCCTTTTAAACATTGTTATAGTCCTAGCCTTCACAACCTCCTCAGGTAAGGAGTTCCACAAGTTGACTTGAAGAAGAACTTCCTTTTATTTGTTTTAAACCTGCTGCCTATTAATTTCATTTGGTGACCCCTAGTTCTTGTATTATGGGAATAAGTAAATAACTTTTCCTTATCCACTTTCTCAACATCACTCATGATTTTATATACCTCTATCATGTCCCCCCTTAGTCTTCTCTTTTCCAAACTGAAGAGTCCTAGCCTCTTTAATCTTTCCTCATATGGGACCCTCTCTAAACCCCTAATCATTTTAGTTGCTCTTTTCTGAACCTTTTCTAGTGCTAGAATATCTTTTTGAGGTGAGGAGACCACATCTGTACACAGTATTCGAGATGTGGGCGTACCATGGATTTATATAAGGGCAATAATATATTCTCAGTCTTATTCTCTATCCCCTTTTAATGATTCCTAACATCCTGTTTGCCATCTTCAGAGAACTATCCACGATAACTCCAAGATCTTTTTCCTGACTCGTTGTAGCTAAATTAGCCCCCATCATGTTGTATGTATAGTTGGGGTTATTTTTTCCAATGTGCATTACTTTACATTTATCCACATTAAATTTCATTTGCCATTTTGTTGCCCAATCACTTAGTTTTGTGAGATCTTTTGAAGTTCTTCACAATCTGCTTTGGTCTTAACTATCTTGAGTAGTTTAGTATCATCTGCAAACTTTGCCACCTCACTGTTTACCCTTTCTCCAGATCATTTATGAATAAATTGAATAGGATTGGTCCTAGGACTGACCCTTGGGGAACACCACTAGTTACCCCTCTCCATTCTGAGAATTTACCATTAATTCCTACCCTTTGTTCCCTGTCCTTTAACCAGTTCTCAATCTATGAAAGGACCTTTCCTGTTATCCCCTGACCGCTTAATTTACGTAGAGCCTTTGGTGAGGGACCTTGTCAAAGGCTTTCTGGAAATCTAAGTACACTATGTCCACCGGATCCCCTTGTCCACATGTTTGTTGACCCTTCAAAGAACTCTAATAGATTAGTAAGACACGATTTCCTTTACAGAAACCATGTTGACTATTGCTCCTGAGTTTATGTTTTTCTATGTGTCTGACAATTTTATTCTTTACTATTGTTTCAACTAATTTGTAGACTTACCGGTCTGTGATCACCCCTAGAGCCCTTTTTAAATATTGGCGTTACATTAGCTAACTTCCAGTCATTGGGTACTAAAGGACAGGTTACAAACCTTAGTTAATAGTTACATTTGAGTTCTTTCAGAACTCTTGGGTGAATGCCATCTGGTGTGACTTGTTAATGTTGAGTTTATCAATTAATTCCAAAACCTCCTCTAGTGACACTTCAATCTGTGACAGTTCCTCAGATTTGTCACCTACAAAAGCCAGCTCAGGTTTGGGAATCTCCTAACATCCTCAGCCGTGAAGACTGAAGCAAAGAATCCATTTAGTTTCTATGACTTTATCGTCTTTAAGCGCTCCTTTGAATTTTGATCATCAAGGGGCCCCACTGGTTGTTTAGCAGGCTTCCTGCTTCTGATGTACTTAAAAACATTTTGTTATTACCTTTGGAGTTTTTGGCTAGCCGTTCTTCAAACTCCTCTTTGGCTTTTCTTATTACACTCTTGCACTTAAGTTGGCAGTGTTTGTGCTCCTTTCTATTTGCCTCACTAGGATTTGACTTCCACTTTTTAAAGGAAGTCTTTTATCTCTCACTGCTTCTTTTACATGGTTGTTAAGCCACGGTGGCTCTTTTTTAGTTCTTTTACTGTTTTTCTTAATTTGGGGTATACATTGAAGTTGGGCCTCTATTATGGTGTCTTTAAAAGGGCCGGATTTCACTTTAGTCACTGTACCTTTTAACTTTTGTCTAACTAACCCCCTCATTTTTGTATAGTTCCCCCTTTTGAAATTAAAGGCCACAGTGTTGGGCAGTTGAGATGTTCTTCCCACCACAGGGATGTTGAATGCTATTGTATTATGGTCACTATTTCCAAGCGGTCCTGCTATAGTTACCTCTTGGACTAGCTCCTGCGCTCCACTCAGGATTAAATCTAGAGTCGCCTCTCCCCTTGTGGGTTCCCGTACCAGCTGCTCCATGAAGCAGTCATTTAAAGTATCGAGAAATTTTATCTCTGCATTTCGTCCTGAAGTGAAATGTTCCCAGTCAATATGGGGATAATTGAAATCCCCCACTATTATTGGGTTCTTAATTTTGATAGCCTCTCTAATTTCCCTTAGCATTTCATCATCACTATTACTGTCCTGGTCAGGTGGTCGATAATAGATCCCTACTGTTATATTTTTACTAGAGCATGAAATTTCTATCCATAGAGACTCTATGGAACCTGTGGATTCACTTAAGATTTTTACTTCATTTGAATCTACACTTTCTTTAACATATAGTGCCACTCCTCCCCCCGCACGGCCTGTTCTGTCCTTCCGATATATTTTGTACCCCAGAATGATTGTGTCCCATTGATTGCTCTCAGTCCACCAGGTTTCTGTGATGCCTATTATATCTATATCCTCCTTTATCACAAGGCACTCTAGTTCACCCATCTTATTATTTAGACTTCTGGCATTTGTGTACAAGCACTTAAAAAACTTGTCCCTGTTTATTAGCCTGCCTTTTTCTGATGTGCCAGATTCTTTTTTATGTGACTGTTTATCATCTGATCCGGCCCTTACATTATACTTCTCATTCCTCTGCTCCCGACTATAACCTGGAGATTCTCTATCATCAGACTCTCTCCTAAGAGAAGTCTGTGTCCGATCCACACGCTCCTCAGCAGCAGTCGGCTTTCCCCCATCTCCTAGTTTAAAAACTGCTCTACAATCTTTTTAATGTTTAGTGCCAGCAGTCTGGTTCCACTTTGGTTTAGGTGGAGCCCATCTCTCCTGTATAGGCTCCTCCCATCCCAGAAGTTTCCCCAGTTCCTAATGAACGTGAACCCCTCCTCTCTACACCATCGTCTCATCCACGCATTGAGACTCTGAAGCTCTGCCTGCCTACCTGGCCCTTGGAACCGGGAGCATTTCTGAAAATGCCACCATAGACGTCCTGGATTTCAGTCTCTTCCCTAGCAGCCTAAATTTGGCTTCCAGGACATCTCTCCTACCCTTCCCTATGTCATTGGTACCTACATGTACCACGACCACTGGCTCCTCCCCAGCACTACACATAAGTCTATCTAGATGCCTCGAGAGATCCGCAACCTTCACACCAGGCAGGCAAGTCACCATACGGTTCTCCCGGTCATCACAGACCCAGCTATCTACATTTCTAATAATCGAATCTCCCATTACTAACACCTGCCTTTTCCTAGAAACTGGAGTTCCCTCCCCCAGAGAGGCAACCTCAGTGCGAGAGGCAACCCCAGCACCATCTGGAAGGAGGGTCCCAACTACGGGAAGGTTTCCCTCTGCTCCCATTGACTGCTCTACTTCCCTGGGCCCTTCTTCCTCCTCAACAGCACAGGAGCTGTCTAAGCGGAGGTGGGACAATTCTACAGTGTCCCGGAAAGCCTCATCAACATACCTCTCTGCCTCTCTCAGCTCCTCCAGTTCCGCCACCCTGGCCTCCAAAGTCCGTACATGGTCTCTGAGGGCCAGGAGACCGACTGCACACATCGCCACCCGCCAACAGGGCAGGTAATCATACATGCGACAGTCAGTGCAATAAACTGGATAGCCCCCACTCTGCTGCTGGGCTTCTGCCTGCATTGTCTCCTAGTTAGTGAAAGGGTGGTTTAAGGAAAGTAGTTTTGGAATGTAGTTTGGTTTATAGGTTTTAGGATTTTAGGGGGCCACAGGGAACCTTCTAAACTCCTGTTAGCAGCCCCTGTTTGCAAAGCTCCCTGGTCGCTTGTGCGCGGCTTTATAAAGCCCTGTGTTTCTTTATGGCCATGTTCAGTTAACATTCTCCTGAGATGAGATCTTGTACCTGATAGTTTCCACCTTCACCCCAGGCTGTCTTCCCTGGCACCACACTACTGTGTTTAGCATGAATCCAAGATACTGAAGGAACCATATTATTCTGTAAATTTGTTTGGTCTTTCTCTGTACTGAGCCCTAATCAGAAATCTTATCCAGAAAGGGAGAAGTGAATTTCCTGCTTACTTAAAGTCAAGATTAATATAATACTATGATCCTGAAAGAGACCCTGGGATCACTGGTCAGATTAAATGGCAATGATCAAAGTTGAAAAAACCCTGCACCCTACCATCCATATGCAAAGCAGGAGAAGAGTTTGTGGAATGATAAAATGGGAATGTGAAGCTAAGTCTACTTTAGGAACTTGTTCAGATGTTTCAGACCGAACCATTCTCTGTTTGTTCCTTATTCTCTGAGTCTAGAAATAGAATGGGGAGCAGCCCTTGAGAAGGAATAGGTTATATTCCTCTGATCTGAAGTAGATGTCTGGTTTAATTCACGTTCTGGCATTTCCATAGGCTGCTTGAGATTGGGGAAAAGCTATTCCCATAGCTGCATATAGCACCCCTCTGGACAATGTCCAGTGATCTCACTTTGACTAAAGCTGTAGATAGGCATTTGTTCCCAACTAAAAGAAGCTGGTACCAATCAGGGGGTTAATTCCATAAAGGGTTGGTTGGAAGTCATGCAGGTAACTCTGATGCACCTGAGGGCAGTTACTAACCTCACCTCAGCACCTGCCTTTGTTCCAGCTACCACTTGAAAAGTAGCCCCTTTTATTGTTTTACTCCAGGGACTGCTTCAACTTGCCACGTGATCTCTATACCCTTCCATAGTGTCTAATAGCAGCCAGAATTGTAAGTCTACTTTTTCCAATGCCTCTTAATAGCCTTAGTTTTCCATCAAATTTCCCACTTCAGTACTAAGAGCTAGGAACTGATATGCCTGAGCACCTGATTGCAGTGGAGATGGCCCCATATACTTGTGCAAAATAGATTTGTGTCCCACTATCTTTTTCAGGGACTGTCCTGATATTTACTTGTTTGTCCCGTGTCCTGACTGATGTTCGGTCAGGAGGCGAATTGTCACGATATTTTGCCCTCCGTCACACAGGCAGAGGGAGCTCACCGCCCCCCCCCGCCCCGCCCCAACTCCACCCCAGCCCGGCCCCGACTCCACCCCTCCCTCCCCCATTGGATCCCTCCCCAAATCCCCGCCCTGGCCCTGCCTCTTCCCCAAGCACGCCGCATTCCTCCTCCTCACCCCTCCCTCCCAGGCTTGCGCTAATCAGCTGTATGGTGGCTCAAGTGCTGGAGGGAGAGGAGAGAAGCAGGACACGGGAGGCGGAGGCAGAGCAAAGGTGAGCTGGTGCAGAGGGGGCAGGCGGGGCCAGGGCGGGGATTTGGGGAGGGATTTTTCCTATGCTCCGGCAGCGCTTGGGGGAGGGTTTTTTTGCCTTTGTTTTTGTTTTTTCCTCCGCTGGTGGCTCTTGGGGTTTTCTTCTTCTTTTTTTTTTTTTTTTGCTCTGCCGGCACCCCCCCGGCGTTGGTCTGATGCCACCTGAGTTTTCAAGCCCATTGGAGGAAGCTGAGGAAGGACAATGCAAACTGCTCCTCATGGTGTGATCATGAATCAACATACCAGGCTGGCCGAATCAGCTCCAGGCCCTATAGAAGAACAAGGGTAGAACACAGCTTGTGCCACGCATCTCCACAACAGATGAATTTACTGCTGGAGAAAGCCCAACACCCAAGGAGAGAATCAAGCCTCTTCTCTTTACCAGACAATTTTCTTCTAACTGTTCCCCTCCCATAAACACACTAAAAGGTAGCTTCTCATATTTTCTCTGCTCCGGCATTATTGGGAAGACTTCACATACACACTGCAACATTCTCCATTGAAAACAGTCCCTAAGGCTGATGTATGGCCCATTTATAGAAACACAAAAGTCAGTAAATAGCTTTCCCCACAAGTGAGTTTGCAGCCACACTAGGCCTATTGTAATAAAAGCAGATGCTACAAGTTTCCAATTGATTTTTTTTTTAAATGCTGACCATGACATTGTGGTTCAAGCATCTCTTTCACGGGAAATGCTACACATTGAAAAACAAGCAACAGGATGATGCAACAAAATACCTGTACTGAAGGAACAATGTTACATGCATATTGTCCACTTCTCGAGTATCATAATCAATGGGTCAATTTGCACTGACATAAATAGGAGCTTTGCCCCAGATCAAGGCTGCTATAATGAACAGAAGAATGCCCCTTTCATGGGAATTTACATGCAACATATGTGTAAGCAAGTGCTATATTAGCCATTATTATACATGTGAAACTTCTGTAACTGTATGCTATGCGTTATGACTTGTTATTCTATTTATTGTTTTTACTGCAAGCAGTTGCTTTGCAGACAGAATGGCAGTCCCACAACATTTTAATTTAATTTTGGATATGATATAACAAGACAGGCATAATATAGCATAAGGATAATGGGGCAAAGACAGACAAGGGTTTCACCAATGCAGTTACCAAGTGACTCAGTTAAGTGCAAGTCTTTGTGCCGCAACAGTTATTTCTGTAAATATCCAAAAATAAATACTATTGTTGACTTACTTCATAAGGGCTTCATGGGAAAGAGAGACTTTAAGGAGCGTGTGACAGGGTGTATAAACCCTGCACTGAGACTGAAGGGCTTAAAGAGCAATTCTTGGCCCAGACACACACACGGCCATACCTGCAGCACATGAGCCAGATGATGGTGGAGCTTAAGAAGAAGTCAGACAGGTCAGCCCCTTTCTGAGAAGGCAGAGAGAAGGACCTGCACTGGGATCTCCTGAGAAGGGAAATTGCAGCAGCTCCTCTGGGAAAAGAGGAACTTACCTGCTAGGCCCAATAGTCTGGTAATACCTTTTCTTCAGTACCTTTTGCTACAGAATGCAAAACTTGGACTATGGAGTGGGGGGAGGGGTAGGCACTGCCACAGGGAAGGCAGCTGTAAGTTGCTCTTGGATGCCTGGTCTTTGGCAACCCTCAGGTGGCCCTGAGCAAGAGGCTGGTGGAATGCAAGGACTCAGGCCTCTCTACCAAACCCCCCACCCCATTCCCCACACTGAGGAGGAACTGACCCCCTAACCAGTAGACGATGCTTCCATCGAGAACCAACCATCACAGAGTGATTTGAAAGAGAGGAAGGTGGTGGCTCCCATAATGTAAGATGACAGGTGTGATCATTTAAAGACTTCCTTATAAAAAGATTCCTTCTATTCCTTTTCTTAGAATATGCCAAACTGATTACCCATCTTTTCAGAATAAATGTGAAGCTCAATAAAAATACCACCTCAAATAAAAAGCAGATGAACTTCCTGTGACGGTGACAGACCAGGTGCCAACTCAACTGAACACTGGCCAATGCATAGCTGGAAACCAGTCTGGCTCATCTACATGTCAGCTTTGCTAAAACAGATGTTAAGTTTATAGAAATGTGTTTAGACTTTATGAAATGCTTGTAAATTGCATTGATCTCACTTATATCTGTATCCTATGTTATAAAATAATATTTAAGCATTTGCTCTGGAACTGTATAAGTGTTTGCTGTGAAACTGTAAAGCCCCACAGTCAGGAGAGAAACATTACCAAGAGTGAAATACTAGTCTGCCACAGGAGTGTTATTTCCTGCCCAACAAAAGAAAGTCCATAGAAACCAGACACGCCATTGTGGAACATCAGAGGACAAAACATCCAAGCGGGCACCAAGGTCCATTCACACAAAGTCAGGGGCCTAGGTTTTCTTTACTGCAATTGCTCTAATTCACTCAGACCTTTGTTACCTGACAATTCTGATAGACGATTAACGGGTTTTCCTAGGTTGCAGTAATTCAGGAGAAAACAGCTGTAAACAGCAATAAAAAGTCCCATGGCACCTTACAGACTAACAGATGTATTGGAGCATAAGCATGCGTCTGACGAAGTGGGTATTCACCCACGAAAGCTTATGCTCCAATACGTCTGTTAGTCTACAAGGTGCCACAGGACTCCTTGTTGCTGTTTACAGATCCAGACTAACACGGCTACCCCTCTGATACAAAACAGCTGTAGTTATCCATGTCCAAAATTTCTTGATATTTTCCAAATTTACAAAAAAATCCAGGCTGTAACCATCTTCTCTCCTGTTTTTCAGTTTATCTGTACTATATGTTTGTCAAAAGTATTGACTATCCACGAAACTATGTATAGTCCACTACCATGGTGGAGTTCAAGAAACTATGAGGGAAAGTATATTCAAGAGCTAAATTCAGCATATAGGGTCAGATTGAGATAGGCCCCTGCGTGGGAGGAGGGCAAAGTGTGGAAGGAGCCTGCACAGATGCCTAAAACAGTTGCAGCTCCTGCACGCCAGGAAGCACAGGGACTGCTCACTTAATGCACCCTTGGGGCACAGAGAATCCCAAAGGCAGAAGGAAAACGTGAGACCATCATTCCTCCATCTGCACTCGCCCACTAACCAAACTGGAGTGCAGCCTATCCAGCTCCTGTGCACTGGACTGTTTGGTCAGAGTTTGCGCCTCCTTCAGACACAGTGTCTCCCAAACTCCCTATGGGGTGGCACAGCTCTGCACCACTCTCTGCCGAGTGGATAAATTAGCCTGTTTGGTGGATACAGTACATAGCTTAGAAGCTTTGGATTTGACTGCGCCTAATATGCTGTATGGGTGCACAAGGGAGGGAAGAGAGAGGGCACAAGAAGCCACCTCCCCTTACTTTTTGCCCCTATGCAGAGGTTTGACACAAACTTAGTTCTTGAGTTCCTATCACACAGGGAATGGGGAACTCTAGTGGCTCTAGAAATCCCAAATGGGATAGATTCATGACCTTACACTTTACGCACCAACAATGGTGGCCCACGGATAGTGACGCTGCATCCTATTAAAGTGTACAACAAAGGCAATAGCATGAATTTCCCTAGTCCTTCCAGACATGTCTTGCCTGCCTGAGGCACAGTGCATCTTGGGTCTGATAAATTAGAGAGCCCCTCCATGCCTCGCTACTCAACACTGCCTTAAAGCCATAGCCCTGCATATACATGCCTGGGTATGTCCCAGGCCAAGCAAAGCCACAGCTATATGCAGCTTCTGACATGCTGCTTCCCAACATATTTCAAATTTCTTTAACCAGTTCTTAACAAATAAAAGTGGGACAGTCTTTGGCTTCGACTGGAGCAGAGCTGGGCCACTGCTGAGTGCTTTTGAAAATCCCACCCTAATAGCTTCCCAATGGATAGCCCTTCACAATGGTAATAGGTAAACTGCAAGAAGTGGCGGCTCTGGCTACACATACAAAACAACACAATACACATGTACATAAAGCTGTTTATTCAATAATAATCTCAGGGCTTTTCTCCACAAAGAATTACTGCACAGCAAGCCAGAGTATGAATCTACAGCCCACCATCTTGCTTTGCAGTAACTTGCTGTGTAGACATGCCCTCAATGTTTTTAAATAAACAAAACAAAACCATCTACTAAAAGCTGACTAAGCATTAACCAAAGAGCAGACTGAAAAAGATCAAGGTGTAAAAGATTCTAACTCTCTAATGCTCATTGAACACCATCTGAGTCAGCAGGAAACATTTAATTATAGCAATAACAGTTTTCCCAGATAAAACAGTAGGAAACATTTGGCATCACCCCATTAACAACTTATGACCCAATTCTGTAACTCTTATTTATCTTCAATAGGCTTTACTCACAAAAGCAGATTCAAGCATAACCATGAGGACTACTGAACGGGAGTAAACCAGGCTCCCAGATTTACTTGTTTTCTTCTCTTTCTGAGAGGACTTACTGTAAATTACGAGACTCTTTTCTAAAGAAAAGAGGAATTGCACGGAGACTGCTTTTTAAAAATAAAAACAATGCATTTAAAAATCAAAGATTTCTTATATGAACCAAGAGCATATTTTATTTAAAACTGATCTTTCAAATGCTTTTCCTTCTGATTACGCTGTACATCTTAAAGAATATCTACAGTATGTCTCACGCTTTGGATTTATGAACCCATTACATTTTGGCTTCACAGCAAACAATAACACAATAATTTCCTGTGACTATGATTGAAGCATCTGAAAAGCAGAAATCAAATTAGATCACATCACAAATACAACTGAAAACATCCAAGTCTAGCTCTTCATGATCATTTTATCTTTCAATCTTACAGTATTTGTGGCACGTAAAGAACAAAACAGCGCTGAGTGATTGAAATAGATGGGAGTAAATTAATAAAGCCACCACACAGAGTCAACATGTTAATGTGAGAAAAAGCTAATCTGATTTCCTTACCACTGTGCATGATAGTCTGCTAGTATTACAAGCATCCTCTCCCAACAGGAGAAATAGAATTTCATTAATACCTCATGATGGATATTAAAAATATAGTTAACAAGGAGAGAAAGCTAAGGCTCAAAATAGAATAGTTAGAATAAGGATTTCGATAATGCAGAATATATTCGGATATATTTAAGGGCCCAGAAACAGAAAGTGACCTAATTTGCACAATGTAATATATATATAGTACAAATGAAATACACTTTTTTGATATAATGCAAATAGATTATTTTTATACTTCAGAGTTACAGCAAATACTATATGCAAGTAACCTGTTTATTGGAATATTGTGGTGAGTTCATGGCAGATGTAAAATAAATAGCTGTGTGTAATGGGTGTTTATTTTTATTTTTAATTTCATTTTTTCTTTTAATATTTATTTTTGCCATAACATATTTCTGCTTTCCATCTCCTTTCTTTACTAATAAAACTGTGTAGCTGGAAATTAACTGGAAGCCAATGCATACTGTGGTGCACAGATCTCCTGCAGGAAACACTGGTAAGCAAGCAGGAAGACTAATTCTGAGTTAGTAGAAGTTTCTAAAGGGTTTTCAGATATAGCCCCAAGTAGAGTGCATTGCAGTAATCCAGTTTTGAAGTGACAAAGACATGGATCAACATGAGGAGGTCTGGCTCTTAACAGAAAGGTTCCCCTTAAAGATGTACAAGTAATTTTTATCTACTTCTGATAAATGAAAGCAGAGGGAGGACCACTAGATCCCACTCCTTACTAACAAAGCTGGGCAAATATCTGTCAAGAGAGCTGATCTCAACTCTATAGCCAATCAGCATCACATTTATCCAGGGCGGTCGCCTAGGACACTAACATTTGGGGGGTGGCGACCGCGCGGACGGATCTTCGGCCGCCTCTCTCGGGGGCGGCATTTTGGGGGTGGGACCTTCCGCCGCCTCTGTCGGGGGTGGCATTTTGGGGGCAGGACCTTCCACCACCTCTGTCGGGGGCGGCATTTCGGGGGCGGGACCTTCCGCCGCCTCCGTTGGGGTCGGCATTTCAGGGGAGGGACCTTCCACCACCTCTGTTGGGGGCGGCATTTTGGGGGCGGGACCTTCCGCCGCCTCCGTTGGGGGCGGCATTTTAGGGGAGGGACCTTTTGCCACCTAGGGCAGCAAAAAAGCTGGCAGCGCTCCTGCATTTATCTTATCTAGACTGAGCTTCAAAACACTCTTCATTCAGGCCCTAATTTCTATCAAATATCCAGAAAGCTGAGAAACTGAAAAGTCTGGTTTGGTTGAAAGGCACTGCAGTCCAAATTGCCTCATTATTGCCCCAAGTAGCCTTACATACACATTTCAAAGGAGTGGTTACAGAATAGAAACACGCTTAACCCTGAGGCCATGTCAAAAGCAGGAAAACAGGTCAGTGCTGTTGTGAAAAGGCCTAAGAATTTACAGGGCAAGAGCGCAATCAACAGGTACTACACTCTGAGATCTTTCAGAGGGAAAAGGATAGAGAAACTGAAACAGCACTCTGTTGACTCTCATTAAAGTCCACAAGGACCCCAATAAAACCTAGAAATCAATGGTATGTAAGGCAGTTAAACAGATCTTAAAAAAGAAAGAAAGAAAGAAACATCCCCACCCCCAAAAAATCAACCACACAAAAAATCAACATGTTTCTGACCATTTTTGTCTACCTCTAAAAGGAGGTCAACTAAAGACTCCAATGCAGAATGCAGTGAGTTCAGGAAAAATAAAGGCTTGAGCAAAATGCCAAACAATTCTCTGTTTCTGAGATGATAGATCACTGTCCACCATTAGCGAGATGCTGATTAACTCCAGCAATAATGAACTGTAAACAGGTGGAATTTGCATCCTGCTGTTAATCAAGTGCATACCTGGGCGTGCGCGCGCAAACGCACACACACACGCGCGCGCTTTCTGGTACAAACTTAAATAACTTAAATAACACCAAACAAAACCTAAGCATCAATCTAAGCTTTCTTTTGAATTTTGATGTTCTAACATTTTCCCTGTAGGATCTACATGTCCCTTCCTTTGTTGCTTCCATTTCAGAGACATATTTAGAGACCAGATATTTAAACCAAACACCAGAGTGAACAAGAAAACCAGCTTTACATCTCTACGAAGGACCCACCATCTCACACCCTATTACTGGACTCAGTGTCTGCCTATTCGATTTTAACTAGCCATGAGGGGCATATATACAAATCCTAGCTCATAGCATAAAGTTTGCCAAACACCTTAAGAGCCTCAGTGAGCACAAGTATCTGACACCAACGAACGAAGTCACATTTTCCTCTCCAAACCTAGAATGGTCACTATGAAAAGAGATCATCTGGTCCGAATGCAATCAAACTTATCTTTGAAGTTGATTAAAAAAACTCCACCAAAACTTGATCAGCAGCTTAAAATTGTCCAGACTTTTGACATTACATCTTTGGAGGTTTAAGTGGCCTCTGTTATTATTGAACGGTTGACACATGCAGCCTTCTAGCATAGTGCGGACCAAGTGTCTCCACCTGAAAGGCCTGAAAAATGAAGCTGATCTTTCCCAAAAAGAAAGTATTCGTATCCCTGTTTATGGAAAAAAGAGTAATGTCAGTGGAAGCTTATCTGCACTACAAGGGTACATGACATAAGGACCCAGAACAGCAAGGCAAAACAGTCAAGTGAGATCATGTAATCACTTCAAAGGGTCTCGATCTACTACATAAGAAACATAGGAATGGCCATACTGGGTCAGACCAAAGGTCCATCTAGCCCAGTATCCTGTGTTCCGACAGTGGCCAATGCCAGGTGCCCCAGAGGGAATGAACAGAACAGGTAATCATCAAGTGATCCTTTCCCTGTTGCCTATTCCCAGTTTCTGGGAAACAGAAAGACATTATAAACGTAGTTCCAAAGTGATTTGGTTTGTAGGGTAAAATACAGGTATGTGTCTGTGTAAATCCATATATAATCACAAATTCATTTGGTTGTGTGCACACAAGATTTTCTTGGTGTACAGTTACACAAGGATTACACATGATTAGGTGTGCAGATATTAAGAAAAGTGAGGCAGCAGGCATCCAGCACAGCTTGTCTGTGAGTAGACTAGGAATGTGTTTTCTTCCCCTCTGAAGTAGACACAGCTCAAGTTGAAGCTGCACTCAACTCCAACACTTCAAACAGCAGATGCCAAGGCTCGGACTGCAGCTGAATCCAGAAGTGCCAGCTTCCACAGAGCCATGAGCTTTTTAGGTCTTCGGGTGTTCTGTACTCTTTAAAATTCATTAAACAAAATGCAAAAATGCAAAAATTTTATTGCAACATTAAGATTGTGAATTTAAACAGAGTCTAGAAATCAAAAGCTCAGGTTATAAAAGCTGGCTAACTAACTCACATAGCACTTAACTAATGTCTGTATTAGGGAATACATTTAATAACCTAGAATCCAAAATATTACATATAAGACATATGCAACATGGATGAGCTAATGTTGCTATGATACTTTTCCTTTTGAATTTCTAGTGTAATTTATATCTATCATAAGGCCCATGTACACTGCCAGGGTGGTGTAACGTGGCCTTGGTGTAAATGAGAATTAGGCCCTGTTTGTTTAAAATTACAACTTTAGCCAAAACTTCTCCTTGCCTTACAGAACCACATGGACAAGAGCAGGGGGAGCAGGACAGTGCCAGCCATGCATGTCGTACAAGACCCATCCTCCTACAGGTGAAAAGCAAGGCACATCAGTGGGGCAAAGAAGGGATATGAGGGTATCAATGCTTCAGCTCAGCCAGCTGACAAGAGCTCTGTGCCTAGAAAGTGCTATTGTGAAGCTTTTAGATTATTCTGTCAATTTTGCTCAACACAGTGGTGATAACTGTGCACTGACCCATAAACTGACGTAGGCATTACCTCTCCTCCAAGACACATGAGACTAAAATCATGTTTGCCTATGACAGACACAATGGGCTAGGATCCTTAGCTAGGTTAAATTGGCCTTTGACTCCAATGGAGTGGCAGCAATTGACAGGAAGATTTAGTCAGGATGCCTATGCTCAAGATACTTTCTGAAGCTACTGGATTTTTCTACATAGCCAGAAATCTGGGACTGGAGAGGGAACAGTCACCAAGCAGTAATCCAGCAAGTTTAAGAGTATGAGGCATGGGAAGCCTTAGGACCCAAAGCCCCCAGGCATTAGCTGCACAATTACTACCTTGCTTAAAAGACATTCTGACCAGACACAGTTAAAATGTTAATTAAAAGTGATGGGCGTCAGAAGGCTGTGGTGACAGGAAACAAGACTTCTGATGTAAAATAAGCTAAGCTGCAAACTGAGCTGGGTGGCACGACAGCTGGCCACAGCAATGCAAATAATCTCCTCCACCGACGGCAGTCAAAAAGGAACTTGTGACAGGCAGCATCGGTGGGCTGCTGGGTGACACTGCCTGCAGAAGGTGAAGACCTTGCAATTTGAGCCTAGGAAGTTTCTGCCTTAGTCTTAGTCAGGAGCACAGACTTAAAAGTGAGGATATACCAGACCTGTATCTTTGGAATAAATAATAATATAGGGCCAATCCTATATATTTTGCTCAGGAAAAAAGCTCATGTTAATTTCAGTGAGAATTTTCCCAGAATAAGCATTGTGGGATAGTGCTAATTATGGAGGATGAGAAGGAGGGGAAAACAGGAAGAAGGGTGGGAACATCTACAATAAGAAGGATAACCATTAGAAAAGAACATCATAACTGAACATAAGGCTTTTTGTGACAGAGTGTATCAGGCATTTCCTGCCTCGTGCTGGAGGCCTCCGCTGCCTTGGCACATCCCGCCTGAAGGTGGTATTCTTCTGAGAAAAAGAGCATTGAGTTTAGACCTCCAGGAGCTGCCTAGAAAGACCACCTAGGATCAGCTGCAGATGGAACCACTGAAAAGTGGTCCTCCAGCAGCTAAAAGGGCTGGAAGCAGGCAGTAGTTAATCGGGGCCCAGCAGGGAGGATTTTAAAAGGCTGGCTGAGTCAAGCAAAGACTGTTTTGTTTACTTTGTGGAATGTGAAGAGCTAGTGGATCATCCTGAGCTGAATATCATGCATCTGATGAAGTGGGTTCTAGCTCATGAAAGCTTATGCCCAAAAAATGTTGTTAGTCTCTAAGGTGCCACAAAGACTCCTCATTGTTTTAGTTTGACTGTTGTAAGACTTGGTGAGCCGCCTCATGAGGTGCTCCACTGGCTCATGTGAGCCCGGGAACTTAAAATATTTTTTAGCCTAAACTAACTCACTGCCAGACTTTGATAAAGTTGTGAGGTACGATCCCCATACTTTTAAACAGACAGCACTGAAGGTATAGCAGCATATTCAACTATAAACTCTTCTAGACAGGGAACAGGCCTTACACTATGTTTGTAAAGTAACAAAACAAGCAATTTTTAATAATAATTGATAATCTAAGATTTCACAATGTTGTCAGTTCTTTGTAAATACATGAGACAAAACTGTAAAAACATAAATTTAAAATCTATGCAGACCAATTTAAACTAAATTTGTTCAAAACAGTATCATCTCCAAGCCAAAAACCAAGTCAAGTCTAGCCTAGCCTGGAACAAATTTACATAGTAGACCCTAATAATTTCTCAAGAACTGTAGTCCGTACCAGAAATGTTGAACACAATCGTAACTACAGTGGTTTTATCATGGTTACAAATATTCCAGTTAATATAGGAAATCAACTGGAAGATATGCTAAGATTATATTGAAAGGAATCTTTTGGTAGTGTGTCATTCAAGTTCATACTACAGTTAGATTCACATCTGGTACTGGATGACCAGTTAAGACCAATACTGATTTTTGTCATATATGTCTGGAGAGAAGTTCACAACTATTTCTTTCAGATATGGACGGTATTATCATGACCAGGGCCATCTGTTATGCTGATACAACCCACTCTAGATGGGTCTATGCCTTAAAACCATTCAGAAACCAAGGCTGGTACAGAATACACAGTTCATTTGGTAATATCATGGAGCACTGGTTACCTGTTGATTTCTATCTTGAGTTTAATGTGCTAGTTTTGAGCATATAGCACTCAATCACTATGACCTGCCTCTTTGAGAGACAACCTCTGTCCACATGCTGTACTGCCACAGGTGAAATAGCAGAGGGGCCTGAGCTGGGTCTCTCTCAATTTAACGCAGAGAGAACGGTCAATAGGGAACTTCATGAGGACCCCTTTGCTTTAGAATTCACATCTGTCATGTGGAAAATAACCCAAACTTGTTGACTTCCTGGGCATGTTGCAAGGTGGATCTATATTTTCGAGCTTAGGGAAGTGGGGAAATGACTGATGGTTGGGATGTTTGGGGAAAGTGGGGTATTTGTAAGTTAAGTTGATTTTTGTTTGGTTATTTGTTGTATGGGGAGAAGTAGCTACTGAATTTGTATATGTATTGTAATATCTCATCTAAATGTTTTAAGAGGCACCAGCTGGATGGGTGGTTGTTTTTTGTTTTGTTTGAAATACATATATATAAATTGAAAGGAATAAATAACAGACAAAAATCTGTAAAAACCTTCCCAGAACATTTTGGTTCAGTGTCCCTTCCCCCACTCACTATCAAAAGACAGTGGGGTTTCTCCTTCCAACATGTTACTGTTTGTTGGAATGAGAACACAAATATTTTGGGGTTCACATGCGTATGGCACAGATAGAAAGGGGAAAGATTTCAGTTCCAAATCTTCATTTTATTTGCATCTGACTTGTGGTAAAAATATCACTGCCTGAAATAAAATAAACCGCAAGTATGTTAATATCCGAGATGCCCCATTCTCATTGAATAACATGAGCAGGAACAATAGTGCCATAACAGACACTTGTGATTAGTTCTAATAAGGACTTACTCCACAAAGCTTCTGACAGAAAGAAACAGGCTAACAACCCTATACCAGACAATGACATTCCCACTGTTTACAGCAGCTCAAGGATGTGAACAGTAATGATCCTGCACAACTCTAATCCTATTTGCATGTCTATTAAAATACAGTATATTGTTCTGAATGACATAACACTGGAGCCTTATCTTATATTTATGAATTGTGCAAGTACATTCTGAACAGGGCTAATGTGATACACTCATATACATTTCCTACAGCATCAGCTACTTGTTTGAAAGTCATTAAAAACCTAGGATCAGAATAGCAGTAATGCATCTGCAAATTGATGCATTCTCCTTCAGTGATTTCCAAGTGTCTCTTTTCCTGCTAATTCTTGCTCTTCATGTGCATGTATTTATTTGGAAAGTTTAATGTTATATTCAAAGAGTAGCATTTAAATTAAATCAAAACAATTTGTATTATATTCCTTTGCCTAGGTCAATCTTAAAGAGGTAATTTGGTATGTATAAATTGTTACACTGTTAAATAAAGGAATGATTTAAAAAATATAATCTAAACTATAATCTAAACTGACAAGGTAAGAAGATAGCAAAAAAGGATCTGTTATATCCTTCTTAGCATACAAAAATCTACCAACATATGGCTGTAAGTGTAAAATCCTGTAATTTTTTAAAAAACCATCTGACTGGCATATTACAGTAATTATTGCATTTAAGAAATATGCTTTTCAAAGCCAATATGTGAATTTTCTGAAAAGATTATATTAAAGCGGTGGTTCTCAAACTTTTGTACCGGTGATCCCTTTCACCTAGCAAGCCTCTGAGTGAGACCCCCCTTATAAATTAAAGACACTTGTTTATATATTTACCACCATTATAAATGTTGGTAGCAAAGCAGTGTTTGGGGTGGAGGCTGACAGCTCACAAACCCCCATCTAATAACCTCGCAACCCCCTGAGAGGTCCTGACCCCCAGTTTGAGAACCCCTGTATTAAAGTCATTGTTAGTCTGCAATTTTAGTCAATATTTCCCATGCTTACCTTTTTAAAGAATAGCTAGTAGTCGTTTTGATCTGATATTTTAAAACTAATTTATCAGCAAAAACCAAAAATAGAAAAACAGCAGTCTTTTCTTCCCATTCTGACTCCAGTCGCACATAACTAGGTCAGCGGCACGGCACAGAGAGCTTATTAACATCAGATTTTTGTTATAAAAAGCAACTCAGGAAAGTATAGAAAGCTTAGGGTAGTACAGACTAGTTTCACATACAGTACAAAGTACAACATGTAGACCTCTGTGGTTAGAATCATTTAAAAATGAAGATTCAGAATCAAGTTGAGAAAAATAAGTACAGAAAATTGGTGCGTTCTCCTAAGAAAATGCTTCTTCAGTAAGGAGGCCACTAGATTGATCCTTAAAAGCCCTCAACATTTATGAACTCTGCTCTTAATAATTAATAGACGAGTTAATAAAAAAAAACCCTAAATCCCAGGACAAGTATTTTCTAATGAAATGTGAAAAATACCATCCCTCAATTTAAAAAATGTAAAAAAATTATCTTAAATGTTTAGAGTTCAATCTTGCTCCCATTTCAGATGAATGACAAGGCTTCCATTGACTTCAGCTGGACAGGAGCAGGTCCTGAAATGCTGCTAGTGATAACATACATCTATCATAACATATAGCAGTGGTATCCAACATTTTCAACCCAAGGACCAATCAAGTTATTTCAAAAGGTCAAGGGGGTGCATTCAGGAGGGGAAGGGCCATTTAAAGTGGTCGTTTCCCTCTCCCTCTTCTTGCTATCCTCTGCTAAATTTTCAGTAAGTTAAACTGAGATCATAAAAGTATTTCTCAGCTCAGATCCGGAACACCAAAGGTTCAAAGCTGCTCAGCTGCTTTTCCTGAGTATCAGACAGAATTGGAGTGGAAAGTGCTTCCTTCTAAAGTCCTGGGTTGTAGCCCCCTCCAGTCCCTCAGAAACATATCCATCTCAACCTTCTTCCCCAACCCATCTGCTGTGAAACCACCTTTTCAGCCTAAAGACCCGAAGGACTCTACTCATTAGTATCACATTGGTTTGGTTTTGGCACTGGTGTGCAATGACAAAATTGGAGGCAAAAATGTGTTCGCACGTTTCTGAATGGTACTGTCAGTCACTTAATAATACCCAGCATTCGCCCTTCTTCTGTCATGCCACTCCAACACTTTCGGGTACTAAAAACCTCCCTAGCACATTCAGTTTGAGTTCAACAGTGCTATCACCCTCAAGGCACGCTTCACTGACAACAATGAATGCTGAGTCAACATAACCTTAGTGATGGCAGCAAAGCTTTGAAGGCTCCCAGTCCATTCTTTCTCCTCCTTAAGATCAGGCTCAATCAACCAGTCATTCTAAGTAGACCTCTCAGAACAGCATTTTCACATAATGGATCTTTGAGAGAAATCAACTGGAGTGTGGGGCACTACAGTCTGTGCAATAAGGAAATACAAACTCTTGCAAGGTAATCAATACATTTTGAAGGTCCATCAACACCAGATGGCAACATAATATATCCATTGCAGTGTTCTCCAAGCAGGGAGTTTCTATTCTGCAACTCTTGTGGAGAACAAGCTCACTGGTAATTTGATGGCCAACAGTATTTTGAATCTTTGAGGTTTTAGGGACTGGGAGTGAAAGGGAGTGAGACCTTCCTAGCATGAACGTTAATTGCAACTCCAGTGATTCCCATATCAAATATACTTCGTTAGCAAGCGAAAAGACAAGTTTGCCCACCCTGAAAATTCCAACTCAGATCTGAAACCAAGTTATTTTCTTCCTGGCTTATGCATCACCAACAGTAAATTAAGGTCCCGCTGATCCAATTCTGCACTCAGTTATGTCTGTGCAACTGTATAGTTTGTAAATTTAGTTCTCTTCTACACCCGGGCAACACCCTCTTGTCTTTCAGTGGCATTGCACAGGTAAACTTGAAAGAATATTTTTGTCCTGCAATTGGAACTAACAGTTCAGTTGACAATGCATGAGCTGGAATAGAACCCAGCTCTGCATTACATTGCTGTGTGGGCACTGAGGAATTAATGGGAGTTGTCATGGGGTGCACTTACTCCTGGCCGCTCTGGGGATTAGCTCCTTTCAGGTGCTGTACCCTCCTCTGGCAGTCTCTTCACCCATCTCTGCAATTCCAGATGCTCCTTTTTTATGACTTGGCCCTCCCGTCAGGTCACTCTGAGTGTGTCCCCCTTGCAGGGTATCAGAGTCTTCCAGTGAAAACGGTCCCAGACAGTCCTCTCTCTCCTACCTGATCTGTGCCATTTCCCCTAGTAGCTAGTAGGGGAACCCAGGCCCACCCTCTTCTCCAGGTTCCAGCTCAGGGGTTCTCTCATCAGCAGCCAGGGTCTGCCCTCTCTCTCATACCTTGTTGCCTTTCCCCTGAGCCCAGTGCTTAATTTGTAATGAAAGGGGTGTTGGGGTTCAAGTAATTAGGTGCTGGGGCTCAAGCCATTTTTCTACATTCTTAAGTGATGCACCAAGCCCAGAGATGCGGGGCTATTAACTGCCAAGCCTAGAGGTGCCGTGCTCAGCCTTGGCACAAATTAAGCACTTCCTGAGCCTTTCCTTCCTTTCTGGCTCCTCCTCCACCTCTCCGGGTTTTGCCAGCCACAAAACTCCCTCCACCTAGAGAGTAAGTGTAGGCTACTTGCTGCTATAGCCCCAAACCCACCTCCCTTCTCCCAGGGAGTGACTGCAAACTACTACCTTGCAGCCCCCCTAGCTGCTCTCAGCTACTGGGTTTGATACAGGCCCCTGCTGAGCCTCATCTCCCGGGCACCTCCTCCAGGTGCAGTCTGGGGAGTTAACCCCTTAACCCCTCCAGGGCTTGTGTGGGATGGACACCCCATCACAGGACTAAAAACTCATTTTTCTTACGGAAGAAGCAGATGCATCTCTGAATGATCACATCACATAAACCTGTATAGTAAGAAGGGGCCATTTTTACACAGTCATTCTTCAGAGTACAACTAAAGTTTGAGGCCCAATTCTCCACTGCCTTGCACCTTATTTAGTTAATTACACTTGTGCAACCCATGTGCAAAGTCACTAAAATACCTGCTAAATCGGACTGGCAGCACTTTACATAGACTTGTAAATCAGTCCCTTGGTAACCATGTGAACCATGATGATTTGCTTTGTTCTCTGTAACCAGAGCACATTCTCTCACAAATGCTGAATCATCCAAATTACACCATGGTCTTTAGTGCAGAAGTTTATCTTCTTCCAATTCTATACTACTGTCTTTCAGTTTACTTCAGTTTTGCATGATTTGTTATCTAGTATTATGATTTTAAATGCCATGGTTTTTTTTCCTTAGCATTTAGCATACAGGTCTGTCTCATCTTACGCTGGGGTTACATTCCTCAGTCAGCGCGTAAAGTGAAAATCGCGTATAGTCAAAATGACATTGAATGTAATGGCAGGCGGAATCACCCGCACTACAGAAACAGTATTTAAATTGTTATTTTTCTCTTTTTTTTGTTTTGTTTTTTTCTTGTTTTTGCTGACTGTGTAAAGCGGAAATCGCGCGTGTTAAATGCGCCTAAGATCCGACAGACCTGTATAATGATGAGAGAACTTTTTCTGATGGGATTTCAGTGCAAATTCAAGTTCATATGTCTTAGAAATTCATTGAAAAGACAGGGGTGGCTCTAGCCATTTCGCTGCCCCAAGCACGGCAGCACGCCGCGGGGGGCGCTCTGTCGGTCGCCGGTCCCGCGGCTCTGGTGGACCTCCCTCAGATGTGCCTGTGGAGGGTCCGCTGGTCCCGCGGCTCCGGTGGACCTCCCGCAGGCGTGCCTGCAGATGCTCCACCGAAGCCGCGGGACCAGCGGACCCTCCGCAGGCACGCCTGCGGGAGGTCCACCGGAGCCACCTGCCACCCTTCCGGCGACCGGCAGAGCACCCCCCGCGGCATGCCGCCCCAAGCACGCGCTTGGTGTGCTGGGGCCTGGAGCCGCCCCTGTGAAAAAACTTGCAAGCTCTTTAAGCTGAATACATGGCCACTAAAAATGCTTTCTTACTGGAAAGAATAAAAAATAATGCTGTCTGGCAAAAGCTGAAAGAAAGGTAGAAAATGTGTTAAGATCTTTGAACATGCAGGTTGTGTAACCAGTCATGAAGAGGAGTTGGAAATTTCTTTAGAAGTAGCTATACAACGATAGTTTAACATTGGACAGAGATGGTTTATTCCTCATGTTGATGAACGTTGCTGTTGTACCTACCAAATTAATTGACAGTTTAATATTCAGTAAGGGTACACACGTAACCAAGGACAGGCAGCAATAGTGCTGTATTTTTCCATTAAGGATAAAATATGTACTTCTACCTCAATTTGCTTCTAGATGTGCCCATTGCTACTTATACTCCTAACTGGGGCATCATCTTTAACATACAAAGCCAGTCTACCCTTCATAAGGGTCCCCCTTCCATCCTGCAGAGAGAAGTCCATCAAACCTGCTGAAGTTCTTGGGCAACTAGAAGATATCACCTTAATCTTGGCAAAATAAGAGGAGAATGCTACAAAATCTTCTAAGTCCAGCTATCAATACAACTATGTCCTATACTGTGCTGGATACAAAAGATGTTCACTTTCATTTGAGTCAAACAGCCTGCCCTGTCACTGTAGTAGAGTCCTCTCCCTTTTAACTCAAAGGTATCAATGATTTCTGTTTTGAAATTCCATAGCACCTAATGCCCCCATCCTTATTTATTGAACATATTGTCCTGAGGCAGATAGGATAAAGCAGTAAATTTCCGTTCTTGTCAGGGCGTGTCACATAGCTGCATTTCCTTGCATGTGCTATAATGCAACTAAAGGAAGCACCTGTATTTTTGCAACTCCTAAGCAGTTCTTTTCTCCTCGTCATCAGAAACAATAGAACACCACCAAATATTTGCCAAGAATTAAATCCCTTTGTCAGGATGGAAACAAAAAGTGATCTCATGCATCTTCTGCTGCTAGACTATTGCCCTGTGCAATAACTGTCTGAAACTGAAAAAATACACCTGTGAAATAGCTGTAGTTGGCATGTTACTCAATATATAAGAATACCGCTGCATTAATTCCACTACCTCTAAGAAAACAGAACAGCACAAAGCTATACAGAATCTTGTACATAAATAATGTTTTCATTACTCAATTTAATATGCTCATCAAGACTCTGATCCTGAAATAATTTCCTGAGGAACAAGGGTTCACCTGGCTGCATTTGACTGCAGGATCAAGGCCCTAGATTGTGAATATTTGGAGGGGACAGGACCCATATCTTCATATATGTTTGTACAGTGCCTAGCACAATAGGGTCTGGATTCTTTTTGGGGCCTCTGGGCATTATGGTAATATAAGTATTAGCAGAGAGGTTACATGGTGCTTAAGTGCCTAAATTCCATTAGCTTTCACCATTTGTGCCTTTGCAAATCTCCCCCTTAATCATGTATCCTCCTTTAAATTAGGGGGAAAGGAACAAAATGGCATGAGTAATATCTCAGCATTACACTGCAGTTAGTCATCACAAAGGTGCAGAACTTAAATCAACGGTAAATACACAACAAGGGTTAGTTGTTCATTGCTCTTCGAAGGCAGCAAATGCTGGGAGACAACTTTTTCCACCATAATGTAAGTTAACGTTGAAACAATATCAACTACTTATACACTATGAAATCCACAGAGGCAGGTTATATACTAAGAGATTTTTTTTTTAAATGAAAGCATGAAAATGTACATTAATTGTCACTTGCATTAAGCTATTTGTTTTCTTTTCAAAACAGAGAACAGCTAAAAATACTTAGTGAAGCCTTCAGGATAACAACAACAATGAAAACAAATTAGTGTTACAACATTTTTTGAACTATAAAACCTAGCATATAAAATTACTTACCCCAGAGTAAACTGACATTTCTTCTGCATTACTTTGACCACAAGTATTATACGTGCTTAAGTATCAGTGTATCTAAATGCATCCTGACAGACACCACTGTTACAGACAAATATCTATGATGTTCTACAGTGTTTAAAAGCTCTGATACTATTTTAATTATTAAATCCTTCAACGATATGGTAAAATATTTCCAGTTTATTGTTTGCATTCTAAACTGTTCTGGCCATTTAAAATATATTATAAATAAGGACATAAGGAAGGTAGACAGCAGAAACTGCTCTTAGAGGAGACCTCATTTCCCTAAATACGCTACTTGTTTTACTTAGACTCTAAACTCCTCAAGACAGACATTGTCTTTGTTCGTGTATGTACGGGGCCCAGCGTAATGGGACTCCCTTATTATGACTAGGACCCTTAGGGCTTCCTGAATATGACTAATAAATAATAATGATCTTAAGAATAGTTATGGTAGTATTAATTATTCCTCCTAAAAGGGTTGCCGCCAAACCAAGCCAAAAGCAGGTATTTGCATGTATCCAAAAATTGCCGATCTGCAATATGACAGAGGATAAAAAAGGAGTTACTCCCCCCCCCCAAGCATTGTCTCACTCTGCAGTACAGGGTCACACTTCAGACTTCTATCCAGGTCTGCCTAAATGCACCGAGTGGCATGAAAAGCATGTTTTTTAGTCTTTACTAAAAGTAGGATGGCTAAATCTAAAATCGAAACATTAAGAAATAAGCCTTCTCTAGAAGGCACTATTCAGACATGATGTAAAGAGATGGTTTCTGTCCCAAAGAGCTTACAATGTTGGTTTAGCAAACAGAAGGGAGGAAGATGAGGTAAGAGGGAAATGACCAACTTTTGTACTGTAAACTATAGTCACAACTTACCTCCTGGCTAATGATGGTCATTAAGCACGGTTTAGTGGGCATCGTGTCAATTAATGCAAACAACACTTCAAAAGAGCTTTTTGTTTGTTTAAATCAATTTTCAAATTTCAATCAATCTGTCTGCAGTCCTGCAGCCTGACACAACCCAGTACTTGAATCTTTTACCCCATTCATGTTACAGCTTCATTCATTCTTTCAGCATAATATATATACTTCCCTTCCCCCCAAAAAAGTTACATTATCTTATTTGGCAGACCAGTTCAAAAACTGAACAAGCGCTACTGAATATCAGAGAAGTCTGATGGTACCTGAGAAATGCTGCAGGATAAAGACAACAGAGACAACCCGTAATTGACATATATATTTTACCAAAGATAGTGTCAGGGTTACATTAATAACTCTTACCACTGCAGAAGATTTCAAACAAAGGCACAGTTATGTTTATCTTGTGGAATGGTTCAGAAAAGAAACTGACTTAGAAGAAGGAAGCACAAGTATTCATTTCCTCCTCATACAATATTTTTCCCATATCCCCTATTAAAAAGTTCATTTAAACAGGATAATCAAAAACCTCTTTATTTGCCCTAGAGATGTACTAGGATGATAAAAAGTCATATCATGTAAAAAACCTGCATTCAGATAAACAATTGCTTACATTTCATCTACATGTTAAAGGCCAGTCAGTTTCCGTAGATTCTCAACCAGGGAAGACAAATTGTATTTTTATTCTGGTGAGCCACAGTTTGGTTCTCTTCTCATTGGTCTTTAGAGCCTCACTGACTCAGAAGTCCAATTTAACTCTCACTAAAAGTCACCTTCATGAAACAGTCCAATAATATTCTCACGCTTTCCATATTATTTTCCATATCACTATCAGCCTGGGACTCTCAAAACTCTCACCACAAAATGCAGAACTCTTCTGAAGGTAACTTGACCTAACAACATTTATATCTTTGTCTGAAATTGCTGTAAGTGCTCATTTTCCAGTGCATGCTCCTATAGATAGGAATCTGCATTACTAGGGCATTGAGGCTGACTGGAGCTTGGTTCTCATAGCCAGCATATATCCTGTGCTTCCTGTGAAAAACTTCAGATTCTCTGAGCAGCTACAAGTATGTTATTCATCTGAATTCTGTTTCAACCAGCAGGTTCAGCAGGTTCCTGAACTGGTGAAGTAGATACATTTCTCTGTTGCTAAATTTTACCACTTTCATTACAATTAAACAATATTGATGTACAACAAACACAAAAAGTATTAATTTTTATAGGTGAATGAAAATATTGTAGGAGAAAAAAGAATCTGATTTAGGGACATGCACAGGTGGTTGCAGTGTCACTAAGGATAAGCCTGCCAATGTCTGTAGGTGATTCAAAAGGAATAGCTATGATATCATTATTGAAATAATTCTCTAACATTTTTGTATAACCCTTTTTTCCTGCAGCTGCCTTTTCAAATATAAAAGCAAGAAGTACAGCGTAGATAGCAACTAAAGGCCAAATGTTTGAGGTTTTAACAGTTTTACAGTAAGACTTCTTGTGCAATTGTTAGAAGATTAGCAACTTTTCTTCTGAGAAAGGACTCCATATTTATAGGAAGAAAAAATAAGACGAGGAGCATCAACCTTCTGATAAAGACAAGTGCAGGAATCTTGATGTCTCAGGAATACTCAATCTCTCTCTCTAACAAAAGACCGCACTTAGAAGCGGAATGTTTGAGACATAGAAAGAAAGGTGAATTTTAAAATCCATCACCAAGATGGCCATGTTTCTTTTACCAATAATATGTCAAAGCAGATCTGTACATAAAGGGAGTCACCATTTGTGAATGTGACAGGAGGCTGAAACAGTTATATCTCCCACAGCGTTCTCTGAAGTAAATGCTTTTCTTTTCTTTCCATCCATCTTCCTTTTTTAACTGAGCTCTGATTCCATTAGTGGGGTGTATAGGTTGTCTGCAAAGGAGAGCAGGTAAGAATAGCCAAGCTGATTTCCAATTGCTGAAACCAGTTTCTTTTTTGTTTTTAATACAAATGAAAAAGTCAACAATTCAAGTCAACATTTACCATCATTATCACTAATGCATAGGGGGACCATATTTCCTAAAGTAAAAATGGGACAGCCCCCGGGGCTCACCAGAGCAACCCGCCCCACACACACCCCGCCCACAGGCTCGCCAGAGCTGCCCGAAACACCTCCACACTGCTCGGCACCTCATGTCACTGCCCCCCCAACCACATTCCTCCACACTGCCCTATGGGGGTGCACCCCACTTTTTTGGTAAGCTGAGCATTTGGTCATTTGCTCTTGCCAACCAATCAGTTGGGAACAGCAAATGGAACAAATAACCATTTTTGTCAAAAAAAGGCAGGATGGCTGGGACAGAACTTAAAAAGGGGACTGTCCTGGCCAAAACAGGACGTATGGTCATCCTACTAATGCATCTTCTACATGAATATCGAAAAATATGGTCACATCAGATATAAGTGTGTGGTGACTTAAGTATTCTCCATATTTCACTTTATTAACAACTTTGGCTTGTCTATTTTTCTTTGTAATTGTAGTTTGTGGAAACTCTGCATCAGAGTTTGTGGAAACTCTGCAAAGGTGGGAGGGATAGTTCAGTGGTTTGAGCATCAGCCTGCTAAACCCAGGGTGATAAGTTCAATCCTTGAAGGAGCCACTTAGGAATCTGGAGCAAAATCAGTAATTGGTCCTGCTAGTGAAGGCAGGGAGCTGGACTCAATGACCTTTCAGGCTCCCTTCCAGTTCTATGAGATAGGTACCTACATGACAGTTTTGCACCATGATGGTACATGTGCATTTACTAAGTCTCCACTCCTATATCACTCAGGAATGTGCCAGGGGCAATGCAATAGATTACAAATATGGTTTATTATTTACTTGAGTTTGCATACTAACAGCACTGATCCTAGACACAATACAAATATTTAAATGAAACAAATCAGACCAATACAGCCCCATTCTGAACAACCAAATATCTTAGATCTGTCCTTGACCTCAGTAGGACGACCTGAGGAGGAAGGATGGCAGAATTAAACCCTAAATCAATACCTCATTCTTTTTAAGGCCCCAGACATCCTCAAATAACTCCACCATCCTTAAATCCTAAGAAAATAGATGGGTTTTGTGAGAAGAATAAATTGGGGCAGAGTGAGGAGCCTCACTCCCCCTCACTACTCTCCTCCACAGCCCTGCTCTCACAATAGATCCCTGCCCTGAGCTCTCCCACTGATCTGAGAAGCACTGCTGGACAGGAGAAGTCCTCCAGTTAAATTCCAATGGTTTAGCAATGCAGCTACAGTCTGACATTTTTATCAATGACCTGGGAAAAAAACCCCACAAAATCATCATTAAGTTTGCAGATGGCACAAAAATTGGGAAAGTGGTACATAACGAAGAGGACAGGTCACTGCTATGGAGCTATCTGCCTCTCTTGGCAAACTGGGTGCAAGCAAACAATATGCATTTTAATATGCCCAAATGTAAAGGCATTCATCTAGGAACAAAGAATGTAGGCCACGCTTATAAGATGAGAGTCTCTAGCCAGGGAAGCAGTGACCCTGAAAAAGATTTGGGGGCATCATGGTGGATAATCATCTGCACACGAACTCCCAGTGCAATGCTATGGTCAAAAAGGTCTCATGCAATCCTTTGATGCATAAACAGAGGAATCCTGAGTAGGACTAAGGAGGTAATTTTACCTCTCTGTCCAGTTCTGGTGTCCACAATTCAAGAAGGACATTGATATACTGGAGAGAGTTCAGAGAATATCTGTGTGTTGGGTGGAGGAGGCATCTAAATAGACTATCAAGTCAAGCATGCTAGTCTAAGGCCTTGGCTGCACTTGCGAGTTACAGCTCAATAAAGCAGCTCAGGAGCCCTAGCTCACTCCCCATCCACACTTGCAAGGCACGCAGAACGCTTTGACTCTGCAGCTACAGCGCTGCTGGTACTCCACCTCGGTGAGTGGAATATCGTTTGCTGCGCCCCCCTGGAGTGCCACAGTGCCAGTGTGAATGGGGTGTTGCATTACTGCGCTGTGATCAGCCTTCAGAAACATCCCATAATCCCCTTAAGTCAAGTGGCCACTTTTGTCATTGTTGTGAAATCAGCTGCAGGAATGCGGAAATGTCCTTTCAAAGCTCCGTTTTGGAGAAGCCAGCTGCTTATCAGCTCCAAGAAAAAGCAAACATTTACTGTTTGCTTTGAGTGAGCGAGCGAGAGAGAGGTGCGAGGAGGTCTGAACTTACAAGACAGCATGCTGACACATTCTCAGCACCCCAAAAACCCACTCTCTCCCCCCCAACATACACACAACACGCTCCCTGTCACACTCCACACACACACACCCATTTGAAAAGCACGTTGCCGTCACTTGTATGCTGGGATAGCAGCCCATAATGCACTGCTTCCAATGCTGCAAATATGGCCACGCCAGTGCGCTTGCAGCTGTCAGTGTGGACAGACTGCAGCGCTTTCCCTACTGTGCTCTACGAAGGCAGGTTTAACTCACAGTGCTCTATATCTGCAAGTGTAGCCATGCCCTAAAGATCTTAACCATTCAATAGCTGAGGGAAGCACATTAGCAAGTCCATGCGGGAACCAGGCACCCCTTCCCCATGGATGCACCCTCCAAATATGTGGCCTACATCTTTTAACTGGCCACAGAGGCAAAGGGAGGCGTTATGAAGTCCTCACTTACAGTCATTAGCCACACATCTCATCACTGCACAAAGAAGAGCCATGAGAATTATTAAAGGGCTGGAAAACATGCCTTATAGTGATAGACTCAAGGAGCTCAATCAATTTATCTTAACAAATCGAAGATTAAGTGGTGAGTTGATTACAGTGTGTAAGTACCTACGCTGGAAACAAACATTTGACAATGAGTTCTCAATCTAGCAGACAAAGACAAAACACGATCCAAGAGCCAGAAGTTGAAGCTAGACAAATTCAGACGGGAAATAAAGTATAAATTTTTAACAGTGAGGATTACTGTGGTTTCTCAATCACTGGCAATTTTTAAATCAAGATTGGATTATTATTTTTTAATTTAAAGAGGAGTTTCAGTTCAAACAGGAATTAACTCATGGAACTCAAACTAGACGATCACAATGGTCCCTTCTGGTCTTAGAATCTATAAAACTATGACAAGCCACAGGAAGTTCAGAGCATAGTTTCTATCTGGTGCTGCTGTTTCCTGTTCATTATACTCCCATAGTAGCAATCCCTCATCTCCAAATCCGTTACCACCACTCCAGTTTTACCTCCTTTTTCCTCCACTATATCCAGAGATGATGGGGTATATGAAAGAAGCACAGCTCTGGAGACGGGAAGGATTTGGAGACCTTGGCAGTTCCATTGGCTTGTTTTCACAGGTCTAAATTAGGTTTTAATAAATATGGGGAATAATATATATGAGCAAAATTTGAAAGCCACCCTGTGTTTGAGGTACTATGAAAAAGTGTATGTGTGTGTGTGACATTTAGAATATGTGGTTCTTTAGTTACAGAAATCTTAGAATATTGGATGACTGTAGTGTGGACTCACCCCTGTGGCACCTCCTGCTGGTGACTTCCGGGAATTAGCTCATTCCAGCTCTGGAGCGCCCTCTGCAGGCCAGTGATCTGCCTGTCCCCTCTCTGGCCCCCGTGTCCCTCCCAGGACCCGGTGCCCCATTATCTGGGGTGCTGCCCCCTGGCAGTCACCACCCATTTCTGGGTCTTCCCCTCCCAGGGGAACCCCCACCCACTATCCTCACTTCGTCTTCGCTACTGCCAGTCATCACTTAGCCCCCATTCACTGGGGAAGACTGCAGTGTATCAGCCACTCATCACAGGCAAAGGGGTGTGGACCTGCTGCCTCTGCCTACCCGTGGGCTTCCCCTTTGCAACCCCAGTACCCAGTTGGCCTTACCCTAGGCCTGCAGCCTGGGGGGTTTCCAGGCCGGAGCTCCCCAGCACCTCTTGCCTTCCGCCAGCCCTGCTCCACCTTAGGTACCCAGGTACGCTCCCTAGCAGCCAGGCCCTTCTCCCTCTAATGGCAGAGAGAGAGAGAGAGAGAGAGAGAGAGAGAGAGAGAGAGAGAGACTGACTGCTTCAGCCCAGCAGTCCCTTTATTGGGCCAGCTGAGTCCGTTTGGGGCATGGCCACAGCTGCGGCTGTTTCCCCACTCAGCCTGGGCTGTTCTCCCAGCCTGCCAGCCCTCTCCCAGGGCTGGTTCCAACCCTGTCAGGGCTAGAGCAGGTCATCACCCTGCTACAATGACATTTCACAAAAGGGTCATTTTAAATTGTTTCCTTTGTCAATGTTAGTAAATAAGTAAATATTATTAGAGAAAATTCAATCATCCTCTGAAGAATTACTGTATTACATTTGGAGACCACATTCAGTCAAAGTGTGAACCAGAAGGATTTCAATTTTGCTGTAAAGCGCAATTCTCCACATTGTCTTCACTACCGAGACAAGAGGGATCCTCTGTAATAGCTTTTGGTTGGTTATTTTTTAAATCCACCACTTCATTGTTAAGATGTTTCCCCTAAAAAAAATTTAATTGCAGCCATTTCTGTAGGGCCTACAAAACAACACTTATTATGTTGCCTGTACAGTGGAAGTTGAAAGACCAGAGCTTGGTTTGTCAAAAGTAGCAGCTGCCTCTGTAGCAGAGATGCAAGTTTGGGATTCAACTTCCAGTCTCTACAAGTTCTTCATTAACCCATTAGCAAGGTCTAGGATGCAGGTGGGGGAGTGGGTGGTAGGGAAGGGGAGAGAGAAAGAGAGAGAAAGAGCTGAAGTCCACGTTGTCATAGCTTGCAACTCCAAAGAAGCAGATAATCCATCTAGCATCAGGAAGGGGAGTAGCTGCTGTATCTGAGCAGTTGGTGGATTTCCTTGGCATACCTCAGTTAGGTTGCTCTGAATGAGGTGAACTCCTCTTGATTATTTAATCTTAAATTTTCAGAAGTGGCCTATGACCACGATGTTATCATAATGTATGTGTATGCGTGTACATGCATATGTACTAAAAGTTAACAGTTCATGGGGACTGCGGTTCTTTAGCCAAATGAGTGAGAGAGAAACAGGGAAATTTTCTAAACAGGAGCATTATATAATGTTCTTCTGCAAAATTTAGTAAATATTTTACTACAAATTTTACAGAGACTCATAGACTTTAAGGCCAGAAGGGCCCATCATGATCACCTAGTCTAACCTCCTGCACATTGCAGTCCACAGAACCTCACCCACCCACTCCTGTAATAGAGCTATAACCTCTGGCTGAGCTACTGAAGTCCTCAAATCACGACTTAAAGAATTCAGGTTACAGAGAATCCACCATCTACTTTAGTTGAGCTGAGTGACCGACCCGTTGCCCACACTGCGGAAGAAGGCAAAAATCCCCAGGGTCTCTGTCAATCTAACCTGGAGGGGAAATTCCTTCCCAACTTCAAATATGGCAATCAGTTAAACCCTGAGCATGTGGAAGAGAACCACTAGCCAAATACATGGGAAGGACTTCTCTGTAATAACTCAGAACCCTCCCCATCTACTGTTCCATCTCCAGCCACTGGAAATATTTGCTACTAGCAATTGCAGATGGGGCCATATGCCATTGTAGGCAATCTCATCATACCATCCCCTCCATAAACGTGCCAAGCTCAGTCTTGAAGTCAGTAAGGTTGTTCAAGAACTTCACTCCTGTATATGGAAAATTGAGTTGTCCTCTGAAGAGTACAAAGGCCTGACCCAATGCCTGCTGAAGTCACTGGAAAGGCTCTCATTGATCTCAGTGGGCTTTGGATCAGGCCCCTTGTGCCACCCATTTGGACACGCCTGTCAATCTTTACAGTGTGACAAAGAGGGGTTGTAGTGCAAATCTAAATGAAGCCTTGACTTTGGGATCACTAACAATAGTTCCATATATTTCATTTATCCAAATTACTTTATCGATATCTACTGTATTAGTCCGTTTGAAGAGTAATTCATAATGCAAGTTACTAAACCAAAACAAAGATTATGTTATAGCTGCATGTGGCATATACCAGGAACATTTGCTAAGCTACACTTCTTAGATACAAGATGTGAAATACTTGTGAAATAAGCAACAAGATCTGTATTTTGAGAAGTACAGCAAAAGACTACACTCTTATTTTTGATCCCTAGAGTTAACCTCAATGTACAGCAGTGAAAGATTTCTAAAATCTCTAGTGTTACTAAAAATATATAGAAAATAAATATTAAAAGCAAAGCGTGCTTTCCCCACACAGAACCTCCCCAACACCATCTCTCCTTCCCTCAGCTAAATCCTTTTTTGTTCCAAATAATGCATTTCTGGGAACTTTATGCCAATGGCAATCATAAACACGTGCTGTGTAAGGGAAAAAGAGGAAGAAAAGAAAATGATAGTATTTAACATAATCAAAACAGCATTGCTTTAACTAAGATCCTGTATTAGAGAAGCATTTTCACAAGTATTATATGCTGGTAATGAATTCTTTTCTTTTCTTAATGGGCGTTTTACTTGCTTGTTTTATTAAGTAAAGCCCCATTAAGGAAAGAGAGGAGTTGATTACAAATGAAATGAGACAAAATAAACAATTAGACCATTGTAGAGTGTCTGATTCCCACATAGAGCTGCCTCCAGTTTCCCTGGACAGCTGCCACAGCAATCACCTCAGTCACAGTCCCCTCTTCTAAAGAAAAAATATTTTCCCACTGTTTCACTTGCCTCTTTTGAAACTCCATGTTACTCAACAAAACAGCACAATATGGGTTGCAAATTTAGCACTTTAAGATCTGACACCGGACTTACCTTGGCGAAAGCTCATTCCTGAAAAGCACAATTTCCAGTCTGTTCTGCCAGCTGTTCTGCTAACAAAAGAGAACTCTGTCTGTGTGTGTCTCTCTCTAGCTTTTCCATGAACTGACATATCAAGAAAACACTACAAGATTTTTGACAACTCAAATTTGCATTGGCCAGAATCAGCAGCCACACTGTGTGTGTACACTGTGGAAGAATGACTTAACTTGCTTTAATCATTCTCCCAACAATGAGAGAGAGAGATAAAGGAAGAGAAGTACTGACCACCTGAGGGTTATTTTGCAGCTGTTTTCATGCTGGATAATTTGCATACAGCAGCCCTTATAAAATTCAACATAATTGTATATTTAAAAAAATAGAAAAACAAAAGCCACCCTCTTCTTTGATTCAAATTGGGCCAAAAAGAAACCCCCAGATCCAAACACACAAACTTTGGGACTTCTAAAAGGTCCAAATTTGAATTTTTCTGATTGGGCCCATCTCTACTTATAACAGTGTTTACTGCATTGTTTTGGATCATTACCACAGATTACCGAATAGTGTAGAAAATTGGAGTATTTTTCTGTAGGAGAAGCCAAGTATTTATACAGCAGCTTTTAAACCTAAAGTAATGTTAGCTCTGGCTTCCTGAACTCCTGGGTACTATTTGTGCCATTTTATTCTATTTGTTTGTGGCCAGGGCTGCTGTACAAACTGGCTTCCACAACTGGTACAATCTGTAAAAACAGAGCTGCTTTGGATTGAGAGCCAGAAAACTCTTTCTACAACAGGACTGATGTCACTCTAAAGCTCAGTGTTACCAGCTCCATCTGCTTTCAGGGAAGAACTAAATTCCAATTCTCTGGATAGCTCTTTTCTATTCCCTTTCTCCCCTTCATTCGCCCTCCCCCCCCATTTGATTTTTGTCCTGCACTGCTTTACTTTACAGGGCAATATACAGGCATGTAACATAAATATCTGGTTTTGTGAGAGACAATCAGATTTCAGCCTCTGAACACAAGAACAAGGTGACACTAAATTTAATTGATAGGTAGAAAATGTTTAAATTAATTAAGAACATATTTCTCTACACAATGTATAGTCAACCTGATGAATCATTAAGAATCACTGAGAATCAATAAACCAAAGAGATCACTGTCATTTTGAAAGAGGTTAGATAAATATGACCAAGTGTAACATATAGACACAAACTAGAGTTCCCTTCAAGTACAGGGATAATACAGCGGCAAGTATTTCACAGTAAATTGTATGTCAGAGGTAACCTACGAGGGAAGCACATGAAAGGCTGCCCACAGGAAGCCAGCTCTGGGTCAGAGGATACTATGGAACATTTTCTACTATTCTGGTCCCTTAGTGTCTTTATTTGGGATCTGTTGACCTAAAAATAGAAGTTCCACTGTTGCATGGCCAGACTTACAGACAATTGCCTTTCTGACTTTCTCAGACACCAGAGGATTCAGCCTTATCTACCACAGTAAAGGAGGACAGACATGTGCCACGTACATTGCTTTTCAGACTCTGGCAGTTGTTAAAGCAGTATTTTTATACTACCTATGGCAGCACTACTGTCCAGCCTGTCTGCAGGTGCAGAACAACTCACCTGAAACTCTAGCTCTCACTGTTTGCGCAGTCTTTTAGTTGTTAGCAATGACTGAGGAAAAACAAAAAGAAGAACAGATGAGCTTGGCAAAATGGCAATTGGCGTGGGGGTCCATATCAAATTGATCTGCTAGTTTTCTGGATAAAGAGTCTGGGCTGTCGAGAGTTTGGATGTTTTCTTGTTGTATCTGTGATTTGTCCCAACTGTGACTGTGATCTTTGGTTTGATGTTTTTATTTAGTAAACAGGATCAGAGAAACTAACTAGGAAATTAAGCAAAAAGTTACAAGGGGTAACAACTATCATGATTCAAAGCCTATGCTGCTTCTTGGTGGAGGTGGCTCGGGAGGGAAGGTTAATCTGTAAACCTTCCCTTATCCTCAGATGAGTGATTTCCCCCACTCCCTCACATAGCACAATGCTGCACAGCTGACATTTGTTTTTATAGTAAGGAAGGGGGTCATCTTCTACTGAAGAATTGGGAATATTCCACTGTCAGAGACCAAAAAAAACAGAGTAGACCATCTAATGGTGGGCCAGGGACCATCTTTTTGTTATGCTTTTGTACAGGTGCCTCGCGCAGTGGGATCCTGCTCCGTGAGCAGGGCTTCCAGGTACTACCGGAACACAACAATAAAACGAATAGTAAAATACAAATTATGATTCATTATTATTAATAATATATTTTAAAAATACTATGCAAATATATAGGGCCTTCATCTGAGTATCTCAAAGCTTTTTGTGAATTAAGAGTCACAAATTCCTTAATTTTATAGATGGAGAAAACAGAGTTTAAGTCACTTGCCTAAAGTCACACAGAAGTTGGTAGGACCGGGAATAGAACTCTCACTTCCTGTCCCATGATTTAATATCATTCCTCTTGAAAGCAAAGTACTAATGACTCCAGTATAGGAATGCATACATTTGCATGGTTATTAATTATTTTATAACCCACAAAAGTGCACAAGGTGCTTTACAGATCAATAAGACAAACAAATATCTGCCCCAAAGAGCTTACGATCTAAATGTAACACAAGAGGCAACAAAATCAAGGTGCTTAGGCCTTAACATTAATCTGCCTCAACTGAAGTTTGCAACGAGATGCATGTAACTGTTTCTGATTAAGGAGTGGGTGCAGAAAAAGTGTCTACCATTAAAAAGTCAATATTTTCCCATTGTTACCACAAGGATAGGGAAAGTATTGGGAAATAACACTAGCACCTCATATTCCACTTTGTGGTAACTGTGGGTAAATGTTGCTTTTCAGTGGTGGCCACGGCAGTGTCAAAGATGTAGCATTTGTTGGTTTTTCACTGGAGCTTATTAGAGCTTTCAGAGTCATAACAGGGAACCACTACGTCTTTGTGTATTACAGTCTCCTCTTGTTCTCTTTTCTGATGCCAACCAATACATACAGAGCCATGTGACCTTTTTAACACGCCCTGCTGGGATTCATCCATTCCAAGCTGCAAACTGTGGGCGTATGCTTTAAAAATCTTTCATTAAAACACAGAGCGTTGGCAGCTGCCCTTAGCTTCTTTACTTGTGGGCATGAGTATCACTGTGCTCTCGGTCACAGAACTGATGCAACAAATGTCATTACCACAAGTAGAGAAATGAGGTGGGTGGGGTAATATCTTTTATTGGACCAACTTCTGTTGGTGAGAGAGAGACGCTTTTGAGCCACACAGAGACCTTGTGCCCAAAGGTCTCTTCAAGTCCAGGGAAGAGACCTTTGGGCACAGAGAGAAGGGACCAATCCTATCAGCTTTGACTTTGCTGAAAGCAGCCCTTTTGAGGGGTCTCTCTGCATATACATCAGAGATCCCTTCTGTGCTATATGTGGAGGCTTTGCCACCACATGCAGCAGAGAGAGGCAGCCTTTTCCCTTCCTCTCCGTGGATGAATTATGTTGTGCTCAAATCCTGTCCGATTAAATTAAAATATAATATAACAGCAAATGAGACGAGAAAAAGAAAAAGCATGTGTGAAAAGTGCAACTGCTCCCTTGCTGACAGAGGAGGATGACGAATTACTCACAATAAACATCTGTGGGTGGAAACCAGATCACAAAAATGAGATTTCATATCAGCAAAGCCTAAGAAATGTAGATTTCATACTTCTTTAAAAACTCATTTTTGAGACATACAGCAAAAGGAAAATGTAATATTGCCATTTATTGTTGCTACTATTGTTGGCATTTGTATTACCCAAAGGCCCCAGTTAAGGTCCAGGCCTCATTGTGCTAGATGCTGTACATACACAGGAAGACACATACCTTGTCCTGAGGAACTGACAAGTCACAGAAACAGATGAAAGATGGGGAGAAGGGATATAACATTTAAATAAAAGATCAAGGTGCTTATTGGCCTGCCTCATTGTGACTATGTTATACATAAAAAGGGGTAACAAGGGAATGAGAGTGGGAATGATAGAAGGAGCAAGGAGTCCTGTGGCACCTTATAGACAGACGTTTTGGAGCATGAGCTTTCGTGGGTGAATACCCACTTCGTCGGATGCATGTAGTGGAAATTTCCAGGGGTAGGTATATATATGCAAGCAAGAAGCAGGCTAGAGATAATGAGGTTAGTTCAATCAGGGAGGATGAGGCTCTGTTCCAGCAGCTGAGGTGTGAAAACCAAGGGAGGAGAAACTGCTTTTGTAGTTGGCAAGCCATTCACAGTCTTTGTTTAATCCTGAGCTGATGATGTAAAATTTGCAGATGAACTGAAGCTCAGCAATTTCTCTTTGAAGTCTGGTCCTGAAGATTTTTTGCTGCAGGATGGCCACCTTAAGATCTGCTATTGTGTGGCCAGGGAGGTTGAAGTGTTCTCCTACAGGTTTTTGTATATTGCCATTCCTAATATCTGATTTGTGTCCATTTATCCTTTCCAAAGAGGCTGATGATAGAAGGGGGAGTTAACACAAGCAAGGGAGTAGGGAAAAGGAAGGAAGAGGAGAACGTACATGAAGGAGTGAAAGCGAAACAGAGGAAGGCAAGAGTGTAGGAAGGGCTTGGTAGGAGTATTGCAAGCAGGGAGAATGTGGCTGACTGTGAAGGGGGAAAGCAATCGAGAAGGAAAGGACAAGGAAACCACCAACTGTCAGGCAGAAAAGAACGTCTATGAGCCAGATTGTAAATGCAGTCTGCTGACTTACATTCAATTCAGAGGTTTATTTTTTCCTTCATGAATGATGAACATTAGACTGGAGGGGCAACTGGCCTGCTGCATACCTTCAGATAAAAAAAAAAGTCTGGAGGCTAGGATGCTTTTCCTCTGAGTCGCAAAGCCTAAGGGCTAGAGCTGTATTATGTCACTCTGGCAAGAAATTCAGTTGAAGGGAATAGCAATGTATGATGCTGACAGATGAAGATGACATGAAGGAATGTAATATTAAAAATGTATTGAAAAGCAGATTGATGTACCAGGTAGTGTCTCTCTCTACTAAAACAGAATTATACCAGATTTAAACAGGACACTATGATAAACTAATACTTTATGTCATTCCAATTGAACAAAAACAAAGTATCCTTCCATTTTAAATAAATGCTGTTTTCATGTACTGGAAATACAATACAGGTAACATTGAAGTGAAGGTAAAAAAAAAGGTTAGTAGTTATGTCTACTTTTCTTCCCCTTAAGCAACCCAACATTGGTCTACTTATATATAGTATATATGCAACATTATACTTGATATTTATACACCTAATTACTTATCAAAATGAATATCTATATGTTTAGTTGCAACAGAAACTGAGAAAGGGAAGGATGTTCAGAGTGAAGGATAAAATGCAAACCTTCCCTAAATGCTTCTCTGCCGTTTAGAGACTCCTTTGTACTTTGGCGCTAGAGGAAAAATGATATTGGTAACCAAACATTATTTTTGGAAATTATTAAATAGCTGAACAGTGCCCTTATGTACAAGTACATCATGAATGTACAACTAGAATTTGTAATCATAAGGCACAAGATGGAGAGAAGTATGGTTCTGTGGTTAAGGCACTGGCTTGGATGGCAAAAAACATAGGTTCAAGTCGTGCCTCTGCTGTAAACTCTACGTGACCTTAACAACACCTGATCCTGCAAATGCTGAATTTTACCAATGTGAGTAATCCCACTGAACTGAAGCAGGCAGGATTAGGATTTAAATCTATTTGTGCCTCAGTTCCTCATTTGTAAAATGGAGATAACGCTTCCTTTCATCTACACATTTCTGTTTTCTCTATTTAGACAGTAAGCTCTTTAGGGCAGGAGTTGTGTCTTACCATGTGTTTGTACAGCACCTAGCACAATGGGCTGCCAATTTCAGTGGGTATGTCTAGAACTACTGTGACATTAACAATAAATAAAATAAAATAATAATAATGATATATAGTAAAAGGCTCAAATAATGATACCACTTGGTAGCCTATATGTAGCAGTCATAAATATTAAACAGGTTTGGTTTTACTCAGTTTCTGTCATAAATTGCTTAAGAATGAGCAGGCTTATATATATATAATAAGGAAGAATTAGTTTATATAATAAGCAGCTGTGGATATAAGTTAAAACTACTTTGTAAGCATGCATTCAACACATACGAAATGAGTTGCTATGGCATGCAGACTAATAAAAAGTTCCTTTATTTCCCTCTCACAAATACACAATTTTTTAGTATAGTCACTAGCTGCTCTAATTCTTCACTGGATTCTGCTACAGCAGCAGGAAAAAGGCATCTCATTGAAATTTGCCAAGAGCTCCTGAAGAGTCAGTGTGCTTGTGAATTATAGGAGCAGGATAGCTTGGGAACTCCACCTGACAGACATACAAATAAAGTAGAAGAAATGATGTTAAATCTTTTATTGCAGTACCTCCCAGAGACCTCAGTCAGCTTTGGGGCCCAGTTGCACTAAGCAATTTCCCTGGAGGACACAGTCCCTGCCCTCAAAGACTTTACAATCTAATTCAAATCTTTCAAGACAACATAACACAATGGATTAGTAAAACAGCCATCAATCATACAGAGAGGTTGAGAAAAAGTGTCGCTATTATTCCCAACACAGCAAGACCTTCTCAGCACTTGGAGCAGAATGTAAAACATGGCAGGACAACTAGCACCAAGCAAAAAAAGCTGAACAAATAAAGTGTTCCAATCTATGCAGTGTTGTTGTAGCCATGTTGGTCTCAGGATATTAGACACAAAAGAGGGGTGAGGTAACATCTTTTATTGGACCAATCAGAGTTTTTTTTAAATCTAATAAAAGATATTATCTCACCCACTTGTCTCTGCTCCACTCTATGTTAGTATTAAAACTGCTCTGTGAAATTTTTATGTTTGAGGCTTATTTGTTCTGTCAGAGGCTGCAAGGGAGCAGAAGATCTGGTTTATTCATTTTTAACAAGTTTGAAAGGTAATTCTAGCTACAGGTTTGTAATCATGGATGTGTTGAACCCAACAGGACACACAGAGGAGAATCTGACTGGTTCCTGGGAAGTCTGGAATTTCTGGGAAGGGAAACAGCGGATTACACTTTGAATGAGGCTAATTTGATTACAGAAACAAGCACAACATTTAAGTCTAAGGCCTGGTCTACACTAGGACTTTAATTCGAATTTAGCAGCGTTAATTCGAATTAACCGTGCACCCGTCCACACCAGGAAGCCATTTAATTCGACATAGAGGGCTCTTTAGTTTGAATTCTGTACTCCTCCCCGACGAGGGGAGTAGTGCTAAATTCGACATGGCTATGTCGAATTAGGCTAGGTGTGGATGCAAATCGAACTTAGTAGCTCTGGGAGCTATCCCACAGTGCACCACTCTGTTGACGCTCTGGACAGCAGTCCGAGCTTGGATGTTCTGACCAACCACACAGGAAAAGCCCCGGAAAAATTTGAATTCCTTTTCCTGTCTGGACAGTTTGAATCTCATTTCATGGTTGGACATCGGGGCGAGCTCAGCAGCACCGGCAGCGATGCAGAGCTCTCCAGCAGAGGAGTTCATGTAATCTCTGAATAGAAAGAGGGACCCAGCATAGAGTGACCGGGAAGTCTTGGATCTGATCGGTGTGTGGGGCGAGGAGTCTGTGCTTTCAGAGCTGCGCTCCAAAAAACGGAATGCAAAGACCTATGGGAAGGTCTCCAAAGCCATGAGAGACAGAGGATACAGGCGGGATGCAACGCAGCGCCGCGTGAAATCAAGGACCCCAGACAAGGCTACCAAAAAATCAAAGCGGCAAATGGACGCTATGGAGCCTGCCACCAATGCCCCACCAGTGACCATGGACTCTGACGATGGGACAATGTCGACGGCCAGTTCCTCGGCGATGTTCGCAGACGGGGAAGATGAGGAAGGGTTTGTGGAGGACGAGGCAGGCGACAGCGCTTACAATGCTGGCTTCCCTGACAGCCAGGATCTCTTCATCACCCTCACGGAGATCCCCTACCAACCCTCCCCGGCCGTTAACCCGGACCCTGAATCAGGGGAAGGAGCAGTCAGTAAGTGCTTTAAACATGTAAACTTTTATTCTTAATATAACAGGAATCTGAAGTATGTGTAAAGGAGGTCTCTATATATATGGGGATAGAACAGAAATCATCCAGGGAGATCTCCACGAAGCTCTCCAGGAGGAAATCGAAAAGCCTCCGCAGGGGGTTCCTGGGGAGAGCTGCCTTACTGGGTGCTCCGTGGTAGCACAATTTTGCACGCCAGGCTTTATTGAGGTTTTCTGGGAGCATTGCCTCCATAATACTGGCAGCATAGGCCCCTGCTTTGTGCTGGCTTTCACGCGGCATGCGCTCTCTATCTCCTTCAGTGACCCTCCTCAGGGCGATCTCGCTCGGCGACTCCTGCATCTAATTAGGAAAATTACCGTAATGTTACGCCTGGTCCAAAGTATTTTTAAAAAATCTCCGGACAGATGGCGTAGCAGAGAGTCAGCACGCTGCTGCGTGACAAGCATAACGGAAAGCCAAAGAATCAAATGGACGGTCACGGGGGGAGGGGGGGGGACTGAGGACGCAAGCTATCCCACAGTTCCCGATGTGTTTGAAAATCATTTGCATTCTTGGCTCAGCTCCAAATGCTTCTAGGGTCAAACACAGTGTCCGCGGTGGTTCAGGGCATAGCTCGTCAATGTACAGCCACCCCCCACCCCCAGAAGGAAAAGGGAAAGAAATCGTCTCTTGACTCTTGTAAATGTCACCCTATGTGTACTGAATGCTGCTGGTGGACGCGATGCTGCGGCACGCTACGGTAGCATCCTCGCCCCTCACCCCCCCCCGCCTCATGGGTGGCTGACGGTGCAATACGACTGGTACCCATCCTCATCATCAGCCTTGTGGCAGATGGTGTAGTGCAGTAGGTTTGCTACCCATCCTCATCGTCAGCCCATAAGTAGACGGCCTGCTAACCATCTTCATCATAGCAACAGGGGGCTGAGCTCCATTAGCCCCCGCCCTTCATGTGTAAAGAAAAGATTCTGTACTGCCTGGACTATCATAGCAGCTGGAGGCTGCCTTACCCTCATTTCATTTCCCTAACAAGTCACTGTTTCTTATTCCTGCATTCTTTATTACTTCAGCATACAAATGGGGGGACACTACAACGGTAGCCCAGGAAGGCTGGGGGAGGAGGGAAGCAACAGGTGGGGTTGTTGCAGGGGCACTCCCTGTGAATGGCATGCAGCTCGTCATTCCTGCGTGATCTGACACAGAGTGGCTGTGCTCTCTAGTTCTCTGATACACTGCAACCCTAGTACAGTTGCCCCATATTCTAGGCGGGACTGTTTCTATTTTTAGATACCATAACGGAGGGATTGACTCGGGGAGTCATTCCCAGTTTTGTCTTTTGCGCCCCCGGCTGATCTTGGCCAGGGGCACCTATGACAGCAGCAGAAGGTGTAGTGCAGTAGGACTGCTACCCGTCATCACCTTGCCAATTAACATTGGCGTGGTTGATGGTGCAATATGGCTGATAACCATCTCTGCTGTCATGCAAAAGCAAATGAATGCTGCTGTGTAGCGCTGCTGAATCGCCTCTGTCCGCGGCATCTAGTACACATACGGTGACAGTGACAAAAGGCAAAACAGGCTCCATGGTTGCCACACTATGGCATATGCCAGGGCAATCCAGGGAAAACGGGCTCAAAATGATTGTCTGGCGTTGCTTTCCCGGAGGAAGGAATGACTGACTACTTTACCCAGAACCACCCGCGACAATGAAATTTGCACCATCAGGCACTGGGATCTCAACCCAGAAGTGCAAGGGTCGGGGGACACTGCGATGGGGTAGAACAGGGGCAGAGTTTATGCTTTCAGGATTGCCTGCTGCAGGAGCGCAGACGAGATAGGTGCTGTGCATGGTGTTGTTCAGAGACACAGACTAGACTGTGTTCATTGTTCGCAAAAATGTATCTTTGCAAGGAATTCACTCCCTTTTTCCGATCACACAGCTTCGACTGTCTCCAGACCTGCCACAGCATCCCCCTCACAGAGGCTGGCAAAGATTAGGCAGCGAAAGAAAAAGACACGGGACGAGATGATCGCTGAAGTTATGGGGTGCTCCCGAGCCGAGGCGGACCAGCAGAGCCAGTGGAGGGAGACCCTCTCTCTGTACCAGCGCTCACACAGCGAACGGGAGGAGAGGTGGCGTGAGGAAGACAAGCAGGCGACTCAAATGCTGCTTGGACTTGCTGAGGGAGCAAACGGACACGCTCCAGCGCCTTGTGGATGTTCTGCAGGACCGCAGCCAGGAGGACAGAGCCCCCCCGCAGTGTATCTGCAACCACCCTCCCCCGCCACAAAGTCCCATACCTCCTGTCACCCAAAGTAACCAGAAGGAGTGGTGCCAGGGGCCGTGAAAAGTGTCACTGCAACCCAGCAGAGTGCTCAAGTACCCAAAAGCTCTCATACCCTAATTTTTGAGAATTCCTTCCCTTCCTGACTCACCCAAGCCCCAATCCCAGTTTCATCCCCTGACTGTCTGGTTAATTATTAAAAATACTTTGCTGTTAATTACTGTTTCCGTCATGCTTTTTTACCCAACGCTGTGTTTGAAGGGGTGGGTGGGTAGGTGGGGAAGGGGGTAGGGTATTGCATAGGACAGTCACCTTTAGCAGGGTACAGAGATGGGGGCAGGATCAGCAGCAGGTCACACACACAGTGCAGTCAGTAGGCACCCTGGTCGGTATGGGAGGTGGTTTGCAGGTTCTGTGTGGGTGGGAGGGTACGTGACTTTGTAGCGGGGGAGGGGGGTTACAGATCTCATGCAACGGTCCCTGTCCTGGACCACAGAGCCACGCAGCAGAGGAATCTGTATCTGTCCTCCCCTGCCACAAGGCCACATAGCCCCCGCACACAGAGTCCCAAAAAGGAGGGATGGCAGGCTCCGTTGAAACAACCAGTCCGGCACTGCAGACCGCTCTGGGAGCAGGAGCCTGTCATTCCTCGAGTTTAGAGGCGGTCTTTACATCACCGCACATCCTACCCAGCACAGTCTGCGTCCCAGTTTCAACCCTTTAACGCAAAGTCATCAATAAAGAAACCTTTGTAAAGTTACAGTGGAACATGTATTTTATTTTTAAACGTGTGTTGGAAGTGGGGTGGACGGGGTATGTAACTGCAGATGCTAGTCAACAGTAACTTGGTAAAGAAACAGGGGCAGCTTCAGCTTCTCTGTAAAGAAACTGAACAGTCACAGGTCACGCTGCTCGCTGGTATTTGAAGAGTTCCTTGTCGCTGTGCAAGGCGCCTGCATAGGGCTTCACAAGCCAGGGCATTAGCGGGTAGGCTGGGTCCCCGAGGATCACTATAGGCATCTGCACATCCCCAACAGTTATTTTGTGGTCCGGGAAGAAACTACCTTCCTGCAGGCGTCTAAACAGACCAGAGTTCCTGAAAACACGCACGTCATGAACTTTGCCTGGCCACCCGACGTTGATGTTGGTAAAACGTCCCCCATGGTCCACCAGTGCTCACAGCACCACTGAAAAGTAGCCCTATTTCTCAGCAGCTGACTGTGGAAGAGGTGGACGATAAGGTGCGAGGAGTTGACAACGGCCATAACTGCAGCGGGCTCCGTGCTCACAGTGCTGTGGCGCCCGCGCTGTCACTGAGCAGAAAAGTGCACAAACAGATTGCCCGCAGGCGCTTTCAGGGAGGGAGGGAGGGCGTGACTGACGGTTCAATTATGACAGTTACCCAAAACCACCCTCGACACATTTTTTCCCCCAGCAGGCATTGGGGGCTCTACCCAGCATTCCAATGGGCAGCGGGGACTGCGGGAACTGTGGGATAGCTTCCCACAGTGCACCGTTTCCAAAGTCGACGCTGGCCCCGTTACTGTGGACTCACACAGTCGAATTAGTGTATTTAGTGTGGATACACAAATTCGACTTCATAAGGTCGATTCCACAAATTTGACTTAAGTTGATTCGAAATAGTCTTGTAGTGTAGACATACCCTTAGAAAAAATCACTCAGACAGTACTGTCAACCCTTAATCTGCTAATATGAGGACTGACCACACTTCAAAAGGGGAATCTCACATTAAAAAGTCCTGGAATGTCTTTTGGGATCCATATACTATTGTTGTAATATCATGATGTGGAATCATGAAATGCTACAACTATGTCATAATGTTGTGATGATTAATAACAAGATGACAGTAATACCTAGAGGTCTCAACCAAGATCCCGCATTGTACTAGATGCTGTATAAATGCATAGTAAGAGAGAATCTCACTGTATACCACTGGTCTGTCTCTCCAGCCCAGGAAGGACTGACGTGATGCCCAGTGTCTTTTAAGACCTTCCTTCAATGCAGTTTTATTCTTCAAACATATAACTCACAACCAAAGCAGGCTGCAGGGAATCAGAAGCCTTTCCAATTGCATCTCTCTCCCCCCGTGCTCCGGGGCTTCCAGAGTAGCTAACCTCCCTCCTGCAGCTCCCCTCCAACTGAGCTCTCTCAGCCCTTTGTAGAAAACACCTAACCCCTTCCCAGCTGGGTCTGATGATCAAACAGGACTGGCTGGACCCAGGTCCCCAGGCCCTTAAAGGGGCTGGTCACCCTGTTACACGCACCCTGAAGGGCTAACAGTCTATACAGGCAAAAGGTAGGAAGGGCAACAGAGAGACATGAGCGTATGTCTACACACAGCACCTAGACCACGGGTGGGCAAACGTTTTGGCCCAAGGGCCACATCTGGGTATGGAAATTGTATGGTGGGCCATGAATGCTCCCGAAATTGGGAGTTGGGGTGCGGAAAGGCTCAAGCTGGGGGTGTGGGCTCTAAGGTGAGGCCAGGGATGAGAGGCTGGGGGTGCAGAAGGGTGCTCTGGGCTGGGACCGAGGGGCTCGGCGGGCAGGAGGGGGATCGGGGCTGGGGCAGGGTTTTGGGGCATGGGAGGGAGTCAGGGTGGCAGGCTCCACATGGCGCTTACCTCAAGCAGCTCCCAGAAACAGCGGCATATCCCCCCTCTGGCTCCTACATGTAGGCGTGGCCAGGTGGCTCCGCGCACTGCCCTGTCTGCAGGCACTGCCCCTGTAGCTCCCATTGACTGTGGTTCCTTGTCAATGGGAGCTGCGTGGGGCGGTGCTTGTGGTGGGGGCAGCGTGCGGAGCCCCCTGGCTGCCCCAATGCATAGTACCCAGAGGAGGGACGTGCCGCTGCTTCCGGGAGCCGTAAGGAGTGAAGCAAGACCCCAACCCCACTCCCCGGCTGGAGCAGGGCAAGCCCCAGACGCCACTTCCCGGTGGGAGCTCAAGGGCCAGATTAAAACATCTGGAGGGCCGGATGTGGCCCCCGAGCCATAGTTTGCGCATCTCTGACCTAGACACTAGGGCAGGGGTAGGCAACCTATGGCACGGGTGCCGAAGGCGGCACGCGAGCTGATTTTCAGTGGCACTCACACTGCCTGGGTCCTGGCCACCAGTCCAGGGGCCTCTGCATTTTAATTTAATTTTAAATGAAGCTTCTTAAACATTTTTAAAACCTTATTTACTTTACATACAACAATAGTTTAGTTATATATTATAGACTTATAGAAAGAGACCTTCTAAAAACGTTAAAATGCATTACTGGCACGCGAAACCTTAAATCAGAGTGAATAAACGAAGACTCGGCACAGCACTTCTGAAAGGTTGCCGACCCCTGCACTAGGGACTGGAGCCTGGACTCTAGGACTGTGAGGATCCCAGAGCACAGGCTCCAGCCCCGAGCCCAGAAGTCTACACATCAGTGAAAAAGCCCCAGCCCTGTGAACCCAAGTTGGCTGGCACAGGCCAGCAGTGGGTGTCTTGTTGCTGTGTAGACATCTCTGTCTGCATACTGGGGCTTTCCCAAGGTCACATAGCAGGTCTGTGAGTGAGCTGAGACTGGACCCCAGTTCTTTTGGTTCCCACTCCAATGCTCATTCCACTAAACCACACTGCCTCCAGTGTAAGTTGCTCCCACTGACCAAAATGCTGAAAGGCAGCAATTTTTAGACAGAAGCAGCTAAATAATCATTCACATTCACTTTGATTAGGAAATAATGACAGTCACGGCTGGCAAGCACTGACCACTTAATAGCAGCCATTGTATACAGGCTGGTTTCTCAAACCTTACTAGAGAACAGTAGCAGCAGAAAAGCTTAATATCTTAGCCTATTTGCTCAGCAATTTACTGCCACCAAAATCAAAATACTTCTCCTGTGTCCCAAGGCTAAGAATGAGAATTTTCTTTGTCAAAGTAGAGAGTGACGGATCAAAAATAGGATTTATAATGGAAGGCTGGTTACAATCTTTTTATTTTTCACAAACAAAAACAGTAGAAATGATTGGAAACCATCAAGTTGCCCAATAGTGAAGCTGCATAACCGTATGGTCTGATTGTCGCTATTTTCATGCCCCCTCCTACTTCTTTCTGTCAGTGCCTGGTTTCAAATTAGATTGTAAATTCTTTGAGGCAGGTACTCTGTTTACAGAGCCCACTACAATTAGGCCTCAGTCCTGACTGGGATCTTTGGACCTTACTGGAATACAAGTAATAATCACTTTAAGTAAAAGGGAATAAACATGGTCCCATAATATCTAGTTCAAAAGTTTACATTCTTGTAAGTTTCATTAGATTCTAAATTCAGGGAGACATGAATCTGTCACTTTTTATTGTAGAGCGAAGAGCCATTGTGCTATATAATTAATAATCACTATATAACTCCAGTGTTTACAACCTACATTTTGCTGGAAAGGCATTGAAAACAAAAAAGGCAATCAGAACAAAACAAATCACAAACCCTTCTCTCTCTTCCAACCCCCTCTCCAATGCATGTCAGAAAATAATATAGTATGTGTATATACAAAGCGGTGTTCATCTCAGCTATTTGATTACACAAAAATCTGCCAACACAAACAACTGCTAAGCAGCTGAGTCTCTTCGAACAGACAGAGATGACGTTCTGGCGTAACTTCTACTTTGTATTCCATAATGAGTTTTATTCAATATCAAGCATGCATTAGCAGCAAGAGCTTAAAGGATAACATCAGGCTCAAAGAAAAGCAGCCAGTTATAGGACTAATGTATAATGATGAAAACCAGAAAACAAAACAAAGCCAGGCAATTTTTTTTTTAAAGGAAAGAACTAATAATTTGCATTTTACTTCTTAGTTAGTTTTGTTCAGCTCAGGGTCAAAACATTTCTAATTAAGAGCCTGTTACAGAAAATCAAAAAAGTAATGAAAAGAACAAATACATATTAAAAACAAATGCTTACATATTTATTAGCATGGTCATAAAATAGTAATAAAAGGACTCTAAAGTGCGGAAAAGGCCAAGGTCATTTGTCAAATTATTAAAACCTGTTTTCACATTGTATAATACAGGGTGTTAAATACTGCACATTAAACCTAGAGTAAATGGATTTTACAATTGGGACAATTTATAGCAGAGCAGCATATGGAATGATTTCAGTGGGGAGCCAAGGAGTCTACCCAGGAGGATTTTGGCAGATGGATAGAAGGGGATCAAGAGACTTGTGCTGGGGAACATGGTTCACAGGGAGACATTGTGGAGGAAAAGAGGAAGGAAAGGAGAGGGTGGCAACACATGGCAGGCCTGCAATGAGGTGGTTCTTGAAACACAAATGCACTCAGGATCAGCATTCATGTCAAACTCCCTGTCGGTACCCGGCCCGGGCAGGGGAAACTAACGATCCAACCAGCGGACCAAATTTGGTGATGAATCTTGGTCACATGCCACTTGAGGCATATTGCGCAAACACTAATACGACTTAGTCATCCTGCAGTCAAAAACCTGCTCAGTGAGCTGGGTGGCTTTGCCTTCAGGTGCCCAGTTTACAAGGATTACAAAAACAGAGACTAAAACACTGCTTTTTGTAAAAATCAATGGAAACGTCCCTGAACACAGGAGCCTTCTCAGTTTTTTGAGAGACACATGGTAGTAGTGAATGTGATTGTTGGGCTCTACGATTCCTAACCAGGTCTTCAGTCCTCCATTTTCTAAAGGGTTCCCTGAGAGACGCACATACATAGTGGGGCAAGGTAGGGGGTAGTAAACGGTGGGGCCCAGCGCAGTACAGGAGAACTTGGGAAGAGACAAGGTATGTTTGGGTGGGTGAGGAGAGAGGCCTTCCAAGAGGAGATCTGCAACATTATTCAGATCCCCGTTCCTCAGCTATGTGACCCATCCAAAACCAAATCTAGAAAAGGGATTTTAATGGGAAAATTGAAATGCTAGTAAGTACACCTTCCACTACTCCCCGTCTGCTCCATTTTAGTAAATGAGCAGGGCACAGAACAGCACTCTTATAAAATTGAAAATCCTCCTCCTTACAAGAAGGAAAACAGCAAGGCTAGAGGAACGGTACATTTTGCTGGCATGCACACATTCATGTCACTTGCATGTCCAAGAGCCCCACAAACTGGCTTTGTTGATGATGGGGAAAAAATGATTTTTCATGTTACAACTCCCATTGTTATGGTTAGTATTTTATTTAACCAGGTAATTTAAAAAAATACTACATTAATTTTTGGGTGTACTGACCTTGCTACTGTTACTTTTTATTTATTTGCCTAATTCTGGAGTCTTTGTAGCCAAGAAAAACTCCATTGACATCCGTGACCCTTTTGACTACATAAGGACTGCAGGACTCAGCACTTTTTGAAAGTAAGTACAATCTCTGAAACATGCTCAGACAAAGCTTTAGGGCAAGATTCAAATCCAGTGAAGTTCATTGATTTCAACGGACTTTGGATCAGGCCCTTAACATCTCAAAGCTCCTTTCCTGATGATATAAATTATATCGGGAACATAGGTCGGATTATTTATATGCCAATATATTACTGAGGTTTACAAATTATGGATTCTTAGCTTTCCCACCTGTTCAAATTTTGGTCTAGGGAGGTTAATAGAGAATACCAAGAAAAGTCTTTGCTAATTTAGGGTTCATTTAGACATTTATAATATTTTTGTACAGTAGGAGCTTGAGGTGTGTCAAGATTTCAGAATCAGACTTCTTAATGTTATGGCCCAGATTTTTAATGGTATTAGACGTTGCTCCACTCAGCATTGCAATGCTTAACTGACTTGAGAGCCTAAGTCTCATTTTCAAAAGTGACTTCAGTGCCTATGTACCATTGAAAGTCAATTACTTAAGTTCCTACATGCCTTGGTCATTTTTGAAAGTGAGACTAGACGTTGCAACATGGAGCGGAGCAATGCCTAAAGACTTCTAAAAATCTGGGCCTATGTACTTACCTGTGATGTAATGACATTGAGGTAGCAAATCCTAATACTGAGAGTGCAGAAAGATCATTACTATAGGATCCTATTAAAACTGAGTGATTTTAAATACAAAATATTTTAATAGACCAAGACCTCAATGAACAAATATACTCCCAACAGACACTTATTGTTAAAGGAAGAAAATGTGTCAGGTTTACTGAATGTAGGTATCAGAGAAAACCCATTTTTCTCTTACTCTTTCTCTTCCCCGCTCCGCCCCCAACTTTAGGTAACATTAAACAGAGAGTAGTAAATCACTAAGACAACAAAACAGACATGCCAAAATTTTGTTGAGCAATGAAGCAGTGTTGTTTCTGGGATGCCTTTTATACCTTTTCCATCTTTCTTAAAGCATTTTTACAAGCTCACACAAGGTCACATGCATAAGCAATGCTTGAAGATATTGCAGCTTGTATTATTTGCCTGAGCATTGCCTCACACCCGCACGTATGCACATACAAACATACACCCTTAAGTGCATGTGGTCTCCTGACTTTGACAAGGCCACAGCTGCAGCAATCATTCAAATGCTTTCCTTTGTCTGCCTGAGGCTAGCAGGTGTTCTTTGAAGATACCAAGTAACCTGGGTAGTCCATCAAAGGAATGTCTTCAGCAAGACTTTCTTGCAAAAAATAGCTATGTTAATTGGGGAATACTGGACGTTCTTTTGCAAGCAAGCAAAATACGTTATATATATTTGTGCTTGTTGACTGTAAAATATGCACATGAAGAGCAGATCACAGATTTTGAGTGGATTTATAAAACAAAGGCACAATACTGAACAATGAAATATAGTTGAAGTAATCTTTACTGTTGTTTAACATAGTCAAATATGGTAAACAATAGCATTACAGGAGCCAGTTATTCAAGCTGATATCCCAGTGTTCCCTGTACAGTTCAGGACATACTAAATTCAAACATGTGTATCATATTGAAGCCAGTAAGACAACCGCTCGCTATTCAGATATACGTGTCATTGAACTGTATGATTAGATAATATAAGAAATGCAGCAATTACAGTACACAATGCAAACAATAAATAAGTGCCCATTTCTTACTGGAAAGAAATGTCACTCGTGCAGCTACCTGCCCATGAAGCCATGGGCAGGTAGCTGCATGAGTGACATTTCTTTCCAGTAAGAAATGGGCACTTATTTTCTTGTTAGGGTGCCCCAGAGCTGAGGAGTTTGGAGAATTAGTATGAACCACAGGCACAGAGGGACAGCCTGGGGTGAGGAGCCCTGGGAGCATTTTTGGAAGGTGGTAGAAGGGCCAGAAGATCCTGATGATCGCAGAGGTGGTAAGAGATCCTGCAACAGCCCTTTTCTCCCTCACCCTCATTCTGATACTTCTGTCCCAGCCCATTAGTTCAAACAGGAATTAATTTAGGGAAGTTCTATTGCCCGTGTTATGCAGAAGGTCAAAATAGATGATACCAACAATCTCTTCTGGCCTTGATATCTATAAATTAAACTCTTCCAGCCTGTTCCCCTCTGCTCCTGCCACCCCAGCAATAAAGTCAAGGAGCTTCCTCCTCCTTGCTGCGGCAGCTCCATGCTGCCTGGGTGCCAATAGGTGAGAGCACGGAGATCTCTGAAGACACAGTCTCTCTGCTATCAGTTCTGGCACCCAGCCCCACTGAGCCCCTGTGGGTGAAAGGCGTAGCTTCAGAAAAACTCCTGCTCATTCTTGGAGCCCTGCTATGTGCAAAAATTCTGCAGGGCTGAGAGAATATGTGAGGGGAGGGGCAAATGCAAGTTCTGTGTGACACTTGCCAGTTCTTTAGATGTAATGGAATACTGAAAAGAAATCATTAGAATTATTTTATCATGGGGTTTACCCAATGATTCATGAACCGCACAGGTGTTCAGCCATGGGACAAGTATGTACAGATTTAAAATTCAGGTTACATACAATGGGATGCAAATCTGCACAGTATGAGTGTCATATAAGCATGCAGTACTTAGACCTGTCTGTAATAAAGGCAATATAAGTACCTATTGAGACCTCCATTTTATCTTATATGTAGAATTAACCCCCTCTGCCCCAAAATGTGCAATATGTACAATTTGGGCAGATATCACATACCATCTGGTGTTATCTGTTGGTAAATGTTACCTTTTTAATGGGTACCAATGTACACGTAACTAAAAAGTCACGAGTCCCTACTACAAAAATTAGCTTTATAATTTGTCCTGTTTCCCTATGCTCATGCTCAACTGGCCAACATGAATACAATGTGTACAATGTGGCAGAGTGGCCACTAGAAGTAGTCATGCTACAAATAAACCTCCCCAGAGCACTGAGTTTTCTGTTTACCTATGAGAATATGGGTTATGCAAAAGCTTCAGTTTGGTTCTGCCTGGCCCAATCCAGGTAAGGCAGCATTGTTTCACCAGAGCGCTGGACGTACTAGGTTGAGTCAGACAATTTGCCAAAGGCAGTGCATTCTATAAAAGCAGGGCACAGTGCTGCCAGATTTATTTCTGTGTTGGCTTTCAACCAGCTGCAATGTAAATAAATAACCCACGCTGCTTATGTCTGCACTTCGCATTTCTACATACTACAAACCAGGCCTTGAAAAGTTTTGGATGATTAACATACAAACCCTTTTAAAATCACACCAGTCTATTAGTTAATGAACCAGATAACAATAGCTTCTCACAGAAAGATTAAGGATTCCTGTTAGCAATGAAAATGAATTTCAGAGATTCTTGTTGCTTTTTATTAATTCCTAAATATCTAGATCACAGGACATACTGATTATAGAAGCTATAAAACAGTGTTCTCCAGTCCTTGCTTAGTTAGTTCTTCTAGTGCTGGATAAAGAATCCTCAAACTTATTCAAAGAAAAGAAATTGACCTCAAGTACACCAGACCACCTTTGAAACAATCTCCATCTTTCTAGGAAACATGAGTCTCCCTCGAACCTAGATCTGCTGCATAATAGGTTCAGCACCACTACTAGGCCAGGAAGGCGCAATCTTTCACTTGAAGAAAGAGGGGAAAGGAGGGAACCGGAGGGATTTGTTTAAAATACCGGACTGAAGCACATTACACTCGACATTGGATAATACTCAGAGAGCAATACTTGCGTATTGATTAATACTAATATTGCTCATCTTTTGCTTTTGTGTGGTAGACAGATGGGAATTGGGATTGGAAGAAGTCTCAAGTTCCAAGTCAATTATGTCATATCATACCTTTGAGTATTTTCTGTTACACAAAAAGGAGCTCAAAGGCTCAATATATGTTCTCAGTACAGTACCAGTAGTTTGACATATTTTGTCATATGTGTTATCCTGCTATATTTCCAGCAATTCCCAATACTTTCAGAAGACTAACAGCTGTGAATGGCCTAGTTTAACACAAAGAGACACACACAGACTCCAGGGATCCTCCAAGTATTGAGTTCTGACTGGACTTGCAACAGTTGCATTTAGGCTGTCAGTAAAGTCCACTGAGTTGTAGCTTTCAATTCAAGGTCAAAATTAATTACTTGGCCAATGACTTTTACTTCTATTTAATTTCCAAAGTTTTAGTGGCTCTTATTGACAAACCTGTATAATAATAAACTTTTCAATATGTAACATACCAGTCTTCCACTGGAATCTTAAAAGTGATTTGGAAGCAATGAAATGTTACTGCTCAGTGCAGTGATTCGCAGAACTGGTTGCAAGTTCTTTGAACTCAGACCTACAGAGCTCAGGGCCTCTCACCTTTTTTTTCCATTCTAGTGGGAGGAAGAAGGAGATTCCCAATTTCTTTTTTACATTATTATTTCATGAGGGCGGGGGAGGGGAGGAACAGGAGAGGGAAATGGTGTAATTCTCCTCAAATTTCAGAAACCTAATAATACTCACATTCTTCAAGTTGCACTGTGTAGCTTTTTCTATCTGCCTGGCCATAAACAAGTGAAGTTTATTTTTTGCTGAACAGATGCATATGCTAAGGAACCCATAAAACCCAGTAGGCATCATTTGCTACAGTTTTATTTATGGGCAGGTGCCACAGGAGGTTAATGCACTAGCCAGTGTACTCAATATATATCCTGGCTTAGGTCACAAGTGAAGTGATGTTTGACGGACTCATCCTAGTCCCTGAGCACAAAACCATCACACAGTTTTAAACATTTACCAGTCTGTGTTCAAGAGAAGCCCAAGACATAAATAGCATCTAATGATCCTCTTGGGATAACAAAAAAAGTAAGATCTAACATAGTGAAGGATCTAGATCAGCCAAAAGGATGCTTGATATAGCATAAAAATCATTTTCTTTAATTAAACTACATAAGGTAGTCCAGAAACATGGACCAAAATGAATGACAAGTTTGATAACAGAACTGTTCAGAATTACTATTGGGAGGCTCTCACTGTAAGGGATGAAGCACTCAGACAACGTCAGCACAAAGTTAAACACATATTCCAGATCAGCAGGACTTTGGCATGAAGTCAGCATTGATAGCAAAGTAAAAGTTTTGTCAACTAATTTGCTAAACAAATTCGGGGTGGGGGGGTAGCAAAATGACCCGGCAATAACAAAATTCAGATTCCTAACAACTCTGCTGTACAGCAATACTCTACAAGTAAAAAGGCAGATTACTATATCTTGTAAAGCATTTTAGTTTCCAGCTTATTGAAATCACATTAAGAATGCATAAGCAGTTCAAAGTTAGCTAATTAACATCAACAATAATCTTACCTTCTTCTGATCTTCTAGCTTGTGACTTATTGGATTCCTTCCATGTCTGTTCATTTCTGAAGATAAATCCATCACATTCACGCCCTGCCCGTCAAAACGGAATCGGTTCAGCAAGACAGCAAACTAATCCAAAATGTGGGAACTACAAACACACAGATCCGCTGCTTTTTCCATCACAGGCCTTCTCTGAACTTCATTGACTCCAAGGAATGATTAAAAAATCCATCGATCGAGTAGAGAAAATAAACTTTGCAATTTACTCCTCGTACCTTCCGAACCAGCATATCGTTTTTAAAAGTTCACCCATTAAAAAAGAAACATTCACCAAATACTTTAGTTCCAACTGCTATCTTCCGTCACAGGTTTCCATTTTAAATAAGGTTACATCCCCTCAGTGAACCTGCTGAGAAAGAGATATGTAACAAGATTAGTTTGAAATTTGTCATAACCCTTTGTAGTTAATTCTCTCCTCTCTATATGGCACTTTTATTACTGAAAGTAGCTACTACAGCTGCTTTGCAAGTCAGTCTAGCTGAAAGAAAAGCCATACTCTGACAAGAATGTTATGATTCCTGATGTCAGATTTGTGTCCGTTTATTCTTTTGCATAGAGACTGTCCGGTTTGGCCAATGTACATGGCAGAGGGGCATTGCTGGCACATGATGGCATATATCACATTAGTAGATGTGCACGTGAATGAGCCCTTGATGATGTGGCTGATGTGATTAGGTCCTAAGATGATGTCACTTGAATAGATATGTAGACAGAGTTGGCATAACAATCACAACATTCAAAAACCAGTAGGAGAACACTTCAACCTCTCTGGTCACTCAGTAACAGACTTAAAGGTGGCAATTTTGCAACAGAAAAGCTTCAAAAACAGACTCCAGCGAGAAACTGCTAAACTTGAATTAATATGCAAACTACATACCATCAATTTAGGCTTGAATAGAGACAGGGAATAGCTGAGCCATTACACACATTGAATCTATTTCCCCATGTTAAGTATCCTCACACCTTCTTATCAAACTGTCTGAAATGGGCCATCTTGATTATCACTACAAAAGTTTTTTTCTCTTGCTGATAATAGCTCATCTTAATTAATTAGCCTCTTAGAGTTGGTAGGGCAACTCACACCTTTTCATGTTCTCTGTATGTGTATATATATCTCCTTACTATATGTTCCATTCTATGCATCCGATGAAGTGGTCTGTAGCCCACGAAAGCTTATGCTTAAATAAATTTGTTAGTCTCTAAGGTGCCACAAGTACTCCTGTTATTTTTGAGGATACAGACTAACATGGCTGCTACTCTGAAAATCCGAGAAGCTCCATGCCAGCCTCACCACCTTAGGGTATATATGGTAGCATATATCTCACAGACCTCATGTGCAACTCTATGCAGAGTACAAGGAAAAAGGCAAACAAAAACTGCTTAGAGCAAAGGTACAGATATTAATCCTACATCCTTTGGTCTTACTATCCCAGAACATTTTTTGTCAGTGTCTTAGGAAGGTGATAGTCCACCTGCCAACAACAGGGTCATGAAGCAAGAGAAAACTCACAGTCAAATTACTAAGTCCCCAGCGAGTTTAAGAAGTTTTTTTTTTTAAAGCAAATATTTGTAGAGGATTACAGTTGGGAAAAAAATCAATACAAGTGACATTTGCTTGCCAAAACTCGTTGTTCTATTAATAACAATAACTGAAAGAGCCAAAAATATATTTTCATGTTTGTGCTACAATAAAACTGTGGACTACTGATGCCTTTAGTGCAATTAAAAGCCAATTGTATTTGAACTGATTTAATTGATAGGATGAAGCTCACATAAAAAATTAATTTAAATGCACTGTCAATGCATTTTAAATGCACAATATTCACAGTGTGACTTATAACCATTTAGTGGGAAATGAAAAATATTTGTAGTTAGAGAGTATAAAGCAACGTGCAGTTGTTGAACAAGTGCAATAGAACATGTGATTTATGTCCAATAAGATGAGTTTTAAAAAGGTTATTTGCTCATACAGAACCTTATCCAAAACCCAATGAAGTCAATAGAAAGGCTCCCATTGGCTTCAATGGGCTCTGAAACAGGATCTCAGGTATAGGTCAACATTTCAATGTAATTCATCACAATATGTAGATAGGCCAAAAATTTCAAACCTTAGGTGCCTGAAATTAGTCTCCAAATTGCATATCTAGGCACCTAGATAAAAGCTGCTTCATGCTGCCATTATCTTCTTGGGGAGCTCCATCACCTCTGAAGTTCAGGGCACTTTTACCTGGGTGCCTAACTGTGGCTTTGGGAACCAAACTTTACACACCCAAGGTTCCAAAATTTGTTTGTAATTCATATCAGGATTTCATTGAGTATTCTGCACTCACAAATCATTTGTATCTGAATGCTGCTCTTTGCTCACACTGTGACAGAAGATTTCCCACTACATGTGGTTTCCAACCCATTCCTAGGGTTGGAACTTCTCCATGTTTATTCCTCCTTCTGTTTTATATTTTTGCCTAAGACTTTAAAGGCAGAACATACTGGAGTCAGTGGAGTGAGATCAGGGATTCTTATGTAGTTTTCAGTTTCTGACACTCGTGTTTACTCTAACAGGAAAAAAAAAAGGAACAATAGTTCCTCTACCATGACAGGAGCAAGGTCTCTCATGAATCACTTCATTAAGAAAATTCACCATGGGTGTTTGTTGTGCAGGGCTACTGCCATATGTTAGGTGAACTGTTAAGCATGAGGATGAACGGCGGGTGGGATAAACCCAACAGCGGAATTAAAGTGAGCATGCAAAAATGACACACATAGTGAAAGCCCATTATTGCACTGGGTAAAGAACACAATGGGTATATCTATACTGCAATGTAAGCCCAGGTGCAAGCCTAACCCCCATTCAATTTACACACAAATCACACTAACCCAGTGATCGGAGCCAGGGTCCCAGGACCCCACAGGGGTGGAGAGTCTTAGCCTGAGTCAAGCCAGGACCAGGGTTCAAGCCCTACTACTTTGCAATGTAGACGTGGCCCCACCAGACACATGTATTCCACAATCCCACTGGCCGACTTGCTTTGTGCACTGGACAGTCAAGTTAGGTGGACAGTCATACCTTCCCACACTCCACCCCAAAAAAAAGGCTAGAGTGGCATATTTTGCTAGGAAGTCTGAGATATAGGTGGTTGAACTCAGGCCCGCATAATGCAGTGCGCATGCTAGAACCCCAGGTTGGAACCCAGGGTTCAACAATTCCTAACCTGGGGTTACAAACAAGTGTAGATGCTCAAGCCCTAGGTTAACAAACCCAGGGACTGCTAACTTGAGTTCTAATAACCTTGGGCTTATATTGCAGCATGGCGGTACCCAAAGTGTCCAACTCAAAACAGGGTAGTCAAAGTCCATTTCACTGATCCGGCGGAGGTTCTGTGAGTAATAAAGCTGCAGTTGTTCCCAGAACCACTGAAATGTGAAACATTAAGTTCTTTCCACTGTATGTTATACTTGTGATAACGGCAAATGGCTACTCATTCACTCAATCAGGGAGTCCTGATAAATAAAGGTACATCTCTACTGGTGAGTTAGGGGATTGAAATCAGTGTGTTATACTGCATGGGGGAAGCAACTGGATGAGTGCATCACATGAGCAGCTTTGTTTTGCCAAGCATATCATTTTAGTCTGAAGTACAAAACCCAGAGATTGTAGATTCTGAGATGAAAGGTGATTTGGGGGGGGGGGGGGGGGTTTGGCAACTGGAAAAGCGCAGGACCAGGTTATGAAAATACTCACAAAAGATTATTCAAAATCTGTACACTGTATGGAAAAGATGTTTCTATTCATTATTTAAGGCATGATCCAAAGCCCCTATAGTCAATGAAAAGGATCTCAGACTTCAGGGGGCTTTGGACCAAGGCCTTAATGTTTCTAAAGTATACTTACGATGAATGGTGCTGAGTACCATTATTCATACTTACTGCACCTGCACAGTTAAAAACTAACTTTTATAAATGAAAAAGTCTTGTTGCATCACAAAGCAGATCAATTTCAGTAATAGCTTATAAACTTCAGTGATACTTGGGGGATGTCCTAAGTTCATAAATTGCAGGGTGTGAGGATATACACATGAAATGCTGTTGCTGCAGACAACATCTGGACTTTGCAAAGTTTGTTGCAGACTTAGAATAATTTTATTGCTCAGTGTGTCCAAGATAAGAACTGCTTGATTTTGACTTCTTGGTGCATTTGGTTGTCTGACATGTATATCATATTATCCCCTTTACTAAGCAATCACACTATTCTGTGAAACTGCTGGTGTTATAATGCAGGAGCTGAACAGAATGCATTTTTTTTTATTAGACTGGCCTTATTACTTTAAGCATGCAAAGCACAAAAAGGCAGTCTGTATGTATTTTATTCAGTGCTTTTTTCAGGGTCTTCAAACTTTTCAATATGAGGGATTGTAATTCATGCCCTCAGTTGATTAATCAGATTTATGGTAGCCCCAAATTTATAATTCTCTATTTTATTTTATATGGGATTTTTTAACACGTAGGCAATAATAGTAAAAAAAAAAGGTCTGCCTTTCATAACTGTATTTCTCATTATTCATGCTGTAATGAAAAATCCAAGTATCAAACTCTTGATGACAGAGCTCTCTCACTCAGTTAACTAGTAAGGCAACAGAGAACAAAGAACCAGGGAGTTCATTAACACTTTCATTCAGGTAACAGAGAGGTAACATTTACTGATAATCTCTGATCACTTCAGAATACACATCACAATACAGTCTGGCATATAAAACAATCAGGCCCAGATTTTTAAAGGTATTTAGGCATTGCTGTGCTCAGCACTGCAAAGCCTAATTTATTTAGTAAACTAAGTCTCACCTTCAAGAGACTAAGGCACTTCTTCCTTGCGTTTATCCCAAACAAGGTCCTCTCTACAAATCCTCTCCCTCCAAAGCGCTCTCAGTTCAGCGCCATCTCATCTATCACCCCACATACAAATTTGTCTTCCTTTATGACATCCTATTACTTTTTGGGCTAGCCACTTTTTCCTTCAAGCTTGATATGTGGGATTCTCTTACCCACCTAGTCTAGATGGTGCTTTACATGACCAAGCCACCTGAGCCCACACTCCCTCATTGTTTTTTATGAGTGTTATTTTGAGCATGACTCTAGCTTACACATTCTTCATATTGTCTTTATTGTTTACACCACTCATCCATCTCAACATTCACATTGCTCATATTTCTTGCTGCCCAACATTCAGCATCATACATTAAACCTGGATGGACCACCATTTTATAGACTCTTTTAATCTTACGGGTATCTTCCTGTCACGTACTACACCATTTCTCTCTCTCCATTTGAGCCAGACATTTATTATCCTAACTCTAATTTTGCCCTCCATTTCCAAATTTTCCCAGATTCTGGAACCCAGATACTTGAAACTGTGTGTTTTTGGTATTGTCTGCCATCTAGTTTCAAGCATAAATCTTCAGTGTTCACATTATTAAAATTACAGACTACATGCTCTTTTTTTCCTCTGCTTATTTGGAGCCCATGTCTCTCCAGCACATCTCTCCACTTAGGAAATGAAAATGAGATGTAGGCTCTTGAATGGGTTAGGAGTTCCAATGTTGAGTGCACCAATGCGTTAAAAATCTGGGCCTTAGAGCCTGATTCAGCTCTACTGAAGTCAATGACAAGGCTTCCACTGACTTCAACGGGTATTGTGTTAGGTCCTTAATTAGATGGTATAAAAAGTAAGATGCACCTATTTTGATCAGCCATGCATTCTTAGGACTCAAAGGACAATACTTAGGAGAATATTTAACTTCCTTTGTAATGTGCATCTAAGGGTGAAAAGCTTTGTAAGAGCAAAGTATATTAATAGATAAATGATCATAATAATAACCTGAAATAGTCTTCACTTTTGGAAGTTTCAGTAAATGAAACTAATGAGAAATATTTTGGCCTTGATCCTACTCCCATTTATATCAATGACAAAACTCCCACTGACTTAAATGGTGCAGGAACAGTCTCTTTTAAGAAAAGGAAAAGGGCCATTCAGTCTAATATGCCTTCCTCGCTTGAATGACATTTATTTTAAATCACATCTTCCTCCATCACTGTTCCCCTCAATCCGCCTGATCACCAGACACAAAGTTAGGTGCTGCTTTAACTTATACTACTTAGGACAAATCCTGCAATCTTTATTCAGGCAAAGGTTCCTATTGCCTTCCACTGAAAGGACTGATGAAGGGCTGCAGGATTTGACTCTTTGTTCCAATAATATTTCCAGGTAACTTATTCCATATTTTTATTACCCTTTGCAAGAAACACAGTAGTATGGACCAAGTTCCCTCATCACTTCCAGATTCTTAATTTACTCAACATAAATAAATCCGCAAGTAAGATGGCAGAATAGGGTAATATGTTAGCATCCACCTCGGAAGACCTTGTTTAAACCCTGGCTTTAGGACTCAACCATAGCTAGTTGGTGGGAGTGGCTTAGTCCCTGCATTGTTTCACATGACAAAACCCACCATATATTATTTTTTATTCTGTGTTCAAGAGAGGACCACAGGTGGAATAGCTGCACTGTTTTGGTCAGGATGGAGTGCATGTGTCTGCACTGTTTCTGACTCTAGCCAATGCCAAGTTAGGCCTTCTTTTTCATGAGCAACAGATTTGCACAAACTTCTGTAGTGATATTTTGCAGACCAGGATAGTGTTTCCCTTTATTTTACCAGACTGAGTGCACATTTTTGTATTGAGTCCACATCTCACATTTTTTTAGCCTAAAAAGGCTAAAACAATATGCTCCCTAGCAATATGTGGGAGCTGTCCATTGGTTATCATACTCCCAGAAGCCATTGCCAAAACTGCTGAAGCAACTGTAATTCCTTACTTTTACCCCCAGCAGTCAGAGATATATCCCAGAATGGAGTTTGCTTGGATTCTGGCTATAGTCCTTTCACAAAAGTCAAAGGAATGTACTTGATCATTTTCTTTTACTTCCTTTCCGCTTTTGTTAGCAACTTCATTATATTGATTGAGATGCTCTGCATAGCACCTAGAGCCTCTATTATATATCATTTTATTTCACACAGGAATGTTCTTTCTCGCTCCCATCATCAATTCTTTGGCCGTCAAGCATCAGAGAGAGAAAGAGAGAAAATATATCCAAGAATATATTCTTGAGAGATAGTCAGTATCAACTACATGCTCCATTCCACTTTTTTTCATATTTTCTACAGACTTCAAGTGCAGCAAAACAAGTCCATTGGAGGCACAGTACTCTACACCAAGACACATGACTGAGTGCCACCATCTAAACAGAATTAGGTTATCATCTGAGCAGGCATTGTGCTGCTGGAGATGCACTCTTTCAAATATGTTAAATTAATATATATCGTATAGCACTTCTTGCTAGATTAGAGGCGTTATCTTCAGTGAGTTGGCCATATTTCAACTTGTGCAATTACTTAAATTCCCTATCTAAATTCCCCCTCTAATTTCAATGATACATAATATTCTCCATTCCTGTTCAGAATTGTTCTGTAGTGTTACTGAACACTATTAAAACAAATGTCGTGTCTCAACTCTGAGACGGCCGCACTTCAGTGGTGGACAACATAATTTATATATGCAAAGTGCTTTGGGAACCATTAGGAGGAAAATATGAGTTAGTTATTTGTATAAATATACCTGTGAGTATACTTTGGTCCTTTTATTTTTTTTATTACTACTGCTGGCACAGTAGGATCCCATAGTTCTTTACAAACTAAGAAGAAAGGTGCATGTGCTTATGAGCTTACAGAATCTATTTAGATGTAGGAAAGGATGATAATGAATTGCAGAGAATGAAAAGGATGAGGCTTGGGTTACAACTGTAAAAGACCATGAGTTACTCTTATGTAAATATCTTATTGGTTGCTCTAGTTACAAACATATATTTAACTCAAAATATCATATTGTAATAATTGTTTGAGAAGAGTGCGAAAGATGTGAGGCTGCCTGTAATAATTTATTAATATTATATGCTGTTTGTTGGCTTGTTGTGAGGTTGCTTAATTTATCGATAAAAGGGGTTAATTCAAGAAGGGGTTGGCTGCAGAGGAAGGAGGACAATGGCTCCTGATAACATCTCTGAAAACACCAGAGCTAAAACGGAGCCACCTGTTGTGAAGTCCATTGCCAACACCCTTTGGAGCCAGCCAAAATGGTTTAAACTGGCTCAGGAGACACAGGAGAAGGCAAAGGACATAGCTGAACTTAAGAGACACCCTTTTTGAACAGGGGAAATGGGCAGTTTAGAGTTAAGGTGAACGCAGACTCCAGAGGCTGGGGTGTCTGAGGTGAGACAGGCTTACCTAGGGTTATAGGCCAGATAGTCTTATGTACGGATCCTTTATTGTACTAAAATCAATACATGCTTTGTGCCTGCTGTTCAGGTTAAATACTTTGTTTTGAGAAAGCTGCTTTGGGTTGCCGTTTTCACCAATGGTCACTGCACCCAAAGGAAGACTCTCAGGTGCTGAACTTAGTCTGGCCTGCAGAGTAATCATGTGTGGCACACAAGGGGCTGTTGCCCAGGGACCCAATCTAAGGGTTTGTCCTCATGGCACAGTTATCTCAAGTTATAACTCGAGTGTTATCCCTAACTCGACTCCTGTCCACACACACACGTCTCTACCTCAAGTAATGCTTTAAACTCAAGATAGCTGGGGGCAGGGTGGGTTGAAGTTTGAGCTAGTAATGCAGTGGGCATGTAACATCTTGAGTTACAACAACTCATCAGCAATTAATCCAGTCACTCTGTGTTGCTAATCCAATCCCTCTGTGTAATTCAAGTGTTGTTTTGATTTGTGGTCCCTCTCACTCGAGTTGGGATTGAGTGTGCTAACTCCAGCCAAGTGTGCTGTGAGGAAACATCCTAGGTATGGCAGAACTACAGGATTCCACTTCAAAAATGGTGCGGGCACAAAGCCTGAGGGTGTGAATTTAGGGAGCCACAGAGGGATCAAAGGAGAAGCTAGCTCTGTAACTGTAACAGGGAGCAAATTCAATCAAGACAAAGCTGTCGATGCCGGAAAGTGATTTTTGAGGAAGTAGCTGAAGGAAGGAAGTTTGCATGATACACTGGATCAGAGAGGATATTCCAAGCATACTGTAGGAAGGGTGATTGAGAAAATGCCATTTTAGCAAAAAGCACAATTACTAGCATGCCTTGTATATACAGTACATGACCCACAAGGAGACTGCCTCAACCAGTGAGCGGAGCAGGAGAATTTATATCATACATGAGAAATAGATAATTTAACTGACGACTGTAGAGCTTGCAGACCTCTGAAATGTAATTTCCCAAGGAGCTGTGCAAACCACATTTCTTTGTTAGGTGTTGTTTTGTTTTGAGTTGCTACTGCTCGTTTTTGCTTTGAATTTAGAACCCGAATGAACCCAAAAGTCACATAAATAAAAGTACAAATCTCCAAGTTTCACGTCAAAAATCAAAGATAAGTGATCAGATAGCACAGCATAAAACCTAGATAGGGATATTAGATAATCAGATACATTCATATACGTTACCTGGTTGAGGAAGCAAAAAAAAGTATATTAAAAAAATCAAAATTTGGTTGGAAAAGAAAGTACCAATATCACAGTAAACTAATCTGGAAGTGAGAAAATAATAAAACAATGTAGGAGGAATGAAGGGGCACTCAAACAATAAGTGAAAGTGAGTGATCACAATAAAGATAAAGATTGAATTCCAGTCACCAAAGAAAAAAAGACATACATGTTTGATGTTGAAGAAAGCCTTGTCTACGCCTAATGCACTGGAGAAATTGTTCAAGAACAGTTCATCTGTGCAAGAATATGACCCCTTTTCAAATGCCAAGGTCGGGCTAATGTGCTGAGAAAGGGCTTAATGTAGGTTTAAAACACACTCACACACCACAGGCTTTGACAACCCAATTGTGTTGCACATCCAACCTCCATTGACTTAATTGGATGCTATGCATGGGCAACTGCCAGACTAGGCAAGTTCCATGTTTCCATAGGGATTTAATTTTTTTTTTAATTATGCCCCATTCATGTTACTCCTTTGCAATAGTTCCTTCAGACCATTTTGGCATGGGCTCACACCACTCTTACAGATTTGGTTTACTGCTTCAGTTATGCACCAAACTACAGGAGGGAGTGCACTAATGTTTGATGCTTGTGCTGGAAACTTGTAATTTTGTATTCAGAGTGTGCAGGCTGGAAAAAGTTGCAGAAGATGCATTGCTCATTCTGTCTGATAAGCCTTTCTCAGATATGTCTTCCTCTGTGTGGAAGAAATTAGGCATTTTGGGCTATAAGCAAAGTTACAAGTTATTAAACCTACGGAATGGGGGAGGAAATGGATATAATTTTGATGTCTATTTTCTCTTTTCTGCTGTCCTCTAATGTTATAGATCCCAAATATCAATTTACCAGGAGGTCCAGATTTTGTCTCGTCTCAAATCCCAACCAATACAATTGAAATAATATGCCCTTTCTCCCATTTTCTTGTCTATTTAGATTGTAAGATCCTTGGGACAGAGACTCTCTCTTTACTACTTGTATGTATAGCATCTAGCACAATAAGGGTCTGATTTTGGTGGGGGCCTCCAGGAACTACTGTAATGAAAATTAATAATAAGTAGGGCTCTCAATTAATCACAGTTAACTCACGCATCTAACTCAAAACAATTAATCGCAGCTTTAATTGCACTGTTAAACAACAGAATACCAATTTAAATTTATTAAATATTTTTGGATGTTTTTCTACATTTTCAAATATATTGATTTCAATTACAACACAGAATACAAAGCATACAGTGCTCACTTTATATTATTTTTATTAGAAATGTTTGCACTGCAAAAACGATAAAAGAAATAGTATTTTTCAATTCACCTCGTACAAGTACTGTACTGCAATCTCTTTATCACGAAAGTGCAATTTACAAATGTAGATTTTTTTTTTGTTACATAACTGCACTCAAAAACAAAACAATGTAAAACTTTAGAGCCTACAAGTCCACTCAGTCCTACTTCTTTTTCAGCCAATTGCTCAGACAAACAAGTTTTTTTTACATTTACAGGAGATAATGCTGCCTGTTTCCTATGTACAATGTCACCTGAAAGTGAGAACAGGAGTTTGCATGGCACTTTTGTAGCTGGCACAGCAAGGTATTTATATGCCAGATGTGCAAAACATTTGTATGCCCCTTCATGCTTCCATGCTGATGGAGGCTTGTTAAAAAAAAAAGTGTTAATTAAATTTGTGACTGAACTCCTTGGAAGAGAATTATATGTCTCCTGCTCTGTTTTACCCACATTCTACCATATATTTCATGTTATAGAGTCTCGAATGATGACCCCGCACATGCTGATCATTTTAAGAACACTTTCACTGCAGATTTGACAAAACACAAAGAAATTACCAATGTGAAATTTCTAAAGATACAGCACTCGACTCTTAGGTTTAAGAATCTGAAGGGCCTTCCAAAACCTGAGAGTGATGAGGCATGGAGCATGCTTTAAGAACCCGAACCACCAAAAAAGAAAATCAACCTTCTGCTGGTAGCATCTGACGCAGATAATGAAAATGAGCATGCGTCAGTCCATACTGCTTTAAATTGTTACCGAGCAGAACCCATTATCAGTATGCACACGTGTCTTCTGGAATGGTGATTGAAGGCTGAAGGGACATATCTTTAGTACATCTGGCACATAAATATCTTGTGATGCTGGCTACAACAGTACCATGTGAAGGCCTGTAAACAACTGTAAACAAGAAGCGGGTAGCATTATCTCCCGCAAATGTGACCACACTTGTTTGTCTGAGTGACTGGCTGAACTAGAAGTAGGACTGAGTGGACTTGTAGGCTCTAAAGTTTTACACTTATTTTTGTACATAATTCTACATTTGCCAGTTCAAATTTTATGATAAAGCAATTGTACTACAGTATTTGTAATGGGGGAATTGAAAAACAATTTTTTTACAGTGCAAATATACATCAAAAATAAATATAAAGTGAGCACTGTACACTTTCTATTCTGTGTTGTAATTGAAATAAATATATTTGAAAATGTAGAAAACACCCACAAATATTTAAATAAATGGTATTCTATTATTAACATTGCAATTAATCACGATTAATTTTTTTAATCGCTTGACAATCCTAATGATAGTAAATGTAATTGCCACTATACATTTTTTCAGAATCCTGCACTCTAACAGTCCACTATTGATAGGTCTTAATCAGTTTTCTGAAGCAGTTAAAAGTTTGCTGTGAATTATTCTTCCTGGTAACCAGATACACATAAAAAAACATATCTGGCCTATCCTGATATCCTATGAATGACAATCCTTTCCAATGAGAAATATGTTCTGGCTGGCATCAGTGAAGAAGTCAAATAGTGCTTACTAAGGACTCAAGGAGTCAAAGGTGCTTACTAAGGTCTCAAGTATAATATATGGCATTGCTTAAAACGAAATAAATTGCATACACTTACAAAACAGAGAGGTCTTACAAATTACTCTTACATGAAATAGTTAAACCCTCTACCATACAATAGCGGAGACTGGAGAAGGCACAGTGTTCCATTAATATTTCTAAATCCTCCAATCTTAAAAATACCATTAAATCACAAAGAAAGTCTCTCATAGTGTGCTACAACATGCTGAATAATGTAATTTTATCGAACAGCTAACTGCTTTTTTTCTGCAGCATTTTAAATCCACACCCGTTATTAGTGATACAGCAAAAATCATATCTATCTTCTCAGAACATGTCCCTGTTGATTTCATGGATGCTTCAAAAGTTGCCAATTAATTCTCACAAAATGTGTTTAGCTGCAGCATCTTCAGGTGTACCACATGTTTATCTCTGGATATTAGATACAGCTGCATATTAAATATAGCAAGCAATGCTCCACATCTCTCACAGGCCTGATAACTTAATATTCTACATGAGTCCAGACTACCTTCTTGCAATTAATTTGAATGATTTAAATAAATATGTGGCTGAATCACCAAACAGCTGCTAGATAAAACATTACAAAGGACTAGCTCAGCAAGCGAGACAATGGTTTAAAAAAAAACGGAATGCAAAAAAGTTGCATGTGAATTTTAGACCAAAGGGCACCAACCATAAGCCCAGGTGACCAAAGTCTACAGAATGTTTCAATGCAAACTTACTTCCCCACTGATACAACTGAACTGTGACCTGGAAGAATGTCCTCTTATTGGAGTTTCCATGATCATAGAACCATAGGCTAATACAGCAGTTCACAAACTTCATTGCACTGCAACCCCCTTCTGACAACAAAAGCCTGAGCCCACCGGAGCCCTGCCACCCTGGGCAGGGGGGGCAAAGCCCATGCCCCACCACCCCGGGTTTGGGAGACCAAAGCTGAAGCTCAAGGGCTTCAGCTCCAGGCAGCGGGCCTGTAATCTGAGCCCCAATGCCCAGGGCTGAAACTTGGGCTTCAGCTTCAGCCCAAGACCACAGCAAATCGAAGCCAGACCTGGTGATCCCATTCAAATAGGGAAACGACCCACTTTGGGGTCATGACCCACAGTTTGAGAACTGCTGGACTAATATCAATTAGAGCTGGGAAAGACCTGCTAGGTCAGTTAGCCCATCTCTTTGGCAATGCAGGATTGTTCCCTACAGTATCTCTTCTACAGCTTTATTCTGCCTTTATTAAAAGTGATGCAGCTCAGAGCATTTCCTTCGGAACTATATTAAGCAGCCTAACAGATCGCAATGCCAGAAAGTTTTTCTTAAAATTTAGCCTTAAATTTTCTCTCTGTTTCATCCTAATATTCCTAGGTATAGCTTCCTGAACCATTTTACTTAATTCCTTAACTTCCTTCCTTACACTCTTCAAATCAATTGTTATCATGCCCCCTACTGGTTTCACTTATGTTTTTAAACCAATTTAGCTAAACTGGCGAGAACTACTGTGTGGTCAGTCTTACTTCAGTTTAAGAACGGCTTACTTTGTTTTAGTTTAAACCTGTTCATAACCAACTTAGGCAAAACTAAAATAGACCTGGCTTAAACTGAAACAAGTGTCTGCACAGCCTTTTGTGCCAGTTAAAATCAGTTTTTAATCATATCTTAAGTTAAACTGGTGCAACTTCTTATGTAGACAAGCCCTTACTTATCACTACACCACCGCTGACGGGGTGGGGCGAGTCGACATGGAGAGCCCCCAGACGATCGCCGCCGCGCGTGGGGTAGGGTGATCGATATAAGATACACTAAGTCAAGATATGCATGTAAGGACTTATTTTCAAGGGTACTTAAGCACTCACAACTCTGAAGATGATGGGAGTTGCAGTTGCTTGGCACCTGTAGACAACTGTAGAAACATGGCCTATATAGTTCTTTCAAGTCTTTTCTCATAAGTCAGTCCCTTGAGCTCCGTAACTGAGGGAAGCATGATGGAGAAGCTAATTTGGGCTCTCTTATTTATAGTCTCATAATACAAGAACAGGGGGAAATGCAATGACATTGAAAAGACAGTGAATTTAAAATAGATAAAAGTAAATACACTTTTTCTAAATTCAGTGTTTAATTACCCTGTTAAACTCTTTGACACAAGATATCAACAAGATCAAAAATTTAGTAGGACTCTAATTAGGATTGGACCATAACGAAATAAGAGGTTTTTATATAAATAAATACATAAATAAAGTTGGAGGAACTTGTAGCAGCCCCTGTATTTAGGCTACCTAACCCCATAAAAGATTCTTGCAATCTTTTTTTGAGAAGCTTTAACATCTTCATTGTTTGTTGCAGACCTTTGGAATTTGGTAAAAAGAAAACCCTCTGACTAAATAACTGCCTCTTTTTGTGCCAGGAAATTCCATTAGGTTTGGTTGAGATGTAAATGGTTAAAAGTCACCATTTCCATTCTGTCTTGTGTATCTTAGGGAAAATTTAGCAGCATGCCAAAATAATAACTGCACACATGCATATTCTAAAGAGCTATGCCCATACCACTGCCAAAGCACTATCAGCATGCACCATAATGCAAACACCTGGGAACTGCCACAGTAGTTATAACAATGGGGTAGGTACAGGAAAGCCGGGCCAGGTAGCCCACTTCCCCATCCCCAGATTACCCACCAGACTCAGTGCATGGCCCCTATGTTCCATCCAATACTCTGGGAGCATCGCATGCAGCATGAACACCTCCAACTTCCAAAGTACGGGGAGAGAGCCAGGCTGGGATCCCCACATAAACCATGCAGACCCTAGTAGTCCATTGCCCTCTCTTGGGATACCACATAGGGATGGAGCCCCCCTCCATTCTGGTAGAGGAAAAGACAGTGCTGGGATTCCACAGACCACCTTCTATATCCAGCCCATGGCACCAGCAGACCATCCTTCCCCTGGGATAACAGCTTCCTTTAGGTAAGAGCAGTGGTTCCCAAACTGGGGTTCACAAAATGTTACAGGGGGTTCTTGAGAAAAAATTCCCTAATGACGGCCAGAGCTGTCCCTAGGTACCCCGGGCAGCACGGGCCCAGCAGCCCGGAGCCCCTAGACTCCCAAGAGCTAAGCAGATCAGCAAGCATATCTATCACACTGAGCAGATTTAAACTTCAAGACTCCTTATAAGAAATGGAAAGGGGAGGTGGATATTTTTTGCTGTTATTAAAATTAAATAGGCAGCTAGTGTTTTTTTAAAAGTATTATGAAGAACAAATTTAAGCTTTGTTGCAAGGTGTGTTGTTTGCCTGGACTGCTCAAGACCTGAATGCTTGTGTAGGAGGAACTCTTTGAGTTGGCTTCTTAATTACCTTCATGCTGTTTCACATCTGATACTCCTTGATAAAACATAGGAGCCTTGTCTTATAACAGGCTTAGTCAAAGTGATACAAGCTACGAAAATGAGATCTTGGAAGAGTGTTGCCGTTTTCATAATGTAATAAAAATACTGTAATGATAAATTAATAATAAATAGTGTGTAATAAGCATGTCATACAAACAAATTTTATATTTCCAAGATCACTGCTTTTATAATTTATACTCAGGTAAAGGAGAAAATCTCTGGAAATATTCATTTTTAGGAGGAGGTTTGCGAGACTTGATATTTTAGTGAAAGGGGTTCACAGGTTGTTAAAGTTTGGGAGCCACTGGGTAAGAGGGAGAGTTGCCAACTTTCTACTCACACAAACCTGAACATCCTTGGCCTGCCCCCTGCCCTGCCCTCCTCTGAGCCTCCTCTCTCCCCTGCTCACTCCATCCTCCCCTCCCGCTGTCACTCGCTCTCCTCACCCTCACTCACTTGCTCATTTTCACCAGGCTGGCTCAGAGGTTTGGGGTGCAGGAGGAGGCTGACAACCAGTGCCCCACTGCCACCTCCCAGTGGTGGGGGGGAAGCCTGAGCTTGGGCTGTCAGCCCTGGGTGGTGGTGGCGGCGAATCTGGCAGTCAGCCCCAGGCAGGGGAGGGTTCAGCAATCCCCTTTATCTCTCTCCCCCACCTCCCAGGTGTGCATGGTCCTTTTGCATGAGCCCCAGCTGCCAGCAGCTGTCAGCCGAAGCTAAAAAAAAAAAAAAAAAAAGCACACACAGTTTGTGTCTCCCTAAACACATTCCTGTGCCTCCCTTGGGAGGCCTGCCCCATAGTTTGAGAACCACTGCCTCTGGTCCTGGCTACTGTCAAAGACAAGTTACTGGAATAAGTGATTTATACCTGATTTGATCAGGTATGGCAACTTCTATGTTCTTCTATGTTCCTAAATTCAAGGATATTCAGATACAAGGAACAAACAGGGGCCCATTATACACTCCTCAGCTGCAATGTTTTGATGCGGATCCAGATCTTTTCAAAATTTGGGGAGGAAAATGGTGGTACAATTTCTGGTTTCCAGTTTGGGCTCACATCTAGTCATGGTGGATCTGGGACTGAAAACAAGTTCCTAGGTCTGATCTCCCATTACCTCCTTGCTCTCTGAGACGTATGCCACCCAAAAGCGAATTGGTCTGTTTTTCTACCATGTGACACAGTGCACAGCAAATTTCCTATCATCTTTAAGTCTCATTACTATTTTCAAGGCTTCTCCCTCTCACTGAAATCTATGTTATAGATTTATTTTGCCCTAATTTTATTTCCAAGTTGAATTTCTTGTTTTCTCCTTGCATAGCTAAATTTTCTAGATTTGTTGCGTTTTTTCCTCTGTCCTGGCAGGTGTTGGCCCTCCTCCAATGTAAGTACCATCTGTACATTTCATTAATATGCTGTTTACCCCTCTGCCAGCCAAAACTTTGAAGAAGATGTTTTAAAAGGTGGGATCAAAAACCGATCTCTGCTGTAATATTCTGTTTGTAACAAAAATGATATACACATGAAAGTTATAAAAATATCCAGCTCTATGGGATGAATATAACTATATAATCCTTTAAGCACTTGTGTGATGTATTAGGTAATCATCTCACTGGTTCACCCCTGCTTTTTGAAAAGCCAAAGTCCCTTTTGAATGTAATAGGTTAAAAAATGTTGCACACCAGACAATACAGACATGAATACCTTCGTAAATCTGACACTAAGTGCTTAAAGATGCAGATAGCTGCCTAGTGGGATTTTTCTAAATTGCCTAAGCAGGTTAGGCACCTAACTCCCATTGGAAATCAGTTACTCATTTCTGTCCTAAAGAGGAAATGTCTAAACCCTTATGGGGCACATCTCTGCTGCAAAACACAAAAAAAACCCAAAACCCTGAAGCAGTGAAGCTGAGAGACTGGGTCAATTAACTTGGGCTCACAGGTTCTTGCTACGGGGCTAGCAAGTTGGAAGTTCCTGCTTGGGCTGGAGGCCAGGCTCTGAGACCCACCGCCCTCACTGGATTTCAGAGCCCAGACTTCAGCCCGAGTGGGAATGTCCACAGTGCTATTTTTAGTCCCAAAGCACAGCCCCATGAGCCCGAGTCAGTTGACCCAGGCTCAGAGAATCGCTGCTATTTGTTGTGTTTTGTTTGTTTTTCTTTTTTTTGCAATGTACGCATACCCATAAAGAGCTTGTAAACTGGGACCTCCCTAGATAATTGGCACCAATGGTACTTTACCATTGCCTCACTCATGCAAGTCTTTCCAATCAAGTTAATGGGACTACCTTAGGTGAAAAAATCACTCTTGTGCAAAGGGCCAGCATAAGGCCCACATAGTACTTAACCCCTCCCAAAAAGCCTGTACACCCTAAAATGGTGGTGCCTAGGCCTTCTGAGGCACTAAAGCAGGGGTAGGCAACCTATGACACAGGTGCCGAAGGCGGCACACGAGCTGATTTTCAGTGGCACTCACACTGCCTGGGTCCTGGCCACTGGTCCAGAGGGCTCTGCATTTTATTTAATTTTAAATGAAGCTTCTTAAACATTTTAAAAACCTAATTTACTTTACATATAATAATAGTTTAATTATATATTATAGACTTGTAGAAAGAGACCTTCTAAGAACGTTAAAATGTATTACTGGCATGCAAAACCTTAAATTAGAGTGAATGAATGAAGACTCGGCTCAGCACTTCTGAAAGGTTGCCGACCCCTGCACTAAAGGCTGCAGAGGCCTTGGGCTGGCCCTCTGCACTGTGGTGATCTTCACCCTAAGTGCATAAGGTAAGCAAAATTTGTACCTATCCCTTTTTTGTGTGCGATTTAGCCACTTTTTCACATGTAATAGGACTGAAACTTATTTAGGCCAGTAGAACACCATAAAAAGGTGGTTGACCTGGTCGTGATGCAAACCAATGACCAAAAGATGAAAGGCTCCATTGCACATCACTAGTGCCACTTTTTTTGTGTATTTTACACACACACACACACACACACACACACAAATATCACTACAATCTTGTGGATAATGCAGGCTTGTAACTGTATTTACTAATTTACAGTCATCTAGGGAAAATGCTATTTTAATCCTCTTTATAAATTTTCACCAAGCAACATTTCCCTATAGCAGTATTGTATAACCTTCAAACCATCAAAGACTCATACAAGAAAAACACTAATACTGTTTTGCCTTCTAAAAATATATAAATAAAAACACTAACAAGTAAAGAAAGCTTTAAACACTTTTCCTTAAAACCCCTTATCTTCAAGCAGTGGAATTAAATTTGTGCTTGAAGCACAATATTTCCATAGAGAATAACACTAGTAAATTTCCCCTCACTGTAAGCAGCAAAACAGTGATTACATGTTCAGCCCTGAACTAAAACTTGCCCCTTTTAAAAGCTTGTTGTGTAACGAATACATTCTTGTTTTTTAAACAGCACCAGTTACAATTCTGTTAAAAGTGCTAAAAGTGCACACACACTGAAGATATTTGTAAATGCAGTAAATTAAGGAGAAAAAAAGAAAAATGATTAACAATTCAAAATTCTTATTTCTCTGTTAAGACAACAGTCAGGTAACTTGCCTTACCAGTTATTTAAATGTGGCTCATGCATAGACACTGCTGAATCAGACCATGAAATGTGCACTGCTTGCAGTGAGGCATTTATGTCTAAATATTGTCAGTCTCAGAGACATGATTGATAATCACCATTCATAACATGTAGCAAACAAAGAGTAAGCAAATGCAAAGGTCAGAGGTCATCAGCAATCATACCCCTGCCATTCACAAAACAATCATGATTACTGTCGTGATCAAATGCACATGTCCATAAACTGGGAAGGGCTGTGAAGAATGTTTATCTAGCTGACACCAGTGTATCATATATGTGACTTCATTATCCTTAGCACTTCCTGGAATAAGGATTAGCAATTATAGAGACTGAATGAAACAATAAACAGAGGACCACAGCAGCAGGACTCACTATTTAAAAAAAAAATCTGATTTCTGAACTAATGAAATCTAGCTCAATTGATGTACATGTTCACTAGATACTCAGACTGGCAGGAGGAAAAACTGCGTTAAATAGTTTAGTGGAAGTATACTATCAATTGTGATGAGAGAGAGAGAGAGAATTTTTTTGGCAATTAAAAGTATAAAACAATTTTCTTCAAATATAAAGAAAATGTTCTACTCTAATATAATATTATCCCCATACTTCTAATTTTCTATAACTGAGAACATTTTAGTGCAACCGGGTAATTTAGAGCAGACCAATCTGGTCTGTATCTACAAATACACCTTTCATGCAAGTGACATTATTTACAATAATGTAAGTTATACACACGAATACACCTACACACATTATTATATACTCACACATACAGATATATGGTGTAGACCTGTTTATGCATATGTGCACACAGATTAAATATAGATTTTATACATTTACAGTTTTATGCCTTGTTTTTCCTCATTTGTTTTTTCCTCATTTGTTAATATGCCAATATTTTGTACTAAAATAAGTTTTTGAAGTATTTGCTTAAAAGAGGCCCCAGAAAAAGACAAGCTGTTCAAAAAACCCAAGATTTTATGGTAATAATTTCACTACATAATACTTAAAATCATAATGAAGCTGACAAAATGTTGACATGTTTTAAAACAGAACATTACAACCACATATACAATCCAGTAAATCTATACAAAGCAACTTGATTTGAATGGCATATTTCAGTTTTATACAGGTTCATTCAGAGTACATACCAGACAATGCAGCAAGAATGTATAATTTGTTTCATCTAGTCATCCATTGTAACATCCTGTATAAAATTAATCTGTTATTACTACTTGCAGATTTCTACATTCTTGCAGTTTGTAGATTCAAAATTGTACAAGTGGAGTTTAGCATAGAAGAAAAGGATCAGAAAACAATGTCTTTACCCAAGGAGTGGATCACTTTGCACTGATAGAAATTTAATGGTTCTTCAGGAAGCATAATGAACAACCTTATCTCAGGAGACCTCTGTTCTCTACACACATCAAGAGTGGTGACAGCTCATCCTTCCCAGAAACCAATATCAGGAAGAAAGTGAGCTGCCTAAGAGTGTTAAACCTACAGTATGTTGAATGCTTGCTGTCATCAGAGTCTAGTATTACTGTGCAACCACCCAAGCTACTCCTTACACAGCACTTCACACAAAGAGACTTTAATCATTCCATATATTTCCTAGCAACATACAGCAAGAATTTAATTGTTTAATTTATGCGTGGTTTGCATTCACTAGCCTGGCAGCCCTATGTTTAATGCTTCATACCACTATATCATAGCGATGAGTCTGGTTTTTTGTTGGCAGGTTCGGGACTGTTACAAAGGCTACAAATTCAACTCCCTGGAGCGGATGGGAAAACGCTGCATCACCCTGCTAGATTAGTAGTGTTACTGACTGGCTGCAAAACAGTTTCAACCAGACATTGTCCACTAGAAGTTGGGTTTCTAGCACAGAGCCTTGAGTATAGTAAATACCAGAAGGAGGGGAAGAGAAGATATATTCAGGGTTTTAGAAACACATGAATGGCTTTCTCCAAAATAGATGCATGGAAGTAAAATAGCTTAATCAGCTGTTATACAGTACATGAAAAACAATCATATTTGCTACAGTGAGCAGAAAGCCAGCACAGTATTTTACCTGGATTCAATATAAAAATCAACATACTGGCACTGGTCACTAGACAATCATAAGTGAAGCAAGTTAAAGCCTACGCCACAGAGAAAAAAAACAGGAATAGAGCGAGGAGAAATTTTTTGGCCAAACTTTTTTGGGGGGGTCAGGGGTTAAAAATGCAAATTCAGTGACGAAACAACTTTTCACAAACTAAAATTATTAAAAATATCTTGAAATCAAAACATTTTTTCTTAAATTCACTGAATATTTTAACAAATTTTGGCTTTGGGTCAACACAAAATGCCCCCCCCCCATTTATCAAAATTGTCAGTGAACTGAAAAAAAATCATTTCTTTGCATGGCTCTAGTAAGGAGTTCACAATCTGGCCCAATATGTATTGTCTAAAGATCTAATCTTGATTCCTTTGGAGTCAATATTAATACACTCAGACTTCAAGGGAAATAGTATTGGGCTCTAAGTCTATGAACTGCAACATCTTAATGGCAAACTCTTTATATACCACTGAAGACGTCAGGTTACACCACCAGAATCACTATATCAAAAGTGTAATTCTCTATATGCAATGTGTGTGAATCGATTCACAAAGAGAAATATACCCTCTAACATTTCAAAATACTGGGTTAAATGAGTTGAAACAAATAAGAACAGCCCCTGGTGCTATTACCACATAATAGTAAAACTAGTAATAATAATGAAATGTTACCTTATTTGTAAATTTCCTTATATATTAACTATTGATCATACAGAGTCAATATGAAAACAAGGCCTGTAATTTACACACCTAATGCACAGAGATTCTTTATTCACATGCTTTCATCAAGAAAATATATTCAGTTGAAACAATATCAGTGCTCCCCAGCCAATCCAGACACTGCCTTTTACAGACTGGCTGACAACCATCTTCAAATCCCTTAGCATCTATGAAAATACTTTACTATGACATCAATGAAACACTGAAGGCAAAAGATTTAACTGATTATTTTTTGCCAGTTTCCTAGTTCAGCATGAAATGGTGACAGCTTTGACAGCTTTTACCATTATTTACATGTGCATTCATATGCTTCATCTCTTATATTAATCTCCCTTCTCCTGCAGAGGGTGTCTGCATGTTTCCTTTGCATGTTGATCACTTAAAATCCAGCTCAGGTCAGTAGCTATCAAAAGGTATTGCTATCTCTTGGCTGAATGGTGGCCTATGAAAAATTAAATGGTTTCAGACCTCTTCCTAGTGGATAAATGTACACCTCAAAACACCACCGGCATCAGAACTGGCACTAATTGGTAGACCATGTCTACATTACAAATGTATGTTGACTCAAAGTACATTGGCATACAGCCGCTGCAGTTAGTACATCACTTAAGTGCGTGCATACTTGGCTCCCTGCGTTGGTGGTGCATGTATTCATCAGGAGCGCTAGTACTGATGCAGAGTGAGGTGCATCACAGGTAGGTATCTTATTGTGTAAATTACCACCATGCAGCGCATTGTCTTTTGGGAAGTTTTGATAACGCATCATGGGCTCAAACAAGTAGTGCAGGGGTGCCTGGGAGCATGGGGTCAACTTCCCAGTTTGCAACGGTCTTCATCCTATAATGTTGTCTATATCCCCTAATTTTCAAGCCTTTTTCTCTAAATCCCACAAACTCATGCTGTCCTCCTCACTATCCACCACAGAAGCATGGAGCCTGCACAGCTCTGCACTATTGTCATGAGCATTGTAAGCATACAGTGCACAATCCTGGAGTACCGGTAGAGCTGCAAGAAGAACCCAATGAGTGCAGAACATGATGATTCCTTGGAGGATGGATTGCAGGGGGACATAGCGAGAACCAGTTCAAGGTTGTTGGTGGCATTCACAGAGCAGCTGCAGACAGTGGAGAGCCACTTTTGGGACCAAGAAACAAGCATTAACTGGTGGGACTGCATCAGAATGCAGGTTTGTGATGCCAAGCAGTGGCTGCAGAACTTTTGGATGCGCAAGGCAACATTCCTGGATCTGTGTGCTGAGCTTGCTCCAGCACTGGGGCACCACAATCAAAGCCTCACTGACAGTGGAGAAGCAAGTGATAATCACACTGTGGAAACTTGCAGTGTCAGATCACTACCAGTCAGGAAATCCATTTGGAGTCAGGAAATCCGCCACAGGGGCTGTTGTGATGCATGAGTGTGGGACCATTAATCATCTCCTGCATAGACTGTGCAATGTGCAGAACACAGTGAATAGATTTGCAGCAATAGGGTTCCTGAACTGCACTGGAGCAACAGATGGCACATGTATCCCTAATTTGGCACCAGACCACCTTGCCACTGAGTACATCAATAAGAAGGGCTACTTTTCTACGGTTATACAAGCATTGGTGGATCACCGGGGACACTTCACCGACATCAGTGTCAGCTGGTCAAGGAAGATGCATGATACACACATCTTTAAGAACAAAGGACTGCTCAGAAATCTGCAAGCAGGGACTTTCTTTCCCAACCGGCAGATTACCACTGGGAATGTTGAAATGCCAATAGTGATCCTGGGGGACCCAGCCTACCACTTGCTTCCCTGCCACCTTGACAGCACCAAGGAATAATTTAACTACCAGCTCAGCAGCTGCAGAATGACAGTTGAATGTGCTTTTGGTCATTTGAAGGGTCACTGGCATTATTAACTCACAAGACTGGATCTCAGTGAGAAGAGTATCCCAATGATTATAAGCTACCGGCTGTGTCCTGCATAATTTATGTGAAGCAAAGGGGAAAAGTTTCCTCTGGGGTGGAGGGCAGAGGTGGAGTGGCTGTCTGCTGAATCTGAACAGCCAGATACAAGGGCTAATAGCAGAGCTCAGTGTGGAGCTATACAGCTTAGGGAGGCTTTGAAAGACCATTTTAACAGTGAGCCAGAGTAGTGTGTGTTGTTGTAATGTGTTGTACCTGACCCTGCTTTTTTCGTGTGGGGGGAGAGGGGGCCTGGTAGGAATCGTGTGGTGATTCCTGTACATGTCAGAGTATAACATTGTCAATGCATCTATTAATTTTGTTTGTGAATGATCCTGTGACTTGTGACACACTGCAGTAACAGGTAATTGGTTTCTTTCAGAACTGAGGAATACTTGGCAGCATATGTTGTGAACTAATAAAGATGAATTATGTTCCAAATAACGGAATTTTATTCTGTAACAAAATCAGTGCAAAAAACCCATGCAATTTAAAAACAAATACATTAGAAGATTAATAAAACTTAATACATGAAGAGAACAGAACTTATGAAGGGGAAAGAGCATTCACGTCCATTTCAGCTACACATACACTGACCTGTGAAAACCTCGGTTGTGTATGTGAAGCTGTAATTGCCTTTTATGTCCCACAGCATTAAGTGGCAGGGGTAGAGCAGAAACCCCTGATGCCACGTGGAATGTTGAGGGGTGGTACAAAGGAAATTGAGTTCTCAATGGGCTGCAGAGGGTGGTGAGCCTAGGGATGTTGAACCTGCAGATTCACGAGAGTCTGCAGCAACTGGATTTGCTGCCTGAGAAGTCCCATTATGACTTGGTGCATCTCCCTCTTCTTTTCCTCCTGGGACCATCTCCTCTCTACTCTTTTCTTCTTCAGGCTGTCTGCAATGTTCATCCTCCAGGCCCTATGCTCACAGTCCAATGCAGCACTGGCTTGCAGGATCTTATTCAGTATGTCATCCCAAGTCCTCTTCTTTCTCCTCCCACCTGGGTCAGACAGTCTGTGGATGTGGAAGGGGCAACGGCAGCAGCTGAAGATAAAACACCATTGTCAGCGTATTCTCTACAGAAAATGAAACTTAAGATGCTGAACTCACTCCCGTTGCTCCCCTAAAGTTTTAAGCACTGCATTCTCACTTCTGTTTGGGATTGCTTGTGCACAGCACCAGTCAGAGCACCAGCCATGGTGAGTATGGCCCACCAGTGGATTGGAGAATGGGGAGGGAATTGCTTGGTTGCATTATTCTAGAAGTTTTGGGCTGTGGCACTGAATACTGGCACCATTTTCCATAGGCAGTGGTGATTTTAGCTGATATCTCACTTCTGATGGTAACAAAGGCAGAGAGCACAGCTGTTGCTGGAGTCCCGAAGCCACCTGGGCCCATTTGCTGCTAACCTGGGTACTGCAGTGATGTCTGCTGAGTTATCGTTGAGGGGTATGGGAAAATCTCCTACCACAGAGGAAGAATAAGGCAGCCCTCCCTAGAAACCTTCAACAAAGGACTGCAGAATACCTTCCAGCAAGTTTCCTCGAGGCCTCTCAGGAGGATTCAGGGGATATCCCTTTGTACATAAACAAACTGCTCCATGTAGCCCCTGCTGCCTAACTCTAGAGGGGAATGAAAAGCAGGTAGCAACTCTACCTCTTTTGGTTGTACCACTACCTTTTCTAGCACAAGTAAATCAAGGAAAAGACAAAAGATGTGAACTGCCATCCCTGTAATGAAAAATGTATCTACCCACTTACCCAAGATTCCTTCCCCAGCATTAGGCTCGCCTGTTCTCTACTGGTGGGATTGGCCGGCCTGCAGTGGAGTCAAAAACAGGTCTCGACTCATTGCGCAGATGCATGCCCAGTCACCTGTCCCCCATATTCCTCCTCCCCATCCACCATCAACTCCTCCTCGCTGTTCACAGCAAGGGCCTGTAACTTGGACTGCTCGGCGGTATCCATGGTGCTATGGGGGGTGGTGGTGGGGTCTCCACTGAGGATGACATGCAGCTCTCTGTAAAACCAGCAGGTCTGCAGCTTAATACCAGATTTATTGTTGGCCTTCCTGGCTTTCTGGCATGCCTGCTGCAGCTCTTTGGCTTTCATGCTGCACTGCTGTTGGTCCCTGTCATATCCTTTCTCTTGAATCCCCTGAGCAATCTGCTCGTAGATGTTGACATTTCTATGGCTGGTTCAGAGCTGTGGCTGCATAGCCTCTTCTCTCCACAGGCCCAGGAGAGCCAATACCTCCTAACTATTGCAGGCAGGAGCGCATCTGGAGTGTGTAGCCGCCATGGTCAGCTGGACAGTTGCACTCAACAATGGAGAGCTGCTAGGTGTGCTCACCATACCAGGCAATCAGGACGGGAAATTTCAAAAATTAATGGGTCTTTAAAGGGGAGGGGAGGCTTCTAGACTCAGGGCCGCCCAGAGGTGGGGGCAAAGGGGGCAATTTGCCCCGGGCTCCACAGGGGCCCCCAAGAGAACAGCGGAGGCTCCCGCCTCCGCCCTCTCCTGGAGCCTCAGCGCAGCAAGCGCCGAGTCTCCGCCGGAGCCCCTGAGCCCCGCCACGCTCAGAGCCGCGTGGTGAGGGGGCGGGGCTGGGAGCTCCGGACTGAGCTCAGCCACCTCCGCTCGGCGTCGAGCTCCCAGCCCCGCCCCCTCACCACGCGGCTCTGAGCAGGGCGGAGCTCAGGCCCCGCCGGCCACACGCTGCGGCTGTTTCGGCGAGGCGCTGAGGCTCCGGGTGAGGAGGGAGCCGGGGGTAAGAGGCTGGGGCCGGGGCGGGGGGGAAGCGGGACCCGCCGCCCGGCGCAGCCCGGTCTTGGCGGCGGGGGCCTTCCATTCCAGGACCCGCCGCCGAAGTGCCCCGAAGACCCGCAGCGGGGACCCGCGGCCGCAGTACCGCCGAAGACCTGGCTGCACTTCAGCAGCGGGTCCCGCTTCGGCGGTAATTCGGCAGCGGGGGGCTCCCGCCGCGGGTCTTCGGGGCACTTTGGCGGCGGGTCCCGGAACGGAAGGGCCCCCCGCCGCCAAAGACCCTGGGCCCCCGGAATCCTCTGGGCGGCCCTGTCTAGACTCTCTGACCATGGGACAGTGGACAATATAGTGACCAGAGCAGTCAGTGTGGGGCAATGTGGGACATCTGCTAGAAGAAAGTTAGTGTCAATATAAGTTAGTGTCAAAAAAGGGGTAATGTTTGAACATAAGTAAATGCATCCAGAAAGTAATTTAAAAAGAGATCTTCTCTAGGAATGTGAAAGAGAAAATACTTTAGTCTGTGGCTAGTTTGGCAAATGGACGATAAGAAATCCAAACCCTATTGGGGGCTGGGGGAACACAACCACCACCAGGGATCTTCAAGACCAACATACCAAGAAGCTAGTAAGATATTATGATCAGCTACTACTCATAGACTCATAGACTTTTAAGGTCAGAAGGGACCATTATGATCATCTAGTCTGACCTCCTGCACAATGCAGGCCACAGAATCTCACCCATCCACTTCTATAACAAACCTCTAGCCTATGTCTGAGTTATCGAAGTCCCCACATTGCGGTTTGAAGACCTCAAGCTGCAGAGAATCCTCCAGAAAGATTAACGGGACTTCCTCTCCCTTCACATCATCCACCATCATGCCTCCCAAACAATGCAGGCCAAATGATTCATGAGAACAGGAGGTTAGGATAGAGTTGACACAAGATAATAAGATCATGCAGTAAACAAAGATAATGCTGCCAACAATCCTTGTAATTGGAGCTTAAATATTGTGACAATGGAGACATTAACACTAGATTAGATATTCAGTGGGATGTGGCCTGTTTTGAAGCAAGGAAATGCCAATTTTCTGACCTGATCCAATACTCATTGAAGTCAGTGGAATGCCTCCCACTGACTACAGTGGGCTTTGGATCAATCCCAAGGAATGCAGTATTATCCTGGCATCTTGGCATTTGTGCATTTAACTCCCATCAAGCAAGGATATTCATACAAATAAATCCAATGCATCAAACAGGATATTATGCTCCTGACCCCACCGCACCCTACCCCCACCCACAAATTTACTAGGAACAAATTCAATCAAAAGAGACTTCATACACAAAAGCTAGAAAAATGGGTTTCTGCATGTGCAGAATTACTAAATTCAGTTTTATCTCAGACTATCCTTCCTATTTTGTCACTGAACTCATTTCTGCTGTTTGCTTTAACAACCTTACTTGTCAACTACAGGTTATTTTATGAATACATAGGTTTAGCTAACCTATCCGTGACTTATTCATCCTACCTGTCTGCAGTTTTACCTTCAGTACAGCGTATTATATAGGCTTAAGATATACACTAACCATCTACATTGGTGTTTCATGAATTGTACAATAAAACTTAGCAGTTTACATGAAAAAGTATAATTTGTGGGTTTTTTTAATTAAATTGATCATTATACAATAATTACTATAAATTATATTAATGGAATCATAAATCTGTACATTCCAGAGATTTCCCCCAACCAAATGTTGGAATTTCATTATTTATTTATTTATTTATTTATTACACAAACCAAACATTTCTAGGTACAGACACTCCCTGGGTTACGCAAACCCAACTTACAGAAATCCGCACGTATGGAAAAAGTTCCGTAAATTCCGTAAGATTTTTTTTGTGTGTGCGTAATTGTTGGAGATACATTCCCAACTTACGTAAAATTCGACTTAAGCAAAGCGTTCCGTAACAGAATGCTTGTGTAAGTCAGGGAGCATCTGTAATAACAACAATACAATTGAGTTCCAGACTGATTCACTCTTCTGATCAAGATAAGAAAATCTAGCATATACAGGGTTGTGTAGACCTCTCCTCATTTTACTTGCATGTTGTGTGTTGTCATTTAATCTGTACTTTGACAATGGAAGATGCAAACTGAACGGAAAGACTGAACAGATGTATATTTTGGTCAACTATCTGTTGCCATAGCTCATCCACAGGAAGAGGCTCTTTGAGAAACACGGATGTACTCCAGCTGCACTATAAAATGTCAGGCAGGTTTTATAATCTAACACGTGCCAAAACAAAGGGAGATTAGGAGGCTGTAATAAAGATATTACTAAAGCCTCAGAAATTGTTTTCTGAATGGCTCCTACACTGACAACTAATGGGCAGCTTTCTTTGATGGCTCTTCAATATTTGGGTCAAAAAAAGCCTCAGTTGTTTTTATCATTACTGTTGACTATGTTTAACAGAGGTTTCCTGGACAACATAATAGCTGGCTTAATTTGTCTTTCCATCACCATGATGCCCACTAGCATTGTACTTAATAGTCTGGATTCTAAACTACTAACACGGGGTTGTACTAGGGACATGAAAACCAGGAACTTGTCTTATAACCGCAACACCCAATTTAAAATCTAAAGCCATACAAAAAACGGATGCTCAAGAATTCTGGGTATTTCAAGAATATGGCCAAATCTTCCAGTCTGGTACAGCACTAGATTGGAGGGGAAGACAGGCAAAAGCCACCTTTGTACACTCACAATCCTATGGCCTGGCCAGACCAACATCCCCCCCAACCTCCGCCAGTGTAACTTACAGAACCCAGCTCCCCACATTCAAAGGGGCCAGTTTGGCAGCTGGGAAACACTAGAGCATTGGGATAATCTAGTCAGGCTTCAGGCTCCCTTTTCTATAGGAACTTCCCCAAGCCTGGACCCAGGCATGGATGGCATAGGAATTGCTAGACAGCAGGAATTCTCAGGGGGCTGGATCCACTGCATCTAGAGTGGGGTACAGGAGCTGGGCTTATAAATGACAAATAACTTCAAGTCCTATAATATGACAGAATGGGCTAGACCCTTAATACATAATGCAAAGTAAAGCGCCTCATATACTGTGTTTCTTTTGATGATAAATTTAAATGACTACCTTAACAATAGTTGAAAACTGGCTACTTAGAATGTACAGACATTTTTAATTATAATTAAAGTAACTATGCAAATTAAAACATCCATAGGGTTTACAAAATATTGAACCATTGCTATAAATAGCATGTCATTGGACTGTCCTTGGAGTCCACCGTTTTGGAAAGGGATAAAAAAAAATTGATCTGTATCAGAAGTTTCAAAATCTAATGTTAAATCTAGGCACACAGAATGGATAAACATGACTTCAGCACATCAAAATCTTCCAAAGAGAGGAAAGCACGCATGCAGTGAGAGGGAAGAAAAGATCAAGAAACACACAAAGATCTCCAACTGAATGATATATAAAAAGTCCATGACAATTATTCAAAAATTATTTATAGGAGAGGACTTCAATAAACCACAATGTCAAATTAACTCATCCTAGTCCAACTCCTCTTCTATTAATACAGAGCTGATTTGGAAACACCTTTTTATGCAACTGTCCTTTTAATTTCACTGAATATTATAATAAAACCTATGTCTTATATAGAGATTGTCACTGGTAGATCTCAAAGCACTTTACAAAGGTCGTAAGCATAATTATCCCCATTTTATAGATGGGAAACTGAGGCACAAAGAAAAGTCATAACTTGCCCAAGATCACCCAACAGGCTAATGGGCTGAGCCAGGAATAAAACCCAAGTCATTTCAGTCTCTACCCAATCCTCTCTTCACTAATCTTATAAAATTCTGTTTTCAGGGACAGTGTAGTAGCATTTTCAGCTATGTTAGTACATAAGGCCCAATTCTGAGCTAGGGACTTCAACCGAGTTCTCAGAATTTGATTTAAAATGGTTAGTCAGCTCATCTACAACTTGGTGGCTTAAATTCCAAATTTAACCTAGTCCATATAGGGTGACTAACAGAGGGTTCTGTTAGTTAGCATACAGGTGGTAAAGGTATCAAAGCAATACACAAAGTTAATAACGTCCCTTGCAAACAGAGCGAAGGAAGCAGAGGAAGGGTCTTCTTCAGAGTTCATGACTCAGAAAGGCAGAGAGAAATGTTTGTCATTAAGAGGGGAATAAAAGATAAATTGCTTTCATTATCTGAAAGTGAAAGAACGGGTGCTCTGAATCTTCAGTTAGGAAAGGAATCTTATTTATGTGAGACGGACAAGGATTAGAAATCTTGGTCCATAGTCTGTTGTATAGTTTTGAGAATTCCATGAAGTGAAATGTAGATGTTGAAGCTGTGGCAGATTCCAGTGCAACTGCTTCAGAAAAGTTGATAACAGTGCATTATGACTATATAGTCACGTTTTCCCATAGCAAACAAATAATTTCTGATCTTCTCCCATGGAATTGCAGAATTCTCAGCCACCATTTCTCTTTACTTAAGCACAAGAAATACAGAGTTATAGACATAAATAAATAAATAAATACACTCTTCATGCATTTCCCTGCCTCTGTTTCCTTACCACACCATTGCATTGTTTTTGCTATCATAAGAGTCCTCTGAGGCCATCCAGAGTATTTCTGCTTGTCTTCTGAAACATGGAGCCTTCTTTCCCCAGCATGCCTTCTCAGACCTTGGCTGGTCTGTTCCCTTCCCCTCTCCTGCCCAAAGCTTCCTGTGTAGCTCTGAGACTCTTCCCCTTTTGACCTGCACAGCCTCTGTGATTTTTAAAGTCTAGCACCAATAACTGCTTCTGGTAATTTTTCACTCTCTCCTCTTCCTCCTTCCATGCAGACAAGCAGGAGGAAATAGCTTCTCCCAACTCGGCTAACCCATCGTCACAAGATGCTTTGCCCTGAATAAGCAGTCATTGCATTCTAATGACCCACCTAAAGTCCAGTCAGAAATGGTCGATATACACAAGGAGGCATTACACGACACAATCATTTTACAACAACATGTGCCAGATGAGGAGCGAGGGGCAGAAACTTGATCACCAATGGCAGGTAACAAAGGCTGATTTAGACAGGATGAAACAATAAATTCCTCAAAGCCTACGCTGAGGTTGTATTACAGGCCAAGAGAACCTGATCAGCTTTCACTTAGGCTGCCAAATCCCAACACAAGGAGTTATCCAGGGTGGCAAACTGCTTCATCAATCCTGAATTACTACAACCTGCATCGGAGCCAAGCAGCAATCGCTGTGAAGAACTATCATACTCCATTGCAGAAAAGATCACATTCGGAAAGCCTTCTCACACAGAAAGGATCCACTACGCTTATATCCACCAACCAACAGCCCACCAGCATTCCCAGAGTTCAGTATCTTTAGTCATCAAGAAGTTCTGGACACCCTAAAGGAGTTCTGATCCCAAACTTGTGAATCGGAACCATAACCTTCCTGACTTGTGAAAGAGAATTATAAACAACTGGTGCCACTCCTGACTGAAATAGCCAATGTATCATTCAGAGAAGGACTCTTCCCTTCCTCTTTCACTCACATATTAGTCTGATCAACTCTGAAGAAACCCAACCTGATTTTTTAGTCCTAGCCAACTACAACTTGGGGTCAGACCTCCCACTTCTGAGCAAGCTAATAGAGAAGCTAACAAAAGGCCAACTACATGATCATCTAATTGAAACAAACATCCTAGACTTGGTCCAATCTGGATTTTGGCCAGGACACTGAATTGAAACTACTTTAGCAGCATTAAGGGATTATCTCCTCCTCCCACAAGTCAGCATAGCCATCAACCAGCTGATTTATAGATGAAAAATGTCCATTGAACAAAACAGCCCTATCCTACTGCTCCTTTTTAAAATATTTAGTTGAAATTAATTACTTTAGTCGGACTGGAGAGAGCACAAAGGGAAGACGAATCCTTCTTCTTGATGCTAGAAAGTCATAAAGGGAGTCTTCCTCCTTTGGCTTGCAGGTTACAGGCTCCGTGTTTCCACTCCCTTGGGTCACAAAAGATCTATTAGCAGCACTTTTCTTCCCCTTTCTTGTGATACTGTTCTCTTGGGAAATTAATTAAAAATCCACCATTTTCCACTCCCAGAGGCAATGAATTTCAATCTGTTTAGTTCCCCTAACACTTTAAAGGAGGAGATTTTCAAGGAAAAGTCAGACATGTCACAGCACCCCAGAAATTCAGATTTTGAAGATATTATAGTTTCATTTATATTATTGTAACCAGTGGAGCAGCAAGCAGCACTTTACAGGATAAGCTATATTTGACAAAAACAGTTCAAAAGGAAAACAAAGCAGCAGATAGTAATCTGTGTTGCCCCTAGATGTTTGCAGAATTATTGCTGTCAATAAAGCTGTGTTTTGTCAGGACAGAGTTGCATCTCTTCATACCATACATCCACTTGGCAAGCAGAGACTCATTTTTCAGAGGCAGTCTGTGACAGCTACCTGGGGAATCAAGCAATGCCTACTGCAAGACCAAGTTAATAGTAATTGTAATCAAATAGTAATCATATAAGCTTGTGTTTACAGTCTCTTTGGAGATAGCAAACTTGGTAATTTCAGCAAGTGTCCAGTGACAAGGGCTGGACACTCCAAAGGAATGCTCTTCCAGTGGGAACTAGGGTACACCAAGTGTAACATGCAAGGCAAAGCAAGAGCTGGCAGAGTCCTGAGAAGTTTGTCTGGGGTGGCTAACAGACGGGGGTGACAGGGAGCCATCACCCAGTTTAGCTCCAGCAAATCTCTCTTTTGCTAAGGCAGAGGAGTAACAAGTTTGTTTGTTTGTTTGTTTGTTTGTTTTTAAAGTTCTGGGCACCCCAAGAAAGCATCACAGACTAACAAGCTAGACAAATTCAGAATGGAAATAAGGCATGAATTTTAATCACCCGAACAATTTACCAAAGATTGTGCTGAATTCTCCATCACTGACAATTTTTAAGTCAAGATTGGAATTTTTTTCTAAAAACTGTGCACTAGGAATTATTTCGGTGAAAGTCTATGTTATACAAGTCACACTAGATAATCACAATGGTCCCTTCTAGCCTTGGAACCTGGAAGGTCAGTGAAGATTATTTATTTTTTGGCCACTCCAGGCCAATGGGGGTGGCGGGAAGTGGCACAGGCCAAGGGATATGCTGGCCACCGTTTCCTGCCACCCCCATTGGCCTGGAGCAGCAAACCGCAGCCAGTGGGAGCCACAATCAGCCGAACCTGTAGATGTGGCAGATAAACAAACTGGCCCGGTCCGCCAGGATGCTTACCCTGGCGAGCCACGTGCCAGAGGTTGCCGACCCCTGAACTAGTCCATCCCTCCACCCCATGCTGTGGCAGGATTACACATACCTATACCATCCCTGACAGGTGTTTGTCTAACCTGTTCTTAAATATCTCTATGACCCTATGACAGGGATTCCACACCCTCCCTAGATAACCTGTTCCAGTGATTAACTGTTCTTATAGTTAGAAAGTGTTTCCTATATCTAACCTAAATCTCTCTTGCTGCAAACCAGGCTGATTATTTCTTTTCTTACCCCTGGATAGACATGGAGAACAATTGATCACCATCCTCTTTATTTAACAACCTTTTACATATTTGAAGATCATCATGCCTTCTCTTTTCTAGACTAAATATGCCCAATTCTTTCACCATTTCCTCACAGGTCATGTTTTCTAACCCTTTTTATCATTTACTCTCCTCTGGACTCACTCCAATTTGTAAAAGTGTGGTATCCAAAACTGGACACAATACTCCAGCAGAAGCCTCCCAGTGACAAGTAAAGCAGAACAATTCCCTCCTGTGTCTCACATATAACACTTATATTAACATCCCAGAATATTTGACTTTTTCACAACAGCACCACATTGTTGAATCATGCAATCTGTGATCCACTGTATCCCCTAGATCCTTTTCTGCAATATTACTGCCTAGTCATTTATTCCCCATTTTGTATTTATGCATTTGATTTTTCCTAAGTACAGCACTTTGCACTTCTCTTTAATGTATTTCATCACGTTGATTTCAGACCAAATTCTCCAATGTATCGTTTTGAGTTCTAAACCTGTCCTCCAAAGTGCTAGCACCTCCTCCCAGCTTGGTGTCAGTTGTAGATTTTATAAGCATACTCTCCACTCCATCATCCAAGTTGTTAATGAAAAATTTTGGCTAGTACTGGACTCAGGACAGACCTCTATGGGATCTCACTACATACATCTGTGACAGGCACGGCAATTTCCTACAATATCCTTGAGAGTCCTTATTGTATTAAGTTTATATATTACTGTGGGCCAGGATTGTCTATAACTTCTTTATGGGTGAGATACAAAATATTGCAACCCCAACCACTATCTTTGGGGTACATTGCAATCATACATAAGCAAGTCATTTAAAGTATTCTACTGACTGGGGGAGGACTGCCACACCTACACCAGGAACTAAAAATTGTGGTACCAGCTACTGGGGCAGCTCGCATATGCTAGTTCAAACAGGATTCCCCAGAGATCAACAGACAAAGAAAGGACTTTGGGATAAATAGCTTGAGTTTAAACTGATTCAGTCCTTCTTTCTGATCCAGCAAACAGACAGGACTGTCTGACCAAGGAGGTGGGAGGCAATTCTTAGGGAAGGGTTGGAAGGATTGACACTGGCCAGAGCCCAAGATTGGAGTTGGGGGTAATCTCTGGTAAGCTTTTTAGCATGTGTAGGTTATTTTATTGTTGTAATATATCTTATCTGCAATGCTTTCACCTTAAGAATAAATGAACTTGCTTAGAAAGAGCAGTGTGGTAACTTTTACCTGCTAGTGATTACAGGTGTCATAACCTTTGAAGAGAAAGCAAAGCACAGACACTAGCCTGTTTAGGCAGTCTGGCTTGTTGGGGATATCACAATGTAGGCAGGAAACTGTGCAGCCTAGAAAAAACTACACACAGGAGGGAGAGAGAGATTGATCTCCATGCAAGAGAGATGATGGTTCAGGAGCCAGAAGCTTAGAGTGGGTGCCCTTGATGGATCATGAAGGGGGAAATACACATATAGTTGTCCTGAAGTGTGACAAATATCTTTCCAGTATGTTAGTGATGACTACTCTTTGAGAACACATTTTCAACCAGATATGCCTCTGGTCACAATTAACCTTTTCAATGAACATCCTAATAGCTCACTACACAACTAATATGTATCAGACAAACATACAGATGCCTTTACACACTGGGCACTGACAAGTCAAAGCACAGAGCTTTGTGACAGTTCTCTGCACAGAGATGAAACTGAGTTTTAAACAGTGATCTCTACCAGACACGCAAGCGAGGACAACCCGCCCCCGCTGCAACAGTGGCTATGGTTTGTTTAATGGAACTTTTATTCATAGGCACATATAGCCTCAGATTTGTTCTGTAACTAACATTTTCCAAGCAGTTTACTATATTAGCATATGTCTATATTAGCTATAGACTCTGCCAATCATATTATTCATGCACTAGACTTCTATAAATGCTTTTTCTTACCCTTTAACAAACTAGCCATAAACAGTGATTGCTCTGTTAACGTATGTCATGTCATTAAAGTCACTACATGTTTTTTTACCAATACAGAGAGAAATTACAGTTCGCTCCTGACTAGTCATTTTAGGATGAGCTCTTGTTATTGCTTATGCAGCATGTACAGCAACACTACCAAGAAATGCAGTTATATCAGCTAGAAATATGAGCATCGGTATTCACCAATGCAGATATTCATTTCCCCTTCCACTCTGTCTACCCATAACATCCCAACACCTGTCAGTTGCCATTAAAAGGGTTACTTGTACCCATGGCACTATCGAAAAGTCTCAGCCTCCAGGAAAGACAAATGGAAGCTGGCAGTGTTTTCACTGGCACTATGGTACCTGTTAGGTTGTTAATTTTGAAAAGACATAGCCATTAGCATGTTTAATGTACAGAAGGAAAAGAGATTTCTGTCAAGAGATTCTGGAAGCAGCTCCAGATATGCAGACATTATAAAGACATTCTTCCAGATGTCAAATAGTTTCAAGAAACAAGAGATGCCCATAATCAAATGCACATGTTATAAATGACAAATCTATATGGAGCACATGTGGGGGTAAGAGGTAAATTAGCATTTGTAATACCCAGGCATTTTATTATTTAATTATGTAAATGAGGAGAAGAACAATACACTTCTTCTAACTATGGCTCAGTCGATAGACAAATGCATTAATCACCAACATAGGCATTTCTTTACCCAGCAACAACAATATTATATTTAAATGTGTACTGGCCTGGTAATGATTTTTGTATGAGGCTGTACATTATCGTTCCTGCATTTTTTGAGAGATTATGGAAATTTACATTATAGAGAGTTAAACAACAATATATGTGACTAACAATGTTGGCTGCCACCCGAGCACCCCCTTGTGGCTGGAGGTCACTCAGCAGCAGTGTGCCTCTGTTTTCCCTTCAGGGTCCTTTGAACTACCCTTGAACTATGAGTTCTTAAACAATCCCCATGAGGGGCCCCATTTATTTAGCCCATTGGGAATGCACTGGGCCTCTAGGCCCGCTCCCTTAGTTCATGTCTCTTTCTCCCAGTAGTCCAAAATAACAGTCTTTCAAAAGAAAAACTCTCACCATCTTTATCCCACTTTCAGTTGGGTGCAGCCCCCAGCTCTCTGAGGGTCTGTCTGCTTCCCAATCTATCTACTTCCCTTCCTGGAGTTTATCCTTCTCCACAGGCCTTTTCAGTCTCTCACCTGTTTCTTGGGCAGGAAATCTGCCAGGGCTCCCAGGCTGGACAGCTTTTCTCACTCTCTCCTGCTTCTTGTGCTTTTCACCTGCTAATTTAGGGCTCTTCAGGATCCTTCCTGCTCCCTGCAGAGTGTCTATAGGCATAGCTGCAGTTTCCTGGGCCTCCCTCCTGTACTGCAACTCCTGTGCTTTTTATCCTGGTATTACCTGATTCAGCTGAGGCTTGGCCCATCCTGTAATCAGGGCTGGGTTAGCCCCAGGTTCTGCAGCCCATGGGGCAAGCCATTCTGTTACAGTGACCAATTATAGAATCATACCTCCTCCCTGAGGGTCTGTCTGCTTCTCAGTACCTCCTGCCTGGAGTTTATCCTTCTCTGCAGGCTGTACCAGGTAGCCATAAGTTACATGTAAAATGATTGTACACAGAGAAGGAATTTTGCAAATTTGGCACAGATGCAAGAATAACTTTGCAAACACAGCAAAACGTGTCCACAGGTCAACATTTAAAGGGAAAGTGTTCACCAAGGGCTGACCCACAGTGTTATCTGAGATTATGAGATATTCTAACTCATACATACTCAGATGCTCATTGATGGGTACATTAAAATACACAGGTTAAACACACCAAGAAATCTGAGATACTGCAATATTTGAGGATAGTTAAATGATCTCAGTACCTCAGACACAGATGTGTGGTACAATACTTTCAAAAGGTTGGGGCCTTTGTAAAAGCTCCAATTATCGTACATGAGCTCAAAGATTTTGAGAACTATAGACCAGTCCATGCCAGAAAGTTACAAAATCTATTATATTATTCAGTCCACAATTTTGTATTGAGCTTGGTCATAATCAAAGAACTACTGTACAATCTTAGAACAAAGAATTTTAAATACAATCTTGATAACACATCTGAGGAAGGATCATAGAAACAAGATGCAATGTGAAAGGCAAGAATAAACACAAGGGATGAAATTCCCAATAAAGTCCATATGAATTTTGCTATTGACTTCAGTAGGGCGAGGATTTCACCTAAGGACTGAACTGCAAGTATAAACAAACAAGTATTGCATCCACTCAAGAAAGAGTGTCTAAGAGCCAGAAATGCAAAAAAAAAAATGTTCACATATTATATTCCCCTACAGAAATGGCAGCGAATGATGTTATTTATGTTTCTATCCCAATCTTTCTATATTGCTGCAAGAATTTTTCTTCACAGAAAGCATTAAACAGCGTTCTTATACCAGTCAGAGAGTAAAACCAACTCTATGGAAAATGTCTACCAAGAATACAGAGAGTTTGAGCATACCTCTAATCAGAAAAACAAACAACACCTATTTGCTGCTAGCCATAATTGTGAGAGTACAGATGTTGTTATCATCAGCAGTGTCCTATCTCCAAGACAAGCTGCTGCAGAGTCAGACTATATTTACTGTACTGGAGGAGCAGGGCCAGCTCTAGGCACCAGCACTCCAAGCATGTGCTTGAGGCGGCACTTTCCAAGGGACGGCACTCCAGCTCCTTTTCTTTGCTTGGGGTGCAAAAAGCCGGGAGCGGGCCCTGAGCGGAGGTGAGCTGTGACAGCGGGGGGGCGCGGGGAGGGCCACAGAAAGTAACCCGGGGGGGGCAGAGGAACTGCTCCATCCCCCCCAGCTCACCTCCGCTCCACTGCCGCCTGCTCCCCTGAGCGCGCTGCCGCTCCATTTCTCCCCCCTCCCTCCCAGGCTTGCCGCAAAACAGCTGATTCGTGCGGCAAGCCTGGGAGGGACGGGGGAGAAGCGGAGCGGCGGTGGTGCACTCAGGGGAGCAGGCGGAGTGGAGGTGAGCTGCCACGGTGGGGGGTGTGAGGAGGGTCACCGGAAGAACCCTGAGGGGGCAGAGGAACTGCTCCCTGCCCCAGCTCACCTCCGCCTCCTCCCCCGAGTGTGCTTCTGCTCCACTTCTCCCCCCTCCCAGGCTTGCCTGGGAGGGAGATAGGAAGGGGTAGGAGCGAAATGCAGCATGCCCAGGGAGGAGGCAGAGCCAGGGATTTGGGGAAGGGGTTAGAATGGGACAGGGAAGGGGTGGAGTTGGGGCGGGGGTGTGTGGGAATTTTTTTTTGCTTGGGGCAACAAAAGACTTGGAGCCAGCCCTGTGGAGGAGTGGAAATGAATGCGGGAAATACACAGTGACAAGCTGGTGATGATCAGTTCACTGAGCTCCATGTTAAGAGCTGTAATGGAAGAGTCCCTGATAGGTAAACTCAAGTTTCTTCTTACAGTGGCGGAAGAACCAAAGCGTACAGGAGAGCATTTCTAGACACTGCAGTGACAGATGTCAGCATATTTTGCTATCAAAGTAGATGTGGTGGGAGTGGGGGAAGAGTCTGAACTGTCTGATACACAAATTAATGGAGTAGAGTGAGATGGTCAAGACAGCCGTGAACTAGGGGAGCTGTGGAGCAAGGGGAGGGGTATATCACTTTAAAACTACTGCTCCAGCTCTACACGAAGGATTGTTGACATATAGGAAGGGAGTTTCATTGAGCTCTCCTTGACAGGGTGGATGTTGGCTAAACTACAAAGCCAAACGATAGGTATGGTGGGGGTAAAAAAGGATATTTTCCTCTACCAGTAAATCGGGTTTCTGCATTGATGCATTCGATAATCCAGAACAATGGGTTTCTGACTGCTGTTCAGACTTACTAAGCAGAATGACCAATTGTCCTCAAGTGGAGAACATGAAGAAATCCTAGTAGCTAGCTACTGAAGCAGCAAGAGTTTTGTAAACCCCAGGGACAGGCCTAATGTTGGCCAACATCCTAGAGGGGCTTGAAGGGCTCAGCCAGGAGTAGATTTCATGCAAGAGAGAGACTAACAGTTTAGTGGGCCTTGTAGCTATTGTCTCATGGATGTCTGCCTAGACTATACTCTTCCTTGGCTGCTGTTACTTTATGCTCTTATAGTGCTAAGAGCGGTAATTAAATTATTCTTTGAGGATTTAAGTGGGGCTTATGGACTTTTGCAGGACTTCTGATCAGGGAAGGAATTTCACATTAAATGTCTTACGCAAAAATAAGTATGGCAATAAGCATTTACTCCCTTTAAGATTTATTTTCTGTTTCCATTAAAAAATACTGCCAAACAACCTGATGGAAAGCTATTTAAATATATATATTACTAAGTTAGATCCAAGATTTTTAAGATCACAATTCAAAGTTAACCTGTGTGTGTGTGTGTGTGTGTATACACACACACATACATTACCTAGAGCCTTCCAGTCTATTTAAAATGAAGGACTGATTCTTAAGCAAAGGATGCTTTAAATAGGATGCAACAAAAGCAGGTGAAAGGGGAAGGGGAAGACTGAAGGAGGGCATTGTATGTGTATGTCCCAAAATATATTCTTATTGATTTATAATTATTCATCATATTAGAAAATTTAGTAAGATACCTTTGAAACATGGGCTATATTAGGGATCTTAGTTATGAATTCCCAAAAGGAACCATGTTAATTACTGCTAACACAGGTCAACATTTTCTGAGTGGAATCTGAAGAACCCTCACTCTCCTTTTACTTCATAGGCAAAATGGTTAAAATAAGAAGTTTACTCTAAAATGCATTAATATTGACTTTCATTTAAAATAGTAAGAATTCCACCAAAAATTTTGCATCCATTATTGGGTTGTGCCAAGATGTAAATTAATCGTTTATCATTTAAGCAACAAGTGAAATCTCTGTAATAAAAGTAAATTGAACTTTAGAATAAAATAATGGGCTAACATTAAAAATCTTGGATCTAACTTAGTAGCTTGCAGTTAGTCACCTAAAAGGTAGTAACTGTACTTTATGTTTTGCCACTACTTTGTTTGTTTGTTAGTTTTGTTTCTGTGCTTTCTGTATAGATTTCCTTTGCTTAGTGTTATTTTACAATACATCCCTTTATGTGTGATAAGGTTTATTTTGGAGTTGACTACATATATGTTAAAGGGGCCAAGGGTTTGTTTATTACTAAAGAAAAATAGCTGTACTAGCCATAACTTACTTTGAAATATTAAGAATCATTGTATGAACTTCACCACATTATGCAATGGTAGTGAAAAATAAAGGAAAACAAATGCTATAAAAACAAAGCACCCTTGTGAAAATCAAAAGCTGAGAGGAGATATTTTATTTCTCCATTTGTCATACACACACACACGGAAAGCATGTAGACCATTTGTGCTCTTTTTTTCCTTAGAGCATGCAAAATACTGTGTTTGACTGTGATAATATATTCTCTTTTTAAACAGTTAATTTAATATTAGATAACACTTTATCTCCTACGATACTATTCATAACACAATAAAAAAAGGTCATAAGCACACTTATGGATTCAACAGACTCTATGATTAAAGGAAATTTTTGCATTTCCATGAGATAGCAGCAGAAGTAAATATTTTCCCCCATATAGTTTAGTCAAGAGAAGTCATTCTCCCACCACTGTACAATTCCAAGACAAACAGCTTTGTCTATCGGTGGTTCAGAATTTTAATAGGTACCAATAACTTGAAGAATAAAATCTCTGAAAAATGAGTATGCTTTACAAAACCAAAGGTGGGAAAGCCAGGAAATCTTTGCCTATAATAAAAGAAAATATTGGAGACTATGGAAATGTAGAGCTAAGAACTTCCAAAGAACCTGAACCAGGAGCTTGTATCCCCATCACCCTCGACCTAAAACACGGTACAGAATCATGTTTATTAGTGACAGTTGCATACGTAACAGAGTAACATTTGCACCTCTCACAGTTGAGTGCCACAATGCCTGCAAGAGTCCACTGACAGCAGCTGCCTCCTCTGCCCGCTACAATGAAGCTTCAAAAAGTAGTTCAGTGAGGCCTCCTTCTCCAAGATGATTTCTTTTTGGAGGGGCACAATAACTCAATTTCAAATTCCAGGTAAAAGAGAAAAATAAGCCATCAATTTAATAAATAAGCCATCGATTTAATAAATAAGTCATCAATTTATTAAAAAGTCTACTCTAAGAGAAAAAGAACATCCATAGAGGGAAAGCTGTAGCCTCAGATATGGGTAACCATCCTGCATGGACTTCCACAACAGCGACACATGCGCATCCAAAGGCAGAACGCGTGTGCCCCTTTAGTAGAGTACAGTAGGTGGGGTTACAAAGTTGTCAGCACGGATTCAATCAGCAGAGTAGCACTCCCAACTCAAATGTCTAGCAGATGGCTGGAACTGAAACATATATGTATGCGTTCATTCACTACTCCATTATTCATTCTAAAATCCCTCTTGACTAAACTGTAGTTTTGTGTAAATTGCAGTGATAATTGTAGGTAAATGAACAAAAATTAAAACCCAATGCAAATGAACCTCATCCATAAAATATGATTAATGTTAGAGCAAATTAATTTTATTTTTCATGTTAAATGCAATGGATCTGCTGCTGTGTGGAAATATGAACAGACATATATACACATTAACATAAAAAACTCACCAATTATATTAACATAAAAGCTCAGTGAGGTGGCTCAACACACAAGGGGGCCCAGCATTTGCAGACTACTCCTCTCAAAGACAGCCCTCCCATTCCTGGTGTTATAATTAGGCTGTGCTTGTTTACTGAGGAAGGTTTATTACTGTGCCAGTTGCTGGCTTTACTCTTCTAAGTGGTTACTGGAAGAAAGGAAGGTGAGGGGCAATGAATATAAGTGAAAGAAGCTGAGCAACTGGTCTTTTTCGGACTTCAGGACTGTCATAATGACACTACACAACACTAAGTCTATGATGCTTGAAACGAATGGGACTTCTTAGTTGCTTAAAATTAAGCATACAAGTGCTTTGCTGGACCAGGGCCAAAGTTGCTATATATACCCTCATCAGAATGTACTGAGTTAAATGAGCTGGAGAAGAAATTCTGACACAATGTCCTTCCTGTTCCACCATAGGAAAGTTGCTGTAGAGAAAGAAGCACAAATTGTTACTAGACAGTTTCAGGAAAAGATGAGGGATTCGACAAACTAGTCCTGAGCCTGCTCTCTCGGACTGGTTTTCCCTGGTGTCACTCTATTGACTGTAGTGGAGTTGTACTTGAATTACACAGAGGTGACTTCAAAATCAGCCCCGTTGTTTCGTTCTTTTTAAATAAATGCCAACACAATTTAATAAAACACCCACCAAGTCTGATTTTAAATAATAAAATCATTATTTATCAAGCTAAATAATAAAACAGGTATCTGTTTTTTTCAAGCAATAGCTGGATAAAACACTGCTATCTGAACAAAAAATAATAAAAAAGTAACCTCAGCTGGGAATTACATTTCTTAGGCCACTCTTTTACAGCTAAACCCTTAAAACAAACCATTATATATTCATATACTTGGGGAAAATCAGACTAATAAAACCTGGAATTGGAAGAAGCCCACAGATATTAAATCATTCATCTCCCTGCCAATGCAGGACTGTTTCCTATGGCACATTTTGTAGTGTCTTAATCTGCTATCAAGAAAAAGATTAAACAAGATCCTGGCACGCGTCAAATATCAGGCTAAGCAAAAATAAAATTAGACAGCATTGCTAACAAGCTTCAGTGCCAGGCAGAGCCCACTGCTGCTTATCTAATCCCCATCATTTTAGCAGGCAAAAAATATAGGTCATAATTATTATTTCAGGTAACTTTGTCCTTGAGCTAATTCATTAAATTGCCCCTGTTGTATTAATTTAGGTGAAAGAAAGGGGCCCAAAGAGTAAAAGGTGTTAACGTGACCCTGAAATTGTCCAACGTTGTACAGTGTTTAAACAAGATTTGGGGTTTGGTATACAGAAGACCTCAGCCTGCTTCGTACCATAGTGAACACACCATTAAAAATCCTTTGAACATTTTATTAAAAATACAGAAAAAGGGAAAACAGTTAAAGCATTTGAAACACACAGCATTAAGGAAGGCTTTCATTTTAATAACATCCCATGTTCCCTTTTCCTCTAGCTAGAGAGTGTTTTTAAAGGAAAAACAATCCCTCATTTGACCCAGTCTTTTAGATGGTAATAAAGGTGGTAACAACTGTGCTTTTGAGGAAGAGACATTAGGTGAGTTGGGCTGCAGTTGTTGTTGCTAAAACTCCAATCCCATTTCCCAAAAGACAAAAACAAGACCAACACACACAAAAGCAGAATGAAAAGAACAGCTAAGATTAGAAAATGCAGATTCTAGCTCTGGTGTTGACTCTCACTTGCAACTCCCTACTGGAAAAAGCACAGGCACAGCACATGGTATTATCAGCCACCCTGAGACCCAGCAAACTTGTACCAGCATCCCGCTGTTTAGGGCATTGCTTTTAGCTGCCTTTCTGGTCACAGGTTTACAGCGCTGTTAAAAAATATACAGTCTTGGCTGGTTGAGCCCAACTCTTATTGGACAGCAAGAAAAAGAAAAAAGAGGTAGGAAGAAAAAAAATAAGGTAGGGAAGGAAAAGGACACTGTCTCCCTCCTCCTGCACTCTGCTTCCCCCAATCTCTAAACCAGATAATGTTTTAGATTTAGCCAGAAGCATTTGAGGTGGAATGTCACCTGGGTCCCTTTTTTTTCATGTCACAAATGGAAAAAGTAAAAAGGACGAGTCAAACTGATCTCTGTTCTACCTGTGCAAATCACGAGTAACTTCCATAAAGTCAATAGAATAACATTGGTGTAAGAAGAGAGAAGGTGCAGAATCATTCCGCCCTGTTTGTCAAGTGTAACTTACCTTTTTTCACAATACCAGCAGAACAGCCTGGTACTGCAAGTTCATTTAAATTACAGTAAATTGTATAGGGCAGTGTAGGTAGTAATGGAAAAGACACATAAGCTAGACCTCATCTTAACGCAGCACAAAAGAAATATTCAGATAAGCCCAAGGTCTAGTGACATTGAAAAGCAACTCTTCTTGCTGTGAATCCTCCCAACAGATCTACGTGTAAAAGCTCCCAAGTGAAATACTTACCAAGGTTCCTGTCACTGAAGCATCTTGAGCACCTCATAATCTTTAATGAATTTATCCTCATGGGTAAAGCAGTATCCCTGTTTCACAAATAGGGAACTGAGGCACAGAGAAATGACCTGACTTTCCCAGGGTCACACAGAGCAGTGAACTGTTTCCACAGCCCAGACCTAGCACCCCCACCAATGGACCATCCTTCCTCTCATTGAAATTCGATGGGACTTAGTTTTCTAAATCATTCAGGTGCTTTTGAAAAATTTATCCTACAGCTTTTTAGATTCCAGACTGATTGAAATTTTGGACGGACTAAGGGCTTTGCATTTTATTGGCCATAGCTGGCATTTGACTTGGTTAATGGTTTACATGTTGTGTTTTTCTAAATCCCAATAAAAACCCAAGGACCAGGTTTTCAAAGCTCATCACCCAATAGCTCCTATTTGGTATCTACATCAATGATAGGGTTTTCAAGAGTGCCCAGCACTAAGAGCTCCCACTGGCGTAAGCTCCTCTTGCATTTGTACAAAATATTGGGAAGGAATAAAAATGAAGAACTCAGTCACCCTGGAGTAATTCAAGAGCAACTCAATTGAAATCAATATTATTGTTGACGGGAGATGCTGGAAACTTTTGAAAACCTGGCCCTAAAACATTAGCATACTTTGTGTTGTTTTTAAATGCAATACAATTGTAAATTTTTATTAATACACTAGAGGAAGCAAAGATGTGATTCTCATCATCATGTACAATTTTACTGACTTTCTAGAACAGGAGCGACGATAGTAAAGATTGTGTGGGATGATGCCCTCCTCTCATTTATGCAACTCAGACCACTCTCATACCCCCCGCAACTGCCCCACATGACACTGTCCAGAAATTCTAATCCTTCTGGTGGAAATTGGGATTCTCCCCTTCATTCCTCACCCCCATTTCCCGCCACCCCAACTTCTAGCCCCAAGAAAGCACCTGGTATAACACTTGGTTATTTCTGTATTATTCTCATTCACTATTTATACTGCAGTAGTGTACCAAATTCTAGCCAGAAGTAGGGCTCCATTGTGCAATGTGCTGTACAACACATTCAAAAACACAGCCCCCGTAATAAAGATCTTACAGTCTCAGAAAGCAGATTTTAGTAAAGAGTCATCGTGAAATTCACTGCAGTGCAGAGGGGCTTACCAAAGGTCTATTCACCACTAAGTGCTATTTAAGCCCTGAATTCACACCACAGAAGATCTTTTGGCAGTGGAACCAATGTGGGTCTGCAGTGAAAGAAGAGGCAGGATTTCCACTGAGTTAAACAATGACAGCAAGGAGTCTTGTTCTGTGGGTGCTCCCTGGTGGGCAGTAAAAAGGGTTCAGGGGCGGTTCAGGGAACTTACTGTTGTGCAGGTCCTCCAATCCTCTTTGCCACTCTGGGGTATGTAAAAGGCATGGAGCACTACTCTTAAGCAGCAGTCCTACTTAGAGGGCCATGTAGGCATTAAGAGAGGGGCATACATTTTTCATTACTACAATCTCTGAGCACCCACTTCCAGCAAAGAGGAACCAATTCTCCACAACCCCCCAGGGACAAGCACTGTGTCAGCTGTAAAAATCATTCCCCCTAACTCCCAGATAAGCCTCTTAATTGCATCTGTTTTTCCATCCTGTTAGCAGGGCTTAGAATCTTGAATAAAGCAACTGAGTAAATTCTGCTGACTGGTTATGGCAAATAAAGCTTACTAACTTCACTACGATACAAGAAAGGTGGGCATGACCCTCTGGTCTGAGGGATCTCAGGACAGAGATAGGGAGATCCAGCCAGAAATGCCGTGTGTGGTGAGAAGCTTTATTTTTTATTTGTGTTACTTATAAAGCCGAATACCAGAAAGGGCTTATGTAAATTTATTTGGAGCAGGTTTGGAACACCTGCTCACATGGCCCCATACCTTACCTAGGTAGGAGTCTGAAAATCCTAGATCCAGTCCTGTCTACTCACTCAGAAAAAGAAACGAGTATCTTTCAAAATAGCATATAGTCAAAGAAGTTACAAGGAAAACCATTCCAAAACAAAGCAGCAGGAATGTGAGCGTAGCAATCAGTGCTTTTCGAAAACCCACTTAGAGGACTATTTCTGACCATGTCCCAAAAAGTCAGTTATCTGTGAAGGAGGAGGAGGAAAACCACTTTTACAGCCAAAATGCTGCGGTGCTGCATTTACCCAAATACACCAATACTGGTGAAAATTCTAACATGTCACAACCGATAGTGTAGCAAGACTAAGGTGGAAATTACTGAACATCACATGTCACAAAGATTCTTCCTCCTTAGGAGTGCAATCAGGTTAAAGCGCTCAGGTGGTTCTGAACTTTAAGTAATGGCGATTCACTTACACTAGATCTTAGAAATCCTTCATAGAAAATGTAAAACAAGTCAGTATGCCTTTCAGGACAATAAAATAGTATTTACAAGGTGACTATTATAACTGGGTGTGTGGCTGGTGCTTGTGCTAAGCTACTATGTTACTGTTTCCAAAATCTTTTCCAAATGCAGCTCACTTCTGTTAGACCTAATTAGATAAATAATCAGCCAAATAACAAGCACCAGAGAAAGAGAGAAAACAGGGGAAATATAAATGCAGTCCTTCACGAGCCTCTTACATACCTTAATCTTAGAAGTTAAAATCATAAGCTTGACAAATTGCCAAATAAATCACATTCCTATGTACATGTAAAGCTTAGACACTCCAAACCACGGGATTTATTTTCCTTTCATTTCTTACTCTGTCAAGCTCATTGTTTTATCGCGTACTGTTACAAACCTGAAAATGTACATTGGGAGTGTGACATTACCCAGGGTACAATCTGGATTGTTCAACAGCCATGTCCCCTCAGTTCTCCAGCATGGGGTGCTTTTACACTACTTTGCTGTGAAAGCAAACTACCCCTGGCCAGCTCACACACAGCCTCTACCATATAAATTACTCCTGGCTGAGTCATGAGTGATCTAGACAGCCATCCAAGAATTATATTGCAGAATGACAGAAGTAAATTCCTACTCCCAGACTTGTCCCTGAAATGTGCATCTTCTACTGCCCAGCCCTTTCCCTTCTGGACAATACAAGCTCATAGAAAGGCTGTAATTTTATTAATAAAAAATGATATGCGCAAATCCTGTTATCTCAAATGAAGTTTCCCAAACACTTCAATCCAAACACAAACTGGTTTAGATAAAATCTAACAAGTTTATTAACTACAGAAAGATAGATTTTAAGTGATTACAGGTAATGAGGCATAAAAGTCAGAATTGGTTACAAAGAAATAAAAGGTAAAACACAAACTAATACCTTACTTAACAAACTAAATGAATTCAAAGCAAAAAGGTTTCTCTCACCACATGCTTACAGCAGTCTGGCTGGATTTCTTCAGCCAGGACCACTCCTGCAGTTCAGTGATGCTTCCTTTGTCTTTGAAGTGTTGTTGATGCCATGAATAAAGTTTGCTCCCTTTACTTATATCATTTCTTTTCTTTGAGAATCATCTCCTGCTGGGGTTCAGGCAACAGCAAGTCTATGGGCAGGGGAGGGAACTTCCAGATTTTTCTTTGCCAACATGTAAATTTCTTGCTCACACCCTTTTTTCTGCCAAAGGCTGTTTAACCAGGTGACAGTCCATTTGATTTTGTTGATACCTGACTGAGGCGTCAGTTTGCCTTTTGTCTCTGAGGAACTGGTTTGTGCCTGCTTTTCTAAACTTGGAATATGTCTTATACAGTAGAATTTCATAACTTTACATACAATGTTGCCACACAAATTTTACCAAGACAATAATGTTCTGTAAATTATGAGTTTTCAAATGATACCTCTCAAGGCATACTTTGTACTAAATGTATCATAGTCTTGTATAAAGGGTGAACGTAGGGAAACAGACTGTCACAGTGAGTTATATTTTTCAGTTAATCAACTCTAAAGAGAAAAGCATAGGACCAAAAAGCTACAGCTTGCATGCTGAGAAATATTCGGTATCCACTTGTCAAAACTTTAAAAAAGTCTGTAATCTAAAGAGCACTGTCACTCCCTGTTATCTCAGTATGTCAAGGACAGATCTGTGAAACATATGGGGCTAGAAAGTCATCTTTATTTTTATTTCATTATTTTATTGTAAATTTGTCATCCAACGTGACTAACATTGCTGAGAATCGCCATTAAAACAATTTCCATCACTCTGGTCACTTCATATTAACAGGACAAGTGACTTATCCTGCAAAACCATTTGGAGAATCTTAGTATTCAAGTTTCAACATTAGTTTATTTCCAAAATTATTTTAGTTAGTTAGTTATGGACCAGGAACTCTTCAAACAAAAGCTAAGACCTCAGAATTACCTCCACCATGATTTTGACATGGAACCCATACTAGTAACCAAAATATTATCTAGTCAATATTTTATGCAGTCCTGGAGCAGGGACAGATTTAAGAATGAGGGCATGGTCAGCAAACATGGAGATTGGGGATCAATGGTCATGTCAGGGTTTTTAAAGATAAAAAAACCCCATAAAACAAAAATCAAAGGCCTAAACAAAGTGGGATCTCATCCCAATTGTATTGGCTTGCATATTTCCAATTACTGGAACCTCACACCACAGCAACACTTTTCCTTGGCAAATTGTTCTATGATGCTGTCCAGCTCCAACCTTGCTATCTTGTCTCTCTCAATTGCAAGGAGAACAAGGTCACTCAGACATGTCTGTGATAGTGTTGAACCAGGTCGTTTTTGACATGTCTTAATGTGCTTTTTCTGCATTCAGCACTAGCCACTCCAATTGATATGGTGAGAAAGAAGTCAACACAACATTTCCATTTCTAGTCAAACATCAAGAGAACTTGACACACTGAAATTCAAAACACATCTGGATTCCAAATGACAAAATAAACAGCTGTGTCCTTTGTAAAATAATACAATCTTCTGAACCAAGTCTAAAGAAAAATATGAGTATTTTCCATGAGTTAAAAAACATCCTTCTTTTACTCTTCTAAAGTTATACTCTGAAGTTGCCTGGGATTAAGGAAACCAAATAGACTAGCTGCCTCTTGAAATCCCTCACATCAAGATTTTAGTTCCCTGGTCACATTATCTAAGACCTTGAAATGTTTACTTGGATGGTGATCCTTTGCTTCTAACACAGAATCATATGCAAATTCACCACCCATGTGGTGTACACATTTCTTCCTGTTGGTTGCATAGTCTGAATTTTCAAAAACTATTGCTTCCTACCTGTTCTGATATTTTTACAATTTCCTCAAACTTTTCTTCAGATCTGAGTTTGCTGAGCTCATTCACTGTACTCTCAAATGTCTGGAGAACTTGGAACAGCTCAAGGACTGAAGGATTCCAGAGCTGGCAGCCATGATAACTAAGATCCTATGCCACCATAACAAATTCAGATAGAACATCCAAGCTATCAAAGACAGGTTGCTTTTTTCTTGGTATAAATCCTCACTATTCCTGCATTCATCATCAAGTTCTTCTTCCCTTTGCAGAACTGTACTCTCTCAAGCAAAGTTTTAAGATAAAGATTATTTTTAGACAATCTTTTTTTTTTTTGCATGCATGCATGCATGGTTAGAGTTTGTGAAATATTTAGGTATTTCCCACAAAGTTGTGAAGAAAACCTTCAGGTCTGGATTAGCCTGAGTGTCCCACTGCAAGAGGAGGCTAAAGAAACAAACTACATTTCCCAATGGCAGTCCTGTCAGCACTGGAGTATGCCTAGTGGCTGTGATCCCTGCAGGATGGGATAGGAAACTTCAGCTACCACCAGCATGCTCAAATGCTGGGCATCCTTAAATACTGTGGGATTTTGCAAAGGCATTGCAGAACAGGTGGTGTGCGTCCCCATGAACCCTTATTAAAATGGGGTCTGATGGCCTTGGGCACTGTTAGATTCATGCAACTGCATCAGCCCTGAGGCAGTGAGGGGGCCCCTTGCCATGATGATTGACTTGGCTTCTTGTCAGGGTGAGTCTGGCAGATGGCAGTGGCAGATGAAGCGCTGGTGAAGCCGCTCAGGGGCCCATGCACTTGGAGGGCCCCTGCAGACTCAGAGCTGTTCGGCTGTGCAACATATGCCCGGCTAGGGGTGGCCAACTTTGGTTGGTTGAATTCCTGGAAGTTTCATCACATGACATAATCTTTAATTCCTGGAGACTCCAGGACAATCCTGGAGGGTTGGCAACCCTATGCCCAGTGCAGGCTGCTGCCATCGTTCATGGCCTGCTGAAACCTCTAGGAAGGGCAATGAACCGATCCCCACTGCCCGCATTTGGATTTGTCCAGTGAGGGAGCCTCTAAAATGGTGGCTCTGCCGTGAGTTCTGATTAGTGGGACCACCAATGGCAGAGCCTCCATTTTGGTTGGAGGCCCCTCCTCCTTTCCCATTGCTCAGGCAAATTCAGATGCAGGGAGCCAGGAACCAGTGCGCTGCTCTCTGCAGAGGCTCTGACTCTAGCTCTGGTGACAGCAACAGAGATGGCTCATGGCTCAGGCTCCTACGGCAGCAGTTCCGCTTTGGCAGGAGCTGGGGTCACGCCTCTAGCAGTAGCAGCACTGGTGCAGCAGGGCCTGGTCCAGAGGAAGCAGAGCAGGGGTACAGAGGTGGCGACAAGTGGGGGTGGGACGAGGGAAGTGAGAGTTTATTTGAATGTGAGGCCATGGGGGGAGCCACAATAAAAACCTGCACCAGAGCCGATCTTTTTGTTCCTCGGGCACTGGCAAACAGGACAAGGAGACAGGGGGCCCAGTCACAATTTGCTGACCTTGCTGATTATTAAATCTGCCATTGTCCCTGAGCATCCACTGCTGTAAGTCTAATAATAATTAGCACAAGCAGTTTAATATATTTCTTTTTGTGATGTAGACTATTGTCCTTTGGGTGTTAAATAAAGTTAATTAGAATCCGTTAAAGGAACATATTCGAAGACTTAAGTGTTGCTTTATCGGCAACATATTGGCTGGCAGCTTGGCCAAGCCATTATCTAGCCCCTAAACGTCTCAAGATTCATCCTGAACAGTCCAAAGAAACACTAAAGCAGCAGTTAACCAGCAGTGGGTCACTAAAGGGAAAGCAAGGATGTTCAATTAAAAACAGCAACCTAGCATCTCTGGTATGGAACTGCAGCGACGTTAAACATCCTCGCTCAGCCCTGCGTGTCAGACAAAACTAAATAATCCACCCATAAGCACAGAAATCAGAATGGAGGGGCTGCCAATGATGTTGCCTTCATTACTGAGGAGCTTATCACAAGCTACAGACTTGACAGCTTTCAGTGGTGAAAGGCGCATCAGCTTTCACTGGTAATATCAGAAGCATCAGTGTCTCATTACTACCAACTGGCATCATTTTGTAGGACAGTACTGCAAAGGAGGCAAGGGTAGAAAGCAAAAGAAATACTCCACTGCATTATAGCTTCTATAGATGCTCTGTTGCACATCCTAGACTTCCACAATATTATTTCTTGCCATAAATCCAACCTCCCACATCAAAAAGATCCACTTCCTAACCTCTCACCCAGTAACATCCACCCCTTTTTGTATGGCTAACCATTCACGTATAAAAGAAAATGAGTTTCTTGAAAATATAAACTATTTGATTAATGGCACATGCATCAATCATGGGTCTACATTGTAAAGAGCTAGTTCTTAAGTATATAAGTAGGTCATAAAATTTAACTAACCTCCTACTCTGCCGAAAAATGCTGCAATGAGTTACAAGGCAAGGCAGCGATTACTCAAAAAAGTATGAGCCTGAGAAAGCAAAAGAAAGTGGCTCCCCTCTCTCATTGAATAGCAAAAATTGTTTTATTGATGGGAAACTGGCTGCCACTCTTCTTTTTCTTGCAACTTCATGGGGAAATTATAAAGGCAACTGGTGGGATTGCTAGCGTTCTCGAAACTCTCCACGTGATACCTCTATCATTCGCAGAAGGAAGCAACTATAAACTAGGGCACAGTTGTATAAGATCATGAAACTTTTAGCATACATGTTTCAATGCAAATTCTACCAGATTTGTATAAATGCATTGTAAAATACAGTCTCAAGAGCACAAAATGCTTCTTTCATAGTGCTTTACCATAAGATTTAAAATTAAAACAAATGGTAAACACAAAATAGGTTTTCAATTCAGCCTTTTAAGGTCTTGCTTTGTAGCCTTTGGTATTTCAGTTCTAATGATTACACTGTATATAAGAGAATTGTAGCATAACTGCTGTAGATACACATTAACACATATTGTCCTATCTTTCACCAATCTGCCTTGTGAGTGATAAGATTGAGAGAACCACAAAGCTTAGTGTCTCTAGCACTATGTCAGGAGTGGGATAACATTTTTATATGATCAGAGACACGCCACGTGATTCTTCTATATGCTTTCACACACACCCCACTCCATTGGTATGTCTAGATTAAATTATAAGTCATTTTACTTTAAATACAGGTTTGATTGTGAAGTTACCAAGAGTCCTGGGGAAGAGGCCTATGTACACTGCCCACAAGCTGACCACAGACTGAACTGTGACTCAGTCATGACTCAGTCCGTAGTTTCCTGCACGCTCCAGGGGAAAGTAATCTGCAACAGCCTTTTACCTAGTATAGATTTAGAGGGAGCAAGAAGGGGAAGTGAAGCCTCTGCCCACAAGCATGGAAGCTCCCCACAGAGACTGATCTCCCTACTATGCTGTGAGCCACAATATGGGTAACCCATGCAGGGCAGGAAGAAATCACCTTACCAGTACATTCCCTGATTTGCTGCATGGGCACATAGAGCACAACCTTGCCCTATTTCTGCAGGGGGACTATTCCCCTCTACATCTACTAAACAATTATACAAAATAAACAAAACCTCACACAGTTAGATTGTTCCACCAGAAAAAAAATAGAGCAGCTGCTTCACCAAACCATTAGAAAGCAGCGCATCTCTGAGACCTCTGTGAAACACCATCCTCCTATAGCCATTCAGGAGAGATTCAAAACTAGGGAAAATCCTGGATTAGAATGGCGCAGTAAAGACATAGGTGAAGATTTTTAATAAATTAACAATCAGCTATTTTCCTTAAAGCTCCAAAACTTTACAAACACTGGACCCCCTGGCAGTCGGTACCACTCAGGCTATTTGTTTACTAAAGACCAATGGCTATTTCTGAAAGATGAATATGTTAGCATGAGGTTCTGCCTGGTCTTCCGCCATATGCTGTATAATAGCAGCTGTCGGGTCCTAACCTTTGGCAGCCATGTTAAAAGAAAGATCATTTTTCCATAAACAGACATGGAAGGTCAAGAAAGGTATACGAACCCAAGAAATGGCTTTAATATTAAAAATTGTTATTGAGCACAGTCAGTGCATTTTATAATATAAGGCCTGATAGGCAAATGCTCTTCTCTCTGTCTCCACTATCCCTCTTCATTTTAAAGGGTTGAGGCAGCAAAATAAGAATAGGATCATTATTGAACTATGTTTGAGAAAAACAAAATAAGATTAGAGGTGATGTTTTCACTAAGAGGCGTTCCCCAAGCTATGGGGAAAAAAGCCCTCTTACTTCTATGCTTCTATTTTTTCCCACAGCCCTGGAAGACCTCCTGGCCAAACGTCAATTCTAATCTTATCTTTCATTTCTAGATGCAGTTTATTAACCTCCTGTTTGTTTGTTTTTTTCAGCTGACAACACAGCTTCTCTTTCAAGCTTTTGGTTACAATTTTTACTCTAATGTTCAACACTCACTTTAGATACTGCTCTCTGATCTCTGCTGCCCTTCCATCACATTCTCTAAGCATTCGCCCAAGGGACATATTTTCCATTTTTCCCACAGTCCAAGAAAATGTGTGTGGGTGCCTTATTATATATTCCACTCTCCTCATAGCTCAGTGGAGTCACCACAGTACTCAATTTAGCACATTGTATCTAATTTGCTCTGATGAGATCATAGAAGATCCCTACCTCACTGTGACATACTGGTGACGCTAACATAACGAAATGGCTGCCTTTAATTCAGGGCACTAGAATACTGTGTGCTAGTACTTGCACAGTAATTCGTGGCCCAAATCTCAAAGGAAATATATCAAATATTTCTTCTTAAAGACAAAGTAATTTTTTCTTATTATTTTAAGGAACCTTAATGGTTCCAAGCGATAATAAAGGAGCTCACATTTCTCTCCTGGTGATGTTCAATAACAAACTCATCTAAATTAGAGAACATGAAAATAGTGAACTGTGAAATATTGCACAAGCCTAACTATAAAGATTTATTCAGATGGAACTGTGTCAGCTCTTGTTTAGAACTGTTGTATTGATTAATGACACACAAAGTAGAAAAAAAATTGCAATCGGATTTTATTGTAAATGTACTCGGTGAGATATCCTCCCCCACGGCCTCTTCACACTGCAGCAAAGGGATGGAGGCAGTTTAGAAAGGGCACTACGCCTGAATTGCAGCTATGGGAGGATTCCCTCAGCACAAGCACTATGGAAGAGCTCCATAAGGCTGTCTCCCAAGGATCCTCTCACAAGTTGCAGTGGAGGGTGGCCTGCTGTTTATGAGGGTGGCAGGAACAGGGCTGCAGGACACACTGCTGCAGAGATTCCAGGCACTGCTGCAGCCTATAGGGTAGACCAAGGATGTTACTGTAACTAAGGGTAGGTCTATACTTACCTGCTGGATCGACGCGTAGAGTTCGACTTCTCAGAGTTCGAACCATCGCGTCTAGACGCGATAGTTCGAACTCCGAACGCGCTCCCGTCGACTCCGGAACTCCACCACCGCGAACGGCGGTGGCGGAGTCGACGGGGGAGCCGCGGACTTCGATCCCGTGGTGTCTGGATGGGTGAGTAGTTCGAACTAAGGTAGTTCGAGTTCGGCTACGCTATTTGCGTAGCTGAACTTGCGTACCTTAGTTCGACACCCCCCCCCAGTGTAGATCAGGCCTTAGATGGGCCCCCAAAGATGTGCAAGTTACACTAGGGACCTCTCAAGCCCACAGAGTAACCCAGGATCAGGAAGGCACAAACACTGCCTAAAGCCAAATCTTAGAGGAGCAGCACAGAATTTTTCCCGGGGGGAGGGGGGAACGGGGGGAAATCCTTAGAGAGCCATGGGATCAAGGAAATCTTTCCTGCCAGAGAAGAAAATTTCACATTTTGGTGAATTTCCTTTTATTCTTCAGGAGACAGTTCATAACCTAAATTACCATGCGTTACATACATCCAAGAGGAAAGGCTCTAGATGAAATGTGGCTAATCTAATATTTATAATTCTCTTCAAAAGGACCACAAAACTCAAATAATTCAGAAGGATCATTCAGATGTCCCTGGGACACTTGCTTTGGTACTGATCCTTTAGGGACTTCTGGCTGATGTTGCAGGGGAAAGGGAGTCAGCTACAACAGTCTTAGAGTACCCTCCACAGACTGACTCGTAGAACTGCCTTAATTTTACAGGACACATGCTGAAGCAATTACTCACAGTAATATTGTGAGCAAAGGCACAGGGCAGGACTGCTGGGATACTGCAAAAATGTGGTTGGGAACATTCAGTTCAACTGTTCAGTTCAACCATGTTTGTACCCCCTGTAATTTGTGACTACTAAACATTAACAGGAAGAGGGGTTTTAGTCACATGACTATTTGTGGAATGGCTGTTCTGCATACTTGCAATTCCTCACAAGCTACGGTAACCCATGTGCCATACATGTTGTCATAAATTATTCTCGAAGAAAGACTTTGTCATTTAATTAAGGACTAGAAACAATGTCATATGACTCAGCAGACCAATCAGACATCACAAATACTGAATAACAAACAGTGAAAAGTAAAAGTGAACTCTTGGAAAAAAAACCATCAGCTGAAATTTTTTCATAGTTAGTTGGCAAATACTTGCAAGTAACAAATACATTTGCAGAACTCATGATGTTAATGACAGTGTTGTTAAACAGAAAAAGGACTCAGTTACTCAGATCTTTTATTCACAAAGAATAATTCCACCTGTCCCACGACAGGGTATTGAAAAAGAGAAATGAACCAAAATGAATGAAAGGATGGAAACTGTGAATCTGCTGACCAGCCTAACCTTCTTAATGCCTACCCACAATACCCCTTTGACATATATAGTGGCCTTTCACACTCTCTTTCTGATTATAATTTTTGCTTGACCACCTCAATTCAAGTGACAATAAGAGGTCAAAGACATCTTCTCCCTTTTTGACAATGGCATTTTCCTATTAGCCACAATCTTTTCTATGATGATACAGTCTCAGATTCTTTGTACTACAAAACTCCTGTAATCTAGTCTATTATGTCCTTGTCCAACTAAGCATTGAGATAATTGAGAGTCCAATTCAGTTACTTCTGAAGTCAACAGCCAGATTCCCACTGATTTAGGACTGGATCCTAGTCCCTCTGAAGTGAGTAAATCCCCCTCAGAAAAGCTATACATTAAATGTTTCTTTTAAAAGAAATACAATCTTTGTTTTTTTAATGCTAAGCATATTCAGTTGCAATGCTAGTGCTTTTTAAATCGGATAATTCAACAATTTCAAAGGCAATTTCAGATTTACTGCTAGACAGAAGAAAGAACAACTGAATATTTCAAATCCAAATCTTTGTTTTTCCTGTATAGAAGTACAGCATTTCCTCCTCCAATTATATAGTATGTGAAAATCCAATATATGTATAGGATGAAGCATACAGGCTCTTACTTACCACAAAAGGTTTTCTAGCTTTACTATATAACGAGATAAACCAATAGACTGGAAAGAGATAGTTTACTAGAAACTAAAAGTCACACAAATCATCCCTTTCCTTAGACATCAAAGCTTTCAATGGTTTGCCTTTTCTCAGCATATGGCGTGATGCTAAGTCTAACTTTCAACAGATGGTTACAACAGCAACACTTATCTGCATAGTGCAGCAGTTCTGAGCTTCTTCTCGACAAGAAGAATCTTTTTCCATGCAGAAGGCGGCTAGTGTGAACATTTATTGTTCTATACAGGGCCGGCTCCAGGCACCAGCTAAGGAAACAGGTGCTTGGGGCGGCCAATACAAAGGGGCGGCACTCCATCCCCTATAGGGGTGGCATGTGCGTGTCTTCGGCGGGAATTCGGTGGCAGGTCCCTCAGTCCCTCTCTTCCTCTTTGAGCTGCTGCCAAAGTGCCGCCAAAGAGGAGAGGGAGTGAACCCGCAGCTGAACTGCTGCCGAAGAATGGAGCGGCGTGATTGAACTGCCATCGAAGTGCCGCTGATCGGCTTTTTTTTTTTTTTTCTTCTTCCGCCACTTGGGGTGGCAGAAAACCTGGAGCCGGCCCTGGTTCTATACCTAACATTTTCAAACTTGGTTGCTTAGAAGTAGGCACCTACATAAATGGCTTGAGGAGCTGAGGATGCCCCTTGCTACTGAAGTCATGCATATAATTTGAAACTAATAAAAGCAATCTGTTCTGTGTCCATCCTTTGCACTAGACTGAAATATACCACATCATTTTATTAGCGGCCAAATATTCCTGCAGCTGTACAGCTACTATTTTCTCCAGGATATTAGTCAAAACTCACAGGCTTCAAACCAGCATATATAATACTTACTAAGTACTTCTATCTACTAGTCTTCTGTGAATCTATACCCTTAACAAACAATTGAGCTATAACATTTTTGGTAAGGTAGTCATCAATAACTTCCCAGACATTCCAGACAGAAAGCTCAAGTTGTGCAATAGATATCTATGTAATCATTTCACCATCATTTTCTTACCCTTATTCTCCCTCACCCCTTCCGTCATATTATTTGTCATAGTCACTTGTCTCATTTTAGTTTAGCTTTTTTTAGGGCAGGGACAGTCACCATCTATATGTTTGTACAGTAGGGGTATTTATCAAAGAGGGCTTTATTCCTGACTGAGATCTGTTATCATAGAATCATAGAAGATTAGGGTTGGAAGAGACCTCAGGAGGTCATCTAGTCCAACCCCCTGCTCAAAGCAGGATCAAGCCCAACTAAATCATCCTAACCAAGGCTTTGTGAAGCCGGGCCATAAAAACCTCTAAAGATGGAGATTCCTCCACCTCCCTAGGTAATCCATTCCAGTGTTTCACCATTCTCCTAGTGAAATATTTTTTCCTAATATCCTACTTAGATGTCCCCTACTGCAACTTGAGATCATTGCTTCTCGTTCTGTCATCTGCCACCCCTGAGAACAGCCTAGCGCCATCCTCTTTGAAACCTCCCTTCAGGTAGTTGAAGGCTGCTACCAAATACCCCCTCACTCTTTTCTTCTGCAGACTAAATACTCCCAGTTCCCTCAGCCTCTCCTCATAAGTCATGTGATCCAGCCCCCTAATAATTTTTGTTCCCCTCCGCTGGACTATCTCCAATTTGTCCACATCCGTTCTGTAGTGGGGGGCCCAAAAAAATTATTTAGTACACATGAAATAAATAATAAAGACCCTAGCCACAAGCAGTGGCGTGAAACCCAGAAACAATTCATAGGTGTAGTTTGACTTCTATATTTGGGGGGAAGCTCCAATCAGGCCAATGGGGGCCACACATGGTGGTGGGGGAGGAGCAAATTCCATGCCCGCCCACACCCTTCCCAAACTACGCTCATGAGAAACATATTAGGAAACTCTGATTCTGAAACTAGTCTGTTTGCCACAGAGCAAGCTGAGAAGACTTTGCTATCGGATAGTAACCTCCTATTCTGCCTACTGAATTTCAGGCTGTTTTGTATGTACATAAATCTTATTTCTTTGCTTTTTTTGAGATCACATCATCCAACTAACAGCATCACCGGCTTGTGGCTGCTGGAATTAAAAACACTAACATTCCTAAAGAGAGCTTGTCACAGGGCCCACTCACCAGTAGTGGCACCTCCTCCTGGTCGCTCTGGGGACTAGTGCCCTCCTTTGGGTGTCTGCCCACCCATTGTCCCTCTCACTCCAGCCTCCTGTTTGTGACTTGGCCCTCCGGCCAGGTCACTAAGGTCCTCCCCTTCTGGGGTATCAAAGTCTTCCAAGGAGAACTGTCCCAGGCAGTCTGCTCTCCGCTGTCTGGTCCACACCACTTCCCCCATGGCTGATGGGGGAGCCTGGGGCTGCACTCTACTCTGGGTTCCAGCTCAGGGTCCCTCCCTCTCATCCGTAGCCAAGGTCTGCCATATCCCATACCTTGTTGCTTTTCCCCTGAGCCTTTCCAGCTCTCCCCCCTTTCTGGGTTTGCCAGTCCAAACTCCCTTCTCCCAGGGATTAACTGTAGGCAACCTATCTCTAGCCTCAAACACACCTCCCTTCCCCCAGGGAGCGACTACAGACTTCCTTCCTGCAGCCTCCTTTCTGCTCTTCACTTCTGGGCTTTATACAGGCCCCTCCTGTTCCTGTCCATCTGAGCCTTCTGTCTAATTAATCCCTGTTCTCACTCCCCCACAGCTCCTCCTTCAGGTGCAGGCTGGGGAGTTAATGGCCTACTTGGCCACCTTAACTCCTTCAAGTCTTGCATGGGGTGGACACCTCATCACATGACTATTGCATCATCTCAGGGAAGCCATCAGCTCTGCAAAATAAACAGATTTTACAGAAGGGACAGTACTTTGACATGTAAATATCCATTTCTAATGTATTAATTATGGTATGTAGTTTTTTCATTTTATAAACTCTTTGGGGCGGGCACGGTGTATTTTATATCTCTTTAAAGTGCCACCCTCGTACATGTTGAGTGCTGTATAAATAATAAACAATAATAGTAAACAACGTCTACACAGACTCAATCATTAGAGCTGGTCAAATCGTTAATTGCACATGATTTATCTGACTAATTTTGTCATGTTGCTTCAAATAATTTATTTGTGACTATTATTTTAAATTAATCTGTAAATGCTTGAATAATATTTAGTGAATAATTCATTCAATGATTTTCCCCTTTAACCGTTGAATAATTTATTGAATACATATTACTATGGTTTGACCAACTGTATTTATTGTTACTGCAATTTCATGTACAAAAAATATCTGTCAAACCATTCTATATCTTCCTTTTTTCCAATGGCTACCACTTAGAGCAGAACCTGGTGTGTTTTCTTTTCTATTATTAGCATCTAGAATTATTCCGGTACCAGAATTTCCCACTAATAGCACCGAAATTCACATGTATTGCATAAAATGTCCTGCCATTATTCAAAATATATAAATAATCAATCTACTGGAGGAGACATGAATAGACACTTGTCAGATTTAGGGATGCAAACTCGGCATGGGAGCTGTGCATTCCAAATCCATTAACAGCCAGCAAGCCTCAAGCTTGTGTGTGTGCATCATCCAAATGTGGTTTTGAAAGTTTACCCCTCAGAGCATACCTGGCAGCAGCTAAAAATGGTAAGTGCTCCAAATCCTTTTCACATAATCACAACCGTGACACCTCTGCCTCTGTCCTCCAAGAAAGATTTTGAGGGACAAACATGTAAGAAAAACTAAAACCAAATTGATTAGTCATTAGTGTTATTGTCATCTCCTCCAGAATTAAATGAGAGACTTCTTTTAAATGGCAAATTTCTGTTCCACTAAATCCTGGTTTTTTACTTCTCTTTTTCAAAAAATTTTATCCTCTTTTTTGTGCATGTCTTTATTGTCTTCCTTTCCAAGTGCAATTATCATTTCCCAATACTAATCCTCTCCCAAGCAGCCTAGATTTTCACCCCTTTGTAATGAAACAGATTCCTCACCATTTTATCCACTAACTGGCTTTTACTCTCTAATCCCTGTTTGCCACCACTGCATACAACCTGAACCTTTCACCACCTAAACCAACCCATTCTCCACACTCTAATTACCTTTTCCTTTGTACTCACCTCCTCATCTTCTCTAGTGTATCGGATTACCAGTTTCTTTTCTATTCAATAATAATTATTCTTTTCTTTTTGCATTATCTGGATAAAATGTCACCTCTAATCTTCTTTTCTCTTTTTAAAATATACCTCAGGCTCCTTTCTGTATTTGATTAAGTCATGTGTAGTTCCCCAATTTTATAGAATTGTTTCAAGTCAGTGCTATATAGTTGCTTTGGGTAATGTCAACAAAGGAAATCAACAGTAATCATGAAATAAAAAAAAGAGGTGTAAAGTAATAATGCAAAGGATCATTCTGATCTTTTGGCTTTATGCACATGTATATTGGATGTTACAGGGCATATTGTTTCTTCTCTTATATTCTGGCTAGTGCTCTGACATTCCACTGTCCATGGCAGGTATATGGTAATGGGGGAAAAATACTGTCCTCCAATAATGCAAAAATAGAGAGTGAGGGGGAGTACTTAATCTCTCACATGGTCAGATAAATCTGTCAATTATTTTCATTTCAGTTTGAGGAACACATATTTTTGTATCACCGTCAACCACTTTCTGAAACACCAGGCAACTAATCATGCTATAGCTACCTGACTGGAATCAGATTATAATGTATTAAAGAAAAGCTGCAGGTCATCCTCAGATTCTAGTTTTAAATCTCCAGTGCTCTTTTATTTTTAAATATAACCTCTGTTTGAAGAGAAGGAAGTATAAAATGGTCCCTAGAACAGTTAATCAGCTGCTGAAGTATTTCATTATTTAACTATAACAAAGATTGCAGGTGGAAAGAGATTTCTTTCAGAGATAAAGAGCTCAATCCACTTGAGGGGGACAAAGGGGATTGAAAGCTGATTGAATCCGGTATCTGAGGATTCCCCACCTTTGGTCATAGCGGTGTGTGTCAAGGATGGGGAGACGTCATGTGAGGGTGGAAACATAATGTGATGCACTCCTGCAACCAGAGTCTGGGAAAATGGCTCAGAGAGTCATTTCTGATTGCATAAAATAGAGAGGCCCCAATGCTGCTCTAATGTATGTGCCAGGGACTGTAACAGTCCCTACTAAACCTCAGTATTGTGGAGGGCAGAAAGGTGGCATAAAGCCACCCCTATCAATTCACTCCTCAGTACACTGAGCTCAGCTCAGGCACACCTAAACTTCTGCTTAACAGAAGTTCCTTCAAGACTGCATTCACTGTAGGTGATTAGAATGAAATTTCCTGGATTTCTTTCCAGGGCCGGCTCTAGGTTTTTTGCCACCCCAAGCAAAAACAATTTTGTCTGCCACCCAGCCCTGGGCTCCCCCCACACCAGTGCCCACCCGCGCACACCCGCACCCCCTGCCACCCCAGCCCTGGGTTCCCCCCAAAAAAACATGACCTCTTTGTTCACCACAGCAATCCCTGTTTACACTTGCAGTGGGGATCAAACCATTTCTCCTATTTTTATTTCACTTTAGTATAAATTTCCCCCCCCCATCCTCCACAACCCCATATTTAGTGCTCCAAATGCACATGGAAGGCATAGGGGGTATCAGGAGAGTTGCGGGAGAAGAGGTGCAGGGGAAGGGGGAGGTGTGGGAGGCGAGGGCTGGGGGAGGGTACAAGGGGAGAGGTGCGGGTGAAGGGAGAGTACAAGGGGAAGGGGTTCGGTGAAGGAGCGATGTGGGAAGGTACAAGTGAAGAGGATGGGAGCGGGATGTGGGGTGCAAGGGCTGAGAGGGGCAGGCGCTGACAGCTGCTTCCCCAGCCCTGTGCAGGCAGAGCCAAGAGGACGGACACTGACCCCCAGGTGCCCAAGCTGCAGGGGTCCCCCGGCAGGGCAGTATCCCCCGTTGCTCCACTTGGAGCTGGGCTCTGCCTCTCCCGCCCAGGGCAGACAGCGCAGGGCTGAGGCGGGGGAGGTGTGCGGCGGGCTGGGTCCAGGGGCAGGAGGCGGCAGCTCCCTGGCAGCTCGGGCTGCCCAGCCACTCGCCTTGTCAGCATGTGAGCTGGGATCCGCGCCCCCTACCCAGCCCGGCGGCCAGGGGCGGCTCTAGGTATTTTGCTGCCCCAAGCACGGCAGGCAGGCTGCCTTTGGCGGCTTGCCTGCGGGAGGTCCCCGGTCCCGCGGATTTGGCAGCAGCCTGCAGGAGGTCCGCCGAAGCCACGGGACTAGCGGACCCTCCGCAGGCAAGCTGCCGAAGGCAACCTGCCTGCCGCCCTCGCGGCGCCAGCAGAGCACCCCCCATGGCTTGCCACCCCAGGCACATGATTGGCGTGCTGGTGCCTGGAGCCGCCCCTGCCGGCGGCGCCCTGCACAGCCCACTCGGGCGGGGAAACACCACGCTGCCCTGGGGAGACTCAGCAGAGCAGCAGCGGCAGCAGGACCCTTCCTGCATCCCGGGCCCCACTCCCCTCCCTCCCCGGCTCCTCACACACAGGCTGGACTGCAGTTCAGGCTGCCCTGCCACTGGAGAGCCAGAGCATCAACCCCCAGGAGCTGAGCCCCTCTCGCCGCCGCAGCCTGGGCTCGGTCTCTCCAGCGGCAGGACAGCCTCAAGCTTCCATGATCGCCATCTAGCTACTGAATCCAGAACTGCAGTGTCAGTTCCAGCTCAGCTGACAGGGAACAACTTGGTTCAGGGCCTGGTCCCGGCTTTTTGCCCCTCAGGTTTAAAAAAAAAAGGGGGGGGGAGGGGGGAGGCGGGGACTGGAGTGCTGCCCCAAGCACGTGCTTGGAGCGCTGGTGCCTAGAGCCGGCCCTGGATACAAAGACCATATTGGAAGCATAAGCACAAATTGGATGTGCTTAATTTCTCAACCTCAACGTTGTGTTAACATTAGCGTTTTAAATGGACTTACAAAAAGCATAAAACTAAGAATAACCAAGACAATCAGGATAACACAGATTAATGGGATTGATTCGCCAGACTACATGCATTTCCGTAATCTTGAAATGATGATTTTCTCAGAAATTTAAGGATTACAATCAGATGTCTGGAGGGCAGGCAGCAAGAACTGCATGGAATGGGATCATGAGAGTTCTTATCAGAATGTCTTTAATATGCAGAATTACTGGGACTATGTAATTAAGGACAGTAATAGGATCTCTCAAATAAATTATGTTAATTACCTCATCATTTGTAAATTACATAAATATCTAATGAAAAAGCCATGCGAGAGATTTAACAATTACATGCCACACCTTTGTCATGATTAATACAATATTCTAAATTCACGAAGTACTTAATTCAAATAGCTTATTTTGTGGAACCATAAAATGCACCCTTATTATGTATTTATATTGACAAGTAAAGTTATAATTGCCATTCCAAGCAGCACGTAGGCTGAGACTCCACCTATGTTATTTAGGTCTTAATATTTGCTTAAATTGAAATGTTTGTTCAAACATATGAAAATAGAAACACTTTCAAAATTGAGGAAAATATTATTTATTTTCCCATAAGTAGGAGATTTATAATTTGGGTGCCCCCTGCCCCACTCTGTTAGAAATCTTATGAAGTTAAGATAATAGATCCAGAGGCTTTGACTTATAGGGTCAAATTTTCAGAACCTGAGGTAAATTTTTCAGAAGTACCTGAGTGACTTAGAAGCCTAAATCCAATTTTCAGCAGTGAATTACAGTAAAAATTATAAAATTAGGAAAGTGAATCTGAAATTCTTAGAAGAAGTTTAACTTTAACTTATAAAACATTTAACAGAAGTTCGGGAAGTTTCACTGAAAAGTTTCTCACAGAGTGAGTCACTGCAAACAAAGCCTCAGTCCAAAGTGAATTTTCAAAGCAGTTTACAAGCCATGAAAATAAAAGCGTTCTACTCAAATTGCTAATGCAGCCTTAAATGTGTTGCAGTTTGAGTAATGTCCACTATGAACTATAAATCCTCCCTGTAGTTTCAGTTCACTATGGTATCGTTCTTTACTTCCTGTAGTAAACTTTGTGTAGATTTGTAACATGCTGCTAAATAGTTGTCATGTTCTATGTCAGGGTGTGACGGGGCAGAGTGGCCCCGCACTGGTACCGCAGGGGTTAACCCTTCTTTTCTAGCGGAGGAAGCCATGCCCTGGAAACTCTGCAGGGCATGCTCCAACTGGAGAACAGGTATAAAAGCCTGCAGAGCTGCTCGGTCTGGGCTAATCGCCGGAGGAAAAGGAGGCACGCTGCTAGCTCCTGAAGAGGGAGAGCCTGCCAAGCCGGGACACCCCGTGATACCCCGACGGAGGACGTCACAGGAGGAGAACAGACCAGAGGACCCCCCACAGCAGAGAACCTGGCATTTATGGTAGGAAGTGACTCAGGAGAACTTTAGAGGTAAACGGCATTAGAGCCGCATAGGCACTCGGCGTGTTGTGGGTGGATCCCTGCCAAGCAGGTGGCAAGGGGAGCTTGCCAGTACCAGAGCCCTGGGTTGGGATCCAGTGGAGAGGGCGGGCCCGGGTCCCCCTAGCACCTTATCCCCGAACCGTTACGAATCCTAGGGACTCCGGCCGCTAGGCCACACTACCCCGCTTGTGAGGGGGATTGTATGGACTCCGGCCGCTAGGCCATGCTTCCTTGCTTACGAGGGGGATTGCATGGACTTTGGCCACTAGGCTGCACTGCTCCCACGTTGGTGAGTGAGTTGTATAGACTCCGGCCGCTAGGCCACGTTAACCCGCTTGTAAGGGGGATTGCATGGATTCTGGCCATTAGGCCGTACTGCTCCCACGTAGGGGAGGGAGTTGTATGGACTCTGGCCGCTAGACCGCACTATCCCACCAGATGGGGTGATTGTGTGGAAGGAGGCCATTAGGCCGCAACCGGCCGCCCACAGACAGGTGGGCGCAGGAAATTGCAAGTGGTAAGGTGCCGACACCCCATCCTGCCACAAAGGGTGCTGTGGTTCCAGGCCCGCCACACAGGAGTAGCTCTAACAGCAGTGGTGGGTGAAGTGACTTTCATTTTATTCTTTAATTTATAAAACCTAGGTTTATAAGCCTTTTGGTATATTCAGAACAAACACAATCAATTTAGAAACTATTGCTGGCCACAACAACACACATTTTACACACCTGCCTAAATCATCAGTATTCAGTCTTAAATGGAAGTCATATACTCCCTCCTAACTATTATTATTAAGGATAATTCTACAACTGGCAGCTTTATAGTCACATGAATGTTTTACAGTCAGAGGAGAAAACAATACATAATCATGTTGGAGAAAAAAGACAAGAGAACCCACAAATCTGATGCTTTCTTAATGAGTGCAAATAAGTTTTTCAAGAAATTTAAATTGGAGCACCCGCAGTTACATCTGGTTATACTTTTTAAGCATCACTAACCTCTCTCTGCTTCTTCTTACAATAGTGAAGCTCTCCATCTGAGAGATAACAAGCTAACAGCATCCATAAAAACTCACACACAATGCAAATCATCAGAGTAAACTGCTTTTCCTCACACCATGTTCTCTCTGTTTTAAAAAAAAAGATGTTACTTCACCTCATCTCAACACCACCGGAGCAGGATGCAGTGTAACTAGTAGCCACTAGCCTTGCTTCCTCTGTGGACGTAGAATTTGAATACTGTGCAGAATCTTGAAAATGACATTGAGCAAAAATGCCCCAAATTTAAGATTGGAAGGCCCAGTTTTCCAAACAAAAAAGAAAAGTGCAAAATTCCACTATTTCTCCTGACCCAACTCAGCACTCCTTCTCCTAGTGCTTTTGCATAGTTTCCTCTTATCCCCTTTGTCTCTCTACATAAGTGATGTAATTGGGGAGAGGACCAGAAGTACAATATCTTGCCCACTTCCCCAAACCTCACTGTGTTATATTTAGATGCTCCCTTTACAACGATTTGGCTAAGGGCACTCTTTAAAACAGGAACAAAAAAATCTGCTGTCCATAGCCCATACCCTCCTCTGTTTCCTCTCCAGCCTTTTCTTCTAGCCACATAACCTGTTTTTTTCATCTCACTATCTCCAACTAACAGGAGCTCTTGGCATTCAACAAACACTTGGGTATATTCCAAAAAGCCCATCCCATTATGTAAAGCTGGCCAGCATCTTTGGAGTTTTACCTGCTCCTTTGACATTGAGGCATCCCAGGATAAAGGTCCAACTAGTGCTAGCTCAGCAAATCAGTACATTTGGTGGTAGCTGCAATCATCTGTTCCAGATTCCAAGCTTTCATTTTTTAAAAAAAAGTCTCTAGCCCTTAGAATTGTGAAGATAATCTTAAAAATGTCAACTAGATTTAAACCATCATAGCATCTCTGTCTGGTCTATGGACAATCTGGAACATTAGTTCAAAGAAAGGTGAACTGCTCCCATTCAGATTAATGGGGTGTTAACCCTGAAGCCTTATGTTGATAATATAAATGTCACCATGGTTAACTATTCCAAGGCTGATCAAGCCAAACAAGAAAGAATTGGGATAATTACAGTCTAAAGATCAACTTACTCTTCTCTGAGTGGCATCTTCACTTTGGCATCACAAATGAGGAGGGTGGCGAAGCATTGGAATGGGATACCTAGGGAGGTGGTGGTTTTTAAGGGCTGGCTTGACAGAGCCCTGGCTGGGATGATTTAGTTGGCGTTGGTCCCGCTTTGAGCAGGGGATTGGACTAGATGACCTCCTGAGGTCTCTTCAAACCCTAATCTTCTATGATTCTATGAGAGAAGCTTGGGTTGTGAATGGAGCTTAGGAAAATATAAACACATTTTTCCCCCACCAAAATGACCTTTAGAAGGATAATAAATATCCCTAGAATATTTCCCCCCTCCCAAACAAGTCAACATAATTACAATTACATGATGTCTATGAAATAATTCATTCTCTCCGCAGCCTATATGGGAAAGCAGCAACTTCTAAAACCATACAGTCACTGAAGATACTTGAGAATGGGGAAAACATTACATTCTTGGAGGATACCATGAGCACTACAAATGTCCTAGCTCCCATCCAGTGGCGGATCCAGGCACCAGTGCTCCAAGCACGTGCCGGGGGCGGCCTACCGGTCATTGTGAGGGCGGAAGTCAGGCTGCCTTCGGCGACATGCCTGCGGGAGGTCTGCCAGTCCCACAGATTCGGTGGCAATTCGGTGGCAGGTACCCTGAATCTGCGGAACTGGGGACCTCCTGCAGGCACGCTGCCAAAGGCAGCCTGCCTGCCGTGCTTGGGGCGGCAAAAAAGCTAGAGCCGCCCCTGCTCCCATCAGCATGAGAAACAAAGATGCTCCAAACACAGGTTCCCTCATAGAAGTGTTCGGCTCTACCCACTAAACCAACAGGTCACCCCACAAGATTGCTGTTTTGCTCATACCTAATTTACTGCATAATGAAAAGAGCCATGAAAAATTGCATTGTTCAGCATCCATTAAACAGAGATTTGGTGCAGTGAAGGTCACTCCAGATACTGAAGCATTCAAAGTAACAGGTTTTAATGTGAGGAGGAACCATGATGATCCCCCGCCTCCACCCCCAACATAAGATAAGCAACTGATTTTCACCCAATGATTTCTGCATCTAGTCTACTCACCTGCAGCTGAATTAAAGCACATCTTTTAGAAAGACATCCAGCCTCAGTTTAAAGAACCCAAGTGATGGGGAACTGATCAGCGTCAAAGAAACTGGGTCCCACAGTGACCAGCCTGCAAGCATCCTACTGATAGCAGCAAGAAGCAGCCACACATTACAAATGAGCCTTCCTTGCAACTTAATAGGTACATCCACCTTTACCCCACCTGAAATATAGATTTCTATGTTAAACTGAACACAAACTGCAGCTGAACTAGATGAGAAGCCAGTATGCAATAACGTGTTCCATGCTGCTGCTCAACTAAGTAGACAATATTGGTATCTTCTCTTATCTATGAAGTGCCATATTCTACAGGATGATACACTGATTTGTTTCTAACCTTATTACATAAACATTCAATGATCACATTTAAAAAAAAAAGTTTTCAATCCTTATTGCCTTTAGCTGCAGTTACGGACACGCAGTACAGTGAATCACAACACAACAATTCTAAAAAGCTCACTAAAAGAAGGCTGGTTTGGGCTCATTTCCTATATAACTAGCATGAGTTATTAAAACTCACTGCGGGTATCATTTATATCAACATAATCTTTTCATGACAACATTGGATAAAGCCATTTCAACCAAACAGAGCATATACACATAGTTCAGACTAGCCTATTATCTGCAATATCCTCATCATTGTAGGAGAAAAAAACCCAGACCATCAGTATGTAGGCAGAGGGGAAAAGTAAAAGTTATTATCAGAAGTAAATGAGAAATGTTTAATCAGTCTGAGCTACTTTTGCAAGGGAGAGCACAAAAGTTGTGCCCATAACAGTGAGCGTGAGACCTGATCCAACTCTCACTAAAGTTAATTGATGTCTTTCCTTTGACTTCAGTGGGAGCTGGATCAGGGCCTTGCTGAAATTCATATTTGCTCCCATGAAATGGCTAATTGCACATGTACTTGTGCATGCACGCACCCATTCTGTGTTCAGACATTTCTGTTTTCCCATACAACTGCAACTTCTGAGGGCACAGATCATTGTGTCTGCATTTTTATGGGTACAATCTGCTTCACCTTCCCTTGAAAATGTGTAGGGTTTAGTCTAAAACAAACGTAGCCTTGCATTAGCCTGATTCAATTATTTCTTACATTGCATTATGCTGTTTGTAAGGAAAGACGCAATGCTAAGCTCCATATGCTGTGACCCAGCAGGCAAAGATTGACACAGCTTTTCTCATTCTATCACCACAGATATCCCTATGCTTCTTGCAACAACAGAAAATTAGGGATACAACCTCCTTATCCTTCCCTCTCACGCACACACATATCCTATTCTCCAGTTGAAAAATACTATTTTCCCAGGCTAGGAAAGGTCAGCTGTCCACAAAAGACTAGAGTAAAATTTCTAAATCAATTTTCACTGGCAGGGCTGGCTCCAGGTGTTTTGCCACCCCAAGCAGCCAAAAAAAAAAAGCCGCGATAGCGATCGCGATCTGCAGCAATTCAGCGGGAGGTCCTTCGCTCCGAGCAGTAGTGAGGGAGCCTCCGCCGAATTGCCGCCGAATCCCTGAAACTGCCGCCCCACTCCCGAGTTGCCGCCCCAAGCATCTGCTTGATAAGCTGGTGCCTGGAGCCGGCCCTGTTCACTGGACCGAGAAGTAGAGGACTAAGTCCCCAAACACACAAATATAACCTAACAGAATACCCTGAAAACACAGGACCTGATCCTTGCCTCTACTCTGTCCCTTCTACACAACTTCTGCAACACAAAGGGGACAAAGAGCTGTCTTAAATAGTCAGCTGGGGAGTTTCCTTGCACAGGGCTGTTATTGCCAGCACAAGTTCAGTGCTGCTTAGGCAGCTTTAAAATGCACCAGGGTCTACATTGGTCACCAGCTGCCCCAAGATTTGGGGTGTTCATGTGGTTGAAAATTATCTGCATCTCCCATACTCAGGTGCACTGAGCATATCTCAGGTGCACCTGAAGATTTAGCCCAAAGTATTCAAAGTGTGCTTACATTAAGTTGATTAAGAAAACTAAAAAGGGGGAAAGGATGTTTTGAGCCTATTTTGGCCTTTTTTTTAAAAATTCCTTCGAGTCAGCCTCTATAAACACCTATTCAAACCAATGCCGTGTGACTATTATCACATTATAAAATAAGTCTTCTGACATCATAATGGGTTTTTTTTTAAATATAAACACATACAAATGGCATGTTCTATATTATAGCTTTATTTGATCTTCTTTATAATATTACAGTAACAAGAAAACCAGCTTCTTGCATACAATAGTAGGCTGTGCGTGTCTTCTATTTTAAAGACTTCTCTTCAAAACTAATAGTGCATATTCTCCTTCCTATTACTCCATTTTAGTAATAGATTTATTTAGATATCAGCTGTCAAATTTATGGAAACATTTTGAAGAGTGGATAAGTTGAAAAACTTTCTATTGCAGTGATCACAGGACCCGGGAAAATGGATGGTACATGACTTTTCAAGTGACAAGTGAGTGAAGCACAAGGTGAGAACTGGCATTTAATAGCTGATAAATACAGGTAATGTCTTTAAAAAAATCAGTAAAGACTATCATTAATTTAAATTCAGCTTACACTAGTTGCAAGAAGTAAAATAATAGCTGATGTGGGTCTTATGTATATTTCTCACTTTTCTTAGGGTAACTGTATGGATATCAAAAGTGGTCTGTGGTGACAAGAGTTAAGAGTTCGAGCTAGGATCCTTTTCACCCATCTGTTTACGGTGCGTCTGAGATGACACAAGTCGAGACTTAAATAGATTGTATTATGTGCGCAATACTAGCCATGCATTTATACTTTATTGCATCACAAAGAGAAAGTCAACTATGATTTCAGAGAGAGACAGAGTGGGTGAGGTAATCCCTTTTATTGAACCAACTTCTGTTGGTGAGAGAGACATATAAGAAAAAGCAGGAAATGGTTTAATAATTACACTATTACCAAAGCAAATAATTTCATTGAAATCTAATAGCAGTTTGCAATGGCAATAGAGAATTCAATTTGGCTTTTACAGGTACTTGCAACTGTTCAGATTTATCCCTTAAACACGTTGGATTTGGATGCTACCAAAATATTATTTTTAGGTCACTGTGGGGTTCATCTAGATAATTAGATCTGAATCTTTTTGTTTGTTTCTTTTGCTTGTAGGCTTTTCGAGACCCTGATAAAAAACTCTGTATGAAGGCTTGAGCTCCTGGGTTCAATAGATCCCTGCCACACTCCTAGTCTCTACAGATCTTCCTCTGCTTCCCACCGCTTCCTAGCCCACATGGGCCTTCTCCACTCATACTTTTGAGTTTGTATACAGATTCAAAGATTCCATTCAAGAATTCCCCACTAATCTGATATGGTATTTTATGCTTTGCCTTATTTATTTTTGCATACAGTGACACATTACTCTATTCATTCCATTAGCGAATTCCCCACTAATCTCATTAAGGGCTTTTGTATGCATAATGCTGTGACTGCTTCTGCACAGTATACTCTGTATTACTGAATTAACAGCCATAAGGGATTACATAAAGAAGAGTGGAAATAGTTAATATACACAATACATTGAAGACTGTCTGGCCACTAAGAGCTTGTGTCATGCCTTATATTTATATACTGAAATTCCTACCATTGTAGGACAGCCCTATTTATACTCTGCCACATACATTTCACTTACACAGTGAATCACCCGCAGTTATGAGTGATCAGATAATGTAGAAGAGAGTGATGCTACCTGGTCAAGCTCATCTAGTAGCATTAAGAACTAAAGGGAAATATTTACAACACAGCATGATACCATTATGCTGTACAGCACTGTACAATCTCCATTTTACTGTATGACATCAGTTAGGTCTTCTGAGGTCATCACCATGGACACTGGTAAGTCATCCTCTAAGATGAAAAAAAAACATGTCTCAAAGGAAAGAACAATCTCAGTAAAATTGTAAATGGCTATTTTCATATGCTCAAGCTGCAAAGACAGAAGGAGGAAAAATGTGGTCCCCCAATTCAGATCAGTAGCAATCACCTTTTGCATGTTCGATAAGCATCTTTCCTAATGTGAAGTAGTAATGAACTGTGCAATACTCAATGCAGTGGGAAATGGAGATCTACATCTCCACCTGCAGAAGTGGAAAGTGACGGTGCAGTTGTTGCAAATCCACAAAACCCTTTGAGGAACAGGGGCGGCTCTAGACATTTCGCTGCCCCAAGCACAGCGGCATGCCGTGGGGGGCGCTCTGCCGGTCGCCGGTCCCGCGGCTCCAGTGGACCTCCCGCAGGCGTGCCTGCAGAGGGTCCGCTGGTCCCACGGCTTTGGTGGATCTCCCGCAGGCATGCCTGTGGAGGGTCCGCTGGTCCTGGCTTCGGTGGAGCCGCTGGACCCAGCAGACCCTCCGCAGGCAGGCCGCCGAAGGCACCCTGCCTGTCGCCCCCCCAGCGACCGGCAGAGCGCCCCCCGTGGCATGCCGCCCCAAACATGCGCTTGGCGTGCTGGGGTCTAGAGCCGCCCCTGTTGAGGAACGCCACATTCAATCAGATCATCCCACTAATCGAGCTGTTGTGTAAAGGAATGGCAAAGGTCAGAGGAAAACATATAGCTGGTGCAAGGCTATGAGGTCTGTAGACTGCCTGTCCACCTCCATACTTAAACAGGGGCTTGGAGAGCCAGAATATCATAGTGTGAACATTACTGATGTGCCGCCGACCACAATTTGTTAGCAACCACAATTCATGCTGTTCACAGACATATGCAAAGAATCTGATGTATCCAGGACAGACCATTTCTCATCCAAAAAATGTTAAGACACCAGGACCTTTAGACATGCACAAAGATCTTTTCCAGCAACAATCAGATGAGCCTATTAGTGGATCAGATAATACAATTTGGTCTAGTTTAGGGGAAGCTGGGCAACAGCAATCCCTTCCTTATACCCAGTGAATAGGTTTGTTGTGTTGCTCACATGTCTAATGTCTATTTCAAAGAGGAGGACACTTTAAGTACTGAGACAGCACATTAAAATATTGGCAAGAGAGAACACTGGCAATTGTTTGCCAACAATATCAATTGCTCAGTGCCGCAAGATGAATGGTCAGGGCAGGAAACAGTTTTCCCATCCTGCAAGAGTTTGAGTTTTTGAAAAATTTCCCATCCCAACACAGAACAAAATGTCAACATTTCAAAACTTTTTCATGAACTGATGAGCCAAAAAAAATTTCAGATTAGATCAGTCAAAATGTTTCATTTTGATTTAGACTTTTTAAAAAACTACTATAGAGTCTGAAGATCACATGTTTTTTCATGTTGACCTACACACCTCCATCTCAGCCCATGGTTTGGCAGTAGAGCATCCCCTCTCACTTCCATCATGCAGTTCTATAAGAAGGTTTCATTTGCAATTTTTAAAATTAACTTAAAAAATACCCTTTGCTCTGTAGAAGAGTTTTGCAAAGACAGTTCTCAGCATTTAAAAATATTCTTAATTTCAAGTGCCAATAGAAAGAAAGAAAGAAAGAAAGAAAGAAAGAAAGAAAGAAGAATTAGGGCTGTTGATTAATCACAGTTAACTCACGCAATTAACTTAAAAAATTAATCGTGATTAATCAGAGCTTTTATCGCACTGTTACACAATAGAATACCAATTGAAATTCATTACATATTTTTGGATGTTCTTCTACATTTTCAAATATATTGATTTGAATTACAACACAGAATACAAAGTTTAAGGTGCTCACTTTCTATTATTTTTATTACATATATTTGCACTGTAAAAAATGATAAAAGAAATAGCATTTTTCAATTCACCTCATACAAGTGCTGTAGTGCAATCTCTTTATCATGAAAGTGCAATTTACAAGTGCAGATTTTTTGGTTACATAACTGCACTCAAAAGCAAAACAATGTAAAACTTTAGAGCCTACAAGTCTACTCAGTCCTACTTGTTCAGCAAATCACTCAGAGAAACAAGTTTGTTTACATTTACAGGAGATAATGCTGCTTACTTCTTATTTACAATGTCACCTGAAAGTGAGAACAGGCATTCGCATGCCACTTTTGTCGCTGGCATTACAAGGTATTTACATGCCAGATATGCTAAACATTCATATGCCCCTTCATGCTTTAGCCACAGAACACTCATTTTCAACCTGTGGTCCACGGCCCCCTGGGGGTCCGCAGACTATGACTAAGATTTCCAAAGGGGTCCGGACCTCCAGTTGAAATTTTTTAGGGGTCCACAAATGAAAAAAGGTTGAAAACCACCGGTGTAGAAACATACAACCCCGAAATGCATCCCTCAAAGCAACTTTAAATTATAATCTCTTCACTATTTCTAAGATTTCAAAATTCTATTTAAAAGCAGGGAAACGTGCTTCCCTCCCACCCAAAAGGTCTCTTCTTCACCAATGTCCATTAAAGCTTTCCTTTTGAAAAACCGAATGTCTTTCATTTTATGTTTTTTTCCCCCAGCTTCAATTTCAGTCACTGCATATATTTTAACTCTTCCTTCTTCAATTAACCATCAAAAAAATGTCCCCACAGAAATGTTCACAAGCTACCTTAAACACAGAATTCACAGAATCATTTGTTTCATAAAGGCACTCTTACAGTCACTCCTAGAATGTCAGCTTTAAAAGACAGCTAGTTAGTCATTCCATGTTCTTCTCTTGATGTGAATACATAATTCTGAGCAAGAAGAATGGAGTTACTTATGCAAAATGACGAGGGGGGAAAAAAACTGATCAAAATGTTAGGCCAAATCATGGCATCTGGTAGCTTTAAATTCACTGGCAGTTGTGTGTGAGCATCTAAAGGTAGAATCTGGATCTCTGTCATCAACTTAATTTAAAGGTTATATTTAGGTGTTAATGATCATAGCAGCAAATTATATGGAGCAAACAACAAGCTTCTGAGGTTGATTATGCTTAAGTGAAGCAGAGGCATCTGATGACCACAAATACTAAGACCAAGTATACTCCAGTGTTATTATAATAATAAAGTTAATAATACTTTGTACTTCTACTATGTAATGACTTTTCTTCAGAGGCTCTCAAAACCTCACCAATCTGGTGTGGTAGAAAAGTATTAATATTCCCACTGTAAAGATGAGTAAACTGAGGCAAAGATCGGTTAAGTGACTTACACATAGTCACATGCCGCATCAGTAGTAGAGCCAGTAGGAGAAGCCAGGAGCACTGATTCCCAGTCATCTGTAATACCCAGTGGACTATACTCCCCCTCCTATATTGGAAGGAGGAGTGAGATTTTCAAAAGCTCTCAGCCTTTGACCTAATTCTGGCTCCCATTGAAATCAATGAGACTTTAACCACTGACTTAATGGAACCAATCAAGCCAGTGCTGAGCACTTTTAGAAACTCCCCTCAAAAATGGTGACTATTAACATCACCAAATTGACCCTAAAATACCACCAAAGCAGTGCAGATGTTTGGTCCCACAGTGACCCCTAAGTACTTTTTGCCCATTTGCTCTTTGAATGGTAAAATGGGTTGTCATGTCACATGGTAATAGGCTGGTCTTAAATAATTTCCCTAGTGCTTATTCATACAAGGAAAATTTATTCTTGTGACCTTTGCATCTCAGAATTAAACAGAATAATTAGAAGAATTCTTCTATAATTGAAACTCCTAGCATGATTATGGGCAGCTCAACTCCAGAGATTTTTACTTTTAATCTACCCCTCACAAACTCTGTAATGAACATTACAATTAAATGCATCAGGCAATAATAATAATAACGATATGGTGCTGCTTAAGAAGTCCAGTAATTTTATTTAGTAACGTGAGTGCCATAAACAGACTGCACAAGAGAATAATTTGATTATAATGAATTCCTGACTTGAATTCATGTTTTTGAACTTACTTTCAATGAACATTGTATGAAAAAAATATGGCTATTTGACTGAGCTACTAATTTTTATTTGAACATCAGCAGGCAAAAAGGACAAGTAAAACACGTGGAGAATATTTAATGTGGCTGCAGCCTCTATGACAGAAATGAATCAGATGCACTCAAGAATCAATGTATTATTCTCATGGAACTCTTTTCCTGTTTTCTTTTCCATTAAAGATAGGAGAATATGAAGCACTCAACAAATGTGTCATTCCTCTCTTTTTCCCCCATTTCACATATAATTAACTTTTGTAGTTTTTCCTGCCTCAGTTCAACTCATCTCCTTCTGCATACAATATTTTCTAATATGGAGGCACAATAAGGACTCTGTTTAGCAGAACCTCAGTGAGTTATCCACAAGTCAATACATATTCAGAAAGCAACATTTTCTCCTTAGCCTTGTCATGGAATGGATAGCTCTGACTTTCTTCTCTCCTAACCACCAAGCTACATCACACACAAACATACCATATGGCCAATGGGAAATTTAATGTTCCCTAATAGCAATAGGTATATATAAATAGTATTGGGGTCAGTACCCAGCATTAGGTTAAGGGGTTGGTTGGTAATTATCCAATGCTAAGCCAAATGCTTCCGTAAAATTGCTATAGAATTTAAATGAAATGGGATGAAATCCATAGGGTTCTATGCACATTAGTTATAAAAATGTAGAATTTAATAGCAATTTACCTCCTATCTATCAAATGTTTTAATGAGTTTGTGCAATTCTTTAGAGAGGATGAATTTGCTACATTCACCATCAAGTCAAAAGGGTGCAGGTGTATCAATCATCTACCATCCCACCAACCCCACACAGCCCAGCAGATTGCCGGCTAGAATACAGTCTGGCTTAATCAGGCTGCCAGACCAGATCATTTTCATTGACTCTTTTGTTAAATTCTGTAGAATGGTTAAAATGTCTATAGGAAACTTATCATTCTCTGTTAAATCTATACAACTTTTCCAAAAGCAGGGTGTCAAAAAGTACTGAGTCTAAAAAATAATAATAATAATAAAAAGGGTGGATTTGAAGTGCTGAGAAAGTGTTAGTGGAAGCAAACTGCTCACCACTATAGAGAGACCAACATTAGCAGTTTTTTCCGGGTTTGTAGGCAGGGGCAGCTCCAGGCCCCAGCACGCCAAGTGCATGCTTGGGGTGTTATGCCGCAGGGGGCGCTCTGCCGGTCACCGGGAGGGTGGCAGGCAGGCAGGCAGCCTTCGGCGGCATGCCCGCGGAGGGTCCGCCGGTCCCGCGGCTCTGGTGGACCTCCCGCAGGTGTGCCTGTGGAGGGTCCGCAGGTCCCGCGGCTCCGGTGGAGCCGTGGGACCAGCGGACCCGCCGCAGGCACGCCTGCGGGAGCTCCACCGGAGCTGCGGGACCGGCGACCGGCAGAGCGCCCTCCGCAGCATGCCGCTGTGCTTGGGGCGGCAAAATGTCTAGAGCTGCCTCTGTTTGTAGGCCTACATTCAGGCTGGCAATCTGCAAGTATGTGTGTTGGGGGTGACTGCGAATGATAGGTTGATAAGAGGCAGTTTCTTCCCACCTAGATGGCAAATGGGCCAAATTCATGTTTACTGTTACACTATTGAAACTGACACTGTGACAGCTTGGATGGATTTGGCTCTGTAAATTTGCATCCCTCATAAGACAAGGCAGGTAGGCCTTAACAACTCAACCCCATGTTCAGTGGTCGCCTTTCCTCTGCTTTCTCTGTGTTCTAACTCAAAATTAAACAACTGATGTAGAGCTATATTTCAAAACAGGTCAATATAAATTTGGTTCTAGCTCCCTGCTTACTCTTATACCTTCCTTTTTCAAGATTCTCTCTCCCATCCCTCTAACTCTTCTGTTAGGGGAGTTCTCAGCCTCTTATCTCTGCTTAGTGAAACCCCCTGGTCTGGCTTCATGGGTGAATCAACAGAGTACCTCTGCACACAGATTTGATACATCTCCCTGTTAGGGCTTGTCTACACTACTCACCGGATTGGCAGGCAGTGACACTATACTAGACGTGATAAATCGACAGCTGAGCACTCTCCCGTCAACTCCAGTACTCCACCAAAATGAGAAGCACAAGCAGGGTCGATGGGAGAGCGTCAGCTGTCGACTTACCACAGTGAAGACACCGTGGTAAGTAGATCTAAGTAAGTCGACTTCAACTACGCTATTCACATAGCTAAAGTTGCGTAACTTAGATCGACCCCGCGCGGTAGTGCAGACAAGCCATTAGAGATGAAGGGATATGGCGGTATAGACTTTAGTTGCTCTCCTCAAAGCCTGAACCCCCTGCTACTGGTGCAATATATCTAAAATTCCATTGACTGAAATTTAAAGTTCTATAGGAATTAAAGACATAGGTATAGCCAGCTAACATACACAGTTACAGTTCGGAGGCTATGGCACTGGACTTGGACTCAAGAGATCTGTGTTCCACTTCCAGCTCTGACACAAATTTCCTCTGTGATTTTGGGCAACTCTCTATTTCTCCCTATGTCCCACTTCTAAGTTGGTACAATGGGGACGTTAATGCTTCCCTGCACCAGAGTGTGCCATGATTCATTATGTCTGTGAAATGCTCAGATATTACAGCAATAGGGGGTCATATAAATACCCAGATACAGAGAGAGACTCCAGAAAAATAAGCCATGGGGAAGGCCTGCAAGACTAAAATGGAGTATCTGAGATGATTAAAAGAGAGCAAGGGCTTGATTTTGTGGCCACAACTTCCTACTGTATATGCACAAATTGAGAGAGAGAATACACATGCTTCACACTAGGCAGGAGCAAATTTTTAGCGCATGCACACATGGGAACAATTCTAATACATGCATGACAATGTGGTGTTTTGCAGGTCAAAATCTATTTGTCCAAACCAGTTTTGCATACACCTGAGTTAGAATTTGTAAAGTCTGTGTGCTGATTATTTTCAGAGGTAATCTTGCATGTATGAAAATAGAGATCTAGTAGAAGCCCAGCTGCAAACATGGCCCCACATCTCTACAAATGGTAATACAATTCTCTTCATTGAAAAAGAAAAATCCAGCTAACCGAAGGACAGCCAATCTTGTTCTGTTTGACTCCTCTATATTCTCCCTGGGATTTCCTATGAGAGAGAATATATTTTTTCTGATTTTGGAGAAGAATAGTTACCTTGTCCAAAACTAATGATGGTGTGGCTCACAAACAATGTCAAACCGTAGAGTGCTGTACATACCTAGAGCTAAATAGTCACCGAGTATTTTTTCTGATCACTATGAATCCTACCAAATTCTGCAGAAAATCTGAATATACTTTTCATCCTGTGTATAATTTTAAGCTACTCCCTCCCCACTACTGTATTTTTAAAATTGAGAATATAGAACTGAATCAAAAGATAAATGGAATGGGAAACTGTGAAATCACGGAAATGAGTTTTAAAATTCATACCAGGAAAAAAAATCTCTCAGAAGCTTTAATCTCAGTAACTTCATTATGTTTAACATTTTTCCCTATTCAACTCCAGAGCTATGAATCTTACACTGATTCTGGCACTTTGTTATCACTGCAGGTTCATTTAAACTCAGGTTTGCACCTGCTTTCTGATTGCTTGCACCCATTTACAAGTGTAAATCAATGAAACCTATTAGCATGTTCTCTGTGCTGCACTTTAATTTTTGATAGCAATGTATTATTAATGTAATCATCTCAACAAACCTTATACTGCATCAAATGAAAAATTTGGAAGGGTTCAGAATACAGAAATTTAATAAGCAGAGTAGTTATTGTATAATACTGTATAATACTTTAAATCTGCAATGTAAATAATTGGGTGAATATTCAATATATATTCTATAACTAACTGGATCCAGGCATAGCATGTGACTAAGCCTAATACAGAAAATCCTTTTCATATAAGACAAAGAAAGCAATGAAAAGACTGTCCCAATGCAATCTGTGTAAATAATTCTAATGATGTTTTACAATATTTCCAGAGACAGTTATTATTGGTTTGTACCACTATGGGGTTTTTATTCTAAAACAAAAGCATTCCCACCCACCAAAGCCTTGGAAATACAGTGCATATGTTCTACAATTGGGTTGTCCTTTGTAATATATACTTGATAAAGGGTAATTACTTTTCCAGAAGAAGATAAGCTAAGGTGCTGATGAGATACTCTTGCTTTTGTAATAAGCATGTTAAGGTTAACAAACAGTAATTTTTAATTTTAGAAGTAAATTCTCCTACTAGATAAAAATATTACTTCAAGTACTGAGCTTGTCATTCAAGATGTAATCATGCTATTCCAAAAGTCTTGCAATATTTGAAGGTTTGCATTCACTTCTCTAAGTTCTCCAATAAGAAATGGAAATAAGAAGTTTTTACTGACCTTAATGCTGAGCATTTGGTCCATGCTTTTGTGACTTAAAAGAGTAAACTAATTGTGGTGCTTTATCTGTCAGGCTTCAAGGGAATCTACTTGTTGTCTTCAGTCTATTAAAAATGGTGCTGCTCAGACTGACAAACTAAACAATGGGTTGTATTAAAAACATAGAACCTAACAGGCAATGATCAAGTGATCTTCCTCCTGCCATCATCTCCATCCTCACTTCCTTTTATTTGTTTTAAACCTGCTGCCTATTAATTTCATTTATCCTTATCCACTTTCTCAACATCACTCATGATTTGTTGCCCAATCACTTAGATCTTGAGCAGTTTAGTCATCTGCTGATTTCCCTTTACAGAAACCATTGACACTTCAATCTGTGACAGTTATTTTATCTCTGCATTCTCTTTCTTGCACATATTATGCTTTCCTGTCATTGCTTGGGTTATTGTAAAATTTTAAAATCCTTACATGGTCTCAGTTCTTTCCTTCATACTGAAAGATAGCCCATCCCTTAGATTCCATCATATAGCTTGTGCTCATCAACCAATGATCTGTGTTAATTCCTTAGGGTAAGGGGTGGCCTGTTATTTACCAGAAGTAGTTTTCACCAAGTAAATTCATGGTTTGTACCACCCTGGGAAAAACTAGCTTGTCCCAGCTTAAGGCATTTTCTATTTTGAAAACTGTTTCATTGTACTCTTAGGTTTAGTTACATAGTCAAACTGTGATTATATAAGGCGTTAGATTTGTAGATTAATTTAGGGTTGTACAAATAAAAAATAAAAATGCAGTGGGCATAATACTAATACATAATTATAATATTGACTATTGGAATGTCTGTATACATTCTGATTTGATATTTTCTCACAGAAATTATACGTCTTGACTCATATTTCTGTTTTCAATATTTTACAGACAAAAGCCAAAAACCATTTGCTTATATGAAAATGACAATATGCTAAATTGTTAGCTAGAAGCAGTAAGATATAAGAAGCATGCAGAGTTGTAGACTACCACTCCTGGTCCATTTGGCCATGTAGCATTCTGTAGCAGAAGATCAACTTCGATGTAATAGATAGACCAAGCCTATTCCTCGGTTCTGAATGGCTGTATCCAAAGTTTGAAAAAATTCCTTCTATGCTTGATGGACATTGATGCAATTCGTTTTCCCAGTTCTGGTTCAATCTGGGTTTAAGCCACTATTTACCAGCACTCTGCCCTAAACTAGTTTTTCCCAGGAAATTGCCTAGGGTCAAACTAAAATTTTCTGTGGGATAGATAATGAAACTAGAATATATTTTATGTATTATATTAGAGTATACTTTATATATTATGGCTCTAACCTCTGAACACTTTTTAAATTAGCTTTTCATAATTAGGTTTAGAAATATATATATTGTTGCTGGTTGAACTTTGTGTTAATTTGCTTCAATTCAGCAAGCTGGGCCTCTTCTGAATGGCAGTTTATGAAATACAGTTGTTTATTACTGTATTACTGAACTGTTGATAAGAAAGGCACACCATCTGATACTTGTGGCACAGAAACTGATTGCTATTTCATGCTTCAGGGCATCAACTCATTGCAGAGGTTATGATAGAATTCATCCCTCCTCTCATGTACAGCATCATACTATTCGCTAGGTATATTTTGGGAGATTTTACCTTCCTTTGAAACAATTAGGTATTGGCAACAAAGACCTCAGATCAGCAAAAAACTTAAGCATATGCTTAACTTTAAGAACATACTAAAGAGCCACTGAAGTCAATGGAACTTAGCTTGACAGTGCTTTTCTGAATTGGGGCCTAAAGCCCCTATCAGGTACTGGCCACTGCTAGAGACCAATGGCCTGATCCAGTATGGCAAACTCTATGGTTTCTATGTTATTGTTGGGCTCATATTTCCTTCACCCCCCATGAGGCTGACTAGCTGGAGTCTTAGGCATGGAGAGGCCAAAGGTCTGAGCCCTTTGTATGAGACGCTGAATTTCTTTTGAACCTAGTGTGAGATGAATGTGCTCAGCATATCTCAGAATCAGATGCATAATGGCCATGAGCAAACTGATTCTTGAGAGATGTATACCAGCCAGTCAATACCATTTGTCTCCATTCCTTAGGCAAGAGAGAGACAGCCCTGCAGAATTTCTGAGGAGGTATAAAGTTCACCCTGGGAAAGGACAGGGGCACCTTAACAGTAAAAGCAGATAGAACACAATTTATTTTCAGATGAGATGGAGGTGTATGAGGTAGCAGCCTCTTCATGGCTGGCAGACCAGTTATCCAACACTTCACTGGGAACATCCTGACCTGTGCCTCTTGGAACCCAGATCAAGAACAGATGGTAACAGAGCTGTGTGCGCTGCCAAGATGAACAAAATTGTTTTTTTAGATGCTTGCACACACAAACACGCATACTAAAATGCATGCACATTTACTGGAATTGCATGGGCAGTCAGTCATCTAAAGGTCATTCGTTGGGTAAACGTACCTATGAAATATGCATTTTAGACATACAAACATGCACACATTTTTGTGTGTATTTGCTCGTGTAGGAGCATGAAAACCTGGCCTATTCACTTGTGCACCTTAGTACATTTTGGCTACAAATAACTGAAAGCTGATCACAGCTCCAATGTGCTTGAACAGTGACAAGTAAACTCTGTGCTATTTTATTCATTCTCTAGTTTCCACAACTCTGCCTCATTCATTTTCTTGATTTTTTTTCTTTTCTTTGTTTTATCCAAGACTTTAAGGCTTCAGAGTAGTGTTGCTAGCCAGAGGGTTTAGAAATTAATTAAAAATAAGAGAAAATATTAAAGCCTAACATTGTGGGAACTTTTTTCCCCTCCAAACATATACGCTTTACTGTTTGAACCAGAATGTGTATTGGAATATTATTAGCCATGTTCGTTGCTCAGTGAAACATTACATGCGTACATATAGGGCAGCCACCAGATTAAGTGGGCTTTGGTGCCTAAGGGGTCCTAATCAGCACAGAGCATAATCAACATTTTCTTTTCTTTTTTTATGGATGCAAGAGACAGTGTATTTGGAGATGTTTGTGTGGGAGGGAGTGCAAATATAAGAGAGCTGATGAGAGGGTAGCACTGGCTGGAGGGGTAGAGGATGTGTGTATTCGGAAGAAGGAAAGAGTGCATGAGGGGATGGAAAGACTGTATTTTAAGGGGTATGGGAGGACAAAGAAAGAAACTGAGATCAAGTGAGTGAAGGAGACACTGAAGGGAAGGGAATGACTGAATCACTGGGGAAGAGAGAAAAAAATGCAGGGGGAAAGAAAGAAGAATAGAAATAAGGAAGGTGGAAGGAGACAGAAAGAAATAGAACCGACACTAAAATATGGAGGAAAAGATGAGCCAAGATAAACAACAGAAGGAAAGAAAAATATGGAGTGAAGGGGAAAGGGGCAGAAAAAAATAAAAAATAAAATAACTTGTTTCTCTGACTCAAAGAATTCACTAAATGGCAAGTATTTTAGAATAGATGGGAAAGCTACTCCGTAGCATCATAGCCACTCTCCACCCCCACCCTGGCTGCATCCTGCACCCCTGGAATCTTAATATCAAAAATCTTGATATCAGAATATCAACAGATATTTTCCAGGCCACTTGCACCTGCCAGTACAGTCCCATATTCATTTCCTGTTTATTGTATTTCTTTAGATTTATAAGAGATGTCTGCCATTCAACAGATGCCCATCTGGGTACCTTTGTAACAAAGTCACAATCTCATCAATATCATAAGTGTCATAACAAACAAACAATGGACTGATCACCACACTAGGAACGCGTCACTCCTATAATGTTCTATAGGGCAACTAAAGCTACAAAGGAACATAAATGTTCCCACACTCTTTTAGAAAAGGTAAAAGGTAATAATTGGAGATATACCAATCTCCTAGAACTGGAAGGGACCTCAAAAGGTCATCAAGTCCAGCCCCCTGCCTTCACTAGCAGGACCAATTTTTGCCCCAGATCCCTAAGTGGCCTCCTCAAGGATTGAACTCACAATCCTGGGTTTAGCAGGCCAATACTCAAACCACTGAGCTATCCCTCCCCTTTATAGAGGTCATAACAGAAAGCGTCTTCACAGCTGCCCACTCCCACTTATCATGAGATGGCAACAGTTCAAGCACCTCTGTCAATGGCAGCATGCCACAAGCAGAGATGTTGTCTCTCATTTAACTAAGTTCAACCCATTCAGGGCTTTCCAGGTCAGAAAACAAACAAACCACCAACTAGAATCCTACTCAAATTCAAATACAGGACCCAGAGCATGGATGGTGTGGGCTGCTACATAAATGGCAGGCACATTCTGCAGCAGCAGTAATTTCCCAGTGGTCTCAAGATGTAAATCATGCAGAATTACTTACATTAGTTTGATCTTGAGGTGACAAAGGCTTGGATAAGCATAGCAAGGTTGTTGGCAAGGTACTAACAAACTTCAACGGGACTTTATTTTTAAAGTGGAAACCTCTTTACCAAGATGCTGCTGCACCCTCTGTAACTCTCACTCTGCCTCCTCAACTCCTCCCCCTCCTTCCTGTTTCCTGTCCTTTCAGACTCCCAACAGTCAGTGCTCCCAGTTCTAATAATCACAAGCAACTTCTGAACACCATAAAGGTCCATCTCCAAAATCAACTGTGCTACTCTGTTCATCAAATGCAGAAATATATAAGTGTGTTCCTTGCTATGGTTGCTACCAGAATACTCAGTCACAAATTTTGATGTAACCGAACCCCTAAATGGCAAACAAATGGCGATCTCAGTCCAGGTGCTAATGTAATGCCAACAGACCCCGAGTGTCAGCAGGTGGGATCAAACCTGGGACCTCGGGAGCCAACTGGCTGTTAGCTACAGCTGTAGAGCAGACCCATTTTATCTCTCTCTTTAAGTGGTATTGGTGCCACTAGATGGGACAGAACACCACATCTAGGAAGTGTGTGGGTTACACCAACAGTATACTCATCAATTCCAATTCTTCTGGAAGATTCCCTATGTTACCAGTGTTATCTACACCTATCTGGATTGGGAAGATTTACCTCCGTCCAGGTTCCAAAAATACCACATTATATCTTCATATTTAAACAGCTCCATCAGTTTTACATCCTTCATTCATGCAGTGCACATGGACTCCTGATTTGTGGATTCTCAGGTCTTTCTCACTCTCTTTGGCATTTGGAGATTTTAGTTCATATCCTATTGCTTTAAGCCATCAAAACTCACTCCTTTTTCATCCATACATGTTTGGCAAGGGCTGCCTGAGGTTCTCCAGTTTTACATCTCTTGCACTTTCACTAAAATCAGCTTTTGATGTTCAGCCATTTGGTCTTTTGCATGTTTTTCCTCATTAACCCAGAATTTCAGAATCCCCTGGTGAATAATTAGCTAGGGTCGTATCCTTAACTCTCAATATATATTTTTAATTTGACATTTAAATGAACACTGCATTATCGTGGCTTCCCTCAAAAGTGACATACAATACCATGGGTGAGCTACACAGGAATATAAGCACAGAACGTCCGTTTTTTTAGGTACACTGCACAAAACTGCTAATTTACTTAGGGAATTAATCCTATTACACTGCTCAAGAAAAAGCAGATTGAAAACGGGCTCAAAAATAAACCAAAAACAGGAGAGCTGTCATAAAGAAGCAAACAACAGTTACTCAAAATAATATTTTCTAAACTGGGGATGCCTATGGGTTGATGCACTTTGCATGACTAGCTGTTATGTAGCTAACACCACAAACTGACACCGAGTCTGGAAGCATTTAAGATTATAGCGTCACTTGAATGAAGAATTTGTCAGCAATTTCTCAATCATACTGTGTGACATCACCTCCCTCAACATCAGGTTTGTTTTCTTGTTCGACCAATTCCATAAACCTACTTATTATGGTGAAAGCAAACAAAACCCCACTTGGTACTACTTTTATTTCCATCTTACAATAGTATCTCAGAGGAGTGATGAAGTAACAAATTTTAGCTCAAGCCCACAGCTTCAGATCATGTTTTAACTATTTTGGTGGGGGGAGCACAAGATTCAGACAAAAAGGGTCAGGCACTAAGGTTTATGCACAACTGTGCATCTCATTTGTGTGTGCAGTTCACATAGGTGTGGATGTGCTCATTCAAACATTCATTTAAATACATAAATTCTATACTTTAGCCTGTAACACTATTACTTTGTAACAGTATTTTTACAATGCATAATGTGCAATCTTTACAAAGTGCCAACTATACTGGACACTAGGTGCCTATTATTAGCCTCATTACACAAAAGAGTAAATTAAGGCAGAGGGGTTAAATAATTTGCCCAGGATCACGAAGCAAGTCACCATCAGAACACACGAGTTCCTGACTCCACGTCCTGTGCTCAGACCATCCATCCACACAGCCTCTCTCATATGAAGTGTAGGGAAATACCGCAACACCACAGTTTGGCAAATATTAAATATTTAAAGGCGACTCCTGTATGTCATCAAAAGAAGGTGCCCCATCAGGCCAAATCTGAAGTCCAGGCTTAATGATGGTTACACAGTCACATACTCAATGACATCCCCACTAGGGATTTACAATACAACAAAGCCATGTGAGCATCTGCTCCTACTCTCTTTCCACAGCTATGACACGTCTACTTTATATGACATCTTCTGTGAAGGGTACGGCACTGACCAGTAACCCCCTGCACCCCCAGTGTAATGTTTTCTGCTCTGCTCCCTTTGCCAAGTATCTTCAGAGGAAGCTGTGTGGCCACTCCATCATCATTCTTTTGGGGGACCCCCTTGGTAGGCCTGCTGATCCCCCAATCTGGGAAAGGTTTTCTGGGAAAGGAGATGGCACTTCCTTCAGACTGAGCCCCCCATCCCCTGCATGTAGTTTGGGAAACCCCAGGGGATGTTGGAGCAAGAAACCTCTCAAGAGCTAGACTCAGGTTAGCCAGAGGCTGTACCATATTCCTTCAGCCAATACCTGAGAACCTTTTCTAAAAGTAATGGGACAGGCCTCCCTCTGAAGACAGCAGATAGAGAGAGCAACGGTCCAATATCCAGTGAAGATCTCAGGAGTGCCCACAATCCAGGTGCATAGAGAAGTTTTCAGAAGAAAACTATTCTGGATGGGAGTGTGAGGGTGCAAACACTGGGTTCCCAATGACACCCAGCTCTCTCAATTTTTGGTTCCTTTGCAAACCACTTGCACAACCAGAGCACTGTCCTGAACCATTCTCAAGGCTCTGAAGCGAGACAATTGCAAAACAACTTCAGCACATGTGCGCACACACAGGGGCGAGAATAACGTGAGAAAGGCTTTGAGTATTAAGACCTCAGGATTAGTGCAACAAACTAGACCTGTGTAAAATTAACACTTTGGATATACTTTTAGGGATAACAATTAACTCTGATCACAATGATTGACAAAATCATTAATGAATACATTAAAAAGAGAGAGGGGCTCACTCCCTCCTTCCAGTTGCTTCCAGAGAATATATGTTGCCATGGTGATTGGTATAAGTCTAGAATGAACTTCCCTTTGGTTGTGGTGGCTGCATCTTTGTGTACACATCCAGTAAACTGCTTCTTTGCATTTCTGTCCCAGCCCTGGAATTACCTGACTCAAGCACTCTAATTACAACTCTGATATGGTGACTGAAGTGTTAGAAAGTACAGAGCACTACAGGGTGTCAGTGTCATTCTGTTCCTCGAATAAAGGACCTTCTTCAGCCAGGAAATATTTGTATAATGAATGTTACCTTCTCCATCAGGAAACTGTGTATTTGAAATATTAATGAACATTCTTGATATTATGCAGGCAGAATCTAAAATTGATTCTAACAGGAGAGGGAGCTCTCACTACCCCAACTAAGTAGGAGGGGAAGCTGTGGGAGAGCACCCTTTCTCTAAGCCAAGGAGTGGAGGCAGAGTTGTGTTCCTCCAGCTCCCCCTTTGCCATAGACTGGCAGGGCCAGCTCTACCATTTTTGCTGCCCCAAGCAAAAAAAAAAAAAAAAAGGCAGCTGTTCGGACTGCCGAAGCAAGGGGCAAAAAAGAAGCGCTCAGACTGTGCCGCCCCCAAAATGGATGGAATGCTACCCCAGGCACGTGCTTCATAGAATATCAGGGTTGGAATGGACTGCAGGAGGTCATCTAGTCCAACCTGCCGCTCAAAGCAGGACCAATCCCCAGACAGATTTTTGCCCCAGATCCCTAAATGGCCCCCTCAAGGATTAAAATCACAACCGTGGGTTTAGCAGGCCAATGTTCAAACCACTGAGCTACTCCCCTCACTTTCTCTGCTAGTGCCTGGAGCCGGCCCTGTAGACTGGGACTTAGGCAGTGAGGTCTAGTGGTCACAACAGGAGTCAGGAACCAGAGTTCAGCGATGGAGACAGAGTCAGGAGTAAAGCCAAGGGTCAGAACTAGAGTCAGGGTCAGAGCCAACGGTGGGGCATAGAAGCAGGGATCTGGAACAAGGCAGGAGGGCAGGAATCAGGGACAAGACAGGGCCCAGGAGAAGGCAGGGTCCAATGTAGCAGTCACCCAGGGATTCAGCTAATTGGTCAGACAACGTCCTGTGCCTCCTCCTGGCTTAAATAGTGAATCTGAGCCAATCAGAGAGGCCACATGTTTCCTCCAATTCAAAGCTTCATGGTGGTGCGTATGATGAACTAGGATTCACCAGCCCACCCTCCCTACTAGTCCTGGCAAGCTGCTGGGTGATAGCTGTGGTCTGAGGACTACCTGGGGATCTGTGAAGGAGGGTTTGAGACCCAGGATCCCTCATACTCTTATTTTAACCCTTATATGCAGGGTTTTAAGTGACTGTGGGGGTGGTATTATCCCAACAACTGCACTCCCTCTGCAAAAAAACCCAGGATTCCCATTTGCTATAGACATGCTTTCTCTCTCTCTTTTTCTCCAATCCTCCTTGTTTCAGTGAGAAAGAGAGAGAGCGAGCGCATCATTCTGCTAGATGAAAGATTTCCCTCTGCTCCCCTCTCCCCCCGTCTTCTTATTGCTGGAATGGGGTAAGAAGGGCTCTCCACTCTCACTGTTGAGTGCAGGGATATAGGAGACCTCCATACTTCGTGCCTCCTCACAAGAGTCTCTCTTCTCTCTCTTGATTTACTCATTTTTTATTTCTTGAATTTTCTCTTTTTTTGTTTTTATTCGCGAAAAGGGAATTCAATCAACCCCCCCGCATCCTGCCTTAACTTTACAATTGAGCATTTAAATGCCCAGATTAGGACATTAAAAACAATGGTTTCTACAGTAAATCAGCCAAACATGTAGTAAGGCATTAAAACTTAATGGCATATACCAAAATACAAAGCAAGGTGTGAGAATCATGGTTGTTATGGTAAGCATCACTTTGAATGTCCTGACTTTTTCTGCATTTAAATTTCCAGCCATAGCTTTACATTGGCTCAGCTTTCTTCATCGACCTTTATAAAATGTAAATAAAATATCATTTCCAAACTGCTATGGTCTGACATTTGAAATGTTCTCATTTTAAGCATATGCACACACACCTGAAAATGCAAGCATTTCTCTTGCTGAACTAGTAGCGAACTGAGGCAGAACTGATGCTGAGCTGGACTAATCAGGTGCAACCATAAATATAGAACGGCTATGATTTCAGAGCTGCTGTAACATCATCTTGCTATGCACTTCATACATGAAATATAAACAATATGCACAGGCAGCACTCCGTGTTGGATTCTAATACCCCTTAATGTCAATCTGAATGCCAATGTTTATCGCAAGCATAACCAGCTTTGCTCCTGATCTTACAAATCACGATTAGTGGTCCTGTCAAAAATATATGCATTGTTAATAAAAGCCACATCTACCTCCCATAAAAGGACTGCAGGCTTGTTTTTGCTTCATATGTTTAATATTAATTGTACAGTGCTGCCAGAATATGAATGCAATCAACTGGCTTTTGAAAAAATCCCCATGTAATTTGAAAGCAAACGATAGGATGTTTTTATCCAATATTTCCTTAATTTGTGAAACCTTGGTGTTCTGCTGCTGAAGAAATTAAATAACTGCTCTGATACCAATAAAGGAAGATACAATAAAGAATTAAGATGACAAATCCAGGGCAAAGGCTTTCACAAAAATTGCCTGCAAAATGCTATTTATAACAGATCTTGACTCAGTGTAATGCTGGCAAATTAGCAATATACAGTAATTCAGTCTCCATTATATAGAGCTACTTCATAGGAAAGAGTACAAAAACTGACAGTGAATACTACAATATGGTACAACTTTGGTTTCATGCAGGGGATGTGATCTTTTCTAAAAACAAACCAAAGCTGAACAGCTGGGAATTAACCTTGTCAGAAAAAAACAGTGTAAATTGCAGCATTTTCTCAGACACTGAGCCCCAGTGCCCCGAAAGTGTGCCCTTAGAGTCCTTCATTGCCTGCTGGCAAAGGGCTCACTGTCATGTAACAGCAACTCTTATCAAGCCTGACCAACTCTCTAAACCTAACACATTGCTATCATGGTATTTATCTATAAAGAATGTTGTGTAGGGTATCTAATGAAAATGAATGGCATGCCATTCATCATGGGTGTTGCATGATGTATGCCCATGTGTTAATTGAAAAGTTGTCTGTGTCTACTAAAAACATGTTTAAAAGCATGTAACAAAGTAGGTTGGATTACAAGCCTTCCCCAGGCAAAGGAATGTTGACTTTCCTGTTCACCTAGGTCCCTGCTGAGAATCTAATATCATGAAACCAACACAAAGGATACTTCATTTCCATTTTAATGCAACAGAAAAAGCAAGTTATCAGGAGGATTAAAAAAGCAGAATGGTGTCAGCTCCCTAGAACATAACAGCAGGGGAAAAGACCTTTATTTGGGGATATACTTCAGAAGAGTGCATTTCAATGATTTACTGGACTATAAGAAGAAGATAACTCCTTTGTTATCCATCAAGGGACAAAAACAGGACAGCGCTCTTTGTCTCTTTGAATGGTGGATCTCTTACCATGGGGGTAAATGATACTCCAAGGTTTCTGTAGGTAAGAAACTTATCTTAGTCAAGGATTGTAGCCTGTTGAGTTACATTTTAGTCACTAGGAAGCACCATTATACTTTTGTGTTTTATTTCTAACCATTTTCTTTTTCCATTGTCTCTGCTTAGTATCACTTAAATCTCTGTTCTTTATTAATAAACCTATTCTTGTTTTAAATCTCAGTGCTGTTCAAGTAAAGTGAGGTGTGTATCCTCTGCTGAGCCGACAGGCTGGTGTGCATTCTGTCTCTTTAGAGACAGCAGACTTGCTAATTTGTGAGAGAGCAGTGTCAGGGGCTGGATGTTGCAGGGAGACACTTCTGGAGAGTCTGGGTTAACCTGCAAGGCAAAGTTAAGACTGGCAGAATCCTGAGGAATCCGCGGGGCTGCCTAACAAGGAGCTGTCACTCAGGGTAAGTCTATACTGCAATAAACACCTCATAGCACTGGGTCTCAGAGCCCAGATCAGGGTTCAGGCTGCGGGACTAAAAACAACAGTATAGACATTTGGGCTCAGGCTGGAGCCCAGGCTCTGAGACTCATGCTTCAGTCTGAGCCCAAATGTCTACAGTGCAATTTTATAGCCCCACAACCCAAGCCCAAAGAGCCTGAGTCAACCAATCTGAGCTGCCACAGCCATGCTGCAGGTCTTCTGCTGCAGTGTAGACATACCCTCAATTTAGCAGAAACCCCTCTGTTTGAGTCAAACCTGCCAAATTCCACACAAAAAAACAGCTAGGGGCAGGGGAAGAATTATATGTAGCCCAGTGATTAGGGCACTCACCCATCATGTAGCAGCCCCTGGTCCAATTCCCCCCTCTGCTTGATGAGGAGAAGGGATCTGGAGAGGGATCAAACCACTGGGCAAAAGTCATTCCCTCTCTGACTCAATAAAAAAATAATGATTGAATACAAAGTGGAATGGCTTCAACTACAGAGACTGAGAGAGACTCACATCAGAACATCCTATGACTTTTTCCTTTGTGGTTGTGGGCCTGAATGTCCATGCTGCAGTTCAGTATTACAGGCCTTGCTCATAACCGAGGCTGAGTATGTGCTAGGTAGAGGAGGAATTGGCCTCTCAACTTCCAATCTAAGAGCTAGACTGTGTCCAATCCCTGCATGGGACTGGGGGGGGGGAAGCGGGCTGGTTAATAAGGTGTAAAGAGTGACTTGCCACAACTACAGTGCTTGCACTCACACAGTAAAAGTCACTCTTGTCCAGAGAACCTGCATGAAGCCTAATCACCATAGTGGTGATATGGGACTTCAGTGATGTGAAAGGCTTGGGATGGGGAGCAGAAATGAGTGTATTGTACCCAGAGAGTGCAAGGACTGGTTCTTGCGGAGTGCTGTTGTCATACCAGAAGCAGCAGGGAGGAGGCAGGGGCCAAGGCAGAGTGGGCTGGCTGCAAAGTGGAGTGCTCACTGCACCCTATTAAGCTGTGCACCAGGGAATTCAGAGAGAAAGAGTGCCTCCCCGAGCTCCCTGCTGAGCCAATGCCTAATAAGCACCAAAGAGCCTTAAATAAACAAGCTTCATTTCTCCCCCACTCATTCTAAAGGTTATATTGACCTTTAAAAACTAGGTACAGTAATTTTGGTTTTGCAAAAGATTATTTTAGGTAGGGGAAAGAAATCCAGAAAAAATATATATTGTGATCTTTATGAAGTGTAAAGATTAATGAAGTTATTCTTAGAATAGCAGTTTTCTTCCACGTGTGTTAAATGTCATTTAAAGTTCATTTGTATGGAATATGCAGCATTTCACTTCGAGGTTCAAATCTACCACAGGCTGGTAGCGACTGCTTTTAAGGGACTACTGTTAGCCTCCATCCAATTCCCACTACAAAATAGTCCATATCACATAGAACTACCACCGCAACTAGCATTAATTTGCATCCTTAGCAAAAAGACAGAATGGAAATTATACTACCTTGTCTTTCCTGTGGATGTCCCCTTCCAGGTCAGTGAGGACAGCAGAATGCAGAGGGGATTCTTGGACTGTCACCACTCATACAGTTCCTATTCTGTCATCCACCTCTATGTGAAAGTGGGTACAAATGAATGACAAGCCAATTTATAAAATAGTAAAGGGCACACTACGTCTGAGCCAAAGCAAACACTGCATCTTACAGAGCAGCTCTCCAATGTCCAGGAGAGATGGATTTTGCAGGGAGCGAATGCCCTTTTCTAAAAAAAATAGTTGAATTCAGAAAACGTAAGTTGGAAAGTTTTAAAAAAATCTTATTGAGTTTGAGGCAGCTGGTGTATCATACTTCTCAGTCATCTTATGGATCTGCCCCATGGCCAGACACCTCTGGAGGACCACCAAAACCTGTTGCTGATGAAGCAATTGATATTATTTTCAATGTTTTGCATTCATGCCTAGATACTGAGTGATGGAGGGCACAATATTAAACCAATCCATGCCCCTGCCTCCAACAACTGAAGACAGACTCTCAGCCAAGGGAAAGAACCAACAATTCCCAGTCTCAGCCAGCAACAAACCCATCAACTGGCTAACATCCAAATTAAGCAATGTGCCTTGTGCCACATCCTGAAGGTAGGTAAACTCTGCCTTTCTCAGACTTAAGGAGGAATTAATTCCAAAGATGGAGGCTCTGCGCTCAGAATGTCCTTCTACAAAGAAAGAGAAAAAGTGGAGCAGCATTTGTCTATCTAAAACTGGGGGGAGAGGCTGACTTCATCTGATGACATAAAAGCATCCAGTAAAGGAAACGGAGTGAATGGTAGTTTCCACATGAGCACCTGCCCTTTTCCCCACTGTAACACAAAAGATCTAGTTACTCCCTCTGTAAGCACATGCATTTTAGAGGTCATAAAGTGATTTGATCAGTCAGCTGTGAGCTGATCAAATAACTTCATTGTTTTCTTCGTTTCAGAGCCAGAGTCCAAGACGGAAGCAAATTCTCTAATTTCCTGTTTATCTGGTTAGAGAGAGGTCTGAAAAGACACTTGAAATGCATGGATCACCACCTATTATCACAAAACACTCTTTTAGTTCACCATATTGCAATGAAAAACTATATAAGGAGACTTATTCATAACCCTTTTGTGTGTCCTTATTAGCTACTAAAGTATACTAGTGATTTGGAGCAACTTAATAAAGATACCCAACCACAACTACCCACAGAGAACCAAACTTGGAAACATCTATTTCTGAGATGTATTCTGAAATAACACGGACATTTTTCTTTTTAACGTACTTGTACAGACCCATCCACTATCCTAACCTTTAAAAACTCAGAAATCCTTTACATAGCAGAAATGTATGGGAAATATTTTTTTCCTACAAAAATCCCCCAAAATACAGTAGATTAAGGGCCAAATCAGAAGAGCTGTCAAAGGCAGGTGCAAATGGACAAAAACAGAGGGCGGCATTATCACCACTCCCTTTGGGGATTCCAAAGAGAAGGGGACAAGTTTAACCTCGGCAGGAGTTTTGTGAGCAGTGTCCACTGGGGGAAGCACTGAATCAATACACTTCTTAGTCACACTGGCCACACTTCATTCCTGAGCCATCCACTTTTTGATTTTTTGATTATTGCTGTCCCTATAGCCCTCCCTAACCCCAACAAAACTGCAGTCACTTTCTACTGCCACTAATTTGTTCCCTGGTTAGTTATCAGCCCCAGAACACCTCTACCGGGGTTTACATTGGAATAAGTCCTGGGTGAGTCTGGCCTGCATCTGATTTGTATTAAATGTTTCATCCAGGTGTATTTTGGAGTGAACGTGGAAACATGTTGAATTCTGTACCTAAGATGTCCGAGCTACTTAATCAAGTTTTTCCTTACAGATTCAATTATGTTTCTTCAAAAAGATAATACCTCTAAATTCTTAAGGATGGTTATCAAAAACTAAGAATCATAGGCTAGGAATAGGTCAAATTCAGCTGTACCATAAAAAGGGAGCAATTCCTGTTGAACCAACGGGAAGTCATACTCAGCTATAGCAGGGATGAAGTTGGCCCATAGTGTTTTCTTTATATTGCACAAACATGGCCCAAATTAATCAATGAGTAATTCCACTGATGTGCTATTTAGAAATGAAGATGCTGCTTAAATGGCCAAAATCAAACTAGATAATTAAGGCAAACCTGATTATTCCAACCTCAGTCCAAGTTCCATTGTGAGAGTTAATAGATGCTAGGAAGGTGGCTTAGCAAGCTAGCCTTATTTCTCAATTTACATCACCATTTAAATGTTTAATCCTTTTCTAATGTAACTGGTTTTTATACCTAACATCTTTATCTGACTCAACTTTCTCATTAATGTGAATTGTTTTGGATCAAATCTATTATCCTTTCAGGAAAGTTTGTGTGCTGCTATCTCTTAATTCCAGATGAAAAGAAGTCCTCCACCTGCATCCAATTATAGTAAAAACAGAGCTACAGTACCAAGTTATCAATTAGCTGTCAAGTTACAGCAGCTTCCCAAATCAACCTCTAAAATCTCCAGTGATTTCTTCCTAACCACATCTGAATTTTTGCTCATTGTTGCAAAGTGCTGAATTCAATCAACCCAATACTACTCCTGGCTCCCGCGCTTTAACTCAAAGATATGCACCTGCCAGCAATCGATGAAAGGACACATTGATTTTAAGGTTCTTACCACAGACACAGGAGAATCTCATGTGCAAATTTATTTATGTCGCCTGAGTCATGGAATGTCAGTATCTATTACTTGTCAAGCGTAGAGATGTAGCAGCAAAAATATTGGTATAACTTCCAGAAATTCCACCAGTGACAGCTATTACTAATAAGATGCACCAAACACACGTCATAAACCCAGTTCACAGCTACTTACAGAGAGAATACTAGGAGGCATGTTCATTGTAAGTCACACCCATGCAATGCCATAAAATTATTCTAGTTACTTTAAAGTTTGTGGGGGTTTGTGGGTGTAACTGAGAGCAGAGTTTGGACCAAGTTATTCCCATCCTGCTTTCCCTGGCCCTGCAATTCAGAAATTTTATCCCACTATCTTTCCAAAAGGCTAGTGTATATTTAGAGTTAAACTTTACATACAAAACAAGTAACTTTATTATAAAATCCTTTTTCATATACACAGCTAATGTCTCAGAGGATATGGCTTAATGATTGATTAATTATTTTCACAGCACAACATTTAAGCTGATGTATGTATTGTGCTGAAAGAGAGGGAATAGCTGAACATACACATTTAGTATTAGTGGACAGTCTCCACCCATTGATTAATGATGGCTGTCAACACTGATACCAACTGAACACACTTGCGCGTCTTGCTTAAATTTCTTTGCTAAAACCCATTCAATAGAATTAGTGACCTGAGAGGAGCTCACTTTCCCCTCATTTCTCCAAACTGGAGGCCTCATACCCAATATGAAGACATCACGGTAGAAAATTATATATGTTTCATAAATTGTTAGACCGATGACCTTTAGGTGACCTATAACAGAAATGTCAAATTTCAGTTTTGTACTTTTCCTGTAATCACAAGGCCCACAAGAAATGAATGAAACAATTTTCCAGATTCTAGTTCAAAAAGGCACATACATTTCCTGCTTTTTGTGACCTACTGAAATCAGACAAGAAAGAGTAGTCTTTTTTTGTCATCTCTTCTAGAGCGTTGAAAGGTAAAACTTGGGATTTCTCTCCTTCCCTCCCTTTCAGCACTTCATACTTAATGTGAGCTGGATTTCTATACTGTAGTGCGATGAGAACATGGATGTTAACTGTATTTGTTACCCTAGCCTGGATCATTCCCTGCCACTCCCAAACCTGGAGGGTCCACAAAAGTAATCAGGGCTCTTTGAAAGGCCAGAATCATCCACATGAAGTTCTGCAGTATGGTCCCCCATGGCTCTCCCCTATTCCTTGGCACTCCAACAGAGCCAGGCTTCCCATGATTTCCTGGGACCTTGGGGTTGGGATGGACTGAACTGACGACATCCCAGAGAAGATAACATTGCCTCAGGGTGTTACTGTCTTTTCTTGAGAATCTCCATGCAGCCCACTGGAGGGGTGTATGTCCCTCCAACCTCCCCTCAGCCCTGCCTCCCTCTCCTGTCCTCGCCCTGCTTGGACTCCAGATCCATGGATACCTTCCTTGGGGTTTTGAGGAAGTCTTGTAAGGTGCCACAGAAGCCCTCCTTTAGAAGGAGGGTTGCATACGCAGTGTTCATCCATGTATGGATCTAGGAAGGACAACCTGGACCCTGATACATGCATCATTATTATATTAGTCATATTTATAAATGCTATACCATAGGCCAGATGGACTTCAATGGGAACCTCGCCTTGTATGTACATCTGAAATTACAATTTGGCCCCAAATATGTAAAAGTTTTACTTCTCAATATATTACTACACTAATGTACTATCCATACACACTCACCAACAGTGTCAGAAGACAGACAATGCTCTATACCAGTTAATTTGCTTGACTTAACTCTACAGGGATTTTAGTGTTGCCAAGTAATGGAATTTAGGTGCAACAATGGAAGATACCGCACCATACCTATAGCATATTCAGCCCTGTAACCTGTGTCTTTTTTAATTTCCCATAATGCACCTAACTGTAACAATATCTGAACAGCCCTGTGGGCGACAGGACAGAGGAAACAGAATGACTTCTTTTCCCAGACTTTGAATAAAAATGTTAAATTTAACTTAGCCTTTATTTTAACGAACAAACAGGATGACAAGCATATTAGCATAAAAGCAGGAAATTAAAAAAGCCTTTGAAAGCCTAAATTAAAACATTTGAAAAAGTATACATTTTATTTCATAGTATTTTCTCACTTGTAGCACTAAAACTATTTTGCTACTTTTAACACTACCATGCCAATTCCGCTATGGCTTTGTTGACAGCAAGGATGTGTTTAAGAATGTAGTCCAAAGCCCACTGAAGCCCAAAGTGTGGTTCTACTTCAAGAAGTGTCTTTTTTGGAATTCCACACTTGTTTCTTTTGGTCCGTCTCAATGATTTCCAGATCAAATTTACTTAGTTTCCACATATAAAAAGATGTTTTTTCCTAACTGCCAGCCCTGTAACCTCAACCTAGGTCCTAGGTTCTGAATGTCAAGCTAGGTTCTTTTTCGCTTACATAGGAGTATCAGTAAAAAATGTTTCAACAAACCAAATTCTGTCCTCAGCTGTACCGCTTCAACTCCATAGGCGTCAAGTTCTGCACTGAAATACACATGTGCACCTGCATGTGCATTTGGCCCTGCAGTTGGAACAATTTTGTTGATTATGTCTAAGACCAAACAGAGCCCTAATCACTTTTCCATTGCTGTGGTATGTTTACTATAGGGTGACCAGGCAGCAAGTGTGAAAAATCAGGATGGGGATGGGGGGTAATAGGTGCCTGTAGAAGAAAAAGCCCCAAATATCGGGACTGTCCCTGTAAAATAGGAACATCTGGTCACCCTAGTCTACTAACAGTAGTAGTAAAAAAAAAAAAAACAAAAAAACCTCATTTTGTCATTAAAATAAACAGATGCAATTTGGAATAAAAATGTAGAGAGCAGATCTTGTGGGTAAGAAGGTGCTCTTTTTATATAGTCCTATTTCAGTTCATAGCTACGCTATACATTTCTTAATGCAAAAGCTTTCATCTATCTCCCACAGCTAAATGTACCTTTCTGATTTTCTCTAAGACGCTCCTGACAAATTAAACAAAAAAGACCAACAGACTTGCAAAAACAAGGATTTTTTTTAAAAGTAACTTGACATTTAAAAAATCCCTTTTAGCTGGTTTTTGAGAGACTATTGAGTAGTAAAAGTCTTTCATAACAATAGAACAGAATGAGTGTAAGAAAAGTCATATGCAAGTTTTAAGATTATATAATACAAAAATACTTTTGTTTTTATACTGTACACATGCCCATAATATTTGAGAGCCTCGCAGGCTGCTATAATTAATCCATGAACCCATATATCTTATATTAAAAGTAAATATTCTCCAAACAATCACTTTCTGCAGCTAATGAACTGTTTCCCTTAACTCTGCTTGGCTCAATGATCTCTAACAACTTCTATTGCAAACAGTTGCACAAACTTTTATTAATAATAGCACCTTTAAAAAGAGGACGAATAGCCTTGTGGTTAGCACCATATCAGGAAATAAGAGACCTGGGTTTTATAATCCATTACAATATTATCTAAATACTTATCTAACTCACAGGGGGCTTGATGATAAATCCATTTATGTTTGTAAAATTCTCTGGGCTTCTAAGATGGAAAGTGCTATGCAAATGAATTGTTATGTAATATAATATAAAGACTCAGATGTTTACATACATTCATACACATACCTGTATAAACAAACACACACACACACACACAGATACAATAGTGACACCCTAGCACTGCCTATTGTTTAGGTTGCACAACATTTCCCATCATAATACTCTGTTTTAAGTTGATTATAACTGCCAATCTTTAACTATTTGAGCTTCAATTTTTCATGTCAAGTGTCTGCCTGAGGCTAAATCTTTTGGGATAATGTCAGCAAAAAGGCTCAGTTATTTCTCAGAAAGCATTTAAGGGGAAAAAAATAGTTTTGCCTATGTTCAAATTTTTACAACTGTTTAAGTGAGAAGCTCTACCGTGTCCACGCGTTAGAGCAGGGATTTGGAATTTGGCAGGCAGGTCACCCTGGTGTCAGAAATGTGTCTTTTATGATCCTGGTGAGAAATCAGCCTAAATTTGGTAAGTGATGAGCCTCTGAAAGTTTCAGTTCACATGTGCTTGGTGGAACTGGGCAGCTAAATTCGCCAAAGATTCCACCTGCACTGAGCATGCTCCAGCCCAGTCTGCCATGGCTGAACAGAACCTTTTTTATAGACTCATAGACTTTAAGGTCAGAAGGGACCATTATGATCATCTAGTCTGACATCCTGCACAATGCAGGCCACAGAATTTCACCCACCCACTCCTGTAACAAACCCCTAACCTATGTCTGAGTTACCGAAGTCCTCAAATCGTGGTTTAAAGACCTCCAAGCTGCAGAGAATCCTCCAGCAAGTGACCTGTGCTCCACACTGCAGAGGAAGGTAAAAAACCTCCAGGGCCTCTGCCAATCTTCCCTGGAGGAAAATTCCTTCCTGACCCCAAATATGGCGAACAACTAAACCCTGAGCATGTGGGCAAGACTCACCAGACAGCACCCAGGAAAGAATTCTCTATAGTAACTCAGATCCCACCCCACCTAACATCCCAGTTGCTGGGCACCAACCACCAGACTGGAGAGCAGGGACACTGTCTCTCCCATGCTCTGTGTCCCCGTTGGCTTCTAGTCAGTGAGAAGGAGAATGCAGAGGGAGAAGAGCCAGGTCTTTGGGGATTTTGAAGGGGGAGACTGGCGCAAGAAGCAGGCAGGTATTGGGGCATGGACATCCTTAATTCTGGCATTTCCAAACATTTGAGTGCTTGACTTTGCAACTTTAACATTCTTTTAATGTAGTTAGTGTGTGTAACATTAGATATAGATACACACAATCTGGATTGCAGACAGGGGTAAAACAACTTGCCCAACATCACACAGCATGTCACCGAATGGGTCAGGAACATAACTCTGGCTTCCAGTATCATGCTCTGACAATTGCAAAAATAGGTACACACCACACACACACACACACACACACAAATCTCCTCAATTCAAAATTTATGTATACAGATATTTACAGGGATAAAGTGACATAGCTCCTTTAACTTTAATACAGTGATGACAATTCACACCAGCTGAGGATCTTCCCTTTCATATAAATATATTTTTAAAATTATGCTTAGAAATGTTCAAATCTATTGGCAACGCTGGATAAGAAGGTATTTAATGTACTATGGACACCACTCTGCCTTCACACAGTTCTATCTCTTTTCTAACTAGGGGAAGACAGTTCAAGAAAAAAAAACATCTCAAATTGTTGAGTGCCTAAAACTACAAAGTGAGACTATGAAGCTTGGTAACTGAAAGGTGTAGGAGTAAGCAGCAGCTGAAATGTTGCTAACCAATAAGGTACCAGACTCAGCAAGGCCTGAGTCACGGCATGATAGGCAATTAGTGTTTAATGTTAATAGGGTTTTTTCCCATTATCTTGTTTGTTTTTTTATATTGCACATCACATTTTACACAATTAGTTCAGTCATGCTTTTTTCTTCCCACATCCCCTCAAGCACCCACCATACAAAGCCTCCTGAAACAAATATACCATTTGCTAGTAATATTTTCTAACAAAAAAGATCTTTGTTCACTAGTTTCTGCACGGTCAACTAAATCTTTACAGAAACTGAATGAAGCTACTTTCTTCCTCAAGCCTGTTTAATAAAGCTATAAAGCTACCATAGTAAATGTGAAGCCTTAAAACTGCCAAACAATACAATTATCTATAACCAGAGCTTTGGAGCTGTGCTCTGGCTCTGCTCCAGCTCCAGGCAAAAACCTGCAGCTCCACTGCTCCGGAGCTGCTCCGCACTCCAGCTCCGGGCTCCGCTCCAAAGCCCTGACTATAACACATACACAGTAGCAGAAATACACATCGTTTATGCATGACTGGTAGAGCAGTGGAGGGCTACAGTTCAAGTGAAGGGCCTCAAGTGCCAGCCCTTTCTCAAATGAGTAGAGGAAGTCAACAGTGTCACAGCCTCAACAAAGCTGCTCAACGCTCACCATACTGCTTCTGGGCATGGTTCCCACATGACGGACCCATGTGGTCATAACCTTCCCTTGCTCTGAGTATGCTCCAGCATTGTCTCTTTCCTTAACCTATCAGAGAATCATAGAACTGGAAAGGACCTCCAGAGATCATCTAGTCCAGTCCCCTGCTCTTGTGGCAGGACTAATGATCTCTTAGACCATTCCTGACAAGTGTTTGTCTAACCTGCTCTTAAAAGTCTCCAATGATGGAGATTCCACAACCTCCCTAGGCAATTTATTCCAGTGCTTAACCACCTTGACAGTTAGAAAGTTTTTCCTAATGTCTAACCTAAACCTCCCTTGCTGCAATTTAAGCCTATTGCTTCTTGTCCTATCTTCAGAGGTTATCTGGGACGCTATCTGGCATGCTTCCTGGGCACAGGGTCTCTGCTTCCCCTTCACGGAAATGGGACTTGACAGTGCAGCTGCACCAAGACCAGTGCTGACCCCCCCACTCATGGTTGCTTCAGCACAGCCTTTCCCAGAATTGCACCTTGTGGGCACTCTGAGTTACAGTTTACTTCTCCAAGGACACATAAAACAGAGACTTTCCAGAAGTTTCCAAAACCAACCATTCTTGAGACAGCACAAGAAATATATGGATTCAGACAAAACAATAAAACACCTTTATGCATCCCCACCTCGGTTTCCTCACTACTCTGGAATCTTTTGGGGGATTTGGGTCAGTGTCTTCTAAGCAGTCCAGGATCCTTCTCCTTTCCCTGCCCTCTTGCACATGGCTTCTCCTCTGAAACCTGGTGTCTATCTGGTCTTGTCTCATCTCTATCTGAGATGGCCAGTAAGAGATCATTTTTGTTATAGCCTCCAGTCCCCTTTGTCAGGTGACTCCTTATCAGCTTGAGCAGATGATCAAAGTCCTTCACCACGTTGGCCATTGCTTAGTTATCAGCCGCGCTCAGCAGATTGTTGTTTCTTCTTTGTCAAAAGGGGCTTCCTTGTGAATCCAGGCTTAATAACCCTCCATTGTTAGTCCTGTGTCACCATGGTTTGGAATTTCACAGTCCAGCATGGAGGTAAAAGGACCACAGAGAAAGAAAGCAAGCCCCAAAGTGGAGTTTGCAGCCTGAAACAGATAAAGAAAAGGAGAGTCCCTAACATCAAACTGCAGTTAATAAATTGTACATAGACAGATTCCTCAAGTAATCGTACATGAGATTACTAATGAGATGAACATGATTTGCCAGGGGAAGAGTCAACATGGTTTTTGTAAAGGGAAATCATGCCTCACCAATCTATTAGAATTCTTTCAGGGGGTCAACAAGCATGTGGTTACGGGGATCCAATGGATATAGTGTACTTAGATTTTCAGAAAGCCTTTGACAAGGTCCCTCACCAAGGCTCTAAAGCAAAGTAAGCTGTCATGAAACAAGAGGAAAGGTCCCCTCAAGAATCAATAACAGCTAAAAGATAGGAAACAAAGGGTAGGAATAAATGGTCAGTTTTCAGAATGGAGAGAGGTAAATAGTGGTATCCCCCAAGGATCAGTACTGGGACCAGTACTGTTCAACATATTAATAAATGATCTGGGGGAAAAGAGTAAACAATGAGGTGGCAAAATTTGCAGATGATACAAAACTACTCAAGATAGTTAAGTCCAAAGCAGACTGCGAAGAGCTACAAAAGGATCTCTCAAAATTGGTTGACTGGGCAACAAAATGGCAGATGAAATTCAATGTTGATCAATGCAAAGTAATGCACATTGCAAAACATAATCCCAACTATACATATAAAATGATGCGGTCTAAATAATCTGTTACTCAAGAAAGAGATCTTGGAGTCATTGTGGATAGTTCTCCAAAAAACATCCACTCAATGTCCAATGGCAGTCAAAAAAGCAAACAGAATGTTGTGAATCATTAAGAAAGGGATAGATAATAAGACAGAAAATATAATATCGCCTCTACATAAAGCCACGGTATGCTCACATCTTGAATACTGTGTGCAGATGTGGTTGCCCCATCTCAAAAAAGATATATTGGAATTAGAAAAGGCTCAGAAAAGGGGTATGGAATAGCTTCCATCTGAGGAGAGATTAATGAAAAACTGGGATTTTTCAGCTTGGAAAAGAGACAACTAAGAGGGGATAGGATGGAGGCCTATAAAATCATGACTGATGTGGAGAAAATAAATAAGCACGTGTTATTTATTCCTTCTCATAACACAAGAACTAGGGATCATGAAAAGAAGTTAATAGGTGGCAGGTTTCAAACAAACAAAAGGAAGTATTTCTTCACACAATGCACAGTCAACCTGTGGAACTCTTTGCCAGAGGGTGTTGTGAAGGCCAAGACTATAACAGGGTTCAAAAAAGAACTTGATAAATTAATGGAGGATACAGGCCCGGATTTAGGCTGATTCCCCTGATTCTCCCAAATCGGGCCCCGCTCCTAAGAGGGCCCTGCATCCTAGAGGAAGAGCGCCTAACTTTTTAATTTTTACTCACCCGGCAGCGGTCTGAGTCTTTGGCAGCATTTCAGCGGCGGGTCCTTCTCTCACTCTGGGTCTTCGGCGGCATTTCAGCGGCAGGTCCTTCAGTGCCCCAGAAGGCCCAGAGTGAGTGAAAGACCCGCCGCCGAAGTGCGGCCGAAGACCCGGACTGCCGCCGAATCAGGCCCCGCAGTTCCTAAAGCCAGCCCTGGGAGGATAGGTCCCTCAATGGCTATTAGCCAGAATGGGGAGGGATCATGTCCCTAGCCTCTGTTTGCCAGAAGCTGGGAGTGGGCAACAGGGAATGGATCACTTGATGATTACCTGTCCTGTTCATTCCCTCTGAAGCACTTGGAATTGGCTACTGTCAGAAGACTAGGCTAGAAGGACCTTTGGTCTGATCCAGTATGGCTGTTCTTATGTAATGTGAATAAATGCTGCAGGAGTTAGCCCAACATTTTTACACTATGTGAAAGTAAAGATCTCCCCTGAATTGATTTATTTATTTTCTGGACCCCAACTCTGCAATCTAATTCACTGCATGGACAGTTTTGCCCAGTAGTAGTTCCAGTTAAGTCAATAGTAGTTTGAATAGGCACTGAGGCCCAACATCCATACAAATCAGACTACAAGATGGGGCAACATTTTCTTACTTTACAAATACCACGTGTGTAGTACTTTCAAAATACAGAAATGTGTAAACGATAAACATTGAAACAATAAACTAGGCAATACACTAGCAATAAAAAAACTAGCAATAAACTAGGCAAATACAACTTAGATGGGGCTACTATAAGGTGGGTGCATAACTGGCTGGATAACCGTACTCAGAGAGTAGTTATTAATGGTTCCCAATCCTGCTGGAAAGGTATAACAAGTGGGGTTCCGTAGGGATCTGTTTTGGGACCGGCTCTGTTCAATATTTTCATCAACGACTTAGATATTGGCATAGAAAGTATGCTTATTAAGTTTGCAGATGATACCAAACTGGGAGGGATTGCAACTGCTTTGGAGGATAGACTCATAATTCAAAATGATCTGGACAAATTGGAGAAATAGTCTGAGGTAAACAAGATGAAGTTAAACAAAGACAAATGCAAAGTGCTCCACTTAGGAAGGAACAATCAGTTTCACACATACAGAATGGGAAGAGACTGTCTAGGAAGGAGTGTGGCAGAAAGGCATCTAGGGGTTATAGTGGACCACAAGCTAATTATGAGTCAACAGTGTGATGCTGTTGCAAAAAAAAAGAAAACATGATTCTGGGATGTATTAAAAGTCATTTTTCTGCTCTACTCTGTGCTGGTTAGGCCTCAACTGGAGTATTGTGTCCAGTTCTGGGCACCGCATTTCAAGAAAGATGTGGAGAAATTGGAGAGGGTCCAGAGAAGAGCAACAAGAATGATTAAAGGGCTAGAGAACATGACCTATGAAGGAAGGCTGAAAGAATTGGGTTTGTTTAGTTTGGAAAAGAGAAGACTGAGAGGGGACATGATGGCAGTTTTCAGGTATCTAAAAGGGTGTCATAAGGAGGAGGGAGAAAACTTGTTCATCTTAGCTTCTAAGGATAGAACAAGAAGCAATGGGCTTAAACTGCCACAAGGGAGCTTTAGGTTGGACATTAGGAAAAAATTCCTAACTGTCAGGGTGGTTAAACACTGGAATAAACTGCCTAGGGAAGTTGTGGAATCTCCATCTCTCAATTACCTCTTGAGGTCCCTTTCAGTCCTGGAATCTATGAAAAAAACAAATCATTGTTGTTTCTATCCTACTCAAACCTGAAGGTCTCTGGTGTGTCTTCACATAATAGCATTTAGATAAATGACAAAAATCAATATATTATAGTTCAAGGAAAAGAAACTGTTGAGTATAAAATAGCTGAAATGAAATACCCAAATGCTGACTGTGATGCACAAGCGTAGAGAAATCACACATCTTAAAAACTATTGTTTTCCATCGTCTAAATTTACCATGGCTGTCAAGTTATCTTAACATTATTCTTTGGAAGCAGCAAATGTGAAAGCTAATTTAACATCAGACAATCTTTCATTAAGTATCTTTTTATACTAGGCAATAATTCAAAGCAAAATGTGAAAATCCATACTTCTGTTAACATGGATAGCTATGGTCTTGACATCTCAGGAGTTAGGTTTGTAATTAACAAGAAAAGAGAAAAATGCTACCCTGGGTTAGGGGGGAAATTAATGTTTCCAAGGCTAAATATACCACAAATAGAGGAATTTTATATTGCATGTCTCTTTATCATTTTAAAATAAAGTCAAATTGTCTGTAAAAGCCATAGACAAATCAATCCCGGGAAATGCTGTGAATAATTAAAGCAATTATGTAGCTTTGGTAATAAACGATAATTTATATCTCAAGATAGGAATGGTTCATTTTATGTCTAGGGCAACTAATGATGTCTGAACTTTGACTACTTCAGAATAATGGAATTTTAATTCAAACTCCTATTACAATTGCCTGGCTTCAACCTCTTTGAAAAATAGGCTTAAATCGCCTGTCATATCTTTAAGTTAACAAATCTTTACTATGTCAGAAGGAAAATGTAATATTTCAAGAAAAATTGGTTAGAGCCAGCTCAGTTCCTGGGTTCTTTTCCCCAGAAAAGCTTTGAAGAACAGTGAACAGAAAAGGAGATTATGGATACATATACATGTATGGCAGCAGAAGTAACTCTGACCGTGACCATGTCACTTTTTATAAAGTATCAGAGGGGTAGCCGTGTTTTTATAAAGGATTCAAATCTACCATCCTCAGCCTAGGAAAACATAATGGGTAGGCTTCTGCTCCTACTGAAGTCAGTGGCAAAACTCTTTTTGATTCCAATTCCTTCTTTTCACCTTACTTTTAAGTGACCCATCCTCCTGTCTCTACTCAGGGTTAATTCTCAATTACATTAACAGGAATCAGAGTAGCAGCCATGTTAGTCTGTATCCGCAAAAAGAACAGGAGTACTTGTGGCACCTTAGAGACTAACAAATTTATTTGAGCATAAGCTTTCGTGGGCTACATCCCACTTCATCAGATGCATGCAGTGGAAAATACAGTAGGAAGATATATAGATATATATATACACACAGAGAGAGAACATGAAACAATGGATGTTACCATACACTCTCTAACAAGAGTGATCAGTTAAGGTGAGCTATTACCAGCAGGAGAAAAAAAAAGTTTTTGGTTCATTTGCAGCAGTTGACAAGAAGGTGTGAGAGGAACAGTAGGGGGGGAATAAACATGGGGATATAGTTTTACTTTGTGTAATGACCCATCCACTCCCAGTCTTTATTCAAGCCTAATTTAATGGTGTCCATTTTGAAAATTAATTCCAATTCAGCAGTCTCTCATTGGAGTCTGTTTTTTGTTGTAATATTGCGACTTTTAGGTCTATAATCGAGTGACCAGGGAGACTGAAGTGTTCTCCAACTGGTTTTTGAATGTTATAATTCTTGACGTCTGGTTTGTGTCCATTTATTCTTTTGCGTAGGGACTGTCTGGTTTGGCCAATGTACATGGCAGAGGGACGTTGCTGGCACATGATGGCATATATCACATTAGTAGATGTGCAGGTGAATGAGCCTCTGATAGTGTGGCTGATGTGATTAGGTCCTATGATGGTGTCCCCTGAATAGATACGTGGACAGAGTTGGCAACGGGCTTTGTTGCAAGGACAGGTTCCTGGGTTAGTGTTTTTGTTGTATAGTCTGTGCTTGCTGGTGAGTATTTGCTTCAGGTTAGGGGGCTGTCTGTAAGCAAGGACTGACCTGTCTCCTAAGATCTGTGAGAGTGATGCATCGTCCTTCAGGATAGGTTGTAGATCCTTGATGCGCTGGAGAGGTTTTAGTTGGGGGCTGAAGGTGACGGCTAGTGGCGTTCTGTTACTTTCTTTGTTGGATCTGTCCTGTAGTAGGTGACTTCTGGGTACTCTTCTGGCTCTGTCAATCTGCTTCTTCACTTCAGCAGGTGGGTACTGTAGTTGTAAGAATGCTTGATAGAGATCTTGTAGGTGTTTGTCTCTGTCTGAGGGGTTGGAGCAAATGCGATTGCATCATAGAGCTTGTGGTGGATCCTGTGGTGTGGTCTGGATGAAAGCTGAAGGCATGTAGGTAAGTACTCCTATTAACAGGAATGTTCCTGCGTAAGGACTGCAGGATCAGTAGGATTTATAGTTAACCATTCTGGTGTAAAACAGGTTGTAGGAGATTATAAAAGGCTACTTAAAGAAAATTAACAGGATTTGGTAAACCTGCTACATTCATTTAAGTATATAGATTTTCTATTTCTGTTGAAATAAAGCTATTACTGCAGCCTCATACCTCCCAAAACACTTGAGGCATGTACTAATGGCCCATGAAAATATGACCTATCGAGACTAATTGTTTAATAATCCTGTGGTGGATGTTCTTGATGAATCAGAATGCTCACTGCACGTTACTCTTTCAGGAATATTGTTCATGGCAGAGCGATTAAACACTGAAACATAGCCAAGGCACTGGATACTCATAAAAGCTGCTTGTTGCCAGGATGCCATTAACATTATTCTTATTATATGACAGTGAAGAGATTAGTCAAACCGTAACCTCATTTTGTTTTAATAATCCATTTTCTTGCCATGGGAGGATAAAAAGTTAAGAGCTGCTACTTCCTTGGACTGTCCATAGACAGATGGGCTTAGACAAGTAATTGTGAAGGCAATTTCTAAAAACAAATACAGTAGACCCTCAAAAATTATGGACTAACCGATCAACCGGACACCATGTAAAACTGGAAGTAACCAATCAGGCAGCAGCAGAAACCAAAAAAACCCAAAAACCAACCAAACCCACAAATACTGCACTGTGCTTGTATTGCATCTTAAAGGTAGGCACAGCTGGGCTACCTGTCCCCACCAACACTACCACCCATGGGGCAGCCACTTACAGCAAGACACTGGGGGCTGCCAGCCCAAGGTAGCCGAGGCCAGCAGAGCAGGAACATAAGAACATAAGAACATAAGAACATAAGAAAGGCCGTACCGGGTCAGACCAAAGGTCCATCTAGCCCAGTATCTGTCTGTCTACACAGTGGCCATGCCCAGGCCCCCTGAGGAGGAACCTAACAGGCAATGATCAAATGATCTCTCCTCTCTCATCTCCATCCATCCTCTGACCAGAGCTAGGGGGGGCATTCTTACCCATCCTGGCTAATAATATATTTATGGACTTATTAGCTTAGCACCATCAGTCCATTTAGTCCCTTTTTATAGTCCTAGCCTTCCTAGCCTTCACTCAACCTCCTCAGGGAGTTCCACTTGTTGTTGCTGAGAGAAAGAAGAAGAACTTTTTTTTTTTTTTTTTTTTTAAACCTGCTTTTTTTTTTTTATTTTTTGACCTTTAGTTAATAATTAAATAAATAAATTTTTCCCTTTTTTTTCCACACACTCAATTTCATATACACATATTTCTATCCCCTCCCCCTTTCTCTTCTCTTTTCCAAACTGAAGAGCCTAGCCTCTTTAATCTTCCTCCTCTAATCTCTCTCTCTAAACTAATCATTTTTAGTTTCATTTTTTCTGAACTTTTTAGTGCTAGAATATCTTTTTTTTTTAGAGAGGAGAGGAGACCACAGTATTACAGATTGTGTACAGTATCATGTATGGATTTATATATGCATATATATATTATTCTCTATATATTCTCTCTCTTTTTCTCTATCCCTAACATCCTGTTTGCTTTTTTTTTTTTTTCTGCACACTCTGCACACTCATCTTCAGAGAACTATCACGATCCAAGATCTTTTTCCTTCTTTTTTTTGTAGCTAAATTATGCCTATCATATTTGTGTGTGTAGTATTGTTTGTTTTTTTTTTTTTTTGTACTTTTAATTATTTTTTATTTTTTTTTATTTTTTTTTTGTTTTTTTTTTTTTTTTTGTTTTTTTTTTGAATTTTTTGAATTCTTTCTCTTCTGCTTCTTACTTATCTTGAGTAGCACTGGGGTCTGTACCACTTTCACCCCTCCACCTCCCTGCCAGGAGGGGGACGCACTGTTTTTACCAGCCTTCCTCTCGCTGGGAGGGGGACAGGCTATTTTTTACTACCCCTCCCCCAGGAGGAGGACACACACACACACACACACACACACACACACACAGACAGAGTCAGGAGGGAAACAAGCTTGCAAACTCACACCAGCGCTGAGTAGGGAGCGCAGCTGCTGCTGAAACCTGGCCTGGGGTCTCAGCCGCTGGATCTGGAGCCCAAACTGTGTTTTGTTCAGAGTTACTAATGTTTCAGAGTTACGGATAACCTCTGTTCCCAAGGTTCTGCTGTAACTGCCTTTGCACGCTGACCACTCCCTAGGAGGACTGTAACTGGACACATAGGGTCAAATTCTTGGATCTGTGCAACCTATTGACTTCACTCATCACTGGCTTCATTGGGATTGTACAAGTGTCAGTAGGGTGACCAGATGTACAAATAAAATCGGGACTGTCCCGATATTTAACCCTTTGTCCCACGTCCTGATCAATGTACAATCAGGACGCCATTTTTCCCGATATTCAGGTAAGGAGGCGAGCGGGAGGGAGGCGCTGATCCTGTGGGTGCTCCGGGGCTGGAGCACCCACAGGGAAAAATTGCAGCTAAGCTCCCCTCTCCTTGTCTCCTTCTCCCCCTGTCCCCACTCCTCCCCCCCTCCAGCACTTCCCGCCACCTAACAGCTGTTTGGCGGTGTTTAGCGCTTTCCAGGAGGGAGGGGGGAGGAGCAGGGATGCGGTGTGCTCGGGGAGGAGGCAGAGAAGAGGCAGGGCAGGGGTGGGGAATTGGGGGAAGGGAGTGGAATGGGGGTGGAGAGAAGGCGGTGCAGGGGCGGGAAGAGGTGGGGGGTGGGCGAGCACCCACCCAGCAGAGGGGAAGTCAGTGCCATAGGGGTGAGTGGCAGGCAGGGGGATGAAGAGGCGAGCGGTGGGTGGGCGAGCGAGCAAGTGGGGAGGCAAGCAGTGGGTGGGCAACTGAGCAAGCCAGTGGCAGGCCAGGGGATGAGGAAGGGTGGGGGGGGCGAGTGGGGGCGGAGCCTGGGAGGAGTGGGGGTGGACTGTGGGCAGGGCTGATGGCACCCCAATGCATCCCAATATTTTAGTGTGGTGATCTGGTCACCCGGAGGCCTGGTCTACACTGGGGGAGGGGGAAAATCGATCCAAGATTCGCAACTTCAGCTAAGAGAATAGCGTAGCTGAAGTCGACGTATCTTAGGTTGAATTAAAATTACTTACTTTGCATCCTCATGGCACGCCACAGCTCCCCCGTCGACTTTGCTTCCGCCTCTCGCCAAACTGGAGTTCAGTAGTCGACGGGAGAGCAATCAGGGATCCATTTATCACGTCTACAGTACACACGATAAATCGATCCCCGATAGATCGATCACTACCCCCCGATCCGGCGGGTAGTGTAGACGTACCCTAAGTGTCAGTGAGGGCAAGACTATGGCTAGAAAACTAAAGAGTATTTCCATATTGGCAAGATCATACTTTTTTCCTCTGCCACAATCCATTAAAATCTCCTTCCTTGTTGTGTATTCCTTAATAGTGTAACAATCTGATAATAAATCAGGCATCTCTGCAGACAGCATTTAGCTTTGTTGCACTGACATACAGTGCAGGGAATTAGAGCCTATAAAATTAAAAAAAGGCACAAGTACATTAAACCTATTAATTTCAAACTCTGAATTACATCATCCACTACTTAGAATAACTTTTGTTTTTCTTCCATAACAAAATACAGAGGAGCACACTCCTTTCACAACTGTAATATCATTTTATATTGATATGACTTATAATGATATTCCCTGACCCTTGCATAAAGCCTGAATAAACATTTAATACTAAGCACTGCAATTATGTTTGTGTGTATACATTGTACCTTTGCTTCCCTTGTACAAACAGTCATAAATCTCAGGCCATCACATATTTCACTTTACTCCAGCCATGTGTATTAAACTAAAATTTCTATTGATAAGTGTGTCCACACTACCAATAGTGCAGTGTTCTCTGTAATCTCAGGGGGAAATTGCTATTATTTATTATTTTCATTACAGTAACAGCCAGAGATGCCAATCAGATCAAGGCCTCATTTTGCTAATAAGGGTCTGTCCGTGCTACAAAGAATTTATGATCTAAACTGAGACAAGACACAACCAGTAGGCAACATAATGAAACAATTGGATGAGAAGTGATGAAGTTAACAATGGGAAAGATGCACAGTGCCATTTAGAGAGGACCCATGACCATTCACTGAAAAGCAATATAATAATATTGTGCATAGAATATAAATGTATGTAATGCTTCTGGGCGGGAGGTCGCTTTGAGGATATCAAGATTCTTTCTATATTATATTATTACCATTATGTATTTGTATTACCATTGGGGCCTTGTTATACTGGATGCTGTACTAGACATAATAAAAACATTCTCTGCCCCAAAGAGCATCCAAACTAAGTGGGTACAAGGAGCAAGGGGAGAGGGAGAGATGAGAAGGATATTCATTTAAAGAGCTTCTTTTTGATCTAATTTATAGATGTGAAAATTGAGGCACTGAGCGGTTAAGTGACTGGTCAAAGATCACACAGGAAGATGGTGGTAGGGCTGTGGTTAGAACCAAGGAGTCTTGGCAGGCTCATGGTCCTTATTTCCTAATCAGTAGGCCACATTCCTTCCACTGCAGAACCCCACAATCTACAGGCCCAAATAAAATGTGAATGTGTCACAGTCCTTTTAAAATAATAGTGACCAGCCAATGTAAGGAACAGCCCTTGGGCCACTCAGAGAAAAGATCATTAGGGACACCTCAGTGAAAGGGATGCTGTCTGGGGCAAACTCTCCTATTTATTGTGGCTACTATCTTGCTCCACAGTTTCAAGAGAGCCACTGGAATCTCTGTGGCTGTTCTCAAATACAGGGCTAGTTCAGTTAACACGTGTCCTTTCCCTGCTCTAACACAGCCCTAGGAAATACAAATTTAGTTCTTTGATTGTGTAAAGAAAGACATATAGAGGCAAGTCATTAACTGGGGCGTAACTTCATACCATGCTTGTGCAAGTCAGGCCTGTCAGGCTTATGCAGGAGAGATGAAACCAACTGTGACATGCACAAAAATGTAAGGAAAAAGGGGTTGTAAAAGATTGAAACAGATTTTATTTATGACTGAGCACAGAGCTGTGCCCGGACCTCAAAGCCTGCAGGCCCAAATCAAACAGACATTTAACACTGGCCTGTACTCTGGACCGTCTAACAGGGGACAATACCTGGTTCAAGCCCAAGATCTTAATCAGAAACCACCTTTCTTTTGGGGGGGGGTTCTGTGACTCTTAATACTGATTAAGTAATTTTGCTATTATCTAAACATATATTTGGCTATTACAGGTTGGGAACAAGAGATGGATTTTTGAGCTGCAGGAGTCTAACAGTGCAAGATGCTGTGCTTAGTTAATGACTTGACAACATGTTTTTGCTACAGGCAGACTATTTATATGTTTGCCAGCTGCATCAATACAGACTTTGTTACAGTGGCTATCATTGATTACATGGTAAACCTATTCCTATATAAAGATGCAGTTATTTTTACACATAGATCCTAGCATAGGGGCCAGATTGTGCCTCCTACATTAGCGACACTCTCAAATTAAGCTGAGTGAGAGCACTCTTCCTGTTCTGTCCCATTCCTAGCTATGGAATGAGACCCAGAATGCCCCCAAGGCCATCCCAGTGAGAAGCTGCATGCTCCACAGCCCTACCCTCAAAGATCTGGGAGAAGTGGACACCGAGATCATGCGTTTGAAATGGACACCGAGCTGAGGATCTGCTGACATTTTTGTGTGTCATCTGTGTGCTGTGTCTCCCCTGCAGTCCCGCTGCATTTGAGGGCCCTGGCTCTTCACTGAGGACAGCACATCTAAGCAAGTGCAGTTACGGGGATGATGGGACCAATTCTTTCCCCACTTAAATCAATTGCAGCTTTCAGCAAAACTTGAAGGTGATGATGCATATACCCCCCAAAGACTTACTTCTGGGTCCCAGCTGGGTCCCACCATTCTACATGCTGATCTCTGGCCCCTACTCTGCACACACATGTGTGAATGGTCCAGCCAATACACAAGACAATATAGGGTCCATTTTTGAGCCCAGTTACAGCCCATTTGCACCACTCAGGTAGTGTAAAGGGGCTGTTATTCTGCCGCACATCACTAGTAGAGAATCCTTGGCTTAGAGGAACTCCTTGCTTGCTTATCTGTGTCCTTGCCAGGCCTGAAGCCTCTGTTCTCACTGCTCCCCCCACTCCGACCCCACTTTGGGGGCAGTATATCAGGAATGGGCAGAGAGTGTCATGGACCTCCACAATACAATGCCAATTTTCCACTCTTGAGGACCCCATGCCAGAAGCATGATTTAGAGCTGCCCAGCAGAATCAGAGAGCTGTAACTGACTCCTCGTGCCCCATACAGCGCTAAGAGGAAGGAACTCTGGTGCTGGAGAGAATTTGCTAACTATAGCAGTCCCCACTCCAAAACATCCAGTTTAACCACTGCTGATTTTGACTGACATGCCTTCTAGCTATGAAGGCGCAGCACTTCTAACTCCCTATTTTAATGGGAAGTTTGTTCCAAACGTGGATGAGGAAATGAATAAAAATTGCCACAGCTGCTCCAATTAAAAGAAAGCACCTAAAGTAAACAAAGCTTTTGAATGCAATTTTAAGTGGCCCATTCTCTCACAGCCATCAGTGCTGGAACTAGGGATCCAGGGGGTGCTACAGCACCCCCTGGCTTGAAGTGGTTTCCATCATATACAGGGTTTACAGTTTGGTTCAATGGCTCTCAGCACCCTCACTATAGAAATTGTTACAGCACCCTGCTCACAGCCTTACGGTATGACTACACTGCCCTGTACTAGTTCCGACTGGGGGGCAGGGGTGATTTCCAGCATGCACCAAAGGACTACACTGTAATTCCCTCATGTGGATGCTATGGGAGCAAACTTAAAGGTTCCTAGTTTGCACTAATGTAGCCCTGTTTGGTCACTAATGTAGTCTTCTTCACACAGGACCACATTAGTGCAAAGTAGGAGCCTGTAAATTCACACCCACAGTGTCCATACTGGGGTAATAGTGCAATACTTGGTGTGCACTGATATTCACACTCCTGTAATCCAAACTGTGGGGCAGTATAGACATGCCCTTAGACAGCAGTCATAATCAACCCAGGCACTGCTAACCCAGAGCACACTGAAATATAATGAAAATCTGCTTTCATTTCCAATGTCAAATACCATTAAATGTCTTAAAAAGCTGTGAAAATACCACAACTAAATACTGTTGCTTGAATGCCATCAACAAGATGCTATTTTTGAAAGCATGTGTGACATGATGTAAATTTTCCATTCCATGTTTAATTTTAACATTGTTTTCATAAGGACTATACAGACTGAATTTTCTCAGCGTCTGGGAGAGAAATGCAGCACTTCAGCTAACCACCTCAGGGAAAAAAGGTTTCTGCTTAATTCAGGTGGGACATTTGGGCTCCAGGGGTTGTATAATCAGTTTCAGACTCCGGGAGATGGGGTGCCATATAGGCCTTAATTGCCCAAGTTGAACTATGTTATAGACTAGCTAGGAATGGCCATTTACATGAAGGCTTTGTAGCAACCAACAACAGCGGGAAGCGGGAAGCGGATGATCAAGAGTACGTCTACAGATATCAGCTAAACACTAGACAGAGCAAGCAGTTGGGATCTCTTGTATAAATCATAGAGGATAGGTTTATAGACCATAGAGGCAGGCCCATACAAAAACCCCTCATTCAAACACATCCAAACTTTCAGACAGTTCAGTTCTGGACCTGAACTTTGTGGTAAGTCCAATCTTTTGTAGGCAGTGGCTGTGAAGTGGAAACATCGGGGAATTTTGCACACACCAGTGCACTGAGCCCAACATGGAGTTAGGATCTGGGAGCAGGCCAGGGGATAGCCGAGGCAAAGCCATTGCATCAGTGATTCCATAAACTTCCAGGGAGTGTGCGGAGTTCACTACCACTGTTCCAGCTAAGGGGGTGGAATGCTGGCTGTGGATGACTGAAAATGTCCAGGGTCATGCCCCAGGTTTGGCAAGCGAATTACTACTCTCTAACCTCTTTGTCTCTAGAGAAATCTTGTTCACACTGTCTTTCTGTACTACTGGTGATTTGCATGCTCAGAGGATAGTGCCACCTACTGAATCCTCAACAGTGCCACACGTTGGGGGGCTTTGTTGTCATGGAGTTTTCTTGGTTTTTAAGAAGTCTCCCATCCGAATACTGACCAGGCCTGAACCAGACTTGCAGAAAATGACTTTGATCAAATTCAGAGTCTGAATGGTTAAAAGACTGCAAATGAAAACAGAGCTATAAAAACTATGAGTCAGAGAGACAGCACACACCAAGCATATTCCACTTGATGGAAGTAGGTACTGAATCCATTTTAGACAGCATCTCACTGAAAATATACGATATAGGTCCTCAAATGGTTCTTACTACCAAAGAAGTTCTCACAGCTAGACCATGCCTCTAGTAAAGCCCTAGCCGGTGTTCATGGTACATGTAGGTACCAATGACATAGGGAAGGATAGGAGAGAGGTCCTGTAGGCCAAATTTAGGCTGCTAGGTAAGAGATTGAAGTCCAAGACCTCCATGGTAGCATTCTCTGAAATGCTTGCAGTTCCACACACAGGGCCAGTTAGGGAGGCAGAGCTGCAGGGTCTCAATGTGGGGATGAGATGATGGTGTAGGGAGGAGGGATTTTGATTTATTAGGAACTGGGGAAACTTTTGGGAAAGGAAGAATGGCCTCCACCTAAACCAAAATGGAACCAGATTGTTGGCACCTAAAATTAAAAAGGTCATTGAGCAGTTTTTAAACTAAGGGATGGGGGAAAGCTGACAGGAGCTGAGGAGCATGTGGTTTGGACATCCCTTAGAGAAGGATCTATTAATGGAGATTTGCTATGTCCTAGTAAGAAGTAGAGGATAAAAGATGATAAACAGTCAAATGAAAAAAGTTCCATTCAATTACATCATGTAATGGCAAGCAGATAAAAAGTGACAAGTTTTTAAAGTGCTTGTATGCCAATGCTAGAAGTCTAAATAATAAGATGGATGAACTAGAGCGCCTCATATTAAACGAGGATATTGATATAATAGACATCACAGAAATTTGGCGGAATGAGGATAATCAATGGAACAAATAATACCAGGGTACAGAATATATCGGAAGGACAGAACAGGAGGTGCTGGGGGTCGGAGGGTTACACTATATGTGAAAGAGAGCATAGAATCAAATGAAGTAAAAATCTTAAATGAACCAAACTGTACCATAGAGTCTCTATGGATACTAATTCCATGCTCTAATAATAAGAATATAGCAGTATGGATATATTACTGACCACCTGTCTAGGATGGTGATAGTGACTGTGAAATGCTCAGGGAGATTAGAGAGGCTATTAAAATAAAAGAAAAACAACCCTCAATAATAAAGGGGGATTTCAACTATCCCCATATTGACTGGGTACATATCACCTCAGGATGGGATGCAGAGATAAAGTTTCCTGATACCTTAAATGACTGCTTCTTGGAGCAGCTAGTCCTATAACCCACAAGAGAAGGGGCAATTCTTGATTTAGTCCTCACTGGAGCACAGGATCTGGTCCAGGAGGTGAATATAGCTGGACCACTTGGTAATATAGAGACCATAATATAATTAAATTTAACATCTCTGTGGCATGAAAAACACCACAGCAACCCAACACTGTAGCATTTAATTTCAGAAAGGGGATCACCCAAAAATGAGGAAGTTAGTGAAACAGATATTAAAAAGTATAGCGCAAAAAGTAAAATCCCTGCAAGCTGCATGGGAAATTTTTAAAGACACCATAATAGAGACTCAACGTAAATGTCAACCCCAAATTAAAAAACATAGAAAGAGAAACAAAAAAGTGCCACTGTGGCTAAACAATAAAGTAAAAGTAGTGGTGAAAGGCAAAAAAACAAGGGTCGGCAACCTTTCAGAAGTGGTGTGCCGAGTCTTAATTTATTCACTCTGATTTAAGGTTTCGCATGCCAGTAATACATTTTAACATTTTTAGAAGACCTCTTTCTATAAGTCTATAATATATAATTAAACTATTGTTGTATGTAAAGTAAATAAGGTTTTTAAAATGTTTAAGAAGCTTCATTTAAAATTAAATTAAAATGCAGAGGCCCCGGGCAGTGCCCTGGGTGCCCGGACCCAGGCAGTGTGAGTGCCACTGACAATCAGCTCACGTGCCGCCTTCGGCATGCATGCCATAGGTTGCCTACACCTGCTTTAAAAAGTGGAAGTTAAATCCTAGTGAGAAAAATAGAAAGGAGCATAAACTCTGCAAGTGAAGTGTAAAAATATAATTAGGAAGGCCAAAAAAGAATTTGAAGACCAGTCAGCCAAAGACTCAAAAAGTAATAGCAAAAAAAATTTAAGTACATCAGAAGCAGGAAGTCTGCTAAACCACCAGTGGGGCCACTGAACGATCAAGGTGCTAAAGGAGCACTCAAGAAAAGGGCAACAAAAATTATTAGGGGTATGGAATGGCTTCTGTATGGGGAGAGATTAATAAGATTGGGACTTTTCAGCTTGGAAAAGAAACTACTAAGAGGGGATATGACTGAGGTCTATAAAATCATGACTGGCATGGAGAAAGTGAACAAGGAAGTGTTGTTTACTCCTGATAACACAAGAACTAGGGGCCACCAAATGAAATTAATAGGCAGCAGGTTTAAAAACAAACAAAAGGAAGTATTTCTTCACAAAATGCACAGTCAACCTGTGAAACTGTTTGCCAGAGGATAAACAGGGTTCAAAAAAGAACTAGATAAATTAATGGAGGATAGGTCCCTCAACGGCTATTAGCCAGGATGGGCAAGGATCATGTTCCTAGCCTGTTTTCCAGAAGCTGGGAATGAGCAACAGGAAATGGCTCACTTGATGATTACCTGTTCTGTTCATTCCCTCTGGGGCACCTGGAATTGGCCACTGTTGGAAGACCTTTGGTCTGACCCAGTATGGCCATTCTTATGTTACATTATTGTGCTCTCTTCATTTGTGAATCACACATTCTACCAATTTTCATCATGCACCTTTAAATCTTTGACACACGCACCCCTCCATCCCTCAAACGTCTGTTGTAAATTACTCCTCACAATTGCAGTGCATGTGGAACCACAATATCTCATTAGGAGATATTTTTAAATCATAGAATAGCAAGAAAGAAATGTCCAAATGGAAAGAAAATGTTTAAAGTTAGGCTTGTGCTTAAGCACCTTTCTGAATCTGGGTCTGAGTCAAAGGATTAACAATTCTACCAGCACAGGACATTGTACATTACACTACACAAAAATAATGCTGCATGCGTTTCAGTAAGGAAACACACTGTTCTTCTCAAGTACAATCCTGCCTACTCCCAAAACAAAAGCTATCAGGAGTAATGTTTCGTTATAGTTTATTGTAAATTTGCCCCATACAGTGTAATAATAAAGCACCCAATTTCCTCTTTGTTAGAGCTGTATGTCTAATTCCTACGTATTACTTTGAAAACAGACCCCTAGCTCGTCACAAGTAGCTTTTTGGTTATTAGTTGGTGAGCACTTAAACCCTGATCTGAGAAGATATCCAGATTCTGCAATGACAGTTTCAGTCCATGATCTTTTGGCCCTACACTACACTATTGCCAAGCTGACAACAGCCTTATTGTAACATGGAGCCAAACAAGTCCAAACCCTCTACTTCATTCATATTGCTGTATTAAAATAATAATGCAAACAGTAAATGCCAAAATAATTTAGATTGTATGCTGCTATTGGCTCTTTATGACATTATTGCTGAAGACAAGTTAGGAATGAATTAGTCCACAGAAATCCAGGCAATCTCTGATGTCCAGACTAGGAGACGGATAAAATGCTACAGACTGTCTACTCCTCAGACATCAAGCTGCGGGCATTGGACCGAGGCCAAACAAAAACAGTCATTAATGAGTTATTTTTGTTATTACTTGTTCTGTGGCAGCACTTTCCAATAATACAAACCCATAAGGGGACAATTTTAAATCAAATGGTGTTAATAAAAGAAACATACCTTGTGGTATACGTGTGTGTTGGTGTATATATACTCTCCCCCCGACACACACCCCCAAAAATCCCACTTTCTGCTTAAGTAAATACTGAATTGAGATCCATATGGGTACATGCCATCCATGAATTTCTGGTCTGCACATGTATCACATGTGTAATAAGTTCAGATATGGCTTCCTTCTGAACCAGTTAATGAAACTCAATGCGTTTATAAAAAGTTGGTAAAAAATCTGCATCGCTGTATTTAAAAAAAGACATAATCCAGTTTAACAATTTGAATCCCTGAAAACTCCAAAGTTTGGTCTTTAGTTACTTAAATCCAAAACTGTAAGCATGTAAAATAGAGAGAGAGAGAGAGAGAGAAATCATAGCACAGTTGCTCATGAATAAAACTTGTAGAATTAGCATGTTCAATTGAATTCAGTGGAGCATGGTGATTTTAAATATATTTGTACATTACGGCTAAACTCCAAACTGTTCATGTTCACAAGCATGTTTAGCAAAAGGCTGTATGGTTTTCTAAACATACATATGAATACATGTTTAATGGTAGGTCAGATTCCCAATGAAATTGAAAACAATAATTTTCATGTTTTTTTGGGAGTGGCACCTCATGAAATCAAGAGCACTGTATATCAAGATCACCATCTAAAATGAATATGCTATTGGGTCTGAGTGTGCCCTATAATATATCAACCTGATTTAAAATGTTTTTTTCAAATTTGGGAGGAAAAATAGGAAATTAAGACACAAAATCATTAAATTCAGGTAACACTAAGAGTAACTCACAGAAGCAAGGAAATGAAACACTGATGGCAAACCTTGAGGGCTTTATTCAGTTTGACTGCAGTAGGGGCTGGCCTGCGTAAGGATTGATTTTTAAAAAAAACTGTGACAACCTCAGGATTTCTGGTTTTTAAACATATTTTAGGTGTTTGTGCCTCAGCTTTGCTATCTGAAAAATGGGGTAAGTGATACCTTTCTTTGTAAAGTGCTTTGGGATGTAGAGGTGAAAAGTACTATGGAACGACAGAGTATTATTATTAGAGAAAAAAATATCTCTGTGTTTTATCTACACAAAAGCGAAGTGTCTTCCAGAAGGTCACACAGCTGGTTGGTAGCAGAGCCAGGAATAGAACCAATAGCTGACTCATCATCCGGTACCCAATAACTAGACCTCAGTTCCTCTAACCGATTTCAATTATAGTTATCTTAGGATTTAGCTTAACAATAGTAAGTAATGCATTTGCAAACAGGAGAGTCGCTTATGAAACTGACTGCATCCCTTTGCATATTCCATGTTGTGTCAAAAAGATTTCTGGACTCTCAGATTTATTTTATTTTATGCTAGAATAAAATGAAGGAAAGAGATATTATTCATTAATCTAAGTGAAAACAAGGCACTACTGATGCTATCAAATTCAATTAGGGCTTTGGCAATCTGCTAAGTAAGAACTGATCAAACTCCCATTGAGGTCAATTTGCCTACTGACTTCAGCTGGACAGGCCTCAAGTGCTCACAGCATAAGTCAGAGCTCAGGTAACCGGAAGAAACTTTAATTTGCACACCTAATTTTTTCAAGATGTTAAAAAAGGAGATAGGAGGGCAAAAATCAGTCCAACTTGCCCACATTGGCCAATTTCAATCATATTTGATGGTTTTTAAAGCCTTTCATCACGAAGTGCTTAGCAATCTAGATGCCTACACCACTGACGATTGGATGGATGGCCATAGGCAAGCAACTTTTGGAACACTGCACAACAGTATGGAGTGAGGAAAGAACTTTCTAACTAAGGAGGCACTCGGTTACTATGGTGATGAGAGCCATATAAGTAAGTTAGAAAATTCAGGACTCTTACACAAAACCAATGTTTATGAAGAGCTTCATAGGACCATTAGCATCCATGCAAAGTAGACAGAGTGCTGATTTCTAAGGTCTCACCAAAAATCTTCCCTCTCTCTGCCCCCAAACTCAATTCCTAGTGCCACCACCACCCCTGGCTGCCAGAAGGAGCAGGGAAAATTTATCTCAGCCCTGCAGACCTGGGATGGAACAGGCTCAAGTGCAGATAAACTCTTCTGCGTCTTATCTGACAAACTAACAAGTCTCTACTGAATAGAAGTAGTCGAAAAATTTCCAGTGAAACAATATTCCATCAAAAAATTGCCATTTAATTGAAAACAAAAAACTTTCCACAAAAATGTGTCAATTTCAACAAAATGTTGTTTAAAAAAATTGTAGCAAAGTGTAATTGGAATTAAAAAAATTTCAACCTTATCAGAGCACAGCATTTTGATATTACATTTCAAAATTACTTTTCATTCGAAAGTTTAGCTTAGTTTATATTGAAAGTCATAATTTAATATAAAATAAAAAATCAAAATGTGAACTAAACATTTCAATTTTACCACAACAAAACATTTTGATTGACACAAAACAAAAAAAGTTTTCAAATATTTCATTTCACATTAAAATTTCCAGATTTACTGTTTTCATTCCAAACTGGAATTTCCTGCAGAACAGAAATTCTGAGTTTCAACCAGCTACACCACTGAACATGTGTGAACTTAGATTTTCAGAGAACATAAGAACATAACATAAGAGATCCATCCCCTGTCACCCAATCCCAGCTTCTAGCAAACAGAGGCTAGGGACACCATCTCTGCCCATCTCAGCTAATAGCCAGTGATGGACCTATCCTCCATGAACTTATCTAGTTCTTTCTTTAACCCTGTTGTAGTCTTGGCCTTCACAACATCCTCTGGCAAGGAGTTCCACAGGTTGACTATGCGTTGTGTGAAGAAATACTTCCTTTTGTTTGTTTTAAACCTGCTGCCTATTAATTTTGAGCCCCTTAGTTCTTCTGTTATGAGAAAGAGTAAATAACAACACTTCCTTATTTACTTTCTCCACATCTGTCATGATTTTATAGACCTCTATCATATGCCCCCTTAGTTGTCTCTTTTCCAAGCTGAAAAATACCAGTTTTATTTATCTCTCCTCAGATATGTTCCATGCCCCCAATAACTTTTGTTGCCCTTTTCTGAACCTTTTCCAATTCCAATATATCTTTTTTGAGGTGGGGCGACCACATCTGCACACAGTATTCAAGATGTGGGCACACCATTGATTTATGAATATGTTGAACAGCACTGGTCCCCATCCAGACCTCTGGGCGATACCACTATTTTCCTCTTTTCATTATGAAAACTGACCATTTATTCCTACCCTTTGTTTCCTATCTTTTAAGCAGTTATTAGTCCATGAGAGGACGTTCCCTCTTATCCCATGAGAGCTTACTTTGATTAAGAGCCTTTGGTGAGGGATCTTGTCAAGGCTTTCTGAAAATCTAAGTACACTATATTCGACAGATCCCTCTTGTCCACATGCTTGTGGACCCCCTCAAAGAATTCTTGCAGATTGGTGAGGCATGATTTTTCTTTACAAAAACCATGCTGACTTTTCCTCAACAAATTATGTTCATCTATGTGTCTGACAATTTTATTCTTTACTATAGTTTCAACCAGCTTGCCAGGTACTGAAGTCAGGCTTACCAGCCTGTGACTGCTGGGATCACCTCTGGGGCCATTTTCAAAAATTAGCCTCACATTAGCTATCCTCCTGTCATTTGGTACAGAAGCTGATTTAAATGATAGGTTACTAACTACAGTTAGTGGTTCTGCAATTTCACATTTGAGTTCCTTCAGAACTCTTGGGTGAATACCATCTGGTCCTGGTGACTTATTACTGTTTAATTCATCAATTTGTTCCCAAACCTCCCAAACTCATATCATGGTCAGATTTGAATGAATTTTCACAAGAACAGTAAAGCCACATTTCTACACTAAGACAACGCCCCCTACCAATTTCAAGTACCTGATATAAAACAAGGAGGTGCTAGAGCTTCTGAATGAGGTAGCTGTGAGATTTTAATATAGACAACATATTTTCCCTAACCTCATTCTGGCAAATGGCCAAACAATTTTTGCTAGAAATTTCATTAAAAAAAAAAAAAAAAAAAACCCCACACAAACACCAGTCTGAGACACATACCCAGCACAGAAAATTTCAACCCAAACAAACAGCTAAAGTTTGGCAAAGTTTTAAGCAAGTTTTAAGTATATAGCCATATAAATAAAATGAAAACAAGGAAAGAAGTGGGACCACTAAACAGTGAGGATGGGGTGGAGATTAAAGATAATCTAGGCATGGCCTCAGTTATTATTTGCGTCAGTTTTTAATAAGGTAATGAGGCGCTTATGGGTAGTTGCAGGGTGGCTAATGGAAATGATGATTTGGAAGTTACCATAGCCAAGGTGGAAGTTAAATTTAAACATCTTAATGGGACCAAATCAAAGGGTCCAGATAATCTCCATCCAAGAACATTAAAGGAACTGGCACAACAATTGTGAACCCAATAGCAAGGATTTTTAATGAATCCATCTATGACTGGAGAATTCCTAATATAGTACCTATCTTTAAGAAAGGAAGAAAAAAAAAGTGATCCAGGAAACTACAGGCCCATTAGTTTTTCCTCAGCTGTATGCAATGTCTTGGAACTAATTTTGAAAGAGAAAGTAGTAAAGGACATAGAGGTAAACAGTAATTGGGATAAAATACACTAAGTTGGGAGGTATTGCCAATATGGAGGATTGAACATTGCACAAGAAGATTTGGATGACCTTGAAAACTGAAGTAATAGAAATGGGGTTAAATGAATAGTGCAAAATGCAAGCTCATGCACTAAGGGACCAACAACAACAAGAATTTTAGTTATAAGCTGGGGACATATCAGTTGGAAGAGAGAGGAAGAGAAAGTCCTGGCTGTATTGGTCAATCACAGGACAACTATGAATCACCAATGTGATGCAGCCGTGAAAAAGGCTAATGCAATCCTTAAAATGCATCAGGCAAGATATTTCCAGTAAGCTAGGGAAATATTATTACCATTAGACAAGGCACTGGTAAGCCCTCATCTGGAATACTGTGTGCAATTCCTGTCTCCCATGTTTAAGAAAGATGAACTCAGACTGGAACAGGTGCAGAGAAGGGCTATTTGGATGATCATCCAAATGGAGAACCTGTCTTACGAGAGGAGACTTAAGGACTGTGGCTTGTTTAGCCTAACCAAATGAAGTCTGAGGGGAGATCGCTCTCTATAAATATGTCAGAGGGATAAGCACCAGGGAGGGAGATGAGAGGGAGAGGAGTTATTTAAGTTAATGGCCAGAGTTGGCACAAGAACAAATGGATATAAACTGGCCATCAATAAGTTTAGGCTTCAAATTAGAAGAAGGTTTCTAACCATCAGAGGAGTAAAGTTCTGGAACAGCCTTCCAATGGGAGCAGTGGGAGGAAAAAACTTAACTGGCTTCAAGACTGAGCTTGATAAGTTTATGGAGGGGATGATATGATGAGACTGCCTACAATGGTACATAGCTGATCTGTGACTGCTAGTAGTGACTATCTCCAATAGCCAGAGATGGCACACTAGATGGGGGCAGACTGAGTTACTACAATGAATTCTTTCCCAGGTGTCTGGCTGGTGGGTCTTGCTGAGACACTCATGGTCTTATTGATGGCCATATTTGGGGTTGGGAAGGAATTTCCCCCCAGGTCAGATTGGCGGAGACCCTAGGGTTTCGCGGGGTGTGTGTGTGTGTGTGTGTGTGTGTGTGTGTGTGTGTGTGTGTGTGTGTGTGTGTGTGTGTGTGTGTGTGTGTGTGTGTGTGTGTTCTTCTGCAGCATGGGGCACAGGTCACTTGCTGGTTTAACTAAGGTAAATGGTGAATTCTCTGTCACTTGAAGTCTCTCAATCATGATTTGAGGACTTTAATAAACTCAGCCAGAGGTTATGGGTCTATTACAGGAGCGGGTGGGTGAGGTTCTGTGGCCCGGAACGTGCAGGAGGTCAGAATAGCTGATCATGATGGTCCCTTCTGGCCTTAAAGTCTATGATTTGAAAATAGGGTCTTATAATGGAAAAGGTCTTAAATGGGGCAACCTTAATACACATCACCTGCACTACCTAGTTATTTATATTTGCCCCACAGTTCTGTAGCTAATTCATCCAAATGTAAAGGAAAGCCCTCCTAGGAAACATGCATACGTACTTCACTATTCCAAATATTTCGTTGAGGTTTCATTTTGCCTAGTGCCAGACACTTTTATTATGGCATGTATCACAATCTACGTGCTGTTATCAGGGTGCCATTTGTACCCAGAACTGCCAAAAATCAGGTTTTTGTGATGTATACACATCTTGACAATTGCAGTCACATTTCCCAACACAATAAAACCACTCCCAGGTAACTTCAGCACTGGAGTAGATTCATCTTCTGGTGAATAGTGCCTTAAAATTGTCTATGGAATGCCAGTCTCATCAGTGGAACAATGCATTCAAAACAGTAACCTGATGAGCTGTCCAGGGTGAATGACTAAAGATCACCCACATGTCTCTCATCAGAAAGCTAAAGGCAGCAAAAATCAGCTGTAGCACACTCCTCCATCTAGTGACCGTAGAGACACTCACGATTTTCCATGAAGTAGTGAAAGAAAAGTCCCAAATCAATTAAAAAGAAACAGAGCACATATATATTCACAAACACAGCGGGGTTTTATTTTTCTATATTAATAAAAAAAATAAATCCTTAATGTTAATTCCACCATGGAAAAAATCTCTAGAAAGTTTAACCTGAAGTAGATTACATGTTCAAAATAGCTCCCCATATAATTTTATTGTATTTGTATATTTTAAAAAGGAGTTTAACAAAGGTCATAAAAGTTCCTAAAGTGTATGTGGCTTCAAAGGTGTACTACATGCCGCACAATAAATGAAATCATCACTCTTTGGGGTATGGGAAACTCGACTAGAGAGTGAAACAAATCAAGTATTTCCAGCATTCCATTGATCTAAACTAGGGAGCAAGAAAAGGAAAGTGTTCAAGATGAGTAGCTTTTCCAAGCACAAGGGGTTTTTTTGTTTGTTTGTTTTTAAACTGTCATTTCTCCAGAAGAGAAAAGTATAAACGTAACATACACAAGTTCTGATCAACAAAAGGGCAGTATTTCAGGGTTACATCCAGGCAGATGATCTTTCCTAAAATTCTGAATATATCTGAAAGAGCCCACAGGCTTACATCTGAAACGGCATTAAAAACAACATCTACATTACAAAATGGGTTTTTAATAAACTAACCTGACCTGTTTTGAAGTGCTGTCAGTTTGCCTCCAGCTCTTTCCAGGATAGGGTAACCAGACAGCAAATGTGAAAAATCAGGGTGGGAGTGGAGGGTAATAGAAGCGTATATAAGAAAAAGTCCCAAAAATCGGGTCATCTGGCCACCCTAATCCAGGACTATAGTTGCACTCCTATTTGGTTGCCACACCTTTAAGTATGGTATGGAGAACACTGTATCTGGCTGCTCTGTGTGACTTAGTAGCACTAAACCCAAATTAACCAGTCTCTTGAGGATTCCCCCTAACACTGGTAGTGGGGGGAGATTCCTCTGGTGGTTTAGAGTGGATACAATGGCTCTTGTTCCACTATCCCACCCCACTGACAGTTCTGGGGGTATGTTATGAAGAATTGGGTGTGGCCAGGGCACAACTACATGCCAAAGGATCCTGGCCACTAGCATAGCCGTTCGGGGATGGGGGGCAGCTGGTCTTAGTTACACCAGCCTCTAGCCCCAACCAGTGCACACTGGCCCCAGGGTTTGGGGACTGAAAAAAGTGGTTGAAAGTTACCTTTGTCCCAACACACAAATCTTGTGATATGCACACTATGGCTAGACGAGAGGAACTGCCTCATAAACCTAGTTTTCTGCTTGAATCTACGGAGTCAAATTACTGAAAAAATCCAGACCTTAGTTACTCCAGAGTAAAAAAAGGTTTTCTCAGACTTTTAGGACCAAGGTAAAATAGATGTCAGTGGGCATAGTTGTATAAAATGATTTGATCCTGGAGTTAGTTTCCGTATTGCCCACTCTTGGGATTTTATCACAAGTTTCATGATATTCGCTGTTTTTCTTTAAAGTCCCTCAGTTCTATAATTGCATGAAATGCTCAGCTTCATTTAAAAAAGGAGATCCTTGGGACTGTTGAAAAAAACCTCAAAAACGTGACCGAAGTATGCTCTCAAGGCTCAAACACCAAAAGACAAATACAAAGAACCCCAAATGTATTATTTCTTTAAATTTCTCATGATTTTTTTAACCCAATCTCATGATATATGGGGACCTGACTCATGATTTTTGAATGCCTGGGATTGGCAATACTATAGTTTTCATACTTCTTCCATGCAGGCCATATTACAAAGTTTATATGTGTGTGAAAAACAAGAGGCAGAATGAGAGCTGGAGTTAAAAACACAGCTTAACTGAAACGTTATGATTCTCTCACATCACATATCAACAAAATAAGAACCTCAGCTCAGTGTCCCTTGAAACTCAGAAGCACAGGTATTAGATAACACATGCGTTGAAACTTGTACTACAGATCACTCCCTAACAGGCAACCCATTGTCTTAAGAGACTACATTAAACTATCCACAGCTTTCCAGAATCGTTATGTTTGACCTGTCATTAAAAATACCCACCTCCATTAAGCAACAGTATTTGCCAAAGCAGCAAAGAGTCCTGTGGTACCTTATAGACTAACTGACGTATTGGAGCATGAACTTTCGTGGGTGAATACCCAGTTCGTCAGATGTATTTGCCAGTACATTTGGTAGTTGTTTAGACCTTTTAACTGTATTATTTCCCCCTGAATAGCACCATATCAGCCACACAATCATATATATAAACACAATTATGATTTTCTTGCTTACCACTTTAAAAGGAGCATCTGAAGGACCCAGGCTGTCAGAAGAATACAAATCAAAGCTTCAACTTGTCAGTTTCAAAGCTGTGCGCTGTTGCACCTTGAAGGTGTTACTCTGGAGCTTCCACAGTCAACTATATTTTGATGCTGGAAAGAAGCAGAATGTTACCTTAAAAGAAGCAGCTTCTATATTTTTAAAAACTCCCATGAAGCTTTTCCTTCCTTATCTTTAAGTAGGGGAGATGGGAGGCGGGGGAAGGGGGGACATAGGAAGAAATGTTTCAGGTTACATAACATCAAGGTCCAGGTTTGTTTGTTTTAAGATGTTTATATCCTGAAGAAAATTCTAATAGCTGTGTATTATTCCTGAGGTTCTAGTGTGTATTGTCAATCAACAGAAACAAGTTGTACACATTTATTGGAAGTGAACATAACCTTTTATTCAGAACCTGCACAAATGCTGTCTATTAACCTATTGCAATGAGCTTTACTGTATTGCACTCAGTTATTCTAATTTACATTTTAATGCTTTTTCAGATATCATGAAGAAATATTGCACATTGCATTATCAGACCCTGTAGAGAAAGACATTACAATATGAAAAGTCTCAGGAAAAGAGTGAAAATCATTTCCATGCACAATATTGATGATTTAGGGGCCTGTTTTTTTAAATCAAAATATTAGTGTCATAGTATTAAGGTGGGATGTCTAGGTATCTGTATATTATAGAAATAAAAAGCATCTTACAGCAACAAAAAATAGCAGCAGATTCCCAGTGAAGAACAATATAAGCTTCCTTCACCAACAATAGCTTCAGATTAAAACAAAACAAGTCAACACATAGTCCCTAAACCCACCAAACAAGCAGACACTTTTCGCTTCTTCACAAATGGGTGAAGTCATAAAACACATAATAAAAACCCCTGGAACTCAATTATATCACTCTGAGCACTGGACTTGGACTCAGGAGACTTGGGATCTATTCCCAGCTCAGGCACTGGCTGGGTGGGTGACCTTGGACAAGTCACCACCTGTCTTCGCCTCGATTTCCTCATTTGTAAAATGGGGATAATGATATGACCTCCTTTGTAAAGGCCTATGAGAACTACTGATGAAAAACACTATATCAGAGCTATGTATTAGTGGGCTTTTGAATTACTGCACCTCCTTTTCTCACCTCCAAAGCAGTGTGGGAAACAGAGCACAAAAAGGATGAAAGGAAGACTTGTCCAGTGGTTACAGTGCTAGCCTGGTCCGTGGGAGACCTGTGTTCAACTCCTGTTCCACCACAGACTTCTTCTGCGACTTGGGCAAGTCACTTAGCCACTCCGTTTCTTACCTGTAAAAGGGTGACAATGCTACTGCCCGTCCTCCCGGGGTGTTGGGAGGATAAACACATTAAGGACTGTGTGGTATAGTGATGGGGGCTATATAAAACCCATAGAAGGGTAGATCATTAGAGTTGACGCCCATCCATGCTGAGGGTGAAGTGACTCGGCCATCATTGAGACCAGAACTCTGGAGTCTTCAGCTCCCAGGCCTGTGCTCCAAGCACTACTGCTTTCTATATACAACGGCAAGGCTCCTCCATTAATTCTAGGTCCAGGAATTCTCTTCTCTATATATTTAGGTCTAAAATCCTAAATTTTGCAAAGGTGCCTCTCTGGAGACCAGGTAGTATTTGACATCCACTGATACTGTGAAATAGTAAAATAGGAGGTGAACCAATTACCTCTGATAAATTTAAAAAGGGAGGAGGGGTGGGATTTAACTAGAATACTTGAGATGAAAGTAAGAGGAAATACTTACTTTGAAAGCTTCCTGAAAGTGACTATCAAATAATCTCCCCAGGTAACAGGAGCAAACTCTTTTGCTTGCAAGTGTTTATACTACACATTAGAAAAAAAGCACTAGAATATGTATTGATGAAGAAAATCTTGCATTGGCTGAGAGATGAACTGGATATTTCTAATCAATATTTTTCCAGCTCCAATTTAAATCATTCAGATTTATTTTTGCTGTAAGTTATTTGAATGACAGCCATGCCTAGATGCACAGAGAGGAACCCCACTGCACTAGACGCTGTTTAAACACAACATAAATGAAAAAATCCCTGCCCAAATTTCTTGTAGCGTAAATACACAAAACAGACAGATGATGGGAGGAGAAACAAAATCACAGACTGGTAAAGTGATTTGTCCAACGTTACATAGCAGGTCAGAAGACAACCAGGGAATTAATTGGACCCAAGTCTCCTGACTCCCAGTTATGTGCACTATACTCCCTGATTTTTTTTAAATTATGTCTACATACAACTATTCATATGCAGACTGGCATTAGGCATTCGAGATGCGTGAAATCTGAATGGACAGAATCTATAGTTTTAGCAGAACTGCATCTCTGTCTTTAGGTACATAATCAACAACACTCTCCAACCCTGACCTGGTCCTTCAGTTCTCTACAGCTGGTGGGCCTGTAATGTGTCACCAGCCAAGCAGATAACTACAGCAGCACTTCGCAACTCATTCCTGCACCTCAGCATATAAAATAAGGGACTGACTATTTGAACAAATGCCATGTTGTGGAAGTGGGGAGAACACCACAGCGAGAAAAAATTATAGTGGCTTGGTTTAATTAGCCAGCACACACACTGCAGACTTAATGTACAGCATTGACAGTGTTCAATTATAAAGAAGTCTGCAGCCTCATTATTACCACTGGTTGTCACTTAGGTTATTAGTTCAGAGGACCTACACAGTGGGAGGCAGACAAAGGAAAGAGGGATGGAATAAATGAAAATGGAAAGCTTTCTTAAAACCATAAGGATATATGGCCCCAACTCACAAAACAGAGTGCATCAATCAGAAAAGCCTGACATAGGTGTAGTAGAAGGAACAGAGATGCACATAACTATACATACCCATACCCACACCCTCTCCTCCCTATCAGACACAGATTCCTAAAGGGATAATTCAGAAAAGTGCAAGAAAGCTTAGACATCTGAAGGAGGAAATAGAGTCATTAAATCTTTTTTATTCACACAAAACCACTCACTTTTTTATACATTTGTAATGTGTTAAACCACCTATGGACACTGGCATTAAACCTCTCTTCCATGATTAGGGCCCTATCAAATTCACAGTCATGAAAAACACACCACGGACTGTGAAATCTGGTCTCCCTCCGTGAAATCTGGTCTCTTCCGTGCTTTTACCCTATACTATACAGATTTCATGGAGGAGATCAGCTTTTTTCAAATTGGGGGTCCTGACCCAAAAGGGAGTTGCAGGGGAGTCACAAGGTTATTTTAGGGGGTAACGGTATTGCCACCCTTACTTCTGTGCTGCCTTCAGAGCTGGGTGGCCAGAGAGCAGAGGCTGGTGGTCGGGTGCCCAGCTCTGAAGGCGGCGCCCCACCACCAGCAGTGCAAAAGTAAGGGTAGCAATACCATACTATACTATGCCATGCCACCCTTCCTTTTGCGCTGCTGCCTTCAGAGCTGGGTGCCTGGAGAGTGGCAGCTGCTAACTGAGGGCCCAGTTCTGAAGGGAGCAACACAGAAGTAAGGGTGGCAATACCATACCATGCCATTCTTACTTCTGTGGTACAGCTGGTGGCAGCTCTGCCTTCAGAGCTGGGCTCCCAGCCAGCAGCCGCCACTCTCCAGCTGCCCAGCTCTGAAGGCAGTGTCACCGCCAGCAGCAGTGTAGAATAAGAGTAGCAGTATCGTAACCCCCTATAATAACCTTTGTGATCCTCCCAAACTCCTTTTTGGATCAGACCCCTACAATTACAACACTGTGAAATTTCAGATTTAAGTAGCTGAAATCATGAAATTTATTATTTTAAAAATCCTATGACCGTGAAATTGACCAAAATGGACCGTGAATTTAGTAGGGCCCTATCCATCATTAAACCTACTTCCCATCTATGATTAAATCTACAAATGTTCTCAGGCCAGCGAAAGCCTAATCTAAATATGGGAGCCCTTCCCTTCACTAAAATGATTGTAGCATCATGCCACTGATCGCATAGTTGCATTTAAAAAAAATCTGAAAATTGACAAGACAATTACTGGAGAGTAACCCCATGAGTTTCCCACATTCTTCCATAGGCAGTGGGCTTAGTGGACAGAACACTGGACTGGGACTCAGGACACCTGGGTTCTAGTCCTGACTCAGCCACGGGCCTGCTGGCTGACCACAGGCACCTCTTCACTATCATGTGCCTCAGTTTCCCCATCTGTAAAAGAAGATTATGATTCTGCTTTACTTTGCAAAGTGCTTTGAAACCTACTAAGGAAAAGCACCGCATAATAGCTTGGTTATTATCATACAATTTACCAGCTATAAAATGTCAATTTCTTTTGCATTCACTAAAACACTCCAGCCAGGTATAAATAAGGCAACACATTCCTTTTAAACTATACAGAAAGACATAAATGGAGTGGGATGCAGGCAGTCTGTGTTCAGTTCCCAGCTCTCCTACACATTTCCTGTATGACCTTGCACAAGTCATTTACGGGGAGATTTTTAAAAGGTACTGATTTGCAATGAGAGTTGGGCACTCTTTGGGCCACTGAAAAGCTCTATTAATTCCTTTGTCTCCATTTCCATCTGTGTAATGAGAATGATAAAGCTTCCTTTGTCTGTCTTGCTTGTTTAGATTGTCAGCTTTTCAGAGCAGGGACTGTCTCTCGCTAGATGTTTGTGCCTAACACTAGGCCCTGATCTCAGTTGGGGCCTATGGTTGCTATGGTGATACAAATATTTAGTAATTATTATTTACCTAAGGCAAATCAACTCTAAAAAGAGCAAAATAAGCATCCTGTGCAGTGCCTGCTTCATGAATGCTTATGGCCCAAAACATAAAGAAGCCTAAGGGAGTTACCCAAATGCCAATGAAAACCAAATGGCAGTTGGGTGCCTCACTCCCTTGGGCTCCTTTGAAAATCCCAGCCTAAATGGCAGTTATGAAGCAGGAAACTCAGCTTACTGCTGGACTAGGTCAAATAAAGCAAACAAGCAAGAACATGGGCTATACAGCATACTCCCGATTGTCCCTATAGCATGGGAGAGAGAGATTTTATTTGGCTAATCAGGAGTTTGGACAATCTAAAGGTTAGGAGCCATTCAGCAGCAGGATGGCCTCCCCCCTAGTCAGGGACGACTCCTCTTCCTCTCAGTGCTGGCCTAAGGTCTCTGCTCTGTCCTGCGAACTCACTCTCATCATGGTGGGGCTGCAGAGGGCTCCCTGGGCTGCCACAGGGCCGGTGACACCCAATGCCTCAGGCATGAGGTACAAGGAAAGTTGCAGTCCTGGTGGGGCAGAGCACAGCCCTGTCATGGTCCCAATCCCTCACACCTGTGAGAGCGGGGCGGCAGTGCACTCCCTGCACAGCTGCAGGAGCTATTCAGCAGCAGGGTCACCTCCCCCACGACTAGAGGGTTTTCCTCTTCACAGTCCTGGCCAAGGGCCTCTGCTCTGTTATCTGAACTGCCACATTCACCAATTCCCTTCCTTGTCCCCCAGTAAGAGACACATGCCCTCTGAAGCATCTCTCTCATGTCTGGGGACAAGGAAGGGATTTAGCTAATGCGGAGGTTTGGATAATAGGGTTTTGGATAATCAGGAGTAGGCTGTATATGATTACTAAATGACTATTTGCTACAACAATCTATACCAGCCCCTTCAAAACCACAATATACTTGCGGCCATATAAAAAAACCCAGCATCTGATAATAAGGGAACCCATTCATAGGTTGCCTCTGAATATTCAAGTACCTATTTAAGAATCACACATATGGCACTTGATCATGCTTTACACATTTGTGTACTTGTTTTTAATTTCCTAGGTAAATAAGCTTTATTCCAATTCACACAATACTATGCTCAACCATCTCTCTCTCTCTCTCTCTCTCTTTTTTTTTTTAAAGGTTTCAAGAGCCAGATGCTGCCGTTTGGAAGAAATAAATGGTTAAAATTAAAATCTCTGTGCGTAACAAAGAAAAGTAGGTGCCTTTCATGCGCACCAGTCCCAGTCAGTGATTCTACCTATGGGAGTAGTTTGACTGTATTTCTGAGGTGCTGGCCTGCAGTGTCCAGCCAGTATAGATAGTCCCAGATATGGGGCTAGATTTATTAATACAAGAAGCTTCATTCTGCCATATTTCACACAGTGGAGTCTAAGGCCAAAGTTTACAAATAGACTCGTAGACTTTAAGGCCAGAAGGGACCATCGAGATCATCTAGTCTGACCTGCTGCACATTGCAGGCCACAGAACCTCACCCACCCACTCCTGTAATAGACCCCTAACCTCTGACTGAGTTACTGAAGTCCTCAAATCATGATTTAAAGACTTAAGTTACAGAGAATCTGCCATGTACACTGGTTTAAACCTGCAAGTGGCTCATACCCCATGCTTCAGAGGAAGGTGGAAAAAAACCCAGTAGAGACCTCTAATTTTGGGTACTTCAATTCAAGTGCCTATCTTGAGGTACCAGATATCAAGTTGGACACCCACAACTTGCCATGTCAGAGGCAACTTTTGAAAAATGTTGGTCTAAGTCTATTAATTTGTCTCCTGAAAGTTCAATTTGCCAAAATGATTATAATCTATAGTATTATCTGAAGTACATTTAATGCTTATAGGAATCAATGGACAGCGCAGACAGGCCCAGCTGATAATCCAAAAAGACAGCTATAAAATGTATTATTACTGCCAGGCAGCTTTTAGCAAAAATGTCACAAACACAGGCCAATAGTATATAATATGTATGACTGTGTAATAGAGGCACTCAATATTGTGTACCTAGGGGCCTAAGAGGTGTGCATAAAATTTGCCCAAGCAGCATTCTACTTATTGCTTGATTGCTTCCAACCTAAAATAATTAAGATACATTGAGCAAATAATTATACAGCGCAAAATGCATATTTATCAGCAGGGATTACAGGGATATGTCATATGGAAAGTCAGCTAAAATATTCACCAACACAGCTAGTTTGCGGTACGACACAGGCAACTTGTCATATTGCAGCCTGAAAGCATGTACGTGAAGTGCTTTACATGTGCAATGAAATACTGCAACCTCAGTCTGGATAAGAATTTCCAATCAGTTGTGCATATAGTCTCATATAGGAGACAGTGATAAACAGAAAAAACCCACTCCAGGCCTTTTGCTCATCCAGAAGCAATAAAGTTTTGAAGTATGTTGCCAAACTCTCTTGAAATTTTGGAATGCTTTATTAAGGAAAATAGGTAGAATTTTCCTTTAAATAACATGCACAATTTTATCTGGCAGGGAGGGAAATGTCTCACTAACTAATCATTGGTTTACGCACCCCAATCTTTTAGAGACTGTCACAAATCCACAATGTTCCTGAATGGTAGGATTTTTGTATTTTGTCTCTGATTTAGCCGACACATGCCAAAGTACGTGTAGCCAGTTAACTCCCCTAGTATTAGGCATTAAACTTACAATTCAGATATTCTCCTGAAGTGCCACCCTTCCCCAATGGTATGGACCCATTCCACATACTTTAGGTTATGCCATTTGTTCCATACCAAATACTTTAGGTTATGCCATTTTCCCCTTGTACGCAACACTATTAGACAAGTTATAAATCAGCCAAAATGTGGTGATAAGAACATACACTGGTGTCCTGAAATGCCGAGGCTGCTTTCAGCCTCCTAAAACACATAAATAAACCCTAATTTCAGTGTGAACCACATAGTATTATATGGCCCTAACATTTTTATTGTATTTCAATTCCAAACACAAAAAGAAGAGAAGATGTGTTCATAAAGTCAAGAAATGCATCATAAAACACCATGGGTGGAGTGGGAGGTCAAATCAAGGGTGGATAGTGGGAAGAGAACAAGAGTATATTTAGTCACACAATTTTGAGCCTCTGCCATCTACGGAAGGGGATTCACCACAACCTTCTAAAACCTAACTTTTGTGTCCTCACCTCTATGAATCACTGTTTCATAACAGGAAGCTGTCCCATTAACAATGGCTCTGAACATTTCTCAGCACCATTGCTATAAAACTAAATGGCAACACTTTCCCAATTAACTATCCAAATCTCTCTCTGTGCCATAATCTCCCTATTGTTGCACCTCTGCACTCTGATGCTGCACATCATCATGTCCCACTCACAGATCTATTTCTGTTTGTAATTCCCCATTGTGGTCCTTGTAGCCAAAAGCTTTACATGATAGAAGCCTTGGGCATGGCAGTCACTTTCTGGCTTATATCAGGGTGGGGGAAGAGATAAATTCCCTTTGTGAATAGGTTCACGTAGGGTTGGAAATTTTCTTAATGGAAAAGAATTGCTGTTACCACTTGATCCTCCCCCAGCGATCAGACAGCTTGCTGAAGTTAAATGAAGGATATTGGGGGCAACGAATAGCTAAGATTCTGGTGCACAATTTTCAAGCTGCCCCGTGTAAAAGTTGGGAGTAAACAGCCAAGAACCATTTTTAATTGGTCTCTGTGGGTCACGTAATTGTTGTTTGTTTAGCAGTCTGCAAGACATAATAAAGTTCCTGCATTGCTGTGTAGAATAAAAATAGGAAAACGAACTAACAATTACACACACACAGAGCTATGGAACATTTTATTATTATTATGCAAAGGGTTCAAAATGCATCAAAAATATTTCTAAAACAAGATGATGGCAGCAAATAAACATTCTTCCAAGTAAGTGAAAAGCTGTTTAAAAGTTTAGCTTACATTCATTAAAGTGTGGCTATACCCTGAAAGTAACTGTAAAAATGACATTGTGGAGTTCCATATTTATTCTCCCTCACTAACTCACATATAAAGTGCAGTCAGTTTGCAACTCCAAATATGCTTTTTTGATCTGCCAGTACTGCAAATTCAACCTGGGATCTCAAAGTAAATCAAGCTATTTTAATTGCACAACAGCTCCTTCAACACGCTCCTTGCACAACAGCTCCTTCAACAAGAATTTATAGCTGATGAGTTTTCCTGATGGTTCACAAGGCAGAACAGAATCCAGCAGAACAGAATCCAACCCACCCAGGGTGGCCTATGACCTACACAATCACAAATGTGCACACAGTGCCATGCACAGCACCATCCACACTTTCTCATGTGATCCTCTAGCATGAGCTGGCCACTACAGCTGTTGAAATGCCCTCCCCTCCACTACTATGTTTTCACACCCTGCTGCAGCGCTGCAAATTTGTAAGTGTAGCCAAGCCTAGATTTGCTAGTCCGGGTAGGCAGAGTTGTCACCAGAGGCTACTGAGCCTTATAAACCAATGAAGGAGAAAGTTCACTGCGGTGGGAGAAACGTGGCACTGGCATACACAAGTTGCATGGGGTCCCTATGTTGCTTCACATAGGACTCTGATACACAGGACTGCCCCTGCAGCCTGCAATCTCACAGCTATATTGGCCCCACAATGCTAATAGCAATAAAGTAAGCAGCTATGGCTCAATGCCACAAAGAGCTCATAGGCAGAGCAAGATGGTGCTTTTTAAGAGTTGCTTTTCTGACCAGAATTGCACTTTAATCTAATTCTTCTTCCCCAAACTGCTTGAAATCACCAGCAGGGCACTTGTGCTTTCTGTTTCCATGGCCCCCGTGAAATGCGCTTGGCTAGAATTCACATGAGCTGCACCTGTGCCACCTGCTACGTGCGTTGGTTTAATTTTTCTTGAAAGCACTCCTTGCACAAGTCAGTGTGACTGACAGGATAGTAATGAATGGCAGCACAGTACCTTGTAAGGGCAGACGGTTGTGTCAGCTCAGCCTGTTGGTGTGATTAACAAACGATCAATCAAAGTTCACCAATCTCATCTCAGTTCTTCACCTGAAGATACTGCAACTGAAGGACTGTATCTGCCTTGAACTTGCTGTTATTTTAAACTGCTTCACTTTATCACAATGCTTTATCTGAATGACTGGTGCCAGGAACTTGCTATTGTAGAATTAATAACATATTGACACTTTCAACCCCTCGATCTATCTTTGACGTTTGAGAGCAATAACAAGCAACAGAATATTTTACTTGGAAGAGATGACAGTGTTTCTTGAATTCAGGGACTGCTCCTTCCTAGCACGCCTTGTGGCACCGATCAAGGAGAGGGGACTAGGTGAGACCACATACTGACCCCCTCTTTCTTCTCTAGCCAGATGTTGCATGGGATTAGTTTCATATCCCGTCTTAAGGGAAGGTGTTGTGTGCGCACCCTCTATGAGCCTGGGGTGATGTGGCTCTGCACCACCTCCAAAATAGGCCCGTACCTGTCAGGTACAATGTGGCCGTAAACATAGTTTTGCTGTGACTTACATTTATTTAGACTAGTATTGGGGGTAGCCGTGTTAGTCTGCTTCCACTCAGGGTGAAAACGCTGTAAGAGGGCTCCATCCAAGCCAGCCAATGTTTGCACTGCAGCTACACCCATCTCTGGACTCTAGGCATTCCAGTGGGTGCCAGAGAGGGAGCTGGTACAGTGGGTTTTGTGGTACAGTGGTTAGGGGTGGGGAAATTGTTGCATTATTAATGTTTTAGTATTTCTTAGTTAACACTAATCCCTTCCTTCCCTAGTGCCTGTCCCCAGTAAAGGACCCCTTTGTTGCATTTATTTTTTGGTGTTGGATTTTATTGGCGGGGATTTGTATTATTGTATTTTGTTTCTTGGGCATGGGATCAGGCTCCTTGTTAAAAATTGGAGTATTAGTTATTTTCCCAATGGCCATTACTGCTTGTGTCCCAGGCACAAAGAGGTGGAGGCACCAGGTCCTGCAACAATGAACCAAGGACCCAACCCATATGAGGTAAGGAAAAAGTTACTCTGATTAGCAAGCGCCAGGGAGACGGAACCAAACCACAGGGGAGGGACTATACTTATAACTGAAAACTTAAGCTGGCGCTCACCTTTCTTGTACCTTCCTTGATGAGTCTGTTGTTGCATTTTCTATTCATTATCCTGTTCCTGCCTGGTGTACAATTTTTCCAAAACTTGGCCCTAATATTTCAGGAAAGGGCACTTGGGTTAGGGTTGCCTGTGCTCCCGAACACCTTGTATGTCCTGGTTTTGAGAGCCTGCTCCAGTGCCTCTATCAATCTTACAAAGTCCTGAAGCAGCCTTATCACCTAGTGAGGCAAATTTCACCAGCTAAACTGGCAAAATTAACAACTGAGATTGGCTAAGAGCAAATGTATCCTACACCAAGTCTATCACATGTTGTCAGCTTACTCTCCCAACTTGGCCTACGGTGAGCCTTCCTATCCGCACAAGTCCTCAAAACCTCCACAAGTAGAGTCAGAGATTCTCACTAACTCCATAAAGGGCTGTGTGTTGTGAGCCTACAGGCAGCTCAGACACTGAGAACATATGCAGGACTCTGTTGACTTAGCTTGGGCCCTTGTCCAGGCTTCTCCTCACCAGCATCAGGACTGAGTATCAAATTGTGCCAGGGCACAGAGGGACAAAATGGAATCTATTTCTTGGAAGTGGAAGGAGGTAAGAAAATAGAAAGAATGAGAGGGAATTAGTGTGTCAGCAAAATATGTGAAAATTAGACATAAGAGCTAGGAAAGGAGGGAGCAGATTGAAGGGTGTAGCAGTAAAAATGAGGAAATAAGAAAAATAGGAAAAAGAGCATATAAACTGTAAGAAAGAGGAGTACAGATAGAAAAGGAGAAGAGCAGAACCTAAGGTTCTGAGCAGGGATGGTATTTTTAAAGAGGATCTGGGACTAGACATGAGAACACAAGTGTCATGGCAGGATCTGGGAAGTCTTGCCATAGCAACCATAAACAGCAACTCACACCTTGTTTATGGGACATGTGGTTTCCATTCTAGTAGGTAGCCCTCAGAGGTGTGCAAGTTCCATTCGTCATGGGGAATCTCATAGAATTCCTGATTTGAAAACCCTCTAAGCACCCAAACTTGTGTTCTAACTAGGCCTCTTACATCCATGCAAGCTTTTTAACTTGGGGTGTCACCTTGCTGCTACTACTTTCAGTCCTAAAATCTTAGCCACGGTGGGCATGCCTGAGGCAAGGGGCCACCATGCAGGTGAGGAGCCACCTAGGACTGCTTCTTGCTTTGCTACTGGGGTGTTGTCTGTACGGGGAGACTTTGGCAAACCAGTAAAGTGCCTGAAACCACTATGGCTTATTGTTAAAGGCAGCCTAGTCAGCAAGCTGTAAATTGGCCATTCAGTAGTCTCAGCTTGACCAAGGCAGGAGGGGGGGTGGAGTTTTGGGGTGCCACAGAAAGGGCAGCTTGACCCCGCGTCCTTCCTGACAAGAATTGTGTTGAAGTTGCTGATATATGCATTTTAAAAGAGCAGGATGTGCCTCAGGAATGTCTATCGGGATCTCAAGGCTACCAACTCTGGAAAAACCCACACCTGATTAATCAGTAATCAGAAGGAGCCTCTTGCTTGCCCATTGGAACTGCTTACTTTACACATGTTCTTTAAGGGACGTGTCATTCTATTACCAATGTATAAATAAGGGGAAAAAGCTTGAGATAATTGGACTTGTTTGGGGACTCTTTTTGGACTCTCCCTCTGGATACATCTCACAGTCCCCACTGGCAGACGGAAGATTTGGCCACTGGAAGCCTGCCGCTGTTTCAGTCGAGAGCCATACTTGGCTTTGGTAATTATCCAGGGTTGGGGGTGTTTTACTAATCTGTTGCAGACGTGTGTAAGTGCTTGAGACTAAGTAAAGTGTAGCTTTAAGTGAAAGCACTCTTGTGTTGTCCTCTTTGTGCCAGCCATCTATCGGTCGGACGGCCGTGTTTCCCCTGATTTATTTCCTGACACCACCTTGCACAGAGTACAAGTTACCAAGAGCTTTGGGTTGAAAGAACCCTGGGTAACATTGTCTACCCTGGCAGGACAGCTGTTTCCACCATTGGCTTGGACATCACTAAGGGAATGTCACGTCTGACATCCAGCAAGGCCTCTTGTGTAAATCATTCTAAGGCCTGGTCTACACTAGGGGGGCGTGTAGAACTAAGGTACGCGACTTCAGCTACATGAATAGCGTAGCTGAAGTCGAACTACCTTAGTTCGACTGACTTACCCGTCCAGACACCACGGGGTCGAAGTCCACGGCTCCCCCGTCGACTCCGCCACCGCCGTTCGCGGTGGTGGAGTTCCGGAGTCGACGGGAGCGCGTCCGGAGTTCGAACTATCGCATCTAGATTAAACGCGATAGTTCGAACTCCGAGAAGTCGAACTCTCCGTGTCGACCCGGCCGGTAAGTATGGACCTACCCTAACACACTTTCCTTGCCATTGTACATATTTTTTATGAATGCTGTGTAAGTGCCTAGAAATGCTTATAAATAGGTGCTTTTAGACACTGAAATAAATAACACGGTGTACATCAGGCCTCAGTGTTTTGCCATTGGATGAACTGGGGAGGCATCAAAGGCTAATTATTTCCTGCAACCTGTGTGAACCTTCAAAACACCAGTTGGTTTCCAGCCCTTAGATCTGGTGGGCAGCAGTTAATTACCTAACCCAAGCAACGGCCATTTCCGACAGGAAAAGAAGAGAGGATGGGGTTTTATAGCAACCAGAGAGGACGTAAGAAACAAATAAAACAAGCAAATCAGTAGACAGGAGGAAATAGTACTGGGCTGTGAAACAGATACCGTAAAGTCTAGAGAGCAAAAGACACCAGGAAATAGTGCTTAAGACTTCAGAAAATGGTACGGAGGTCATGCAGAGGGCACTCCATTTGTGTTGTACACATAAATGCAAGAAGCCTGACAAAGAAAAGAAAGGAACCAGAAATACAAGCACAGAAAAAAGATTTTATCATCCTGGAATCAATTGAAACCTGGCAAGAGGAGAATGAAAATTAAGAGATGGGTAAATGCAGAGGGTTATAAACTGTTCTGAAGATCTCATACTGGGAGAAGCAATAGACTTATACACAAAAACCTATGTTGAAGATCACTTTTATTAAAAAACAGCCCTCCCCAAGAGGCCATCCAGGATATCCCCAAGCACTTTTACAATGTTAAATTATCTACCTTAAGTCACTCACTCTCCAGCATGACCTGAGTATGTCCGGAATCAGTCCCAAATGCAGCAGTATACTTTGATAACTCTGGGCATTGATTTAAGTTTTTATACTGAAATACCAGACAGCACTTAAATATAATTAACTTTATGGTCAAGATTTTCAAAAGCAGGTGCCTAATGGTAGGCATTCTAAATAAGTGGCCTGATTTTCAAAAGTGCGCACCTAGCAGTACTTACCTGATGTTAAGGTTTATTTCATTGTCCAGCTATACTGGAAGCAGGGCAAGAGACACTTGATACAGATTTAATCAGACCACAACTTTATTTTTAGATGTCTGGGACTACCCAGCAGATAAAAGTGTACAGTGCAGGCAACTCCATGTTCATTTCCTAATTACCCGGGGGTCTTCTGCCAGCTCCCCTTTTTTTTCCATAGAGGTCCCCCCCCCAGCCAATCCATTGCTGGGACCCTATCATCCACCCCCCTCGTAGGAGGGTTAAAGTGTGCTATAAGAAAGTGGGGTTGGCTCCCTGCTATATCCATCAGAGGAGAACCAAACCACCCCCACCATCCTGTTCCTTTAACCGACACTTCCTTTTTAAGTCCTTTACCAGGCCATTTAGCTGGTCACTAGAGGCCTTCCCTATGGAGTACCTGCATTGGACATCCATCCCACACTTACAAAATGAGTTGCGACATATAGCCTAAGCCCCTTTCCTCCTCACCATAATAGGTCTTCCCTGACACCTGCTGGGGAAGGCAAAAAAATATGGTGGTGAGGGAAAAATTCCTTCCCAGTCCCTCTAAAAAGGAGTGGCTGCAGCAGGTCCTAACCAAACCTGATACTTGCCACCTCAAGGGGAGGGAGGGTGTGTGCTGCGTGGAGAATGGGCTTCTCATGCCCAGGCATGCCCCTTTTCAAGCTCTCCACACTTCCGTTCCCAAGGAATGAGTCAGCATCACCACGTCCCCTTTTTTGCAGCAACTTCTGACCTCCTGTCTCCCCCCCCCACAGCACCACCACCTGTAAAGCACTCCTACCCTTCCTCCAGCAAGCCAGGACAATGACCCTCTCACTTAAGATGCAGTGTGGTCACTTGTGTCTAGCATAAATGGAAGTCACTATTTTCACTACAAATGACATTTATTTGTTAAATACCTGTTTTATTAAGTATTTAGGGGAGAGCAAGGCTGCTAAGCAACTTGGAAAGTAATTTATTTGCAGAACAGGAAGACACTGCCATAAAATAAAATGTATTCTGTGCGTTCATACAAAAGACCAAGGGAAGAAATATTTTTCTGAGGAGAAAGGGGAAATGCTGAAGAGAATGAATATCACATAAAAACAAGGGGCAGACTGTCCCCTCGCACCAAAGAAAACAAACCAAAGAAACCCAAGATGGTATTAGAAGGGGACTGAGAAATCCATGAAGTAACTCTCATGTAGTTTTCAGGACATCAATCCCTCTACTGGAAATGGCTTGGAGACTACCATGCAGATGTTTCACAGCCCCATAATTCTCAGAGATCAGTGGGAAAGGGCAGTCCCAAGATCTGCAGACTCGGGAGCTATCCTGAGTAAACAGCTGATGTTCCTTGCTGTTCCACATGCTGCCACTGGCTGAGTTTTCCAGCAGCTGCTCATTAGCAGCTCTAGAGGGGATTGCACAGGAGTTAATGCTGCCCTATGGTGAGACAGCACTCCTCCCCTTTTCAGCCTGCCTCCAGGCCTTCTACTTGCCTTAGTTCCCCTTCACTTGCACAAGTGGAGGGGATGATCTCAGCTCAGGTGATCAAGATTTTACGAAAACCTCAGAGCATTTGAGGTCTCAGACGCAATAGCCAGATCAATACCAAACAGCTGAAAGAAATTCGGACAGACAGAAGAACCTTTAGCAGACAAGCCAAAGAAAATCTCCTTAGAAACAGAGGAGATGCCCATGGCCAGAAGAAAAGCTAATCTGACACTGATATTCAGAAAGATGCATAGAGAATCTAGGACACTACAGACCAGTAAGCTTGACATTAGTAGCGTGGGAAACACCGGAAGCAATAAGTTACAAATGGAGAGAAGAAGCTGAAAGCTTTGTGCTAACATTTGTATGTACAGTATTTTAAAAATGAAGGCCTGCTTCTGAGTTTTAAATGTGCATAACATTTGGCTCAACATCCGTGGAGACAGAACCAGTACTCCACAGAATGTGTACAGCACCGATAATGGCAGCATACCTTTCCATACCTCACCCCTGAAGTGTATTAGCCTGAGGTGGAAAGACCACAACCTATTGGGGTGTTAAACCAGTTTCCATCCCCATTTCATACTTCGCCTCTCTGCTGAGATTGACAGCGAAGGTCTGTTTTTTTCTGTTGTGGCCCTCTGTGCACCATTGTGCCTAGAAAACTGTAGGTCAAATAACTATGGGATGGCACAGGCTTTCAGTCACTACTGAGCTCACTGAAATTTGAACCCATAGTCTAGATGTGAAAGAAATATATTTCTGAGAAAGTACAACTAGGAGGATATCAATAAAAGAGGAATGGACCTACATTTTACGACAACCTTTGGCACAATACTGCAGAACAATCTCGAAGGCTTGTAAATTTAGACCATGAGTCTGCCAGGCTTTGGAGAACACGAGACAAATTTTCACTGGCTGTACGCGTCTGAGCAGAGAAGAGTCACTTGCTCATTAGATGTGAAGCAGCCATTCCACTAAACTATAAGAAACTAAACTAAACAATAAGAATCTCCATGAAAAATCATGCATAAGAAAGAATAGCAAAACCAAAAAAAACCTATAGAAAAAATGAGGAAAAATTCAGATAGAGAAGGGAACAACAAAAATCTACAGCAATGGAACAAAGAAAGCCACTAAACACAGAAATTTCCCTTCCTATGTACTTCTAACCACTGATAATATATACATTAATTGATATTGAGGGAAACCAATTAAAATAACCCAGAAATGTAAATGGAGAGGTAAGGTTTATAAAACTGTATTAGAAACAAAACCCGATATCTATAAATTCAAATGGGTTTGTTTCCATTGTTCCTTTTTCGTGGGTATGAAGTTTGGGTAACCCTGTTGTATGTCAAACATTTGCTAGATCAAAAGGAAGATGACTACTACTGAGTACAACATTGCAACTATCGGCATATGATTTATTTATTTTTTAAACCATACCAACACAAGCTTCTGGCAAATTGTTCAATTGTAGACCAGGCTAACTGCTCCTTTTGATAGGGACTGGAAGAAATTCTTCGTTGTGCATCCATCTACGCAGTCTTGGTCTTATTTTTCTAGGGTTTGACCCTGGATATGGCCAGTTGCATTGGGGCCTTCTGTTTCCCATCCGTGGGCTGTCAGTCACAATCACATGCTTTGCTACGGCAAACCCTGCCTCTCTATTTCTTTTAAAGTTTCATTACAGCATACTCTCAATTTAGATCAAGAAACACAGAACAATGACCTGCTCCTACTTGATTTATGTTGCTGTCCACCTAGATTCTTAAAACAATATATTTTAGGTTTGTATGACATGAAAAGTCAATTACTTGATTTGCAACTGAAATAGGCTACAAAGATAATGACTTGAAAATAAGATACACAATGTGGTACATGCAACACTGCTCTCCTACAGCCGGGGGCCGGGGGAAGGGGCAGACGTTTTGGAAAAGGCTACTAGTGGCTTGGCTCCTTCCCAAATGACTTTTCGCTGGAGTTTTCCATATACTCCTCCACTAGAGAGACACTGCGTGTGCTCCACCTGTGAAACACCTGCCCTCTGAACCCCCAAGATACCTTCCATAGCATACACGCTCCCCTCAGCCACCTGTCCACTCCAAGAAAAACGCACTCCCACACCCTTGGAAGCTCTTCACAGATTCCGACCCCAACACGTGTGCTCTCATGTCATTACCCATTCTGTGAGAAATTTTTCAGACCCACATATGTTGCCCCAGAAACACCTTTCATCCCCACATAGCTCCCTATTCACACTCAGAAAGCCACTCAGCTTGCATTTCATATATAACACCCCGCCACACACACAATGCCCTTTTTCCCTTTAAGGCACAGCCTCTCCATTAGGATTTCCCCACTCAGACTCTAGAATGCCCATGAAATACTGCCTCTTGAGATACAGGGTCTTCCCATGTTTACTACTACACCCAACCCCCCCAAGACTCAGGCATCTCAATGACGACGCAGAGAGCTGTCCTGGATTTCCTCTTCTGCAAGGATGACTTTCCTCATCTTCAATATCAGGAGGCTGAGTCTCCTTATGAATTGAGAACAAGAGTTTAACAAAATAAATCCTATAAAAATATAAAAATTAAAAAAAAAACATTCTGTTTTCTCTTTCCAACATTCAGGACCTTAAAAAACAATGGATTTCACTTTAAGCCTTTTTTAAAGACACTGCTTTTAAAAAATAAAACACAGATAACAACTGCTCAGTGTCACAGTATATAAATAGCACTAAGTCAGAGCATTATAAAAGACTAGCTCTGCTACGGCATAACTTTGACAATAATTGGGTTAACCCCCATTTATCATTGTTTACCCATCTTAGCAGACTGGACTGATGGGTAGTCTTCACAGAGCACTGTTGCAGCGAAAATTGCCATAGCATCACTGCCTTCCTGTTTATCAGAAGGTTGCAACATTAGTAGAATCCAGGAGGCGCTTAGGAATGGAATCAGTGAAAACTGTGGAAACAGGATGAAATGACGATGCAAAGATGCATAAAGAGGAGTGGAAGAACAACATTTAGAAGCCATCAAAAGCAATTGTCTGGCAGCAGCCCCCAGAATCAGAAGGGGCAGAAGCATTATATGCAATAAAGAGGAACAAAGAAAAGGAAAACCTGCAGTGGGATTTCTCAGGTTTTCTGATTACAAACTTCCTTTTTCAAATGAACACAAACTTCATTTTTGGTGCAGCAAAGTCTATCGAAAGTGCAGCTTTTACCAAGGCTCTGTGTAGTCTTTGTGTAACACTGGACCTAAATTTTGCAGCATGAATCTGTAGCATCTGATGGAAATTCTGCAGCAGCTTCTAGTTTTTTGGTTTTTTTTAAATTAAATTAAATATAAAAATAAATGCTATAATCAGTACAGTATTTATTTTGGGTCTGTGGGATGGCAAATTAGCTGGATGTCTGCTGAAAGGATTAGCAGTCAAACACTTAATCAGACAGATTTTGAAATTGTCAACTTTAGATTTCTTAATTAATAACCCACTGAGATGAATATGGCATCTTACTCCTCTCATTCATCATTTTAGGTTGTCAGAAGACACTGGTTTGCATTCAGAAGGTTTTCTTTGCAACCATAAATGTTGGGAACAATTTTATTTTTAATGAAAGCTTAGATTCTGAATCACAATTCTGTGACAAAAGTTCAATTTTGCATAGGCAAAACTGCAAAAAATAGAATGTATTGCCTATCACCAAATTGTCTATGACATTTGTGATGTTAAGTTAGTATTTTCTTCTTAGGCTTTGTTTTTCAAGATATTTGAAATGATATTAGCACCTCTACAGAGAAGATCTTTTGAACATAGCTCTTGTTATTAGGGGGGCTAACAATTTCTCTCTAGGTAAGTAACTTGGCTAAAACATGCAGAACGACCTTTGTGTGAGCTGGCCATGGAAACCATATTAGCAGCTTTCTAACAAGAACTGGATTCAATCATGTTTGTCTAGAAAGGTACTTAAATGGTTTTAAATCTCAGCATAGACAGGACCTTAGCAGGGCTTTGAAAACATGAATGCTTATTTGTTTGCCACTTAGCAGCAAAGCCAAGATAAATGTTTCATATGAACCTCCAGTTTTGACTTGCCAGAAAGGAGAAGTTTAAACTACAGTCTTTAAGTAACTGTGGTCTGGAAAGTAATACCAGATATCATCTATCTCCATCATAATTTTAACCAAAAACATGTTCCTTCTTTTGCAATTTTCCTTCCCCTGTAATGCACAGTATTTTACTTCTATGGTGTTTGACCCCATAAATCCCACCTCCCCGCAGTACAATGCACAACTGATCCCTAGAACGCAAGTCACTAGACAGGACAGTGCGTGTACATTGTTTTATTGGGTTAAGGGAAGTCTTAATAAAGAAGAAAACTAACCTTTTATTAAGGAACAAGTCTCTCCATTACATCATATCAGACAGACTTCACTATGGAGACAGTAATAAAGTAATAAATGAGAGTCTCACTGTTCCCAGTATTGACTTAAAGTGTACTGGCTACCTTTTAGGTGTATATGCACTTTGAGTTACCACTTCCAAGCTGATCTCTATACACCTAAACTGTAACGCCTCTACTTGCAAAACAGTCTTACTCTTTCACAAGGTTCCATTGGTCCTTTTTGCCTAAATGGCAGAGAAACTTACAGCAACAAGGACAAATGCTCAGATTGTCACAGGTGGTCAGCTTCACACCCTGAATGTACTGACCTCAGAGGGACTGACATTTTGATTCCCATCATGTTCATCAGCTGCTCCATCTTAAGTGGCAGAACAAGGTCAGTAATGAGGATATGATAGCCAAGCCCAGCAATTGCTTCCATCAGCACTGGTTTGATTTTGGAAGCTTTCTTGGTATTGACATATTATTAAGATGAAAGACCAGCAAATTATAAAGCATGTTTTTCAAGTAATGCTGTGACATGGCCAGTGATCACGTGGTCACCAAGAGCTTTGGCAGTGAGATAAGATCACCAGTGATGGATATAAACTGAAAATCCAACCAGACTACCTTAATGGCCCACCTAGAGATCGAGCTGGGTGGCCTTGTTCTGCCAGAAGGCTACCTCCCTTTTGGATTTTCTATGATGATACTTTCAAAAGGGACATTCAATGAAACTGAACTAGTGAAATTCAAATACACTCACCCATTCTTGTGTCAAACTGTAACTGAGAAGAGCTTTGGTATGCAGCTTCTATAGTGCAGTTACTCTGGGCCAGATCCTCAGCTGAAGTAAATTGGCATAACAACATTGGGAGATAACTCTGATATCAGATACACCACTTCATCCTCAAGGATCCCAAAGTATATTACAAAATATGGCCCATATTCTCTCCCTTGTTATATGTGCAGAGGAGAAAAACACCCAGGGGGGAATAGAAAAGGAAGAGAAGTCACTCAATGGCATACCCCCCCTTTGCTCACTGTTCCCACAAAATCCATTCCTTCCCATTTTGGGATGCTATAGGGCCTGGAGACCTGTGGCATCATCCTTGTTCAAATGTGAGAAGATTTCTCCACAGAAGATAAGGCTGACCCTATAGTACTGTTTTCCATGGAGTTTCCTTCCAATTGTTGACAACACTGAAGGGAAAGGACTTGGAATAGCAGTCAGGAGAGAAGCTATTGATAGATGGGCTCCAGATGTCCTGCATAGATGCCCCACAATATTGGAACATGGGCAGGAGTAAGATTCATCAAACCAGCCAATGTACTGACCATTCTGAAAGGTCAAAACTACGTCAAAACTAGATGTTTCTTAAAGAGCTTAAGTGGGAGATGGTGTGCAAATGGAGATTGGAGATTTGTATTTCAATTATTTTCTTTTGATGCTTTCCACAGCTTTCTAATGCCTCAGGGAGCCCTGAATGGGGCTTAAATAGCACAGTCCTGATCTGTGTGGTATTTCCACTATCTAGGAATCGAAACACAAAGACAAAGCCTCAGGTTATTTCCAGCCAATAAATGGCTTCCTGAGATTCAAAAAAGTGCATAAAAACAAAGATTTCAACAAAAGCTGAACACAAACACTACTAGGTAGATAGCACACTTCACAGTTGTGCCATGGAGGGAATTTTTGCACAGTGAGACCTACTCTGATGAAAACTGCCTTGAGAATTTTAAATATTCATTCAGAGTACAAATAACCTTGTTTTTTTTTAATGGTCTCATGTAAAAGACCCTTGAAACTGCAAACCACATGGAACTATCTGAGAAGAATGAATGGATGGGTGAATGCTGCTAGGTATCAAATCTCTGGATTATTTCAAACAGGATAACATCCTCTCCACAGTAAATCAGCTCTTTTTCAGGAATGCTAGTCTAATAGAACGTTTCTTACTGCAATGTTTTTTTAACCTGAAAACCTAAGCCAATATGCTGATCTGGCTTTTACTTATACTTTATAATTGGGTTGATTTTAGATGGGTAAGGGATCCTGCCCTGTACCCCTAAACAACACACACACACACACACACACACACAAAACAATTTAAAAAAAACATCCACAAAATGGTTAAGTGATCTATTCATTCTGGGAACCTCCTGAATCTGACCTACCCACTAGACTATTCTGCCCACCTACCCGATACCAAGGTAGAAGGAGCTCAATATGCCTATGAAAGAACCAAACCAGGTTAGTGTGTAATCCTTAAATGCAAACTATGTACCATTTTCATATAATCAGTTCAAGACATAACAGCATTTACAATAGTGATTCAGAAATTCAGATCCTTTCCACAGAGAATACCGTGGGACAGCAAAGACAAATCACCATATTGTATAACACAGCTGTCACAATCCTACCAGCACAGAACTGGGTGATGTTGCAATCACACGCTCACACAATGAAACCCTTATTACAAATGCTTAAGCAAACATAGGATTTTCATCCCAAATCCTAATAATTCCTTTATCTGGCAGTACTTAGAGAATACCTTTCAGACAAAGTTACTACAGCTTAAAATAGCATTCTAAACCCAGTAATTTATTCTGTTTTATGCCACATTTACTGACAAAGATGCAGTTCTACAATTTTAAATGTTTCCCTGAGGTCACTATGGCATATCACCTTATAAAATGGGGGATTGGCATTAGTCCCTTGTGATTCAAGAGGGCATTAACACTGCTATATCTAATGTACAATGTCAACAAGTAAATCACCAGGAACACTTGATGAGCTGAAAATTGTACCTACCCTTCTGTAAAGCTTGCGACACCACAGGCTTGATGGTTACCATAGTAATCATGTGACAGTTTCTGATGTATTACCTTGAACTGCATGATTGTAAAGGTTCTTCAGCTACCTTCTGCAGCGTTTCCAAATTCAAGAGCAATACGATGATAAATGTCCACTATCTAAAAGATATACTCATTGGAATGTAACACATCAGAGAGCAATGCTTTAAATGCAAATTGCACGCTTTTTGCCCTTTTTAGAATATTAAAGAGTCATTTCAAAGACATGAAAAAGAACCACCGTGACCTCTGACACCATGATTCTTTGCCGTGGAGATCGTAATTTTCTGTGGGACTAGCTACTGAATATTTAAGTAGTTTGAAACTGAAAATGAGGTAATAAATTCCACTGAAGATAGTCTGAGTAATGCATTGATTACGAAAACAAGCATATATCTGAGCAATTACCAGAGCAGTCAGTCACTTGGTGCCTCATGTTCAATATATTTAGATCATTATTATAACCATTAGACAATAAATTACATTACTTCATTATAGCTAATTGACATCCTTAATATTTTCACAGAGTAACTTGAAAGAACATTGCTATATGGAACAGATATCATAGATAGAAAGAATCTATGTAGCAAAAAAAAATAAAAATAAAATTCTAGTATGCCAGAAAGAAAGATAAAATGCATATTAATGTTACTATATTTTATTAGATTTTGGTTTGACTCTACGTTAGACTTTTAAAGGAAGGCACTGGTAATTTGCCTTTTGTTGCTAAACTATAAACTCCATGTTACTGTGAGCAGCAATGGTTTTAAAGAACTACTTCTATTCTTGTTAGTAAACATCTCAGTTCATGAAATATTCCATTTTATTTTATTGGATTGTTTTTGCCCATAATTCTCCTTGATTGCATGGCAATAAAGGCTGAAAGAATACAGGCTTTCTTGCTTATCAAGCACAGAAACACCATGCTCTAATTTGTGTATTAGCAACTCCCATGTGGACCCTACATTATTGATTCTGCCATCTAAATTCTACTGTTTGACAGGAAGGATATTGCATATAGGATTAATAAAATGATCCCCTCAAGCTTTTTTAAAGCATTGCTTATACAGCTTTATTTTTTAAAATATTTTCTTAAACGTGCATTACAAACCCAAAACATCTCCATGGTACAACATGCGATACAAATGAATATTATTGTCTATCAGTGATTTTGCAGAATGCCTGTTGATTAAAATGTATCGGGCAGAGATTTTTTTGTAACCTCATAGAAAGATGTGTACCTTACAGCTGCTTGCTCCATATAATGTGCTATAACATTCCTGTCTGAATATATGTTGCTTTTTCTATTAACATACAAAAAAAGTAATGACCTGATGACTTAACAAAAAAATTAACATTAAGGTTCATAGAATGCTACTTAAAATAAGTCAAAAGCCTTCCAATTTCTGTATGGCAGGAACACATCAAAATTCAGAGTGTTTGCTCCCACAAACTGAAAAGACATATCACAAAGGTAATTTTGCAGCTAAGAAAAAAATTGTAGATAAAGTAGAAATTTTGTTTTTATCCAATTTATAAAAAAAAACCCAAAACCCTAGCTGTGGCCCACTGTAGCATATTGTTACGAATGAGTGAATACACCAACCTGCTTAATTGAATCTAGGCTGTCTGTTCACACTGCTGGGAATTCATGGGTATATCCCATGAGACCATCAAACTGGAAATGCCTTTTGGCTTTCAATTGGATATACAAGGAAGCAAGTTTACATTAAAAAAAGACAGTGTTTTAAAAAGTCAGAGGACTAAAGCAGCTTCAATAACACTACTAATTAAAAAGTGTGTAATGCCAAAGACAAGAACACTGAAGTTTTCTTATTCCCCCTCCCACCCACCCACCCCATGTGGCTGTAATGTTTTGAGCCCCAGCTTGGGTATTAATTGAAGTGAAACATGAATTGGGCTGGGCCTATATATATTTATATTCTCCTTTGAAGTCATAGTAATTTTTAAACTCCTTTTTATAAACCAGCATGGTCCACTGAATAGGCCCGGTTCTCAGCATCAGGATTCTATTCCTGCATCTGCCACTGACCTGTTGTGTGGCCTTGGGTAAGTCACTTATCCATTCTTTGAAAAATGCCTCAAGATCCAGGAATGAAATTTGGTCTGTATAGTCTAAGTGTTATTTACATGTGCCAAAAATTATGTACAAAATTCAATTCTAAATGGTAGCTAACCTATACACAAACATAGTAAACTAGCAACATGCATCCATGTTAGTAATCTAAAGACATGCATTTATATATGTAAACAAAAGAATACTGTCACTAGATAGCTGAGAGCTCTATTTCAGGATTTATTAATAAAAATCAATAAGAACGTGGTTTTACAAAACCTGAGACGGGACTTAAATGAACCAACTCACACGATGACACTTGATATTTTTCAGGAGCATAGCCATAATTTGTAGAAGTGCTTTCATGATTTAAATAAATAAATAAATAAACAAAAATCCGTGTAAAACTGTTTGGAGTCAAATATTCCTCAGTAGTGCTTATAACCCAGACATGTTCATAGCTGTGCAGGAGAACCAGAAAGTCACAGACATTAATCTGTTTTCATTGTCTGAGCTAAAGGCCTGATCAGAGCTCACTGATTTCAGAAGACTTTTGAAGTCAACAGAAATTCTGTCCAAGCAAGGACTTCGGGTCTTGGCTCTCAAAGACTTTTTTCTTTTTTAAAATCAAGGCTACATTGTGACCAGTTACTTAAGGGGTAGTACAGAAGGGCATTGCCTCACCACCATATTACATGGTGTCTGAGTAGGCACAACATTGCCTGGAGCTCAAGGGGAGATTGCATATACACTGCAAAATGAGGACCCAAAATTCATTGACATCAGCTGTAATGTAGGCAGAATTCAGTCATTTTAACAACATGTCTGCTGGACCAGGTTAGATGACATGGTGGTTAAAAACTCCTGAGCTTTATCTATACAGTGGTGAATTTAATGAATGGTACTTATTTTTCTCTTATAGACAAGGCCCAGGAGTGCAGAGACTGCATCCCCCGCTTTGAAAAAGATGTGCACTTCCCCTGCCTTCCTTTGGGGGCAAGATCTATTGACCAGTGGGAGCAGAATCACAGAGCCACCCACTTTGAGGAGTCTAGTGGGACTAGACTTAGAGTCCTTATGCTTTCTGAGTGAAAGTGTCACGACTGTGCTTGGCTAATGTGCAGAGAGGCACAAGTAGTGTTGTGGGGAAGGCTCCTTGTGCCCTTTCCTCCCATCACCAAATGCACATATATAGATCCCAGCACAATCTGACCCCCTAGGATTTGAACTAGGTTGTCCCTTTAAATTTCTCTATAACAAAAAATCCAACTACAGAGCCCACAGAACACTTTTTATACTGTATGTGTTTTTAGTACAGAACACTGTAATGAATGAAGAAACAAAAGAACTCGTTGAGCACCAAAGAATACCTACTAGTCAGCAGAAACTATGGATCCAATCTTACACTCTTAGGCATAAATTCCCACTGACTTAATTTCTCTATTGACTGAGTAGGGACAGGCTCTGTTAGCTGACAGAGCTGTATATTGGCATTCATACCATAGTCAGTGGTAGGAACAGATTAAAAATATAATAAGAGATTCAATAGCTGGTGGTCATAATTAATCCATATTGCTATTCAGCCACAGCCACACGCTGCAATATGTCGCTCTAACCACCCTCAAACAGGAAATATTCAATAAATTATTTTAAATCAAAAATATTAATTTTAATTTCCTCTAAAAATGACTAATATGCCAACTACGTTACACAGACAGGCTGTTTCCCTTTTCTCTTCCCCACTTCTTCTGGGCAAAATGGACCTTTTCCTCACAGGCCACCAGAAGGGAACAGAAACAGTCTCTGATTTTGAATTGAACACAATAGGCAAAGTTGGGTTCTGATTTCTCAATGCAACAACAGCAATCAGGGACGGCTCCAGGCACCAGCGCAGCAAGCAGGTGCTTGGGGCGGCCAACGGAAAGGGGCTGCACGTCCGGCTCTTCAGCAGTCCCTCTTGGAGGGAAGGACCTGCCACCAAATTGCCACAAAAATGCTGGAGCCGGCCCTGACAGCAACCTGCCATTTCTAGGCAGCAATGCTTGCTGACATCACAAATTATTTTAGTGTCATTTTGTGCACCTCATTTATCAGTAGCTATTTAAATAATGAGGCCGTCAAGAAAAGTACATGATAAACCAGGTCTTTGTCCATAATTCTGCCCATTCTTTAGAGACTTGGAAGCACTCTGTACTGTTCTTGATTCTGAGCTACTGTAGAATGCTCTTCTCATTCAGATCTTATTTACCATGCTGTAGATAATAAAAATAGTTCCTTGCACTGTGCATCCAATTACATCAGATCACAAGATGCAATGTGAAATATAAGCTGACAGTGAAATGTAGCCATTGCACTGAATAAGGGACACACAGAAACTGTTAGCATTTTTCCTCTGCAGGTAGAAAATGCTGACTTTAGCAAAATAACTGCTTGCGGGTATCCTGCTGACTAGTCAAAATAGTTTGGTTAACGTGGTACATCTCAGCACTGACATTTGACATGGAGAGCAAGAGACAGACAGTGCCAGTAGTAAGAGCACACTGGTGGCGGTTAAGAGAGACCTTTGGAACAGGGAATGGAAGAAACACCCATGGAACCTGTCTCGTCTCTTGCATGACTGTTTCCACAAGAAGAACAAGAACAGTAATTTTCTCCCAATCAGCAAAATAGGGGTGAGAGAAGGAGAAAGACAAACTAGGGGAGAAGGAAATCACCCAAAATTAAACATATAAATATGAACCATCTCCAAGGGCAGTAAAAGCTGTAATAAAAACTGGCAGGCTGTCTTGCACCCAGTGATTTGCCTCATCATCTGAGATCCACTGAGGCACTCGAGTTAGCAGGTGGGGCCAAAGCATTCCTGGCAGTGGATCTTGGATTTGAAATTCATTCCGCATGTTGATCCAGAATAGTCCAAATATACTGGCATTTGTGGGACCTGGTCTTTTCTGTCCACTTCTGTGTATTTATGAGTGCTTGATTAAATTTTGCACATGTACTCTGAGCCCTATTGAAGACTGTATTTTATTAAAACAAACAACTGTATTGTGGCTAAAAAAAGAAAGGCTCTCCAGTTGAGGAATATACCACTAGCTCATTATTTTACTGGTATTAAACCTCAACGCCAGCTATATAAAGATGTGCATCAAATGATCTTGCCCTTTCAAAATTTGAATCAGACCCCTACTCCTGCCATGAACTCTGCATGGTGGACATGGCCAAAGTGGGGCCTTAAGAAGATGCAAATAAATTAATCTTAATGAAGAAATTGTATTCTCCACTATTGCTATGTAAATTTTTCACCTCATTCTTAATTGTAATGGAGTTGGAAGTCTGAAAAACTGCTGAAATATACATAGATATCTTATAGGCAAACTGATGAGAGAAATACTTAGATGGGAGAAACAAATAGCATTAGAGATAGGAAGAAAGAGAAGTGGACATGTTCAATTATATTTGAGCATTACTGAAAATATACATGGGCTGGAGGCAACAGTTTAGACTCAGGATCTAAAGATGCGGGGGTGGGGGAAGTATCAGACAGAACAGAGATTTGAGAATAAAGGAAGAGAGAATCAGAACAGAAGAGTTGAGGGCACAAAATCATAACACAGTATTAGCTGTCCACTTGAGACTATCAATAAGTCAACAACTGGATTCCATGTACACACAGGCACCAACCAAGTTATAAAAAATAAAATAAAAATAAAATAAAATAAAATAAATGCATGTTACTCTGTTTCTGCAAATGATTTAGATAAGCACCATAGTCACAATGGAGAAACAGTATTTGATGCTATGAAAAGCAAAAAAACCTTAGCTGTCTTCATTTCCAGTGCTCTGAAACTGGTATAGTATGTTTGATCACGCTTCAAAAGCTTTAACATCGGAGAAGTTGAACAAAGTAGGGGAAAAAATGAATGGAATAAAACTGACTCAAAACCAGTTCACTTCCATCTGACTCTGAAGAGATTTCCCTGTAAATGGAGAGTTCCATTCTCATTCAAGCTCTGAAAGTACCTAATTTTTACAGCTTCACTGCCATTGCACTGGAGCAGCATTGTGAAGTGCTAGCACATTCTTTGTTTCCCTACAGACACCTAATTTTTCTAAAGCAAAAAGTCTCAGGAAGATTATTTCTGCTCACTCACCTCCTTTTCCTTTTATGCTGCATGTCTTTTCCCTACCAATATTGTAAGGCAATAACTATGCAAAACGCCCTACAAAACAATTACACAAACTATCATTCTATAAATATTAAAATAATATGAACTGCGCTTTCAAATACATTTTCCTTATCTGATGCTTAACATAATACAAATACTTGAAATATATATTTCATCCTTCAGTACATGAAACATTCCAGCACCTCACAATAATTCCTTTTTGTTTTTAAAATTCAATATTGCTGTGCAACTACTTATTATGTTTACTGAAAATAAGACAAAGTCAGCATTTTGGGAGTCATACAAATGTGCAGTTGATGTTTCTGATTGCTTATGGTACCAAAATTACTTTAAAAGTTATCCTAAAACCACTTAGTTTATTGTCTGCTGATTTTCAAACTATAATTTTGAAATATAGAAGAAAAAACATAGAAAGACTTTGTAGTGAAAGTATATACTTTTTGGTTATGGGCTCAAATTACCATATAAAGCAAATTCTTCTTGCTAATAATACAGTCAGCACTTAAAAAGTACAATAACTTCAGAGCCTTACCCATTTTTCTGTCCAGAATAATATTATCTCAGAAATTCAGAAAATACTGAGCTACCTGAGATGCATTATAGAAAATTAAAATGTAGTAAATAGGGAATGGGAGTTTCATCAAAATTGGTCATGCATAAATCCCTCAAAATATTTGCATGGCACTGTTATTTGTTTGGATAATATAAACTGGGGTGGCTAGAAGAGCACATGGAAAACCGCTCTGAATTAAGAAACCAACTGGAGTACTGACTCAGTTGAATAGTACACTAATACGCTGACCATCTATACTCAAGGGATTGTGGTTAAATTTTCGATGACGCTGGCTGGGCCAGGAATCACAAATGGATGATATATGCATAGAGAGATAGTAAATTTCTTTTTTCCACTATATTCCTGTGGGTTTGAAAGAGAAGGAGGCAGTTACAGTGATTTAGCAATAAGAAGCAGCCTTTCTCCACTGGATTATGACTTTCATTTGGATTTACATGGAAATTCATTTTAAGGTTTTTTACGTTTTCAACTTATCCTTGCAGGAGGATGAGTTCTTGAGGATAAACAAGCAGTGCAATGTCTTTCAGAAATTTGGCAGCAAAATATTCTCTCTTGAGATTTATTTATTTTTTAAAAGACAGTTACAGTATTTTACAATTTTAAAATAAATCTTTTACTCACTGTTCCTTGCAATGACTGCTGAATTGTTTTAGAGCAAAATTTTCAAAATGATTAGGGATTCGGGGTGCCCCAATTTGAGGCCTGATTTTCAGAGGATGGGTATCTGTCACTTTCTGAAATTCAGGCCTCTATAAGATGTCTGAAGTTGACCCCCAAAAATTAAGGTACTCCAAATCACTAATCACTTTTGAAAATCTTGTCCTTAAGCAGTAATCTCTTATTGCACACAAACAGACAGGTTAGTGTATAGCTGAATCATGAATGTTGGGCATTTAAAAATAGTATTCAAGAAACAATAGTATTTGAATAGATAAGGCAACATTTTTAGAATCCACCTCTACATCTATACCCAAATTTTTGCATAAGAAAGCAATTTCCATTCACATATCAAGTAGTTTTCTCTCTAACTATCTGTTTGGTGAATGCAATTGTTGTAGAGCCTCACAAACATTTGCAAATGCAAAACTACTGAAGCAAAATATAGAGGCTGGTTTGAAGCCACCTGAAGGCCATGTTGAAATTTTGGCCAATGGTGATTCCTTAGTCCTTGGGTCTTTGCCACAGTAAAGACCACAGATCTAGTCAACTTAGACTCCAATCCAACAGAGCACTAAAGCACACACCTAACATTAATATGAAAGAAGTTATTTTGAATTCAAGGACATAGGCACCAACTCCGGGGCTGGAGCACCCCTGGGGAAAAATTGATGGGTGCTCTGCACCCACTGGCAGCTCCCCGCCCCCCCCCCCGTCTTCTCTCCTGAGCATATCCCTGCTTCCCCCCAGCTCCCAGTGTAAAAGAGCTGTTTCATGTCAGCAAGCTCAGGGAGGGCTGGGGGGGGGAAGGGGGAACGCAGCATGCTCTGGGAAGAGGCGGGGCTAGGGCAGGGATTTGGAGAAGGAGTCCAACAGTGGCAGGGAGGGGGCGCAGTTGGGGCAGGGACTTTGGGGAAGGGGTTGGAATGGGGGCGGGGGTAGGGGCGGGAAGGGACAGGGCCGGGGCAAGCACCCATCGGCGCCGGGAAAAGTTGATGCCTATGATCAGGGAGGTTACTCACATGCTTAAAGTTATGCATGTGCTTAAGTGTTCTGCTGTACTGTGGCCTGAACTCCCATTAGAAGTATTGCTAACCTCAAGAGATCAAAACTCATGAGATTTTATAAAGCTGTCACATCATGTTTTTCAGTCTGTTTTTGACTTTTAACTTCCCTCTACTTCTCTGCCAATGCATGTGTCATAATTTCAGGTTGCCAAGTCCATTTTTAATGCACATAAAGATTCATGCCTCTCCCTGGCTGCTTAGAAAGAGACTCCATTTGCCCTCTCTTCATCCCTAAAATAGGGGAACTGCCATCCATTTCCTTTAATAAAAGAAGGGCTCGATGGTAAATAGTTTGAGAATCACTGAACTAATTAATGCATCAAAATTCACACTTGCACATAGAATTTTATTACTTTTTAAGGCTGATGAGTTACAGATATACATATTAAAGAACTTTATACTAACTCCTGCTTTCTGAATTTCGCTCAACAAGGTGCAGAGGAATGTGTCGGGTGGGGGAGTCTTATAAAAATCAATATTGTACATTGTATGCAACAGCAGAAAAGAAATACGCTGTTATTAAATATGAGTAAATTTTTATGTTTATTAGTACTGCAAGAAATGAACAGATGACATTCACAAATACATGACATAACTAATCAATGTTAGCTAATGGGCACCCAATGAGTAACCAGCATCCTTAGAGAGTACGGTGTTATATAATCTCCCTTCATTAAATTTTTTTTTTGAAGTTCAGTGTTGAAAGTATTTGTAATATTCCAAAAATGAGCCTATCTTGATAGTGTTTCTATGTAAAAACTGATATCAATATTTCATATGAACAATAATGTCTCAGTAAAAACCATATAGGACTGGTTTAGCCATAAGAAAAAACACTTCCCTGAATCCTTCTGCCCCCAACACCCCAACACACTTCTCTGCTGGATAATTAGTAGCATTCCCCGCTACCAACCACCCTGCCTCCCCCTGCTCTGAACCCCCTCCACTTCATTTCCCACCCCATTCTGCTGCACATCTTAAATCTACCTACTACTTCCCCTCACTCTCTCCATACACCATTCATAGTATATTTGCTGCTCCTCACAGTCCTTGTGTCCTGTCTAGCTTAGAGTGGCAGCCATCTCATTGTGGGTCTGACTTTAATATAAGGTTGCCAGGGGTCTGGTTTTCGACCGGTATGCCTGGTTGAAAAGAGACCCTGGTGGCTCCAGTCGATACCGCTGACCGGGCCATTAAAAGTCCGGTTGGCAGCGCAGTGGGGGCCGGGGCTAAAGCAGGCTCCCAGAAGCAGCAGCATGTCCCCCATCTGGCTCCTACACGTAGGAGCGACCGAGAGCTCCATATGCTGCTTCTGTCCCAAGCGCCGGCTCTGCAGCTCCCATTGGCCAGGAACCATGGCGAATGGGAGCTGCGGGGGCGGCACCTGCAGATGGAGCAGCACGCAGAGCCGCCTGGCCATAACTCTGCATAGGAGCCAGAAAGACATTCTGCTGCTTCCAGCAGCTGCCTGAGGTAAGTGCCACCTGGAGCATCTATCCCTGATGCCCTCCCGCACTCCAACCCCCTGCTCCAGCCCTAGCCCTGACCCCCTCACACTCTCCAAACCCCCACAATCCCATCCCAGAGCCCCCTCCTACACACCAAACCCCTCATCCCCACCCCAGAGTCCGCACCCCCAGCTGGAGCTCTCACTCCCCTCCGCACCCCAACCCCCTGACCCAGCCCTGATTCCCCTCATGCCCTCCAAACCCCCCAGCCCCATCCCAGAGCCCACACCCCCCAGCTGGAGCCTTCATCCCCCACACATACCCCATCCTCCTACCCTAGCCCATACCTCTCCCACATCCCAACCCCCTGCCTCAGTCTGGAGCCCCCTCCCATATGCCAACCCTCTCGGCTCCACCCCACAGCCCCCTCCTGCCCCTCAACCCTGGCCCCATCCCAGAGCTCACACCCCTAGCCAGAGCCCTCACCCCCTCCCACATTCCAACCCACTGCCTCAGCCCAGAGCCCTCTCCCACACCCTGAACTCCTCACTTTTGGCCCCACCCCAGAGCCCTCACCCCCTCCTGCAACCCAACCCCCTGAATAAACCTGCTGAAAATGAGCGAGTGAATGAGGGTGGCAACAGCAAGCAACAGAGGGAGGAGGGATAGAGTGAGCAGGAGCGGGGCCTCAAAGAAGGGATGGGGCAGGGGCGGGGCAAGGGTGTTTGGTTTTGTGCAAGTAGAAAGTTGTCAACCCTACTTCAGTATCACTGAAGATAGGGGGAGGTGGCACTGTAGCCAACTTTATAAAGGACAGCCTCGCTTCCACATGCAGGCAGACCATAGGAAAATGGTAGCCATCTTGCTGTCCACAGCCCCATTGACCATAATCGGAGATGGTGGCCATTTTGACTAAGAGAAAATTTGAGATTCCCAACTCACTAGTGTTGTGATAAAAACATGAGCATTGACAATACTATATTCGTATCAGATGAAAATTTGCTATATTAAAGAAACCAGAGGAGAATAGGTCAAATGGGAAATTGCATGGACTTTTCACACAGATAGAGAAGAGAGAAAAGGCAAATGTTGACATATCATTCTTGACAGTGTCCCTTTAACATCAATGTAATTAAATGTGGTTTTTAAATTTTACAGCGATGAAAGGTTTACACTAATAACCTATGTCACATTGCTTCTATCCTGATTGAGCTTCCAATCATTGCATTCTATGGGAACAATATGATGCCATTACAGTCAGGGTAATATTTTACTGTTGCTGTATAAAACCGACTATGACCTTCAACTCCAGAACACTGAAATTGTCATCTGCAAGTGGTATTTGTGTGTGTGTGTGTGTGTGTGTGTGTGTGTGGATATCTATTACACACACACTTTCCAGTGTTTACAATTAGAAAGCAAAATGGCATAATTCTGATATCCACGTGTTCAATATACCAATGAGATTTAGAAAGGTCAGCACAAACACAGTGAAAAGCAAGGACTTTGGCCTGCTGGGTTTTTCTTCCCCTTAGTCCAAAAGAACTATTATGTACCAAGAGATTTTACAAGAATAAAATAAAAGCCCATTTTAGAATGACTGTAGTACATCAGAGGCAGAGTGCCAAGATTACAAAGTGTGCACCAAGTTGTTATGGTAACTAAACTGCAGCTTGTTGCATAAAACACTAGCTGTTCACCCCTGGGATTGTGTTTAAATTCAACTGCTATACATTCCTACCTGGCTGAACAGACTAGATCACCAAATCGCTAGATGAGATCTGACTCAATTGGCAATCTCAACTGTAGCAAAGAAGCCTAGGACCCGCATCATGTAAAGAGTGAATTGCTTCACTCCCATGGATTTTTCACATCAGCCCCAAGCTCACCAGTAGTGGAACGTGTGGGAGAATGGACTGCAGCTGACTCTTGTTTAATGAGGATATTAGAAAAGACATGAGAATGACAGCATCTGAAAGTCACCCTCATAAAATATTAACTCACAGTGTCTACAGGATATTTTGATTAAATTGCATAGAAAGGTTGAAATCCCAATTTTAAGCATGGTAGAAAAGGTGCAGCTAGATTCATCTCACACCCAATAAGACTAGCACACAGGTTCTTGCCACTAAGACAGACACTATTCCATTGTATCATAAAACAGAAGTTAAAGACCTCCTAATTTCTGTCTCCTGCCAATGTAGGATTGTTGTTTTTAATCATGCATACATGGAAATACACCTGTCTTTACTATTACCTTGTCCTTCCTATCTTCTTTTCACCACTGTGTTTGTCTGTTTATACGTCTGTGGTGTATCTAAATCCTATTGTGAGCTCCGTGTGACAGGTTGGAGTTTGTATTATGCCTAGTACAATGACAGCCTTAATCTCTGTTGGGGGTTCATAGGCACTATGCAATGGAAATTAATAATAATCTTTTCCAGTGCTTGTTCAAGCTACTTTATGACAAGATATTTTCTTCACACTGCAGGTCCAATTTGACCTTTAAACACACAATTCCCACTAAGATAGGTGGGAGCTGCATGAAGGTATCTGAGGGCAGAATTAGGCCCTGTCTGACATCTGTCAAAATAGCGTGCACATATTCTTCCTGGCAGACTTCTGGAATGGTCTGAAACATTACATTCCAAAATTACTAGATTTAATAAAATCAGCATGACTGCTTGGAACTGGAGAACCATACAGTTGTAATGGACCTGCAAATGAGATGCATTATTTACAATCTGCAAACGGCTGGATGCCTCTGTGAGAAGACAGGTAGAAGTAGACCAGAATGGAGTTAGCCCATAGCCAGCCTGGCAGTGCAGTAGCAGTGAAATGTGCTACCAGGTGGGGAAAATCAGAGAACATCCCGAGTACACATAGCATTGTTGGCATCTGGCGAGGAAGGAGATTCTTAGAGTGGCACATCAAGGCTCCTTGGGTGGGTGGCAAGTTGAAGAAAATAAAAGGGGGAGAAATGCAAATAAGCACCACAAGCACAGTGCTCTCAGATGTCCTGCATGCAGGGGAACATTTTGATCATTTTCCCAGCCATGTGCTGCCACATGGTACAGATAGATGAGTCTGATTTGTTTTCTCTGATAAGTGTACTGTTACACAAAGAGAATACCTATCAATCTTAAATGTATTCATGGCATGAGAGAGCTGTTCAGATAGCTCACTACTACTGGGTGAGGAGAGAGGAAAGGCTAGGGAAGAGAGGGAACAAAGGATGCTTTTAAACCTGAGTATTACCCCTGAACTCTGGCCACTCTCCTCTGACTAGGAGAAAGGCACTTTTTTCAGTATTAGATATTGGCCTTGCCATCTTTTATAATAAAACGGTTAGAGAGAAAGGCTATTGCATTAGGAGAGTGGGAAAAGATGGGGCTCTTATCAGTGTGATGAACAGGAGAAAAATGGGATATTTTCCTTTCAATATTAAAAAAAACAGCTATTGCTGTTTATTGTAACCATAAAGATGTTTTAGGAGCCCTGGATCCTCACATTACAGTAAATGGCAGCAAACATCCATTGTTTGCTGCTGTTCAGCCCTCCCATTGCTATAATAAAACGTGCTAAATTTTAAAGGGGGGAAAACTGCTTTGCATCATCGCCCTGTTTCCTTGAGTGGAAAAGCATGTACAATTTTTGAAGGCACTTAAATGACTTGAAAACCCATGTTGGCATTGGGACTTGGGCATTTTTGTCATATGACAGTAGGGAACCCAGTATCTTTCAATGGAATGCACAGAAAACCAAGGAGCTCTTTTTGTGGGAAACTATAGTTGGGTTTTAAAATCAGCCAGAATTGGGTTGTGCAGCTAAATCCTGAACACCTTTCTTGTGTACATCATCCCACTGAGGTCTTGGAAGATATCTAATGGTACCTTCTGGCCTTAAAATCTATGAAAGCAGGATGGGCCCTGAATGATGCAAAAATATTATGAATGTAGCTGCAATTCACCTGGGTTGGGGGTTTATTACAGATTCCATATTTGAACCAGGCCCAAGGTCATAAACACAGGCTAAACTTTCAGCTAATCTTATTTTTATTATTTACATAGTTGTCAGATGCGTGCTTGGGGCTTTGCAGAACAAATATAAAGGCATGGTCCTTGCCCTGAACGACATATAATCTATTTTAGTTCTGACACAGTAACTGAGAGTAAAAAAACAATAGAATGAATATCAGTTACAGTAGTCAGATCAAGTATTTGCACATGTTGATGGTTCCATTAATTTCTTGTAAAGTCACTTTAATTTACTGCTAGTACACAATGTAAAGAAGATGGTGTTTTGGAATGCATTTGAATGGGAAGATTGTGGCTTGGGGAAATATGGATAGGGAGGTAATCCCATGCACTGTGGGAGCATAGATAAAGGCCCAGAGAGGTGAGTTGAAGAAACAACAAAGGTGCCATCTTTGAAAATAAGGCCCCTTATATAGGGGCCTAATTATTGATTTAAGTGCCTAATTCTAGGCAACCAAATATACAAATGTTGGCCTTAAATGACTGAGCCAAATTCACTGTTAGCACAGGGCTTGATCCTCCAAGACTGAGCTCTGTGGCCCAGATCCAGACAAACACTTAAGCATGTGCTTAACTTTGGAGTCAATGGAACTATGAACGTGCTTACATTTTTTTTCTGTATCAAGGCCACAGTATTCAGCATCTTGCAGGATCAAACCTCTGGATGGGTACAAATCCATTCATGTCAACTGAGTGGTGTCTCTGAGTAGCAGAGATTTCAGCTCCTTGAGTATATTTGCCTCTGCAGTGCAGTTAATATTCCCCTTAAATGTGCCTTTGGCAACCCAGATGCAAAAATTCTATTTGCATTATTTCAGCACAATTTGCAGAGTTCACCAAATTCTACATGAAAAAAAGATTAAAGGATATAAAAGGGGGGGAAATGTGGCCCCCAACGAGAAAGGGTGACATTATAAAGCCTCATCCTAATAATCTTTTGATAGGATGCAAATGCAGCAAGGACCAATCCACATTTGATCACCTGGCGTACGGATCAGAACTATTGCATTCAGCATTCCTTTAAAACCAACCCATTCAGAAGGTATTGCAATACAATTGCCAAGTGGAAAATAGTATTTTAAACCATTATCTTCAGTGCTGCAACAAGAAAAATCTTTAAAATAAAGTGTCTGAAACGTCTCTAATGCATCCATAATTATGACATATATCTTAGATGTCTGGTATATAATTAAGACTCAATTCCTCTGCCAAGTTGACTACTGTCTGTAACAGGAGCCAGTGGAATCACTGGATACTGACCCCTACCCTCTGACAAGGCTAGAAACTTTTGTAACCCCCAAATTGTCAACTCTTGCAATTTTATTACCAATTTCAAGACAGCAGATGCTTTTAAAAACTGTCTCATGACCTCCTCATGTCTTGTTAACTTTTGCCGTTATTCAAAATGGCTCATGCCTCCCATTATTTACAATGGGACTAAAGCCACAGTCTGCCATTAAGGGAGATGGCTGCCCTTTATTCCTGTTTCAGAGTAGCAGCCGTGTTAGTCTGTATCCACAAAAAGAACGGGAGTACTTGTGGCACCTTAGAGACTAACAAATTAATTGATTAATAAATTTGTTAGTCTCTAAGGTGCCACAAGTACTCCTGTTCTTTATTCCTGTGGTTGTCTCAGGCAGAAGATAGTAAGGCAGTGAAGAGGAACATGAGATGAGGAGTGAGAATGTGAGATATAATATTGAGGACAAGCATGTTTAAGAATAATGGACTATGTGAGGAGAATGAAGAGAGAATGTATATGGGGGAGAGATGGAGACCAGGAATGGGCTAAGAGGATGGGGCAAGAGATGGGTTAGTGATGAGAGGGAGTGGAAAGGGATAGAATGGAAAGTGTCTAGCCAAGGGTTAGAAGGAGTTAAGTGGAGTACCGTTCTGATTAGCCAGTGGGGTGGCCTCATTTTTGTGAGTATATGCAAGGTTGAATTTTGAACCTGAAATAATCACACACAAACTGGGGGAAGGTCTGCCTCCTAATGTCTCAAAAGGCAGATGAAAAACAATGTGTTTTTTTTAATCTCAGGAGTTTTAGGACACGGACTCATGATTTTTGAACATTTGGTATTGGCAATACTGTAAGTCAACCCAAGTTTTATGATTGGGGCCAGGAAATAAAAATCAGCCAGTTTCCAGCACTTCTGTGCATCACACGTCTGTTACTCTCTTCTTCATTCTTTGCTTTTGGGCGCTCCTCCTTCCCCACCCTTTTGCTCTTCACACTTCTTGTTTCCCATCCAACCAGAGTTTTCTTCAGACCTCATTACTGAGGGAAGCCTTATTGAGAAAGGCAGGTCTTTCACTGTACTCTGAAAATAGTCTGGTTTAGCTTCACTCTGCTCTTTGGTAATAAGGAGTTGTATAGTCCAAGGCCTCTGCTGAGAACACTGCCCCGTGCTCCCAAGAGTTTCACCCCGAGCTATATTAGGTGCTGTACTTTTGTCAAGCACACCTATCTTGGCTGCAAATGGAGAAGTTGTTTCTTAGACAGTCAGACCCTTTAATGGGCCTGGGATCAGGACCCTGAAGTGTATTACAAATCCAGCAGAATGTGCAGAGTGTGGATGTGATGTACTCTTGATGGTCTTTCTTCCTCAAAAGACATGCTGATGCATGTTATCTAGGTAAGAGTTTCAGCAATGGCTTTCACCTTATACGCAGCTTACTGCACTGTCATGCTGACCTAAATCGGAAGTTACATAAAACTGGATGAATTAACAGGTTTTGTCTCACCAACTATGCTGCTTTCAGTTGCCCTCAAGGACCCATTTGTCTTCACTTCAGTTACCTCAGGTAGCCACTGGCAGTTCAAATTCCAGCATTCCCACATCTAGCAGTTACATTCACATTCATGTAAACTTCACTGAAAACTCTGTTGAGAACAATATAACCTTATTCCCTCAGAAACTCATCAGTCATTCACACTGGTTCATTCTTAGAATGCCTCTATTTTAATTCCATCACTGAAGAAGCTCACTGATCCAGTGTATTTCTGTATTATACAATGAAGATGCTACACCATTATGGTGAATGGGCTTCACTCTTGTCATCTACTCCTTTTTTTAAATCTCAACATAACTAAAGTTCAACAGAGACTAGGCAAAAAACATAAAGCTATACTGTACCTAGAGATTTACATAGAGAATTGGAAGGTATGTTAATACAGTTGTATTTTATGCAAAGATATTAAAAATTCCCTGCATAGTATCATTACAAAACATGAACATGTTATTTACATAGAGTTTTTCATCTCAAAGCTCTTTATAAACATACGTGGGGGGGGGGAGTTGGGAGGGGGAAAACCACTACTACAATGCTGACCTCTCTTGGACGCAAGGCTAGCAGCCTGGCAGATATCTATATCCATTAGCTGCATGTGTTAAGGAAAGGAGAACAGCTGGCTAAAGACATTAGGCAAACTTCTGCTTTTTCAAGAGAGATCTTAGGGTGAGATTTTTGTAGGCACCTAAGGGATTTGGACACTTAATGGGAATTGAATGCCCAAAGCCCTTACGCGGCTTGGAAAATATCAGCCTTAATATTCAGAGTGAGAAGATAGAATCTCAGTTCTTAAGGTCGAAGAACAAAACACAGCAAATTGCACTGAATTCAGTTAATCTCTCTTGGAAAGATGACAGTGAGTCATTTATGAAAAGGGCAACTTGTTAGCCTGGAAGTTAAAATGTAAAATATACTATTCAAATAGACTAAGACTCAACCCAACAAATGTATCCTACACAAGGCATAGGCCCAATCCTGCTATGAAATGACATGTGGTTCTCACTGGAGTAAACAGGGTCTCATGCTTTTATGTAAGGACAGAAGTCTGTCCTATGTTTATATGAAAGTTCACTCAAAAAAGCATAAATAAGGAGGGTCTGAACAAACAAACAAACAAACAAACAAACAAAACTCCAGGAACATAAAAAGCAGGAGGAAACATAATGAAAGCTTTTCATGTAGCCAAACATATTATACGCTGCAAGGTCATCCTCCTAATTCATGGAATTCAGCTAATCCTCTCGATGAATGCAGCATGTGTTGCTCTCCAAATGAAATTGTATAGGCTCCAAATAAGAGGCAGTAGGCTACTTCTATAAATGCAATCAAATGACTGTCAGTCTGAATAATACCATTCGATTTTCCCCTTTCTGTAAACAAGCAAAATAAAGAGAAATGTTTCACCAGAAGTGTTTCTGTATTGTTTGAAAAGCCAAAGGAAACCTTTCCCCACAATTATTTCAACTATAAATCAAACATGAAAAAAACATGTTCAAATCAAAAGTTAATATCCCAAGGTCTTTAATGTATGATTACCACCAGCCTCCTTCCCATTAGCATGATCTGCTCCTTCTTGTCTTTCAAACACTCCCCTGGTCTAGTCTTGCCTTCTGTCTCACTGATTCACATGATTGGAAAGTAGTAACTATTTAGCACTCAATCTTCAGAACACTGCTGTACAGAAAACACGATTTGACGTCTGTTCCAAAGTCGAGAAACCTGATCACTAGTGAGAAGCAACAGCGTCATTTCTTCTCTGAAGAGTTTGTTGGGTTAATTTTTAAAGATCATAGACCTGGTCTCACTTACCAGAGTTACAAAACAAAAGCGCCTTCTCTGATGTCAGTGTAGTTACACCAGTGTAAAACTGATGGGAGCAAGAGGAGACTCAGGTGCTCTGGGCCAGATTCTGATTTTAGCGATAATTATGTTAATCCAAAGTAAATCTGTTGATTTAAATAAAGTGGCTGCAGATTTGTGCCAGTGCACTAGAGAGCAGAACATGACTCTTAATTTCATCTGAACAATTAATCTCAACAACCACTGTGCTGTTTAGCATGAGTCTCTGTATGGATATACTCTAGTGTTTTGGAGTTAATTTCAAAATGTATAAATTATCTAAAAGAGAGTGTCAAAAAATTAACAATTAAAAGCTTATTTTAAAAATTCCACATTTGTTTTGAAGTAACTTTTTTCAAAAAAGCAAAGAAACAACTATTGAACCGGGTGAAGCATCAATCCCTACATCCCATATCCAGAGACTATTGGCCAGTATCTGAGCCAGTTTGAATCCGGCACAATCCCACTGGAGGCATAAAGGGTGCACGTCAACACAGAATTTATTCCTGTATTCTTTCCTTTCAGATGGAAAGGACTCAATGAAATAATACATCTTTTTCATCTCTGACATCTCTGATTTTCATAAACCCTTTAGCTGAACTAAATAGGTCTTGATCATGTTATGTACAGCAGCAGGAATTTTTTCATGATTTTTTGAGGGGTGGGAGGGGAGAAGGGTGGTTGGAGGGGGCAGGTTGCACTAACTCACAAAATGTTGCTCAGACACCGCTAAGGGAGCAATGAAATTTGGGGAGGAGATGGGGGGACAATTAATGAGAATCAGAGTCAAGGTTTTAACTTTGTGTTTAACTCGTCCTAGTGTACCTAAGTCTTGCAGCACAATGTAAAAAAAAAAAAAAAAAATCAACCACTGTTCTTAAACCAATTGATATACCTGGGCTCAGCAGGACAGACTGGCAATGGAGCTTTATGTTATGGCTAAATTCTGCTCTTTTGAAAACACATTTAGCGAGCAGGAGAATTTGTGTCTTCCCCCAGAGGACTGCACCTTACTCCAAATTTGGCTTGTTGGTTTTCACAGGTAGGTATGCGTGCATCTGACTGAAGGGATGGCTTCCATAGAGAAGTTCTGATTAATATCATCAGGGGTTAAATCATGTTTGTGGTCATAGATGGGTCTACGGTATGTGAATCCAGAACACAACTCTTAGTAAGAGTGGTTAGCATTATGGATGAAATCCAGCCAATGTCCTCAGTGGGTTGGAGTCTCCCCCGGCCAAAGAACCTGCACCATTTTGCTGCAGGTGGATGGGTAGGGCTGGTAGGGAATGCACTGTGTAGCTTAAAGCCCTGTTCCATGTGTGGTAGCATAGAGGCAGTAAGAGAGGGAAGAGTGTGGGAAGATCCATCACTGAGAGTCTTACTCCAGTAACATCTTTTTATGGCCGTACCTGGTGACTATGGAAATCCTCACAGGGATTGATAAATGCTGGTGAGAATCATAACACACGACATAACTGCTCATTCTGGTGCTCTCAAGGCAGATTTCTGCTGCTCTAAAAGCCGATGCCTCAATATCTACTAATTAGTCCACTGTACACTTTCAGGAGATGGGTCAAGGGGCACACACTAGATTTTTGCATGTCAGAGACGAGGAAAATCAATTTCAATCCCCCAAAGAGTGAATTACGGGTATAGGTCACTGAACACTATCAGTTGCTTTATGCCAACAGACCCTTAAATGGTAATTTTGCACACACACAAAAAATCTCCGGGAGCAGAACTTCTGCAAATTTCAGTTTCAGTATCTGCTCGTAAGAACAGAGCAGGCAAAGGGATGAAAGCATTGCATGCATGCCCTCATCCAAACACAACTGGCAGGTGACATTTTTGGCCTACTACTTTTTGAAAGCAAGTTCCAACTCATTCATTAATTTGAGCATCTGAGAAATCAATGACCTTTTAATTTTCCTCATAACACTGAGGAACAGTATGCAGATGCTATTTTACCCTGTTCTTGCTCATAGCCCAATAAAAATCAATTTGTTTGGTTAGTAAATATCACAGAAGCACATCAAACCACATACGTTTTCTTAGCGAATTAATATCAATTAACATGTTCCATTTGGCATATGGGAACTAAATTCAGACCCTGTGCAAGTCCATTCAAAAGCAATAGACTTGTACACACTAACATCAGACCTAAATTTGACCTAGAGAGAGTATTTTGTGTCTGATGCATATTGAGGATCCAGGACACAAGTGTAATAAAGTACTAACTGTTCTTGCATTAGTCCATATTGTATGCCCAGCCTATGTGAAGAGTTCCTGTTGGTACCAATAGTATCTACAATCTAGATACAGGGTGACTGCTGTGTTTCTCGCAAGAGCAATGGAAAATATCAACAACAGGGATAAGACTAGTAGATGGAGAGGATAGTCTTCCCTTTGGCTGGCCATTGGCTATGGAACTCCTTCCACAAGGCTTATGAACAATCACAAGCCATTAGCATCTCACCATGCTTGGAACCTGCTAACACCAAAACTGCTGCATGAAACAATTAAGTGAGCTTACTGAGAGAGATAATATCATGACTTGTAGCCTGGAGGAGCATGTGAAGAGATTGAAAGTGGGCTGCATTTACCATCTCACCTCTATTCATGGATAAAACATTGGTCCTTTGAGAGTTCTGAGACACCAATCCTCTTCAAAAAAATGTAAGGAAGCAAATGAAACTTCCCATTCTTAACATTACTGCACTCTTTACAGGAAGAGAGTTTTTATTGAGCACTGTCAAATTATCGTAGATGAAAAATCTCCATCAACTTCAGTGGAAAGAGTTTTAGAAGAGCAGTCTTATGTTGGAGTTGCTAACCAGAGCTTGGAGTTGTATTATAAACAATATAGTTTTAACTGTATTCATCAATTTAAACATGAGGGAGCAAATTCAGACCTGGTGCGAGTCTGCACAGCTCCAATCATGTCAATGGAATTGCATTCACTTGCACCAGGTTCTTAATTACTAACATATCTAAACTTATATTGAAGTCAACAATTTCTGAATTAAGAGCTATGTATGATCTTGATAAAATACACAGAGAAAAACTCAGGCCAAGCTGCTTTAGGACTAGTGGGAAGAGAGATTTCCTTTCTCCCTTCCACTTACTTGAAGTATTTACCTTGAAATTAGGTAGCATAGTCCTATATTTTGCTAACTAAACTTTTGGTGCTCTTAAAATAAAGGGAATAATATGTATGTATGTATGTATAAGGCACACCATACCAGAAGGCATCCAGTTAATCAGGAATAATATAAAGCAAGGACTATACAAATTTTGCTATCTAATTCTGTCAATGCACTTAATTCCTAACCCCCAACTCATGCTATTTCACTTGTGTGCCCTTATTTGAGGAGGATAACATCAAACTGTGAGATGATTTCTGATGGACAAATATCCAGCACAGCAATGAAGCAAAATCACTTTCACTTCTGAGAGTGAGAGTATAGGGGCACTTCCTGCTTTTTGGCTTTTTCCTTTCTCTTGCACGGGTACTCTGGGAATGAACTTTAAGAGTGAATGCTGGGGAGACAGAACAGGAAGAATGCCCTTAAGGAAAGAAGGCCTCCACATTCAGGGTCAGAGAACTGGCATAAACTCCAGGACAGAAGAGTTTTCTATTATTACATTTTTTGATTATTTTAACTCATTTTGATTTCTGGTTATAAAATTAGCCTTTGAAGAAATCCTTTGCTGACTACATTGAGTCTTCTTTCTGCATAGTCAGTCCACTAGTGATCTAACCCAAAATTTGAGTCCATAACTTGGGAGGCAAAGTGCAGTAATCCATTGTGCCATCTAGTTCCATATGAACAGTTCTGTTATATGGTGCAAATTTATAGGGAATGTAACAACCCAGAATGGTAGGAGTAAGGGTAATGAAAATCTAAATGCATGGAAGTTCTACAAATCCCACAGATTTTGAGAGTCTTCAGTTTGGGTATTTCCAATTTATTCTACAAAATGTTTTCATTTAAAAAAAAACAGTCTGAAGATTCATAGTGAGAAGTTTAGCAGAATAACTAGAATAGAATAGAATAGAATAGAATAGAATTTTCTGGTTGTAAAATTAATCCTTCAAATGTAAACCTGTGCAGTGCTATCTTCTTCCGTCTGCATACAGAAAAATGGTAACAATAGCTCTAAGAGACTAATTTGGGCTGCTTCACTTATCTCAGTGGGGTGTTGACTCTGAAAACTAATGATAATATAAAACCCAAAGCTGTTAACTATTTTGATTTAGTTGGGGATTGGTCCTACTTTGAGCAGGGGGTTGGACCAGATGACCTCTCAGGTCCCTTCCAACCCTGATATTCTATGATTCACTATTCTGCATTCAAGCAAACATGTAGCCAACATGCTTTATCCAATGTGGTTGGCTACTCATTTGAAAGAACATTCCACAGAGATAAAATTTTAAAGATGTAAATAACCGAATTGTATATTTTCCATGGATTTCCAGTGTACCCGGATTTGAGTTACCAAATTATTTACTAGTCTCTCACAGGATGACTTAAGGAGTGCCTTTTTTCTACACTTAATTTGTAAACTGTTCACAACATATACATAATTAAAGACATCCAAAAGCATATATGCACTAAGGTCTCTTATGTAATAAACCTGAGACTGAAAATATGAACCAAGTGTATGGAATCTTAAGCTTCTGTCAAAGTATTCAGAATAAATAGTAAGGGGATGGTAGTGCTTAATTGATTCATCTATGGATGAGATTACAGAAAAAAAAATCCTAAGGCCAACGTACAGTAAACAAGAAAGTAATTTATGTCTTGTCTCTAACATAATCCACCTTTCAATGTCAAATTAAAGATGCTTAATCAAAACTGACTCAATGTTCTGTCTCCTGCTGAAATAGAGCAGTTGCAGTGAAATATTAAAATGACCAGGCGATCATGACATCATTTAAAACTTGCCCAGTGAAAATGTGGATTTAAATGTCATCATTCGCAGACATCTAAACTAATAATGCATTTGTGTTAAGCTTGGATCATCACCTGCATCTTTTAAGCAGTAGTGTCATGTTTAAAACTATTATTTGGTATCTTCTACCAAGGAAACACCCAATATTGGAAACCTCCCAGACTTTCCCCAATGATGGCCCAGATTCAGGCCTACAGCCATGGAGCACAGCTCAGTAGAAAGGTACAAAATGACTTTAAACACTGCATGTTTCTGTGTGGCTTTATTCAATGAGCAGTCGACATCCTGACATAAGCAAGCACTTAGAAAAATTTACTATAGGCTGAATACTGATGCTCTTAATTCAGTATTCATTCCCATTTACTTAGTCCTTATTCAGGCCAACTCCCATTCACAGACCAAAGATTTTAGGATTTGGTCCTATATAGATTCTTAATATATCTTCCATAATTTCTGTAACATATGTTCAGAAGCTATTTAGAGGAGAATATGTCCAAAACATATGAACCAAGGTCCTCCAATTAATTTGTTTTTAAGCCACCCAGGGGAATGCTTTTGAATAAAATGATGCTATTTTAGCTGGAGTCTAGCATTCTCTATTTAACTGTTTGTAGCATAACTCATGATGCTTGATGCATACTGACATGCTTTTAAATAACTGAAGTAATTCTCCTGTGAATATTCCAAGTTAAGATCTATTGGCTCTTATTTTAAAACTATTCTCACTGTTTGGATGACTAATCAGCTTTGTGTGAGCAAAGGCTTCTGTATGAGGACAGTTGACTGGAATTATTTTTCTAAAGGAATGATAATGTATTTGTCTGCAGTGTCCTTAAAAAAGAGATCAGAGTGTCCAGATTGTTGTGTTGATCTGAGGGGAAAAAAAATCAGATGACCCCCGTCATTTCACTCTCTCTCTTTATGTTATCTGAGTATATATCTAATACTATAAGTAACTGCCCTTCCAAATAATTAGTAGGAGATAGGGGAGAGAACTACATATCAGGTCACCGGGTGAATATTCTAGTCCTACAATTACATGGTCATGCTAAAGTTTTACCATCAAATCTTTTCCTCTTTAGTAAATAGACTTTAACTGTAATGACCTACTGCACACTGCCGGCTTCTCAGTATTCATTACCAAGGTATCAGGATGTTCCTGCAGTCAGTTTTCCAGATGGGTTGTCATATAATATAAAACTGAAGAACACTCACCCCAAATCCATAAACTCAGTTGGCAAATGCAAGGTGTTTGTGTGAATTTAACGCATTCTCCTTGCCCACAAAAAGCTAGATGTTGCAATTATGAGTTGGGGGGGAGGGGAATTCAATCTTTGTAAAATATTTGAAGTCACTGTAAAATATACTTGAAATGAGTGAAGCAGATATTGTTAATGCAGTCGCTCTTCCCATTTGCTCAGGATTTCAGATTTTCAGATACAGCCTGAACCTCTCTAGTCCGGCACCCTTGGGACCTGACTGGTGCCAGACCAGAGAACTTACTGAACCCCAGGAGGTCAATATTGTAGCAAGCGGGTCTCTTTTTATTTTTATCTCACCGAGGTGAATAAATACACCAACGCTTTCAACACAGCCTAGCCAAAGCTTATTGGCTCTCTTCATAACAAAGTGTTAGTGTTGTTACACAATTTTACTGTATTGGCACAAGGAAATAAGTAGATAAAAGCATAAAAAAATAAAATAAAATCATGCCAGACCATGGATATTGCTGGACCAGAGAGTGCCAGACTAGCGAGGTTCAACCTGTACGACCAAGGCTCATGATTTACTGCTAATAATTCTTCACACATTTTTGACAGCTGTTCACCAAAATGGTTTTCAGAAAAGACAGAGGGAGAATTTCTAAAGCACGTAGCTAATAGTTCCATTGCTAATGCCAAGAGCATCAAAATAGCACAGGCATCCCTTTTCAAAATAATGCATATTTTAATCATGTTATCCCTCAAATCAGAGTTCTTCATAGAATTGGAAATCACCCCACTCAACTGGCTTTCTCGTATTAAAACTTTTTTCTCCCATGTACATGTTTTGAGAAATCTTGCCTAAGTTTTCTTTTTTGTGTTTTATATAGGGGGATTTCAATAAAATCTGGTAAGGTGGTAGCTTACAAGAAATCTCTGCAGCTATCACTCAAGTAGTTCTTCGGGAAGATCTGTACTGGCTCTCATGTATTTTTACAGCTTACATTAAGAGAATTTTTGACTGGTTCCACATGCAGAAGTATATCTCCTGCCTAGAACAATTCAGAGAGAAAATGTCATGCCAGTGAGCCATACTCTTCACTTCCACCCAGTGTCAGACCATTTTCTATATCTTATTCCTAATCTAAAAGACTTCATTTGGTTAGGTCCAGCCTACAACATGGACTACCTGTATTTCAAATACCACCTGAAGACAAAATTCTGCTGTGATGACTACAAGAATCAACCAGTGATGTTTACATTGTGAGATAATTGAGGACAGCTGATTTTATTTCATTTTGATTATTTAATACAAATTGTTTTTAAGAGGTCTGGAGCCATCAAGATGAGTATTTGCCAATCTATGTAACTGCATGATCTTATTTTGTTAACCCATTATCCCCCCTGCCTTTCCTCCTCTAGTTTATTACACTCAGTTGCTGTGTGTCAAATTAGATTGCCTCAAAAAGCTTTCCCTCTGATTTGAAATATGGACCCTATGTACACCTCTGTTTGTACAGTACTCTGTACATGGGGCCTGGACCCTCACTGAGTTCTCTACACTATACTTTAATACAAAATAAATGATAATGTTTGCACACAGCAAGGCCTATTCCTGCAAGGCGTGAGCGCTGTCAGGTTGCACAAATGTCAACAGGAGCTGAAGCTCAGCATGACACAGGATTGGGGTCAATACCTAGATTGTTTTGTTCCAGGGGACGCTATGATTGATGGAGACCATGAGGAAACTTTCAGGTGCTAGAGGAGGTGAATTTTCAGTAAAATGCCTCTAGGTCTAGAACTTTCTCCTGCCATAACTCAGACTAAGACAAGTCTCATCTATTTAGAGTGCAATGTAAGATTAATTTATTTGAACACAACTTACTCTAAAAATCGAAGACTCAGAATGACCAGCATACCCTCCTTCCTCCAAAAGATCCACTGAAATATAACCTACAGGAGGAAAGAAGAACATAGTAATGCCAGCAACTGGCTCCTCAAATCTGCTGTTTTCTATAAGCCGAAAAAGTATCCATTGGACGTGACAGAAGAGAAAGACCTGAGTGTATTGGTCAATCTCAGGATGCAACCACAAAAAAGGGTAATGCACTTCTAGAAAGCATCGGGTGAGGTATTTCCAGCAAAGACAAGGAAGTGTTAGCAACAGGGCTGAAAGTAAGGTGGTACAGGCCGGCACAGCGTACTGGTAAAAGATGGCCACCAGTACTAGCCCGTACCGCTGACTTTAAAGCGCCGCTGCGGCAGCGCTTTAAAGACTCTGCTTAAATTGCTGCTGCGGCAGCGCTTTAACGTCGCTGCCCCTTTACCAGCAGGGCCGCCAGTGAGGGGGCACAAAAGGGGCGGTGACGTTAAAGCCGCTGACGGGGGGATGGGGTGGACAAAAGAAGTAGCTGCACCAGAGCCATGATTTAAAAGGGCCTGGGGCTCAGGCCACCACTGCCGCTACCACAACAGCACCAGCCAGAGTCCCAGGCCCTTTAATCGCCGCTGGAGCCCCGGCCGGTGCAGGCCAGGGTGATCAGATGGACTGGCTGGGGGAGGCTGACCCTCAGCCCCGCCCATTCCCGGGGGCCAGAGCGGCCCCGTACTGGTAAGAGATCCATTTTACTTTCACCCCTGGTTAGTAACATTATACAAGACAAAGTGAGCCCTCATCTGGAATAGCATGTGCGATTCTGGTTTCCCATGTTTCAGAAAGACTAATTCAAACTAGAACAAGTGCAGAGAAAGACTAGATGATCAGAGGAATGGAAAACCTAATTTACAAGAGCAGACTCAAAGAGCTTGGCTTGTTTAGCCTAATCAGACAAAGGCTGAAGGGAGATATGAGTACTCTCTATAAATACATCAGAGAGATAAATACCTGGGAGGAAGAGGAGTTATTAAGTTAATGGCCAATGTTGACACAAGAACAAATGGATATAAACTGGCCATAAACAAGTTTAGGCTTGAAATTAGATGAAGGTTTCTAACCATCAAAGGAGTGAAGTTCTGGAACATTTTCCCAAGGGGAGCAGTGGGGGGAAAAACATAACTGAGCTTGATAAGTTTATGGAGGGGATATGAGATGGGCCACATGCTATTGTAGGCAATCAGCAATTGCTAGTAACAATTATCCAAACAGCTGGAGATGGGGTACTAGATGAGTAGGGCTCTGAGTTACTACAGAGAGTTCTTTCCCTGGTGTCTGGCTGGTGGGTCTGATTGCCTTATCTGGGGTCAGGAAGGACTCTTCCCCCAGGGCAGATTAAGAGAAACCCTGGGAGTTTTTTGCCTTCCTCTGCAGCATGGGGCCTGGGTCACTTTGTGGTTTAAACTGGTGGATTCTCAGTAACTTGAAGTCTTTAACTCACAATTTGAGGCCTTCAGTAACTCACTTTAAGGTTATAGGTCTATTTAAGGAGTGGGTGGGTGAGGTTCTGTGGCCTGCAATGTACAGCAGGTCAGACTAGATGATCTTGATGGTCCCTTCTGACCTTAAAGTCTATACTACCTAGAAATTATGGTGATCAGCACAATAGAGATAAATGCAGTAGTTCATAGATTCCAGGGCCAGAAAGGACCATTGTGATTATCTAGTCTGACCTCCTGCATGACACAGGCCATAGAATTTCCCCCAAATAATTCCTTTTGAATCCAATCCAAGCATCCAACCTTTATTTAAGAACCGCCAGTGATGGAGAATTCACCATACTCTCACCGTTAAAAATTTACATTTTATTGCCTGTCTGAATTTGTCTAGCTTTAACTTCCAGCTGATGAATCTTAACATACCTTTGTCTGCTAGATTGAACAGCCCATTATTAAACATTTGTTCCCCCTGTAGCTACTTATAGACTGTGATCAAGTCACCCCTTAACCTTCTCTTTGTTCAGATAAATAGACTGAGCTTTTTGAGTCTGTCACTATAAGGCACGTTTTCTAATCCTTTAATCATTCTTGTGGCTCTTCTCTCAACCCTCTCCAATTTATCAACATCCTTCTTGAACTGGAGACACCAGAACTGGGCACAGTTCTCCAGCAGTGGTAAAATCACCTCTATTCCTACTCAAGATTCCCCCGTTTATGCATCCAAGGATCCCATTCGCCGTTTTTTTGTTTTGTTTTGTTTTGTTTTTTGGGCAGCTCATGTTCAGCCAATTATCCACTTTGATTCCTAAATCTTTTTTCAGAGTCACTCCTTTCTAGGACAGACTTCCCCATGTTGTAAGTATGGCCTGCATTCTTTGTTTCTAGATGTGTACATCTGCATTTAGCCATATTAAAATGCATATTGTTTGCTTGCACACACCTTACCAAGCAAACCAGATCAATCTATATCTGTGACCTATCCTCTTCATTATTTTCCAGTCCCTGAATCTTTGTATCATCTGCAAACTTCATCAGTGGTCCCTCAAAGTCCCACCTCTACCATAATGCCTACAACTAACTATAAATGACTTGACTTTAGCATGAAATAATATAGTTACAGACGTGTGTCATGTGTGTCACTGAACCTTTGCATTGTCTGAATAGGGTAATTATTAGATGGTTACCATAATTATTTATTGTTCTACCTTTTTACCCTACTCTCCACCCGAGTGCTTTTTTTAAGAATGCAAGATCTTCAGGCCTCGGACTATGCCTTCTTTTATGTCTGGAAAGTGCTTCTTAGCACATTGTGGGCACTGAAAAATACAAGCAAATAAACCACCACCATTTATATTATTAGTTGGTAGAATTTATATTGCACCAGAACATTGCAGCCCTAAACCATCTCCATTGGAATGTTGCATTTCAAGAGTTTATCTTGTTCCCTGTAGCAAGCATGGACTCCTGTGTTAACTACTGCTTATCAATGACATTGAAAAAGGCTCAGTCATTTTGAAAACCCAATTATTGCTTGAAGTTTCCTTTATATTGAAATACCAGATCCATCTTCCCCATAGGGTAGCTTTATAAGTATGCAAGATAAATGTAAAATTGATAACATAGAAGTTGTTGAACTTGTATTTCAAACTATTTCCACCATATGCACTTTGGACTTTTGTAATACTATCAACTTATTAGCCTATTATTATTAATCATTCATAGTATGATAAAGCCTATAAACCTCAACCAGATCAGCCAACATATTGTGCTAGGCACTATACAAACAGATAGTAAGTGACAGTCTCTGCTCCAAAGAGCTTACAAATCTAAAAGACAAGACATGATATAGAAGTGAAATAAACAAATTTAGGGAGACAACAAACAAAGGGCAAAATATCAGCAATGATTTTAGTAAGAATTAACATAAAATAGCTGGGTGCACAATTTGCAGCCTGTCAGCACCAGTAATCTAAGCACTATGATGGAAGAAATTATTAACTGAATTCATTTTGCGTGGTCAAATTCTGCCCTCATCAATTCTTTTTCACATAGTCTTTTATATCACATATCACTGTAGTATCTGAGCACCTTCCAGTCTTGTACATGTTCTACACCTGTGTGCCCCAACATGGAGACAGTGGGGTTGCCAGGTGTAATCTAGGTCAATATCTGAAGACCATGATGGAGACAAGTGGAGAAGAAACTTCTGCAGAACATTTCTTGCTGATGGATGCATGAAACGGAAAGGACACAGCTTGATTCTTAGATCCCAGACTGAATTCTCAGGGCTGGCAGCTTGAACTAATATCTCGATATATGTAAATTGAGCAAATTTCATTTAAAAGTCAATGAGATGAGAAATGTGGAACCACATGAAGCCATGTTACGGTCACTTGTCAGAGTAGTGGTCAGGCCCTTTTGAGTGGTCAAGGAGCATAGTGTTATATAAATAGATTCTAGGTTATCCTGGCCAAGAAATCCCCCTAATTCATAGAGATTAAGGCCAGAAGGGACCACAAGATTACCTAGTCTGACCCCCTCTATCTCACAGGCCATCCACAGCACAGAGCACCCTCACACTAAACTCAACAACTCAGTTTAGACGGAAGTATTACAGCCTAATGTTTCTTTACATAGCACCTATAGATGCTGAGCATTGCCAGTTCCGAAGGCAGTTGTGGGTGCTCAGTACCTCTCTGCATCATTTCCCCAGAGAGCACCAGATGAGACCTCCCCTTGGACCTGCTGCACACACAGCGTGAGCTAATATGGAGGGCGCTAGGACACTGAAGAGTCCAAAGAGTCAGGAACTGTAACCTAGGCAATTAACAACAGGCTGCTTTTCTCTACTTTCTCCCTCTCCCCTCAGACACACACACCAACTGCCAGGCACTGGTGCTTCTTTCCCCCCTCCCACGCGCGCGCACACATACAAACTGCCCGTCTCTACAGCTCCTTCCTCCCACCCACCTCCCCCTCCTTTTGCCCACACTCCCCTATTCTGCCAGCCTCTACAGCTAAACATTAATATGGCCAAAGAGACAAATCAAAATATTAACTTCTTTTCAGTGATTGCTTCGGGAAATGAAGGTACCAGCTCCTAGATCAATGTCTAATGCCACACACAATACAGATTTACAATACACGTCTCCTCTCTCCAGCAGCCAACACAGAACTAGGCTGAAATATACGATTTTCTAAGGGGAAAGCACAGTTTAGGTACAATGTGTTATGGCAGAATCTGAGAAAGAGCAATAAAGTACTAACATATAGATATAGAGAGATATACAGTTAGGTGTTGGCCAGACTGAAAATGCCTGGTTGTGTGGCTGCATTCTTACATGTTGCAGATTTTAAGGTAAAGTCCATGGGTGTGTTTTAATCCCCCACTCAAACAACAAAAGAAAGAAGGAAGGAGATGAGAGAATCGGGGAAACAAGGAAGGGAATAAGGGGCAACACCAGAAAGGGGAGAAACAAAGGGAAGGGAATAAAAACCAGTCTAGAAAGAAACAAAGAAGGTAAGCAAGCATCCTCCTTTCGTGTGATGGAAACCCCAGGCAACACATCCCACTCACTGCTCCAACGCCCCCAAAGCCTGCCTGGGTTCTGGCCATGTAGGTGCTGCTGCTGCTGCTGCATTAAAACCACCATCCACGCACAAGCCGCTGGAGCAAACCCTCAGCATTTCCAAAGTAGACAGTCCCCAACCTACTCCTCTACCCCAGAGCCAAATGCTTGGCCCTCTGCATTAGTGCCTGTCCAGACTCCTCTCTGGAAATTCATCACTTGACCCTCTTAGGACAATATTTCGGGGGGGGGGGGGGTAGGGGGCAGAATTGTTAGACAATAAAAAGAGGAAGACTGTGTGTTGGCGGGGGAAGAGGTATTTCAGCCACCTGGAATTGCATCATTATTTAATATAAGCAGAATTATATCTGGGTACCTTCTATTTTTTAAAAGAACTTTTGAAGCATCTAAGTGATTTAAATATCTATGCACTGGATATTGTAGCCTTACCTGTCAGATGTCATTCTGGGGGGTAGTGAAAATCCTCAGTTTGCTAAATTGCACCACTTGATCAGGTTACTATGGAAATCATCTTGAGGGGGGGGGGGGAAGCCACCCTCATCCTCTCCACCACCAAGGAGGAAACTGATCCAGTGAGCAGATGAGCCCCGAGCAGGAGCTCTATGCCTCTTCCTCTGTGTATGTCTCGCTGTCTCTCCCTTTCTTTCCCTCTTCCCTTCCTCTCTCCCTCCCCCAGAGGACTCAGCAGGGTGATCAGATCTTCGCCTGGCTGCCAGAGCCTGGAAGCAAAAGGACAGTCTCACACCAGCAGCCCCAGCCCGGCGCTTTGCTGCGAGTGGTGCTGTTTCCCAGCCGCACAGCTGGAATTTAAAGCGATAGTGCCTGAGAAAAAAATCTCAGCTTTTCTAAGATCGTTTCCAGCTGATGGGCGGGGGGGAGGTTAACTAGAAGTTTCCTGTAGCGACCTTGCATGTTTCTATGAGAGGCCCTATGCATTATGAATGATTTGTATTCCAGTAGTACCCAATGGCCCCAACAAAGATCAGGGCTCATTTGCACTAAGCACTGGACACACGCGCGGTCCCAGACAGTTGCAATTTAAACACAAAAGATGGACAAAAAGGGAGGGGAAAGGTATGAACGATATTCTAGAAAAAACAGTCCCTGCACCTGCAATTTTGGGGCTAAGAAAAGAAGTACGCCTGAAAGGTAACCAGCGTCTCTGGTTTTAATTACACCTATATCAAAATAACACAAGCAAGGCCAAGCATGAGCAGATGAGCTTTACCTGCAAGACCTACACAGTGGTTTAGAGGATGGAATCCTGGCCCCGATCTGAAGCCAGACAACAAAGCAAACTGTAGCAACAAATGCAACCCGCAGATGCACACAAGGATTGTGGCCAGTGAATAGACATAGTTAGTTAAGCAACTCATTAGGCTACCACCCTCACCCCCTCTGACCTACCAATGTCCTCCACCCCCTTGGACACTGCCACATTGGCCTGTTTCAGACTACCCATGTACGATCCCACTCAAATCAATTTAGCTTCCCCACTTCCCTGGGGCAGCTCCACGGTTGTTCAAGTCTAGCCCATAGGAGGGGCAGCTTTCACCCATAGCAAGTAGTACCATGCAGCCCTTGTAAATATATTGCAGAAGAAAGCCAAATATTGCTGTATTTCATAACACACGAACTAGGGGTCACCAAATGAAATTACTAGGCAGCAGCTTTAAAACAAACAAAAGGAAATATTTTTTCCAAACAACACACAGTCAACCTGTGGAACTCCTTGCCAGAGGATGTTGTGAAGGCCAAAACTATAACAGAGTTCAAAAAAGAACTAGATAAATTAATGGAGGATGGGTCCATCAATGGCTATTAGCCAGGATGGGCAGGGATGGTGTCCCTGGCCTCTGTTTGCCAGAAGCTGGAAATGGCCAACAGGATGGATCACTTGATGATTACCTGTTCTGTTCATTCCCTCTGGGGCACCTGGCATTGGCCACTGTCGGAAGACAGGATACTGGGCTAGGTGGATCTTTGGTCTGATCCAGTATGGCCATTCTTATGCGTGGGGATAGGCTGCTGAATTATTTCAGCTCTTAGGAATGTTTGGCCTCCCTAGTATTCAGATGGCCCAAATCTGTTCTGTTGCTGGTGACAGCATCATACCTGCTCCCATCCTAGTTGGGGAAAGGGTGAGAAGATCCTCAGGTGCCCACTCTCTCCTTCTCCCAGCACTGACAGGGAGACCAACCACAGAGTGGGAGAAAGGAAGCCTGGGTGGACAGGAAGGGGAAAGACAAAAGATTTCCAGGCGGAGAGCCAACCCGTGGGGAGAAAGAGCCACTAAGTCAACATGCCAGGGCTCCCCATTTCCTACACTGGGGGTGTGGTGAAGGTGTGGGTTTATTCTCACCTCCCTCTGCATAAGAGGAGGAAGAGGAGTACTTAGCCAGTGGTGGCATAGGGAGAGATTTTCCACAGGTAAAAAAGGCCCCCAAATCCCATTTGTGTCTTTGAGAAAACTTCCCTCTTAAACATCACCGGCTAGCCAGACCTGGATTTATTACAACTATGAGGGCAAATCAACACTGCTGCTGTCATAATTGTACCCACTAGCGCACTGGGGCGGGGGGGGTGAGAAATTAGCAAAGAGAGTGATACTTAGTAGATTTTGGGGGGTGGGGGCTTAAAACTATCTGTATCGTGAGGTGTTTGCCTCTCCTAAACAATTACAGGCACTTGAACCAACAATTTCCATTTAGGAAAATGGTAAGATATGGGAGAAACAACAGCTAGCAATACTTCAAGACCTTAATGCTAGGGGAAAAAAAAAAGACCATTGGCAAGTATGTAACATAAGGCAGGTGTTGATATTCAGTTTCCCCTGATGCCCAATTATCCAAATCTCACCATATATTGCAATATACTAATTCTGCCATCTAAACAGAATAATATAGATTTTTGCTCGTAGTTTGCAAAGTGCAATAGAAAGTAGAAGGGCACTTATGCCTGCCTCTCTCTAAGGTGCAAGACAGAAGAGAGGCCAACAGTAGTAATATCCTTAATGATAAAGCACGGTACAAAACTTCATGTGATGCATCTCCAAGAAAAGAGGAAAAGATAATTATCATCCAAGCAGCTGGGAAGCTTAGACTCAAGGAGCAGGTCATTTCTTTTTTATAAGCAGCCAGACACAGGATTAGTAAATTATCTTAGGCTACTTTGTTACAATATGTTCCTACAGAGTTTTGTTCTGAACAGGTGGCAACACACACACCACACCAACTCCTTTCTGTCCAGTTCTAGTCTGTTTGTAATGGCCTCTCTCCGCTTCCAAAAAAGTTGTGTGGTTACACTTCTCCCCTGTAAGGCATATCTTCTTATTTCTGACTGTTGCGCCTCACAGGTTATACAGCTGTGGGAGTCTGTCTGTCTCAGACTGCCAGGCAATACAAATAGTAACCACTTGAAGAATAGTGTTTTCATCAATAGTGCACTGGAAAGCAACCCTCCAGGTCAAAGACATGTCTATCAAATGTTTTCTAAGCCAATTTATTTACCAGTGAGGAGCCTCTGCAGTGGTTTTAACTATTTGTTGGAAAGTTGCTTCTAATCTTATTTAGAAGTTATTTCATTACATTAACTCAATATTTTTGCCATTTATTGTAGGTAACCAACATGTTATTACTAACAATACCAGGGAATAATAAAGAGATGCTTAAATCCTAAGGCGAGAGGCACCTTAGCAATAAGAAAGGTGGTCGTAATATCTAACACATTCTGCTTGTCAAGGCTTTTCATCCTTAATAAGGGAAAGTTACCAGACGGAAGAAGAAAAGGAAGGGAAGTTTTTTGCAAGTACTCTTGAGATAGCTGTAACTCAGATTTGCAAAACTGTGCATAGGAAAATATTATATCAAATTACATTGTACTCTCTTCCTGTGGGATATAAATGCATATATTTGATGCAAAGGATGGAGTGCTTTAAATGTAAATTTATTTCAAATATATTTACAATAATTAAGGGCAACACATTAATTTAAAATTGCAGTATCTTGGCTTGTGTATTTAAATGAGATCAATTATCTTAGCTAATGTGCATTCATGTAAGTGGAGTGGCAAAACAAAGAAAAGCATACAATGACAAAATAATAAATCGGTCCCTGTGGACTAGGTACATTCATTTCCTTAGAAATTACATCACCAAAGGACACGTGACCTTGTCCACAACTCCTAGAGGAGTCTCCCACCAGTCATAAAGAATTGCTCAATATCACTTGTCATGTGCATTAGTACCCTATGCGTGGTAATTCCACATCTTGAACAACATTTACTTTTTAAGACTCATGAAATACCTAATGGCAAAAAGTTGTGTTCTGTTTCTGCTTCCAGCCGTATATTGCATATTAAAAACAAACAGCCAGTGTTCATGTAATGTTAAGGTTTTAGAATTTCCTAACTTTTTAAAGTTTCTGCCATAAATGTTAACTTAGCCATGTTGCACATCCTGTGTATTTTATGGTATAGAACTGCACAAACAGGTCGTACTCAACTAGGAAAATGTTGTAACCTCTTATCACTAGTAATCCACATTTGCTAATAAATGTAAATGTCCAAAACAAAAGCTGCACTGTAATCTTGATTAAAGGAAAAGGAGTGTAAGTAAAAATAATTAATTAAGGCTGCAGAGTTCCACATCAGGATATTTTACCTTTAAATACACAAAGCCTTTTGCAAGAATTGAACTCCCCTGGATGGCACATTCACCTGCACATCCATGTGTAACCCTTGCATATCTCCCTTCACTGCACAAACAGGACAGTTTATGTCAACACAGATCTGCTTCCAAGAAAGACTCCAATATGAAAGCAATTGCTGAAGCCCTCTTTTTGGAGCACTGGTTTTAATCCAAATATCACAACAGCTAGCACCCACATCTTCAGAAAATAACCAGTGGGTGTTGGGGAAGGTCGTGAGAAACTCTCTGCATGAATTAAAAGCCAGGGATTTTTCCACAAGGGGAGGAGGATTAAAAAGGCTGAGGAGAGGCAGTTCTGAAATTTGGAAGAGACAAAGGGGGAACTGAGGGGAGAGCCCAAGCTCACATCTTATCCTCTGCAAGCACCAGTCCCTAGCATTGACACAAGGAACCCAAGACTCTGAACAGCCAGTATTGCCAATGTCACAAGATCAAAAGTCATGGGACAGACAAATAAATAAGTAAAAATCAGCAGACGATCTTATAACTCATGAGATTTATACAACACCACAATTCCTGTCTTCATCTTGCCCTGTGTGCAAAGTCAGCCTGACACAGACCCCAAGGGCACACGTAGAAACTGAGGGGGCCTCCTGCGCCTGTCTCTGGAATGATGGAAGACAGAATCCGGGGCCCTCCACTTCACTCACACCTTAAACTCTGGTCAGTGTTCCCCTGCTCCCCTGCCTGTCCTCAGACCCTATTCCCAGAGCTCCATCCTTCTCCAAGTAGGTACTGCCCACCCCAGGCAGGAATCCAGCAGCAGTGGGAAGAAGAGAGCAGCTCAGTGGCAGTGTGCTGGTTTCCTGCAGGGGTCCCGCTAACCCTTCTGCCCCCGCCCTGGCTGGGACCCATCCTCTGACTTTGTTCCCTGCAGTTTGGAGCTGGTGCTCTTGGCTCCTGGTTTGGCCCTGTGGCTACTTCCCTCCTCCCAGCAAGGTGCTGAGGCCCTGGAGGAAGCTGCAAGCCTGGAACAAGCAGTCTCTGTTGGCAGCCACTGGGATCTGTGCTCCAAAGCCATCTGCCCAGGTGACGAACAGCAGCCTCTAGTGGGTGCCAGCCAGAACTATGTCTCCAGCAGCAGCTCCTGAGTGGAGGGCAGCTTCTCGCTGGGCCCTGGGCAAGAGCTTCACAGCACCGCACCACAGGGTGCATGACACTCATGAGAGCTGCCAGCCTGTATATGGCCTGGGCATACTGCAAGGAAAACGCTAGAGCGCAAACCCTTATCCAGGGCAGAGAGGGTGACCTGATGCTGCCCTTCTCTAAAGCACCCACATTCCTGCTGGGTATTTGCAGTAGAGTTGCTTAACCAAGCTGTTTCTTTTAATCTATTTTCTGTTTTCATTTTCTGACTTTGTTAGTTTATATAAAGCCATGGTGGTGGGGGTGCACTGCTCACCTCTAGGTTTTTGAGTCACCCTGTATGAGTTTCATTGGGTCTTTTAGATCAGAAGGCTTTGCTCCCTTTAGTGTCAGTGGGGAGGGAACTCTGGGGTTTGCTGGAAAGCTCTCTGGGAGACTAAAGCCAATACTCTCAGTCTAGTGACGCATTCCCCAGTGGAGAGACAGGGCATTCTTTATCTTTTACTGGACTCATCCTTCCGCAGAATCTCCCCCACAAGGTCCCAGGAGACACGCACTCTCTTCTTGAAGCATGAGAACATCTATCCATAAGATGACAACCTTCACCAGAAGCAAGTATGTGGGTTCTTGATTTACATATAATTACACACACACACACACACAAACCTATGTTAAAAGAACATTATAAAGATTGCGAAGTCAAGCACTGAAAACTTAGGAGGTTTAAGAATTAAGAATTCAGAGCAGGATTTGAATAGTTCACAGTAAAAGAGGCATCGGGCTACACGAGAAGAAAACAAAATATTGAATAACTGCTTGTTAAGGGAGCACCCTTCATCCTGTGCACTGAATGAGGGAGGGCCCTGTGGAAAAACTAGAGTGTGATCGTGTAATTAAAGACTGTATCACAATTCATATGCACAAGGGGGCACAAATAAGGTTGCAAAAGCAATCTTAATTCTGGCCTTTCCTAACTTTTGAGTGCTTGACTTTGCAACCTTAATAATGTTTTTAACACAGCTGTGTGTATGGTTTTTGAAAATGCAAACTGAAAAACCAAATCCATACCGTGACACCATATTAACATCTACATGGTTCATCAGTTGGTGTTGGGGGGACATTTAGATCTGCTTGATCTAATGGAGTAACTGATAGCACGAATATGTTGTCATCTTCCGCATGGGCCAGCATTATAGGGGAATGAGGCACATACTTTACCAATGGGTTTCACAAACATTTGCTGACAGCAGAGAAATGGTGAGATTCTGGAAACTTGGTTTCCATTCTACACCCTGGAGGGGCGTGTTCTGTAGTGGGCATAGACTCTTCTGCCCATTCCTCCTGCCTGTCCCAGTCCTCTCTATGCCCCACCCCTGGCTACTTGTCCCTATCCTATTCTCTTGCCTCCCCACAGTTCTAATCTCCTTGCCCAACCACTTCCAGCCTCCCTGCCCCCAGCTCCCAGGCTCAACCTCTCTGCCTGGCTCCCAGTTCCAGCCTCCTCTTCCAGCCTCAGTGTCTCTCATCCCAATCACAGTTTCACAAAAGACTCCTTGCCCCAAGCTACTCCTTTCTCTTCCCCCAGTCCAGCTTTTGTCCCCACTGTATTTGAATCACAGTTTAGTTCTCCATGCTGCCTGGGTGCCAGTAAGGGGGGGGGGGTCACTGAGGGCACATGAGCAATAGATTCCCTAGAGTCTCACTTCTGGTTACCCAACCCCACGCCCGCAAGGAGCGGTCATTCCAGGGAAACTCCAGTTTTGCCCCTGTAGCCCTGGATTGAGAAAGCATGTTCAGTTACAGCTCCTAGTACTGAGCAGACTGTACAGAGTAAGTGGCTCAAGCTGCTAATAATCAAAGAAATCTCTACTGCGCATGCGCAAACTGTGATTTTTCAAAAGCTTGTAAGTAGGCCAAATTTGGGTGGATTTTCACAGAGACAATAAAAAGACACATTCCTGACACAAAGGCCACCCTGTACCAAATTTCAGGTCCCTGCTCCAATGCACATAGAAGCTGAATCTGTTCAAAGAAAAGGTCACCAAAATTTTTCAACATGGGCAAAACAATGTATTTTCCCTTGCCCAAATGTCTGAAGTTTGGCAAAGTTATAAATGACTGAAACAACAGGGCCTTATAATTGGAAGTGTCAGGGAACCTTAATAATGAGTGTCAGCTGCAGATATAATATTGGTAATGCCAGTCTGACTCTGAGGAAAGGGCCACTCTCAGCTCCCTTAACTCAAATTCACAGCTTTTTACCAGTTTGCTCAGTTCTTTTTATAGCCTTAGTCTTTCTAGGATCTTCCATTTCCCAATTGCTGCAGTTTCTCTCAGTCCCATACCCTGGATGTTCTATATGCTATCTTCAAGTGAAGGGATACCCAGCTGGGGATCCAAATTGGCTGCTGAGGAGTCCTCTTTGATTTTGAGCTGTTACTTTTGTAATCTTTCTGCCAGGTGGTGTAGGCAGCATAAAGGGCCAGGTTCTATATCTAGGGGTTCCTTCTAACTTTACAAACCAGAACCAGCTCTAGCCCCTATCCAAAAATCTAGGGAAACTAAACACTACTTGGCAATACTTCCCCACTCACAAGCACTGTAACAAAAGAAAACTTTTATTAAGAGCAGAAGCAACTCAACATTAATTTGGGAAAACACCACAACAACAATTCAAAAGTATGCAAACCATAAGTAAATATCTACCTCACACTATCTTGAGCAGTAGTTCTTTGCCTCAGTTTCCCACCTTGCAGTGTGAAAGTCTGATGGACAAATGTCCTTTTAACTTACCATTCCCCTTTCCCTCTGCTGCACCCCACTCACAGCTGGTTAGTTGTCCAAGATCAGTGAAGTCCCAGAATTCAGGATTGCATTCCCATGGGTTCACCTGCCACTCCTGAAGGAGAAGAGGACTTTGAGCAACACCCCTGCTGCTGCCTCTGCCCCTTGGTGCTCTAAGGTTCCACCACTTAGGCCAGTTTTTAACAATATAAGTTCTTACTGATTTCACTACGTAGTGGGGAACCTCGTTGCTGCTTTACCCTCTGCATTGTCTTCCACCACACCAGGCCCAAGGTTCAGTCTCCTAAAACTGCCCATCAGTGTTCTCAGCTCTAGTGATCACTGAGTAGAAACAAGAACTCCAACTTGAGCCTTACCAGTTCTGTTATTAAGCACTAGAGAATCAAACAATGCTTAGTAGTAAGTAAATAGAGTCCTCATACTACATATGAATACCTGCCCCTATTATTTCTAGTAGCCACTTGGCAGTGACATCACTACCCATTGCTTGGCAAGTGAGGTTCAGTTTAGGATGACCCTCTGAATTAGGGCATATTAAGTACAGTTCTGCTGGCCTCTAGATACAATAAGAAATAATAATTTCATTACCCTGCATTCAAGACTAAAGTGAATTTTAACCCAGAACACCCAGGGTTGATCACTTGGGCAAAACAGGTCTGTCTGCTGATCACATAGGCAAAGTAGGTGTATCTATGCAAATACAGTCTGCTCCTGAGATATTTTCTCCCAGTTTGTCAATAGATGGCAAGGGAGAGCTCATTCAGACCTGGCTTGCACTTTCAACCTCAGATTCACAGAAAATGCTCTCTAGTTCACTTATGCTTCATTTACAAAAACTTTTAAACAAACAGAGACCTGAGAAGCAAAACCCAAAGTATTTTAGATTAAAATAACCCTATAAACTGTTATAGCACAACTACAATAACCACTGGCCATTATAAAAGTTACATTTTCATTATTACAAAGCAAAAGTACTCTGAAGTGCCATTTGGTGATGCTGGGAGGTTAACATTAGAAACAAGCTTGTACAACACTCTTAGTAACTTTTTTATAGCAGAGTTTTTGTAGCAAAATGGGAAAAAATGCTGATGACTAGGTCTGCTTGGAAGATACAAATAAGCTTCCATGAGATCCACCTGTGACGTTATTGATATAAATGGGGACCATATAGAACATGGGTTGCAACCAAGTCCTGTGTAGTGCACAAAATCTAAAAAAAGGGGGGGTCATATAAGGTGTCTAAGACAGGTTCCGGGTTGCTGGTTATAATTATGCTGTCTGTATGTCTGTATCATTTTTAGTTGAAGTTATGAATGTTGGCTCTATGCTGTCAATATTTCAAGTTTGTGCTGTGCTTCTGGGGGAAGCCTCCCAGACAAGCTGGTGTTAGCTCTGCCTAGCCTATTTGATGGCCCATTAAGGACCATTAAGGACACAATGGACCCATGGAGAGAAGGCAGACACGCCTTGTGACTCAGCAAGCATGCAGGGGGGACTGGTGACTGACTCTCATATTTTTATTTTTAAAATTCAGTGAAGACAACAAAGGATTCTTTACAAAAAAAAAGTATATAAGCCTAATGCCTCATCTCCATCTTGTCTTCAATCCTGCTTCTGACCTCTGGAGGGACTTTGCTACAAACTGAAGCTTTACAGGGGGGGACTGAACGACATCCCAGTGGGGATGTATTCCAGAGACTTAATCTAAACCTGCAGTTTACTCCAGCACTGCTGCAAGCCTGAACTAAGAACTTTGCCATCACTGTATGTAATTGATTGCATTTAACCAATTCTACCTCTCTTCTCTACCTTTTTCCCTTGTAAAAAACTTTTTTTTTTTTTTATTCTAAGGAGTTGGCAACAGATTTGTGGGTAGATAAGATCTGTGTACATTGACCTGGGTCTTTTATTGGGGTGTTGGTTTTCATAACCATTTATCCCCAGGACAGTGTGACTGGTGGTGATACTGGGAGACTGGAGTGTCTAAGGAAATTGCTTGTGTGACTTGTGGTTAGCCAGTGGGGTGAGACCAAAGTCCCTTTTGTCTGGCTGGTTTGGTTTGCCTTAGAGGTGGAAAAACCCCAGCCTAGGGCTGTAACTGCCCTGTTTGAGCAATTGGTCCTGATTTGGCACTCTCAGTTGGGTCCCGCCAGAATCGCTCCGTCACACCACCGAACTCAGAAAGTCTCCTGGAGAGATGCAGTGATAATGGAAGCTGGAGTCTCAGGCATGAATTTAATCTCCTTTAACCAACCCCATCAGCTTTTGCAGGCTAAGATGGCCTGAATTCCTCCTGATCTTTTTTTTTTTAAACTATGCTATTATGGAGTAGAGCTCTGGGCACCTTTTGTCTTGAGGGGCAGATTCTATTACCCCTAGCATTTGGATATGTGAGACTTCCTTCAGCATGGTTTGATTTATGAGGGGATAAAGAAGAAATGTGGAAGATTCTGGAACTCCAGAGACAGTCAGTGCTGTCCATGTCCACTCCCATAACCCACCTGTTCAAAGTTGACTGGAGCCATGAGCTTAAAAAGTGGAATATTCTGTCCCAAAGACACAAATGGTGGAGGCAGGCCAAGTTGCAGTCATGCTGATGATTTGGGCATAGAGGAGGAATTGGCCCCAGTTAAAAAGGAACAGCTAGTCAAAATCAAGCCAACAGAACTTCTTTCTCCCACAATGAGGAATAATATGTGAAAGAATGGAAGTGAAAATTGGAAAGCAGAAGAGAGGGAAGGAGAAGAGGCTGGAGAGGGGAAAAAAAGCGAATACTTCCTCCACTATAGGAGATAACAGGTTGATTAAGGTTACCCCACATTTCAGAACCAGAATAATGTCAGTCTTGTGGGAAACAAAACAAATATTAAGATTTCCAGCCTGAACTGCTGGTCAAATAAGCTGCTTGTGCTCAGATACAATACCTGAATATTAGTGGTCCAAAGAGCACCAGACAAAAGTAGTGCAGTAAGCATGTAATTGAAATAGGTATGGATTTGCTTTGTGTACTTGTCACAACACTTGAATTTTGTGCCACTCTGACTTTGCACTGCAATTATTGTCATAAGAATGAAGCATCAGAATTTTAGTACCTCATATATTCTGTGCAATACAGCATACTATAATATCTTGACCTTTTCAGTGTTCTGTAAATTGATTGTCTGGCCATTGCTATTCTCGCTTGTTTACAGCCATGGTAACCTCAGAAGAAAAGGTGACATGGGCAGCTGTGAGTCATATCTTCTATGTTTATCAGCACTCTCTGAATCACTCTGCTTGTCTCTTGAAAGCCTGATGGAAGATACATAACACGTGCCTGAGGTGCAGTAGCACATAAAGCATGCCAGAAATGCTGGAGTAAGAGCTACAGGCGGTTTCATCAGGTCCACCACAGGTGGTCCTTGTGGGTCACATCAGTTGACCAGCGTTGTCAGCAAACTGTGATCTCTTTGATGAATTATTATGACAGCATGATAAACCTCCAGCTAAATGGATAATACACACAACCTTCAGCAAACCAAACCTGTCTGGGTAATTAATGTGCTTTTCTAAACATAAAAAAAAGGCTTTTGATCTTTTAAGAACCAGCAAACAGAGTAGAAAATGTAGCGGCAGATCAAAATGGGAGAGAGGAGTCCTCACATAACTGAGGACACTGTGGTAACACAAAGCTGGAAAACGGTCATTTATTCCCTGCTTGAAGGACCACAAACTGCAAATGAAGCCATCCAAAAAAATGCCCCAGCACCAATCCAAGACAAAAAATGAGCTGGCAAAGCAATTGCCACCCCGTTGCAGCTTCTGCCAATAAGGAATCTTATTGACAATAAGGAAATGTCTGAATTTCAAGTAAATCTATCACAGTACAGGGGGTCTGGAATTACAGTAGTGTCGGACTAGAATTGTAAACCCAATGCTGCTTTGCAGGAAGATTTCAGAATCTGTAAAATGTGTCAGATGTAACAACCTGATGGTGGAAACATGTGCAGTGAGTTGCCAGTTCAGATGACTGGTATGGGAACTCTGTGCTAATGTTTGGGGGCAAGTGGGGTCCTTTTTACAGTCTTTTCAAATTAAATTAGTTCCTGTGAAATGTGTTGGATTTGTGACATTGTTTTATAGTCAGTCATTCGCAAAACAAACACATCACAGGTCATGCCCGCTAACACTTCTCAAAAGTCAGTATTGAGGCTCCCCAGTCAAGAGCATGTTATTGAGACAACACTTGTTCTCCTGCTGTCCATATACAAGGGAAAGACACTCATGCTGTCTGTAGCATTTGATACCACTGATCACTAAATATTCCCATCCAGTCTCCAAGAGCTGTAGAACAGTGGTACCCAGATTGTGGGGTGCACCCCTATGGGGGTGCAGTGGAATGTTCAGGCGGGCATGTGGTGGGGCCAGGGTGGGTGGGAAGGAAGCACCATCCAGCCCTATTTTGCCTCCACACCAGCTCCAACCCCAGCTGTAGCTCCTCTCCGCCCTCTGCCCCGCCCTCAGTCCAGCTCTGCCCTCATTCCCTCTCAGACCCCCAGGCCAGCTCTAGCCCCAGCCCCTCCCTCCCCCCCTTCCCCCAGTGCCCAGCTCACACACCTTTTCTTTCTGCTCTGCTGAAGAAGCCTTGGCTGTGCAGTAATGGGGGTGGGGGTGGGGGTGGACAGATTCCATTACTGGTAAGAGAGGGGCATGACTGGAAAAGTTTGGGCCCCACTACTGTAGAGATTAACAGAAATGCCCTGAGATGGTTCGGGTTCTTCCTCTTAGACCAAATCCAGAAAGTTATTAAGGGGAACTGTTCCTCCACCACCAGAGCCCTCAGCTGTAGAGGTATCACAAGGCTCAATCCTCTTCCCTACATTATACCATGTCTATATGCAGGGCCGGGTTAACCCATAGGCTAATAAGGCCTTTTGGAAGTGGTATGCTGAGTCTTAATTTATTCACTCTAATTTAAGGTTTCGCGTGCCAGTAATACATTTTAACGTTTTTAGAAGGTCTCTTTCTACAAATCTATAATATATATGTATGTAAAGTAAATACGGTTTTTAAAATGTTTTAAAAATGATTGGGAATGTTGCAGTGTTCATCTTCATACAGATGAGCACTGCACTACCTAGGAGGAAGGAGGCCTAAGAGAAGGACAGCGTAGCATCCCTCTTGCTACCTCTTACTCAGAAGTATCTGGTTGAGGAATTGAGTGTAGTGAGAGTAGAATAAACTTGTTAATTTTACATAAATAAATAATATGTAAATATGTATGTAGATAAATGTTTGATGACTTCATAATTTTTTTGCGATATGTAATTCATACTTATGCCCTTCCCTCCCATTAGCCTGAGGCCCCTCAGAACCTTAATCTGGGCCTGTCAATATGGAGATATTAGGAGAGCTAGTGAGACCCAGGTGACAGTGCCAGCAGTACATGGGCAACACCCAGCTATATCTTTACAGCATACAGAAAAAGTACTGTTTCCCAACTCTGTTAATGCCTATCCAAAACCATTACCAGCATGAAGAGTAACTGGCTAAAGCTGAACCCAGGCAAAACTGCAGTGTTGCTTCTTAGAAAACCAAAAGCACTTCTAAGAACTTTCCTTTTCTATCAAAGGTGCCACGTGCCTTCAGCTTGTTAAAAAGACGTTCAGCATTAGGCTCCTCAGTGGTTTAGGATGCCCAAATAGCAATAGCAGGAAAACCCACATGTCTTTCTCCGCAATTGGCCAGGAGATTATGATGCAAATTATCCAACCCAGACCTAGCCATTGTGATCCATGCATTCATGGCCTCCAGGCTTGATTATTGAAACTCCTGTATAGGAATGAAACCATACCGTCTCAGAAAGCTCCAGCTGGTGCAAAATACAGCAGCCTGGCTGTTCAGCAACACAGGTCACTGTTAGCCTGTCACACCAGTGCTCTGCATGCTGTACTGCCTCTCTAAGAAGCTAATTCAAGGTCTCTCCTGATAAAGTCCAATATCATAAAGGGCTTTGACTGTTACCCAAGAAATTACCTCTCCCTCCATAGATGTGATGACCCACAACAGCTATATTCCACCAGAACCATGAAACCATCGACTGAAATAGAGGAGACTTGTGACCATGGACTCAGAGCTTCCACAGGAACTGGACCCATACCATGGAACTAATTACCCAAAGAGATCAAAATGACCGTCGGCATCACTGTATTTAGAACAAAATGCAAGACCCATTTCTTTCACTTGACTTTCCTCAAAAAGCTCTTCACTCATACAATTAAAACAATGTATAAGCTACTTCTCGTACAGGATGAGAAGAAAGAAGGCGAAAGAGCAATTTTGCAAGATTTTGGAGGTGTTTAGATGTTATTTATGCTTCTCATCACTATATCTGGAGGCACAGGTGCCGACTCTCTGGGTGCTCTGGGGCTGGAGCACCCACAAGAAAAAAATAGTGGGTGCTCAGCACCGCTGGCAGCCCTACTGATCAGCTCCTCCCCTCCCTCCCAGCGCCTTCTGCCCACCATGGATCAGCTGTTCAGCGATGTGCAGGAGGTGCTGGTAGGAGGAGGCTGAACAAAGGCAGGGTGTGCTCAGGGGAGGGGTGGAACGGGATGGGAAGAAGCAGGGTGGGGATGGAGCAGAGTGGGAAGAGGCAGGTGGGGCCTGAGGCAGAGCAGGAGGGGTCAAGCACCCCTGGGAAAATTAGAAAGTCAGCACCTATGTCTGGAGGGATTAGTATGGCAAGCTTCCCCATCTATACATTGGCACTGTGAGCTGTGGAGACCGGCACATGTCACTCTACAGAACCTGAGACCAAGTGTCAATCAGAAAGAATCACTTGAGAGTGAGTTGCTCTCTCTCCTTCATAGGCTGAGCCCTCTGCTTCTGCTCTGTGGTCATCCCCTACTGACCTCAGGGCAAAGTATCCCAAACTCAAAGCCAATAGTGGGTGATCATACAGCCCCTAGGATGTTTTGCAAAGTTACCCAGGCACAGCCAAGGAACTGGGGATGGAATTTCTGCTGAAATCAGCATATGCTGCCTTTGTGGTTTGACTGTCTGATTTATACAATAATTAACAATTCTGGTCACAGCAAATTGTAAGGGAAAGCAAGAAGAAAAACAAATATGATCATGTTGAGGTGAATGTGTGGTTACTAGGGAAAGGGAAACTGCAATTGGGTTAAATAAGGGCACTTTAGAAAAGTAAACAGAGAAGCCTGTTTCCAAAACCAGCAGTTTCTTGTTTTAGTTGTTGCACAAACCCTAAAGATGTCATATAATATAAAGATGTCATTGTAATATAATTTCTGCAATGTTAGAAAATAAATAAATAATACAACTAATATTTTGAGAGACAAGGTGGGTGAGGTAATATCTTTAATTGGACCAACTTCTAATTATTACTATTCTAAATATTACCTCACCCAGAAGATGGTGCAATAAAAGATATTACCTCACTCATCTTCTCTCTCTAATATCCTGGGACCGACACATCTGCAGAAACACTGCACATGGTAATATTATAGACATATGTACTGTACGCTTATCAAAGGATCCTTAAGCATTTTACAGACCATAGTGGATTAAGCCTCAGAGTAAAGAGGTAAGGAAGTATTATAATCTTATTTTACAAAAAGGAAAAAATGAGGCACATAGTAGGGATGTAACATGGCCGACATTACTCAGGAAGTGTATAGTAGAATGAGGCTGTGATCATGAAGAAGATATTTTTTGGGGGGGAGGGTTAAAATCCACTCAGCTGAATATTCCATGGTAGGAATGAAAAGACGGAAACAGTGGACAATATTTTATGGACATGTCCCAGAATTAATATTTTTACCACATTAGTGAAAAGAATAAAAGAACCATGCCCACAAACTAAGCTACAATATAACTTGGAATATACATAAAGAGTGAAATACCACTTAAGTTGAAGCTTATATAATAGGTAAATTATTATTTGTATTACGGTAGCAGCTAGAGACTACAGCTGATATTGGGGCTACCAAACAGATGATGACACTCCCTGCCTCAGAAATCTTGCAATATAAATAGAAAAGACAAACACAAATGAACAGAGGCACTAAGAAGTGAAGTGGTCTCAGAGCAGATCAGTGCCAGAGCCAGGAATGAACCCAGGTCTCCTGAGTCTTGGTCCTAACCATAAATCCATACAATTTGTAACTTGAAATTGGCAGGCAGACTATATGTTGTATGGTTCTTGAGATTGGATATAATGATCTATGCTGCTTATTATGATGAAGATACCACACTCTAACACACAAAAGACAATATCGTTCATTTTCAGAAAAAAGCCTGGAATGTTTAAAGAATTGCTCAGAGGTCATTTCATGAATGGAAAAATGTATTCATTATTATTTTAAGGTCTGAGCCATTTCAATTGATCTAACTAAACCAATCCTGAGTTACACAAAATATGGACATCCATTTTAAGTGGGTAAGTCTAGGTAAGGAAGCTAAGCCAAAAGGAAGCAGAGTGCAAAAGACTAGAACATTTTTCTTCTTTGGGACCTAGTTAGAAGATTATCATCTCTCAGGCTTTCGCACTGAGTTCTAAGAGAGATTCTGGCTGAAAATAATCGGAGTGGACTGTGTCTAGATATTGATGCATATTTTATTGCACCAAATACATGCTAGTCCATGATATGTTCAAAGATCTTTGAAATACTCTATGCAGAATACACAGAAAGATTATGTTTATAAAACATGGTTAGAAGAGAGCATACAGTTATTTTTGAGAAAACTAAAAATGAGTCATCTAATACGTTTATTTGATTTCCAGGACCAAGCATTTGCAGTCTAGACTTACAGCTGTCATTTTTTAAAATACTTAATCAGTCTGTCTATAGACTGTTATATTCTTATATTGGGGGATGTTTCCAACTTTGGATCACAAGAAGATGAAAAATAGAGCAGGAGATATCAATATTTCAGAGATTTTCTTTTAGGGGAAGAGATGCAATGTGTCTACAAGGCAAAGATGGGCTGCACCAATCCCCATTCTTTGGCTCTGTCACAGGAGGGTGAAATGAAGAGTTGATATTCCCTCATTCCTTCATGCAAAGTGAAGGAGGCACCTTCTCCCTCCAGAAAAGAGCAAGTTGTAACAAGTAACACATGAAGCTGCAGCTTCTCAGAGCCAGGCTGGGGCCTCTTTCCACACAGGATTTGTAAAGCTTGTTTCCACACAACCAAGCAATGAGCATATGCATGCTGTTAAAATCAATGGTGAAGTGCTTCTTGGATTGAGGGACATGGGTGCTAAGATTTCTGTGGTCAGGATGGACCTGATCCAGGAGAAGGATTTGTTGCCAGGTAAAATGGCAGAATTAAAGCTGGTAGAGGGTTACAAAGTCTTTGAACCTTTAGCTAAAGTACACAAGCAAACTAAGGATTTGCAGGCTGAACTGACTGTTGCAACGGTGGCACACAATTTTGCACCATTTCTACTGGGGAATGATTTCTTTAATGTGGCAGAATTTGTCCCAGGGCTAGTTAGCAGTGAGAAGAAATCTTGTGCTAAAAGCCCCGGAGGGGGCGTGAAGTCACATGGACTGCTGGGGGAATAGGAGAGTGTCTCTTAGATTCCTCTGCAACAGTAAAGAATGCAGCTTTGGGAGCAGGGATGGTTGTAGCCAGTTCCTGTAGCCCTGGGGCTCAAGGGACGTTCCAGAGGGAGGAGCTGGACGAAGCCAGCTCCTGTCCCGTAATCATTTCCCCGGGGGATGTACCATCTTGTAACAGGGAGGCCACCCTGGCTGCTGACTGCCAGGAAGTTGCAGGTCAGCAGGGGGCAGGGCCTGCCCTGGGGTGCACAGAGGGGTGTGTCCCAAAGGTAGAAGTTGGGGTCCTGGGGACCGCTGCAGTTGAAACAGACCCCAAGATCTCTGTAGCTGGAAGCAAACCCAACCTGAGTGAAAAGGGGGGAATTTTGCTGGCCAGTGGAGTCTGCCATAGCTGGTAGCTGTGAGCCCACAGCTGGACCAGGGTCACCTTCCCTTTCGGGGGACAGAGGAGTGTCTGACCCAGAGGGGAGCCCAGAGAGGGAAGCCCATATGGAAGGTGAGGGGAGGGCAGAGAGTCCGCTAACCTTTTATAGGAAGGGACTTTCCCAGGAGGAGGGTGAAAAGTCTGCATTTAAAATGCCAGCCCCCCTCTCCTGTGGATCAGGTTTTAAGGGAAACTTGAGGGTCAGGTCTCCTGGAGGCAGGGGTCCATCCAGCTGACCTGTTGGGAACAGAAAGTGGGGTGCCCAAAGGGGTCCAGAGCACCCCATTGAAAGATGTTGTTCTTGCTACACTTGTAAGAGATAAAACTCTCTCTCCAAGACAGGAGGGGAAAAAATCTCTGCATGGGTGGAGCTTCACAAGGGAGTGGGGTCCAGCACAGAGAAATTCCAGAGGGAGGGGCCAAGGGGTGGCATGGTTGTAGTATACACTTTCCTGGCCAAAGACCCAAACACATGCCTGAATTAGAAGCCTTCCCCAAAGAGGCAGAAGAATCTGCATCAGAGTGTCTACCAGAGGGCACAGAGAACTGAGAAAATGCAATAGACGCTAAACAAGTCAAACTGAGTGAACAAAGCCTGTCCACCATAGATTTGCTGTTAACCTTGTGTCTTTTGCTAATTCATCTATGGGATAAAACAAAGGAATCCATAGTACTGGTAAACCCTTTAAAGATGTGGGACATACCTGCTTTGTGGAAGAAACTGTTGTGTATGCTAGGAATGGTGACAGGACAGCCCCACAAGCATGTCACTTTTCAGCCTGCACCTGTAAACAGACTGGAAGCTTGGCACAGCACCAGGAGCATAACAGGCCCATGCTGCTGTGTGGAAGAGGAAACTGAGGCACATCACCTCATGGCATTGGTGGCTAAATCACCTCCACTTTAACAGATATTGCTGTCTGCATTTTGTTAGCAATACTACACCCCAACCTGTTTTCAGGCATCCGGGAACCAGGAACCCCAAAACTGGCTAGGACCCTTAGGAATGACATCATATGGTTTAAAGGTACTGAAAAGGAGTGTGACCAAAGAAACAGGGATTTTACATGTATTGCCTCCGCCATGGACAGTGTCCAAGTCTCTGGCAGTAAGCTCAGGGGGAGGGTGTGACGGTACCTCCCTTAAGGCTTTATGGAAATATGCTTAGAATGTGTTTTATGCTACATATGCCATTTAACATATCTCAAAGGTTATGATCTACTGAATGTATTACTCCTATTTGTATGCATGTATCATTTTTGTATTCGAAGTTATGAATGTTCGCTGTGTACTGGCTTGATTTCTAAACAACCTTAGTAGAGCATTTGCTCAGTTCTTGGAGAAAGGAATGTTGAAATTAAGTACCTAATCAAGAAACACGTAAAGGACAATGGATCTTAGAATGCTCCAATCCACATAAGAAGTCTACTTGAGGATGTTCAAGGTAACATGTAAAAAATGGATGCTACCTGTAAAAACTGTGAGTCATGCATGGACATGCGACTCCTAAACTCCATGTTGGAGCTGGACTTTGCATAGGAGTGAGGAGGGGGTCTTGGAGACTCCTCCATTTTGGTCTTCAGCTGGCTAAAGAGAGAGCCTCTCCACCCCGCAGGATACTTGAAAGAAACTGGAACAAAAGACAGTAACTACAGGGGGTGTGAGTGATTGCTGGACCCAGGCTAAAAGGAGATTAGTCTGTAAAAGGGAGCATTCTGGAACTGGTGAGGATCTTATCTGTATTCTGTCTGATTAGACATAGATTTGCGCATTTTATTTTATTTTGCTTGGTGACTTACTTTGTTCTGTCTTTTACTACTTGGAACCACTTAAATCCTACTTTCTGTATTTAATAAAATCACTTTTTATTTATTAATTAACTCAGAGTATGTATTAATATCCAGAGGAGCAAACAACTGTGCATCTCTCTATCTGTGTTATAGAGGGAGAACAATTTATGGGTTTACCCTGCGTAAGCTTTATACTGGGCAAAACAGATTTATTTCAGTTTAGACCCCATTAGGAGTTGGCCATCTGAGTTTTAAAGACAGGAACACTTCTGTTAGCTGCTTTCAGGTAAACCTGCAGATTTGGGACAAATAATTCAGACCCTGGGTCTGTTTTGGAGCAGATCGGAGTGTCTGGCTCAGCAAGACAGGGCGCTGGAGTCTTGAGCTGGCAGGGAAGGCAGGGGCAGAAGTAGTCTTGGCACATCAGGTGGCAGCTCCCAAGGGGGTTTCTGTGATCCTACCCATCACATTGGATCCTGACAGATATAGTAATTAAAAGAGGAAATGCTTTTTCAAACATTTTGGTTCTTTGTAAAACTACCCAACTGTTCTGTTAATGATTTGAGATGTTAAACAGTAGGGATGGTAAAAGTTGCATAACACTGGAGATTCTCTACTTCTCAAGACAAACATGGTCTTGATAATATGAGTAAAGTAGCAGGTGCCTCCTAGAAAGCCATCTGCTTTCCATCCATGTTCTCACAGTGACCCCTAATGCAGCTAGCCACAGGAGCAGCTCACATATATAGGGCTGCAGATTCAGGCAGTTGCTCACATGCCCAAGCTTCTCTCCTTTGTGCCCATAACACTCAACTAAGCTGTAAGACTCAGAGCATATATGGCTGGAGTCACCAGGTGATGACTCTACTCCAAACAACATGTAGCCTTCTTCTGAGTGAGGAACAGAGAGGGGACCAAAAAAAAGGGTGGAGTAGAATAATGGAGGTAGAAAAAGAGAGGAGCAAAAATGTATGGAAAGAAAGATGGTGACTGTGCCAGGGTGTGAAGGGACATAAGAGTAGTGCCCCCATCTTTCAGTCCACTAGAACAAGGGCTCCTTAAGGAATAGTTGCAAACAACTAAACTATGGAGTCATGACCATGATACATTATCTTTTCCCAGTAGTGAATAGGAGAACTTGACCCATCTTTACTTTCGTCCTTGCTTCTCGCATGATCTTGTCTATTTCAGTTTCTGACTGAGGCATGATTAACACCTAATGACTATCCAAAACAACAACAACAAAACATGGGTAACTAGTGAAAAGGGCACATTTCGTCTGCTGTTAACTGGCTTTAGCATCATAGTGTTGAGTCTTAATGCAGCAGTATGCACTACATAGGAATTTATTTCTAGAAATGATGCAATGTTTGAGCATCAGTATGGGTTGTCAATTATTCCTTGGTATTCCAGAAAACAAGGTCAGAAGATATCCATTTAGTCTTCTGAGTTACCCTTGGTATGAGGTTCCTGATTGCTCTATCTTTTTAGACATTCAAGATTTACCATGGCAGAACCAGAGTGGCATTTTTGAAAGCCTAGAAGTACCTACTGCTGTCTGTGTACGGAATAGAAGTAGTACTTTCTCTCTGTCAGGCACATAGGAATTGCTATGAGTACATGGAAGGGTCATATGGCGAATCAGTAGTGAAGAGTGTGATTTATAGGTATGCCGTGCAGATTAAAATACACAAAAATAGTAAGGAAATTTACAATTTCAAAGCAATTTGGGATTTAAGCCAATTTGTCTATGGTCGTACTTGTCAATATTTACATAATCCACCATTTCTTTAGCAATCTTCCCTGTATAATAAATTCTGGAGCATGGAAGTTTATTTCTGCTTTTAATGTTATCGTGCTCACTGCAGCAAAGATGGAGAATGATACCAGAGTAAGGAAAAAGATTTTCTAGACTATCCAGCTATTTTTTCCTGATACTTTTTAGTGGATTTTATGGCCAGCCAATTTTCAGTTTAGTGTCCTCAAAGCCCCTTTACTAATTGTTGGCAAATGAGGTGCCCATGTTAGGAAGCACCTGTAGGTGTTCATGACTTGGCAAAGTGGCAGATCTGCAAGGCCTTGTTTAACTAAGTCATTACCCTCTCTTAATGATTTCTTAGAGCATCTTAACAAAAAAATGGTCCTGACGTAAAAGTGAATTGAGATAAACATTTCTATCCTCTTTTTAAAAAAAAGGCTCATCTGTGATGGCACAACTCACTGAAACCAATTTGCTGGTAGATTTGCTGGCATTTCCACCATGAATCCTGTCTTTCCAGAGTTTAGAGAGTAAAAATTCCCTTTGGTTTGTAACTTGGCTATAATGTTGAGGTATAAGCACTTGCAAAAAATCAGTTTGATCTTTAAGTAATCTGAGTCATAACTATTCTGTGGCCTCATAAAATTCACAGTGATCAGTTATTACACTCACTATACTTATTATAACTATATACATTTCACAGCCATCAACAGTAGAAATTAGGATCAAAATCACAGACTACTACTACTTGTGCTAAAGAAAAATCTCACTAGTTGTAGTATTTAGGCATATGTCTTTTGTGGGCTCATCACTGCTGGTCACAAACATAGAACTGGTCAGAAAAATGGGAGAAAATTCTGCAAACTCTCTGGACAGATTACTTCTCCCATGAAGCACCATGGTCTCTCCTCTTGGAGATGGGTGCCTGGGCCACATAGGAGAATGGAGACATGACACAATTGAACTACAGCTCTCATGCAGCACCACAGCAGCATTCCCAAATGGAAATATTTTGGTTTGGGGACATTCATTTTTTCAATGAAAAAAAATCAAAATTTTCCACAGAAAGCAGACTTTTTCATGATTAAATTATATTTTGTCAAAACCCAATTTTTGGTCAAAAAACAGTTTAGATGGAAATTTTTCAACCAGCACTACAAATATTTGAGCAAATCTAGTGAGGCAATTACAAAATGACAAAAGAAATATCATGGGATACCTGGCTTCGATTCCCTGTCCTGGTCTCACAGTTTCTGGTCTGGTCATTGTGCAGGAGGTGACCCAGCCTTTGGAGGGAAGCCCCCTCTTCAGCTGATTAACACTAGTGTTGGCAGGAACTAAAGAAAGCCCTATTCTGCCTCTCTCAGGAAGGAAGGTGGCTGCAACGTGATCATAGAGAGTGGGTGTATATTGAAAGCATGGACTATGGAACTGCTCTCCAAGGAAGGTGGAGAATTCCTGGAGGAAAAACAGGAGTTTACTAGGTTAAGATGCTTTCTGTTCTCACATAACTGAAGTTGCTTTGATCTGAATTTGACAAGTGATGTGTGTATTATACAACTGCAAGCACTTTGGTTTCTTACTTAAAAAAAAAAAAAAACCAAGTAGCCCAAGGCCCAAAATCTGCTCTCCGGTATGTGCACGAAACTCCCACTGTCTTCAAATTATTAACTATGAAAGATGGGAATGGACCATGAACATAAATTACCTGCATTTTCAGGATTTTAAGAGAGTCTATGTGGTTCAGACAGTAGGACTTTCCTATCTGGGCCAGGAGATTCTGGGTTCACATTCCACACCGGGGTTTTGGTTCATACCCAGTGCAGTGTTAGAGGTGTTGATGTTTGAATGAGCTTTTAAACTAAGGCGCATCCTTACACGGGGTCCAGTGAAGTCAATGAATTTTTTCTGTTGATTTCAGTGGAGTCAGGAATTTATCCCAGCTCCCAAAATTAGTCTTAGCTACATAACTGGTATTCTACCTAACAGCCACTTTCTCAGTGAAACTGATTGTAACATCAAATGCTCCAAATGACTTATCAATGAAATGGCTGCTACATTACCTATACAATCACTGTACTACTGGACTTTGTCTTGTAAATGAAAAATACTGTGTACTGTAAAACCAAATTATATCCTCTGTGCATAACATTATCCTCTCTAAATATTGTCTAAACAAATACTTACAGTACTTACATTACAAACATAGTAATTGTAGCTCCAACAATCACATTGTAAAGTACTTAAATACATATTTACATGATCCATGTATCAGATGCCATAATAGTCCTTGGTAGTGTTGGCTCTCAGGGCAGGTCTACACTAAGGGCGGGGGTCGAACTAGGGTACGCAAGTTCAGCTACGTGAATAGCGTAGCTGAACTCGAAGTACCCTAGTTCGAACTACTTACCCATCCAGACGCCACGGGATCGAAGTCCACGGCTCCAAGGTCGACTCCACCACTGCCGTTTGCAGTGGTGGAGTACCGGAGTCGACCGGAGCGCGTGGGGAGTTCGAACTATCGCGTCTAGATAGTTCGAACTCCGAGAAGTCGAACTCACCGCGTCGACCCGGCAGGTAAGTGTAGACTAGCCCTCAGACTTCTGTAAGGAATGGTATTATTTATAAACATTGCTAAAACTTCCATATATCTTGTTGCTTTGATGAATTGACTTGCACCTTGATGACCATTTTAAATTTAGGATCTTGATTTTTGGCTGAAATCTAAGCTGAAAATGTAACGTTAGTCCAAAAATATTACATTTAACATATCAATTTATTAAATCTCTTTTCAGGGATATCTTTCATCAATTGTAAAAGTCCTTCCAGTACATACAAAATCAAGCCCTAATCCCATAGGAAGCCCCATTCAAGTCAATGGAGACCTACCGGTGTAGATCAGTTTGCAGCATCAGGGTCCAAAACATTTAGTGCTTGTAATCTGTTTGGTATATGCTAGAAATATAACAGTTCAAATTACTTATTAGAAACTTAACTGTAGTTTTCCTTTACTTGTGCATCTGACATGTAATTAGTATGAATGAGTTTCAGAACACTGCTAGGCACACCTGAGTCTTTTGGTTATCTAGTAGTACCCACCCTATGGGGTGTACTGTATAAGATTTCACAGTCTTTTCAACTTGCATATAATTGGCTCTGGTACATGAGAGCAGATGCAGGGCTACTGTCACAGCTTTTCATTTATATGTTTAGGGTGAAATACAGAACAGAGGGCCAAGAAAACCTACTATAAGCCCTAGGTGAATTTCTCACCACAACATTAAGCTCTCCTTTCTGCCCTGGTGATGTTAAACCTGTTCACAAAAAATAGTTCATCAAAAAAAAAGGAAAGCTGGTTTTATCTCATTTTTACCCAGACAATGTATGCAAGACCCAAGATTCCATGTGCCACCTCCTTCATCTCACCTGCTACAAACTCCTATACTCTGCCAGCTGTGGGGGATTCAACCACACAGAGGTGAGTATAGAAAATATATTCAGAACTGTTGCCTGTGTTTGTAGAAGTCCAAAAAGTAGTAGGCGGAAGTTCTCTGTCATACTGAAGGAGGGGAAAACCTGAAATATGTCTCAACCAGGGGCCGTGATAAAAGGGACATATGCCAATTCCCTGGTGGCTCCAATTCTTAACATAGAGCTCTGTCATGATAAAGCCAGCCCCTACACAACAACGGTAGTGAAGCAATACATGTTAGATTAGCATTTTAACCTGTCCCTAGTTTTAGACCCACCTCCATGCACAAACCAGGGAGCCATGCAAATGGTGGGTTTGGCAGCATTGTCTGAGCTGGTCCTCATTCCCCCACCATAATGATTTACACCACTGCGGTCAGGGCAATAGCAATGATTGACTACTATTCTTCCACTAAGACAATAAGAGATGGTTACCATTAATAACAAGTAGACTCCTATCCTGTACTTCCTATTTCTGTAAGGCAGTCTCCGCCCTGCAACATATTAAAAAAAAACCCTCTTAGCTCTGCTCTTGTTGGGTGGAAGAAGAGGAAAAGTTGCTGCATTATCAGTAGAAAAAATCATGCGTGTTTGCTGTTTTTATTCTCGTGCAATAGGACAGGGATGAAAAATCTGTATTTTGTTTAACATTTAAGGAAATAATGGATAAAACGTACTTTGTTTAGGGCAGGAGACACTCTAGCACAGATTCACATTCAGGAAAGTGTTTATTAAGCCTAGTGTACATGCATTTTCGTACTGATAGAACTATTTCAGGTAGGTTTGTGATTTTTTAACCAAAATAATTATACTAGCACAACCCCTTGTGTAGATGCAGTTATACTGGTATAACTGTTACTTTGTCTTCTAAATATGTATAGATTTGTTATAACAAAGAAATCCTAGAAATGAATCAGAGAAATTAGAGATGATTTAGGTCATCTAGTCCATTCCTCTGCCAGCACAAGATTATTTCTTACATTATAAGAACATAAGAATGGCCATACTGGGTCAGACCAATGGTCCATCTAGCCCATTACCCCATCTTCTGACAGTGACTAATGCCAGATGCTTCAGAGAGTAGGAACAGAACAGGGACATTAAGAATGATCCATCCCATGTTGCCCAGTCCCAACTTCTGGCAGTTGGACATTTAGGGACAGCTGAGCATGGGGTTGCATCCTTGATGGACCTCTCCTCCATGAACATATCTAATTCTTTTTTTAACCCAGTTATACTTTTGGCCTTCACAACATACCATGACAATGAGCTCCATAGGATGACTGTATGCTGTGTGAAGAAGTACTTCCTTACATTTGTTTTAAACCTGCTGTTACCCAGGGTTTTTAGAACCCAAAGCAGTGGTAACTTTACTGTCTTTCTCCAGGCAGTGTCAGGAATAAATCAATGGGGACACAGTTCTTCTGTCTGATACATGATTGATACAAAACAGAGTGCCTTTACCTAAAACTACTTTTTTATTAGATCTTAAACACACACACATATGCTGTTGCTGTAGGTTTCAGAGCATCTTAAACCTTTATATTTATCAAAGTTAAGATGGTTTCAAGGGATCAACAATTGACCTTCCGGCAGCCCTTCCTTCCATCCAACTGATGGGGAATTTTAGGTGTCAGGTCCTCACCGAAAGAAAATTTCCTCTGACTGCTCCAAAGCACAGTTTCTAATTAAACTTTTTATAAATTTTCTCTAAACAAAATGCATAACTCATAAAAGCCCCTAATAGGCTAACAATTTGCCTAGCAACAGCCAATAACAATTCTTATTCTCCTTAGCAGCAAAGCATTTCTAATCATAACAACAATAAACTGTACATGTCAGGGGTGCCTAAAACCAAGGTCAGCTGTCCAAACATTCCTTCTATTTTCATTGATCCTTAACTCCCTGTCCAACCTCCCATTCTGATTAGTAGAGCTGCAAACATGCAGTTGCACGGCCTTGCCTCTCGGGGCCTAAGATTATCCTTAGCTATGTGATATTTGTGTTTCGGCTGGCACTGGTTGAACATACAGAATGGCTGACTGCAGTACTGTCAAATTCAGGGGCTACCCTACTGCCTATTAATTTCATTGGGTGACCCCTGGTTCTTGTGTTATGTGAAGGAGTAAATAATACTTCCATATTCACTTTCTCCACACTATTCTTGATTTTATAGACCTCTATTATATCCCCCCGCATCACCTTTTTTCAAAACAGAACAGTCATTGTCTGTTTAATCTCTACCACTAATCATTCTTGCCCTTCTCTGTACCTTTTCCAATTCTAATATATCTTTTTTGAGATGGGACAACCAGAACTGCATGCAGTATTCAAGGTGTAGGCATACCATGGAGTTATATAGTGGCATTATGATATTTTCTGATTTATTATCTCTCTCTTTCCTAATAGTTCCTAATATACTGTGAGCTTTTTTGACTCCCTCTGCACATTGAGAGGATGTTTTCAGAGCACTATCCACAATGACTCCAAGATCTCTTTCTTGAGTGGTAACAGCTAGTTTAGATGCCATCATTTTAAATATGTAGTTGGGATTGTGTTTTCCAATGTGCATTACTTTGCACTTTTAACATTGAATTTCATCTGCCATTTTGTTGCCCAGGCTCCCAATGTAGTGAGCTCCCTTTGTAATCTTCACAGTGAGCTTTGAACTTAACTATCTAGAGTAATTTTGTACTGGTTGCAAATTTTACAACCTCACTGTTCATCCCATTTATCCAGATCATATATGAATATATTGAACTGCACAGGTCCCACTACAGATCTTTAGGGGACCCCACTATTTACAATTCTCCTTTGTGAAAACTGACCATTTATTCCTACTCTTTGCTTCCTCTCTTTTAACCAGTTATTGATCCATGAGAGGACCTTCCCTCTTCGCCCATGACTGTTTGCTTTGCTTAAGAGCCTTCAACGAGGTCCTTCACCAAAGGCTTTCTGAAAGTCCAAGTACACTATATGGAATCACCCTTGTCCACATGTTGGTTGACATCCTCAGAGAATTCTGATAGATTGGTGAGGTGTGATTTTCCTTTACAAAAGCCATGTTGACTCTTCCCCAACATTCCATGTTTATCTATGTGCCTGATAGTTCTATTCTTGCTATAATGTCAACCAATTTGCCTGGTACTGAAATTAGGCTTACCAGCCTGTAATTGCCAGTATCGCCCTTGGAAACTTTTTTTAAAAATTGGCATTACATTAGTCACCCTTCAGTCATGTGGTACAGAGGCTAATTTAAGCAATAGGTACACACCACAGTTAGTAGTGCTGCAATTTCATATTTGAATTCCTTCAGAACTCTTGGATGAATACCACCTGGTCCTGGTGACTTATTACTGTTTAATTTCTCAATTTGTTCCAAAACCTCCTCTACTGACATCTTAACCTGGGACAGTTTCTCAGATTTGTCACCTAAAAAGAATGGCTCAGATATGGGGATCTCCTCCACATTCTCTGAAGACTGCAAAGAAATCATTTAGCTTCTCTGTAATGGCCTTGTCCTCCTGGAGTGCTCCTTTAGCAACTCAGTCATCCAGTGGCCCCACTGACTGTTTGGCAGGCTTCCTGCTTCTGATGTATTTTAAAAATGTTTATTGTTAGTCTTTTTTGTGTCTTTAGTTAGTTATCCTTCAAGTTCTTTCTTGGCCCTACCTTATTATTCTTTGACACTTGACTTACCAGAGTCTATGTTCCTTTATATTTTCCTCACTAGAATGTTTAAAGGATGCCTTTTTGCCTCTAACCGCCTCTTTTGCTCAGCTGGGTTTGTATGTGTGTGTATTTGTTTGTTTTATTTGGGGCATACCTGGAGTATGAGCCTCTATTATGGTGTTTTTACATAGTCTCCATGCAGTTTGCTTGTGACGGTTCCTCTTAATTTCCATTTAACTAGTTTCCTCATTTTTGTGTAGTTCTCCTTTTTAAAGTTAAATGTGGTAGGATTCTTTTGCATTTTCCCCCCTACAAGGATGTTAAAGTTAATTACATTATGGTCATCATTACCAAACAGTTCAGTTATATTCACCTCTTGGACCAGATCCTGTGGTCCACTTAGGACTAAATCAAAAATTGCCTCTACCCCCCTGGGCTGTAGGACTAGCTGCTTCAAAAAGCAGTCATTTATGGTTTCTAGACATTTTATCTCTCCATCCCTTCCTGAGGTGACATATCAGTCTGCAGATAGTTGAAATCCCCCCTGCTCCCCAGTCAGGAGGTCAGTAGTATATTCTTACTGCTATTCTCTTATTGTTCAAACATGGAATTTCTATCCATAAAGATTCTACAGTACGATTTGATTCATTTAAGATTTTTACCTTGACTCTATGCTTTCTTTCACATATTGTACTACTCTGTCATTCCTATATATTTTATACTGTGTCCCATTGATTATCCTCTTTCTACCAAGTTTCTGCAATGCTTATTATATCAATATCCTCATTTAATGCCAGGCACTCTAGTTCACCCAACTTAGAATTTAGACTTCTAGCATTTGTATATAAGCACTTGTATATTTTGTCAATACTAAGGTGCTTGCCTTCATGTATTATATTTACATGGGACTCTACATTTCAGTGTTCCTCACTAGCTAATACCTGTATTTTACTAGCTTTTTTCCTATCATCTTTACTAGGATGTAGACTTTTCCCTTTTGTAATCAGGAAGGCCAAAGCACAATTGGAGTTGCAGCTAGCAAGGGATGAAAAGGGTAACAAGAAGGGTTTCTACAGGTATGTTAGCCGCAAGAAGGAGGTCAGGGATGTGGAAAGCTGAAGTACTCAATGATTTTTTTGCCTCGATCTTCACAGACAAGGTGTGCTCCCAGACTGCTGCCCTGGGCAGCACAGTATGGGGAGGCAGTGAAAAGCCCTCAGTGGTGAAAGAACAGGTTAAGGACTATTTAGAAAAGCTGGGCATGCACAAGTCTATGAGGCCAGATACAATGCATCTGAGGGTGCTGAGGGAGTTTGTTGATGTGATTGCAGAGCCATTGGCCATTATCTCTGAAAATTTGTGGCAATCGGTGGAGGTCCCAGACGATTGGAAAAAGGCAAATATAGTGCCCATCTTTAAAAAAGGGAAGAAGGAGAATCCAGGGAACTACAGACTAGTCAGTCTCACCTCAGTCCCTGGAAAAATCATGGAGCAGGTCCTCAAGGAATCTATTTTGAAGCACTTGGAGGAGAAGAAGGTGATCAGGAACAGTCAGCATGGATTCACCAAGGGCAAGTCATGCCTAACCAACCTGATTGCTTTCTATGATACCTACCTATTGCTATCTATGATAACTGGATCTGTGGATATGGGGAAAGCAGTGGATGTGATATACCTTGACTTTAGCAAAGCTTTTGATATGGTCTTCCACAGTATTCTTGCCAGCAAGTTAAAGATGTATGGATTGGATGAATGGACTATAAGGTAGATAAAAAGCTGGCTAGATCATTGGGCTCAGTGAGTAGTGATCAACAGCCTGATCTCTAGTTGGCAGCCGGTATCAAGCAGAGTGCCCCAGGGGTCGGTCCTGGGGCCGGTTTTGTTCAACATCTTCATTAATGATCTGGATGATGGGATGGATTGCATCTTCAGCAAGTTTGCAGATGACACTAAGCTAGGAGGGGAGGTAAATACGCTGGAGGGTAGGGATGGGGTCCAGAGTGACCTAGACAAATTGGAGGATTGGGCCAAAAGAAACCTGATGAGGTTCAACAAGGACAAGTGCAGAGTCCTGCACTTAAGACGGAGGAATCACATGCACTGCTACAGGCTGGGGACCCACTGGCTAAGCAGCAGTTCTTCAGAAAAGGACCTTGGGATTACAGTGGATGAGAAGCTGGATATAAGTCAACAGTGTGCCCTTGTTGCCAAGACGGCTAATGGCATACTGGGATACATTAGTAGGAGCGTTGCCAGCAGATTGAGAAGTGATTATTCCCCTCTATTCGGCATGGGTGAGGTCACATCTGGAGTATTGTGTCCAATTTTGGGTCCCCCACTACAGAAAGGATGTGGACAAATTGAAGAGGGTCCAGTGGTGGGCAATGAAAATGATATGGGGACTGAGGTACATAACTTGTAAGGAGAGGCTGAGGGAACTGGGATTGTTTAGTCTGCAGAAGAGAAGAGTGAGGGGGGATTTGATAGCAGAGTTCAACTACCTGAAAGGGGATTCCAAAGAGGATGGAGGTAGGCTGTTCTCAGTGGTGGCAGATGACAGAACAAGGAGCAATGGTCTCAAGTTGCAGTGGGAGATGTCTAGGTTGGATATTAGGAAAAACTATTTCACTAGGAGGGGGGTGAAGCACTGGAATGGGTTACCTAGGGAGGTGGTGGAATCTCCATCCTTAGAGATTTTTAAGGCCTGGCTTGACAAAGCCCTGGCTGGGATCATTTAGTTGTGGTTGGTCCTGCTTTGAGCAGAGGGTTGGACTAGATGACCTCCTGAGGTCTCCTCTAACCCTAATCTTCTATGATTCTATAATTCTATGGTCCCTAAGGAATGTCTCCACCCAAACTGTGTGCTCCACCACACCCGTCAGCTTTCCCCCAGCCCTCAGTCTAAGAAATCCTTTTTAATTGTACATGCCATTAGTCTGGTTCTGTTTTTGTGTACGTGGAGCCCATCCTTCCTGTATAGACTCCTCCTTTCCCAAAAGATTATCAAGTTCCTAATAAACCTAAAACTCTCCTCTTGACACCATGGTTTCATCCACACTTTGACCTTGCAGTTCTGTTTTTCTGGCCCTGTGTGTAGAATTGGAAAAATTTTAAAGAATGCTATCATGGACATTTTGGACTTTAATCTCTTACTTTGCAGCCTAATTTTGGCCTCCTTGACCTCTACTTTTCCCTATGTTGCTTGTATCTACATGTGCCACAACCACTGGCTTCTCCCCAGCACTGCATATAAATCTGTCTAGATGTCTCGTGAGATCTGCACCCTTCACATCTGGCAGGCAATTCACCATGTGGTTCTTCTGGTCACCACAAACACAACTATCTATGTTTCTAATGATTGAATCCCCGGTTATATTCACTAGAGCTTTGACTACATGATGAGCAAAACTGAAAATTATTTTTGCGGTTTGGGAAAGAGTACAGAAGTAATAAATAGAATTAGGGAGAGCATTGGATGGAACGTTTTCCCTTATGGTGTGGAATTATATATTACCATTTATCCTCTTTAAATAAGCAATAAATAAATTAAAAACTGTTTATCTGTATTATCAAGTTCTCATTCAGGGTGACAACACTGTTTCCTAGCCTGTCAACATGGCAGCCAGAAGTACCACTGAGGGTGAAATTCAGCCCTGTGCAGAGGGCCAGACCAAAGAAGTACTATTTTGAGTGCTTAAGTGGGAATTAAGTGGGAACATAGCTCTTGGATGGAATTCCACCTCTTAGGTGTATGTGGACATATTATCCAGACAGAGCTTTGGAAGAAGTTCTTTTTCAGTGAGTAAAGGGAAAAAATTAATCAGAAGATATAATGTAGGTAAAAATAAAGGCAGGCAGATGCATCTACATCACTGCTCTGCTCTTACATTCTGAAAAATCAGGAGACTTCCCAGGTTTGAGGCAAATGTTCATTGGCAGCTTTGGGAAAGTTCCTTTCATTACAAACACTAATTCTTTCTCCCCATATTTTCATGAATTATTACACAGTTGTCATGACAGTGCTCTAGAAAGAGAAAAATGGGTAAATATAAAATAGTTTAGGGAATTAAAAGGCCTCCCAAAAGTGATCTGGAATCACGGTCGGATTACGGTTATGAGGGGCCTAAGGTTAATGAGAGGGAAGGACCTAAGTATGCAAAAAAAAATTATGAAAGTCATCAAACATTTATCTGCATACATATTTACATATTATTTATTTATGTAAAATTTACCAGTTTATTCTACTCTCACTACACTCAATTCCTCAACCAGATACTTCTGAGTAAGAGGTAGCACGAGAGATGCTACGCTGTCCTTCTCTTAGGCCTCCTTCCTCCTAGGTAGTGCAGTGCTCATCTGTATGAGGATGATCACAGCAACATTCCCCATCCTGCTCACCTCTTTCAACCTTGTGCTTCTACCCTCAGCTCTCCACAGGGCACAGTACAAAGCAAAGCACTGCAGGTGTTTCCCCCAAGCTATGGATTCTATACCACATACCCTGTCTCACTCTGGCTGCAGTCTAGGAGGCAGACAGCTTTTATTATGTACAAGAAAACCACTCAGGTGTAAAATCCACTGGAGTAGAGGAAGCAATAGTGGGAAAATTACATTGGATGGCATTTTATTTTAGGCTGTCTTGCTCTGAAAGCTGCCTCCCAGTGTTGCACTGGCTGTGGACAATGAATTACTGTTTTCACACAGAACCCAATATTATTTGTGGGATGATACCCAGTTTGTGTAATTCATTCACCACATCAGGCCATTCTGTCACCAAGCTCTTCCACAGTTAGAATCATAGAATAGAATCATAGGACTGGAAGGGACCTCGAGAGGTCATCTAGTCCGGTCCCCTGCACTCATGGCAGGACTAAGCATTATCTATTCTAGAATGTGTGATCAGCAGCTCAGACATGAGGTTTTTTAAACCTGAGTTCTGTGTGCACCAGCCCCCTATGGTTTGCATTTGTTTGTTTTAAACTCTCTGTAAGAAAAAGGTAAGAGCTAGAAGGGACACAGATCTTTAGATGGTTGCCCAGTCATAATATTTAGCACTTCTGTACTATGTTAGCTCCTCAAAAATCACTGTACAAACATTAAACAAACTTAATCTAAAGTCTTTCAGCTTTTGAATGACAAGGAGTTGCCGAAACAGAACTATTCCCTGTTGTGTTCTCTGCCCCCTGAACAAAAAGACTTCACTGAAAATCTTAAAAGAACCATTAAAGATCTTTCAAAAGAACAATCCAGCCAAGGCTGCCGAAGTGACACCGTTGTTACATCAGGTCTGGTGTTTGTTTAAGACTGGTGTAGGAGGAAGGGAGAGCTTCCTGTTTCGTTTGCATGTGTAAATTAAGCAGACCTTGCTTATTTTTTTCCCTTAAAGTTCTCAGAGTTTAGGAGAGGAAAGTGAATGAGATTCTGCTTATACCAGGTGTGAAAAAGCAGACGGGACTAAAATCTATTCTTGTGCCAAAATCTGTTCTCCCTGAGGTCAATAAGGCTACACAGGTGTAACTGTCAGCAGGAACTGGCCTGTGTTCTCATTCCCTTCTCGAATCACATTCCAGGCTTACTCAACATTTTCATCTTGGGAAAGAAATTAGTTTGAGTTGGGGCAGAAAAATGAGAACTAACTTCAGGTTTATTTTGCTTTAAGTTTAATCAAATATGAGGTACTTTTATGATGGATTGAACTGCTAGAGAGCCAGCAAAGGGACAGAACCCGCCTTTAGCCTATTCAGCCAGTCTTTCTATCATAGCCTGCTAAGAAGTGGATTTAAAATCCTTGAGGGAGAGGGGAGGGAGAAACTTACAACATTAAAAGCAACAAAGAATCCTGTGGCACCTTATAGACTAACAGACGTTTTGCAGCATGAGCTTTCGTGGGTGAATACCCACTTCTTCTTGCATCCTAAGAAGTGGGTATTCACCCACGAAAGCTCATGCTGCAAAACGTCTGTTAGTCTATAAGGTGCCACAGGATTCTTTGTTGCTTTTACAGATCCAGACTAACACGGCTACCCCTCTGATACTTACAACATTGTGTGTTGAACTTCCTTCAGTGCTTTTGCAACCCCTTAAAAGTACAAAGATGTGCTGGCCTATTGAACTAGGCTGAGCATAAGGAAAGAACTTGGTTGCCTGTGCATCCCAGTACAGAAAAATACATCAAAGAAAATAATTGGATTTCTTTGACTTTTTAGTAGAGTTCAATACAGCATTGAACACAGTGCATCATAACTCTGAACCCCCTCGATGGAAGGTACTGTAAAAATTAAAGTACTGGTATCCAGAATGGGATGTTTTGTTTTGTTTTTCCTACAAATGTGTGGGAATTCATTCCTTATACATGGGAGAGGCAATAGTTCTGGCTGGAGCTGGATAGAATGTGTGCAGGTTCTGTGCAAGCTTCCCACCCTACCACTCTGGTACTGTACCCTCCACCCCCCAGGCACTCAACAGTTGTCCAGAAATGGGACCCAGCACACATAGAAGATGACAGTGACAGGCACTAGGACCCAGGAGGCAGCATCATGGAGCTGCCTGCCAGCCTCAGCCAAGGAGAGGGACAGAGGGAGCCTCTTCCCTCCCTGACAGCTAAGCAGAGCTTGGAGAAATTGGGGATGGGGGGCATAGTGTTTCCTGGGACAATGTCTGCTTAAACTACACCCATGGCTGTCATGGGTTCTGGTGGTAACTGGATTTTTAGTGTCTGATCACCAGTGTTAACCCGATACATGGCAGTGTGTTCCTGCAGCACAGGGAGATGCAGCAGGTTCCCAGCTGAGCTGGGCTCCTTCCAAGCCACAGGGCACTGCTTTGCCTTTCCTGCTGGCAGGAGCACTCCAGCAGGGCTACGTGAGCAAGCTTGCTTCCCCCCGCCTACACACACACACTCGGCCCTGGCCACATCTCCTCCTGACCAGTAGGGTCTAAAAATAGGAGGGCCTAGGCTATAGCCGTATTAGCCTAATGGTTAATCCAGCCCTGCCCGGAATGCATATAAAACAGCATTTTAAAAACAAACACTTTGGCTTCTTGGGGACAGAGGCAGCCCTCAGAACTCCAGACACTGATTCTGAATTTCAGACTTTCCTTTTGGTCCTTAGTCAGTCTTGTGTGCACATGTATGCAGTACTCCATGCAGTGGCCACCTGCTACATCAGATTGGAGTACTGAACAACAGGCCCCAAGTCCTTGGTGTGATGGTGGTGATTCAGGAGGCGAGGGGGGGCGTTATTATTTAATAACAAATGTAATAATTCCTTCATTCCCCATGTTTGTTTTCAATCCGGGTTGGAGGGAAATCAGTGGTGCAGTAGCTGAAGAGGACCTTAAAGACAATCTCTTCTCCAGTGGGGATTGGGTGAGCAGGAACCGCTGTGAGGGAGGTTGTGATCAGCAGATTGGGAGCCACAGCTATGGAGTGAAGTGAGAGTGTCAGGCAGGACTGGAAAAGCCGGCGGGGTGGTGAGTGGAGGAACAGCAAGCAGAGGATCTTGGCAACCAGGACCCTGAGCAGCAACTGGCCAGCCTGCACAAGTTTAGCAGCTACGTCCGCATCTAGAAGAGGAATAACAGCCAGCTTGCCATGGGGAGGTGAGTGCAGGAGCAAGCCTGCGAAGGCAGAAAGGAGCTTCTGAGCTGAAGAGCCAGTTCTCTTAAAAAAATATTGGTGAGATACACACAGCCTCTTGACAGCTAAACTGTTCCCAAGGCACCACTTTAGTGACATAGCAGGACTAGAGGGTTAAAAATGTAGGAAAGTTGCACACAATGGTAGTGGCTATGTGCACTCATTGGGTGGTTCCAGCCTTATTCACTCGGATCTGTTCATTTCCAGATTCTTGTCGAAGAGTCCCTTGCACTCCAAACCATCGTCCTTCCTTCTCCTTCAAACAGCACGGCCGGGGAATTACAGAGAAACCTTGGCTTGTTTTCACTCAGCAACAGCAAGCCGATCTCAGTATTGCAATCTATGGGCTTCATCTTCTGAGCTTATTCAACTCCTGTTACCATTAATGAGGGTTTCAAGCCTCCCTGAGCATCAGTGAAAAACACTACCCCTGTGTGTCTAAGAGGCAGACAGTATGTGGCCCAATTCATTGTTTAATCTTTTCTCCATGGCACACAGATAAATATGGTTTAATATATGGATGTAGATCCTCCAGCATATTAGACAGTTCATGCTATCTTTACACTATTTTAATGTAATCTCCAGCATCAGTCCATTGGGTACACAGCATTACACTATTCAAAGTGTTTTCTTAAACTCCAGATGAATAATAAAAAGAATTTAAGAGGTACTTCCACCAATAACCTTGAGCCCCAATGGCTGGTAAGAGATATCTTTTTGTAGGGCTAGGTCTATACTATGTTTAAATGATTTCCAGAAAATGGCCATTCACTACTCTGAGAGACAGCGATAGCTAGGGAAAGAAACTGCCTTGACAGGCTTTGTCCTTATGTGTATGTCTTGTCCTGCCTGTGTCTTGTCTATTGTTCTGCTTTAGTTTTATTCAGCCCAACTTTATGCCAGTGTAAACTCTGGAATAGAGCCCCATTTGAACAAAGTCTTTCAGGGAAGAAGGTTGGGCTGGCAAATAGTAGCCACAGCCTCCCTTAAGATAATGGTTCCCAAAAGGGTAAGGTTACTTACAAAGTGGGCAGTGTTGGACGAGAAGTGGTCATGGCCAAGATGGCAGGAGGGTGCAATGATTCCTCACTTTCCCTCAGCAGCTTCCACCCATACAGGCCCATCATAAACTATAAACATTTGCCCAACAAAATCCCTGCACAAAGGTGGGAAGGTATTCATGGTTTGTGGATGACATCATAAGTGTTTACCGGATTTCAGGCCAACAATGTTTCTTTTCCTTCAGACCACATTCCCTGTTGTCAGAGTGTGCTGTCAGTATACTTCTCTTTAGTGCCCTACCGCTTTCTTGCTGATTTTGCCTCCTCACCGTGTGTTCCTAGCTCTGCCACTGACCCGCTGTGTGACTTTGGGCAAGTCACTTAACCTCTGTTTGCCCTACTGCCTTTTATCTGATTTGTCCATTTAGACTATAAACGCTTTGATACAGGGACTATCTCTGTGTAGCTGTAGCACAATAGAGCCCCAATCACAGGTGGAGGTGATACATGGCATCTAGGCACTCCTTTAATTCAAGTACAACAAATTTTAATGAAGGAATTGTGCCTATTTTTGAATACTTCTCTCACCTAAGCTGTCCAACATTTACAGGCAATGCACATGCTTATGAGAATTAAAGGGACTTTAACTAAGAGGCCTAGCAAATAAAACTACAACGAATCCATGCAAATTACTTTGAATTACTACAACAAGGGAGCTTTGGTAGAAGTCCAAATGCAATAAGGTTAACATCTATTTGTGTGGAGGGGGAGAAATTCTGGACAAAAAAAATAATTATTCACTCTTCTAAATAACTTTTAAAATGTCACTCTTTCATTTAACCTGCTTTATTTCAAAACAACAAGGAAGGAGGTTTCCATTTTGTGATCACAGTTGTTTAATGGGTCATTTTGTTTGCCTTCCTATCAGGTGGCGGCAAAAACAGCATTTCAAATCTGCATCTGCAATTGTTTAGCAAACACTTTTGGAACCAGGGGAAATGTTTAATATGCATTTGAAAATATGACCCTTTTCTTGCATTATTTCAGGATCTACTTCACACTTTCATGTCAAAGGTCTATTTATGCATAATACTGTTAATGCAATTTTCCAAATTGTGCCATAAATACTGATACATTTTGTTCAAAATGAGGCAAATTTAATTTCCTGGCCCTATTCCCTAATTCCCACAGGAAAATTACATAAAGTTAGCTTTCTGCAGTCACAAGTCCTTCATATGACCACACAAAAGAGAATGCTAACAAAAGGTCAAACTTGTACTATAGAAAGATCAAGAATTTTATTTTATGCCAATGTCAATGTGATAAAAAAGGGCAGTGATCAAAGGAATTGAGCATTGCCTTTTACAGCTCCTGGTGATGCAGGAGATATTGAATGTGGATATAACTAATTGTATTAATTATTAATTATTATCACTATTAATTGAAATTTTTGAATAGAGAGATTTTGCTATGCAAATGAACCATTTACTATTCAAGACAAGAAAAAAAATGATAGAATACATTTAGCTCTTATACAGCATTTGGTATTTTTCACAATAGCTTACAAACATTAACTACATTAGTCTCATGGCATCTTTGTGATTAAGCTAGCTATTATTTCATATTCCATTATTTTACAGATGAAGAAATAGACACAGGGAACTTACCAGAGGTGGCCAAGCCCATACAGCAAGTGAATTAGACAGGTGGCATTAAAACTCAAGAGTTCCTGGTTCCCAGCTTTCTGCTTAGTCCGATAGATATTCCTTTATTAGCAGAAAAGCCAGCTAAGTTTTCTGTCTTTTGTTAAATTAGATTTTGCCACCCCACCATTTCCTCCTGCAATTAAACCTGGGCTCCTCATCACCTTGTTTCCACCCATCTCCCACTCAATGATGACTAGGAAGAGTTTTCATCCTTTCATTTCTGGTACCATCATGTTACTTCTTTGCATACAGAAATCTCTTTGCTGTGATGGTCAGAATAGCAGTGCGTGGGTGGGTTTGACAAGCAATAGTATCCTTGTGGGTAAAAGCAGGTAAACAGAGTTTACTCATTGCTCATTTGGGGAAAATGGAGTTTAGTTTAGATTAGTTTACCCATTCCTTTTTTTTTTAAACCACCACACCACTGACAAGTCACTTCTGCTTCCAGCACAACAACCTGCTGAAATACCAGCTCATGCTGATTTCAGCAGATCTTGCAATATAAGGACCTGACCCAAAGCCCACTCAAGTTAATAGAAGTCTTTGTCCTAAGTAAAAGCAAGCCTGGTTAGTACTTGGATGGGAAGCCTCTAAAGGCTTGTCTGCATAGGCACACTGTTAATCCAATTTAAGTAACCATGTGAATTTAAAGTGGATTAATTAACCTCACTAAACCCCTGTTTAGATACACCATTCAGTGGCCTTAATTTGGTTTAATTTAATTAAGATTAATTCACAACTTTAGTTAATTTTGGATTCATTTTTCTAAGTGTCCCTGTGTAGACATGCCTTAAGGAAACCCAAGTGTTGAAGAACGTGGGGTCAGCTTTTACATAGTTGATACTGTTCCTCAATGAGATAGTCTGGGGCCAGGGAACAGTAGAAGGGGTGTCTTTTGGATAAGATATAAAGCTGAGGTTTTCTCTACTGTTGCAATGATGCAGTTGTAATTCTTAACTGTGAATTGAACATGGAAGCATATATTTCAGCAGTGCCAAGAATGTTGGGTTTTTTTTTTTCATTTCTAAACTATTCATAAGTGGTAACCTTTGTCTCCCCAAACACCCCTGAAATGAACCTTGCCATTGTGAGCCTTTCCTGCCTGGTCTCTATGCTTGCTACTCAAATGTGCTATTCACAGGTGGTAGCTTTTAAACAACACAGAAGAATGACTTCTTAAAGGCTTTTGTCTGTGAGTGTGGTAGTGCCAATGCATTAACAAAATTGGCTCCCAAAAATCCATGAGGTTCAAATCAAGGGCTTACTATTCATATTTAAAGGCTTTAATAGTATGGAACTGTGCTTGAGGGAATATTTATGAGTTTATATGTCACCACAAAATTTGGGGTTGGAGTTGCTGGCCATCCTTTATTACAGTCCTGAGACAATAGAAGACAAAGTCTTCATTGGGGGTTCTTGACTCTAAAATGATCTCCCCTGCCACTTCAGCACATTGAACCAGGTCTCAAGACTTTCTGTTCACTTTTTGTTTTGTGGGTATGGATTTTTATTTTTAATTTCTTGCATATATAAAGTTTAGAAAGAGCTGTGGGCTACTCCAAGATGTAAGATGCTGCATAAATATAAATTATGACTGAAACAGAATTCATTTTAAAATTTGGATCTTTCTACCTGGTGGCAGGGTGCCACTCTTAATGGCATACCCTGCTAGAATGCTCTCTCATCCACATACACCTTACTTAAAAGGCTTGAGAATACAATGCTCATCCTGCAAATGTGAAAAGAATCCACTAATCTCTTCTAGGGCAGACATAGGAATTAAATGGATAAATCTAGGAGGTGCTCCTGCTGTGATTATCCATCTTGCACTTGGTACCCATGCATATTATCATCATCTCCAAAATATCCCTGATCTCCACCAGTCCAAAAAGCCAAAGATTGTGACAAGATAACTTGCAGGATCAGTGCCCCATTCAAAGTTAGTTGCAGGGAATATGGACTCATGATCCTTTCTTCTCAGTACAAAACACAGCAGACTGAAGTCATCAAAAGCATACTGGATGGATGATCTGCAGCTTTGAAACTTTAAGAAACACATGTTCATTACCGCTTGAAATTAGAGGAAGTATTAATGCAGAAGCTGTGATGATTATTGAATGTTGATATTTATGAAAACATTCTTCATTAATATTGAATTGTGTCATTAGCTCTGTACATTATGGTTTCCTATAAATATTGACATTCTATAATCAGCTAGCTGGCTGCAACCTCGAGGAGAATGAAAATGGCCATTAACAGAGCTCTGATAAGCATAAGCGAAAAATATGTGCTCCTCCTTGTAAACTCAGTGCAGAGAAACTTCAAAACGGGTTCTGTCATTTGCATAGGGAGAGCATTGCCCTTAGTACTGGTATCTCTGTTCTCATGGTACACATTCAATCAACAGTACATTAGGGCCCACATTTCCAACCTGCCCACACAAAAGTGCACATTCACTTTTCCGCACACACCTCTCAGTGCATACATGTTAACGCAGAAGTGCCCAAATGCTTTTGGGTTTGTTTTCAAAGCCTGGGCTTACAAGTGTGTGGTAGCATCTTAGGGCCTGTGTGACATGAGGATAAATGTTCACATCCTAAAACCCAGGACTGGCAATCTTGATGTCAGTTTTAGCAGAGATGCCCAGGTGTGAATGGGCATGGGCACTGAACCATCCTCTGGTTTATGATCTCGCTCTGTGTCAGGGTTGAAGCACCATAGCATGGCATCGTAGGGAAGCTTGCATTGCTGTGGCCCATGTTCTAAACATTCTATGGATAATTAGAGGATTTCAGCCAATCTGGCACCTTTCAGGTGCACCACATTCTCAGGGCTTTTAAAAATATTTTATTAAATTAACTCAAATGGACTTAAATTATTTTCATGAAGGAAATTAAAATGTGTGTGGGGTCAGATGCCACATATACAGTAGACAAAGGGGTGCCATCTTTAGGATAATTCCAAGAGAGTGGAGGGAAAGCGTTGCCAGCACCCAGATGCTGTAGCCAATGCACAAAGACACTATGAGTTCCTGAATTTCATTCACTTCAGCCCTTTGGCAGGCGATTTAGAAAAACCCACAGAAGCTCTGCCACCCAAACAGCAGACTCTAAGTTTAGCTCAATAAATGTAGCCCCTCCGTTATTATCATTAACTCTGATTCTCCACTGTTCTTTTTGATAAGGGCCAATGCCAATAAGCATTACAACTGGATTATTGTTTTATACGCTGCATGAAAGATATGTTTAATGAGAAGAAATAAGATTAATCTAACTAAAATCAGTCTAAGGGAATGATTGTAATTATAATGATTTGTAACAGTGAGTCTGAAGATTAACGCTATGTAGACATTGGGTGGTAAGGATGTTTAAATGCAGTACTCCAGTGAGATATATATTTACTGTGGTTTTTAATGTTGTAAGAAATTATGCTTTTCCCTCCAAGCAATGTCTATAGTTTCAAATGTGGTAGATTATCTTACTTCAAGATGGAGACAGAGATGTTTAGCTACAGAGATGATCCTGTTTGGAATAAAACAGAGGTTCTCAAACTTCATTGCACCGTGACCCCCTTCTGACAACAACAATTACTACATGACCCCAGGAGCGGGGACTGAAGCTCAAGCTTTCCGCCCCGGGTTGGGGGCCCAAGTCCCAAGCCTAGGGGCTTCAGCTCTGGGCAGAAGGCATGTAACCTGAGCCCCACTGCACGGGGCTGAAGCTCTTGGGCTTCGGCTTCAGTCCCAGGCAGTGCGGTTCAGGCTTCAGCTTCGGCCCCGGGCCCCAGCAAGTCTAATGCCAGCCCTGGTGACCCCATTGAAACACGGTTGCCACTCACTTTGGGGTCTTGGACCACACTTTGAGAATCCCTAAAATAAAATATTGTGTTCTTTAATCAGGTTGTTTTCATCAGTTAGCCATTCTGCAGGATTTCCCCACAGATCCCAGAATGCACCTGTAATTAGAGGGCCATACCCTCTGCCTCTGCTTGTGGGTCTGCAAACTCGCATGCATTGGAGCCATTGCACATTTCATTGACTTCTCCAAGTAACTTCAGTAGAATGGGGATTTAGCCTTCTATTAATTCTTCTGAATGTTCTGAGATACTCTACGTTATATTATTGCTGGAAAATTATATTGTATGTGACAGGAAATACTGGGACCCAGTGACAATGAAAAACAGTTTTGTTCCAGCTATAACAATCACCCGAACCATTAGAAAAATAACACATAATGGGCTAAATTCCTTCCTGGCATAACTCCGATGGTGCTTACACACTGAATTAGATGACTGAAGTTCTTTTTCAGATTGTGAAACCAATTAAATTAAAAGGGGAAATATAACATATCTTGGTGTCACTAAAACTGATCCCCATATTTCCATCACATATTAAATATAACAGCACCTTTCAGGTAGATGATTGGCATTGATGGGCATTTCAAAAGTTTAATATCAAGTGCAATTTAAAATTATATATGGGTGAAAACTGCTTCTCACCATGTGATCTTTCAAAATGCTGCACTGAGAAAGGTGGGTTCAGTTTTCTTTAAAAATCCTGCAGCAGTCAAAGAGTTAAATTCTTCTCCGATTTAAATTCCATTGACTTCAATCTATATCAGTAAGAGAATGAATCCAAAGGGATTGTCTAGTATGTATTTGGCCCTCCATGTTTAGGGCTAGCAATATTTGGCACAAGGAAGAAGCCTCTGACAGCTAATGCATGTAGTGGTGACGTGTTTAGGGCATGACAAATAGATCGGCTGAATTCTCAGGATAGTTTGCAAGTTGATGCTTCTAGTCTCAGATGTTTCCAATGGAAACCACAGACTTCAATTCCCCGGGGTTGGGGAGGTAGGGTGCCTGAAATCACATGCCACATTTTAGCAATTTGGAAAGTGACCTAAGTCTCACAATTAATGTTCCCATAACTGGAAGTTGTGTTCTGATTTGCCAAAATAAGGTTTCTTTAGGGCTTGCTATAAAACATATTCAGGTTGACAAGAAAGGGGAAAAGATGTGTCGCCTGTGCAGCAGCAGGGGACTGGCAGGCTGGACTCCTAGGTTCTAGGCCGAGCTGTGCCACTCATTGAGTGACCTGAGGCAAGTCATTCAGCTTTTCTCTTTCTCCATTTACTGTACTATAGTAATAATCACCTGCCTAGAGCAGTGCTGTGAGATTTAATTAATGTGTGTAAAGTGCTTTGATGTCTTTGGATGAAAGGCACTATGTACATGAAAAAGAGTAACAAAAATTAGCGCTGACTATTTATATTACTACTAACCAGCCACCAGCAACTATTTCTTCTCTCTGTTATTGAATATTTGCAAAAAAAAAAAAAATAGCCAACTTTGTTTGCTGCATGGTCGCCTGCACTGGATCAACCCATTTTAGAACCTGTTTCCTGGACTTATTTTTCTGCCCACAATATGCAAAGAGCTGCGATCTGTTTACTTTTCTCATGATATTGCACAGAACCTCCTTTTCCCTTAAAACAATGTACAAATTCCCTACCCCTCTTTCACCGCTAACTTTCCATAGAGAATAGTGATTTCTATTGTTTGTGAATTATATTTGCAAAAACAAATAGAGGAAAACATAATGCAAAGTTTCCTTACCATGATAAAGTATTATAAACACTTTTTAAGGGTAGCTCGGTAACCTCAGCTAACACTAAAGCAAGGTAAACTCAGAGGGATATTCATCAGTTATTAGTAAGAGCTGACTGAGGCTATCCGATTAAAACTTAGTGAGAATTGATGGATATGTCAGTCCAATTTGCAGTGAGTCTTTTCACTTATGAACCTTATGCATCACAGACCGTATCACCAGAACTATTGTGATTGCCATTACTTATTTGGTGCAAAATAGATGCTCAAAAGAGGTCATGACTCAATGACTATGAAAGCTAAAATACTCACCTGACAGAGTGACTGAGTCCAACCTGAGTGTCACAGGGCCAATGATCCCATCAGGCTGCTGCCTCAATTTCCCTCAATTTCAGGGCTGATCACCTGCCCACATTCCCCACCATATGTGGGCAACTGGCCTGAATTCCACCCGCCCAGGAAGCACTCACTGCCACACTCCAGTCTTTTCCCAGGCAGTTTTATTCTTAAAATATAAATCTTAGGCAAAAACATCAAACACAAAAATTAATTCTTCTGCCCACCCTGCGCTACAGCTCCCAGAGACTTTTCCCTTTACTTCTCTTAGTGCTGGAAGGAGGACGCACCCTTCCTTTCAATCCCTCTAGTGCTTCAGGGCCTACTGCAGGACCTCATCTCCCTCCCACCACTGAGCTTTAGTCTCAGCCCTTTATAGCCCTTCCTTGCTGGGTCTGGTAAATTGGCCAGGGCTAGCTGAACAGACCCTTGGGAAAGGCTAGCTACCTTTAAAGGGGCAGATCACCCTGTTACCCTGAGATCAGAGTACAGATTGCAAAACCCGCAGTTAGCAGACACTACCATCAATATATTTTAATTAAGATTAAAGAAAAAAGGAGAGAGGGGATTGACACATTTCTAGAGAGTGGAAATATGACTTCACCCTGAAAAACAGAGAAACTGGATTTCTGACTATTTCACTCAGTTAGTTTTATCAGTCATCAGGCTATTGTATTTGGGGCACATCACTACATTCTACCTATCTTGTAAAACCAGAAGGTCCTACTGCATGTTTAGAATAGTGCGTACTACTGCTAAGTGGGCTTTTCTGCAAGCTGAATTAAGCATTTGACACTATGTCACTAATAGATTTGCTGGGCAGGCTTTATTAGCTTTTCAGTCCAGACCCCTGGCTTGTGCTGATTTGATTTGGGTGTGTTAGATTGTTTACTTTTTTATTTAACTAGCGGTAATCCCTCGTTCCCCACATGCCTTTGTCCTGAGATCTGTGTAGTTCTCTGTCTACGGAATTCTAATGGCAGCTATCACCATACATCCTAACCTTGGATATTGTTATGCAGATGTTACATGATATTTTTGGTTTCTTGATGTCATTCTAGGCCTGGTTATGCATGGATTCTCACAGAGTGTCTATGTGCTGTGGCCATATTACATCAGCTGACCTCCTAGGTTACTATAAAAAAACTCCAAACAACAAGAGGTTTGGTGGTAGACTATAGCTCCCATACAAAAATGTATTGTGACTGACTCATTTTCTTCAGATATGAATTAGCGGTAAAGGGAGAGTATGAAAACTTTTTATATATAGCAAATTAGCCAGAATATAAGACAAATAGGTGAGATTTCTCTTCTCCACTTACAGAAATTATATTAAATCTATACTTCACGGGATCTTGATACTGCAGCTACTTTTGCCACTGCTTGTATTGATTATTACAATTCTCTGTTTGTAGGTCTCTCAAAATGTAGCCTTTGCAAACTTTTCAGTATTTTAAAAATGCTGCTGTCTCTATGCTGCTGGTGCATATGATCTCATCAAAGCTTAAAAAATTGTCTATTTTCCTGTTATAGAGTCTGGTTAATGTTGGTATGAATCATACCAGTTCCTGTTCTTGCTCCTCATTTGTGAAACTTGCTGCTCTCTTCAGTTTGGCTTTGTGTTTCCAGTAATCAACTTAAATCTCTTTGGAAATCACAATGTTCAGGTTAGAACAGCGGTTCTCAAACTGTGGGTCGGGACCCTGTTTTAATTGAGTCTCCAGGACTGGCATTAGACTTGCTGAGGCAGAAGCTGAAGCCTGAGCCACACCCCCAGGGCCAAAGCCCAAGCCCCATCACGCAGAACAAAGCCAAAGTCCAAGGGCTTCAGCCCTGGGTGGTGGGGTTCAGGTTACAGGCCCCCTTGCCCACCTGTGGCTGAAGTCCTTGGGCTTGGGTCTCCCTGCCCGAGGTGGTGGGGCTCAGGTTTCGGTCCCCACTGCTGGGGTCATGTAGTAATTTTTGTTGTCAGAAGGGGGTCGTGGTGCAATGAAGATTGAAAACCCCTGCGTTAGAATGTGCTCAGTGTAATTTTCCTGACTGTCATTTGTAAACCACTAAGGACATAATAAAGTATAAATAAAAACTCCTTGGACATAGATTTTATATTTAGCTAAAGGAAAATTGGATATGAAGTTTTGCCCATAAACATGTTACTGCACTTGATGCTATATGAACAATATACATTTTAAGCATTAATGCCCTCTCTAGCAATCATTTATTAGTCCAATAAAAACCATTAGTTCATTATGTTACCTTATGCACTTAATGGATGCCTAGCCAAGGCCCTAATCTGGCAGCTGGCTCAGCAAGGATGAGCTCCTGCATGTAGCTGCATTAAAATCAGTTAGGCTCTGTGTCGACGTGGGAATCCACCAGCTCACTGCTGGACTGGGGCCCAGCACACAACTGGTCTGGAAGGCCCAGATCCACAAAGGGACTCAGGCATCCAGCCACTGTGATCCACAAAACCACCTCTCAGCTGCTGCGTAACCTGGAGGGTGACTACGTTTTTGTCTCTGAACATGTGCATTGCTACCTTTCTCTAGGCATCCAGATGCCTATCTCCTGCCTAAGGCTCAGTGCAATCCACAACCTGGAGGAAGCCAGGCAGAGAAGCACCTGTCCAGTGGGTTTGCTCTGGAAGGGGGCAGGACTTAGCATACACCTCTGATGTTGGCATCTCCCATTGGCTAGCTTAGGCAGCTCCTTGCCTAGCATACTGATTTTTGTGGATTTCATTCTTCAGCACCTGTCTCTCCTCATACATCATATAGGGAACCCAGACACCCAGGTTTTGTGTATCCCATTGCTGTTCAAGTGATTTCCTAGATGCCTAAAATGCTAGGCCTAAGGGCTTGTCTACACAGTGTCAAACAGCACTATGTTAAAGTGTACCAGCAGGGTCTACACAGACCAATTAATGCGCAGCATATCAATGAGCTTTAGAAATCACACCCCTGTAGTGCGCATTACCCCACCACGTAGACAAGCCCTACGTCCCTTTGTGGATCCAGGCCTAAATAACTAAGGTGACTTAACTATCAGTCTTTTATGGACTGATAAAGAACTGCTATGAAGAGCTATATTATGGATTGGCAGTAGCCACTACATAGTTAATTCTAAGTCACATTTTTAAATCCCAGTGCTAGCTTCCACATAAAAAACCCAACTCCATTAATTTTCATATGCCATGTCTCATTGAGGGTTCAATTTTTCTGATGAGTTTGGGAAAAATCAGAAAAGGAACTTTAAAATCTTCCGGGGAAGTAGTCAGAAGTAATAGGAAAATATGGGGGAAACAAGGAAAAGAAAGAAAATGCTGCATCCGGCCAGTTTAAGGCACAGTCACCTCTGCATGGATAATTTCTCTCTTCTGGCCTAAGCAGGACAAAATTGGAGGGTGACTTTCTTCAGCCTGCTCCGAAAACAAAGGATGCTTTGCTGCCTCAGGGGGGAAAACCCGAACAGTCCTTAGCTTACAAAGATGCTTTAAAGCAGTATACTAACATGATCAGTTTTCCAACCTTGCTGCCAAAGTCTAGGGCTAAAGTTAGGAGTTTCCTGACCCAGTTTCGTAGCTGCACTGGCTAGAGCAGATGTATAAAGAAGAAGCACAGAGATGGTCTTTCTGCTTCCACCCAGCATAATGAAGCTGGGAAATAGGTTCAGGAAACTTCTAGGTCTAGTCCAAAGTGGCTTCAAATCAGGATCACTGGGAGTGATTTATGAGGTATGATACCTTTTAGACAGTTGGACCTTCTCCCACGTAGGAGGTGTGGAGAGCTGCATGTGGATCTGAAAAAACAACTGTCCAGGTAAACATGGGCAGTGGGTATCATAGACTGGGGGAGGCTGTGCCTCCCCAAACAGCCTGGCATGGCCCTTCCCACACTCCCCCCACCCCAGGCCCCTTCCTGCAGTTCCCTGTGCCCTGCCCTGGCCCAGGCTGGCTGGGGCTGATGCTGGCCAGCCTTCTGCGGGGACTCGCGGTGACTGGGGCTGGGGCTGCACTGCCTGGCACACCGGGGATGGGGGCACTGTGGCCATGCCACCCGTCCACCTGGCGCTGACCAGGGGCTAGCCTATGCAGGTCACCGGCTGCCCATGCAGGGCATAATAGAGGACCCTTTGTCATTTATTTTATCAAAAATAAATAGCGATCAAAATCATGGCCACATTATGAATCATTGACTACAGTAGGTTAAATGTGTTATTAGCTTATGCAGTATTCCCAATGCCAAATGTTCAAAAATCAATGAGACGGGCTTAAAATCTTGATCTCTCTATACAAAATTTGAATACTGTTCTGTTTTTTGAGCCTCTAAGGATCATATTTTCAAGCTTGTCTCTGTAATCATAAGGACTCAAAACTTTTTATAAAATCAGTTTCTTAGGTAATGACATGACTACAGGAGCAAGGGCTTTCAGAGAAATACCAAATATTGCGAGGCTTGTGATAAAACGGTAAGAATTGGCAAGACTGCTTGTGTATAGAATCATAGAACTTAAGATCAGAAGGGACCATTATGATCATCTAGTCTGACCTCCCGCAAGATGCAGGCCACAAAAGCTGACCCACCCACTCCTGAAATAATTCTCTCCCTTGACTCAGCTGTTGAAGTCCCCAAATCCTGATTTAAAGACTTCAAGTAGCAGATAATCCTCCAGCAAGCGACCCCTGCCCCATGCTGCGGAGGAAGGCGAAAAACCTCCAGGGCCACTGCCAATCTACCCTGGAGGAAAATTCCTTCCCAACCCCAAATATGGCGATCAGCTGAACCCCGAGCATGCGGGCAAGACTCTCCAGCCAGACACTCAGGAAAAAGACTTTCAATATCCCAACATTGACTCTCGGTACTAATTACCAGAGGTCGCACGTTATTGACCTATTGACTAAATCACGTTATCCTATCAAACCATTCCCTCCATAAACTTATCAAGCTTAATCTTAAAGCCAGAGAGGTCCTTCGCCCCCACTGTTTCCCTCGGTAGGCTGTTCCAGAATTTCACACCCCTGGTGGTTAGAAACCTTCGTCTAATTTCAAGCCTAAACTTCCCGACTGCCAATTTATATCCATTTGTTCTCGTATCCACATTAGTACTGAGCTGAAATAATTCCTCTCCCTCCCTGGTATTTATCCCTCTGATATATTTAAAGAGAGCAATCATATCTCCTCTCAACCTTCTTTTGGTTAAGGAAAACAAACCGAGCTCCTCAAGTCTCCTTTCATACGACAGGCTTTCCATTCCTCGGATCATTCTAGTGGCCCTTCTTTGTACCCGTTCCAGTTTGAATTCATCCTTCTTAAACATGGGAGACCAAAACTGCACACAGTACTCCAAATGAGGTCTCACCAACGCCTTGTATAACGGGACTAGCACCTCCTTATCTCTACTAGAAATACCTCGCCTAATGCATCCCAAGACCGCATTAGCTTTTTTAACGGCCACATCACATTGCCGACTCATAGTCATCCTGCGATCAACCAGGACTCTGAGGTCCTTCTCCTCTTCTATTACTTCTAACTGGTGCGTTCCCAGCTTATAACTAAAATTCCTGTTAGTCATCCCTAAATGCATAACCTTACACTTCTCACTATTGAATTTCATCTTATTACTAATACTCCAGTTTACAAGGTCATCCAAATCTCCCTGGAGGATATCCCGATCCTTCTCCGAATTGGCAATACCTCCCAACTTTGTGTCATCCGCAAACTTTATCAGCCCACTCCTACTTTTGGTTCCAAGGTCAGTGATAAATAGATTGAATAAGATTGGACCCAAAACCGAACCATGAGGAACTCCACTGGTAACCTCCCTCCAACCCGACAGATCACCTTTCAATACGACCCGCTGCAGTCTCCCCTTTAACCAGTTCCTTATCCACCTCTGGATTTTCATTTCGATCCCCATATTTTCCAATTTAACCAGTAATTCTTCATGCGGTACCGTATCAAACGCCTTACTGAAATCAAGATATATTAGATCCACCGCATTTCCCTTGTCTAAAAAATCTGTTACTTTCTCAAAGAAGATCAGGTTGGTTTGGCACGATCTACCTTTCGTAAAACCATGTTGTAATTTGTCCCAATTGCCATTGACCTCAAGGTCCGTAACTACTCTCTCCTTTAATATTTTTTCCATGACTTTGCATACTACAGATGTTAAACTAACAGGCCTGTAGTTATCTGGGTCACTTTTTTTCCCCTTCTTGAAAATAGGAACTATATTAGCTAATCTCCAGTCAAACGGTACAACCCCCGAGTTTAGAGATTCGTTAAAAATTATCAATAATGGGCTTGCAATTTCACTCGCCAATTCCTTTAATATTCTAGGATGAAGATTATCCGGGCCACCTGATTTACTACCGTTAAGCTGTTCAAGTTTGGCTTCTACCTCGGATACTGTAATTTCCAACCCCGCACCTTCATTCCCATCAGTCACTCTGCCACTATTCCTAAGCCCTTCATTAGCCTCATTAAAGACCGAGGCAAAATATTCGTTTAGATATTGCGCCATGCCTAGCTTATCCTTAATCTCCACTCCGTTTACAGTTTTAAGCGGTCCCACTTCTTCTTTCTTGGTTTTCTTCCTATTTATATGGCTAAAAAACCTTTTACTATTGGTTTTAATTCCCTTCGCAAGGTCCATCTCTACCCGGCTTTTGGCCTTTCTCACTGCATCCCTACACCCTCTGACCTCAATAAGGTAGGTTTCTTTGCTGATCCCTCCCATCTTCTACTCCTTGTACACTTTCTGTTTTTTCTTAATCACCCCTCTGAGACGCTTGCTCATCCAGCTCAGTCTAAAACTGCTACTTAAGGACCGTTTTCCCTTTCTCGGGATACAGGCCTCTGACAGCTCCTGCAACTTCAACCTGAAATAATCCCAGGCGTCTTTCGCCTTTAGATCCCTAAATATGTTAGTCCAATCCACTTCCCTAACTAGTCGCCTTAATTTAGTAAAGTTAGCCCTTTTGAAATCATAAACCTTAGTCTCAGATGCAATTTTGTTTATCCTTCCATTTATTTTGAACTGAATTAGCTCATGATCACTCGAGCCAAGGTTGTCCCCTACAACCATTTCCTCATCAAGGTCCTCACTACTCACCAAAACCAAATCTAAAACGGCATCCCCCCTCGTTGGTTCAGCTACTACTTGATGAAGGAATTCATCAGCTATCACATCTAGGAAAAGCTGAGCCCTATTATTATTACTAGCATTTGTTCCCCAATCTATATCCGGGAAGTTAAAGTCTCCCATGATCATACAGTTCCTATTAGTATTTACCTCCTTAAAAACATTAAAGAGTTCTCTATCCATATCCAGGCTAGATCCCGGCGGTCTATAGCACACCCCAATCACTATCCCAGGGGAGACTCTAGTAGTTTTCTTCCCTAATGTAACCATTGCCCAAACAGACTCCGTATTATCCATTCCATTACTAGTTATTTCATTACAGTTTACCTCATTATTGACATACAATGCTACTCCCCCACCTTTACCTTTGTTTCGGTCTTTCCTAAACAGCACATACCCTTCCATACCTGTACTCCAGTCATGACTACCGTTCCACCATGTTTCGGTTATTCCTACGATATCCGGTTTCAATTCTCGGACCAGGAGCTCCAATTCCTCCATTTTGTTACCTAGGCTTCTCGCATTGGTGAACAAACATCCTAATTTTTGCTGTTTGGCTTTTCTCACTTTTGTTACTCAATTTGGTAGGGACATAGTACCACCAGTATGACCTATTGGTCTAGTATCCATCCCCACCCCACCCCTTCCTTACGTCCAAACCCCTCCCTCTGGCTATATCCGTTCTTATCCTGTTGTCCTCCCTCTCAATGTTTAAATTTGGCGTGGAGAGTGACTGGACATCTCCCAACTGTCTCCCCCCAGTGTGCCCAGGCCTGGTCTACAGTGGGGGGGGGGTCGATGTAAGATACACAACTTCAGCTATGGGAATAGTGTAGCTGAAGTCGACGTTTCTTATTTTGACTTATCTCCTGTCCTCATGGTGCGGGATCAACGGCCACGACTCTCTCCGTTTACTCCGCTACCGCTGCTAGCCCTGGTGGAGTTCCAGAGTCAACGGGTGCGCATTCGGGGATCAATATATCACGTCTAGATGAGACATGATTTATCGATCCCCGATGCAGGTAGTCTGGACGTACCTCAACAAGTGAAAATTAGAATAGCGCTAGCAGCAGATGAGGAAGTAACATTTTTAATTAGTGCTATATGCGCTCACACACATGAATGCAGGGCTAGATACCTCATTCACTGGGGGCAGACCACAACAGTCTAATCTGGAAGTCCTTACTGAGATAAATCTCCCAACCAAGTCAACAGGCTTTTGTCAGAGTGACGACTATATAGTCTAGCTCACAAACTGAAGAACAAAAATATCAAATACTCTTTCACATCCAGGGTCACCTCTCAGCCAGGCCTTTCCCTTATTTTAGACAAATAGCCTTCTTTCATTTGGAAGGGAAATAAAAATCCTGGGACCCAATTTCCTTACTCTTCCTCAGGAATACAAGTAACTCCCATTAAATTCAGTAACTTCTATACAAGTTTTTCATACCCTGAAGGGGGAGAACCAAGCCTCTGTGTTAACTATAGTAATAAAGGTAAGAAAAGAAGACTGAATAAAGAGCCATTACCTTGCTCCTCAGGCTGTTTTTTCAACCATCATTTCAATTCCAGCAGCTGTGCAAGGTGGTACTGTAATGATTAAAATGGTAGGGATAGTGGTAGGGACAGTTGTGATTTCCAGTAACATGGAGTGAGGGCTACATTTTATAATCAGCTGCTATTAGGTAGTAAGAGATTAGTGTACTGACAAATGCATAATGAACCAACAGACCATCTGTTCACAAGGCTACTGACAGAAAGGCTCAGTCTAGACTCACTCTTGCCATATGGGGTTAATTTACTATTGGCTGTCCTAGATATTAAATCCCACCAAAAGGAAAACATAAATGTGTGTCTGTGAAAAATAATAGTGAATACAAAATATTTTTTTCTACTGCAGCTGTAACTGTGATCACTGACTTTAACCAGCGCACAGAGGATTTAATGTATATTACAATGGTGTGGGTGCACTGGATATGTCAAAGCAGATGAGACTGCGGACTTAGTTATTTCTCAGTAGTGAAATTCCTTTTCAGGAAACATTTAAAGCTCAGAATGGAGCAAGGTATAAAGGAAAAGAATATGTGATAAGGATGATCTGTAAGTGGAAGAAAAGCTCAGAGCTTTGAACTGTTACTGTTTGGGGGACATAAGCTTCTACATTAAAGTATAACATTTTTAATGTGTATCTTGTAGTCTTGCCCCTATATTTTAAAGTGAGTTTAGTGCTTGTGAAAGGTCTGGATTGTTAACCCAAGTCTATGGTAGATAAATAAAAGAGTCCCCTGTCCTATCAATCTAACATGTTACATGCGGCTTAAATTCACTTTAAAATAGTTTAAGAAATCAGGAACTTGTTTCTTTGTAATAAAGAGACTAGGCTTAGATGGTTGAAGCTTTTTAAAACTGGACCTCAATTAGGATTTGAATATATGTCTGACTGTTTGATATAACATGGGTAACAATCCTGCACTGTAAGAACTGGAGTACAGACTTACTAAGTCTCCCCATTTCTCAAATTCTGTACTGAACTTTTTTGTGACAAGCTAACCAGTGCCCATTTCATACAAGCCAGGTTCTGGCCACTGGGAACCCCCAAGAGGCACAGAGATGGTACAGTGACTCCATTTCCTCTATCTTCCAGCCACCCCCTGCACCAGTGCAGGAAGAATGGCCTGGGAAAGAGGGCGTGGCCAGGAGCTTCTGCTCTCAAAGTATTTGTGGCTGCTGGAACAACCCCTCAAGAACCATAGGCAACTGGACTGAATTTAGGCAACCCCTGAGTCTTCTTTGTTAAGAACTACCCCAAAACCTACCATTAACAGAACCACCTAGCTATTTTGGGGCAAATCCTCTAATTTACACCCCTGCTGAACCTTCCTGAAGGCTAAACGTGGCCTTTACAATACAGAGGACACCCTATCTACTATATTATTAAATAACTATTTTAGCCCTTTCCCTGCCATATGGCTATTTAGCACACATCCGGACATGGCAACCTCATGGGCTTCAGGGTGTCTGCCATGTGACCTTACATTTAATTGCATTGCCGCATGGTGCCTGACAGCACACCTACGGTGACACTAAGGGGACAGACTTGGGGAACTACATTACTTAGCAGTTTTCACCGCACTAAACAATGTAAGGCTCCCATAGTGCTGGTATGCAGCCTTATTTAATAAACAGTGGTGATTTAGAAATAACATCTGAAAAAATAAAAGCTAGGGACTTAAGTACGCTGAAAAAGTGCTGCCTATAGAAAAACCTCCACCACTCCTAGTGCTTCTGCATACATTGTATAGACCTCTCCTGACCGCCTACCGCATGCTTTAGTCTGTAATTCCGCAGGGTTCCAAGCCCAGTAATATGTATGTAAGCCACTCACAGCCATGCAATTTTTAATAAACCATTTATTAGCTAAGCATAGACTGATAACAAAGACATCTATGCTGAGAAGACTTCCTCTTTTGAACTGGAATTTGCACAGCTCAAATCCCATTTCCTCAATCTGCGGATTAATGTCTATATTATCTGTGTATGAAGGCAGATGTACTCTGTACGCATTGCAACAAGGGCCTATTTCCTCCTGTACTCAGAATGTACATATTTGTGTGTATTTGTAGCAGGATTGTACTGAAGGTCTGCACAGCTTGACTTGTGGGGGGAATGCTGTAAAATATTATGTATTTACCATTAAAAAGCCCCCATGCTGGGTATTAGGCATTATTTCTCTCATACTTTATATGTTGTAATAGAATATGAATGCTGTACTGCCTCTTTGAATTATAGCTAGAAGTAAGGCCCTGCAGAGAAATAGAGAGACAAATCCATTTTACAAGCTAACCTACTCTGAGCTGGTGCCATCTTCAACTGAGCCTGTTTGTTATGCTTCCCTGGAATTAAGACATGGTATTTGTATAAATTTGGAAACATGCCTTTGCCTTATCTGGTTTGTAACTTAGCAACCTCTAATTTAGGTTTCTTGCTGTTCCTAATAAAGTAGCTGATAAATCTAGTCAAGCTCTTACAATAACTTTGAGGGGAGATTAGAAGGGGAGTAGCTAAATACATTGGTTGCACCCATAGCCACATTCATTTGGCTAATATTTACCTTTATCCATAGAGACAAGCACAAAAAACACCTACTGCTCAAAGTCAAATTGAATTGGCTGAGTAGCTTTACATTAGCAGACGCCACCTGCTAGAAGGAAAGCAGTGATTTGTAGGCCAAAGAAGTTTCATAGGACATGATCTGTCTTGAGAGACAGTGATCTTTGATTTAGATCACTTAACTCAGTTAATTTGGGGGCCTCTGGACAGGGAGTTAAACAGAAGTGAAAATAAAAGGAGGTGACAAACATGAGCATAAAGATTATTGTGATGTATAATATATTTTCTACAATGACTTGACCCCACTGAGTACCTTTGGGCACTGCTGGCATCCTTCTCATCCACAAAGCAAAGCCAATTTTAGAAAAGGAGACCTCAGAGTTTTCTCTGTAGAGTGACAAAGCTACGAATGACACATATGTCAGAAGTATTTGGCATGTTCATTACAGAATTGCATCTTTATGAAGGGTATTTGGCACAATGCTAAAGAATTCCTAGTCACTTACAGAAAACTGTAGAACAACCTTTTCTTTATTTGTTTTCTTAATGTGTCACGTTGCCTGCATCTTCCTGGAACTGAATATTGTTGTAGTGTATCCCCTTGACAGAAGAGAGACATATTTGAAGGGCAGGGATGCTTTGAGTAACAAGCATCTTGTAAGCTTTTCAGGTATATCTAGACACTATTTTTTTCTCTTTTTATTCTAAATTGTGGGTTGGTTTGTTTCTTTTCAAGACACTTTCAGATTCCTTTCAATCTGAAAAGCAAACAGTGAGTTGAGGTAGATTCCAAATGAGTAATTTTATTACTAACTTCCATGGAGGAGGGGGAAGGAAACTGATCACTGGTTCATACATTTAGGCACATGTTTTCAGCCCAGGGGGAGGGGAGTTTCTACCAGTGTTGATAGTTCCCTTTACAACACATCACAGCCCTTGGATATTAGGATGGAAAAATACACATAGAATTGGTTTACAAGGATGATAGCGTTTATATTTTCCTTAAGTCTATTTATGGAACAGCCATGCAACCCCATGCTGCCATTTTGTTACCTCTCAGAAAGTAAGCAGAGCTGGACTGGGTCAGCCTTGGGATAGAAAACATTGAATGGGCACCTCCAGTTGTTACAGGAAGCAGCCCAGGTGATTGGACAGGTGATTTCCCATATAGTCAGTACTGAATCTATGCTCTAGCAAGCTAGTAAAGGCCATTATGGCATTGCTTTTTGCATGAAGCATAAAACCAAGGTCTTGTCCATGCATAGCCATTGAAAACCCCAGAGCACTTAGGGTATGTCTATACAGCAAGCTGCCTGGAAGTGTAATTTAAGAGCTCGAGTAGACATTCACATGCTAGCTTTGATCGAGCTAGCACAGTAAAAATAGAAGTGTAGTCATGGCTGTGGGGGCAGCAGGATGAGCTACCCATCCTGAGTACAGTCCTGCCCAGGACCCTAGGTTACTTGGGTGGTTAACCCGTCCTGCTGCCCACAGTGCAGCAGCTACCCTTCTGGTTTTAGCACACTGGCTCAATCAAAGCTAGCATGTGAATGTCAACCTGAGCTGGAAATTATACCTTCAGCTCCTAGTGTGGGCGTACAATTAGTCAGAGTGTAGATGTTTTAGTGCTTGGGTCCTGGCTAAATTCTCACTGAGAATTTTAATGTACATATTAATGTTAATAGACTTAATGCTCTCCTTACCTAAGGCTTTACCTTATCCTTCACTTTCTGCTTTCAGTGGCTGTGCAGTGTTGCTGTGCACTATTTAAGTGCAACTGCATTCCACTTCTGTCCCCTCGAGAAACTTTTTCAGTGCCAGTTATTTAAAAAACAAAAATTAAAAAATAACAAACAACTCTTTTTAATTGTAAAGTGAGCAAATTTGCTAGAAATAACTCAAGGGAGGAGGAAGAGATATGGAACAATAAGATTAGTTTTTAGAGTCATTTTTTTTTAGCCTCACTACCTTCCCTGCTATTTCCTGTGAACTCTGAACTGGAACTAGAGGCACATTCCTGCACTCCATAGTTAGACAAAACTCCCATAGACTAGTGCTCAGAGTAAGGCTCGAAGAATCTGGCTTGTCTGATCACTAGCTCCTTCCTGGCATCAGCAAGGGCCCCTGTGCTTGGAGAGCATACACTCTGAATGAGGTAAGGCAGCATTTTCTGCTGCTATCATCTTCCAGTTTTTCCACAGATTGTGGATGGGGGAACTAACTTCTACCAAGGGTGCTGTAGGAACTCCACCTGTGAGCACTACAGAGGGGAATCTCCAAATGAGCCAAATTCCCAGCTGCTCTGGTCATAACTGTGGAGTTATTGTGAAGGTTTAGAGTCACTACTCTGAGCAGCCAGTAGGGGCATAGAGTGGAGAGGTAAGAATCTGGTTAAACAGGGAATAAAGACAGCCTTGCATTCACCCCAACCATGGTGTTCTGGGTCTCTGTATTTGATCCCACTCTGACGCCATGAAGAGATTAAAGACCCAACAGTTCATGGAACACCCTTGCAAAATGGGGGAAAAGGAAAATGGACACATCAGAATCTCTATGAAACCATATTGGGTGACTTCCAGGGATCTTACCATAAACTGAGATCTGTTGTTGAAAGGATCCAGACTAGTTATCTCTACATCAGAGCAACAGGAAATCCTTGACTACGTGAGGGAAATCAAGACATTACAAAATGTAAGAAGAGAGCTGAACAATCTTTTGGGTGATCTGGGAAGAGCAAACAACTACAAAAGAGCAGTAAGGTGATATTTTTGCTTGCATTTGGAACTAACCCACCAGAACCGTTAATGCCATCTGTTGTACCAGGGAGGCCATGGCAGAAAGTTGGGACTGATGTTTTCTATCTGAATAGTACAATCTATCTTTCAGTGACTGATTATTTCTCAAGATTCATTGTCAGGGTGCTCAGACCCATAAAGTGCAGTTGTGGAGAAGATAAAAGCCATTGTCACCCATTTTGAGATTCCAGAGCAAGTTTTCTTTGACAATGGCCCTCAATTTCCCTCTGAGACCTGTAAGAGGTTTGCAGATATTTATGGTTTCACTCATATGACATCCAGCCCTCAGTTTCCCCAGAGTAACAGTGAAACAGAACCTGCAGTTAAGACAATAAAACAATTTATTTCTAAACCCTCAGATCCTCATCTTGCCCTGTTAGCATTCTGGTCAACACCTCTAGCAAATGGATTCAGCCCTGCAGGACTGTTGATGGACGAAAGTTGAGGACCACTATCCCATCCGTCCCTTCCCAATTAGAACCTGGTTAGCCTGACTTCCTAGAAACTACAGAAGAAGGGTGGTCAATATAAAACCTGTCAGAAAAGGGACTCTGACAGGGACCCTTGAGTCAAATCCTTGAGAGTACTGGTTCCAGAAGATCACATTGTGGTGAAAAATGCTCAAGAAAAGGGGACAGTGTAGGGATGTGCCAGATCCCATTGATCCTACTTTCTTTGTTTACTATCAGGAATCATCTGTTGGATTAGGTGTTGTCTTGTTGTGTCACCAGATGGACCTCCGATACACTCTGATTGCTACCCTGAGACTGAACCTGTGAACACCACACTACCTGACTACATAAAACTGCCAGCATGTCCTCCCCGCAAGGAGATACCCAGCTGGAAACAGATGGCCCCCTGTATTCCTGGAGGATTACATAAAATCTTGGGAATTCAAGAAAGTCAGAGGACTAGTAGCAGTATGTCTTAAAAGGGCAGAATAAATCCCTGACACAAGGCTGAAGGGTCAGGCAGTCTCCCAGTCCAACACAGGGTTGTTTGTTCTTGTTTCATGTTGCTGTTTCATTCTTGTCACATGTTGTTTAACGAAAAGTTTGGGTAAAGGTTTTATCACCTTTCCCTCTTCAAAACGGGGGATGTGGTGTTAGTTGTGAATGTTTAGAGCCACTATTCAGAGTGGCCAGCAGGCGGCAGAGAGCAAGGAGGTAAGAGTCTGTGTAAAGAGGAAATAAAGACAGCCTTGCATTCACCCCAAACACAGTGTCCCGGGTCTCTGTATTCTCTACACACGTACTGCCCAGCTAGCACCACCTACCTTTTGTGCTGTATTGGATAGAGAGCAGTTTGTAACCATCACCTCCTCCCCTTGCAGACTTTCTGCTGTCAGGCACATTGTGGGAAATACTGTCTTCCCCTCACCTATTTGGTCCTAGGTAAGAAGTAGTCAGGTGTTGTGTTTCATCAGCATTTACAGTCTTCCCAGTGGATTGTATTCCAGGATAATATACAAGGTATGTGCCAGGTTAGAGGACTATACATGAAGAGGTACATTTGTAAGAAGGTTTGGAGGGGGAGAGTGACACTCCCCACTGATTACCTGAAGCTTCAGCTAAAGTTCTAGTTAAGCAAATTTTCCATGTTCATAGTGGACTGCAAGTGATTGCTTGTATATAACATGTAGTCACATCCCTTCCTCCAACTTCCCACTTACACAGCCTTTGTGAACCTGGGGCCAGGAAAGGTTCCTCAATCTGCCTTTCATCCTATTAGTTTCAGTGGCTGCCAGGGAAGGATGATGATTAAAGCAATTGGTACTATTCCCCCTGAAGCCTGAGTGTATCTGTTGCACCTGCTTTTGGATCTCATTGCCCTACGGTAAAATGGAGCATGCTCCTACTACTTGCATTTTTTTTCATGTCTAGGAACATATTTCATATCATGGCTCATTAAAACAGAAGCAATGCAATGTCCTGAGTACTACACGCGAAGCTCTGTGGTAGACAAAACATTCCAATTTCTGTGTTCGTAAGCAAGATCTATTTAATTAACTCTCTCTTTAAGGGGGAAAAAATGGTCTGCATTATAATGACATAATTGTCTCTGACAATATTGTCAGTTTGGGTAGGTGCAATATTGAAAAGGCAAGCTGGAACTGGAAAATACAAATAAGCAACACCTGAGAAATGTGGGAGAATAAGAGTGTGAATATCAGCCAGTTGCATGATCCAGTTACCAGATGTCTGTGTGGGTTGTGAATTTAAATATCTACTTTGGTTTGCTCAAGTATATAATGCCTTACTCCAGTTAGTGTTTGAACATGTGCTTTTTCCTCCCATATGTGGGCTTTTGTATTGTGGTGCCCTTTAGAAATGTGCCTATTTTAAGTAAGACAAATAAATCCTATTTCCTCAGTATCTGTAATACTCCCTTGTACTTCCTGAGAGTCACTATAGGGATTACTGAGGCTAGGCCCTGATAGTGTGAGCTGATTTCAGCAGGTAGACCTGTAATAATAATAATAATAATAATAATAATAATAATAATAACAATAATATCATCTAGTCCTGATTATAGCTTTTCTCCGCTATAGATCACAAAGTGTTTTATAAAGAAAGTCAGTATCATTATCCCCACTTTACAGAGGTAGAAATCAAGGCACAGAGAGAACTTGCTCCAGTTCATACAAGTGAGTGACAGAGCTGGGATCTGAACCCAAGTTTCAGTCTAATGCTCTATCCACTAGACCACATTGCCTCTCTGACCTGTGTGCCAGTGTTGGGTCCCATTAGATAAGCAAGAGAGCTGGTCAGTGGAGCTCCTCATGAGCTCAGAGATCTGCCAGCATGAATCAACTTACAGGGGGGCTGTAGTTTTCTAAGGCAATAGGCAAGTTTTTAATGTCACTGCTGCTAGACAATAATGTCACCGCTGCTATACTCTGCCTAGTATTGCCTGTTGAACTGACTCTTCTTTTTTCATATATCTGAAATAAGAACAAAGGAAATTGAGTTAAAATGACTGAGTTATATTGCAATAGGATTCTTTTTACTGAATGTCACCAAAACATGACTTGAGAAAACGAGGCTGCCAAATGGCTACAAGCATCTCTGCTGTGGCTTTTTGAAGACAATGGTAATTACATCACAGATGATAAAGCTGACAAAATATGACATCACAAAATGCAAAATACATGCTTATCTTTTTTGAAACAGTAGCACAAATCCATTTAACTTTAAACTGTTGATGATCTAGAGCATTTTAACTACATATGCTTAAAGCCACTAAGACATTTTCATTTATGTTGATATAGAAGCTTCCTTTTGCCAGTTCCTTATTGAAAAGAGACCAAAATTAAAAAAAAATCTTGAAAAATCCAGATTTTTTTTTTACAGTTGACTTTTCCCACCACTGTAAAGTTAGCAGTGGACACATTCAATCCAAATTTCTATTTGTAGTTCCATAAAATAAGATAGTGTAATTCCAATTTACCTTCTATCAAGCAATACTTTATAACATGTATTTTTACAATACCTTTTGTAAGCTTGAAAATATTATTACAATTCTGTGGCTGCCTACACCTTCAGAGTTCTCACTGTGCTGCACCCTAGGGCCACCATTAATGTCTTGGTAGTAGTGGCAATAAAACCAATACTCTGCTGCCTCAGCACAGCCCCTTAATGTTACTCTCACAGATGAGATACAGTTTTAGCCATCACTACCTCAGTACTGTATATGGTCTTTCACACACTTGAGGACTTCTGATTCCATCCAGTAGAGGGCAGTGGCATACCAGCCAGTTCATTATAATATTTTAATCCATTGTCCATTTTGTCCCTTGCTGTTGGGGACGAGGGAGGAAATATTTATTCTGAATACAGTTGAAATTAACATTGCTGGGTTTGTTTTTTAAAAAACTCCAGCTGATATTGCCCTTTATCATATAAAACTTGTGGGCTTCTTTCTTGTGAGCATAATTAGGACTAGTATTAGTTAACTGCTGGGGCGATGCACTATTTAATAATCATACAGCAGACTGATTAATTTGAGAGACAACACCCTTTCCATTAGCTGCATGAGTACTCATCTTGTACAGAATCTGTTTAAGCTTCTGTAAACATCTAGTTCACATTGGGCAGGATCAGGGGTTTAACATTTGTTTGCACTATCACCCCCGTACTAGCAACAGAAGGCCTGTCCTAGCTTCTTTAGTTCCTCAAAAACAACTCAGATAGATCACTAGGTTTGGAAACACTTTTCACAGTTGCAGAGTCAGCTATAGTTTGTCAGTCCTGTTTGTTCTTCTCAGGAGACAGCAACTAACATGACTCACCCAGGCTGATTATGTTGCAGTTTCAGCCAAGCGCTTCTTGGCTCAGAGCAATGCTGGTGTCCACACTGATTTTGCTGCCACTGATACAGATTCTCACATATCCCCATCTGCTCTTTCAGCAATAAAGATATAATTTTTCTCCTTTATAAACAGGTATCTCGGTATAAACAAGTACATTTTTGACAGTTTCTCCTGTGCCTCTCCTCATTTCTCAAAGCTATAACAATTGCTCCCCTGTGGAGTAACAATTCTTGCTAGCTTCCAAATGTGACTCTCTGTTCTCTGATAGATCTGTTGTCTGACTCTCACTCTATCCTTGTTGTCTGTCATAGTAAAACTATTCTATTTGCCTTTGCTATACTTGAAAGATTGGTATTTGCTTAGGTTTGAGGAACTGCTCTTGCGGGAAGAAGAGTCCTTGTTCATCTGCTCATTCGTATTTCTGCTGAGATAGCCAGTCCTGTTCCTGGTGTATTTCTAATCTCCACCAGGGGCAGATAAGGATCTTTGTTATGTTTAACTTGAAGAGATTTTTCACTGTCTGAATAGCATCAGCAGTTATCCTGTTACTCTGTGGCTCTCCTGGCAAGGAGATGTACTGTGCTAATAAGTCTTAACAAATTCTTGAAATTCTGCATGTGGGAAGCGTGGTTTGTTAGCAGTACTCAGAACCTGTGGCATGCCTTTCCTTGTCAATTGTGCCTTGGCATGGATACACATACACACACACACACACACACAAAGCATTACACTTAAATACATAGGGACCACTTGATGGTTTTATATTCAGATGATACTGGATACCTTTCACATTTGTTCCAGACTTCAAACATTTATGGTTTGCTCTTAGCCAATCTCTAACATGATTAACCATCAATTAATTTGTTTCATCTCTTTAGGACAGTCAACAAGAAATCCCCAGTCTCTAATCAAAGGGGCTGTAGTGATACAGGATGGATTAAGATTAACACAGAAATGATAAACACAAAGGCCCTGATGCACAAAGCTGCATAGGTACCTAAACCCAAGACTTAGGTGCCTAAGTCCCAGATGTAGGCTCCACAGCCATCCACAAAACTCCCATTGAGCACTATCGGTGCCTAAACTCACTTGACACCTATGTTTCCAGGGTAAAAGTTCACTCAGAGCCGAAGCGTCTGCCTCTGGGCTTGTGCATGGCTGTCTTACTCTAGGCGTCCAGACACCTGTCTCCCACCTAAGTCCCAGAGCAATCCACAAACCAGGGGAAGAGAGTCATTCACTTGCCTGTTTCACACGCAGGGCCTGATCTGGTAGGTGTGCTCGGAGGCTGCCTATAGGACTGGGTCTTATTCAAAATCTGGCAGAAGAATGAGGGAAACCCAGGTTCAATTTCCCCCCCACACACACCCCTCTGTCTGATGGGGAGAAAGGATTTGCACAATCAGGAAAGTGCTCTAATCACCAGACTAAAAATAATAAGATGGGCACCACCTCCTCCTTTACCCATGTTGTGTGCAGGCACCTAACTCATTCCCGCAAGCAGTTATTTAGGCATCTAAGCAGCCTGGCTCCAGGAGAGGGGTTCATGTTTGTGGATCACTAAGGGCAGGTCCATACTCACCGCGCGGGTCGACGCGGTGAGTTCGACTTCTCGGAGTTCGAACTATCGCGTCTGATCTAGACGCGATAGTTCGAACTCCGGAAGCGCCGCAGTCGACTCCGGTACTCCACCACTGCAAACGGCGGTGGTGGAGTCGACGGGGGAGCCGCAGAGTTCGACCCCGCCGCGTCTGGACGGGTGAGTAGTTCGAATTAGGGTACTTCGAATTCAGTTACGCTATTCCCGTAGCTGAATTTGCGTACCCTAATTCGAACCCCCTTTTTAGTGTGGACCAGGCCTAAGAGATAGGTGTCTTCTTGCAGCTTGGACTTCAGCACCGATCCCTGTGAGAGAGGTGGGGCTTAGCACAAAGCCCTCTCATCACCATCTCCCATTGGCTGGTTTAGGCCACTCCCCACCTAGCATGGCAGCTTTTGTACGCCATTTTTTAAAGCACCTCTCTTTCCTCATTCATTATATAGGGAGCCTAGATGTCTAACTCAGGCCTTGCAGCATAGAGTCTGGCAGGCAAAGTTAGATGAATCAAGATGCACATTCTGCATCTAATGCTGAGAATATTTTTTCCTCTGAAACCTTAACTGTCATTTTAAATAGAATTCATACCAACTTCAGTGGGAGCAGGAGCAGGATGTAAACAGGGTAATTTCGTACCTTTCTCTCCCTCATCTCCCATCTTAAGCTGAAAATTAATTTAAAACATTGTCAATTTGGCACTGGTACGGATCCAAATAATACTTTTCCTTTATTTGCAAAGCATGTGTCACTTTTGTTTTAAATATGTTTTAATATTTTTCACATATATTCTTATGTTTAAAAGCATATGTTCTGCCAAGGTTTAAAGGGGAGTAGCTGCAATAAAAGATTCATGATTATTCCTATGTATATGAATTAGATTAATCTTTATATAGGTAAATACATCTGTGTGATACTATAAAACAAATGTAGTACATATATACTTCCTTGCTGGATGGTACAAAACATTATTGGTAAATTCTTGGGTAAGTATTTGCTATTGAGGAAATTAAATATTCCTTATACATTCAGGTCTTTGGTGAGGAAAGATTGCACAGAAGTTTCAGAAGAATCGGTATCTGCAGCCTACAACTCATACCACAATCCTATAGTAGCAAACCCCTGTGCCTACCCAATGAATTAAATAAAATTCTAAGCAAAGTGAAGCAAAAAAATATTTTGGACATTACCTTCAGAATCTCTTTTAATATTTCTCCTAATTTCCATGACATGCACTATACACTGTGTTCCGATAAATACACATGATGTAAAAAGGAAAAAATGAGCACTAAAATCTTCAGCTTTGACTTATCCATAGATAGAATTCTACCCTTTTACTTTTTTCAAGGAAAAAATATAATAAAAAATTCAAAGAATGACACTTTCCATGAGCATGGATGAGCAAGTAACTTAGGAGTGAATTAAAGCCAGAGAGTTGCATTAGGTCATTATGTACAATGGAAAAATGAACTTGTACCTCTCACTGTGAGTCAGCCAAACCATACAAAGAGCCACCTCATTTTCCTCAGAATGTGAGAATATCCAGATAATAATAAACTAAATGTTTACTTATTCTTCAATAAATACATTGACAAATGGCAATAAGATTATGATACAAGCTTAGTAATTCTTAAAAGCAGCTTTAACTATTTTGATAATTGCAATCCAACTTTAAAATCTGGGTACCTTATGAGATAGGATGCCCCTGTAGCACTTAGTGAAGATGCTACCTCCACCGACAAGAGATCTTCTCCCATCAGTGTAGGTACTCCCCCTCCTCAAGAGGTGGTAGCTCCCATTGACATAGCACTGCCTACGGCCTATCTAACACAAGTGCTGAAGATCAGTCATTAATGGTGGTAAAACAACCTAGATCCTTGGATGGAAAGCACAATAAAGAATCATCTTCATGTTCATGATTCTAAGGAATGGTAGAAAGGAAAACAGCACAATAAAGATAACGATTTCAAGAAGGCAGAATTAAGCAAACTCAGAGAGCTGATGAGTAAGATCCCATGGGAAGCAAGTCTAAGGGGAAAACAGTTTCAGAAAGTTGGCAGTTTTTCCAAGAGACATTATTAAAGGCACAAGAACAAACTATCCCACTGCATAGGAAATATAGGAAGTATGGCAAGAGACTGCCCGGGCTTAACCAGGAGATCTTCAATGATCTAAAAATCAAAAAAGAGCCCTAAAAAAGTGGAAACTGGGTCAGATTACAAAGGATGAATATAAACAAACAAGCATATAGGGACAAAATTAGAAAGACCAAGGCATAAAATGAGATTAAACTAGCTGGAGACATAAAGGGTAACAAGTAAATATTCTACAAATACATTTGAAGCAATAGGAAGACCATCGACGGGCAGGCCCATTACTCAATGAGGGGGGAAAAACAAGAACAGAAAATGTGGAAATGGCAGAAGTGCTAAATTACTTTTTTGTTTCAGTTTTCACCAAAAAGGTTAGTAGCAATTGGATGCAGGGCCAGTTCTAACATTGTTGCCACCCGAAGCAAAAAAAAAAAAAAGAGCCCCGCCCTGCCCCCGCAAGCGCTGCCCTGCCGAACCCCTCCCCATCATGTCACCCCGCTCGCCCCCCCGAGCATCGTGCCACGCCGCCCAAGCCCCCGCCTCCTCTAAGCGTCGCGCCATGCCGCCCAAGCCCCCCCGCCCCTCCCGAGCACCGCGCCACCCAAGTCTCCGGCCCCCGAGCGTCACGTCGTGCCACCCAACTCCCTACCCCCCCCCAGCACCGCGCCACGCCACCCAAGCCCCCATTCCCCCACCCCCCAGCACCACCTGGCCGAACCAAAAAAACCAAAAATAAACCCCAAGCGCCACCCCGTCCCAAGGTGCCGCCCCAAGCACATGCATGGTAGGCTGGTGTCTGGAGCCGGCCCTGATTGGATGTCTAACATAGTGAACACCAGTGATCCTCAAGGCTAAAATAGGGAAAGAACAAGTTAAAAATTACTTAAACAAGTTAGAAGGCTTCAAGTTGGCAGGACCTGATGAAATATATCCTAGAATACTCAAGGAGTATTCCTGACTGAGGAGATATCTGAGCCACTAGCCATTATCTTGGCAAACTCAGGGAAGACAGGAGCAATTCCAGAAGACTGGAAGAGGGCAAATATATAAAAAGGACAATAAGAACAACCCAGAAAATTACAGGCCAATCAGCTTAACTTCAGTACCCGAAAAGATAATGGAACAAATAATTAAGCAATCAGCATGCATTTGTCAAGAACAAATTGTGTCAAACCAACCTGATAGCTTTTTTTGACAGGCTAACAAGCCTTGTGGACAGAGGGGAAGCAGTAAACAGGGGCGGCTCTACGAATTCGGCCGCCCCAAACAGGGCAGCACGCCGCAGGGGGCGCGCTGCCAGGCGCCGGTCCCGTGCCTCCGCGGGACCTCTTGCAGCTGGTCCGCGGCTCCGGTGGAGCTTCCGCAGTCATGCCTGCGGGAGGTCCACTCGAGGCGCGGGACCAACGGACCCTCCACAGTCATGCCTGCGGGAGGTCCGCTGTCCCGCGGCTCCGGTGGACCTCCCGCAGGCATGACTTTGGAAGCTCCACCGGACCCGCCTGCCGCCCCACGTACGCGCTTGGCGCGCTGGGGACTAGAGCTGGCCCTGGCAGTAAACATGGTGTATCTTGACCTTAATAAGGCTTTTGATACTGTCTCGCATGACCTTCTCATAAACAAACTAGGAAAATACAACCCAGATAGAACTACTATAAAGTGGGTGCATAACTGGTTGGAAAACCGTTCTCAGAGAGTAGTTATCAGTGGTTCACAGTCAAGCTGGGAAGGGCATATTGAGTGGGGTCCCGCCAGGATCAGTTCTGGATCTGGTTCTGCTCAATATCTTAATCAATGATTTAGATAATGGCATAGCGAGTACACTTATGAAGTTTGCGGACCAAGCTGAGAGGGGTTGCAAGTGCTTTGGAGGATAGGATTAAAATTCAAAATCATCTGGACAAACTGAAGAAATAGTCTGAAGCAAATGGGATGAAATTGAATAAGGACAAATGTAAAGTACTCCATTTAGGAAGGAACAGTCTATTGAACACATACAAAATGGAAAATGACTGCCTGGCAAGGACTACTGCAGAAAGGGATCTGGAAGTTCTAGCTAAATATGAGTCAACGGTGTAACATTGTTGCAAAAAATACAAATATCATTCTGGGATGTATTAGCAGGAGTGTTGTAAGCAAGACACAAGTAGTAATTTTTCTGCGCTGATTAGGCCCCAGCTGGAGTCTTATGTCCAGTTCTGGGCACCACATTTCAGGAAACATGTGGACCAATTGGAGAAAGTCCAAAGAAGAGCAACAAAAATTATTAAAGATCTAGAAAACATGACCTATGAGGGAAGATTAAACAAACCCATTTCTTTCAGTCTGGAAAAAGAGAAGACAGCGTGGACATGATAACATTTTCAACTACATAAGAGGTTGTTACAAGGAGGAGGAAGGTAAATTGTTCTCATTAATTTCTGAAGAAAAGACAAGAAACAATGGGCTTAAATTGCAGCAAGGGCGGTTTAGGTTGGACATTAGGAAAAACTTCCTAACTGTGAGGGTAATTAAATGGGTTGAACTTCCTGAGGTTGTGGAATCTCTGTCACTGGCAGTTTTTAAGAACAGGTTAGACAAATACCTGTCAGGAATGGTCTAGTTATTACATAGTCCTTCCCTGAGTGCAGGGGACTGGACTAGATGACCTCTGAAGATCCCTTCCAGTCCTACACTTCTGTAACTCTATGTCCTACTGAACATTTTGCTTTGCAACCGGATTCAGTGTTGTTGCTATATTTCTACACTAGTAGAAATTTTTTTAAAAAACACATTAGCTAGACAATAGTATTTCATCCCTCTACTTACTTTGACCAAAAAAAAAAGTGCTTCTTTCAAATAATCAAAATGTACTAAAAAGTTAACAGTAGCCAAATCCTGCAGTCCTTTTGCAGACAAAACTCTGACTACAAGTTTTGAATATGTAGGGATGGCAAGAAATGGCCCCCAGTCTTCATTAGAAGTTCTCTCATGCATTCACACTACTTAGGGCAGGTCTATACTAGAAGCACTACATCGGCATAGCTGTACTGCAGTGGCACATCTGGTGAAGACGCGCTATGCCAATGGGAGAGCACTCTTCCATCAGCATAATTACTCCATTTCTGCGAAAGACAGAAGCTATGTCAGCAGGAGACGCTCTCCCGCTGACATAGTGCCGGTGGGGACAGCACTTAGGTCGCTGTAACTTGTTTCTCTCAGTGGGTGTCTTTTTCCACATCCCTGAGCAACATAAGTTAGATCAACTTAAGCAGTAGTGTAGACCTGCCCTTACACTAGGAACTGTAGGGAATGGTCTTATTTCTACACTATGGCTTTCATTTAATTTGTGCGTATGCATTTTCCAGTACTGAAAGCTCAAATCTGGCATACATACAACCCATGGAATTGCAAGGGCATAAATGAGGGTAGACTTTTAAATACTTGTTGCATTCAGGTAACATACAGATATCCTCTAACAGCCTCAGACTGTAACCCAAACTGAGTAGCTTAATATTTCATTTACACTGACATTTTAGCAACAAGTTTAGTGTCTGGGCTAGAGTTTTACTTCTTTAGAAATTCTTCATACGTTTCATTCCTTGAATGGTCAATGGATCATTACTCCATTTTCAAAGCCCAATTGTCAATCACTTCAGTATTTCATGAAAATATGCACCTTTGTTCAAGCAGCAATACATACAGGGCTGGATTCCTCTTTCTTTTTCTCCTGCGTAACCCAACCAATTTTGTATTAGCAGGTGTGATGCTGCTCCACGTGCAGAGACATTTTGGAAGGCCTCCTCTCACCTCCACATCAATCCCCAGAGATACCAGAGTGAGAATGGAGTCTGCCTCTGGAGAACGGCCTGGGTAGCTACAGTGCAGCTCTGCATCCATTGCCAAGGGGAGAACCTCTTCCCTCCAGCATGAAGCCATGTTCTGTGGGTGTGGAACATTGTCAAGCTATATAGGCTCCTCACCCATTAACCTGGGTAATCCAGCATTTGGCCTTCTGCATGTACAAGTCAAGTTAGACAGAGAACAGTTCAGCCATATAAAGATGTGATTGTCTGTTAAGCTGGCCATCTGAATTAGCATTTTATAGTCAAGGCAAGTGAGGCAACTAGTGGTAATGTAGTTTAGGTACCTAAGGCTACATCTACCCCGCACACCCCTTACAATGGAATGAAGGGTATGTGTAGCTACACCCCACAGCGAAAAGTGGACTGAGTCCGCACCGTGGTATGCAGCTATATTTGTCAGTGAAGGGCTCTGGCAGGGAGAGGCAGCAGGGAACAGTCTGGCAGTATAAAAGCAATATAGATAAGGGAAGACATTGGTTGGGAAAGCAGAGATCTGGGTACATACCTAAAGGGTTCAGGTGTCTTTACACTACTTACCTAAGCAGTGCTTCACCATCTACACTGGGCTAGAGGAACATAGTGTATGTACTCTACATGACGCCAAAAGAAGTGTGCAGTGTAGACATACCTTAAGTCCTAGTTTTGGCTCTACTGTGATCCCCAAAACTCCCATCATACCCTGTAGGCTCCAAAACTCACACGGTGCCTAAGTTTTCAGGGTAAAAGTTCCCTCTGCACTTCAGTTACTCCTGCCTTGCTCCAGGCATCCAGACACCTATCTCCCACCTAAGCCCCAGAGCAAACCACAAACTAGGGAAAGATAGAAGTGTGGCTTCCTATCTCATGTATGGGCCCCAATCTGGTAGGCAGCTGCTGAGCATGATCCAGTCCCATTCAGAATATGGCCCGAGAGGCAAGAGGAAATGATGGTGCTGCCCACCTTATAGCTCTTAGCCCACTGGTTAGAGCATTCAGTGGGGATGGGGGATACTCAGGTTCAGTTACCCTCTCCACCAGAGCAGGAGAAAGGTTGGGGTGCCCCTCTTTAAATCCTTTCCAGAGCAGGGGGTTGGACTAGATGACCTCCTGAAGTCCCTTCTAACCCTGATATTCTATGATTTCATTGAGCATGCTTCAGGGTCAGCACTGAAATTTCCCTGCAATTGCTCCTCCCAATCATCAAGGCTCACAGCACCTGCTTTTGCAAGGTACAGGAGGACAGGCTCTTGCCACCTCTCACATTCTTTCTGCTGTTCCAGGGCACAGTAAAAAGTGATCACTTATTGCCCCCTGACTGATGATAGGTTGCGCAAAGCTGCACAACATTTGGCAGCTGTGTGTGGGCCTTAGGAACATGTGCTGCACTAGGAGTCAGAAGTAATGAGGCCTAGTCCCAGCTCTTGCACTGACTAGGATTAATAAATCTGAATCTGTCATAACAAGGCCTCAGACCCTTATCTTATAATGCAGGCACATACCATTGTCCCCATGTAAGAGGATGGTAATGGAAGTCACACAAGACTACTTTTGGCAGAGATGGGAACATCTCAGGTTTGTATTATGGCAGACCCAAGCCATATATGTGCCTTGGCTCTGCATCTGTAAAATGGGGATAAGATTTTCTTGTGGGGGGGAGAGGGAATTGTAAATGTAAGTTTACTAATGTTTGTAAAGCACTTGTACCACAGAAGATCCCATGAGGAAAGTACTGTATCTTTCAGTGCAGGGTGCAGTAAGACAGACATAGGCCACACACTGAATGATGATAAAAAGAAATGTTGAACAGCTGCTCATTCATTAAGCATCCTATATACTGAATGAATCAGAAGCCCTATGGAAAAGATAGTCTTTAATTACATGATCACATGCTATCATAAACACATGCACACAGAGTGCCAGGGCAACATTATTTATTGCATGTCCTGACTTTTTAAGTGCTTGACTTTGCAAAAGTAATTTTATTTCAACATTTTGTCTTTCTTTGTATGTGTACACATACACACACAAAATGTGCATGCACTTTCCACTGCTATCAAGAGATGACCTATACATAACCAAAAGGCCAGATAGGGTGCTTTGTTTTTAAACAGTGTTACTCTACTGCAGGCGTCAGCAACCTTTCAGAAGTGGTGTGCCAAGTCTTCATTTATTCACTCTAATTTAAGGTTTTGTGTGCCAGTAATACATTTTTAGAAGGTCGCTCTCTATAAGTCTATAATATATAACTAAACTATTGTTGTATGTAAAGTAAATAAGGTTTTTAAAATGTTTAAGAAGCTTCCTTTAAAATTAAATTAAAATGCAGAGCCCCCCGGACTGGTGGCCAGGACCCAGGCAGTGTGAGTGCCACTGAAAATCAGCTCGCGTGCCGCCTTCGGCATGCGTGCCACAGGTTGCCTACCCCTGCTCTACTGTATCTAAAACTGATACTTCAGTTATTGATTTTGTTTACTGTATAGAAAAATAACTGGTATCTCAGCCAGCACTGTGTGGTAAGTATTGGGGGGAAAAAATCATTTTACAAGAAAAATGGCAACTATGGTGTGGGTAATAATCTGGTAGCTGAAGAGGTTACCAGATAACCAAGCTATTCTGCACAGAACCATGATATCTTTACGCATAGAATGAATGAAGACTGCTTCTCCCTATTCCCTATACTGTAGCCTGATTTTATAAGTTTGTAATTGCCTGTTTGGGTTATGTACATTCTGAAACATAAATACTGAAGGGTACAGTACATCTTAATATATGTGTCACGGTAGTCTGAGTTCTTGGAGAAGACGGCTTGGGGAGGAGAGGTATAGAAGAGGAAAGAATTGATGATCGTATTTTTCATTTTCATTATGAACAAACTTGATAACAGCCACAGTGTTTGATAGACTGCCTGTGAACAGCTGATTTACACTTCTGCATTGTTGCATGTGTCTTGCCTTGGCTGTCTGCCATAAAGGGTATTGTCCAATTCACTGTTCCTTGGAGTGTGCTTCCTATCTCTCTGCAGTTAGAGGTACCAAATCTTGTCTTTTATGTGACCTAGCATCTACAATCTGTCAAGACAAAGCTTTTGAATATGGCTTTGCAAGTTAGTGTCAGACCCAGAATTATGATAAAGTTAGTTTTCTCTCTTGCACTGAAAGTTGCTGTTGCTGCTTAAGGCACCAATTAGAGCTGGCTTACATCTCTTGGTTAAGTTAAAAAATCCTACCCAGCATTTAATTACTGTGAAAAAAATGTTTATGTATAAAAGTACTAACACATGATCTTTGTAAGCTATCAAACATACTTAACCGTTACAGCGGGACAGCACAGATAAGGCACAGATCTGGGAAACAGATCCAGGATCTGTTCCCAGCCATGCCACACACTTTGGTTAAGTAATTCCCCCCCATATACTTTCTTAGTTATTTACACTTGTGCAAAATGCAACCTTATCAGCGTGGCAATGTTTTACACCTACTTTGCTCACCTGGAAATGGCTACAAGGAGTGCTACACAACAACAAGAAAAAACCTAAACAAATGACACACAAAAAACAGTCCCTCTGTAGCAGTTTCTCTACCTGTAAAAAAGGAATAATACTTACCTCACAGAAATGTAAGATTTAAAATGTACTGATATTTTAATGGCTTCAGATTTCCATGTGGAAGGGGCTATATAAATGCATGATTTCCACACTTTACCCAAAGAAAGGATCTCTTACAAAGCCTTCCAGATGGCTTGCCCTTATAGAATTCCCAATATTAATTAACTAAGGATTCATCAGTGAAAGATGAATAAATTAAAAGGAGTCACTATCAAAATTAAGCTCCATATTTGCCTTGTCTTTTATTCTGTGTTTAGTTACATTTTGTAATATGTTGTTTAGCAGCTCAACAATAATTTGCTAATAAATTTGGCCCAACAAGGTGTAGTAAGATAGTATGTATGCATGCATGCCCAGAAGAGAAGATGAAACCATGGTGCTGAGAGAAAAAACAAGGTGAGGAAAATAAAGACTTGTACTTTAAGTTTACGCTAGTCCAAACCATAGGTCGGGGTGGCCAACCTGTGGCTCTTCAGAGGTTAATATGCTGCTCCTTGTATAGGCACTGACTCCTGGGGCTGGAGCTACAGGCACCAACTTTCCAATGTGCTGGGGGGTGCTCACTGCTTAACCCTAGGTTCTGCCCCCACTCCACCCCTTCCCACCCCCTCCCCTGAACCTGCAGTGCCCTTGCTCCTTTCCGCTCCCCCCAGACCCTCCTGCATGCCATAAAACTGTTGATCAGGAGGTGCGGGGAGGGGGGGAGGTGCTGATCGGCGGGGCTGCAGGGGGTGGGTGGCACTGGGAGCGGGGTCAGAGAGCTGATCGGGGCTGCTGACATATTACTGTGGCTCTTTGGCAATGTACATTAGTAAATTCTGGCTCCTTCTCAGGCTCAGGTTGGCCACCCCTGCCATAGGTGAAAGCAGAAGTTGGGGGAAGAACTGGAACTGTTCCAAAACTGCAGTGTGAGAATATGTGGGTTGCAGTGCATAAGTAAAACTCCATTTTATTTCTATAAAGATATTATGAGTCTACATCTGCAGTTATCACTTGCTAGGTGATAACTTTAACTTTTGAAATATTTACAGTATTAATATGGACAAACTCTTGGAGTTTTTGCTCACCATTTTATTCTGAAGTGGAATTTCTCCCTTTATAATTCAAGATTGGCTCAGACCAACACTTCGAAAATATTTGAACATGCCCAAATATTGAACTCATCAAAATCAGGATAAAGAAAGGTGGTGTTTTAAGACTACATATCAGCTCCAGGTCTGTCATAATGTTTCAATACTACATTGTAGTAATTTTAGGAACACTTTAAGTGACTTGGTCAGTGAGGAGATGTTCTTGGGGGCGGGGTAGTAGAATGTTTATGATTCTACCTATAATGCTTGAATTCAGTGGGGACTTACTGTGTGTATGGAAGTGGCATAATGGCTTCCCAGATGTGAACAGCCAAGCACATGATTGAAAGACAATTACATCCTTCTAGGCTGAAGTGACACAGCTTTTTTTGCTATACTGAGAGACCAGAGACCAGCTAAAAAGGCTCTTGACCCCTGCAAAAGGGGTTTGAGGCGGGGATTGAGTCACCTGAGGCTATCCACTGACTGTCAATGAGCTCTGGCAGGGAGACAAGGGGACAGTGAAACTCTGTGAAAGAATCTATAGGGAGCTAGTCTTATTAGTAAGGTCTCCATGTGGAAGAAAAGTAGATCTCTAGGAAGCAGGATTCTGTATAGGCTGTTCAAGGTTCTCTGAAATGCTTTTGTTCTAATAAATACTTTGCTCTAAGTAGGCTGTTTGGTCACTGATTACCACTGTCATTGACATAAGTCAGACCTGCTCAGCTAATCATGATCAGTATTAGAGGTTGTAACCCAGGGGCAAGTCTGAGTGGCAGAATCAAGTGATTCCACCCCAAGAGACAAGTAACAGCTCAAGGCCTGAGACTTGCACTTAAAAATCAGGAGGGGTCAGAGGTGCAGTTACCCCAGTAAATGTGACAAAGCCCATCTCCATTTATAAAGAGAATCAAATGGGTCCTTGCAATTCTTGCATAATTAACAAGTATTTTAAGCAGGGTTTCAAAATTAATTGATACAATTTTCTTTTAATTTCTTTTTTAAAAAGGGAAAACCTGTACAAAAAAATCACTTTTCAAAATTTCTTAATTCTAATTTCTAAGAAAATGCCAGTCCTTAGTCTTTCACTGCCCTTCCCCTTTTGTCTACTGGAAAAGTGGGAAAACAGTTAAAGTGGGGGAGTAACACTTTCACTTTAAAAATAACTTATAAAAGTAACAGTTTCTCTCCAGTGTTAGAGTTGAAAGTTACTTTAAAAAGTAACTTTATTTTGACTGTAACACTGGTCAACCACTTTAACTCTCCTTAAGTAATACAAAGTAACGCTGCCCTTCCACCAGGAGGGATGTTTTGTCTTCACTTTCTTTCTTTTAAAAATTCTTTCCCCTTCCTCCCCCCAAAAAAGTGTGGAAAGCAACAGAGAGGAGAGGGATTTCATCATATTTTTTTAGTGCCACTACCTTTTCTAATGGGGAAAGAGGAAGTAAAAAGAGTGGGATTTTCCCCCAAAAAACTACAAAAATTTTCAAATTTGTAGGATTTTTTTTTAAAATTCATTTTGTTTATTTTTGGCAAGAGGAAGGGACCGGTTTTGATTGGCCTAGTTACACAAGAGGCCATCAAGTTCTTTGAGACATATTAAGTCTTGTTTACATGCTGCAGCAATACTATTCAGCATTTACATGTTCACAACATTGTACGAATGAATGGACAGGATATACAGATAATGGAACAAATACCAATTAGTTAATAAACTTAAACAAGCCCATCCAACACACCATTGGCAAACTTGATATTAGAAGTCCTAGTGTATTATCCACTAGACCTTCTACTTACTGAATTTGATAAATAAGACCTGACTATTTAAGTATAAGTTGGCAGATACTAAAGAGGTTTAGGGATTTGGAATTTTGATCCCTGCTGTTTATGATTTAGAGTTGGATCAGAACCAAAACCTTGCATAACACACCTGCACACAATTTTGGGCTTGATTTGAACTCTGGAGCCTGTTTTGAAACTTACATCTGACTCCTTTCTAGGGAAAGTATTTTAATGGTAGTATTTCTCTTCTTATTAAGGGTATTGTCAAGCATGCTGTGTACCAAACAGAAGAGACGGAAGTCTTCTTTATATGATTTATATTTAAGGTGATGTATACATAACTGCATCTCTAGTCCTCTAGCACAGGGGTCCCCAACCCCCGGGCCGCGGACCGGTACCGGTCCACGGCCTGTTAGGAACCGGGCCGCGAACCAAGCCTTAGCACATCAAGCAGCGTGTCTCCGTCTAGTTGCAGGAAAACAAGCTCAGGGCTCCCACTAATTCTGCATTATGGTCAGTTGTATAATTATTTCATTATATATTACAATAATAATAGAAATAAAAGTACAAAAATAAATGTAATGCACTTGAATCGTCCCAAAACCATCCCAGGAGGTCCGCGGAAATTTTTTTTTCTATGAAACCGGTCCCTGGTGCCAAAAAGGTTGGGGACCGCTGCTCTAGCACATGCTGAGATATACATTCTAATGGTTTGATGTACTGGGAAATAATGGCACTCCCAGGGCTAGGTATCTTCAGCAGAGAGAAATTAAGTACAGGAGAGCTTCCATTCCAAACTTCTAATTGACTTTTTGAAGTCATAACCCCTTGTATCTATAGCAGTAATGGTATTAGAAGATTGGTGCAAGGACAGCAGAGGGAAAATCCAGTACAGATTTAAGTGAATGATGGAAATACTTTTACCTTTTAAAGTCTAAGCTGAAACTCTTACATTTTTTATTCTGGTAGGCTACTGTCCTTAGTGATAGTGTTGAAAGCTGATTAGGTTTATCATCAGTCTAAAATACTAATCAATTTAAATTGTTACTTTAAAAAAACTTGGTAATTTAAACCAGCATGTGGCAGATGATTTGTCTATTACCCCAAGGCGAAGTCATTTATTAGTTGGGGAAGAGATGGCCCTGCTAAATGATTCACTTTTCTGCTGTTTTAAGTGAACTGCTTTTGTCAAAATCATCAGTGGCCCAAGCTGTTCAGTTGGCATGGGCCAAAAAGTTGCTTTGAAATAGCGAATGGCTGCTTAGTTATTTAGAATATAAGAAATATAAACAGGTGTACGGAGGAACAAAATGAATGCATAAGAAGGTGTTTCCATATGCTATTTTGGGAGGACTGTGAGGGAATGAATACATTTTCTAAAGAAAATATTATACATGAATGTACATATGGCATGTAGATAGTGAATTTTTATGCTCTATTTCCAGAGTTCATTCTTGTGGCATCTGAGTGCTGATGTTTACATACTCTTGTGATTAGATATTGACTAGGCTTTGCATATATATATATTTTTTAAATGCTGCCTTAGGACTCTTGCAAGGTATCAGCAAAATCCTGGAAACTAAAGCCTACTTCATTCACAGAGCTGCTACAACATGGGGAAAAGCAAGGCAAGGTTCCCCCTCTTTGGCAATGTTTTAACCCTCACCTGGAGAGAATCACCTCTGATTTGAGTGTAGTTCTTTCTCTGTGATCAGTAATTGGCCTGTCTGCTGGGATGCCTGCAAAGTAACAATTATAGCTGTCTTTTTATACTCATCGCTAATGGGTGAGGCTGGCCAGAAAAAAATTCATAGAAAATTGAGGTTTCCACATTTTTTTTCCTACTGCAGAAAAACCAAGACTGTGCAGGGGGAGGTCAGCTTGAGGCTCCACCAATAGCTGAGTGACTATTGCACTCCCCTAGAATGTAGGCAACCCAAATATAGGTCCTTGCTCCACCCCAACTGAATCCTTTCGGGAGTTCTAGAGACTGTTTTGCTGTTTAGGTCTTGGGAGAAATTTCCAAAACTGCCTAAGTCCCATTTTCAAAATGACTTAGGTGTTTAAGTCAATGGGTCTTTCAAATCTAAGTAACTTTTGAAAATGGGAATTGGGTAGTTTGGGAAATTTTACCCTTCAACTACATGAGAAAGTTGCACCCGTTTAACATGTTTTTAAAACTGATTTAAAGTGATGCAAACACTTCTAGACACTTACTTTGATTTTAAAGAGCAGTCTATTGCCGTTTAGCTCTATTCAGGAATCTTTTTTTAAAGCTAAATGAAAATAAGCCTGGTTTAAATGGAAGTGTCTTCCCAGACTTTGGTGCTGGTTATCTAAAACAGTTTTAAAATAACCACTTTAGTTGAATTGGTGCAACTTTGTGTAAACAAGGCATTGGTGGCATTACAAGTGTGTATCCCCTGTTCACACACAAAAGCAAATTCCGCTTTCATTTACACCAGTGTAAATCTTAAGTAGCTATCTCTAGTCAAAGGAATTACACTAGTGTGAGTCTGGAGACACTGAAAGCAAAAAGGTATCCAATTATGTCTGATAGTGCTTTACATTAAAAGAAAAGCCTCCAACACACATCCACATCTTAGACTTAAGAGAAGTCAGCACCACCTCCCGCTCCCCCTGCCCAATTTCTCAAGGGCACACTTTGCACTTTCATATCTCAACTTTCTCTTAAAAGGGAAGCCAAAAGTTCCTCCAAGGCACCCTGTCCCCTCTGTATTCCTCATCCTGGCTATAACAATGGACAGGTTTGGCTGCAAATGTAGGCTTACTAGAGAAAAACCAGTGTGTGAAGAGATGAGCAAGCAGATATTTATTTGTGAGAGGATCCATTCAAGTGATGATATTTATCAGTGTCACACATTTCTTACTAGCTTTTTGCTCACAGTTTGGATGTCTCAGGTTGTACAATCATCGCTGGATGTCGGGTTGCTAGCTGGTCACATAGGTATCATAAAGAAATACACATCTCAATACATATCAGATCAGAAGAAGGAGATGATTAAGTCTGGTGGACTGTGAACACTAGTCTGTACACCCTGGAAGTAGACTAACATTATATAATACATAAGTGGCTTCACTGGGTTATGTAAAAAGTAATTCAGCATTAATTTCACCTGTGTGGAAAATTTTAATAAAAGGAACACCCACCTCCCTAGTTCCGAAGTACAGCAGCATTGTCACACTTGTAAAAACTGTGAAAATGCAGGTATATTGCTGGCTGTAGTTGCAAGTGCGTATGTTCTGCTATTTCAAAGTCCTACTTCAAATAAGAAAAGTTTAGAGTGGTGTTCTAAAAAACTCAAGCATAGAGCATTCTTGAGGAGGGGACTATGGGAATAGATAGCAATACTGCTAGAATTGCTATATTTCCAGTAGCATTCTACAAGGAGAAATATCAAGGGAATGTGTATAATTGATTGGTGGTTTTTGGATACTGGCATTCATCCTTGTTTTATATTATCTGAAAAATAAATAACCAAAAATGGTGGCATCAAAGCAAAATTGGATGTCCACATTATACTTCAAAGATCTTAAATTAATCCTTCTGCAAGAATCACTTCTTCCACAAAGCTCTTAAAAAATAAACTGTGCTAGATTCATATGCCACTGTAGTCTCACTCCAGTACTCTCACGCCCCCACATGCACCCACTATTTTTTACTTTGTAAGATTGTAAGCTCTCTGGGGCATAGGTTCAACTATGTGCAAAGACTTGGTGGAACCCGGGGTGAGAATTCACAAGGACCCCAGCACTGTGGAGAGAAACAGGCTGCTATTTTAGGGGGTAGATGGGGATTTAAAAAGGCAAACTTGGCCATCATTCCACCTCACCCAACTGTGCACCTTTAGCAAGGCATGTCTGTTGGAGCAGGATACTGTAAAGTGCTCCATGCAAGGGAACCCATTTACTTCAGTGGGATTTCCTCACCCAGTGTTCACAGAAACACATTCCTTGGTTATTTGTACAAAACATGGTTAGGGTATCTCTATGCTGGAGAAGTAATTTCTAGCTCAAGTCGACATCCCCGTACTAGCTCTAATCAAACTAGCGCTCTCAAAATGGAAGTGTAGCAGCCACAGCATGAAGGGCAGAAGAAGCTAACAGCCCGAGTACATGCCTAGGATCTCAGATGGAATCCTAATCAGGGTGGTTAGCCCCTCCCACTGCATTTTAGACCAGAATCAAGGTTAGGCATAACAAATGATCAAGTCAGGCACAGAAGTGGGTGAACAGATCGAGAAGCATAACTCTGATTTGGCTGCAGATTGATGCCATTTCATGGAAAATTAAGGCCAATGAATTTTTGTTGTCTTTGTATTTTTTCTTGTGTGCTGATGTTATGGCATAAAGAGTGCAGATGAATAAGATGCACTTGCATGACTCACTTATGGAGCCTTGAAATGTCCAATAGCACCTATAAAAAGGAGGCAACTGAAATTATCTATTTTGATTTGATAAACAGCTTCAAATGTTACTTATCTATCAGTCAGTCTGCAAAGGCCTTTCCTACAGAGCATTTGTCATCTCCTCTTACTGCATGCATTTTGGCTATGCTGCCTTAGGGGCATCAGAGAAGAGGTGCTCACATTCTGCAGCGGTCTGGAAGAGACTAACCTAGACAGGTGAGGGAAAACTGTTTAGGTGACTTAAAAAAAAAAAGTCTGTCAAAAGCATGTACTTTAAAGAACTTTTTTTTAAAAAAGGTGAATTCTGGAGCTATTAGAGTTTTCTTTTAAATTTATTAATCATCTTTCAGTGCTGTAGTCCCATAATTTAGCTTTCTTATCACCCAGTAATTGAACACACCAGAACACCACTTAGCCTTTTATACTGGCTTCTTCCACACTTGCACTATATGTGTATATTTATGGAACAGCATGACCTCCCACTACAGAGAGCTAGCTGCATTATCCAATTCTTTGATAAGCATTATACAAGATTTGAAAGAGTACAGAGGAGGAAGTGATGTAGATTCATCTACAATGTGGATTTTCTACTAGCGCTCTTAAAAGTGCTATGGTGGTAAGTGCCACTTTTACAGTTCCTGTTTTGCTGGTATAGGCAATTTCAGTTTTTATCTGAGCATCTCACTGGAAATGTCCTGACACGTCTAAGTTGACAACCATTTAGTTACAAGGTGGGCGGGGGGAACTTAGTAGATCATATTACTTGTAAGTAAAACTGGAGGAAGTAGGAAAAAATATGAACTTTTTAGCAAGTTAGAAATCACATTTTTATTTGACATATTTCATTTATATTTTTTCTTTTTGACTCTTAATGAAAAGAGATTTCAGGCCCATTTCAGGTATGTATTGTCATTAAATACACTGCTTCCACTTGCCTCTCTTTAAACAATGTATCAGCCATTTAAACAAAGGCCAATAAAATAAATTATAGAACTGACAGCAGAAGCAGCAAACTGTCACAGGTTATTTTAGTTCTTATCACTGTAATATCTTCTGAACACCTGACATGCACTAACGATTTCTCCTCAAAACATCTCCAATGAGATGGTGATAATACTACTTCCCTATCCGACAAATGGGGAACAGGGACGCAGTAAATTGTCAAAAGTTACTCTGAAATCTGTGGCACAGCTGGGGAAGAGAACCCAGATATCCTGAGTCTATTGCCTTACCCATATGATCATCATCTCTGGTGATTAAAACACAACCCCTCCATTTACTGTGTGCAGGTGACTGTCAAAGGCAATTACAAAAAACAATTTTTAGAAATATTCCTTATAGCACTGACAGAGATTATAGTAATAAAGATCTGATGAAACCACAAGGACAATGCACACACCCCTCTGCCACAAAATATTAATTCATTCGAGACATAACTGTGGTAAAGTGGACACCAGTAAGTTCAATAAATGCATTTAGTAAGTATGACATTTTAAGTGAACATCAGACAACACCAAGTGGATTCAAGATGTTTCCTTAAACTCCAGCCCAGAATCCTGGCACTAATGCAGTTAAGTGAGAGGAGTATGTTACACCCTCTAGTTAGGGCAGTACAAAATCCATGGCACAGAGTAATTAAATAAGCCATGCAAGAAGCTATCCACAAGCTCCATTATAGGGACTGCACCGAACTGGAAAGGAAATTTTAAAATAACCTAAGCATGTTCTAATCATGATGGCCTAGCTCCTCCCAAGCCCACAAACAGCTCCCATCCTCTCATGGAGAGAATCAAGGGCCTAAATGCCCCCCTCCCCTATTTTTAGTGACTCATCCAATTAGAGTACAGAAACAATACCATAGGAGAGAGTAACAAATAGCAAAATCTGTTCCAAAGCAACTTTTAGGATGAAATTGTTGAAATACTTTGAACCAATTACAAGTGTACAGATTCTTAAGAGCCAATCTATTTGCACATAAAGGCTGAAATTCAGAAATTTAACAAATTCTTCAACCAGCACTATGGATAGCAAAGCCTTCTGTATACATAAGCCACTGATGTCATCATTTAAAAAAAAAAAAACACCCTGAGTCCCTCTCAGTCTATAGCTAAGTGATGCAGAGGGGATTTGAAAAGCTGCCCGCGTCCTCTTAGACTACTCCAAAAATATATTTTGGATTTTTGTTTCTTCATATGAATTTTAGTGATAAAGAAAAGTGCTCAGTTGAACTCCCTGAAAACTCAAGTCCCCTGCTATGTACAAAGTAAATGCTGCACAAGAATCTCCACAACCACTTGCTTATAATGTGCCTTTAACCTGTGCTAGAGGGAGCACCTCAAGGGGAAGAGGTTCATGCACATTTAAATCCTGGGACTGCTGAAACTGCCAGCAAACCACCAACTCATTTTACATAGATCAGACACACCACAGATGTGAGTCGCTCTTGGTAACCACTAGTCAGCCGACTCAGATCAGTAACCTAGAAGTGAGAGGATCTATCGCTCATTACCAATTCCCTGACCCATTCAGTCCCCCATGAACATCATTTGTAGATGCAGAATGCAGCACTGAAAGAAATCCAATAGCCACAGCTGAGATTAGAGAACTATATCACCTTCTTGCCTGGCTCTGGTCTGAAGGATGGTACTTGCACCATCAACATGTACAGCTTTGATTAAACTGCAAAAGAAGCTGTACCAAGGATGAAAAGGAGCTGTGACAGAAGAAATAGAAAGGTCACTATCATCCAAGACCTTTTCCAGATTTCCTGTTAAATTAAACAGGGTACATCTTACAATGTAGTAGTTTTTAATGCAGTAGTAAAAGAAACAATGAGGTATGTTACCCCTGACAATGGCCTGGTCTATCAAAATAGAAAATGGAGCAGCACTGTACTGGATCAAACGTTTATTTTTAAAGTGACTTTGCTCCAAGCCTTATTATCGATATTTGCTTTCCCCGCTAGTGTTGCTTACCACGAAATTTAAGCATAAGTAAGTGCCAGCATTTTCAACCTCGCAACTGTTTCTTCAGAAGGCAGATGTGATGTCACTAGCAACAGTTTATGGAATTCCTGAATGTATCAGGCAAGAAGAGAAAGCTAATAAATAGGTGCTTTGCCCCGTTAACATACATCTCTTGATAATCAGAAGTGAAGCGAAAAATATATGCGCCAGTTTAAGATTTTGGTGAAATATAGCATCAGTATTTCCATTACTGCAGTTTTATTAGGACACACCAAATAGTTACTATGGCCAACAGTTCTTCAAAAAAATACTAGTTATTTTCCTTTAACTATTTGGGCTAATTACCAAATTACAGTAACGGTATCATGTGCTTAAACCCTCCCTCCCGATCAGCAGGCCCTCTATAAGCTTGCTCAACAGGATTTTGGGTCCAGATTTTTAAAGAACTAGGAGCTTAAATTGATGCTCCTAGCTCTGTACAGTCTGGGCTGACCATCTGGAAATACCGGTGTCCTAAGTGTCAAAAATGAAGAACTACAGGAAAGGAAGGTAATGAGTTAAAGATTTTCCACTGTGAGGCCTTCTAAGTTTTCTAGCAGTACTGAACTAAGTGAGGTTACATGTGGCAGTAATGGAACAAGGAGTTTTTATGCTGGCTGTAAAGTCTTAGAAATAAGAGACATTTTGGAAATACTCTGTTCGGATACACACACAGGTGGATGTCTGGAAAAGTTGAGAAAGGGAAAAAATAGACAAACAGTAGACATGGTAGAATAAGGCTTATCATTCATATATTTAAGGTCTCCACTAACATTTTCACAGATTTAACGTATAAAAGGTAAGAGGTTTACATCCAAAGCAATGTTATTTAGATATGTTTACTGCCCCAAAGAAACAAAAACTTTTCTTACCTTCACTGCCTCCTCCTACAAGAAATCCTACATTCCTCCTGCAATGTGTTATTTTTGCTACAGACCCCATGGGAGAAATTCATCCCAAGCACAACTACATCGGCTTTGATATCCTTACCCCAGGCATCAGTTTGGCTCATTATGTAATTACAGATGACAACATTGTCAAAGTTGAGTGCCTTTATTCAGTTATCTGAAGTTCAGGTCATCCTTCAAAGGTGAAGAGCATCCATTGGAATTGATGGAATTACATTGGGGATGAATTTGGCCCATGTTGTGAAAATATCATGTTTTCTTCTCTTTTAGATTGTTATGCAGAGGCATAACTTAAACAGTTCCATTTACTGTTCCTTGAATGGAAATTAAACTACTTTTTTGCCTTACTAATAGCTCATGTAGGAAAAGGTGATCTATTGTGTGGAAGTACGGAAAGTAAAGTACCTTTACAAAAATAAGTTTAACCAAAACACCCTCTATCGTTTTCAGTCTTCCCATTCAGACAATGCTCAATTAAATGCAATTGTGATACAGTACATAGTATAGCTTGTCTCATTACTAAAAACAGAATCTATGAAACATAAGAACAGCCATACTGGGTCAGAGCAAAGGTCCATCTTGCCCAGTTTCTTGTCTTCCAACAGTAACTAATACCAGAGACTTCAGCGGGAATGAATAGAACAGGTAATCATTGAGTGCCTGTCATCCACTCCTAACTTCTGGCAAAACAGACGCTAGTGATTCTCATAGCATGTGGTTGCATCCCTGACCATCTTGATTAATAGTCAATAATGGACCTATCCTCCAGGAACGTATCTAGTTCTTTTTTGAACCCTGCTATATTTCTGGCCTTCAAAACATCCCCTGACAATGAGTTCCACGGCTTGACTGTGTGGTGTGTGAAGTAGTACTGCCTTTTGTTAGTTTTAAATCTGTTGCCTATTAATTCCATTGGGTGACCCTGGGTTCTTATGTTATGTGAAGGAGTATATAACACTTCCTTCTCTACACCAGTCAAGATTTTATAGACTATCATATCCCCTCTTAGTCATCTCCTTTCCAAGCTGAAAAGTCCCAGTCTTTTTAATATATCCTCATATGGAAACTGTTCCATGCCCTTAATCATTTTTGTTGCCCTTTGCTATACCTTTTCAAATTCTAATATATCTTTTTTAAGACAGGTTGACCAGAACCACACACAGGATGGGCATGGATTTATTTAGTGGCAATATGATATTTTCGATCTTATTATCTATCCCTTTCTTAATGATTCCCAATATTCTGTTCACTTTTTTGACTGCCGCTGCACATTGAGTGGATGTTTTCAGAGGACTAGTCACATGACTCCAAGATCTCTCTCTCAAGTGGTAACTGCTAATTTACACCCCATCATTTTGTAGGTATAGTTAGGATTATGTTTTCCAGTGTGCAATACTTTCCTTTTATATACCACCTTGTTGCCCAGTCACCCAGTTTTGTGAGATCCCTTTGTAACTCCTCGCAGTCAACTTCGAACTTAACTATCTTGAGTAATTTTGTATCATCTGCAAATTTTGCCAACTTGCCATTTACCCCTTTTTCCAGATCATTTATGAATATGTTGAATAGGATTGGGCCCAGTACAGACCCCAGGGGACACCACTATTTACATCTCTCCATTGTGAAAACTGACCATTTATTCCTACCCGCTACTGTTTTTTAGCCAGTTACTGATCCATGAGAGCACCTTCCCTCTTATCCCATGACAGCTAATGAAGCTTCCATATTAGACAGCCATCCCTGTGTGAACTCTTACCAGCTTCAAGTCACATTGCCTTCATCTGTGTCCTTGTCTGTGCCACCTATTGCCCCTGAAACACACTCCTATCTTTACACCAAACAGCAACCATGCTTCAATTCAAATACCTTCTAAAACCCTATACATTTCACAAACCCTATCAAATATATTTAAGCAATGTTAAGCTTAAAATTATCTGCACCACTCAACTTTCACTGGGTACACCAGGGGGCTATTTGATTCAGGGCCAGCCTGGTCCTGCAATTTACTACAGGGTATAGTTCTTATTCCTGTGACTGGTCCCTCTGAAGTCAGGTTGTAGTGGGATTTCAATGGCAGTCCAAAAGGTGATGAGCACTTCACGATTTGGCCTTAAAATCGTGATCCTGGTAAAGATCTGTGAAGCTTGATTAAAAGATTTTTTTTTTAAAGATAAGGAAAATTTAAACTGGCTTCTGTGGTAAATGCCTTTAAACATACCCCCTTCCTCTTCCCTTGTTCATGCATATGTCTGTAATCCAATCGCTGAGCTGACACTGATCATGATACTGCTCACCTTGTGCCTGCTTTCAGAACACAAACATTGATATGTGAACTAAAGCTAAGAAGTGCTGTATATTCTTTTAATTTCAGGAAATAAAATGTTGTGTTATATTGGGAGGGTTTCCATCACCAAGAGAGAAACAAAAAACTACAGTCTTTCAATAGTTAGGATAGGAAGTAAAAAAGAAGAGTATATTCATCTAAAACAGGGGAATCCTGAGTTAAGTCTTATTCTAGAACATAAAAATGATTCTCTGAATTCTAGTTACATTTAATCATTCATAGCTGGATTAGTGATATACCACAGATTACAGAAACTAAATGAATAATAAACTGTATTTAACAAGTAATCAGTCAGCATTTTAAGTAATTAATGGCCCAGTTTTACAGGGCCTCCAAACACCTCCTGTATTGTACAAAGCATCCTCAAATCCCAAATTGTCATTAAGGTTAAATGCCTCCCATTGACTTCAGTAGGAATTGGATTGGATCAGACCCTCAAAATTAAGGATAATCATTACATCGCAGGAAGCACTCTAGGCCTTGCAGGACTGCATCCTTCATTGCTACAACTATTGAATAAGAAGAGGTCAATGAGAAGGTGAGTGCAATCAACATCTTACAGAGATGTGCTCTAACTGAATTGATATTGATGAGGTTGATAGAACAATCCAAAAACCTTCATTTACAGAGTCAGAGGTGTAGTTTTTTAAATTACACTTGTTCATGTCCTAAATTTCACTACTCGGTCTCATTTGCATCAGTCCTGGTTCAGCCTGTTTTGTGAAGTTCTCTAAATATCACTAGTTTCTCCATAAACAAACTTCAGGAGTCTCTGGAATTCTTCTGTATATTCCAGATTATCACAGTTTACATTTTCCCCTCTGCTATTCATAGACTATCGCCTGCATTAATAAGTGAGCAATGGGTTCTATTTGGTTATTTGTAGCTGAAGAGGGAGCTAAATATATGATAAGGCTAAAAGTTGTCAGGACTAGAGTATTTGGTCTCTAAACAACATTTAAAGCTCAAAAATGCTTGTACAACTAAGACATAAATGTGGCAATACATACTCTAAGTTTGCTAAAAATGTTTTTATAACTGTAAGTGAATTTTGATCCCTGAACACGCTCCTGTCGACTCCGGAACTCCACCAGAGCGAGCGGCGGTAGCGGAGTCAACAGGGGGAGCCGCGGCCGTCGATCCCACGCCGTGAGGATGGGAGGTAAGTCGAAATAAGATACGTCGACTTCAGCTACGCTATTCATGTAGCTGAAGTTGCGTATCTTACATCGACCCCGCCCCCTAGTGTAGACCAGGCCTCCCTCTGGGGCACCTGGCATTGGCCAATGTCGGCAGACAGCATACTGGGCTGGATGGACCTTTGGTCTGACCCAGTATGGCTGTTCTTATGTTCTTAAGTTTGGTACTGGTAATATGGCTCCTGGCAGCCACTGATTAGACAGCTCAAACCCTTTGGAGGAGTGCCAGACAGGATGCCTACTAATGATGCTTTTCAAGCAGCATTAAGTTACTCGTAGCTGAGCAGACAGATGCCTAGGGAGAAGAAAATGCCATGAAGATCACTTTTGCCCCAGTCCCAAAATCTTATGGAGAGCCTGAGGTGGAAAAGAGAAAGATACGCTGGAGGCCTCCCTTGCACTTGCATATTTGCAGGATCCCTCTGGGCTATGAGCCCAAGCAGCAACCCCTTAGCACAGGGAGGCAGAAAGATCAACTGGCCTGAGATCTGATCTAATTAAATGGTTATTACTCCAGGATCAAACTGGATTTAAGTTACTGGGCTGATTTTCATTTATACTCCAAGGTGCTTTACCCCACTCTGGCACTGTAAGAGGTCCTTACATGCAATTTACACCCTCTCTAAGGCCTCTTTACACTGCCAGAGTGGTGTAAAGTGAGAATCGATCCTACTGTGTCGTGACACAATCTTGGTCAAGATTTTCAGTCAGTAATGATGTGAACCCAGATTTTTAATGGTAATTAGGTTCTTAGGAGCCTAAATCCCTTTTGAAAACAATAGTTCGGCTCCTAAATCAGTTCAGCAATGCCTCATTACCTTTCAATATCTGGGCCTGAGTATCTCAATTTTTGGGACTCCAACCTGAGATACCTTAAAAGTGGCCTCATTTTCCAGAAGTGCTGAGCATCCAGCCTTGGATACATAGTCCCTTTTAAAAGGGGTCTCATCACAAGGGACTCCCAAAAATTGAGGTACTCAGTCACTAGTCACTTTTGAAAATCTCAGCCAAGAGGTCTTAATTTTAGCTCTCTTATTCTTTCCTAATAGCCTCATGCACCTTACCCTCATTATAGCCAGTAGTTTCTTGTTATTTAAATTATGTTGCTAAGAAATAAGTGGGGTGGGGGGAGGAAAGAGTCCCATTTAATGAACTTGGAGACTGGCCTCTAGTTGTTTGAAGAAAGCTGCATTTTCTTTCTTTGAAGTATTCTTAAGTGCCTTGGTATATTGATCCCTACAGATAACAATAGCAAAAACTGGAGGTTGATATTTTGAAATTAACACTTTTCCTTCCACATTTACATCTCTGTGCAGCAGATGAGGTGCATTATTTAGTTCTGAAATCTAGGACTTTCTGTGAAACAGCAGATATGGGCAGTCACAGAAGGCAGGAAAAGAGATTAGATACACACCAATGCTTTGATCACATATGGCAACTGCTATGAATAAAGGGTGAATTTTAAGCACCAGAGAAAAATGGTTCACAACCTTTTTAAACAAATCCTTCCTGGGGACAGATCAGGAAGGGTTCCCCTTTGTGTCCTTCTGCATCATACCCTGCTATGCTTGCCATTAAGTATAAGCTCTTTGGAGGCACAGTAGGACTGTGTTCGTGTCTTGTACAACACAGAGCACATAGGTTTACCTGGTGTTGACAAACTTGCTCCATTTTCATCCTGTCTTTTCTGGATCCCTTGGTTTTTCTTTCCTTCCTGTTTCTTTTCTTCTGCCCCGTTTTAATACTTTCTATTTTGCTGTGTTCATTGTTTATTCCTCCTTCCCCTCCCCCCTGCAGTTTAACAGACTGCTACATACTGCTCGTGCTGGGGCGGGGGCACTACTAGCGCCACTCCCTGAGCGAGAAGGCAAGTTTGGGCTTGCAGACTGCTGGCTGAACTTACATCTGCCCCGTCACACGTGGCTGCACCACAAGCCCTAAAGAAAGCTCAGAGGACAGTCAAGCAGGTTTCACATTGGTAAACTGACACACACCTAAGGAACAGCATATTTGCTACAGGAGGCAGGATGCATCTGTGGTCAAGCTGTTCCTCCTGCCCCACAGCTCTTCTGCACTGACCCTCCCTTGAATTAGTCTCCTCCTGCCCCTGCGCTGGACTGGAAACACTGTGTTAGAATCTCTGAGGCGATATCCACTCTTGGAGCTAGAGGTACGAGCCCCAGCTTGTGCAGACACACTCGCACTAGCTCTCCTCACGCCAGCACGCTAAAGGTAGTGGCCTTATAGTAGCATGGGCAGCAGTTGACAGTGACACAGGCTAGCTGCCCGGAGTATAAACCCTCCCAGACCCCATGTGTAAGCGGGGGAATGGTCCCGCTATTGTGGGGAACTTTCCTGGCTTCTGCGCTACCCCAGTGAAGTGGGCTAGCGAAAAGATCTGAGTCCTCATTCCCACTTCCTTTACCCAGAGGCCTCCCTGCCCTCGAGGACTCCCCTTCCACTCTCCTGTCTGGCAGAGTCCTCGTAACCCCAACAAGGCTGGGCCCAGGATTCCTGGGGGGCTCGACCCCCAACCCTGCTGTGGTCACCTAGGAGAGGGGCTAGGGTGTCCCCACTCCAGGGTACCCTCTCTGCTCTGGGCACCTCCCTGACCCACTGATTATTCCATACAATTTAAAGCAAATACAAGTTGTTTACTTAACAATTAATTTAAAGAAAAGAATAAGAAAAAAGGGAAAGGTTAAAGGAAAACGCAACACCCTGCTCTGTGGCAGGGAACATTACAGTGTCTCTGGACATCAAGGCAGTTCACAGTCTGTTCCTTGTAGGTCCCAGGTCTCCTTCTCAGGCCCTGGCTGTGCTGCAGGGATGCTGCGGGTTGGACACTTGCAATGGCGGTGGCCACACACCGGGCTTTGGGTGGTGGGACCCTACTTCCCAGCGTCAGCCCCCCGTCAGGTTAAGATCCCCCTCCCAACCTGGCCTGCAAGGACCCGTGGCTGGGGGTGTCTTTCTGCACTAGGCCCTTTGCCCAAGGTTCCCCCCGCCCCTTGGCTGGCCCCAGTTGCTCATCACACCTGGCTCTACGGCTGCAGCTCTGCTCCCAGCACAGGATCTGCTCCATGGCCACCCGGGGGGGGGGGTAGGAGGGGGCAAGTGGGGCAATTTGCCCCAGGCCCCGCAGGGGCCCCCACGAGTTTTTTGGGGCCCCTGGAGTGGGGTCCTTCACTCGCTCCGGGGGCCCCGGAAAACTCTGGCAGGGCCCGGGGCCCCAGAGCTTCTTCCGCTCCGGGTCTTTGGTGGCAATTCAGCGGTGAGGGGGGGTCCTTCCGCCCTGGGACCCGCCACCGAAGTGCCGGGTCAGTGGCAGGGGGCCCCCGCCGCCGAAGACCCCAGGCCCCCTGAATCCTCTGGGCGGCCCAGATCTGCTCTCCCTGGGCTGTGCCTCTGGCTCTGTGGCTGCAGCTCTGCTCCCAGCACAAGATCTGCTCTCCCTGGGCTGTGCCTCTGGCTGCTTTTCTGGCCCCTCTGGATCTGGCACAGCTCTGCTCTTCAGCTCAGCTTGGTTCCTGCTTTCTCCTTAGCTCGGCCCCACTCTGTCTGACCCAAGCAATTCCAGCTCACATGGAGGACGGGACCCACACTGGCCTTCTGTCTCCTTGATTAGCCTGCCCGCCCTGTCAATCAGGCTGACCTGGAGCATTGGCCTCTCGCCATTGTTCCTGGAGACTGTCAGTCTCAGGGTCCTGATTTGCCATCAGCCCCTCCCCTTTTACTGCTGGGAGCTAGCAACCAAAACACCCCCACTGAATGTTAGTAAGGGGGCAACAGTCCCCTTACACATGGGTACTTGCCAGGGCCGCCCAGAGGATTCTGGGGGCCCGGGGTCTTCGGCGGCGGGGGGGCCCGTCCGTTCCGGGACCCACCGCCAAAGTGCCCCGAAGACCCGCGGCGGGAGCCCCCCGCCGCCGAATTACCGCCGGCGGGACCGCGCCCGGCGCAGCCCGGTCTTGGCGGGCTGGGGCCCCTTCTGGGCCTTCGAACAGAAGGGGCCCCCCGCCGCCGAAGACCGGGCTGCGCTGCGGCGCGCGGTCCCGCTTCCCCGCCTCTTACCCGAGTGCGTCTCGGCGGGCCTGAGCTCCGTCCTGCTCAGAGCCGCGTGGTGAGGCGGGCTGGGAGCTCCACGCCGAGTGGAGGCAGCTGCCCCGCCCCCTCCCCATGCCGCTCTGAGCGGGGCGGGGCTCAGGCCCCGTTGGAGCTCCCAGCCCCGCCCCCTCACCACGCGGCTCGGATCGGGGCGGGGCTCAGGGGCTCGGCCGCAGACTCGGCGCTTGATGCGCTGAGGCTCCAGGAGAGGGGCGGAGGCAGGAGCCTCCGCTCTTCTCTTGGGGGCCCCTGCGGAGCCCGGGGCCCGGGGCAAATTGCCCCCTTTGCCCCCCCCTCTGGGCGGCCCTGGTACTTGCTTGGGGCAGCTAGTCCATGCAGCCACTTGTTGCTGCCTATGCTACCGCAATTACACTACTAGGTTTAGGATGCTAGCTTGATGAGAGCTAGTGCGAGTATGTCTGCTTGAACTGGAAATCACAGGCCCAGATCCAAGTGTAGATTTCAGGCTATGGGTGTGGCTACACTTGCAGCCATACAGCGCTGCCATGGGAGCGCTCCCGCGGCAGCGCTTTGAAGTGCGAGTGTGGTCGTGGCGCCAGCACTGGGAGAGAGCTCTCCCAGCGCAGCAGGTACTCCACCTCCCCGTGGGGATTAGTTTACAGCGCTGGAAGCCGCGCTCCCAGCGCTGGGGCAGTGTTTACACTGGCGCTTTGCAGCGCTGTAACTTGCTGTGCTCAGGGGGTGTTTTTTCACACCCCTGAGTGAGAAAGTTGCAGCGCTGTAAAGCGCCAGTGTAGCCAAGGCCTATGTCTACAAGGACATGTAGCAAAAATAGGGCATTGTATACAAAAATAAAAGTAATAATACCTAGCTGTTTTGATCAGCAGATCTCAAAGCACTTTACAATAGATTTCAGTGTCATTATCCCTGTTTTACAGATGGGGAAACTCTCACAGAGAGGGGAAGTGACTTGTCCAGCATCACACAGCGAGCCAATGGCCAGGAAAGCCCAGGGCTCCTGAGTCCCAGTCTAGTGCTCTGTCCATTTGCCCACATTGCTTCCCTATGGTTTATATAGAGAATTTGTTTTCAAACCTTAGGCCACGTCTACACTACCCGCTGGATTGGCGGGTAGTAATCGATCTATCTGGGATCGATTTATCGCATCTCGTCTAGACGAGATAAATTGATCCCCGAATCGACACCCGTACTCCACCTCGGCAGGAGGAGTAAGCGGAGTCGATGGGGGAGCTGCGGCAGTCGACTTGCCACTGTGAGGATGGCCAGGTAAGTCGAACTAAGATACTTCAACTTCAGCTACACTAATAGCTTAGCTGAAGTTGCATATCTTAGATTGATCCCCCACCAGTGTAGACCAGCCCTTATTGTACAATGGCACTCTCAAGCTACTGCAGTTAACTAGATAATACATTAACATAACAAAAGATGGAGTGAACACAATGGTCACTCCACTCCTCGGTAAATAGTCACATTACATTCTCATTTGAAAGCTGTCAGGCCTGATGCTTATGACTTCCCGTTTATTTGGTGTTCTTTTGTTGTTGGGATAATTAAAATCAAAGTGCATTGGTTCCTTACAAAAAGTGAAGTCTTTGCTGTAGCCTTTTAATGCATTGGCAAGATGTGAATTTCATTGCAGCTACCATTAATAAGTGCTTTTCGACATACCTGACTAAAATGATTACATTTGTTTGTGTTTAAATAACTATCCAGGGAATCTGGAGAACCTATTCTATTAGCACTCTGATTGATTGGAATTTTTTATAGGCAATAAAACTGCCAACACTTTAGAGAGAGATTTTTTGGCTTGAAAATATATGCATATAATTATTTGTTGGTCCAATAAATGGTGTAATATTATTTACCTTGTCTAAATTTAAGTTAGAGAATTGCTTAAAGTGCTGCATTAATTTATAAGTTGGGAGGCAGCTAACAATTAACAGGAGAACACAAGAGTCCATGAGACACAGACACACACACACAATTCCCCTTTTTAACGAAGTGAGCAATTGCATACTTTAGCCTTCCAACTACAATGTTGAGCGTGAATGAGACAGATGACTGAATATTTCATAGATTCAGAGGCCAGCAAGAAGAGACCATTATGATCATCTAATCTGACCTCTCGCATAAAACAGGCCATAGATTTTCACCCAGTAATTTCTAAAACCCACAACTGTCACAAGAGACACATACTAGCATCAAAGTAAAAATAAAAGGCACTGCCAAATTTCACCATACTTCAGCAATCATCATGTGGAGTTCATTTGGGGGGCTTTTAAAAAAAAAATCTGTCTACATACATAGGCGACGACTTCAGCTCCCACCAGTGGATGCTCATCCCCTCTGTGCCCCCGGCCCCACCCCTGCCTCAACCCCATTCCAATCCCTTCCCCAAAGTCCCCATCCCAACTCCTCCCACTCGCTGCCCCTATTCTGACTCCTTCCCCACCCTGGCCCCGCCTCTTCCCATTTCCTCCCCTGAGTGCACCATGTTCCCGGTCCTCCCCCTCCCTCCCAGAGCTTGCTATGCCGCCAAACAGCTGTTTGGTGGCAGCCTGGCAGGAAGTGCTGGGAGGTAGGTGGAGGAGCTGGGACGTGGCACACGTGGGGAGAGGAAGCAGCAGAGGAGGTGGGGCAGGGAAGCTTGGCTGCTGGTGGGTGCAGAGCACCCACTAGTTTTTCCCCATGAGTGCTCCAGCCCCAGAGCACTCACAGAGTCGGCACCTACGTCTACACAATGCCTACCACTGTCAGCCAAAGAATCACAAAAGCACAAAGTCTGCTAGCCCTGTCCCCTTCCACATTTACCATGGCTTATCTTGTCCTGACATGCAGCGGAGAGCAGTGGATAAGGGGCAAGTATATCAGCCTTACACCATCCAGCTATTCCCTTCATGGGAATCCCCCAGTTACACTAGAGGGCTGCTTTGTATTGTCTGTGCAGTGCAAGAAGCTTCATAAGGAGGCAAGGATCTGATCCAATCTCATCTGGAATTATAAAGCCCTTGTATATGCCAAGATCTCCACTACAATGGCAATAAAGATTTCTCTTAATAAAGACAAGTGGCAGCTAAAAGCTGCTTGCTGAAGGAGGAAATTCAGGCCTATGCATAATAGCTGCACCATAACAGAGAGGTTAGAGGATGGTCTTGTATACATCAGGAAAACTCAGACCTTTAATTCACTGCTAGCACTACCACCAGTGGAGCTGCCGTGGTGAAAGTTCTAGTCTAGATTCGCCTAGATGGTCTACCACCACCCAAAGTAGGGTTAGATATTGGGTGACCAGATGTCCAGATTTTACAGGGACAGCCCCAAATATCAGGGCTTTTTCTTATATAGGTGCCAATTGCCCCCCACCCCTGTCCCGATTTTCCACACTTGCTATCTGGTCACCCTAGTTCAGTGTTTCTCAAACTGGGGTCGCCACTTGTGTAGGGAAAGCCCCTGGCGGGCTGGGCCAGTTTGTTTACCTGCCCCGTCCACAGGTCAGGCCGATCGCGGCTCCCACAGGCCGTGGTTTGCTGCTGCAGGCCAATGGGAGCTGCTGGAAATGGCAGCCAGTACATCCCTCGGCCCGCACCGCTTTCAGCAGCTCCCATTGGCCCAGTGAACCGCGGCCAGTGGGAGCCACGATTGGCCGGACCTGTGGACAGGGCAGGTAAACAAACCGGCCCGCCAGGGGCTTTCCCTACACAATTGGCGACCCCAGTTTGAGAAACACTGCCCTAGTTAGACACACAATTGTAAGAGTACCTGAGTCCTGTCTACATTGCCACATATGCTGTAAAGACTGGTGAAAAGCTATTAGTCCCAATTTTGTGATTGGAGATGAAGCCAGTCAGTTTGAGAAGCATGTCCTTCAGAGCAAAATGAGTGCAAGTGAAGAACCTGGGTTCAACAACACTGTACACTTGGGCTAGGGTTCAAACCTGAGGCTATCTTCCAGCCACACAAATCAGTCTGACTCAGGTTAGCAAGCACTGAGGACCAAGCTCCTAGAACCCTGCCAGGGGATTGGGTCAGAGTCCAAGTTCTGCAGTAATTTGGGGCCAAGCCCTGCCATTTTGCAGCGTAGACTCTGGTCAGGCTGCAAACCTGAATCAGAAGGTCTGAGTAGTGCAGTATGCATGTGCTAGCATGGCTGAGAGACCCAAATCCAGCAACTGTAAACCCAGGTTTACAATGCAGTTTGGATGCTCAAGTGCAGGCTTGACATCACCAAGTCCACAAGCCCTGGTCCCACAGATCTGGGTTTACAACACAGTGTAGACATACCCATTAAGACCAGGAGGAATTTCCTCTCTAGCATCAGTTTGGGAGAGATGATCTAAGGGGGGTGTTCATGCTGCTGAGTGACAGGACTTCTCAGCCACTCTGACTGCTATCCGACTTACTGAGTGGGATTCAAGACAACTGTAATGTTTCAAAATTCAAAGCACCAGGCTTATGCAGCTGTTTTCAGGGCAGAAGGGGAGAGAAAGTTTTCCTTCTTTGTGTTGTCACTACATTATATTGGCTATAAAATGAAAGGAGGTCATTCCAGAATATGGTTGCCGGGCCTCCTTCATACCAATAACCCTAGTTCCCCAACCCATGATAGTTACACTTTACATTAAAAAATTACTCCAGATCCCTTGGATTCTCCCACTTCATTTCTTATAAAACAAAAGAATTACCCAAAAAAACATATCTTTGAAGACTTTACATCTGTGGTTATTAAATAATTTTTAAACCAAGTCCAATTTCTCATACAATTTGATAATACTCATTTTATTCTGACTAGACAGTCTAGAAACATCTCTCTACAACTACTCTACTCAAATTTTTTTTACCTGCTTCTTCATAAAAAGTAAGAGATACTCTTTTCAATAAAACTATGTGGTTGAAGGGACATGAACAGCAGAATGGTTTCAGGGCACAAATCTTTGTTCTAGATGATGCACGAAGCCTGTCATCCTTCACATGGCACATCCATTGCATTAGAAAAATAAGACTACGGATATTAAAATATGAGTTATGTACTCTGGATCAGGCCCAAGGAAACTTCTAGTTTGTGAATCCTGCTGGGGCTTAGGTGCAAGCAAGGACACCAAGCATCTTGGCAGTATCAGGGTTTAGGTGGTTTTGCATATGCCCACCAGTGGAAACTTAGGTGCTTGGGGCCTTTACTGGTAGAACCTCAGGTGCCTAGGGAATTTAGGCATAGGGTTATGCAGCAGCTGAGCAGAGAGTTTGAAGACCCAGCGGTGCCAAATGTTGGCATTAGGTACCTAAAGTGGCAGTTAGGTGGCTAAGTCCATTTGTGGATCTCACCCTTAGTTCTGCCCATCTTCCATTCTGCTGTTACTTACCTTCTGCCTTCTTGGACTCCATGAATTTCATTATGGAGGCAATGTTCTTTCTTTGAGGAGATAGGAGTTATTCCTGTCAGCTGAAGCTATTACTGTGCTCTTGTTGAAATTACTTAGAATACAGAAGGTTACTAACTATACTTTCTCTTCCACATCTCATGCATGTATCATTTCTGAACTATAGCATCATGGTTTGTCATTTGAGATGCCAACATGGACGAATACCATACTTGTTTAAAAAAAGTCTATAAGGACCAACAAGCAGTGAGTGACAGACACACATTTAAATTTTATCCTGTCAAATTTTCTAGCACTAGTTGCTTTCCAGAATCAATATCTGCTGACAGACAGCCATTTCATATATTAGCACATTCATGAATCAAGTCAAATTCTACTCAAAATTTGACACTACATACACGATCTTGAACACTTCAATTCAACACATCCATGATTGATATGGCTCAGTGCATTTTTTCTGTGTATATATTTGCACTTATTGTGCTTTACAATTTTCAAAGCACTGCATAAACAGTGATCTACCTACCTACGCATGTGAGATGCAACAAATCTCTTTACCTCTAAAGCAGAGTTCCTCCTCCCCAGTGAAAGGAACTGTCAATAGAGCTAGGTGGCATTTTTTAAGCTAATAGAAATGCATTTTTGGCAAATTTACTAAAATGATTTAAGTCAACACTGAAAATGTTTTGTTCAACCCAAACAAGATTTTTTTCCTGTTGTCTGATTTGATGAGGAAAAACCTGAAAAAAAAATTCAGTTGCAGTTCAAAACAAACAATGTCTGGAGTTTGGCCACCACCCTAGCCGGGGCAGGGAGTGGGGGGGCAGGGGGAGGCGGCAAGAGAATCTATTATTCATTCAGCTCTAGTTATCAACAAAGATCCCACAAGGGAAAAACATTGGGTGCATACAGAGACATTTGGGGCTAATAGCTAGTGTAGATAACAAGACCACTGCCATTGAGGGGGAAGAGAGAGGCAGGTCAGCATTCAGGGTAGATGTACCAATGCAAACCTCAAGTGAAGGTAAGAAAAGGAGTGAGGAGCACCAGCTGAATTCCCATAAACTGCAGCTTTCTTTGTCTCTGTTAGCAGAAATTTGCACTAGTGCAAATTTCTATCGGTAAAACCGGGTAATCCTCAGTGCACACAAGACTTGAGTGTACCTGTTAAGTTAGAATTTTTGTTATTGTCATTTGCTTACATCTTTGATGTCCCTATATCATTAAGCTACAATCTTTTTTTTTTTAAATATGCATGAAATACCACTTGCAAATTTTTCCTTTGTGTGCACATGTATTTTTGGCCTTAACAGGCGTAAAGACTGGATTCATTGCAAAACAAGTTTTGAATTTGGCTGGTGGAGATCTGCTTGAAGGAAATTAGAAGATAAGAAAGTTTGTCTGGGGGTGTCTGCACAGGAGGATTAGGAGTGTGAGGTTAAAATTAGTGAAGAATATTTTGGTGAGAAAATGCTGATTTTTCAAAACAAATGTTTAATGGGAACATATCTGTTTCACTGAAACTTTGGTCCAGAAAGGTCTCTCAGGTTCAAGATGGAATTGCAAAACCAGTGCAAATCCCACCTCTGTGTGTGTCTTCAAAAGGTCTCAGGTTTCACACCAGGACAAAACTGAATATTTGAGATCAGGAAAAGTTTCACAAGATGGGAAAACCATTTTCCACCTGCACTAATAAGGTTACACTGAAAGTAGGGGTTCTGGCTGGAGTACAGAGGGGCTCAGATGGTGTATCTCAATGGGGTTGGGTTGATGAGGGGAAAGTCTTATCTGGAAAGGGTGGGGGGCAGCTTTACCTGGGCACTAGGTAGCATCAGTTCCAACTCACCCTTGTTCCAAGGCTTCACATTCCCCATTCCCTCTGAACCAGGGCGCTCTGCCAGTATCATTGCAGCCCCTAGGTTTTCTAGAGTCCTTCACTCAGGACTCCTCCTACTCTGGCTCTTTAATTCAACTCCTTCCTGTAGGATCCCTTTTCCAACTTCCTTCCCTGGGGCTGTGCCACAATTTGAGTAGGCTTCCACAGTGCACTCTATCTAGGTACCAGCCTCATTCCCCAGAGCCTCCCTTTGTCAGGAATGAGGGCTCATAGCTGCCCCTGCCCACTTTAAAGGCAGTCTAGAAGTACAGCTGAGCTACAGTAAGGCATGCCGCTTGCTTGACAACTCCACCTGGCTGCTTAATAGCTAGATATTCAACTTGCTGTTCAATACACATGTCCACAGTTATGATCTCTCTTGTGCTAGCCTTGTTCCCAGCTGTGCTCCAGTCCTGATTCCAGCTCCAACCCCTAGGCCTGACCACCCCAGCTGAAAGCAGTAAGCCTGACCATCCATATTCCAGTTCATGACAACCTTAATCCTTAGACACTCACACTTCAATGCCTTGGTTCAGGGCCTCCCTCAGCCCTCCTTCTTGGGGATGTGCTATGTCTCAGGCAGGCTTTTACAGCCCCCACTCTCTTCAGATTCTGGTGCCTATTCCAGAGAGCTCTCTCCTGACTCAATACTTCCCTGTAATTCTCCTCTCTAGGATCTCTACCTTCTTTTCTTACAACAGTCACCTTGCAGCTGGGTTTTATCATGTTAAGAAGGAAGCTATCTGAGTAACACCTAGCCCCATTACCCAGCTAGTTTGCTGCTCCTTTGAATGCTTACTTCCTTAAAGGGGCTATTTCAAGGAACAGAGATTGGCTGGTCCCAGGCTCCCTGCCTTCTTAAAGGGGACAAATCACATTGTTACAGTGTATTGCTTCTCACACACCCCATCTGAGGAATCCCTGTCCTAGATGAGTGGTTCTCAACCATAGGTATGTCAACTCATCTAGATATTTTCCTAGTTTTTACAACAGGTTACATAAAAAGCATTAGCAAAGTCAGTACAATCTAAAATTTCATACAGACAATAACTTTATACTGCTCTGTATACTATACACTGAAATGTAAGTCCAATATTTATATGCTATTTATTTATAATATGGTAGAAATGAGAAAGTAAACAATTTTTCAGTAATAATGTGCTGTGACATTTGTATTTTTATGTCTGAGGTAAAGTAGTTTTTAAATGAGGTGAAACTTGAGGGTACACAAATCTGACTCCTGAAACAGAAATAGTTTTGTTCTTGCTTGTCTGTATATGATTTTTAAAAAAAAATAAATTAAAGTGTTGACCTGTTATTAACAACTGCTCTGTACAACTACTTTGAGAGTGGGAAGAGTTAAAGATAGACCATAGTCTTCATAAAAAGCAAGGAAGAGGAAATGAAGTCATTCTTAACCATACCAACCTCAGTTAAAAATTAAATGTATTAAATTCAGTTGTAATTTGCCAGGTTACAGGCAGCATTTTAAAATGATCATATATGCATTACTAGCAAAATCAGGTTGTTTTATTTTTAATTCAGGCTAGGAAGAAGGCCAACATACTGAGCTTCATTACATACTCTGGGTAGCCCAGGTTGTGCATGTGAGGACTTCGAGCATGTTGAATAAGCAATTCATTCAAAGCTTGCACTGAGAATATGATGGACTTTTTAAAGCTGTGTGATTGACTAGCTGGCCTTTGCAGCCATTCACAAAGAAAATGGTCCTGCTCTTTATTTTAAACACTCTCAGTTCAGTGAATTACAAGCTATGCTAGAGACCTATAGCACAGGCATATTCAGAGGTTTCATACAATTATCAGCAGCCATGGAGCTTTGATAATTATTTTCACTTTTCACCTGCTCTACCAAAGCAGCTGTAAGAGATTAATTTCATGCCAAGACTGAATTCCCCAAAGTAGCGGAAGCATCTGATAGCACACCCTGCATCTCATTCACACAATCTAGAGGGCTGTAGGAAAATAGCACACTTTTGCAGCATAATTATGAGTTTATAGCTGCCATGCCAATGGTAATAATGGATAAGATTCTCTATCATGATTCCAAAAATACAAGCCCTTCCTTTTTACATTTTACTTTTTAAAAAATTAAAATCTGATTGAGATGGTCATAGCAACAGTGATGGGGTGACCCCTAATGATTCTGGGTTGTTGCAAATTCAGCTGAAGCTGTACTCCCATGATTTATGCTGCATCTGGCTATATGTTCATTATGAAAAATGTAAGTAAATTTAAGTGCCTGTATAAATGGCAGAGTAAACTGCAAGCCTTGGTTTAGACCAAGCTAAGTGATTTCCATTTCTGCTTTTCTCCCCCAATCAGAGAGTACTCTAGGGTTGGATGAAATTGCTGATGGAAAAAGGTCTTATCTGAAGCAGAGTTAAGTCCAGCAGGTGAAATTAAAACCAATACTTTTATCAAGTAATATGTCTAAAATTATTTTTAATGGCTTTCTAAACCATCCATTTTTTGAGAAATATAATGGAACATGGTACTGGTCTCACCAGCTTCAGCAAGGAGGAACTCAATAATCACCTCTACTGGACAACTGACCCAGATGTAAATCCTCCAGCAGCAATTATTGAGGGAAGGGTCTTTACTCTTTTCCTGAAATAAAGAGTCCAATGGTTAGAACAGACAAGACTCCGGTTGCCTATTCCTATTGCTGTCACCAACAGATTCTGGGCATGTCACTTAGCTTCTTTGTGTCTCAGTTAAACTATCTGTAAAATAGGTGTAAATACTTCACAGGGATGTTCTTCATGAAACTCACTGCACTGTATCATGCTTACATGTTTTACTCCATTAACATTTAGCATAACTTGCAAATTTTTGCTCCATAAGGTACAATAAACTGTCAGGAATTATTTTATATTCTTTTTACTATATCCTCTTTTGGCATCTCTGAACATCTGAGTGAAGTGTTATACTGCCCTTAAGGGCTGCTGAGTTGCATCTAAAAGACAGACAATGTTAGGCAAGTGTATCCGCCTTTCAAAACATTTGGGCATTATGATTATACCAGGGAGTTTTATTTCCTAAGATGTAAATATTGGTTGCCCCTTTTCAACCTGAATGGCTAATCGAAGTTTAGGGCCATGGGGATGTTCTAGTTGAAAGTGGAAATGGATAGTATATTTTCTTTGATGCAGTCCTGTTTATTTACAGGGGATGGACAAAGTCCTGTTTCCCTGAACACAGGCAGAACCAACAACAAAAGGAACAGTTTCTTAGCTTTCAGCCCCAAGCTTCTGTAGCCCACATCAGACCAAAAAGCTCTAGAGCTTTTTCCAGGGCCACCCCTATTTACAGGCTGCTGCCTGGCTTTCTTGTTTTTTGCCTCTACCTTTATCTCTATTCTTGTCTGTTTTCAGGCCATGTCTACACTACAAAACTTAGGTATGCTGACCTAAGTTATGTCAGCATACAGCTGTTGCAGTTATTACATCGCTTGTACATGTGCATGCTACACTCTTTGTGTTGGCAGTGCACATACTCATCAAGATTGCTTGTATCAATGTGCAGTGCACTGAACTGTGCAACTCACCACTGTCCAACACAGGGTGTTTTGGAAAACTTTTTTGCAATGCTGAGTGGGGCCAAAACAAGTCGCATGGCGCAGTGTTTTCCATCCAATAATTTCATCTTGCACCACATATTTCATGCCTCTTTTCAAAAATCCACAAACCCATGTGTCCCTTCTTGCTGTCCACCATCTCTGACAGAAGCATGGATCCTGCACAGCTCTGCACTATGGTCATGAACATTACGAGCATAGGGTGCCTGATCCTGCAATATTTGCAGAGCCGTAAGAGGAGCTGCAGGGAACATGAACTGCAGATGGTAGAACACCAATTCTGGGCCTGAGAAACAATCACTGATTGCTGGGATTGCATCAGAATGCAGGTTTGGGATGATGAGCGGTGACTGCAGAACTCTTTGATGTGCAATGCCACATTCCTGGATCTGTGTACCAAACTTGCCCCCTGCCCTCCAATGACACCAGAATGAGTCATGCTGACACTGTGGAAACTTGCAACACCAAATTGCTACTGGTCAGTTGTGAATCAGTTTGGAGCTGGGAAATCCACTGAAGGGGCTGTTGTGATGTCAGCCCATTAATCACCTCCTGCTGCGGGACTGTGATTCTGGCCAATGTGCAGGACATAGTGGATGGTTTTGAAACAATTGGCTTCCTGAACTGTGGTGGGGTGATCGATGGCACACACAGCCCACATCAGGCCACAGAGCCCTTTCTGTTGATGTACTCATTGGCAACTTTTCTATGGTAATGAAAGCACTGCTGGATCACCAACATCAGCATGGGCTCGTCAGGGAAGGTGCATGATGTGCACATCTTTAAGAACACAGCACTGGTAAGAAAGCTGCAAGCAGGGACTTCCTTCCCACACTGGCAGATTAGCACTGGAAATATTGAAATGCCAATAGTGATCCTGGGAAAGTGAGCCTATCCCTGGTTCCCATGGCTCATGAAGCTATTCACTGGCCACCTCAGTAGCACCAAGAAGTGCTCCAACTACAGGCTCACTAGGTGCAGAATGACAGTTGAATGTGTCTTTGGTTGTTTAAAGGCTCATTGGTATTTAGGGTTACCAACTGTAACCCAAACATTCTTGCCCTGCCCTGCCCTGCCCCTTCTCTGAGACCCCACCCAGCTCACTCCATTCCCCCTCCCTCCATCACTCAATCTCCCTCACTTTCACCAGGCTGGGGCAGGGGGTTGGGGTGTGGGAAGGGCTGCGGCCAATGGGTTTGGAGTGTGGGAAGGGGCTCCGGGCTGAGCCTGGGCAGGTGGTGGGGGTGCAGGGTGCAAGCTCTGGGAGGGAGTCAGGTGCTGGAGGGGGCTCAGGGATGGGAATTGGGGTGCAGGAGGGGTCTCTGGGCTAAGGTAGGGAATTGTGGGGGGCAGGAGCGGGTGTGGGATGCAGGCTGTGAGAAGGAGTTTGGGTGTAGGAGGGGGATCAGGGCTGGGGCAGGGAGTTGGGGCACAGGAAGGGGTGCAGGCATCTCCCTGTCAGTGGCACAGCAGGCCTAAGGCAGGCTCTCTGCCTGCCCTGGCCCCGCACCACTCTCAGAAGCAGCTGCCCAGCATGTCCCTGTGGGAGGGAAGGGCCAGGGGGCTCCAGACGCTGCCTGTGCCCACAAGCACTGCCCCCTCAGCTCCCATTGGCTGCAGTTCCCAGCAATGGGAGCTGTGGAGGCAGTGCTTAGGGTGATGGCAGCACACAGAGCCCCCTACCTCCACCCCCAGGGGCCTCAGGGACACCAGCCACTTCCAGGATTGGCACAGGGCGAGGGCAGGCAGGGAGCCTGCCATAGCCCTGCTGTGCTGTCAGACTTTTAGCAGCTAAAATTTCCCAGTTTGGCTTCAGTAGCGTCTGGGAGATAGGGCCTGATTCCAGGTGACTCCCAGCAAACTGGGACAGTTGGCAACCCTACTGGTGTTGTCTACTCATGAGACTGGACGGGACCTCAGTGGAAAAAAATATCCCAATAGTTGTAGCTGCCTGCTGGGTCCTGCATAATATCTGTGAAGGAAAGGGAGAAAAAATTGTGGAGGGCAGAGGTGGAGTGGCTGTCTGCTGAATTTGAACACCCACATACAAGGGCGATAAGAAGAGCTCAATGCTGAGCTATGCAGGTCTGGAAGGCTTTGAAAGACCATTTTAATAGTGAGCCAGAGTAGTGTGTGTTGCTGCAGTGTGCTCTATCTGGCCTTGCTCTTTTGCAGCCTAGTATGAGCCTTGCAGTGAGTGCTGTGTGTGTAGGAATATAACATTGCCAATGCACCTATTAATATTGTTGTGAATGAGGTTATGGGTTCTGTGACAACATGAAATAGATGTGTGTCAGGTCTCCTTAGTACCAGTCAGCATATATTGTGAACGAATAAAGATGAATTATGTTCCAAAAAAATAGAATTTTATTCTGTAACCCAGCAAACAAACATTTAGAATTTAATAAAACTTAATAAGTTAAGGGAACAGAACTAATGGAGGGGAAAGAATGGTCATTCCCATTTCAGGTACACACACACACACACACCGTGTCTTTCACTGGTCAGTGTGTGTACAGCTGTGATTGTCATTAATGGCCCCTGGTGTGGAGTGGTGGGAGGGCAATGACTCCTGATGCAACATGGAATGTTAAGAGGGGGTGTAGGGACGCCCTGACATTGAGGCTATTGGCTGCAGAGGGAAGCAAACATGGGATTCTTGAACCTGCAGATCTACCAGAGTCCACGGCATTTCTCTTTGCTGCATGAGAAGCCCCATTGTGTCCTGGTACATCTCCCTCTCCTTTTCCTGCTTGGACTCCCAGACTTCTCCACTCTTTCCTTCTCCATGCTGTCTGCAAGGGTTATCCTCCAGGCTTTGGTCTCATTCTCTGATGCAGCACAGGCTTGCAGCATCTTCTGGGATATGTCATCCTGTCACGGAGTCCCCAGGCGATGCTCTGGAACTGCTCCCCACAAAGCCAGTCAAGACTTTGGGAGCCTCCTCTCCCTTGGAGCAGACTCTTAGCCAGGCAGTTAAACAGAGGTTTATTAGATGACAGGAACACGGTCTAAAACAGAACTTGTAGGTACAGAGAACGGGACCCCGCAGCCAGGTCCATTCTGGGGCCCAGTGAGCCAGACAACCCCATCTGCCCTCACTTCCCCGTCCCCCTCCAGCCCCTCCTTTCTGGCCTTTGTCTCTTTCCCAGGCCAGGAGGTCACCTGATTCCTTTGTTCACCTTTAGCCATCCCCTTGCTGTGGGGGGAAGAGCCCCGGCCATGTGTTGCCAGGAGACAGAGTGTCAGCCATTTATGCATGCTGGAGACTTAAGAAATGCATGGGGGAAACTGAGGCACCCACACAGTATTCAGAGGAAACATTAAGAACAGTCCCCCTTCATCACACATCCCAAGTCTACTTCTTTCTCCTCCTTATATGGCTCAGACATTCCATGGAGGTGGAAGGAGGGACTCTCAAGACCACAACACCAGTAGCTGCAGATACAACACTCAGAGGTACCATTGTCAGTGTATTCAATCATGACAGAAATCAAAACTTAGGACACTGAACTCACTCTCCTTGATCCCAGAAAGCTGTGAGCTCTACATTCTCACTTCTCCTTGGGATTGATACAGCACAGTGTCAGTCACAGCACCAGCTATGGTGAGCATAGCCCTTGGGGAGAAGGGGTGTTGGGGAAATTAAGGGGGCGGGGATAGCTCACAGCCATGAGTATGTGCGTGGATTTAAAGGGGAGGGATGGCTTTCTGTCTACTTGGATCCTGGGCAGCAGAGTTTACAACAGTGACCAGAGCAATCAGTGTGTGGTGTTATGAGACAGCTCCTGGAGGCCGGTAAGTCAAAGTAAGTAATGCAGTGTCTACACTGACATTCTGTTGATCAAGCTACATCGATTTTGACTCTGTGCCCCTCAGGGAGGTGGCATTATTAAGTCAGCATAGCAGGGCAGTTACATCAGCAGAAGTGAAATTTAACTGTAGATACATCCATAGCTAGGTTGATGGAAAACTGCCTTGCATCAACCTAACCATGTTGTGTAGACCAGGCCTCAGTTCCTCTGTTCTGCCTTCATTTGACCCCCAGCTTCCCTATCGCCCAGTCAGACCAATACCTACTGCCATGTGGGTGCTAGTTTCTGGGCAGAGACACTATGGTTTTGTCTACACAGCAGCTGGGACATGTGATTCCCAGCAAAGGTAGACAGACTTGTGCAAGCTCAAGCTGAGCTAGCATGCTAAAAATAGCAGTATAGATGTTGTGGCTCAGGCTAGCTGTCTGAGCTCAGACCCAAGGAGTTGGGTGGGCTTGGACTCAAGCAGCTAGACCTTGCAGCAATATCCACACTACTATATTTAATGAGCTAGCTTGACCTGAACTAGCACAAGTCTGTCTACCTCTGCTGGGACTCTCACCTCCCAGCTGCTGCATAGACATAACTGTTTTAGGTATGGCCCTTCAAGTGTTTCTTACCACTGTCTTAAGTGAAGGGTGCACTCACACCCAATCTCAAAGAGGTTCATGATCCAAGCAGTCACCAGTATCTTTCAGCATAACTATGTAATGCCTCTAAGCTCAGACACAACTGGGTGAGCATACACCTGCTATGATTTATTCTCTCAGAATTAAAATGAATGAGAACATACACTCAATATTTGAAGTATCCTCTATCTAAGGCCATGTGTATACATACAGCGCTGCAGTGACACGGCTGAACCAGTACGGCTGCACTGCTGCAGTGCACGTGGTGAAGATGCTCAATGCCACAGGGAGAGAGAGAGCTGTCCTGTCGGCAGAAAAAAATCCCACTTCCACGAGCGGCATAACTTGTGTTGGCAGGAGAGCTTCTGTAGTGTAGACATAGGAGTTATGGGACTTTACTACCAGTTCTTTGAATTTGCTAAAGTCTGCTTTTTTGAAGTCCGTTGTGTCCTTATTCTGCTGCTCTCACTCCTTCCCTTCTTTAGAATAATGACATCTGTCACTGCATCATCACTTTCACCTAAATTGCCTTCCACCTTCAGATTCACTACCAATTCCTCTTCTCTGTTAGAATAAAAAAAGTCTAAAATGGCTGTTCCCCAGTTACTTCCTTCACTTCTGAAACAAAAAGTTGTCCCCAGTGCATTCCAAAAATGTGTGGGATATTGTGTTTTGCTGTATTACTTTTCCAACAGACATCTTGGTGGTTGCTAAAGTCCCCCATTTCTACCACCAGGTCTTGTGTTTTGAATATTTCTGTTCTTAAATCTCACTAAAACAAACAAATTAAGGGTCTGATCTTGCAATGTGCCGAACACCTCCCTTTTTCAGGTTTGGGCCCAAAGAAGGGAACTGCTCTTCACAAAGGAAATGTATAACGTATTGCTCTTTCAATACCATTGCTTAACAGCTTTGTTTAAAAGGCTAATTGCAATTGTTTTTTGGATATAGGTCCATTTTTATCCAGGTACCTCAAATTTAGTGGGGAGCAGAGAGTGTTAAGTTCAGATAGCTGGTTGTAGACCTTTTAATTCAAGGTAGGACTGACAAAAATATACTTTCATGTGCAGCATAACCATAACATACTTGTTCTAGAAAATGGAATTCATAAAACATCAGAGCTACCAGAATCCTACAGGTAAAATGGATTCTACTGTGACATTTTTGCAGATGGAGAACTTATTCAAGTCATTTTGTTGTGCTTTGTCCCTGTACACAATACAGAACTAATCAGTACTCCTCCCTTTAAGAGCTTACAGTAATCCTGCAATAGGCCTTCAAGTAGGTATAGTAGTGTGCCCACGTAGATTGGACTGCAGGATCAAAGCCTAAAAAGACAAAAAGAAAAAGCACAGGAGATCTTGGAACTGCTTTAACCATTGTATTTTAAATAAATGGGTGGGCAGTGCCAGTTCTATTGGTGTGGGCTAATTTGTGGAAGCAGTGAGTTTTGGGGACAGATTTCAAACAAGAGGTGGGCACCTGGTGTTTTGGGACACAGTGGATGTTCTGTAAGTAAATATAAAATCATTGCTGATAAAATTTTCAGATGGCAAAGATTGGTGGAGTGGTTAATAATGATGATGACAGGACAGAGTAAAATTTATTTTGAGATTGAAAAGATCAAAATCAAAACAAAATGTTTCCATTGATCCAACCCAAAATTTTCAGTTTGTGAAAATTTAAGATTGTATTTTCACCCCAATTTTTTGAAATCTCAAAATTTTCTAGGATGGTAAAATCATTTCCCACTCTACCTCTACAGGGGAGTAGGGAGGTGATTTTACCTCTGTATATGGCACTGGTGAGACTGACAATGGAACATCTTGTACAGTTCTGGTGTCTGTGTTTTTAGAAACTGGTGTTGCAAATTGGTGATGGTGCAAGAAAGAGCCACAAAAATGATGTGAGGGCTGGAGAAAATGCCTTACACAGTGAGAGACTTAAAGAGCTCTATCTCTTTAGCTATCAAAAGAGACTGAGGGCAAGTCTTCATTATGGTGCAACATCGGTGCAACTGCCCCAGTGGCTGCACCACTGTAGCACATCAGCATAATTACTACACCTCCACAAGAGGCAGAAGCATCAGTCTGGTCAGTGCTTAAGTCACTATAACTTATGTTATTCAGGAGTGTGGTTTTTTCACACCACTTAGCATCATGAATAACATCAACTTAAGCTGTAGTGTAGACCAGCTCTGAGAAGTTACTTAATTAGGGTAATAAGTACCTTCACAGGGAGAAAATACCTGGTACCAAAAGGCTCTTCCTCTACTAGAATTAAGATGTAACACGATCCAATGGCTGAAAGCTGAAGCCAGACCAATTCAAATTAGAAATAAGGCACAACTTTTTCACAGGGAGGGTGATTAACCATTGGAACAAACCACCAAGGAAAGTGGTGAATTCTCTCTTGCCATCTTCAAATCAAGACTGAATGCCTGTCTGAAAGTTGCATTCAATGAAAGCATAAATTGCTGGACTCAATACAGGGGTAATAGAGTGAAATATAATGCCTGTATAATATAGGAGGTCAGACTATGATCCAATGACTTCTGGCCTGAATATCTAGGAACTTTTCCAAGAATGGGGGCAGAATGGCAAAACTACAGTGAGTGGTATTCCTTGTCAGAGCGAAATAGAAATGGGCCAGAGACAAAGGTGGTACAAAACTGAGGGGTAAGTACCCGTAGCTCTGTTTTCATTCTTGCCTGGATTTATCTTGATTGTATTCCTCAAATAGAATGATATTTGTGGTAATTGAAGAGTTAGATGGTTTCACTATAACTATTTTGTTGTGTGATCCTTATCGATTTCTCTTGATAGCACATGCTGTCATTAGCGTTACATCGGGACTTCCAGTATAACCTCTTCTTATGCTTCTAACTTTCAGAAAAAAATTCTCCTTTTCAGCTGAAGTTTTCTACACTTGGTCTCAAAGGATTGAAAATGTGGGGGGAAAATACTCCGCTGTAAATTTTTTCTTTTTCCCCCTGGACCCACAATTTAAAAAGCTGAACTTTCCAAGTGGCTGGGCCATAGAGAGAACTAGCCTCCAGGCCATTTTGCACAATGAAAATGTAGCACTTAAGCAACAAAGAGCAGTTTTGAATATTTGTAGTACAAAATGTTCACTACATTTAAAGTTAAACTATTAATGTTATACAGGAATGTATGCATTTTTTATGCATTTCTTTTTTACTGGAGTTTCAAAGTTGAGTATGCAAACTTACAACCCTTGAATTAAAGTTAAAGCAGCGGAGACTGTATGCCTTTGGGACAGAGATGATCTTATGATATGTCTCAGCAGCAATTAGTATAATGGGGTACCAACTGTTATTGGAATCTAGAGATCTAATCAGGGGTGAAAGTAACTTAAGGGACTTACTGGTACACAGGGCCGGGGTCCTAAGCAGGCTGGGGAGGAGGGGTCCCTCAGGAGGAAGGGACAGTGCTTTTAAATCCCTGGGCCCTTTAAATCACTGCCACTACCCAGGGCCTCCCAGAGGATTCAGGGGGCCTGGGGCAAAGCTGGGGAGCTATGGCGCTTGTACTCACTCAGGGGGGGTCCGGGTCTTTGGCGGCAAGGGGCCCTTCACTCGCTCCGCATCTTCGGCAGCACTGAAGGGCCCCCCGCTGCTGAAATGCCGCCGAAGACCCAGACCGTTGCCGGGCCATGGCTCGCGGGACCCAGGGCAAATTGCCCCACTTCTCCCCACCCCAGGCGGGCCTGCCGCTACCCTGGGGCTCCAGCTTTGGTAGCCACGGCCGGGTCATTTAAATCCCTGCCGGAGCCCCATGGTAGCGGTAGCAGCCGGAAGCCCTGGGGCTCCGGTGGCAATTTAAAGGGCCTGGGGCTCCTGGCCGCCACCACTACCTTGGGGCTCTGGCAGCAATTTAAAGGGCCTGGAGCTCCGGTTGCAGTAGTGGGGGCCGGGAGCCCCAGGACCTTTAAATCACCGCTGAAGCCCCATGGTAGCTGTAGTTGCGGCAGTGGCCGGGACTCTGGCAGTGATTTAAAGGACCCAGGGCTCTGGCTGCGGTAGTGGCTGCTGGGAGTCCCAGGCCCTTTAAATTGCTGCCGGAGTCCCAGGGCTCCCAGCTGCCGCCACTACCCCAGGGCTTCATCTATGGGGCTCTGACGGTGATTTAAAGGGCCAGGGGCTCTGGCTGCTGCCGAGAGCCCAGGGCCCTTTTAAATTGCCCACCTGGGGAAGCTGCCCCTGCAGGTACAGTACCAGCTTACTTTCACCTCTGGATCTAATGCAATATGAAACAAAAGAAATAAATTAAAATAAGTGTCTCTTTTCCGTAACAGAAACCTGTATGGAAGTGGGGGATTGTGTTCCCCTGTGTCTTTATGATGTATAAAAGGAGATCTGAAAGGTTTCCCAACATTTTTTTTGGATTGTAAGCTGTCTCGGGCAGAGCCTGTCTCCATGTTTCTACAGCATCCAGTACAATAAGGCTTCAGTCCTGATTGAGACCTTTAGCTGCCATAATATAATCATTTTGATTTACTTTATATTAGATTATTGAGTCTTTGTCCCTCCCTTATTCATGAAAGTCCATAACCAGATGAAGAACTAGTACAGTCGGTTTATGACTGATACCAAGCAAGTGAAATCTGAATCAGAGGGAAGAGATTTTTATTCAGAGAGCTTAGACATGTTTATTTTGTTAATACATTAACACAAATGAATGACAACACTTGAGTGTAAGACTGTCATTGTTAAAGACTCAAGACCCTGTGAAAGCAGCAAGTTCGAAGAGTCGCATGATGAAGTGCAAGACTGATTCTGGATATTAGAGTTCTATTTCAGCCAAAGACTTCCTGTGTATCCTGGCAAGTCACTTGATCTACATCTCAGTTTCAATCTTTAACAAAAACAATAATGCTTACCTCCCTCAAAATAATCTTATGAGGTTTAAATGTGTTAATGTTTACAAAGTTATTTGTACTCTTCAGATGGAAGGCTCTACAGAAATATTAATAAATTAATATAAAATTGTGTATTTAAGTATTTCACTTGCAACAGAATGTTTTCTGTCGCCTCTGCCAGAGTACAGCATTTGTATTGTGCTACCTATATATTGTATAGCACTGGCATAGTTAGCCCTATCCTGCATAAAAGAGAATATATTTTCAGGGTCTGCAACAGGAAAGAATTTAATGCAATTCAATTTTAACATATTTCGGTTTTATTTTTCAATAATCTACATGGCACGGCTCTAAAGAGCGAATGCAATATAGGTTACACCATAAAAATAGAAAAGTTACATGTGCTCTCCAGTCACCAAGAAATTTAAATAATCTTACAGAATGTTGCATCTTTACGTGAGACTCAATACAGTGGAGGAGTCAGAAATGAGTCAGTGTTGCTTAAATTTAGCATTTGACTTTTATAAGCCTATCCTGTGTGAGGTACTGGAATAGTCGCCATACATAATATGTACAATGTATGTCAATGTAAATAATTAGGAGAAGCATTTTTTGATATGCATGTTCACAGATACAATAGTTAATCTCTTCTCGAGAACAGTAAGATGGAATATCTAGAAAAGGAAATGTTTCACCCAGTCCTTGTTCTTGTTAATTTACATGTTAAGCAATAGTGCAAAACATGACTTCCTGGAGATGATCTGAGTTATTACGTTACTGAAAGTAATAACTATCCCAAGTAATTAGTTTAAGAAATTACTACAATAGTGCATATTAGCCAATACAAACCTTTTCTAAAAGGTGAACAAACTTAGAAGCAAATTTACTACAACTTGAAAATTACTTGTGGCCTTCTGATCTTGGAAACTGGCTTGTTTTGAGATTTTTAATTTCTGTATACCAGAAGAGAGAGTTACTACACGATACTGCTGCCACCAATCTGTCCTGCTTAGGTTAGGGAATCCATCCAAACTAAATGGACACTTTTATGGGACTGGAATAGCAGTCATTGTTCCTCCATAAGCACTACCATTCCCAGTAATTGAAACACATAATTGCATATCAAAGGCCATGCCACTGTTCTTCCTCCCTCTACAGCCAACATACACATAACACTCACCCATGCTCCCCACAGCATGCACCAGCCTATCCAAGGCCTATGGAGACCACCTCCATAGAACAGAGGATTGCAGATTGTGGCTACTTTGACTGCACCTCTTCCCAATGTAGGGCTTCTGTGACAGAGGGCCTTTCACTGACCACCCACAAGGGGCTGAATTTTACCCTGAAAGTAGGTTCCATTCTTTGGGTCCAATTCCACACTGGCTAATGGTTCATAAAAATCCAGTCCAGAGAGCCTTTGTCAGCGGATATTGGCTCACGTACCTCATTTTCTGAATCACGGCATCTTCACTACAGAGTTTTCCTTAGCTTACCAGAACACATTTAAGAGTAGTCAGACTAAATAAAACTGTTTACTTGCACTAGATGTTATCCATCAGAAAGCATTCTTGAGATTATTTTTTAAAATGCTTTTTGTGAATCAAGGAAGACACAGAGGAGTTCTCTAGCCTGTATTTGTGGAGCACTACAGAAATCTTGATATTCTATCCTACTACCAGTACAAGAGCTTTCATCTAAGGGTTAGTCAGCAGCATTGTACGTGTCCAATGCATGAAGTTCAGTTGCCACGGTTAGTATGAGTGTAAAATGTTAAATAAAAATAAGTGATGGTACCAACTCTGATTTGAATTAGCCCTCCAAAAAATATTCCCAGTGAGCTTTAATATTAAGCAATTTATATTCAGAGACATCTTTAACTTAGAGCAAGAAGAGACAATGACCCAAGTGTCTATTAAAGGCCCTGGTTCCACTGAAGATGTTAGAAAACAGAGTAGCATTTTAAATGATACACACAGTGTAGCCTATCTGGCTCCAACTCCCTGGTCTCACACCAGTCTATACATGCCGATGCCTCTGTTTAATCACTTATAGATTTTAAGGCCAGAAAGGACCATTATGATCTTCTAATGTGACCTCCAGAACAACATAGGGCATAGAATTTCACCAAGCCATTCCTGCATCAAGCCCGTAAACATCAACAAGCCCTTAAGCAACCAGAAGGTCATTGTTCTGGAACTATAGCCAATGCAGTTACACGCCAATTATGTCATTACTCTCAGTAAATTCACAGACTTTTGCCAGATTAGTAATTAATGTGCAGCTGTTTATGATTGATCAATAAAATCTATAGTTTAAGAACAGAGAAGATATCAATCAAGGTGAAAGTTTACTATATCAGGATAAATAATGGGTTTGTTAAATAGCACACTCATTTTTATCAGCCTTATAGGTAGGGTCCTACAAAATTCATAGCTAAGAAAAACACGTCACAGACCATGAAATCTGGTCTTTCCCCGTGAAATCTGGTCTTGTGTGCTTTTACCCTATACAATACAGATTTCACAGGGGCGACCATCATTTCTCAAACTGGGGGACCTGGTCCAAAAGGGATTTGCAGGGGGGGTGCAAGGTTATTTTAGGGGATCACGGTTTTGTCACCCTTACTTCTGCACTGCCTTCTGAGCTGAGCAGCCAGAGAGAGGTGGCTGTTGGCCAGGCCCCCAGCTCTGAAGGCAGTGTCCCAGAGCAGCACAGAAGTAAGGGTAATAGTACTGCAACCCCCTCTACAATAACCTTGTGACACCTCCATGCACACAACCTTGTGACACACACACCTCCTTTTTGGGTCAGGACCCCTACAATTACAACACAATGAAATTTCAGATTTAAATATCTGAAATCATGAAATTTACTATTTAAAAATCCTATGACTATGAAATTGACCAAAATGGACCCTGAACTTGGTAGTGCCCTACTTATAGGGGAGTGCAGCTCACTGCAAAGGGTCCTCAGATCTTGAGCTTGCTTTTCCCCAACAGTCTGTCAGAACCAGTATCTGATTATAGTAAAGTGTAGTGCAACATTCTTGTTTGACCTGACTGAGTTCTTTCAGTTGGGTATGCTCTATGAGTCACTGCATAGACAGTGGCTCGGAGCTGTATTAGTTTACCTATTGGGTAGAATAAAGTTTTTCTTTTTAAAGTATGTAATTGCTGATATGAATGCAGAATTAATAATAATTTATACATTTGAATGACACAACCTTAGGTTGTGAATCACAAATTAGCATTCATTTTCCCATAAGGCACACAAAGAGCAATTAAAGAATTCTACGGTCTTTTTAAAGAAAGAAAGGAGTTTGTGTTTCATTCAGTTCAACAAACTATAGTGACCTGGGAACTTTCTCAGTAAATAACCTTGAAAGTAGAATAGAATAGAGCAGGGTACCATTCTTGATAAGAATAAGTAAATTAAGGTATCATCTGTACAATTCAATAGCATTCATAATCCTGTTTCCTAGTGATTAGACTTGTGAAATAAAGTTAAATTCAAAGCTCACTTTTGAACAACAAATGCCATGTAACGACAAAAATTAATATTTTACAAGTTATTTATCAGAATTAGTGATTTTAATCAGATGCGAGAACTCCCACAAAAGAGTCACAAGTAACCCAAGAAGGGAATCCTTCTGGAAAAGAACCAAAAAAACCCAAACAAACAAGAACCACAGGACAAGTGCATCAGTATGCTTGTAGCTAAGGAAGCAAAAGGCTAATTATCTTACATACAAACTAAACATAGAAAACAAAAATCACTAACAAACTTGCATGCTGGAGACTTCTTCATGAATGCTCTAAATGATCTCAAGTTTAGAAGAAGTTTGGATTGAACATTTTAAAGTTTACTGTACAACTGTACAGCAGACATCAATTACAGTACTTTGTCATTTTCCCATCCCCTTTGAACTTGTAGTTGACATTGAGCCTCCACACTCTAGAAAAATAGGAACCACCTATCATTAGTTGCTGCGGCTCTCCCTAGTTTATCTTTATGCATTTGGAGTGCCATCAGACTGAATTTTGGGCAATATACTGCCCTTGCCTTCTACTGATGTTAGAGACAGAGTTCTCATCTGTGCTTACTATATATAGCCACTGGTTAAAATTTGCTGTTATCCCAGTTTCTTTCAATGCTCATAGTACACTCTGAACCATTCATGGAGGCATACTGACTGTCTGAAGTTGTGCTCTGGGAACAATCACATGCAAAGTGCAATAACTTGTTAGGGTGAATTTTTCCAGGGCAAATAATTCTTCTGGTCTTTGAGAGGACAATTGGACATTTACTTCTGTGTCTCTTGAATGGGGGTGGCAGGAATCACTCCAGAGGGAATTCTATGAAGAATTTGTGTCAAGACCTTTGCCTTCATAGAAGCATATGCTTATTTTAGCATTTAACCTTTCAAACAGACTGGGTGAGATTGTGAGGAATTACCTCATGTTTAAAGTTTTAAGTACTGTGTTGTAGATTCCCCTCTTCACTCATGTGTATCTTCTAACTAGACTGCATGAGGGTTAGACTGGATGATTCTTGCGGTCTCTTCTAACCCTATGGTTCTATGACTATGTCAGTCAGCTAACATTGATCCTGTTCATAAACACACAGTTATCACATGCAGTAACCTGGCCTGTTTTTAGAGACTGGAGGCCGCAATACAATCTGGATCCTGATCCACATCCCCTCCAAGTTTGCGGGGCATTTGAATCCAGGCAGCTTTGGGTCCACCAGAACCCCTCCCAACCCCCACACTGTGCTCTTAGAATCATAAGGTTAGAAGGGACCCAAGTTAGCCCCCTGCCAAGATGCAGGATCTGTTGTGACTAAACCATCCAATACAGACGGCTATTCAGCCTCCTTTTGAAAACCTCGGGTGAAGGAGCTTCTATGACTTTCCCAGCCAGTTTGTTCCATTGTCCTAATGTTCTTACAGTTAAGTTTTTCCACTGATTTAATCTAAATCTGCTATGCTGTAGTTTGAACCCATTGCCTCCTGGCTTGTTCTCTGCTGCAGGACAAAACAACTTTTCTCCATCTTTTTATGGCAGCCTTTCAAGTATCCTATCCTGTCGCCCCACCCCCTTAATCGCCTCTTTCTCCCAACTAAACATATCCAGTTCCTTCAGCCTTCACTTGTATGGCTTGCATTCCATCCCTTCGATCAGCTTTGCTGCTCACTTCTAGAGCCTTTCTAGTTTCTCTACATCCTTTCTATACATGGGTGACAAAAACTGGACACAGTTCTCCAGCCAAGGCCTAACCAGCACTGAGTAGAGCAGTACTGTGTCACCTCCCGTGACTTGCACACGATGCCTCTGTTAATGTAACCAAATTTGCGTTTGCTTTTTTTTTTTTGCGCAACAGCCTGGCATTGCTAACTCATGTTGAGGCTGTGATCCACCTCAACTCCCAGATCCTTCTCAGCTGCCCTGCTGCCAAGCCAGTTATCCCCCATTCTGTATTTGTGCATTTGGTTTTTCTTCCCTAGCACCTTACATGTTGAATTTCATTTTGTCGTCTATAGCCCAGTTCTCCAATTTAGCAAGATACCTCTGACTTTTAGCTCTATCCTCCAAAGTGTTTGCAACTCTCCCACCAGCTTTGTCTCATCTGCAAGCCTGATCTTTTCAAACTCCGCTATACAGTTGTACAGCAAACTTTTGATAAGATCAATTCCTAACAGTGAAGGTCCGGTTCTGTTTCGGAAAGCAGGCGGATTTGAACGGCCTCCCAGCTCAGAAATGCGGAGGTGCCCCGACGGGTGAGGCGGATGGCAGCAGGGAGCGCGTCCCTAGTGACTTGAATTCCAGTGGCCGGGGAAGCGGCTGAACAATCCTCCACAGCAGGCAGCTGGGCAGGGGAAAGCGAAGTGGCTCCGCGCCCCCCACCCCCGTGATCTCCGCGGCGGCTCCATCTGTTCCCCGCCTGGGCTCCCACTAGCAGCGCTCGAGCGGCCCATTCCTGCCTAACAAAGGGCCGCCGCCCCCCACTGCCCAGCCCTCTGCGCCGCGCCGCCGCAGCATCCCAGGTACCAAGGTGGGCGGGGGAGGCGCGAGGAGGAGGCGGCGGGGAAGGGAGCGAAAAGCGACCGCCGCCGGAGAGAGAACGCGCCGACTCTAGCGCCAACTCTCCGACTGCCGGGCGGCGCCGCTGATTGGCGGGGCCCGCCGCGGGAGCGCCCCGGCCGGCCGCCGCTGATTGGCCGGATTGTAAAAGTGTGTCTCAGGGCGCCAGAATAGAAGCTTTAGCGCCGAGTGGCATCTCCGGGCAGCAGCAGCGGCGCCGGCACGTTGGGGGGGGCGGCAGCGGCTGGGCACAGGGCGCTCTCCTCTCCCGTCGCTGCCCCCCATGCACCCCCCGCCTCCCGGCTGCTCCGGAGTGCGTGGCGCTGCTGCGCGGAAGGCCGCGAGCGAGAGCCGGGAAGGGCTGGATCCCCGAGGTAAGCGCTGACGAGCCGCGGGGGAGGGGGCTCGGCCCCCCATTACAGCCCCAGCCACGTCTGGGGGCTTGCCCCGCACTCCCGCTGTCGCTCCAGGCCGCCGCACTTGGGGAGCGGAGGGGGGGCTACTCCGAATTGAGCCTCCAACTGCATCAGCAGGTACGAGCCTCCCCATCTCTCATGCCTGAGGACTTGGGGGTTCAGTGCCAGGGGCAGCCGGGCAGCCCCGCTTCCTCCCGCCCGCTGCACCGGGGCAGCGAGCTCCCCCCGCCGGGGGCGGGCTGGCCGGCCGCTCTTCTGTCCCATTCATTCAAAGCCGCGATTCCTCCAGGTTCTTTGCGCCAAAACTAACTGCCCCGCAGGAGACCCTGAGCGCTGCTGACTCAGTCGCCGCCGGCTCCCACCGAGCTGGGGTAGCTCGCTCAGCCGCCTTCCTTCCCCACCCACTGCAGCCGTGTCCCACGGGGTTGATTTTCTGACGGAAAGGCTGATTCCCCAGGGCTAACGCTGAGAGTTTGTGACGGTCACAGGAGGGCAGCTGCAGGCTGCCAAGGTCACCTTTTGGGGATGGGAGGGAAACTATAGATTAGCCTCTGGAAATCGGGGTGGGGTTTGTTTTTTAATGAAGTAATATCAAACTTAACCTGTGCAACTTTATAACTTACAGATGGAGGTAAGTTGCTTAACACTAAAAGACTTGATCAGCCCAAGACACACAAGAATCGATCTGGCAGCTGAAGATGCGGAAAATGCACAAAAGGTGAGTAAATGGACATAGATAACACTTAACAGCAGTTTTTAGTAAGATTTATGGCCAATACTGCAACACCAACACCCCAGGACTTTGAATTTTGTTGCAAAATCTATTGTACCTTGAACTACCTTTGCTATTTTTCCCCCCCAGGTGAATGGACTGTAGTAGGTTCTGAAAATGGTTTTAGCACATTACAGAAATGTACTAGTACTTGTTAGAGATGAATATAACCTACTGGTGTGTGGCTATTTAAGAATACAAAACTATTCTTTACAGGACTATTTATGTCTAGTTCCCACTGACCTTTGAGATAAGGCCAAAAGTAGTAAGTTTGCCCTCTTAAACACCAAGACTCAAATATAACATTGTAATATTCTTCCCACTCTCTGCCATTTTAGTTTCCTTCCTTCCCAGCTCAGTTGCCCCAGCCAACATTCAAGTTGATAATTTTGGGGTGGGAAATAGGAGACATCTTGACTTTTAAACTTTAATGAAAGGCCCATTTCCCCTCCACCCCCTTCCCCTTTCAAGGAAGTAGTCAAGAGTTTAGTCAGGATTAATTAAAGGGGACATTAACAATACCTCTGCCATCTGGGGAAAGGATTACAGAAAATCCTATGTATGAAGCCATATTGGGTAACTGTGTATGGAGCACACTGAGACACAGTCACATATGGTTGTGAAAGGATGCAGAAAGCATAGGCTTAGATGAGGCAGGGTTAGACCCAGCCAAAATAGTTTTGAAACAGGTCTAAGGTGAGTAATGAGGCAGATGCGTCTGAAGATGTGCTTCCCATTTAGTCAGGAGCACATCATTTAAATATCCCCTCCCCAGGGCATTTCTGTAAGCTTCCTGCTGTCTTATTATAGAGCACAGAATACACATAAGTGCACTAGGAACTAGTTGTGTGCATTAAGGTTAAAATCTTACAGGGCTGCATGTTTAAAAAAAGCTTTCAGGATTGGCAGTATTGTTGTTTGCCAATCCAGACTGACGGACAGCAGAATCATGGCTCTAGCTAGCCTTTAAACAGATTGTCAGCTAAGACACTGCATCAATGTGACCACTTCACCTTGGCACTCTACTCCTGATGGATTATATTATATGCACAAAGCTAGCAGACTTCGCATGTTTCAACAGAGATTTAATAACTGACACTGTAGTAAGGTCTCCTACTACTGAGACTTAATTTTACAAAGGATACTCCAGTAAAACAAGAATAAAACTATGCTACAGTTGTCAAAATAAATTAAAACAGGAATAATGCCTCAGTATAACCACTTCATTTTACTTGCTAACATGCAAAATTCAGAAATCTTCAGTGGATCCGCAGTTGGTGCAATTTAGTGAGGGTCTACCCAAATAAAGATTTTCCACCTCCACATAAAAATGAATAATAGCTATATGCTACAGTCTTCTTATGAACCAATACATTAATAACACACCCAGCACTGTGAGACTTACCCATTTCCTATTCCTCTAAAGATTTTTTTTTTATTCCTGTCTACATAACCAAAATTGTGTCTACCTATTTTACATTCCCTTTGTGCTTTCAACCTACCTTCTCTCCTTGGAAGAAGAGGCACCCCAGAATCTCCTTTTCACCTCTTTACACATACTATGAATCCATATGGTTAATAGAAAATTTGGGATCTAAAGACCTCCCAAGGACCATATGGGACTGGGAAAAAGATAAACTGGGACAGGTGAGTCAGTGAGGAGGATAAAGATTTCAAGGGTAGGTAGTAGGTACATGTTTTGAACCCATTTACAGCTTCAGCCATTACTTATCGCTGCTCAGTGTAATGTTTGTACATCTGGGTGAATTAATGGGAGCTCAGTGGGATAACTTTCAAGTAACTGGATTGCTAGTTCTAGGTATCTGCTTTTGTTATAACTACATTAGCACCAAGCATAATGAAAAACAGCTTTATATAAAGGTGGGATTTTTTCCCATTTTAGATTAAGTGTTGAATCCTTGCCACATTTGAAATTGCAAGAATATATTACGTGAATTAACTATACTGAACATGTATACCAGGAAGCACCATGGCCCTTACCTTGAACCCTTTTTGGCAGTGTATTAAATCACAACACTCATCTGAAATAAAAATATCTTTCTTTACATTCTTGAGGATAATCCAATTGGGCATTATAATATTTTATATAATCATTCTGAACATTCAGAGCACAGTGCCTTTTCCTAGTCTTTGGATGTCTGTCCTCCTCCCCAGATGGCAAACTATGGAAGGCTTTCTATTAGGAGCAGTAACATCTGGCTAATTTTTTAACTTTAAAATCCAGTTTCTGCATTCCAATTAAATTGACTAAACTAGTGCAGTAGTTTAAACAAAATTCCATGGTGTCTCCTTATCAATTAGCTATAATTCTCGAGCCACTAAGAATTGAACAGAGCAATAGTTTTAGCTGAAATTCATATAAAAACTTATGCCTTTTAGATAGCTATTCCATCTTGTACACTTTTCTGTAAACTTAATGCCTTATAGCACCAACAATGAAAATGAGACTACTATTGTAATAATATCTATCCCAAAAGTTCTATTGTGTATACTTGGTTATGTTTTTTTAAAATTCATTTTGCAAAGATTTTAAACCACCACTAGTCAGAGGTGCAGGAATTTATGATCGGTTCAGGACAAACACCAAGAACACTGCTTGACTGAGGGACCAGTAACTGTTTCAGGGTCTCATTTCTAGTCCTTATAGTTTAAGGAGACTTAAAGGCTTGGCTTCTAAGAACAGCAAGTTGTGAAATCTGATATTATTTTCTGGTTATCATTTTACTTTCTTCATCTCTTACCTCTCACTTCATCTGAGATATCTGCAACCAGTATTTCAAACTGCTAGATTGAAAAACTGAGTCTTAGAATTTGAAAGCCAGCAAGTGCCATTTTTAATCCATGTAAAGCATTGGAGAGAAGTTATTAAATGGTAATCAGAATGATTTAATGTCTGATGTCTTGTGGTCTCTCAGGGCTAGAAAAGTTTTGGTAGGGCTTTAGTACCACTGGCTTTCTCTAGGTACTGGTCAGTCCAGAATCAGTGATCAGAACAGTAACAAAGAAAAATCCAGTGGTAGCTGGCAGGTTCAGTAAACAGATTAGATCCATTGACTTTAGGTTAACTGTGTTTGATCTGTTGCGCACTGATAATACTCTGTTGCAGCAAAGGAAACCCAAGTAATATTGTCATATTTTTCTCATGCTCTTCATCCTGTTAGTGCAGGGTGAGAAACCTGTTCAACTAGTGGAGTGGGGGAAGTACCTGTTGCTCAAAAGCTGCTTTTCCCGCTAATTAAGGAATGACATTGATGCCTACTTGAGTCAGTCTATCTAAGTTAGTTGAAAGTTGCTCTGTAACACAACTTTTGTGGTAGTGGGAATGGACAAAAGGGTAGTCATAGCCTCATTCCTGTATAAGAACCTAAAGGAAAAATGAGCATCAGATCATGTAGCTGGGGGCAAGGAGGGAATTCTTGCTCTTACCTTACTTTGAGAACAAGTCATATGTAGATTTCTCCTTCCCAGCAGCTTGCTTGATTATAGTTAACACTTCTTTATATATTTTCATTGTTTTGAGCAGCAGATACTTTAGCAACTTTCTTCCATTAGGGAAGTGTTCCATCTGGGCTGAGTAGAGTGAAATCCCCAAAAAGGGCTTTCCGTTATGGAGATTCCATAATAGAATGCTATGTTTTTTTCTAAGTGCAGTGTAACTAGTGAACTATTTAAGCTTCAGTCCAAATTCAGCCGGAAGACATGGCTCCAGGGGATAAACTGGGTTCATAATTTGGACCAGGAGGTTTACAATTGTGGCACAGTTGGCTTATATGAAAAGGCAGAACAGAGAAGTCTGACAGACAACAGGTTTGACTGATTGACTTCATCTTAAGCAATTCATGGTGGCATCTTATCTGCATTGTACACTGATGTATGGTATACACTTTGCTGCATCTGACGCTAATAAGAGCTGTGCTAAATATAACCTTGGGACTGTCAGAGCATGATGGCACTCTTTACCTTCATACGAACAATGGCATTGACTGGTGGATTGTGTTGCTTCTCTTCAACCCTAAACAATCCTCTTTTTAATAGGAAAACATATTTGATCAGTCCAGAATGACCCCAAAGACTCCCATGAAAAACGAACCAATTGATTTATCAAAGCAAAAGGGCTGCACCCCAGAAAGAAATCCAATTACACCTGTTAAGCTTGTCGATAGACCTCTGGCAGATCCATGGACCCCCACAGCTAACCTGAAGATGCTTATTAGTGCTGCTAGCCCTGACATGAGGGACAGGGAAAAGAAGAAAGAGCTCTTTAGACCAATTGAGAACAGTGAGCAGAATGATGCTTTTCCTGATTCTGTACAGGTAAGAGACTTGACCTAGTAAGCTTGGACATAACTGACACACAATGCCCTCTACTTGCTGCAGGCTGACTAGTTAGTTTACATTTTATTACTTAGTTTTTTTTTTTTTTAAACGATTTCCTCAGTCTTTCTGCCACTCACCTTTACAAGGAATAGAGAGCAGCACTATTTGAAAGCATCCACAAAGATGACCATTTATATAGCAACACCAATGTGCAAGCCATTTCAGACAAAGATCACCATCTTAAAAGCTTACTGTCTAAGTATTTCTTCAGATACTCAGACTGGATATGGTTACTTCCCCTCCCTCGCTAATTATATCATTTTCAAACTAAGGCCTAGCCACAATGAGGGGAAAACTGCCAAGTCAGTTAAACAGATTCAGCATAACAGCTCATTTGGCTACTGTACAACTGTTTTAAAGACAGGCTAACCAAGTCTTGGGCATTTTATAATTGGGGCTTTAGAAGCTGTATACCTTAGCCACACTGGATTGGCAAACCATATTTATACCTCATTCAGCAAAACACAGCTAAACATCTAACAGTCAGGATGAGGGTAGTCAAAAATTACACCTGAATGGTTTCCTGCGTAAACAGGATTTTATATTCAGTATTGTTGGGTTTTTTTGCTAGGGGATTCTGCTCCCCATCCTTCTTGTTTATTTTTTTTTTTAAACCAAAACAAAAAACCCTCTAAGCATCTTGGAGCAGGAGGAGAGCAATTTTAGCTTTTATCCAACAGCTTTTATCCTCCTCTCATTTTGTTTCTCTTTCTCCAGGAACCCCTAGCTTCCCATTTCAAGTTATTGCTCATAAGATGCCCCTTTTGCCAGTGGTTGCAACATCAGCAACATGAAACTAGAATCTAGTCACTAGGCCCTCATTCTAAGAAAAGGCTATTTTATAGGCATAAAGGCTCACATAATTCTTTAGGATCAAGTATGGCACTGAACCTGTTTGAACACTGATGGGGGGGGGAAAAGACAGAGCTGGGGCAAGCAGACTAACAAAGTTATTTGAAAGATCACTCATAACTTAGCTTTCAACAAGCAGCATGTACAGAAATATGCTACATTAAATTTTAGTTGTTTCCTTCTCCGAAAGGATAACTGAAATAATTGCTAGGTTTGGTGAAGCAGTGTGGCCTAGTAGACAGAACACTGGACTGGGACTGAGGAGTCTTAGGTTCTATTCTAAGCTCTGCCATTGCCTGCTGGGTGATCTGGGCAAATCACTTCACCTCTGTGCCTCAGTCTACCCATCTGTAAAATGGGGATAATAATGTTGCCCATATTTATAAATAGGGCCCTACCAATTTCACAGCTATAAAAAAACATGTCACAGGCTGTGAAATCAGTCTTTCCCCATGAAATCTGATCTCCCCTGCTGGTGGTAGCCTGGGAGAGCTCAGGGCAGTCAGGACTCGAGGCTTCTTCCCCCCGGACGCCTGCTGGGGCTCAATGTGACCCAGTCAGGGTTTCCACCCTGGGGCTGGGGCACCCATTTTTCCAGGAGGCCCCCAAATTGTCCAGGGGCCCCTGCCTTAATCTGTCTGTCTGGCCCAGGACTAGCACCTAGGAGCCACAGCTGAGGCACTCCTAGCAGCATGGGGGAGATCCTACCCACCACCACCTCCCAGAACCTCCTCTAACTGCAGGAAGCTCAGAGGCTGCTGCCTAGGCAACACAGAAGTGAGGGTGGTAATCTTGGGATGCCCCCCCACCCCCATAACAGCTTTGCAACCCTCCAAAGTCCCATTTTGGGTCAGGACCGCCACAGTTACACCACAGTAAAAATTTCAGATGTAAATATCTGAAATCATGAAATTGACCAATTTTAAAACCCTCTGGCCATGAAATAGACCAGTATGGACCCTGAATTTGGTAGGGCCTTATTTATAAAGCACTTTGAGAGCTACTGCTGAAAAGCCATATAAATATTATTATTACGCATTTTAAAAAGTAGTTAGACTAAATAGTGCAGTAAAGTTTGTTTAAAATAGAGTTTAATTCAGCTATTGTGCACATGACTGCTTGAAGTATTTTGAACTTCTGAACTACCATATTTCAGCTTTTGTTAAATTTACCCTCATGAATGAAATCTTGTATAGATTACAAAAACATAAGATGAAAACTGCAGTTTTCAAACCATTTAAAAACCAAGGTCATTTATTCCCAAGCATAATATGTTGCAAGGGGATTCGTTACTCATGCTGCAGTAAGAGGTAGTTAAGATAATGAAAGTCTTAAGAGTAAAAAAGTTCACAGGCAATTGACATACACAACTTCACTCCAACAAGAGAATCAATACTTCAGAATTACTAGTCCAAATAAAAATTACAGTCAGTTCATTGTTTAGGGGTTATTGTAACAAACATACTTTCTTATATATACCTGAGGTCTCCAGCTTTCAGGAATACTACAAGGGCCTACTCATTCTTTTCCATAGGATTTTTATTCAGTTAACAGCCTGCCAAAATGTTAAAAAGCCCAAAATGCTGAGGCAGCTGAATTTTATCCCCCCAGAACTAGGGTCACATGCCTCTGAGCTCTTAAAGCGATATACCCACAAAAAGAAGGATGGTGAAATTTCTGTGCAGAGGTTTTTCAGGAGCCCTCTGGTGGTTGGTAAACATCTCTGGTCAGTGACACTCCAAGGTGTTTGCAGAAATTCTCCTTTTTATAGTCTCAGAAGGGAATGTTACTTCCAAATAGGGTCTTATCTATTGGTGGTGGGAACATAGTTACACCTTTTGTGTCCTCCAACACCTGGCCATCATGGGATGTCCTTGTAAATGCTTTCATAATGATCACCACTGTGTCTGGATTTTAGATAAAACAAGTTCATGAGTCAAAACATGTGACCCAGGTGCTTAGAGAGATGATCACTTTCTAAGCCTGTATGAAGGCCCTTGGGCATGTGTATTTTATCTTTTGTAACAGTAGTCTGAGCTTGAATGTTAGAATCTGAAATGTTCCCTATTTTGCTATTGTCATGCCTGTTGAAGCTCTACAATAAAGGAATAACATTTATTTTTCAACAGTATGATATGGTAGATGATGGCACAGTGGATGAATTTGAAAAGCAGAGACCCAGCAGAAAACAGAAGAGCTTAGGACTCTTATGCCAAAAGTTTCTAGCTCGCTACCCAAGTTACCCTTTGTCAGCAGAAAAATCTACCATTTCTTTGGATGAAGTGGCTTCTAGTCTTGGTATGTATGCCTGAAATAAATGCTGCAAGAACTGGACAACTTTAGTCTTTTAAGATATGTCTACCACATAAAGGCACTTAAAGTAAAATAGATCCCATTTAAAAGAACTGACCTATTCGCAGAATACATTTAAGGTTTGATTTTTTTATTCTTTTTTAACTTTATTTTTTTTGGGGCGGTGCTGGGTGCGCCCTTCTAGTTAAATTTAGCAAGAGCTGCAGGTACTCAATACTTAAGAAGATCTCTATCACTATATTATATAACCCTATCATTTAAAAAAAAAAGTTGCAAATCAGTCTGAGTGCTCTCATGGTGAACTAATCCTGCTGCTAAATATGTATGCCTAGATTTTTATTTTCCTGCTAATTGAAGTCTGAGAAATAAGCAGAGGGGTTTATAAAGAACAAATCATACAAAAGAACTGTGGCGAATTTTTGGCTAGAACTACAAATTGGTGGATGAGGGAAATCAGTAGGTTTTATATCTTGATTTCAATAAATCATCCAATACAGTAGCTTCCAGAATCTAAATAGACAAATTGTCTTGGATGTGAACAATGTCTTGCACATTGAAAACTGGCAGAAAGACTGCCATTTATCATTCCCCTTTTTGCAATGTGTTGAACTGGGTGGAGGTATCTAGTGGTGTGGTTCAGGGACCAATGTTAGCTTTGGTTGTCTTTAACATCCTCTTTGGTTATCTGCAAGAAGTAAACTGCATGTTAACTAAACTTACAAGTTAGACTTAATTGGGAGCTGTTGTGAACCTCATCCAGGACAAAAAAATAATACAAAGGGACCCAGAGAGACTATAGATAATAGAGATTGCATTTATTCAGGCTGAGTCTTATTTTGCTAAGTATTGCATCTGAGAAAAATAATTCAGATTTATTTCATAGGAAAGATAGCAAATTAGACAAGAACTTGCAGAAAATTCAATGCAGTTTTTTATATTTTGGGAAGGAGGATGGAGAGGGAACAGAGATGGGATTTCCTCCCTGTGTGGCTCTGGTGAGACAGCTCCTAAAGTACTTAGCGAAACAGAATAGAATGCAGAAAAGAATAAATAATAGATAAGGACTGATTTCTATGGTAATCATCTTTAAAGAATTTTTTTAAATGAATTGTTTTAAATATTAGAGTTATCCCCATTTAATATGAAATCCCAGTGCTCTGCCCTCATGAAGCTGAACACATGTAGTCCTCCATTGCTAACTGGAAATGAAATTACTTGGGTTTTTTTCCTTTTGAGGAATATTTCGTTGGTGACTTAAAACAAAGGAGTTTGTTTAAATGTACTAGTAGAGTTTGTGTCTTATTTAAAATAGTGGTTGGTTTTCCCCTTTGGTTTTCATTTCCTATACCACTGCTGATCTTTGCGTAGCAAATAATGGCTTCAATGTAGATTTTGCCATCAATAGATAAGGCTGTATTCACACAGCTCCTAGCTATGAAAAATCCATTTACGAGTCACAGCAGTACACAGTGCTTCCCAGGCTCTGCTCAGGGCCTATGGTACCTGGGCAGCCTTCATTAATAGGGTTCCCAATAGTTCTGTGGACACAGATTAAAACTACACTTCTCTGGCTGCACCCATGAGAGAAGACAGAGATGCAAACACCATCTTCCCGATCCCAGGGTTAAAGTGCCTGGGGTACAGTCTCTCCCTGTGATAGAAGTGTATGAGTCAAGCCTATAGGTTTTAGCTTAGATGTCTGTCTGTTCCCTCCCTTCCTGTTTATCTACAAATTCTTCAGCTAATATCACTGCAACTCTCCTACTAAATAAATCTTATTGTGAGGGATCTGATCCTGCATTCCTTGTTCACCTAAAATTCCCACTGAAGTCCATAGGAATGTTAAAGGAATGTTAAGAAGTGCAGGATCAGACTGCAGATGGAGACTAAAATTATCTCAATACATTACAGAGTGCATAGATTCTCACTGATTCTAGCAACTTAATCTTGTTTCTTCTGAACAGCTTCTTGGCCTATTGGCAGAATACTGAGAACTGGGATGGGAGGGAGCGTGACAATTTTTTCTCACTTTGCTAAAAATATATATCTTGATCTTATTTGTTTTTGGGATCCAGTGCCTGTGTTTGGGGGCAATGTGGGGCTGGGAATAATTGTACAAATATCTTGACAATGTGCCATCAACATAACACCAGTATGCTGGCAAGCACTGGAGTTCTATGCAGCGAATTATGCAGGAGAGGGTTTATGGTGCCGGTGCTCAAAGGAACTAGTTGTGTAAAATATGTCTACGTATGTAGAGCACTCAGTACTTTAGTAGCACATTTCACTCAAAATATCTCCATGCACTTTAAAACACTAACAAATTGGAAAGTCCCAGTACCCACATTATTATCTATATTTTATGGGTAAACATTAGGGAAATCTTTCAAAACTTCTCACCATTACTAGTGCTTGTTCCGCTCCACTTCTGGTAGCAATACTGTGAGCCCTAAGCAGACAGCAGTTGCCAGCACTTATCATTTAGACCAGTTCTTAGTGGGGTTAGATAACTGTTTAAAATGGTGGCTGCAGGCATTGGCCTGGTTGTGTTCAAGCTCCAAACACTGCTAACACTAGTAGAGCTGAACCAGAGTTGGTACCTATGGGGAATTTTTGAAAATTTTTCCTTTGTGTAGATGTGGTCAGAGATTAAAATCCAGCTCTTGCTCCCACTGAAGATTATAGGACCTGTTCTCCATTGCTTTACATGTTGACATATTTGACGGTGCCTGTAATTTACACAGTACTACACAAGTGCAAGGCAATGGAAAATCAGGCCCGGTGGCTATACTCCCATTGATTTCAGTAGGAGCAAACTCTGTGACTTACCCAGGGAAATGATAAAAGAGGAACTTGCTGTGAGTAGATCTTGTTCGGTGCACGATTATACAAAAAGGAGGCGAGAGTAGAAGCATGTTTAAAAATGGGGATGCTTTTAAGTATCTTTCTTCCTTAAAACAGGAGTTGAGCGTAGGCGCATCTATGACATAGTGAATGTTCTGGAATCGTTGCATCTTGTTAGCCGTGTGGCCAAGAATCAGTACTGTTGGCACGGACGACACAGCCTGAGTCAAACTCTAAAAAACCTTCAGGAAATAGGAGAGCTCCAGAAGTACGAAGAACAGATGGCTTACATCCAGCATAAAGAGCAGGACCTTGAGTATAAATTTGGAGACTGTAAAAAGGAGACCTTTCCGGATTCCCAAGACAGACAGTTACTTGACTTTTCGGAGGCAGATTGCCCCTCTGGTAAGCTGACTAATGGTTGATGTGTACAGATGCAGTCGTAGTGTTCAACATACAGTGTGGCTTTTTTCTTATTTAATTTATTTATTTTTTTAAATGTAAAATGCACAATATTGCTTGTGAAAGGTGCTGAATTCACCACTTTAGAGATAAGGCTCCTCTTTTTATTCACAGTGCAGGTACAGCACAGATGGCAGCAATTCCAGTCTTTCCCCTCTCACTCAGTGGCCTGTCCATGACAGGTCCCTTGAAACATGTATTAACTAGTTATGCTAAACAATCTGTTCCACCTTGTATGTAGCCGTGACACTCTGAGTAAGTTTCCAAGACCTGAAAAAGAGTTCTTTGAAAGCTTGTTTCTCTTATCAACAGAAGTTAGTCCAATAAAAGATATTACCTCACCCACCTTGTCTCTCTAGTTTCCATAACAGCCTTTTGTGAAGGACTTTGTCAAACATTTTGTTTCTCTCTTTCCCCCTCTCCTCTTCTGACTGGTAAATACTTTGTTCTCACCTATAACAGAGGGCCAGAACTTCCACTCTGTTACACTGGTCAAATGTTGATATAAACTCCATGGCACTCAACAGTTATACCGTAATGAAGCAGGGAATCAGGTCCAGACTCCGTAACATTTAAAACCAATTTTTTACACTTTAATTTTTATTACCTTTTTGAAGATGACTAAAATGCTGTTGTCCATCTGCCTTACATAATTATTTGCTACCTATAAAAAGATTTGTGTTTTCCAACAAGGAAACACTTTACCCTTGTTTTGCGTGAGAAACCTTCTTAATGCTTTTTGTCTCTGATAGATGACATGCTAAAAGACTCTCATTTTGTTTGTAACGCAGCAGCTGCAAACAGCAGAAAGGACAAGTCATTACGGATTATGAGCCAAAAGTTTGTCATGCTGTTCCTTGTCTCCAAAACCAAGATAGTCACTCTTGACATAGCAGCAAAAATACTGATAGAAGAAAGCCAGGATGCAGCAGATCACAGCAAGTTTAAAAGTGAGTATCACGGTTAAGAAATGGATTAACCATCCAGTCAGCAGGGAAAATGGAGGCACATTCAGATTGATATCTGAGATTTTTTTCAATCTCAGACAGCATGGATAGAATCACCTGTGATTAAGGGTTTTTTAACTAAACATATAAAACTTTAATCATAAATACCCCTGCCCTAAATATTCAGATATACTGGGGGGGGCGGAAGAAGCCTTCAGCTGCACAACTTGTATTTTATGAGTGTTGTCATCCAGCTACATCATCATTCAATTCATTGGAGTTGTAGGGATTATAAAAACAAAAAATGGATTGATATGAGTTTTCGCCTATGCTGCTGCCTTCAGGATGGGATGAAATATTTTTATCAAGCAATTCTGCTCTTGCTGGGGAATGCATCCATTGGACAGAAGGAAGAGGATGCTTTTCCAAAGTGACTTGTGCATAAACTGATGTACTTCCTTTTAACCTATTCCCAAAAGTTACTGTGGCATTATGGCAGAAATTCATTAGCTTGTACAGCAGTGGTCCCCAAACTTTTTCTGTTGTGACCCCTCCTTACCCATAATCGAACCTCTCCGCCCGGGAGCTGGGGGCCAGATGCCATGGCCAGGAACGGAGCTGTGGCCGAGAGTGGAGCCATGGAGGGGGCTGGGTAGGGTGACCAGACTGCAAGTGTGAAAAATCAGGACAGGGGGTGCGGGGGGGGGGAATAGGAGCCTATTTAAGAAAAAGACCCAAAAATCGGGACTGTCCCTATAAAATCAGGACATCTGGTCACCCTAGGGCTGGGGCTGGAAGCCATAGCCGGGAGAGGAGCCTGGGAGTTGGGGGCCGGAGCTGTGGCTGAGGACATAGTGGGGCTGGGTGATGTTCCCTCCCTGCCTCCCGTGGGGGCTGACTTGGGCCCCACTCGTCCCTCCCAAAAAAAAATTCCTCCAGGCCCCCCTGGCGGGGGTGCCCCACAGTTTGGGGACCACTGTTGTACAGGCATATTTACAGTATACTCTTTACACTTTTGTTTACCTTTCAGCAAAGGTACGAAGATTGTATGATATCGCCAACGTTCTGACCAGCTTAGGGCTCATAAAGAAAGTGCATGTCACAGAAGAAAGGGGTCGCAAACCAGCCTTCAAATGGATTGGGCCTGTGGAATTCAGTGGAAATAGTGGTAATTTGTGTTGTTTGGCGGTTGTTTGTGCATTTTTCTGGAACTTTCTTCCAAGGTGGATTGATTTACACTGAGGCTTTCCACTTAGTGATTTCAATCATCAATTTTAATAACTCTTCCATTTGTACTTCAGCTATTTTCTAAAGAAAGGTACATTCTCACTGGTTAATATAACCATTAAAATATGTTGATTTACCACTAAATAGAACCTTTACATTCAAGTTTGAACTTTTTTTTTCCCCTACCTAGGAGGGTACACAATAACTATATACATTTATATAAGCAATTATATAGCTTAATATTGTCAGATTCTTAATTAGACATTTTTAGTATGTTAGAAAATGGTGAATTAGATATTATTTACTACATAATTAACTTTGTACTCATGATTTGTGTCAAGCTGCATTATGATGGTAACTGGAATTTAATTAAACACACAACCGCATATAACATTTATTTTTATTACACAAAATAAGCCCTTAATACGGTACATGACCCAGTGTGACAAATTTATAAAGCCAGACCTCAGAAGTTAATCAGGGAAAAACAAGTTATTTCTTTATATAGAAAAGCAGCCTTTCATTGTTGTGTGTTAGAGGCTCATGGATTCAGCATATTTTATTTTTTATTTAAGAGATTATAAGTTTAGGCCTTAACATATTTTGTATTACTATCAGATTTCTTTTTAAACTGGTTTATTTTAAAAAAGAAAAACTTACAATTTTTTATTTAAATTGGATTTTGTTATTTAAATTATATTTTTTTTTATTTAAATCAATTTTTTTAAATCACTCTGCTCTTTCCCAAATTTTACATGGTTGTTTTCTAGTTGAAGAGTGAGTCAGAATTCATTACCTTCTGTTCCCATAAACGTGTAGTGTCCAAATTTCCTAATGTAGGTCATCTATCTAAGCAGCCTTTTTAAAATCGCTGCCAGAATGTAAGGGAAAGGGGAGAGATTGGAGATATTTATGGGTACTTTTTTTTTGTTTGTTTCTTTGTTTTCTTTTCTTCATGCAACACTAGTTTAAGGTGCAAGGCAATGGAAAATCCGTTCCTTAGGGACACATTCTGGCCCATGCAGTGGCCTCTTTTGTGCTGCAAAGGGTCAATAAATCTGCCCTGAACAGGCAGCTGACTATTCACCCTACATGGGGAATCACCCTGGTGGTGCAGAGCTGCTCCTCTGCCTCTTGTCCCCTGACACGGGGAGTTTTGTTTCAGGAGATAAAAGGCATGGCCATGGTGTGCCTACATCCTGGCGATCCTTGGCTCCCAAAGTAGAGCCCTTATGCTGCTTTATTTGAGGGCTGGCCAATCCTAGGATAAAGGAGAAGTAAGGGTTAATGTTAATGATACTTTGCCCCACCTTCCCATTTTTCTCCCCACAGCTGTTCCTAGTAGAGCTTAGGTGTAGCCCAGGATCTTGAGCTATATACAGTACTGGAGTGGGTAGGGGGGACCTTATCTTGTCCACTAGCTCTGACATAGTTTTGTGGTGTTAGAATAGTGTAGGGTTTAAAGGGGTTTTCTTCTGCTGTGTCCGTAGCAAAGCTCCACGACGTGGCAGAAGCTACCATGACAACAGGTGTCCTTCAGGTGATAACTTTACAAAAACCAATTCCTTTAGATAATCCGAAAACTGATGTTCCAACATCTGCTGCTTTACCAGATCTGAAAAGAGGGGCGTGTGCCCAACATCAAACCTGTGCTAACGGAAAACAGAGGTTCGCACGGCATGCTTCATTTAACACTGTTCAGCCTTCTGAAGGGATCAAAAGGAAGGTCAGCTCTGAACCCAACAGCCCGCATAGGGAGAGGCAAGGTAACTACCAAGAATTGTTGCTCTTTCCTAACCCATTGTGTCTGCCACTAGCAGTCACTTTCAGCCTTGAAGCAGTGCTCTTATTTTTCAGTAAATTTTCTGTTCTCTACACACTGGAAGTATGGTGCTATTTCTTCTGTTGAAATTTGGCACAGACAGATTAAGATTCTTTAAATAGAAAGAGAACAGATTTTTATTGTCTGGTTCCTGGTAAGATGGAGTTTACTGTAACAATCCAGTTTATAGCACTTTCACACTTCAGAATTGTAAAGTTATAAAGCAATTACAGAATTCCCTGTCAATTGTCTGAAGCCTGCACGGTGTAGAGTGCTTCTTGCTTGGAATTGAGGGTGCTCAGCTCTTCGGAGGTACTGCTCAAACTGAATAGTGAATGTTATAAAAACATCCCTTGGTAGAAAAACTGCATTCCACTCTTTGTATTACCAATATGAAAATGTGCTTAGTAAATCTATGTAATTAATTCAGTGTCCCATTGTTCTTTCAGCTTGCATTGTCGGTTCAGATGAATACTGCTCCAAAATGATAAATCTAGCAGCTGTCTGCAGACAGAAGATGGAAAAGGATACAAAGTAAGTTGGGTCTTAACTTGCAATCTGCTCAGTTCCCTGCCCTGTGAATTTTAATTTAAGGTCAAATTCTGTACTTGGGATGGAAATCTATAATTTCCAGTGACTTCCATTAGAGGATAGAAATTGGCTCTCATGTGCATGTAAAAGATCCACACCAACATGCATCACATTTTAACAGAGAAATAAAACAGCTATTGAGATTTTTCAAAGCAGTCTAGGAAGATGTGCCTAAATCCCCTATACAATTAATGGACTATATATGTATAAATTCCCTGGTGTATGAAAATTTCAAAACACAATATATTTATTGGAAGCTTAGGGCTACAAGCTCCCCTACCATGAGTATGGCTCCGTGTCTCACGGAGATTGCAGAAGTCACAGATTCTGTGACTTTCCGTGAAATCTGTGGCTTCTGCAGCAGCCAGTGTGGCTGACCCCAGGGCCAGCCGCTCAGGTGGCCCTGCAGCCAACCGCAACAGCCATTGCTCGGGCAGCCCCGGGCATCTGGCCCTGGGGACTACCCAAGCAGCAGCCAGTGTGGCTGGCCCCGGGGACCGCCTGAGCAGCGGTGCTGGGGGCGGCCGGAGCAGACGCTGCTCAGTGGCCCCCGGCAGCTGTTGCTGTTGCCCCTCCTCCCCCATCAAGCAGTGCCCCCCCTCCTTGAGCAGTGGCTCCCCCCCCCGTAGCAACGGTCCCAGGTGTGGCCGGAGCAGCCACTGCTCAGTGGCCCCCGGTAGCTGGTGGGCTGGCCCTGGAGTGCCACCACCACCAAGATTTATAATATAAGTCATGGACAGGTCACAGACTGTGACTAAATCATAGCCTTAACCATGAGCTTTTTCCACGCCAATGGGGCAAGAAAACTGAATTTGTACTCATTCCTCATTCTTTTGTCAGAGTTCAGTTCCCTTAACCACTCTCAGATGGGCTACCAATAGGCCTGAGTCATCCACTGGCAGCCCCAGGCCCAGAGTCACAGAGGTATTTAGCCACCTAACTTCTACTGTGACTTTGGGCCCCAGTATCTCTGAGCTGGTTCCCAGCCCTATGGCAGCATGGGTCTTAAAAGTAGCCCATCACACACTGGCTGCTGAATCCAGAACCTTTACGGGGCGTTTGGACTTGTGGAAGTGCAACCTGAGTTGGTTGAAATTTTTGACAAAAAATGTTTCAATAAAAATTTTGAAGCAAAAAATAGAATTTCCATCTTGCAATTGTGAAGAAATAATTCTTCAACTCCCCTTTTAAAAATTTTTTTCTCATTTTCTCCAATGGAAAAAGGGGGAAAGTAGGATTCTTCCCACTAAAATGAAACAAAATATTTCTAACAAAAGGATGAATCTTTTAGGGTTTTAACCAACTCTCCACGCAAGTTAATACTGACTTTACTCATTAATTTGGAGCCAGAATATGCTAATGAGAGCAACTGTTTTCTCCATCTAAAAGGGTGGTGGTTAAACCCCACGGAGACCCTTCTGTGGAGGAAAGGGGTAAACATGCTGCAGAGCTGTTCTGCTCCATTGCCAAATTCCAAACATCCTCTGCTAACGTAGGTGAGAATAGCATGGATCCCTTAATGTGTGGGCACATGTTGTATCTCCCTGCTAGCGCTTACTGAAAGAACTGAACGGTAGTACAGCCAAAGAATCTGAGAGTCAGCTTCTCTGTGGTTTGACGTGATATGTAAGTGACTGATACATTGTTTGATAATTACTGCACTCTGTCAGGTGGTCTCCACACACAACCCCAGAGATTCTCACTGTTTTATTTTAAGGGCAGTTTATGGGGATGTCATTCTGGACTAAACATTTTTTTTTCCTCTTTTCCTTACACCTTTTAGGAGTAAAATTTGTGCCACTGAAACAATCTTAAATTCATCAAGGAACCCAGCTATAATCTCTCCTTTCTCTGTTCTTCCGGATTCTGGGGACTCTGATTTTTGTTTTAACCCCTTGCCTCACCCAGTGTTTCCTGTTGCTCACTCAGACATGTCACACCTCTCTCTGCCAAATGGTATGAATGGCCAAGTTTTGCAGACTCCCATTTTGGCAGCCTCCAAAACAGAGAATGGGAAAACTGCTCTGCTCCCCAACCAGCCTTTTGTTTACCTCCCCTCTGCATCTCTCGTCATGCTGTGTGGCAGTCCTCAGGAAAGTCTGTCCAGGGAGAACCTTCTAACTACAGAAGAAAAGTGCAACAGAAGCCCTGAGGGGCAGGCCTCACCCTTAAAGCCACAAGCTGCTGTATTTGCTGTTAACTGTCACAAGCGTAGTTCCCAGAAGTGTGCGTCTCTCTCCACGCCTGCAGCCACCATAGAGCCAGCTGCTAAAAGGAAGATTATGGAGCAGAGTGATGTCCCCCTCTCATTGGTGCTACCCAAGGTAGGGACACGCATTTAATTTATACCCAGCTTTGTTGCTAAGGCTGAGAGCAGGGGAAAGATACTTACATTACTTGAAATAGTCTTTTCTGCAGATGAACATTCACTGCAGATACCTATTTAGAGAGAAAAATGCCACCTCCTCGCACAAGTATAATCTGGGGGGAGAAATACATTTGGTGAAGCATTAATTGGAAGAGGTGTGCTGTGCCTCTGGTGAAAAATGCCTGCCTCACAATGAGGTACAGATCAGTCCCTAGCACTGAAAAACCTGCGAGAGGGGAAGAAATCTGTGAGGATTCCTCTCCACATTGTCCTGTCACTGGAGCTGCCTCCAAATATGGCAGTTCCACAGGAGACATTGTTCCTCCACACCAGCTCTTGTCCCAGCAGGGTTCACCCTGGCAGCATGGCTCATTCTACATGGCCACAAGAGAGGTGATCTGCATCTTCCCCTCTTCCTTGTCTCGCCTCCTACTCTGTCCTCCTAGTCCAACTTCTCCTCTCAGCAGGATGAGTGGGTGGGGAGAGGATGTGGCCTTGGAGGCCAATGAGCCACTTTCTGCAAAGGGAGGAGGATCACATCCAGAGTCCACTCCAGGTGCTGAAGTAGGGGGCATGTCCTTGCCCCACGTCAGTGTTTGTATCTGCGTTGTCTGGAGCATCTACAAGGGATCTACAATCCTTGTTGAGTTTTTCCTTCAAATTAAAAAAAAAAAAAAAAAGCCCTCTCCAGGGATATTTTTGCAAGAGAACTATATCTATTTAATAGGTCTAAGCATTTAAGGTGAAATTCAGCCCTGTGCAGATGGCCTGTGCACCCCTCAAACCATGACTTCAGTGGTGCATAGGCCTTGTGCTGGCCCTCTGCACCAGGGTGAATTTCACTCTTCAGTCAAGGAAGGCATGCAAGAGATGGTAGCTCATATACTATTTTTTAATTTGGACTCTTCCTCCTAATTCTCTTTTTTGCTCAGAAACCTTTTGAGCCACCTGATGTAGAATATCCCCGGGGAAGCAACTGTGCCTCTAATGTGCATCTAGGAGCTTTTCATCTTGACTTAGGAACTCCTGCTGCTGCTGACGAGGCTGGAGAAGAGGATACAACTAAACCTTTAGATTCTCAGGATCAGGAAAAGCAATCTCAGAACAGAGACCTTGAAGATCCCTCACAGGGAAAAGAGCACATCTCTCAAGAAAATACCAAACAGCCCTTCTTTCCACAGTATCTCTATGTGCAGCCAGCAGCAGGTAAGGACTATAGATACACAGGGATACATTATGACTAAATGATGAGGCCTAAATTTGAACATTTAGGCATCTTAAGTGAGGTTCTTAAATCCACATTCGGGCACCTAAATAAGTGACCTGAATTTCAGAAAGCCTGATCACCCACAAATCCCACTGAAGTCAATGGGAGCTGCTTCTACTCAGCAACTCTCAAAACCAGCCCACTTTTATTTAGGTACCTGTATATGGATTACAGTGAATAACCAGGGCTTCCTGTATTCCCATAGTAACACACGTTACCCATCACAATAGTCCTGTTCTTTGGAACCTAAATTGCCTTTTGTTTTGTTTTAGCCCTTATGATTGTGGAGGGAACCTTGAAAAGGAGAATGTATGTCTGGCCTACACCTAAAACTTAGGTTGACCCAGCTACATTGCTCAGGGCTGTGAAAACTTTCCCTGTGTGATGTAGTTAGGGCAACCTAACCCCCACTGCAGACACAGCTAGGTCAACCTAGCTACCACCTCTGTAGCGGGTGGATTTATGATAGTGACAGAAAAGCTTTTGTCGCTGTAGTGTCTACACTACAGCAATGTAGCTGCAGCTATACCACTGTAGCGCTTGTACTGTAGACATGGTGTCTTCATAAGCCTGAAAAAATAGCTCTAGCAGGTGTGAACTGCCTCACTCGTCTCAAGCAGGGCTTTGTGGATTCCACAGTCATGGAATCTATTTTTCCAGGATGTCATGCACTTCAGCACTGCTGCTGGAGAATTTTGTCCTATTGCTGTTGCCAGGCATGTGAATTCTTGTTTTCTGGCTCCCTGCCCTGCCAGGATCAGTTTGCAGGTGGCACAAGGGGTAGTTACTTGCATTACAATGTATGCTTTGGTCCATGGAGCTAGGCAGCAGGGAGCCAGAGCTGAAGTCTGGCTTGTAGCCAAGAGTGTGGAGAACTAGAAGAGTAGGCTAGTAAGTTAAGCAGCCTGGAGAACACTGCAGCAGCTGAGGTCCAGGGAGTTGAGTTGCTCTCCTAAAGACAGTTACAAGCTTTCCCCTTTCCAGGCACCTGAGTGGGGTGTAGGGAAGAGGATTTTATAGCAACAGAGTAAGCTGCTGTGGAATGGAGAGGTTGTTCCCTTGGAATTTGGTCTCATTGTGACACTGAGTCAAAGACACTAGAGCTCCACATGGATGCAGGGGTTCACCTGTGTGGAGCAACTTACAGGCTGGGGGCCTTACTTTGAAATATTGATCCAGGTGTTCAGAAGATCCGATAAATTGCGGGCCAATTCAGATCCTATTGAAGACAATGAAAGTCTTTCCACTGACTGCAGTTAGTTTAATTGGGCCCTTAACAAATGGATTTTTATAAATTTATTTCTTTTAAAGTAGGGCTGTCAAACAATTACAAAAATTAATCTCGAGATTTTTTTAAAAATCACAATCGCAGTTTTATAATACTGTTAAACAATAATAGAATACCATTTATTTAAATATTTTTGGATATTTTCTACATTTTCAAATGCATTGATTTCAGTTACCACACAGCATACAAAGTGTTCAGTGCTCACTTTATATTTTTATTACAAATATTTGCACTGTAAAAATGATAAACAAAAGAAATAGTATATTTCAATTCACCTCATACAAGTACTGTAGTGCAATTTTTTTATCGTGAAAGTGTCTTACAAGGTGGGGAATTACAGGTAGCACCCCATAAATGTAAACAAACTTGTTTGTCTGAGCGATTGGCTGAACAAGAAGTAGGACTGAGGGGACTTGCAGACCCTAAAGTTTTTACGTTTTATTTTTGAATGCAGTTAAGTAACAAAAACAAATCTACATTTGTAAGTTGCACTTTCACAATAAAGATATGGCACTATAGAACTGGTATGAGGTGAATTGAAAAATACTGTTTCTTTTGTTTATCTTTATTAGTGTAAATATTTGTAATAAAAATAATATAAAGTGAGCACTGTACACTTTGTATTCTGTGCTGTAATTGAAATGAATATATTTGAAAACAGAAAAACATCCAAAAATATTTATAATAAATTGGTATTCTATTATTGTTTAACAATGCTATTAAAATGGCTAATTTTTGTAATTGAGTTAGTTTATTTTGAGTTAATCGCTTGAGTTAACTGCAATTAATTGACAGCCCTACTTTAAAGTTGTGTATAAGTTTTCTTTTGTTGTTGTTGGTTTTTAAGTAGTTCAGCAAATTATTTCTATTAGTCTGGAAACAAGTGCTAAGCTTGTGTATACAGAGTGCAGCTTATGGTTATTTTCTTAATTATACAATAGCAAATGGTGCTTGGTGCATTACAGATGCTTGCAATCTAAAGAGAAAAATATAAAAGGAAGATGAGAGGAAAGGTGGGGGTATAACAAATGTAGAGAGATTGAGCAGCTTTCTCAGTCATGTAGTTTGTTACCTTCGTGTTTTGCTTTTTCCTAAACAACTTCACTTTCTGCTTCTCCCTTTTACTGAATAACTGTTTAGTATGGTTAATGTCAATTAGCAAACTGCATTAATTCCTTAATCTTCTCTCTCTTTTTGGTTTAGGATTAAGTGGTTTTAACTTCCTGTTTTCTGCAAACCAAATCCCTGGTGCTGTTGGTCTGTCTGCAAGCCAGTTACCATCTCTTAGTGTTCCCTGTGTGGTAGTGCCATCTACAGCCTTGGCACCCTTCCCTCTTATCTGTTCTCCAGCAATCACCAATCCACTTTCTTCTGCTCCTGCTGGCTCTTTTCCAAATACTGCGTCCACGAATTTCAGCATGCCTGGCCTAACATCAACAACACCTGTCTTTATTGGCACCACAGCAATGGTTACTCCAAAGACCTCTAAAATACCTTCAGTGGATCCACAGCAACCAGCTCCTTCTGCTGTACATTTGAGCCCTGTGCTTGGAAGATCTTGCAACACAGTTAAACTGGAATCCCCAGTTTGTACGGGGCCCCCAGTCACCCTTCTGAAACTCCAACAGGTGAGGGATTAATTAAAGGGAGGCTATACAAAAGTGCAAACTTGGGGTCAAGTGCCTGAGACTGAATGAAAGTGAATTGGTTTTGGAGTTATTTACTCAGCTTCAGAGTGTGTGTTTGTCAGCCTGTCTCAGAGAGAGAGGATAACAAACTCTGGTGCAGTGACTACCATTGCCGTTAAATATTTTTTAAAAAGCCCTGACAGGCTGAAGTGTAACGTTAAACAGATATGTGTATCTACAAGTTTGCTACCACCATATATTGAATTATTACTCTTTCTCGGAAACCAGAGTCTGTGCTTTTCCTCAGTGCTCTGATTGGTAAGGCTGTAAGAAACTTGTGGGGCAGTCTTGGGGAGGGCAGGAAGGGTTGGTGCAGCCACACTTTGTTATGCATGCAGCCTACCTTCCAAAGCAGGGCAGCAGCACAGAAGAGATGGTATGCATCCTGCTTGGCTCTCAAAGGTAAGCATGACAATGAGGCAGCCAGGGAAAATATGAATGGTGTTGCAACCACATGTCAGGTTACAACACCATTCACTCAAATTTGGCCAGGTCACCACCTCCGCCATGACGTCTGTGAGTGACATTGCAACCTAGTTTACAAGTTCACGTTAATTTGGGTCACTCATATTTGTGGTAACTATAAAAATGTGCAGTACGTATTAACAGCTGTGCTTTCTGCAATAAAATTGCAGCCAGCAATTTTTTTTTATAGCCTTACAGATAGGCACTACCACTAAAAATCTGTAGTGTGTAAAGTAAATAAATAGGGCCGGGGCAGTGTGGCGCAGGAGGATTCTCAGTTTTAACTCAGACTGAGCCTCTGTCTGAAAAGTTGTATGAAGTATAAATCCTCCAGGCTCCACCCCCAATCTTTTACTGTAATCACTAAATAATACAGCCTCCTAGTGGTAGTGTCAGATTAGAGTGCTGAGCAAAAATATTGTATACAATGTATAGAGAAAAAGGATCTTAATTTTTTAAAAAATTAGCACAGTGTTTGTGTTTTTTCTTGGGTAAAGAAATCACAAATACAAATTCAGAATGGAGAGGAAATTGGCTGTGTTTCGTACTATAAATGAGATCAAACTGCATTCATTATAGTTAAGGCTACGATTTAGTCACAGGTATTTTTAATAAGTCATGGACAGGTTATGGGCAATAAGCAATAAATGAACTATAAATACCCCTAACTAAATCGGGGGGGGGGGGGCGCTACTGGGGGAGGAGCTAGGGGCCATTGCTGGGAGGGCGAGAGCACCCCGAGGTCAGGGGCACCAACTGCTGGGGGCTGCTGAGCAGCGGCTGCTCCAGCCGCCCAGGGACCGCTGCTCAGGTGGTCCCTGGGGCCAGCTGCCCAGGGCCGCCCAAGCAGCGGCTAATGCGGCTGGCCCTAGGGTCACTCCAGCCGTGGCAGGTGTGCCTGTCCCTGGGGCCACGTGAACACTGGCTCCAAAGCCAGCTGCTTGACTTCCGCAACCTCCATGACAGACACGGAGCCCTACTTATAGTGCATCACTACCTACTTCTCATATCCACTGTGCTTGTTTTTGCTTTAGTCTTACTTGTTTAAAATTACTATTTCACTACTGGGGAATGGATGAGCCATTAAAATAAGTTGTATTTTTGGATCTTTGTGAACTTATGAAAAATGTTGTAGCAGAGAATTTAAAGATCAGTCACCATATAACCACTAAAAAGAGTGATAGGTTTGTGTTATAAAGTTCTCGCTAAAGTTTTCAAACCGGATGTCTAACACTAGGCACCTAAAATCCATATTGGGCACCTGACGGTGAGGTAGGGAAGCACTTTAAACTGAATTTGTCTGATTTTTCAGTTGTGTAAATATGGATTTAGGAGCCTAATTTTAGACACCTGGTTTGAAAACTATCCGTATGTCTAACAAATTGTGTGTTCTCACTTTTGGATAAGACATTTCTGAGTTGCTTTGTTTCATTTTTATAACTAGCCGTCAGCAGCCCCACTTACTCCGAAGAGCATTCGTCCTACACATCACGAGGCATTTTTCAAAACTCCCGGCAGCCTTGGAGATCCTATTGCATGGAAGAAAAATGAAGGCAACCAGACCAGAAATGCCAGTTCTGTTCAGAGAAGACTAGAAATCTCAAGTAGTGGCAGTGACTAATCCAGCTCATTGCAAAGGTGTGGTCATATTGTAATATGACTTCATAATTGTTACAAAAGAAAAAGCTATCGTCTAACAAGAGGAGCCTGTTAAAATGTCATCCCTATTGGCACACTTCCCCGTTGTGTATTTGCCCGCTAGTTCTTTAACTTTCTCTTTCATGAATCATCCCTATCACTGAAATATCTTCATTAATTCCTCATGTAATACTAGTTAGGATTCAAACTTTGTGTACGGTGCAACAATGTGAGCATCAAATTGCATTTGTAGTTTTAATTTGAAAAATATCATTGCTGTGAGGAAATGCAAACAGACTTACTGGAGTCTCATGGAGCTTGTTTGTTTGGGTGGTGGGTTTTTGTTTTGTTTGTTTGTTTGTTTTTTAAATGAGCTGTCTAGCACTTATCTAGGGTGAGTGTTTTTTACATGTCCTCTACTTACCCTGAATAAATCTGTGGTAAAAAAACGATAACCTCCTGCAGTTGTAGAAGCAGCTGCTTGCTGCGTTCCAATCTGTCAAGTTCTGCCTCAGCAATGCAGCCTCTTATTTATTTTGTACATTGGAATGGGATTTAGTGCAAAATGTTTGCAGCTTCAAAATAACAGATTTTCTCAGGGTATGACTACTTGAATATTGATTGGTTGTTGTACAGTTTTCCCTGCACTTGTTTTACAAAAGCCTGATAAACTTACAGTATGGATGAATGTATACATATGAAAAATATTAAGACCAAAATAACTGTGAATCTTAACTTTTTTTGGTAGTTGTGTTAATGAACTGTATTAGTCCTTGTCTTGTCTTTTTACTGGGCAAAAAGTACAAGTTAATTGACAAATAGTCCAGAAACTGGTTCCTAAATAACACAATCTGACAAATTAATTTTGGGAATAGTGAACCTCTGAAATGTTGGTCTAGAATCTCTCTCTAAGGCCAGATTACACTGATGAGCAGTTAATCACAAGAATAGATCCAGTTTCCAAAGGGAATACTTGTGTGCATAACTGTTCACCAATGACAGTAGGGGTTTTTGGTAATTCTCATTAGAAATAATAGTTATCCAACTATGTTTTAATATGGCTAGAGATAAAGAACAAGGATGGTTCCCCATGAATGGCATATTTGAATACACGTGAAAAATGGGAGGCTTTGTATTTAGGCATTTACGTGGCTAAATTGTAGAAAGAGGATATCAATGAGTGGGAGTCATGAATTTGAGAAGAGACGGAGGTAGTTATCTTTATTCTTGGAGGGAAGGTAAGAATAAAGAAAGGGATATGTCACACTTAGCATTCAGAGTCTTCAAACAGTGGAAATAATGTAATGGTTAGTACTGATTTGAGATGTTTCCACAAACTTAATCTACAATTGTATTTTTTCAATCTTTTTTAATACTATCATGTTTTGAATTTTTATCAAAAATATGGGTAGCCACATCAGCTCTTCTTTCATGTAGTGAGAATGTTGTGTGTTTACTGGCATTGCTCTCTTGAGAGCAGACAGAGTCTAGTGTGCTACTTCTCTAGTCTTGGGAGTGAAGGATGGTTTTTGTGTGTGTGTGTGGTGGGGGGGTTATAATGAAATGTGTCCTTACAATATGGAATTTAAGAATGAATTTTATTGGAGCTGGAAGTGGGAGTACAGTGGCCTTATGTTAGAAGTAGACCAATAACAGCCTTATAAGGAGGGAGTATTTTAATCCCTCTTTTTAAAAAACAAAAAAACAACAACTTGACAGGAGAATGACAACAGAAATTTTCAGGCAGGGGAAAGGGAAATTTTACCAATGTTAAAATTTGTTTTATTTTTTTTTTACACTACAGTTTTCCAAGTTTACATGATTGTATTTGAATCATTTTTTCTTACAGTCCCAATTATAAATTGCTTTCCAAGGTGAAATGAAGTCTGTAGCTAAAATTAATATTGCCAAGCATTTATTACAGCTACTTATGCTGTGACTCTTCCTCAGCTACTATGCCTCAGTACCTGTTCAGGCTTGAAACAGACTGCTATTGTTCCAGATTGTGTGACTAGTGTAGACTCTCCATACAATCTGTTTGCTCCTTTATTTGTGAGCAGCATGTTAGTGAAATGGCAGTCTGGAGGGAGGAGGAGTGATTTAAAATATTAAGCCTTTTTACTCCACGGTTAAATCATCATTGCAAAGCCCATCTCATTTTGTCAGAAAGGCTGTTCTGTTTCATGACTGACCTAACTATACTTAAAAATACAGGGACAGAAAATCTTCAGTTTCCAATATCTACTTCCACATTTGACTTTTCATTAAAACACTGGGCCTGATTCTGATCTCATTTTCACCAATGTCAATCAGGCATAACTTTACTGCAGTCAGTGGAGTTAGACCAATTATGGTGAGAACAGAATCGGGCCTACCTAGCTTTTGTAATATACAGAGAGTGCAAGGGTTGCTATGGGGCTTGGCACTGTTGCATTTATGTCAATGACAAGACTCTCACCCAGGTAAACAGGAGCAGGAGCAAGACCACTGTGGAATGTAAAATAACCCATCAAACCATGCTACCTGCAGAAGAACTTGCAGCAGTTAGGCTGCTGCACCTGATTTGGGGTATTTCTGGTAGTCGAGGCAATGGCAGTCTACACTTCCTCTTCCATTGTGTTCAGTCAAACAAATCAGCAAAACTGCAAAGGAGAAGCAGGATTTGAATTTGCACTGAGGAAAGTGCACGTGCACGATGTTGTGCAGGGTTTGTGAAACCTTTATGTTCTGGTACAAGTGTTTGGGGGGTCGGGGGATGTATAATTTATATACTTGAATCTACCTACCAGGTTTACATTTCTCAATTTCTTTTGTAAAAGGTGCTATTTCTGTATTTAAAAAGCTGTATTTTTAATGTAAAGCTGCTTCCTCTTTTGTATCATTGCACTGCTAGTTTTATATAGATATTAATTTTATTGCTGCCTGTAACTGTTCTTCACTGGTTAAACATCACTTCCTCCTTTTCCTCCTATCTAGCAATGTTCTTTGTAGCTACCTGCATATAACTGTACTACAATCACACTGTTGTTGCATTTTTAATACCTTTTAGAAAAATCTTAAAACTTTACAAAAATAATAAAAAATGGAAAAAAAAAAAAGCAGAGATTGTGGAGGAGTTTTTTGCTTTTATCTATCTAAAATGTATTCAGGTTGCCCATCACTTTAACATCTGAGCACTGAATACAGTAACTGAGCTCCACCTAGAGCACCTCAGAGTGGCTTCCAGGTTCAGCAGCTTTCCTTACCATGGGTGAGATTCTCACCTCTTCTTTGACCCCTGTATACTGGGTAAAAGCCCCAGAACAGTGCAAAGGAGCTCGAAAAGTCCCAGTACAGAGATTGAGGGAGACCACCACAGGCCGTCCTTCAAAATCTCCCTCAGAAGGTGTGTGTGTTAGGGGGGCTATGGGCCAGAGAAGAGCGTCAGGATAGGGCCGTGGCACATGCTTCAGAGATTCCGGGTAGCGCTGGGGCCATAGTCAAACAACAAACTGCTTTGAGGGTCTGTCTAAATTACCGTACGCCAGCGGCTGTTCTGGCTTCCAGAATCAGCGGGGCACAAGAAGGGCTTAAAGCCACCTTAGCCTCCCTCAGCTGCAAATTCTGGGCTGTGCCTCTTAAAAACTTGGTCCCAAGTCTCATCCCATGTGTTCTTTGCTGTAATGCCTTGACTCAGCTATTACAAAAAGGATTTGCGAAGAGACAAGTTTTGTAATGTGACCCTTCTGCCAGGTGGAGCCAGCAGCAACCAAGGCAGGGTTCAGTATCTAGGGGTTCCTTTTCAACAATACAACACAAAACCGGCTTGAGCCCCCACCCAGTGACTGGGGACAATAACACACCACCCCTTGGGTGCCTCTAAGAGGCAATACTTCCCCTCTCGCAAGCACAGTGTCTGAGTGTAGCAAAAACTTTTAATAAAAGTAGGGAATTAACTCAGCATTAATTTGGGAAAACACGGCAACTAGGGTTCAAAAACACAAACCATGAGCAAAAGACCCATCCCCAGGTAAGTTGGGCAGAGTCCTTTTCCACTCAGGGTCTTAAGTCCAGCAACCCAAAAGTCCCTTTAACATGCCCATCCCTTCTCTGTACCCCACTCACAGTTGCTGTGCTTGGTCAGTGCAGCCCCAGAGTTCAGAAGTTTATCCGCAGAGTTCACCTCCCATCCTGGGTGGAAGGCAGGAGAGGGGGATAAGGAGGCACTTTACATGCTGCACTGGTCAGGCACTCATTCGTTGCTCTAACGGCTGATTGCCACCCCTCTGTGGGGCTCTGCTCTGGTCCTCTCCACCAGCTTGTCTGCTGACCGCTTGCCATGCCTCTCTGCCAGCCAGTCGCGCCTCTCTGCCAGATGCCCTGCTGGTCACACCTCTCCGCCAGATGCCCTGCTAGCTGCTTGCCACGCCTCTCCGCCAGCCTCCCTCGGTTCACACAACAAGGATAACAACCTTTTATTATTTCTGCCCCAATAATGAGACCGGGGATCAAACATCAGCCACAAGTGATCATCTGGGCAAGCAATCCCATCATGCTGAGCACCTAAGCAGGGTGGGTGTGTCCATGCAAACGCCATCAGCTTCTGAAGTCTTTTTCCACAGCTCACCACTAGAGGTCAGGGGAGACCTCATCCAGACTCTGCTTACACTAACATGCTCTGACGCATGGTCAGGTGTGGATTCAGCTTACTCTCCTGCTAGGTCACTCAAGGATGCTCCATCCCCTGCTTTCAAGAGTGTCATCCTGGATGCTGTTGTAAGCTCTCTATTGTAGCCGCTCTAAACTGATGGAAAAGAGCTCTCCTGTCTGCTTAATTACTCCAGCGCCTGCGAGCGGCGGTAGCCATGTTGGTGTCTCACACCAACACAGCACTGTCCACGCTGGTGCCTAAGTCAGCGTAAGTATGTCACTCAGGGGTGTGGCTAATTCATACCTCTTAATGTCATAATTTACATCGACTTAGGCTGTAGTGTAGCCATAGCCTTAAACTGCGTGGAGACCTGGGTTGTATTCCTGCCTCAGTCACTGGCCTGCTGCATGACCCTGGGCAAGTCATTTCTCCTCTCTGTGCCTCAGCTTCAGTATCTGTAAAATGGGGATGATGAGACTGACCTTTGTGAAGTGCTTTGAAATCTACCATGAAACGTGCTATGTAAGAGCTAGGTGGTATTATTATTATTATTTATTATTACATGGCATCTGGAGCTCCCTTGTGGTGTTCTCTTCTACTTCTGCACCAAATGTGCTATTTTCAGGGGAAAAAATCCTATCCTTTTACTTAACTTACAGCCCTCCAAACTCGGGCCAATACTGTGCCTCCAGAAAGTTTTACATCACTTCTGTACCTTGACCCTGGGCTGCTCCAGGGACAGGAACAAGCCCTAGCGTAAGTTAGAGCAGCCTCAGAGTCACTACAGAACTCTGCATTACTAGCCTGCTCCCTCCTCCACTCCAACCCCTTGCCCCCAACACTGCAACTTTGAGGGGGGGAGGGTGACTGACAGAAGCCCTATACTGTACTTATGCTGAGGGAATTCCCCCCACAACCAGCTGTATGGTTGCTACATGCAGCCAGAACACACATAAGGGTCACATCAGGAGTCAAAATCTGTCCCCTAGTCAGAGATTCAAGCTGGGTTTTTCCATCTTGTGCATCACCTCCACTAAATAAACACTCTGCAGGCTAAATCAGTCCCTCAGTTGACGAGTTGCTCTTGCACAGCCCATGCAGGATGGGAGAAGGGGCCTACCCAGAAGCCACCCCTATCCTTGGCACTGTTGTGCAAGGGCATTGCACACTAGCAGTTCCTGCGTTTTGCAGGTTCCACTTGCCCCTTGTGAGCAAGTCATCCGAAAGGAAGTGGTGAGGAGGCCAGATCATGGACTGCACCTTGCAGCTTACACAGTGCAGCCTGTGCACCCGGGTGAGTGGGCCATGGCTTTCTAATACATGGAGCAGGTTGTGCACCCCACCTTGTCCGTGCAGGCAGCACATCTGTATGCAGCTTATCTCAAATGTAGAAATTGAATATTTAGTGAGATGACAGCTTGTGCATTCACAATTAATTATGCTGTTCCATCCCATCCCACTAGCAACCACACAATATTCTTGCCCTTGTTCTCCACGAGATGGCACTAGTGTCTATGTGACAGCTATAGTTATAAAATTAAACACTTTAAAAAAAAAAAAAAAACTCCGCAACCTGCATATAGGCCATCATTTTCAAAGGGGGTGGATTGCTGAGAAGCGCAGTCAGGAAAATAACAAATACTTTCCTCAAGAATTGCAGTTTCTAAATGGACACCCTACCTAATTCTCAGTTACTCAGGGACAATCTACACTCATTGTTATATTTTGCTTTCCACAACCAAAGCTCCATACCACTTTTCATGAGTGATGTACCAGGGTATTCAGATTCTAGTATCTAAACTGTATTGTTAAATCTATTCACCTAAATTTGGGTTATTGCTGATTGTGTACTCTATGTATCATATGGCTTTTAAAACCTAACTTTGTATTTGTGGATAATCTAAGCACTATACCCAGATGTACAGACACTCTTTTTTCCCAACCTATGTATTATATAATTTTTTTTTAACATCAGCTTTAATAAAAAAAATTTAAATCTGTTCTTATTAAAAGCATAACAGTCCAGCCTAAATGATTAGTACTAACATTGAAACTACATTCCTACATGCACCTGGTTATCAAAGACATTAACAAAGCAGTCACATTAATCCAGCAGGGAGACCTCTCTCTGTACCCGAATGTGTGCTCACACTCTCATGTGTTTCTTTGCAGCGCTCTCATACTCTGCTGTCTGTTTTCGTTGCCATGCAACTGCAATCATATTGTTGTGCATGCTTATTAGCCATTAACTGCCTTTTTTCCCCCCAAAAATGAGAACATGGCAGTAGCCCAAACCGCCTCTTTCTCACAAAGGGCTATGTGAACACAGAAGGTTGTGGATTGTTTCTCTGTGTTAAATTGGTGAATCACGGTATGTCTTAACAGGCGGGTGTAGGCAAACAGTGCAAGGTATTAAACATTAGCATTCACCCAGAGATTCACCTAAAACAATTACAGACACGTTACCTGCAGAGAAGCTTAATGTGAGATGGGGCAGTCAGTCGCTTGCATTCACCTCTTCCAGAATGAGTCAAGGACAGCAGCAATTCTGCAATATATTTTTAAGGTGTATGAATGTAGAAAACTTGCTACATTTGTTAATTCAGCTAAAGCATTTCACTTTCTGATGAGTTTTCCATTTTTTTAACTGCAAAAGAACAAGTTGATTGCTTGATCTGCAGCCTGATCTTGCTATCATTAATGTCAATGAGAGTTTTGTCATTGAGTCCAGTTGGTGCAAAATTGGGACCCCCCGGCACTCAAGGGAATGTGAACTGGTAGCCTGCATTGGAACAAATGTTTGTAGTATGCAATAAACCTGTGAGTTATGACTGACTGTCCATAGCAAAAATCACTGCTAGTATCCCAGTGGATTCAATAGTGGATTTTTTTCCTGTGTCCTTACCAGTTTTAAGTTTTTCTTTTTAATTGAAATAGATAATAAGTTTAACAAGAGTAAATGTGGTGTGAGGAACATTAACTCTGGTCCAACTCCACTACCAGGAACTGAGTTTTCGTTTTCATATGAAAAAGCAGAAATGCAAATTGCGGTAGCTTATCACCTGTGCTTTTAACTCTGCTTTCTGAAGTAAAAAACGTAATTAGCGAGGGAACAGTAAATATTCTCTGATTTAGCTCTTTTAATAAGAAGATAAAATTAAAAGCAGCAGCTTCGTGGATAAAAGTCTGGAAGGCCCAATGTCTGGGCTGAGCAGCCCAGAGCAGACTGAAACTAATGCTGTTATGCTGAAAGGCGTTAGTGGCTGCCTTCAAATGTGTCTTTGAGCTATAGGCCATCACAGATCACATTAAAGCTGATGTGCAAGCCACCCTTCATTCAGACCAAATGGAAGAAGCAGTTGAATCTCTGATGGCAGAGGTCCCCCAATTGCCCCCCTCCAGGACTCAAAAACATTTTGGAGGGGGTGTTGCTGGGGCCTGGGCCAACCCCCATGGGGGACAGGGAGGGAGCAACCTCCCAGCTCCGCTCCTGGCCCCATCCTCCTGCCCGCCTCCCCCTCCCTCCGCCCGAGGCTTCATCCCTGGCCCTGCCCGTGCCCGCAGCTGTGGCCCTAGCCTCAGCACCCTCACTCCAGTCTGCGTTCCCGCCACAGCCACAGCCCAGCCCAGCCCCTGCTCCAGGGGGGTGCAGACAGGAGTAAGGCGGGGCACGAGGTCAAAGGTTTGGAGACCATTGTTTATGGCATAAGATAGCTGAAGCCATTGCCCAAGGCACTGGGCCACCTAAGAAAGCCTGCACAAGAAATAACTCAGGAGGAATCAGAGAGTGTTCCTGGGCAGCTTGCAAATGCAGGGTCTGAGACACTGATTGTTTGCAGATGTGTTCGTGTGGGTAGCAGAGACAAAAGCAGTCAGAAAGCCTGAGAGAGAGGTATGAGCGTGGCTGGCAAGCGAGCAGAGCAGGACAGCTCCTTGGGGCACAGGACTGGCTGGCAAGGCAGGCTTGGGGATCACTGAGCAAGGAAGTTGCCTGTCGGTGTTTGTTCCTACTTTGCTCAGGGGAACGGGACTCTGTGTGCATTCTTTGTAAACAAACAGGATTGTACCAAAGAAATACGTGACTCGGATAATAAATGTCTTGTCCTAACAGAACAACGCAGCAGGGCCTCAAATATAGGCTAACACTTAGGCCAAAGAGACAATACATATTTTAAAAAAATCTGGTAGACCAGTATTTTCATTGAAAATGTATCAAAATTAAAAGAAAGGAAACTTGGCACTACAACACTACAGACACAATGGTGCAACTCTATTGTTAAACGTGGCCTGTCTAGAAGGCTCTGGTGGCATTATATATGAAGGTCCTGATTCTTTTCTCATCTACAGCAGTGTAGCTCCCCCCACTTTAGACTACCGTTCAAGTGCCTGGTGGAAAGCCTGTTGAAGTTGATGGAATGAGTTCCACTGGTTTCAATGCGCGCTGGATCAGGCTCCAAAAGCCTCAGACGTGATCCTGCTCCCACTGAGAGTCAATGCCCCACTGGGCATTTTGCTATTGACTTCCATGGGGAACAGATTGAGTTGTTAGTTTGGTAACACTGGGCCAGGTCCTCAGAAGCATGCCTTCTGTGCCTGACCCAGCACCGGTGGGCTTTGAGCTTCCCCCCCCCTGCCCCCCCCCCCACACAATGCTGGGGTTGTTGGCTTGGTGCTGGGGTGTAACTTACTTAGAGCACCTTACACTAGCTGGCAATGGCCACTAAGAGGCTATTCAAGCATCTAGGAACTGGCCAGCCATCTTGGCTCCCTGGGTTTGCCCCCATCCCAGGGATCGGCAAATGAGGTTGGAGCCACTTCCCCAGCACTCTACTACCAGGGGAACCCTCAGACACATATCAGTCAGACCAAGGGCCAGGATCTTTAGGCTGCCACTGTCTCAGTGTTTAAGTCTATCAGGATCTAATGCTCCTTTAGTGAAATACCAGCTGTTAGAAGTGGCGGAGCTCCAGGATTTTTTTGATGCTAGGGGTTAGGATGGAATGGAGGTAGAACTAACGTGGTAACTCCTGACCTCCCAGCATTAAAGCTATCCCTTCACTGTTTCTCAAAGACTGATACACAGGCAGTATAAATGGGTATTTGGCTACAGCTGTCACCTCACCATTCACTGCTCAGAAATGGCTACAGCCTCAGTCATTTGTGATCATATTTTGACTTCTATTGCACGTGTTATGCTGAGCTTTGTTTTAGTCTTTGTTAAATGGAAGCTTGATGACTGTCCTACTGTCTAGATCAGTGTTTCCCAAACTTGGGACACTGCTTGTGCAGGGAAAGCCCCTGGCAGGCTGGGCCGGTTTGTTTACCTGCCGCATCTGCAGGTTCGGCAAATCGCGGCTCCCACTGGCCGCGGTTCGCTGCTCCAGGCCAATGGGAGCTGCTGGAAGTGGCGCGGGGCCGAGGGAATGTACTGGCCACTGCTTCCAGCAGCTCTCATTGGCCTGGAGCAGCGAACCGCGGCCAGTGGGAGCCACGATCGGCCGAACCTGCAGATGCGGCAGGTAAACAAACCGGCCCAGCCCGCCAGGGGCTTTCCCTGCACAAAGTGTCCCAAGTTTGGGAAACACTGGTCTAGATGGCCGATCAGGAAAAAGTCCTGGAGAGACTGCAGCTTGTTGTTAGGATACTGTCCTCAACTCAGTTTCGTATTAGATCTATATGAGGTTGATTTACATACATGTTGGAATACAGGAGTGCCCAATATTGTGGTGTAAGATGAAGGCTTTATCACCATGAAATAACGTTATCTCAAACGAACGCCAGTGAAATCTTAATGCCACACCGTTCCACTGTATTTATATGTCAGTTTAAAAATTCTACTGGGACTATTTCTTGTAAACTTCCCCTTGTGGTCAGATTCCTTTGTTACCATGAGTCTAACTATACAGGGGATCAGAGTAAAAGGAAACATATAAGTGGTATGGGGCAGGTCTCAGCAGCCCTGGGACTCACTTCTGGTTTATGTCTTATGTGCCTAAAAGCTCATGGTTCAGGATTTCAGCAGGGGTCAGGAAGGAATCCACCCTCCCTCCCCCCAATGTATTGTTTTTCTTTTTTTTAATCTCCATCCTCTGTAGCATCAAGGATGTCCACATCCAGAGACGGGACATTGGACGAGATGGGCCAGGGCTCTGAGGTGGCACCGAGCATTCTCTCTTTCAGGTGCTTGGCTGGCTGGGTCTTGATCCCATGCTCAGGGGCTAACAGATCACACCTCCTCTCCCACCAGGTCAGATTAGCAGTGATACTTGCGGGTGGGTTGCCTTCCTCTGTAGTGTGTGGGTACAGGTCACTCACCAGGATTCACGTAATCATTTCCTTGCCATTGTGGGGACCTTGTGCTGTAATACTTCAGGCTAATATCAGTGGCTGAGTTTAGTATGCTGGGTGTTGGTAGTGGTCAGACTAGCTGATCTGACAGTCCCTTCTAGCCTTAAATTCTATGACACTACAACATATTTAAAAACCTCCAAAAGTAACAAAAAAGCTTTTCTCTGTGTAAAGATGTCTTGACTTCAAAGTCTGATATCTCAGGACCTTCCGGTGCTTTGTGTCTCTTTGGGAAACTGGGAATAGCCATTTTCCAAATGTATAAAGCTTCCATTTTTCACTCTGCGAGGTCACACGATGTCAGCTCTTAATCCTGTCCTAGTCTGAATATTGCCCATCCTGGATGGGAGACCATTTTAATTTGGGGGAGAAAATTCCATATTTGGGGAAAGGATGAAACATTTTTTGTGTGAGGCTGGTTTCTTTTTTAAAATGGCAGCTGTCTGAAGCTGTTCAGGAGTTTGCAGAGCTAGAAAACATGCATTAGTGGGCAGACTGCAGGTAAGGCAGTTAAAGGTGCAGTAGATCCCCAAATACTGTAATTTGCTACAATAGAATGCAACCAAAACATCCATTGCAATGGGCATATTCTGAACATGACTAGTACTTTAGGGCTCTGATCCAAAGCCAGTGAAGTCAATGGGAATCTTTCCATGTACTTCAATGGGCTTTGGATCAGGCCCTGTGAAGGGGAGGGGTTTGAGGAGTGTTAAAATGAGCTGTGGATAGAAAGACTTTCCTCCACAAAAATGAACTGATTAGAGGAAGAATAAATATTTCTTGTTTGCTTTTTTGTGAGTTCATTTGTCATCTCTTATTGGAGCAGTGGCAGTACAATGCCATTTTTTTTTATTGTCCCAGAGCCTCAACTGCCAGCCCAACAATATGTGGTTTAATGACCCTATTCCCCTCTACTGACTCTGCTAACTGGTAGCAATTAGTTGATACTAAAAGCATCTGCATGTGCCTGGAATGCAAAGTGGCTTTAATAAATGTAGCATACACACAGAAATGGAAGTCCTGGGCAGGATTGGGGTTTAGAGGCGGAATGAATGGGACTCATTCTCCTCTCATTTACACCAGTGTAACTTTATTGATGTCGATGGGGTCACGCCCAACTTACATTGGTGCCAGAGGTGAATCAGTCCCAGTCACTCTTAGCTGGAGGACATAACTGGGTCCTGTGTACACTTAAGATTTTTTTCAGTTTCTGAGCAGCTCCTGGTTGTAAAAGCACTGGCATCTGATCTACACTGGGGCATCCATTGCTTCTAGCACTGGGGGAGCCGCACTGGTGCTAGAGCAATTGGGAGAATTAGAAAAAATACATAGCCTATGACTTCTGGTCTGTAGACATGGCCTAGGAATAAAAACTCTTGGGTCTGTATTCTCCTCTTACTTACACCAGTTTTACACTGGCGTAACCCTAATAATTTCAATGGCATTACCAGAGATGTACACCGATGAGAATGTGAGGAGTATCAGGCTACTTTGTTTTATTCCAACCCTGCTCCCAACATACTGTGAGACCTTGACCAAATCACTCTCTGTTTAGCCATCTGTAAAATAGTTATAATAATTAACTAATAATACTTTCCTATCTCACAAGTGCTCTGACATTGATTAATGCTGTGAAGGGCTTTGAGACCTTCAGATGAAAAGTGCTAGCACAGTTAATGCAAAGTATTATTCTCATTCCTTTAATATATGAGCACCAAATCTGAACATTCCTGTCTTACCAACTCCTTCCCTCATGTTACCCTGGGCCCTTCAAGTAGCAGATGAAGTTATGAAAGCATGACAGTTCCAACCAACCTGCAATATAATAAAAATCTAACATTGTGTTATTTCAGTACGTCTGGGAATCTTGGAATAACCTTATCTTACTGGTTGACCATTATTGCACCATTGATACTTAATGCAAGTTTCCTCTTGAAATGGGTGAGGTTGAAATCAGATGAACTGGAACCCATTAGGTCTAATGGACATCTGCAAAATACTACAAGATGCATTAAATACAGGATTACCTGTAAGAGACTGAAGAAGTAAAAGCTATTGCAGCCTTCCTAGTGTATAAAATTAGAGATGAGACTGCATCTCAGGCTCAGTCAGGCATCTACTGAGTGCCCAGCCAGATAGAAAGGCTGGGGACTAGGGGTCTCTGCAGAAGATGCAAGGATCCTCTCTCAAGCCAAAAAACAGCAGTGGGGCCAGTTAAGAGGCTTCTGCTGCCTCATGGCTGGAATAGCCTCCATAGACCTACAGACCTATTACACCAGAGGACTCAAACAGAATCTAAAGGTATGGCTACACTACAAAATTAGGTTGAATTTATAGAAGTAAGTTTTTTAGAAATCGTTTTTATACAGTCAATTGTGTGTGTCCCCACACAAAATGCTCTGAGTGCATTAAGTTGACGGACTGCATCCACAGTATCGAGGCTAGCGTTGACTTCCAGAATGTTGCATTGTGGGTAGCTATCCCACAGTTTGGCAGTCTCCGCTGTCCATTGGAATTCTGGGTTGAGATCCCAATGCCTGATGGGGCAAAAACAGTGTCGCGGGTGGTTCTGGGTACATGTCGTCAGGCCCCCCTCTCCCTCCATCCCCTCCCTGAAAGCAATGGCAGACAATCGTTTCGCACCTTTTTTCCTGCTTTACCTGAGCAGACACCATACCACGGCAAGCATGAAGCCGCTCAGCTCACCGTCACCGTACATCTCCTGGGTACATCTGGGTACATCTCCTGGGTCCAGATGTGGGACTGCATTGCTACACAGCAGCAGCTCATTGCCTTTTGGCAGCAAACAGTGCATTATGATTGATAGCCATTGTCATCGTACTCCTGGGTGCTCTTTTAGCGGACCTCAGTGAGGTCGGTCAAGGGTGCCTGGGCAGACATGGGAGTGACTCAGCCAGGTCATTCCCATCTTCTGCCGAGCACCCAGGAGATGACGATGGCTAGCCATCGTCCTGCACCAACTTCTGGCGAGCAGCCAGGAGATGATGATGGCTAGCAATCGTAATGCAGCATCTTCTGCTGAGCACCCAGGAGATGATGATGGCTATCAGTCATACTGCACCGTCTGCTGCCAGCCTAAGATGTAAAAGATAGATGGAGTGGATCAAAACAAGAAACTGACCCGGCAATGTGCACATCATGCTGATGAGCTCTGCATGGTCACCTGTGCTGATCAGCTCACCACGCTGTCCAAACAGGAAATGAAATTCAAAAGTTTGCAGGCCTTTTCCTGTCTACCTGGCCAGTGCATCTGAGTTGAGAGCGCTGTCCAGAGCGGTCACAATGGAACACTCTGGGATAGCTCCCGGAGGCCAATACCGTCAAATTGCATCCACACTACCCCAAATTCAACCCGGCAAGGCCGATTTCAGTGCTAATCCCCTCGTCAGAAGTGGAGTAAAGAAATCGATTTAAAGAGCCCTTTAAGTCGAAAAAAGGGCTTCGTTGTGTGGACGGGTCCAGGCTTAAATCGAGGTAACGCTGCTAAATTCGACCTAAAATCGTAGTGTAGACCAGGCCTAAATCTTTTCCAGTCTCTTTCTACATAAGTCTATCCATGCCTCTAATCATTCTCATCACCCATGTCTGAAACCCATGTCTTTCTCTCCAATATCCTTTTTGAGCTCAAGTGACCTGAACTGAGCCAATCAAAACATTCCCTGAGGCTTTCAAATCTTTCATGTCTATCTAGGTTCAGAATGGAGCAAACCTGGGCCGGTTTATGGTTTTGAACAAAAAACAGTGGAACTTTGCAAGCTGATGTGATAACAGGTCAGACATGTCATTTCCCCATTGAATCTGGGGGGTTGATCATAGCCCAAACTGAAAGGGAAAGTGAGGATGCAGTGACAGGAGGTGCAAGTCAAAAAACAAAGATATCTGTACAAACCCACGTGCATGGAAATGCATGGGATCATGGGCGGTGAGTTATATACCCATGTGGTGCCCGGTCACCAGCAATATTCAGAGCCCATCGGCCCAGCTCCACCAATGTTTGGGGCCGGGTCTTCCTCCCGGCCCCACCTGCTCCCCCCCGTGCCTCCCCCGAGTGTCTCCCGGCCTCCCCTTGCTGGCCCCGTGCACGTCCCTGCCTCTTCCGTGCAGCTCCATGCTGCCTCAGGATCCTAGTGCCCCCCATATCAACTGCCAGGGCAGACTAACTCTGAGCCTGCCCTTCCACCTCAAACCCTTCCCTTTTCCAGCGGGACCCCCTCCAGCAGCACAGCCTCCTCCCCCCCCCCCCCTCGCCCACAGTCACTACTCCTGCCCCATGCTGGGCAAGGAGGCAGCCCCATCCCCCATGCCCAGTGAGGCTACAGTCAGGGGCAACAGCAGGGAGGAGGCGCACACAGCATCCCCCGGCACCCACCATGGGGGAGGCGAGGGAGATTCCTGGAACTGAGAGGGGCCCTAGGAACACGTGCAGTGATAGTGGTGGGGGTGAGTGTGCTGCTGGGGGGGCAGGGAAGGGGGGCTCCTCCCCCAGAGCTCGCTGCTGCTGGCAGGGAAAGGGCTGGGGGGAGTCCTCCTCTCTTGCCCCTGTCCCAGAGCAGCTTGTCTGCACCCCAAACTCATCCCCAGCCCTGCCCCACCCCAGAGCCCCGTCAGAGCTTTCACCCCCCCACCCCACCCTCAACCCTCTGCCTGAGCCCTGAGCCCCTCCAGCACCCCAAACACCTTATCCCCAGTCCCAGCCAGATCCCTCATCCCCCTGTACTCCAACACTCTGCCTTAGCCCTGAGCCTCCTCCAGCACCCCAAACCTCTCATCTCCAGCCCCAGCCAGAGCCCTCATCCCCCCCCCGCACCCCAATGCTCTGCCTTAGCCCTGAGCCCCTCCCACACCCCAAACACCTTATCCCCGTCCCAGACAGAGCCCTCATTCCGCCGCACCCTAACCCTCTGCTCTAGCCCTGAGCCTCTCCAACACCCCAAACCCCTCATCCCCTGCCCCAGACAGAGCCCTCACCCCCCACACTCTTCCTCTCACCCTGAGCTTCTCCCACACCCCAAACACCTCAGCCCCAGCCAGAGCCCTCATACTCCTGCACCCTAACCGCCTGCCCCAACTCTGAGCCCCCTCCTGCATCATGAACCCCTCATCCCCAGCCCCACCCACAGCCCTCACCCCACACCCCACCCCTCTGCCATAGCCCTGAGCCCCCTCCCACACTCCAAACCTCTCATCCACAGCCCCACCCCAAACCCAGCCCCACCCCTGCATCCCCTCCCTCCACACCCCCTCCTATCCCCAAACTCCCTCCCAGCGCCTGCACCCCTCCTGCCCCCCAGATCTCCTCCCCCACCCAAACTCCCTCCCAGAGCCTTGGGCAGGTGGGACGCGGAGTTTTGCGGGGGGCGGAGTTTGGGCAGGGGTGGGTTCTGGGCACCTCCAACATTTCTACAAACCTGCCACCCATGTGATGGGATCATGCTGGTCTAATTAAAAAACAGAACACTCACATTAGTTCCAGGAAAACAGCTCTTCAATGAAGGGCTTAGTAGATAACATCTGAAAAAGCTAAAGCCCTAAAGTTTGGTTCCAGCCTCAGGCAATGAGAGACCCAGCAATCCTAGTACAGTGACAAGGATGGGGTAAATGATTAGATAGATTGGACAGATATACTGGGGCAGAGCCCCAGATGGTGCAAATTGTCCTAGCTCCATTGCTTTCCATGGAGTTATGAGAATTTACTCCAGAAGAGGAACTGACGACTTTGGCACTAATGAGAGCATGTAGCACAGCTGTCAGTAACAGGAAGTGGTCACTCTCAGTCTCTTTCTTGCTCCCTTTCCCATGATCGGCCAGTTTGTAGCTATTAAAGCCCAGAGCCGCCGTGGGAGTGAGACTGCAATGGAGCACCACATCAGCAGTAGTGGTGTCAGCAGCAATGTCTCTGGCACTGCTGCTGGAGTGAGGCACCTCTGCACTCAGTCCCACTGCCAACACACAGCATGGCTCTGGCTTTCACAATGTTCAGGAGGAGCTCTTACTGCAAGTACAGCATGCACACCCTCCAACACTAACCTAGAGCCACCAGTGCTCAGAGGGGTCTTGATACAGCCTGCAGGCTGTAGTTTGCCCACCCCTGGTCCAAGTCATAGTCTAGCTCTACCCCATAGTAATCAGCAATACTAAAGAAAGGAAATCTAGAAAAAAAGTCTTTCACAGGATATGGCCACTAAATAAGCATCGGGGCGGGGCGGGGGGAATGGCCTGCGTGGTTCCTTAAAAGGAATCCTAGAAATTGGAGCTGGAAACAATCTGTTAATCATCTAGTCTGTCCCTTTGCCAACCAGTGTATTTTCCAAAAGAACTTTTGTGTGGCACAACTAGTACTTTTTATAGAATGAAGAGAATTCATGCCAGCTTGGGCTCAGAAGCTTTTCTGTCTCCTTTTAATCAAATGAATCGATTGTTGCAAAAGGCCTTTGTACCTCTGCTTGCCTAAATAAAGAAATTTAATAATCTTTTCTCCGAGTTATTAACCCATTGATTCCACTGGCATATCGAGATATTACTTTTGCTGGTTTAGACAAAGTCATGAGTCCTGGCAGCAGCAATTAATAAATCAATATACAGCCATGATTTCTATGTGAGAAGGACTGGAGTCTCTCAGTCTCTGGGATCTACACATTACAAGGTTATATTATGTGTGAAATAGCTATATAGCCACTCAGAGGGCCCAAAGTAGCATACAAATTAGTCACAATATTTTAACCTTATATTTAATTGTGTGGGTGGGTATTTAGCATTTCCATTACAATCTTCTATTTGTAAAGTCTGTAATTCAGCTGCATGATTTTGATATTTCAGGGTAGATATTCAAAGAGTGTGTTGGGCTTTAGCCCTGTAACTCCCACAGATTTTAGGGTGGCTCTATCATATAAAGTGGCCACCAGTCCCACTGTATTTCAAATAACAGTCCCACCTTGGACATGAATGTCCTATGTCAGGCAAGGCATTAGAACAGTCCTGAAATATCTTCAGGGCTGATTTTGTGCCACAACAAAGACATCACAAATTATAACGTTCCATCTCTCACTGGAATGAGTTTGTCCCTGAGTGCAAAGTACAGAAAGTGACAACCCTGCTTGCTTTGATAGTGTGAGGCAGAATGAAACTATTTTAGGCCAGGAGTGACTATATTAGCAAACTTGGGGAAATAATTAAGTCATGGGATTTATGTTGCATGATAATGATGGAGGGACAGATCCTTATTTACTCCAAGGCCTCTTTACACCACTCTGACAATGTAAACGGTCCTCAAAGTGAAGTAAATTACAAATGCACCTACTGGAATATATACATATATAAGTTAAGAATTACTTAGACAAGTTACTTGTCTTCAAGTCGGCAGGGCCTGATGAAATACATCCTAGAATACTTAAAGTACGGGTTGAAGAGATCTCTGAGACATTAGTGATTACCTTTGAGAATATGTGGAAGACAGGAGAGATCCCAGAGGACTGGAAAAGAGCAAATATAGTACCTATCTATAAAAAGGGGATTAAAGACAACCCCAGGAATTACAGACCAGTGAACTTAACTTCAGTACCTGGAAAGATAATGGAGCAAATAATCAAACAACCAATTTGTAAACACCTAGAAGAAAATAAGGTGATAAGTAACAGTCAACATGCATTTGACAAGAACAAATCATGTCATACCAACCTAATATCCTTCTTCAACAGAATAACAATCCGTGTGGATGAGGGGAAATAGTAGATGTGATCTATTTCAACTTTAATAAGGCTTTTGATACTCTCTCACATGACCTTCTCATAAATAAACTAGAGAAATAGAACCTAAATGAGCCTACTATAAAGTGGGTGCACAACTTGTTGGAAAAGTATACTCAGAGGGTACGTCCAGACTACCCACCGGATCAGCGGGTAGCGATCGATCTATCGGGGATTGATTTATCGCGTCTTGTCTAGGGAAACTATGTTAATACCTATCTAGTGAATGATGTTTAAACACTGTGGTCTAAAAAGATGCTAACTAGTTTCTTTAGCCAGTGAAGACAAAGATTAACTCTTTTACATATACACCAGTTCACAAAACTGTCCTACTGCTTATGTAGGAACCTGATATTTTGTATTATGAGACTGGCAGGGACTCAGTGCTGGTGTGTTTTAACCAGCTCACAGCAACACAGTTAGTACCTTTCTATGTTGTCCAGGAAAGCTGCTATATTCCAGTGCATTCTCATTCTTGAACTGCACTCATTACCACAGTTTCTGAATACCAGCAGTTAGAGAATTAAACAAGTCTACGTTGCCCCTGATGGTCAAAGCTTTCCGGAGGGTCCTGGGCCTTGCTGCAGGGCAAAGATGCATCCCAAGAGTGGGGATCTGGACTGATAATGCTCAAAGAAGAACTGTGTTGAAGCGTAATTCACTAGAAAGGCTCCGCAAAGCCTTACTCAAGAGAGTCACTCGTTGACTTGAAAGTAAACACTAACTGCAAAACTGGGCACACAATTTTCCTCATAGACGTCGCCTAACTGTCCACAACCACACAGCAGTGACAAAACAGCACAAACAGCAAAATATCCCAACTCAAGATCTTACCAGCTGTCCACATCAAAAAGTCTGTGATAAGGTGCTTTGGACCCAAAACGAAATGATTTCTGCTAGGAATTTTGTTTTATAACCAAAATTATTTCCTTTCCAGTTAAAGGCTATGGTATATTGTGCATTTAAGGCACAGGGGATGGTGTGGAGGCGTGCTAACCAGCTACTCCTGTGGCTTTGTGCCCGTTTCAGGAGCTGCAAGGTGTGCGGTGAGACCATTGTCACTACTACCCCTGTGGCAAGAATGCAATCTGTACTACCCACTGAGCTGGGCCATCTCCATTGGCTGGTGAGGTACACAGCTCTGCTCTCTCCTGGCCTTTAGAAACACTAATTGCTACTAGCCTACCACAGTCCTTGGTCTCAGGAAAGTTCAAAGAGAGTGATTGTGCCGAGCCCCAGTGCAGACTCACAGTGAAACTTTATCCTCTCGCCACTTCTCCTGACCCTCCTCCCCACACAGTTTGTCCTAACACTTCATAACCATCATATGGTACACATATTCCAGAAGTAATGAGCAAGTCTGGCTTTCCCCATTGTCTGAGAAATTGAATTCATGCATGATAAAAACCCAGAGGCCTTTTTCCAGTTTCTGAACTGACAGCTGAAGCAATGTAAATGTCACAGTCTTGGCATATCTGCCAACTCTTCCCACATAAGCAGTGGCTGTATCAGGATATAAACTTTTCCAACGAGCTCCAAGCTCTGTAATAGCGGATATATCTCAGCAGCAGGAAGACACATATGATTATTTCTCCTATTTCCCTGGGCTGCAAGAAATATGCCATTGCTCATGTTTTCTGCATAATTTAAAATTCAATACGTTTTTAAAAAAATTAATTTCAGCTGCTGGGAATTTTGAGAGACATTTTTCTTTATACCTCCTGACACCTTTTCCATTATATGATCAGTCTCCAAAGAACTGAAATAAATAGTCTCATCACAGGGTAACTGATCATGTTCAAAATCTGCAGTAGCTGGAAACAGATGCATTCAGGTTTCAAAACATATAAAAATGGATCACTCTTTCTCACCAGCTTTTAGGTTTTGGCTTACTGTAACACCCTGAAGAGGGGTTTAAATACATTTAGCCCATAAGCAAACCTTTTGTTCTCCCTTTTTGTACCTGCACTTATTTCTGGGTGCCACTGATGTAATTTAGTTGTCTCACTGTCTACCTGATATGCTATCATCAAGTAATGAGGTGTGTTGTTTCCACCCTCTAGTGCAGAGTTGTCAGAATTTGGCATGTTGGTAGCCACTGACATTAGACAGCACCGATGTAGCTCATAAATTCACTCATTTGATGCTGGGCATCAAAAAATCGGCATCGTCTGATAATACCTGGGATAGACGAGCAGGCCTTTTCCAGACAACTGCTCCCCCTTGACAAGGAAAAAGGTACCAGAGATGCCCTAAGAACTGCTCCTATAATTGTTATGATTTATTATTTGTATTGTACGGGCATTCCAGAGCCCCTAGCACAGAGGTGGGCAAACTTTTTGGCCTGAGGGCTACATCGGGGAATAGAAATTCTATGGCGGGCCATGAATGCTCACAAAATTGGGGCGGGGTGCGGGAAAGGGTGCAGGGTCCGGCTGGGGTTGTGGGCTCTGGGATGGGGCTGGGGTTGAGGGGTTTGGGGTGCAGGAGGGTGCTCCGGGCTAGGATCGAGGGGTTCGGAGGGTGGGAGGGGGATCAGGGCTGGGACAGTGGGTTGGGGCGTGGGGAGAGGCTCAGGGGTGCAGGATCCAAGTGGTGCTTACGCTTACCTCAAGCAGCTCCCGGAAGCAGTGGCATGTCCCTTCTCCGACTCCTATGCGTGGAGCGGCCCCCGACCCTCGGAGCAGGGCCATGCAGCTCCTTCCGGGAGCCGCCTGGTGTGGCCCCCCCCAACCCTGCACCCCGGAGCAGGGCCATGCCACGGCTTCCAGGAGCCGGGTGGTGCGGCCCCTGACCCATCACCCCAGCTGGAGCGCCAGAGTGGCGAAAGCCCCAGACCCTGTTCCCCAGTGGGAACTTAAAACGGCTTGTGGGCTGAATCCGGTCCACAGGCTGTAGTTTGCTCACCCCTGCCCTGGCAGGTATGGAGCCTCATTGTCCTGTACAAACACATACAAAGACACCGTTCCTATCCTGAAGACTTACATTCTAACGTGAGTCCGAATACACCAAGTGAGTGTTATGGGGACAGGAGGAAAATGGAAACATCAGGGAGATCATGAAGTGACATGGGCTAACAACATGCACAGCTTAATGCTTCAAGATCACTTAAACTATTTCTTTAGCATGAATACATAAATAATTACCAGCAGCCCTGGGCAATCCCTTGATCAATATACTATGGGTAGCTAATGCAAGATCAAACAATACAAAATGCATGCAAGTAGCCCTGGCATCTCGGAATGTTACTAACCATACAAATTAATAGACACGACATTTGTAGCAAGAAAACTCAGGAGCTAAAACATGACACCACTGTATTGCAGTAGCCCAGATTTGGCCATCAGGCACAGCAGGGTGGGACTGGAGGAGGAGATTTCTTAGAATCCCTTGGAGCTGCTAACCCACAGATGAAGCAGGCACTTCTGGGATGGACTTTGCAAAACATTCCATTGTTGGTACTAAGACTGAAATCATTCCAAAGGCAGCAACACACTGATGCAAAATCAGTTTAATATAATTTGGGTCTATGTATTAATTGTAATTGTGCAGTCATTGTATGGCCTCACTATAGGACAGAGTTAAGGTTGATTTGGTGCATTTCGGCACCTTAACATCATTGGACATTTTAACTGTAACTCTGAATTTCCTGGGTTTAAAATGGATGTTTGGGGGATAGTTACAAACTTCTTACATTTTTTTAAAATCTCGAATTACTGATGTTTACTCTCATCTTTCACTGTAGCCTAATGTGTTTTATTTATCTAGGAATAAGTGAGTGATTTGGTGGTTCTGAGGGGAGGGCTAAAAGTCAGAGTCTAACAGGATGCGGATGTGATGATTCTGCTGAGCAGGCATAAATCACCTGAAGGGGGAAGGATGCATGGCAGTTGAAGTAATGACTAGTGAGCAGTGAATCAGGAAGACAGTGTATCTGAGGGACCTCTGAGGAGTTTGGAAGCAGCTGGCAAGTGCTTATGAGGGGAGGAGAAGGCACAACTACACAGGGCTACTGATGTATATCATTATGGTGGCACTATTCCTTTAACTCAGTGTTTCTCAAACTGGGGCCACTGCTTGTGTAGGAAAAGCTGCTGGTGGGCTGGGCCAGTTTGTTTACCTGCCCTGTCCACAGGTCCGGCTAATCGTGGCTCCCACTGGCCACGGATCACTGCTCCAGGCCATTGGGGGTTGCTGGAAGTGACGCGGGCCGAGGGACATACTCGCCGCCACTTCCCGCAGCCCCCATTGGTCTGGAGCAGCGAACCGCGGCCAGTGGGACCTGCGGACGCGGCAGGTAAACAAACCGGCCCGGCCCTCCAGGGGCTTTCCCTACACAAGCGGTGGCCCCAGTTTGAGAAACACTGCTTTAACTTGCTGAGCTTGTAAAATATAGTTGGAGAGGGTTTGTGCAGCAAAACTCGATTTTTAGGGTAAGAATACAGATTGGGCCTAGCACAGGATTGTGAGGGTCTGATTCTAACCTCATATTGGTTTTCTATTGTAATTCCACTGGACCTTGCTGGAGTTACTCCTGCTTTGCATTGGTGGGAGACAGATCAGAATCAGGTTCGGTGTGTCTATCAAACTGCAACTTGAAGCACAGGTCTAGGGCCCCTACTCAAGATTCAGTTTGCTGATTGTCTGGATTGCAGATGCCAGCATCAAATGTAACCAGATAAACTTTGAGTGTGATACTACTACAGCTGTGGTGGTGGAAGTGTTGGAATCAGGAAGTAAAGGAATCACAATTCTTTCTCCTCTCAAAGGCAGAGTTTTGCAAAGAGGGAGAAATGTGGGAAGAAACCCTTTTCTAAAAGAGGGAGCTTTGGTTTGACGGTTATTAAATGAAATCGCTTGATTTTAATGGGATACGTGAAGAAGGAGATTTCCCCTCTTAGGGCCTGATCCAAAGCCCACTGAAGTCCAGGTAAAGGCCTCCTCTCTGAGTCAGGTCCCTAGCAGTCTGAGTAAATTACTTTTCTTCAGTTAAATAGAGATGGCTGAAATTTTTACTGTAATTTAACTGAGCACATTTAGAGAAGAGACGAGTTAAATTCCTCCAGATGCACTTGGTGAATGGATGGTTCTTTGAGTGTCTCAGAAGGAAACAACTTTTTCCCTTATGTATTTTGAATTAAAGTCTCGGAGTGAAGTCCTGCCCCCATTGAAGTATATGGCCGAAGTCCCACCAATTTCAGTTGATCAGCATTTCACCCTGGGGCAGATCTGGTGTTGTCAGTATATTAACAACCCCGCCCCCCAACATTTTCCCCTGTGGCCTGTGATAAACTTTGTGTCCTGCAGGGGATGGGGGGGCGGGGGGGAAGCGGAGGTGCTGCACAGAGAAGAAAGGTGGGACTGGGAAAGCTATTCATTTTTCATCCCATTTACACAAATCTGCTTTTCACATAACCATAACCAGATACTCTGAGCAGCAAGGGATATTACTGTCCCCATTGCACAGATGGGGACAGTGAGACCCAGAGATGAAGTGACTTTTCCCAGTTCACATGGTGACTCAGTGGCAGAGCTAGCAATAGAACTGTTGAGTCAGGCCTCCTGGTCGCCCCTGCTCTAACCACAGTCTCCATAAAATACCACTTTTAAAACAGCTAAGAAGACAAGAACAAAACAGGGGTTGGGGGAGCCCAACATGAGAAGTGTGTGGGTAGGGGACCCAGACACCCTCCTGCTCCTAGGGCTGATATTTGCCTAGTAAACTGCATGATATTATGACCTCAGAGGGACCTGTTCCCTATCCTCTAGGCCTAAGCATCTGCTTTGTCAAGTCTGGCAGGAACAAGAGTGAGAAGGGTAGGGTGGAGGCAGCAAGAACTAGAAGAGAACTTCCAGGGAAGAGAGAATCATGTTGGTGCTGATCCTGAGATCCCTGGCAGGACCTTTCTCGGCAGGGTCAGGATAGGAGAAGGGCAGATGCAAATGAACAAGGAGAGAAGAGCAATAGAACACTGATGTGCTTGCGATGAAGGCAAATTCCCAGAGGGGATTTTGTGTATTACCTGGGGTATGTATTCAGGGCCTGATTGTTAGCATTTTGCAGACTGAACAGCGTGGCCACTCACAACTCCACAACAGCAGTGGGGACAAAACTCTGGTGCTCATAGAGAACAGCAGGCCACTGCCCCTGGAGCTAAAGCAGAGTCTCAGTTAGTGGTAACGGGCATAGAACACACAGATTTCATCCTCTAGAGGGCAACAGAACCCAAACACTCCAGCCTCATCATTCGCCTGGTGTTCTTCTACAGCACCTTTCATCCTAGGATCACCAAGCACTTTACAAACAGTAAGTCATCTTCCCAACACCCCTGAACGCTGTAGGTACAGGAAGTATTATCATCCCATTTCACAGATGTGGAAACCAAGGGCAAGTGCCACCAGTAGAACCCAGCTCCCCTGACTTGCAATTAGCTGCTCTAACCACTAGATCACAATCCTAAATGCACTGACAGAGCTAACGTGGTAGAGGTGGGACAGGGATTTGGATGCTGTGGGGCAGGACTGGAGGGTGTTAAAAGGTTTTTGTGTTTTAGGGGAGAAGGAAGCACCCATAACTTGAACCTCGTGGGATGCTACAGATCTAGCTGGTTTAATATCACTGAGACTGTCACTTTCCTCAAATTCTCCCCTAATAAATCACCAGCTCTGGGTAATACTTTGATCCAGGGAAAAAGGCAACAGAGGAAAATCAGCATGATTCAGAGACAAATCCTTTATCAACGAGGCTAGCACATTCAGGCCAATCCCACTACAGCTAGTCCCTAGTGTGACTGTCCCATTGCCCAGTCCCCTCATTGCATTGGAACTGCTAAGCCTGTCTGAGATGATAGGTTGGTGGAGTCCTGCAGGTGACACCAGCTATGTTTTAGAAAGAGGAGGGATCAGTGGAAGCAGGAGGCATTGGGGGCAGTCTGGGTTTTCTTGTCTCTCAAAAAAAAGGATTAAAAAAACAAATGTTCTCTGTAGAACTAGGCACTGAACCCTCCTCCCTGTGAAACAAACTGAGGAGTCAATAGTGGGTAGAAAGATGGAGCTGGATGAACAGCCACAGAGAGGAAACATGGTAAAAATAGAGCCTCCTCAGCTTTATCTGGGAAGTTTAAGAGGAAATAAATGGATGCAGCTCATCAGATACTAAGAACATTGAGTCTTTAGTGTCTTTTGCCAGCCCCATACCCCCTGCCCTACCTGCAGCCAGCCCCTGCCGCACCCCCTGCCCTGCCCGCAGCCAGCCCCACACCCCCTGTCTCCAGCCAACCCTGCACCCCATCTCCAACCAGCTCCACATGCCCTGCCTTCAACCAGCCAGCCCCACACCCCTGTCTCCAGCCAACCCCTACCACACACCCCTGCCCGAAGCCAGCCAGCCCCACACACCCCTGTCGCATCCCTGTGCCCAAAGCCAGCCAGCCCCACACCCTGTCATTATTCATTTATTTTCATTAAATATGTAGACTAAATAATGAAATTAATAAATTTTCAAGCTAAATGTGTATTAATTCTAATGAACAATTCCACATTATGCAGTATGCATTTTTGAAAGTTTACAAAAAGCGATGCTCCGGGGGGAGGGGTCAGGGCGAGGGGCGCAAGGTGGAAGTTTCACCTAGGGCGCAAAATATCTTTGCACCGGCCCTGGAGAAGAGGAGAGAAAGTTACCCTCCTCCCCTTTATTACTCTTCCTTCAATACTGTTTTAGTGTTTTGCTTGTTATTCTACCTTATTAACACAGTCTTCTGTAACAGTACCTCTGCCATCCTTCTCTTCCTTAGCCATCAGGTACAAGGCTAGCTTGGCTGGGTTCACTGGCTGGTCAGCTTTTGCCAGGTTTAATTAGAGCTTTCACCACATTTTGGCTCATAAAAAATCTGGACATTCCAAACACTGAATGTTCAGCTCTCAGACTCCGAGTCACATGAATGTCATTTGATCTAGACATTGACTTTTAGGTTGGGATTTTCAAAGAGGTCCAAGAGAGTTAGGCCCCCTGCTCCCTAATTTCCTGGACTCCCTCTGAGAATCCCAGCTTAAATCTCCAATCTCCTTCTCTCAAGCTCTTTTGTTTAAGCGTGGAATGCAAGGTCCAGCTGCACCCTCCCAAGGAAGATTTTTTAAAATAACTAACACCTGGTGCAATCTGGTGCGCTCCAAAGACAAAAAATTAGTCTACAGTATTTTTATGAGCCCCAGAGATCTGAGACTCAAACAGGTGGGGCATTTGCTTCTCATGCATCATTGCCACTAATACTGTTCTTGCAGGAAAAATTAACTCTGCTCTTTAGGGGTCCCTTGAGGGGGAAAAATGAAACAACCTAATTTATCTTTTAAACATCAGATTAATCTGATCTGGGACACAAAATGCTTTAATTGTTATGATGCAGTTATTGCATAGCATCTGTTCAGGGTAGACCTACAGTGGCTTGGGTGCCTTCACTGTGTGTTTCTATACATTCATGCTGTGTTACCAACCTCGAGAGATCAAGAATCATGAGATTTGCCAAAAAAAACATGAGATTTTTTTTTAAAAAGAAACTATATTGTGTTTCCATGGTCCGTCTCTTGATCTGTAAACTGCCCGTCCCCAGTGTATTACAATTAGTGTTGCCCACTCTTCCCAGAAGTTCTCACCCTCAGCTCTCCATCTCCTGCCCAGCAATTAATACTGTCTGCTCCCAATGTCCCTATCAATAACATCCCCCCCTCAATTCCTCCATCAGTTCAGCCCCTGCCCAGACCTCAGTCCCCGCATCAGTTCATCCACCCAGCCTCACCTCTGCTTCTCCAGGGATTCTTCACCCCCATCCCCAGGCCTGTGGGGTCTCTCTCCCTCTTGCTGGCTGGAGGGGGAGCAGTTTCAGACACTCTTCACCTCTCCTGCCTCTTTCCAGATAGGGTGCTGCAGGAGGGAGGAGCCATCCCTTCCCCCTTGCTTGAAGTAGGAGGAGGAGGAGGAGGAAGGATCAGAGCCACCCTAAGCTATTGGGCTCTTTCTGTTCCCATCTCCCCATACCTCTCCTGTGAGACTGGCTTCAGGTTGCTGAGGGGCGGGGGAGAGAGCTTTGCATGGCTGCTCTGCCCCAGGAGGTGAACAAGTGGGTCAGGGATCCAATCAGAGGGTTGCCCCCTTCCCCCACAAAGAGGGCTCAAATTCCCTAGAGGACTGAAACTTCTCTCGTCATCACATCACTGGGCTCCAGCCCCAGCCAAGATCCTGCCAGTCACCAAAAACTGCAAAAGTTGGCAATACTGTAACATTCTGTGATTTCTTTCAAATCTGAAGGTAATCCTTGTATGGGACATAATTACAGCATTCTGGTAAGCCATTACACATCAGTAACCTAACCTTAACAAGTCTTCTGTCTAGGAATATGTTATTGATCAGACCAGTCATAGTGACAAGGGCTCTCACCCGACAAACTTTTAGACTGTTTCAGTTTAGCAATTAAGTTTCACTGAAGCAATGCTACCATAATAAAATGGTCAGTTTCCATTCAGCAATGGCGAGATCATAGAAGAGTCTGCTCAGCTTCACTTGGCTGTGAACTAATGAACACAGACCATAACGATTATCTGCAGGATCTATTTATCTATAGCTGTGATTGGAACATAGACTGCAGGAGAAAATGAGATTGCAAGAAGCCAGGAAGCTGGTGAACTAATAATTACAGGAAAGGAAACTCATTCAGAATCCTAACATGATCGTTCAGTAACTAAACCTTGTGGAAGATCATTCAAATAATGGAGTAGTATACTCTTCATTGCAAACTTGACAATCTTTAGAAATTAAAGTGTCTTAAAGTTTTAGCATGAATCTGGGCCAAATCCTGAAGTCCTTATTAATTATAATTATTAATTTTGCAAGATTCAGAATGAAACCTGTCCCTTTCCCAGGAGTTCACTCCATATGCAGCAAAACACTCATTGGCTTCACGTTGTTCCTTAGAAATATACTCACAGATGGAAAAGAACTTGTGCAAATATGGGACAAAAATACCTTGGACCCACATGTAACAGGATAGCAGGCACAGAGATCCTGTATGGGAATGCAGGGCTCTTCTGCTGAGACACCTTGTACTCAAGTGATACAATCCTGCATTAAGATTCATGATAATTACTGCTGAGTAATACTGACAGATAGGTCCAGATAGCTCCAACCTGGCTATAAAAGAGGTGTGAGTATCTCTTTAGGCTGGAAGTAGAGAGCTAAGAACTGAAGAAGTCCCGGAAGGAAACCCTCAGAACAACCAAGCTCAGGGAGGGGGCATAGGATGAGGTTTATGTTGTGTTAGGATTTTTGAGTTTCCTTCCAAACCCCAGGAAGGGTGAACTTTGATGCTATCAGGGTCTGTGTGGTCTGCTGAGGATGAAGCAGGGATCCATCACGTTCACATGGAAAAAAGGGGAAGCTGCATTCAGCCTGTACAAACCACCACCAAAGCCAGACCTCAAAACCTATAGAAGCCCTACCGACAAATTTGGGACTTCATGAATTTGGGGTGAGAGATGGGCTGGATCAAAAGAGCTCCACTTTCTTACCCCCTGTAGTGGTCCCTTGCTCTCTAGTGGCGAGGGAAGCCACGCTGCCTCACTGGGTCTGGCAGTAGGACTTGGGCCCAAGGGCTGATCAGTAAGCAGTCTACAGCCAGTTGCCGTCTAGCAGCGGGTGACTTTTATGAGCTTATGCTGTATAGTTCCCTGTGCCACGCAAGACGGTATAATTTTAGGTTTATACTCCAGAGGGGGCGTGTGCCTGAGTAGCTGGGAAATTCCCTAGCTGGAGCCTGCCCATGCAGGGCTGATCACAGCATCTGCATGTAACTGCAGCTGGGTGTGTCCCTGCCTGTATTGTTGCTGGTGAAAGTGTAGGCTGGAGCCTGGAGAGAGCTTGTCACAGCAATAACGGTATAAAGGGAGCCCAGGCTGGTGAGTCAGGGCCCAGGGGGGCTCAGTAGTACCCCAGTTCCAGGTGGCACCCTTGGGGAAACCCATCACACACAGGTCCTCTGGCTCCTCTGGATACACAACAGCTGGCAGTCCCGGCAACTCCTCTCCCGGGTCAGTCTCCTCTGGAAGCAGGGCACTGCACAGTGCAGGTTCTGCTCCAGGGTTCTGCAGTAGAACGGAGCCGTCCATCTCCTTCTCTGGCTCCCACACTGGTACTTTTGGTGAGGGGGGCAGGACGGGTTTGGCTCTGCCCACCAGGGTGAATGTAGTGGTCCCTCACTCTCATGTCTGGAGGGAGGCCACTCTGCCTCACTACACCTCAACCCCCCTCAGATTCTGTAAGGACTTCCTGTGGAAGATGATACTGACCCTCTCTGCCTCAGCTTTGTGCAGAATCCCCAACCACTGTGATGTAAACACCCCTCACCAAAGAGTTTTCAAGTCAAGCACAGGTTATGCCTAGGCAGCACAACTGACAGAGTTGAGTTGTCTTGGAGGTTAGAGAGTAGCCCCCTCAATTTTTCCTGCTTGTACCCTACCTCAGTGGCTGTGTGATTTTCCCTCCAGCACCTCTTATGATCTCTTGTATGCCTCTTTCTGTAGTGTACCCCTCATGATATTTTGTATGCCTCTCCTGCATCCCTGTTTATGATCTCTTCTATGCCTCTCTCTGTATCCCTCTTCTGATATCTTGAGGCTACACCCTTTGGCCGCTCCATGCTTACTGCTTGTCCCATAGTGAGGTAATACATAGGAAACTGTAGTTGTTACATTTTGGGGGCAATTCCATGCTTTGTTTTTAGCTGTGTTTCTGAGTAGGTTCTACATTCCTCTCCTACCTGTTCTTCCCCCTACCAACGTGTTGTTGCAAGAAACTAGCTCTGGGGGTCTCCCTCTGCAAAAACTTTTGGATTATCATCAGAAAATATACTCCCACTTACTCAGTGATTCGAGAGTAGAGAAGACTATGGAGCGAAGGACACCTAAACAGTCTCTAAATTACCAGCAAATAAGAGGGAAAAAATCAAATATAGAAAAGATGCCACTTGCCAAGAAGTAGAGTGAAGCCAATATTATCATTGCGCCCTGACAATCTGCTCTGCTGATACACCTCTCTGGGTTTCCAGCACATTGGGCTGAGTATGTTCAAAGCTAGATACCCAGTCCTGCAGCCCCCTCCTTATGGGAATACTTCCATTGACTTGAATAAGACTGCTGCTGGGACTAAGGACTACTCCCCATGAGTAAAGTATTGACAGGGCTACCGAGAGTGGGTTCGGGTCCCAGTGGAAAAAAAAAAATTGGGGGCCCCCCAGCAAGGGCAGACCAGCTAAACAGGGCTGACAAAGCTGGGGAAGCCAGGCCCTGGACTCCCTTCCAGACCTCCGGGCCCTGGTAATTTGTACCAGCTTCCCCACCCCTCATCGGCCCTGAGTATTGCTGGCCCTGGCCCTATAGCTATTTTGCCTCTTTTAAAAATGCAGTTGTTTGTATCTAAAATCCAGAAACAAAGGGCTTGTACGGAAAGTTAGTGCGCAGCAACCTGGGGTGTAAATCTGCAGCACGTTGACTGCCATGCACTAATTGGCTGCTTGGACCCTGCTACCATGCACTAAAAGTTCCATAGTGCTTTGACCGCCTCCTGTTTCAAACAGCTGTACATCACACTGTATGAAACTCTTAGGACATAGTGGGAGGGTCCACATGGCAACTTAATGAGCAGCAGACAGTGCATGGTAGATCCACATTCTGGCTTGACTCGCACTAAGGGAATGCGTACCCTACAGAGACTATGCAGGCATAGCTACGTCATCATAGCTATGCTGCCATGGCCCTGGACTATAGATGCAGCCTACACCACCAGGAGTTTTTCTCTCAATGTAGGAACATCGCCTTGCCCTCTTTCATCTATGTAGCGGCAGCTTCACTGGGGGTTTCGTCAGCATAGCTACATTGCTAGGGTGTGTGAGTATTTTGCACACCTTTGATAGACGTAGCTATGCCAACAGAACTTTTTAATTGTAAACTAAGCCTGAGTCTCTGTGAGGACAAGCCCAAAGACGATACAAAAAACAAACTACAGGGGATGATAACATCCTTTTCCTTGAGCCAGTTTGTGTTTCCACATATTTTACAGACTATTACACATCAGTATCCTAACTCTAGCCCTCTGTCCTCACCCTGAACCAACACTGATATGTGAGGCTGACTTTGGGCTCAGCCCTGAGCCTTGCTATGGCCCCTTTGTGCTGCCACCATTTAGCCAGATGGGGATTCCCTGGGTGGTGCAAAGCCAGCGGCTGTAAGCCACCCCGCTCACAGCTGCCCATGTAGATTGCATACTGGGTGGTACATGCTGCACTCTGGCAATTCACAGCTGGCAGATGATCACTTGGGCCAGTGTGAGTAAGTCTACACCACAGCTGTAAGTGAGCTTCCTGGCCTGGGTGGACAGACTCGTACTAGCCACCCGAGTTCAGACAAAGGGGGTCCGGTGGGCTTGAGAGCCTGAGCTGCTGCCCAAGCCAAGCTAGCATGAGTCTGTGAACCCAGGCGGGGAGGCTCGCTCCCAATTGCAAGGCAGACATGCCCTAGTGACTCTCCTGGTGCATCATAATTACTTGTGTTAAAAACCAACCAACATGGGCCATAGGGTGACCAGATGCCCCGATTTTATAGGGACAGTCCTGATTTTTGGGTCTTTTTCTCATACAGGCTCCTATTACCCTCCACCCCCATCCTGATTTTTCACTTGCTGTCTGGTCATCCTAATGGGCCAAATTCTGACCTAGGGTTGCCTGGCATCCGGTTTTCGACTGGAACACCTGGTCAAAATGGGACCCAGGCGGCTCCAGTCAGCACTGCTGACCGGGCCGCTAAAAGTCTGGTCGGCGGTGCAGTGGGGCTAAGGCAGGCTCCCTGCCTGACCTGGCTCTGCGCAGCTCCTGGAAGCAGCGACATGTCCCTGCGGCCCCCAGGTGTCCCCGCCCTGTGCACTGGCTCTGCAGCTCTCATTGGCCAGGAACTGCAGTCAATGGGAGCTGCAGGGGTGGCGCTTGTGGGCAAGGGCAGCACGCAGAGACTCCCTGGCTGCCCCTGCACCTAGGGGCCACAGGGACATGTTGCCACTTCCAGGAGCTGCCTCACGTAAGTACTGCCTGGCGCCTGCCCCGCATGACCTCCCACACCCCAACCCTGAGTCCTGAGCCCCCAACCACACGCCAAGTCTCTCCCAGAGCCCACACTCTGCACACATTCCCACACCCCAACTGCCTGCCCTAGCCCTGAGCCTCCTCCTGCACTGTGAACCCCTTGGCCCCAGCCTGCACCCCAAACCCCTCATGCCCAGCCCCACATCAGAGCGCGCACTCCCAGCCAGAGCCCCACACCTGCACCCCCATGCCCTGATCCAGCCCGGAGCCCCTTCCCGCATCCTGAAACCCTCATTTCTGGTCTCACCTCATAGCCCACACCCCCAGCTGGAGCTCTCACCCCCTCCTGCACTCCAACCCCCTGCCCAAGCTGGAGTCCCCTGCCACACTCCAAACCCCTCAGCTGTACCCCTCAAGCTAGAGCCCCCTCCTGAACCCCAAATCCCTCATCGGCCCCACCTCAGAGCCTGCACTCCCAGCCAGAGCCCTCACCTCCCACACTCCAACCCCCTTCCCCAGCCCTGAGCCCCCTTCTGCACCCCAAACTCCTCATCCCCAGCCTCACCCCAGAGCTCACACCTCCAGCTGGAGCCCTCACCACCTCCCACACCCATGCCCCAGCCTGGCGAAAATGAGTGAGTGAGCAAGGGTGGGGGAGAGTGAGCAATGAGGGAGGGGGGATGGAATGAGTGGGGGTGGGGCCTCAGAGAAGGGGTAGGGCAGGGGCGGGCCTTGGGGCAGGAGGCAGGGCAAGGGTGTTCGGTTTTCTGCAATCAGGAAGTTGGCAACACTATTCTGACCTGTTTCATTGGTGTAAATCTGGAGTAACTGAGATCAGAATTTGGGTCTTTAAGCCTAGCCACACTGGACACCTGGCCTTCAGCTAAATTTGTCATTGCTTCCTTTTTGCTGGGGAGCTCTACTGGTAGTGTATTAGACTACACTGTAAATCATATAGGTATATTAGTCTGAAACCTCCAACAGACATTCATAACAGTACCTGCCAATGGCTTCCAGAGATTCAGCGCAAGATAAATGTATCTGTTTCAAACTTATTTCGTTTTAATAGTTGCTCCCAGTTCTAAATAGGATTTTGCTGTTTGTCTGGAAATTAGGTGCTCTAGATTACATGAATCATTCCTGATAGAAAAGATCATTTTATAGCTGCCTTGAGTAACAAGTCATGCTGAAGCATGCAAAACGCTTTAGCTCCTCTATACTGCACTGTAAAAAGAAATCACATAATTCATTGCTTTATTTAATTACTAAAAAGAAATAGGCAATAGTTGACACTGGAAAGATAGTGGCCGTTCTGGCGATTTCTTGAAGTAATTCAATAATGGATGACACTCAAGCCTAAAGGTTGCAGGGATGGCTCTGAATGCTGTATTCTGCAGGGTAGTTACGAGAGACCCAACTGGGGAGTATGTGCTAAATGATGGATTGCCCTTCTAATCGTATAACATTAAATGTCATTGAAATAATAAGAGCACTTACATTTTCAAAGCATTTTACAAACATTAACTAATTAAGTTAGCAACATCCTAGGAGGTAGCTATCATTAGCTCCATTTTATAGATGGGAAATTGAAGCAGAAGGGTTAAGGAATTTACATGAGGTCACAGAGGGAGCCCATGTTAACTGAGATTAGCACTTAGGCGTTCCTGGTGCCAAACTGAAGAAATATATCGTGCAACCTTCTTTCTGGCCTGCATTTTCACAAAGGTCATCCCAAACAGTTTTTGCAGCTGTGACATGTTCTGTCCAATGTTCATTGAACACAGGCAGGGCCATCTCCACCTCCTCTTGACAACATCTGCCACACTGTCTACCTTGTTTTCTTCTTGTGTCAGGTCATGAGGCGAGAAGGGGAGGACTCAGACCATTTCCCAGTGATTCTTCCGCAACTGAGCTGATTTGCACTGAGCATCATGCAAGATGAATAGGGAAATACCTTGAGAACCTGTTCTCGCACAATTACCAAATATCTTAGAATCCAGAGCTAACTATTCCAGAGTGATTCTCAAGAGGGAGCTGCTGGGAAGTTTAAAAATGCCTGGCTACCCTCCAAATTCACTGTAGGGAACACTCCTGCATTTGCAGGGAAATGAACGCACTAGGCCACATTCACGAGGGTGTTTACGACCATTATGAGAATACATGAATCAGTGTAATTTATACCTTCTTCCAGCCCTCTCAATGTGCATATTACACTATCTTAGACTCCTTTAGACTCACACCCACCCACTTACCAATGTGTCATTTACACCACCCCTCTTCTCACGTCATATCTGAATTTGTCCCTTTGAGTCTCGATTGATGTAATTCATATATTAAGAGGCCAGATGACAAAAAAGGAAGAAAAATTACCAACAGGAGTATGTGAGAACATCTAAGTTATAGCAGACCATTCCCTACATTAATTTACACCACGTTCCAGCTCCTTAGTATGTAGGTTACACCAGCTTGGCGTCCCTGACCAGCACACATTGGTATGCAAGGTAAGCAGGCTTCAGGGAGTCTAAGGCAATGTAAAGGTGTATAACTTGCTTTCCATCTCCGATCTTGGCCTCACAGCACTTTTCAGTCTTTAATTTCTATGGTTCAGAATTTCTTCCTCCCCTAAAAAAAAAAACAAAAAACAAAAAAACCCAAAAAACCACCGCTGCATGTTCTCCCTAAGTAGAGGTATTATCATGACATTCATCCATTCACACCAGAAGGAAAAGGATGAATATGTCCATCTTATTTTCACTTGACGTCATTTCACTTGTCTATAAGGTTTTTCTATCCTCCACAAACTGATGCACTGTATTTGTATATTGTCATACCTCGCGCTTCTGCTCTTTACATGATAGATTGGGTGATGTTTTACTTCAGACATAGTGCAATCTCTTTATCGTGAAAGTGCAATTTACAAATGTAGATTTTTGTTTGTTTGTTACATAACTGCACTCAAAAACAAAACAATGTAAAACTTTAGAGCCTACCTGTAAGAAACAGTCACAACAGGAAAAATCACTTTGAACAAGTGCAAAATAGCACAAGACCTTTCTCAGACACAAAAGAGACATCTATATGCCTACCTGGAACATCTGTAAGTAATTGAGGTAGTTGCAATAATTCTTTAAAGTTTTTGTCTCAACTGCATTCCCAATTTGTCTCAATTGCAATTAAAAAATTTATCTTGATTAATCACATGATTAATCGTGCTGTTAAACAATAATAGAATACCATTTCTTTACATTTTTTGGATGTTTTCTACATTTTCAAATATATTCACTTCAATTACAATGCAGAATACAAAGTATATAGTGCTCATTTTATATTTATTTTTATTACAAATATTTGCACTTTAAAAAACAAAAGAAATAGTATTTTTCAATTCAGCTAATACAAGTACTGTAGTGCAATCTCTTTATCATGGAAGTTGAACTTACAAATGTAGAATTATATACAAAAAAAGTGCATTCAAAAATAAAACAATGTAAAACTTTAGTGCCTACAAGTCCACTTAGTCCTACTTCTTCTTCAGCAAATTGCTCAGACAAACAAGTTTGTTTACATTTGGAGGAGATAATGCTGCCTGCTTCTTGTTGACAATGTCACCTGAAAGTGAGAATAGGTCTTAGCATGGCACTGTTGTAGCTGGTGTCGCACAATATTTACATGCCAGATGCACTAAAGAGTCATATGTCCCTTCATTATTCAACCACCATTCCAGAGGATATGCGCCCATGCTGATGATGAGTTCTGCTCGATAACGATCCAAAGTACTGCAGACCGATGTATGTTCAATTTCATCATTTGAGTCAGATGCCACCAGAAGAAGGTTGATTTTGTTTTTTGGTGGTTCAGGTTCTGCAGTTTCCGCATTGGAGTGTTGCTCTTTTAAGACTTCTGAAAGCATGCTCCACACCTCATCCCGCTCAGATTTTGGAAGGCACTTCAGATTCTTAAACCTTGGATCAAATGCTGTAGCTATCTTTAGGAATCTCCCACTGGTACCTTCATTGCGTTTTGTCAAATCTGCAGTGAAAGTGTTCTTAAAACAAACAACATGTGCTGGGTCATCATCCGAGACTGCTATAACATGAAATATATGGCAGAATGTGGGTAAAACAGCAGAAGACATACCATTCTCCTCCCAGGAGTTCAGTCAAAAAATTAATTAACACATTGTTTTTTTAATGAGTGTCATCAGCATAGAAGCATGTCCTCTGGAATGGTGGCCGAAGCATGAAGGAGTATACGAATGTTTAGCATATTTGGCAATACTGGCTATAAAAGTGCCATGTGAATGCCTGTTCTCACTTTCTGGTGATATTGTAAATAAGAAGCAGGCAGCATTATCTCCCATAAATGTAAACAAACTTGTTTGTCTTAGCGATCAGCTGAACAAGAAGTAGGACTGAGAGGACTTGTAAGCTCTAAAGTTTTACATTGTTTTGTTTTTGAGTCCAGTTATGTAATAAAAAAAAATCTACATTTGTAAATTGCACTTTCATGATAAAGAGATCACACTACAGTACTTGTATGAGGTGAATTGAAAAATACTATTTCTTTTGCTTATATTATTTTTATTACAAATATTTGCACGATAAAAATGATAAAGTGAGCACTGTACACTTTGTATTCTGTGTTGTAATTGAAATCAATATATTTGAAAATGTAGAAAAACATCCACAAATATTTAATAAATTTCAATTGGTATTCTATTGCTTAACAGTGCGATTACAACTGCACTTAATCACAATTAATTTTTTTGAGTTAATTGCATGAGTTAATTGCAATTAATTGATAGCCCTAATTCCCACCTGATCACACAACAGAAAGAGAAAGGGGAAAATTATGGGGACTATTTGTATCTTTGGGATTACTTCAGAATGGTTACTCCCCTCTGAATCTTAACTGATTACTTTTTTTCCAAATTCTGTTCAATTCTGTGAAACAAAATACATTCTTGTAAAAATCAGGGTAAAATGGCAGAATGAGACAAACACAAAACGTCAGCAGTAAATGATCAAAGCATTAAAAGTCCATTGCTGATTATATCTTGAAATGTTAGAAATACCCTACGGCCCGATCCTGCAGTCATTTTACAAGCAAAACACCTGAGCTTTTTTCCTGGGCAAGGATTGCAGAGCGATAGTTCTGTGTTTCAAAAGACGGGTTAGATAGTGTCCAATCTTGCTCGTTATGGTCCAATCTGGCACAACTTTAATAAAAACAGGATTGGCACCTCCAGGTCTGTAAGCATTTTGAACCATTTATTAGACAGAAAAACTGACTTTATTTTGTTTGTTGCAGCTAAAACTCTGCAAATCTCTAGAATTATTTTGGAAACAGGCTGACGCAGCCACCTTATGTCAGGAGTAGCAAGATCCCAAGGTAATTCTCTTTGCCTTTCTGGCTTCTCTTTCTTTTGAAGTTGGTGACCTCTGATGAGCTGTTCACTTGCTCTCCCTCTCTAATACCTATAAAGCACTTACATATGTGCACCCAATAAAACGTAGTACACTGGTATTGTCCTGTAGTTAAAATAGGAGATTGGCAATAAGAACGCCTGAATTTTATTTCCATCTGTCCCACAGACTCACAGTTTCTCCAAATTCATTGTCTTTGGCGCAGCTGCTGCCTACACGTCATACCCATCATGCAAGCACACAAAACACTGCATGGTGCCAGAACATTACAGGAAGTATTACACCCATTTTACATATTTGCAAATGAAGTCACCAAGGTGTTTGAGTGACTGACAGAATATCCCACCAGCTAAAGCACACTTCATTGGTGATAGCCTTATCTGCTAAAAAGAACTGCACCACAGGGGAAACCAGGCATTTCTTCAAAAACTAATTGCTCTCCATTCAGACAGGCAGAACTAGGAAGGCCATCTGTCATAGCACCATCTAGCAGAGCAGGGACCATCTTATTGTTCAGTACCTAGCTTACTCTGTGACCAGGGCTTCTAGGCACTACATGAAATATAGACTAACTCCCAATAAATCCTAAGCATTTCTCAAGGGCATACTGCAAACATTCAAAAGGTGTCATATAACCTATTATTATGTAACCTTTCTTCTGGGTAGCCTTAGCAGGTGGGTAGGACCAGTTACATTGCTGTCCAGGGATTCCACTTAAAATGAACAGAATGTTTGGCTTGAGCTCCCACCTAAAACTTTATCTTCTTCCACGTTTTAGGAACTTTTAATTCCTCCCTGCCCCCCAGTCACCATAACAGATGTTTCCTCCCCACTTGCAAGCACTCAGGAGTCCCTTGGAGGAATGTGAAATCACAAATCATTTTTATTTGGAAAAACAAGATACACATCTCTTTATAGATTTAAAAAAATCAAAATGAGTAAAACCCAGACAGTATATGGCTAGGGGTGGCCAACCACACAGTCCCAGTTACTAACTGCCTGGCTTGTCGGAGCCCAGAATTCTTATTCACAGAACGGTCCCCTCCCACCTAAGTCGCCCTCATAATATCCAGTTAAACTCAGTGGCGGTCAAATGGGAACCAGGACGGCTTCAGTACACTGAAGTCTGCACCATCAAGTCTTACTCAGGTCAGTTGCTGCCATGTTGGATTCTGTGAAGTCAGCTCCCTCAGGCCTGCTACCCCAAGGCACTTGATAATACATGCCCCAAAGAATGTTTTTTCTAAATACTGGGTAAATTTACTGCAGCCGTACAACTGATTTCTATTGTTCTGGATAATGTTAAATTAGATTTATACTCCGATTTGCTTAATTCAAAAGCTGCACATCTGCCCAGGTGGCCACTAGTGAAAATCCATAATTAACATGATTGGATCTGATCTATCCGTCTAAGGTAAGATACCATGCTCATCAATGTAGTAGCAGTCAGTGAAGTCACTGGGAATTTTAGATGTGTAAGCAATGCAGGATTGAGGCACTGAAAGTGTTTTGCTACATGAAAAAAGTGCTGATTGAAGTCTGTAGCAAAATAAAGAGTTAATTAGCTGAAGAATTTTGGGTTTTTTACTGTTTTAAAACTTGCCTGTTTAAATAAATGGATAAAAGAGACAATGAAAGGAACAAGGATTTCCTATCACCAAAGAGACGGTTTTACAGAAAGTCAATATACATTTTTGTAATAAGAAAAGAAGGAAACTGGCATTTTGTGCCTTCTCTAAACTTCAAACGGGGAAGGAGTGCAACAACTGCTAATGTGTATTTTGACATCAGAACAGAAAAATCCAGCACCTTTTGTAGGTGGTAACACCTTCAATTCAGAGAACCAACACTCTGGCCTGCATTGGGTTTCTAAGATTATAGCAGTGAAGAGGGGCTACTTTCTGCTACATCTTGGACATGGTAACCCTATATTTTGTAACTTAAAAATTATGGAAAGATTTTCAAACACAAAGGGCAGTTAGGCACCTGATTCCCCTGGACATCACGGGCTGCAAACACATAATTCCCATTTGTGCTTTTACAAATCTCCCATAAAGGCTGGCCTGAAGCTGCTTTTCACAGTTAAATATCCCTATCAGGTGTGTAACAACCTATTTACTGCTGTTTCCAATCTACATGTAAATTGCCAATAAAAACTTCTTTTCTTTAAATAAAGATGAGCTGACAAATCAGGGCAGTTCACTGCTGGGCTCTGAAGGGAAAGAGGACTCTGCAATCAAAGCAGAGATGTAAAGGTGACAAGACAAAAGAAAAGGCTATGGTCATCATCTGGAAGCGGGTTTGAAGACATGTTGGGTACAGCGCAATCAAATGACCTAAGACACCGTTCCACAAACCTGGTACATGGGCTTCCCTGAGAGGGAGCCAGACAGGTTCAGGGCAAGGAAGGGGTACAAAGGAGAGGATCAGGGTGGGTGGTGGAGAAAGCTTCAGAAGGCCAGATCTAGGTCCCTCCTGCCCCCACATGCTGCTTGCTATATCTGTAAGTAAAGTAGCAGGTAACTCACTGAATGTCTTCCCTGCCTGCTCCTGTTGTGGCCGCTCACATAGCTGACTTCAGACAGAGTTCATTTGTACAGAACTACAAGCCCAGATGACAGTTTGCCAGCTCAAGTTTCCCCCACAAGTATGTAGCCTTCTGGTGAGCGGGGAACAAGGCGAGGGATAAAAAAAAAAGGAAAGAGAGTCAGCAAAACCATGTGAAACATCCAGAATGGGAAAAAAGCACAAACAAGAAGGAAAAATGGAGAAGTGAGAGAGAAAATGGACAGAAATAGGGAGAGATGGCAACATCTGGGTTAGGACAGGGTGAATGGGGATGTCCATCCACTAAATCTATCCTGGGTAGCTCCACTAAAGAGTGTTCAGAAATGCTCTTTGGGAGTGAAGTGCTGTGCAGTATCCCAGGAGAGCAGGAATACAAATGATAGACTAGGTTGTTATGGAGGCAGGCTGGATACCAGAACAGTGCAAAGGGAATTTTAACAAAGCCTTGCTTTTATTGACTGCAGCCATGCAAGCTTGTAATGAAAGTAGAAATGGATAATCAGTACCAGTGATTACAATGTTTATTACTACGAAGTTTGATAACTGAAACTACATCACTTTAGGCCCAGCCAGTCAGTTTGAAGACAGGCTGAAATAACATGGGTATGTGGTTGAATACCCACAAAACTGACTTTCTGAGTTTGTATTCACAACTTCAAGCTTTAGCCCTGTTCCTGATTTTATGAAGGGTGGGATGGTTCAGAAAGTTCTGAAGCACTGCCCTCCATTGACACATATTTATACAATGACCAAGTGAGCCATTGAGCCAGCTTTGCTGGAAAATGTTCTGCTATCTAGAGATTAAGCTGCTGTCAAGACTGAAGTCCGGATGATGTTGAGATATTCAGGAACTGGAACTGTTCCTACGCCCTTTCCTCTTGTCTCATGAACTGCTCAGGGCTTGGCTACACTTACAAATTTGCAGCGCTGCAGCAGGGTGTGAAAACACACCCTCTCCAGCGCTGCAAATTGCGGCGCTGCAAAGCGCCAGTGTGGTCAAAGCCCCAGCGCTGGGAGCGCGGCTCCCAGCTCTGTACGTTATTCCCCACAGGGAGGTGGAGTACGGACAGCGCTGGGAGAGCTCTCTCCCAGCGCTGGCGCTTTGACTACACTTAGCGCTTCAAAGCGCTGCCGCGGCAGCGCTTTGAAGTGCTAGCCACAGCCTCAGTCATGGGAGCACCTTCCCTTTTAAACACATTCTGTCTGTCATATAAACAAACCCGTTCCTCCTCCCTCCCGAACCCAGCTGAACGATTAACACTTGCTTTCCTTCTCTTCCCACCCATTTTTCTCCTTATCGTGCCCCTTTCCAAGCTGCCTTTTTTTCATTTTATTTTCTGAAGTGTAGAAGTCAGACAGAGATTAGATAAAACTACACCCGGATCCCAGGAGCAATTTTTTTTCATCAAAGTAAAGTGTGAAAAAGTGTGCTAGTGTACTGTTGAGCATGCCCAGCACAGCAGCTCAGATTTCTTCTTGGGCCTGAGTCTCTGCTGCCTTGCACTTTCTGTCGTCATTTACACCTGTGCAAAAGGAGCATAAAGTGGAGGTAAAATGCTAACAAATCAAAATTGTAGCATTTATTCATTTTGCACACATGTAAATGATCGCACAAGCTGGCAAGGCAGGGGAAAATCAGGCCCGTCATACTATGCAAATGGAACTGTGTTGCTTTGCAGTCAGAAATTATAAATCATACAACTGAAGGGAAGTAATTGAAAAATAAACTGCATTGTACAGAATGACAAGAGTGGGTCCAGGGAAGCCTCATAAACCAAGCCAGGTGAACAAAGGATCGGTGTGATCACAAGTCTGGGTACATCAGGTAGGTTCATATGTCTGAAAATATGGGTTTTGTCAGCATTTTAAAGTATCCATGTCCTTGAAGTGTCTGTTATAAGCAGCCAATCTAGGTAGCTCAATCCTTTGCTTCCCCTCAATCTATCAAGATACAAAATACATTTTCCTTAGTGATCTTCTCAAGTAAAGGTTTGGCAGAATTTATGTCCCACCTGAATTCACAAATTTATCCACAAAAATGATGGAGTTTTACAGGAATAGAAGAACCGCCTCCCTCCCAAGTGCTCACTTTTGTCTTGCCTGCATCATGTGGCTTGAGTCAGGAAAATCAGAATCCTGTTACCCACCTAAGTAATGCCTCCTTCAGCTTTAACAGCTTTTAGGATCCTCTTCCAGCCTGTTTTATCAGACAGAGTGCCTTTAACAGAGCTGTCTTTGTTGGACACCATTCTTATCTTTCACATACACAGAGATTCTGTAACACCTTTCAACAGAACTGGGGGTTTTGTTTAATATCTAGCCTCAGGCATTTAGGTATTATGTTATCCAATAATAGAAGCAAGTTCTCACACTTTGCCATCTGGGATTCCTCGATACCCCACGGTTTCCAGCTTTTTGCTTTTTTTTTTTGTAACTACTGTGATAAACTCAGGACAGACAGCTGCAAGGGAGGGGTAGAAATCAGTCTCAGAGGGTTAAAAGGCCCTCCTCCCTATCAACTGGGGGGTAACTACAGGTCAATCAGGTTGAGCTGAGAAGGGGTTACCAAGGTATCAATTAGAATCAGCTGAGGGAGCTACCTGAGGTTAATTAGGATCTGCTGATTCCAACTAAGGGCTGCCTGAGACCTTTTTAAACCCTCCCCGGAGGAAAGAGAAGAGAAGAGAAGAGAAGAAGCCGCTGCAGCCCTAGCCCTAGCCGCCAGGAGCAGCAAGACAGTGAGCCTCACCAGGAGGAGAGGCAGTGCTCTCTCCCACAAGGGAGAAAAATACTCTAAACAGGACTGGTGGAGATACTGGGAACAGACTTCCTCTGTGTCCCAAGGGGGACCGCATTACCCAAGCCTGTCTCACCAGGGCTAGAAGCAGTGGAGGCTGGGAAGACCAAGAAGGTGCCTTGCCACACTACTATGGGCTTGTCTACACCATGCAGCTTTTAGCGACAAGGCTGTGTTGACACAGCCTTGTTGCTAAAAGTCAGCATGTGTAAACACTCTTTTTCGGTACTTTGTTGGCACTTTTGCAGACAAAATATGCAAGTGGCGTTAGCTTTGTCAGCAGGAAAGTTCACACTGCCACTTGCGTCGGCAAAACTTTTGTCTTTTGTGGGGAGGGCTTTTTTAAGTACCCATGAAAGACAAATGTTTGTTGACAGCTTTGCACTGTAGACAAACCCTTTGTTTATTTTTCATAAGGCTGTTATGAGTTTAATCGTCTCCCTGTTATTTTAATTTGTCCAGTGACATTAAATGCCACCATTTTATCGTCAAACACAGTGATTCGTTGTTGCAGAGTATCTCTTTCTGAGCGAACAGTGAAATTACATCTCTCAGACACTCATTTGGTTTCCACTTCCCTGGCCCAATGAACAGCCTGGCAAAGCTGCACTTTGTGGTGGCCCACAAATAAAAGAAATTGGCACTATAGGTTAAAGCTTAGCCAGTGTTAGATGGCTGTTAATTATCTTTGCCAAGTGTCTTTCTAGGGAGATTTACTGCATTTAGCAGGTTTTTGGTTTGTTTTTTAGTTTGGATTTGTTTATTTGGTTTTTGGTAAAGCCTTGTCAATAGTAGGGATTAGCCCTAATTTTAGCAATCACTGGCCAGTAACCAGTGTAGTCACACCAGTATAAATCCAAGGCAAGTAGCTATTTGTGTCAGGGGAGCCTTCCCCTGTTTGAAATTGGAGTGGGCTCCACCAGTCAATTTGCCACTTTCTGGGCCTCCACTAGGAGTTTGTCCCTGTACAGCTACATTAATTGCTGGCCACCAACTGTTGAAATTGGGTTAGACCCCAGTTTGGACAATGCTTTAGGCCTAGCCTATGCTAGAAAAGGTTTGCTGGTATAGTTATACCGGTATAGCTATATTGGCAAACCCTTCTAATGTAGACACAGCTTGTACTGGCAAGAGTGGTTCTGCCAGCATAGCATAAACCAGCTCCCCAAGTTAAATAAGGTATATCAGCAAGAGCCCTTTTTGCTGGTATTATTGTGTCTCCACTAGCACTTTTGCTTTCAAAGAATATCATATCCCTAACCAACATTATTATACCAACAAAAGTGTCTAGTGGGACCTGGTCATAGTTTTCTGTATGTTGTGGCCATAGGCAAGTTACCATGCACTTACTCTGTTCGTTTGGTATTAAGCTCTTCCTCATATCTTTTATATAATGGCTCTTTGGCCAATGGGAGCTATAGAGTCGGTGCTCAGGGAGGGGGCAGTGTGCAGAGACCCCCTACCCTCCCTAGGGGCTGCAGGGACGTGCTGGCTGCTTCTGGGAGCGGCGCAGGGCCAGGGCAGGAAAGGAGCCTGTGCCACCAGACTTTTAACAAACTAAAATCTCCCAGTTTGGCTTCAGTAGACTCCGGGAGATAGAACCCGATTCTGGGAGACTCCCAGCGAAACCAGGTTGGCAACCCTATGAGGGGAGCTGATTGATGCCTGAGTGATCAAAGTCCTGGCTCATTTGTGTAGCTTTGAGCACTCTGACACAGGGCCATAGGGAAGATTAATTTTATAAACTGGTTCATTATTTTGCCAAAAACCTTCTTGCCAAAGTAGAAAAAGTATGCTTCCCTTAAGAACCTTAATCAGGAAGTCTCCTAGGGCTTGTCTTAACTAGACAACGTTATTGTGTTTGAACAAAGACTGTACAAAGATGAATTAGGTGCAGAGGTGAAAGTAAGCTGGTCTGGTCCGGTCCGCCTTCCTCCACCACTTCCGAGGGCTCCAATATCCAACCGGCAGCTCTTTTTTCTCCACCTGAGGGGTCTTCTGTGACCCCTCTCCAAGCTGCCAGTCTTCTACCAGGATCTCTTCCAGACTTGGAAGCTGTTCTCAGCAACCAGGTCCATTGTGGCCACCGAAGGGCAGACCTCCTCACGGACCCCCTGCTACCCCTACCTTCATGTGCAGGTGGCGGAGTCCTCCTCAGTGCACCAGAGGCTAGTCCTGGCAGAAACCACTAGAATTGGAGACCTCCTGGACTATGACAGGAGGGACTGGGTGGCTCCCCAAGCGCTTGGTCAGTGCATGGAGCTTTCCACCCTTCAGACCCACCTGCGCGTACTCCAGGAGGTGGAAGCAGCTTGTCACCCACCTCTCAGGTTTTCCTTGAGCAGGTCCTGTGAGACGGTGCTCCCTGCCCAACTCTCACCCCAGGCCCTCTGAACCTTTTCATTGAGCCCCTGTCCCGTGAGCCCCCCTAACGCTCTCCCTTCCATAACCCAAGCCGGCTGCGTGCCCTGTAACTGGTTTGCTTCCGAACCGTGCCAAGGGCACACCTATACACATTTGTGCTCCATACATTTCACTTCCTCACCCTTGTCTCTCCCTGATAACAAGTGGTGGGACTATCTACCATCTTTAGAGGGTGAGAAGCTCCAGCAGGCCAGCCTCTATTCCACCCTGGTCCCACGACCCGCCAGGGATATCAGTTGGCAGCTCCTCCATGAAGCCATGAGCACGGGCATGTACTTGGCGCAGTTCACCTCCATCCCTGACACCTTCTCCTTTTGTGGCGTAAGGGAGAACCTGGCACACGCCTATCTAGAATGCGCCAGGATGCATCCCCTATTCCGGCTCCTCCAGAACCTCCTGTTGAGGTTCTGGCTGCACTTTTCCCCACACTTCTTCATATATTCACACCCTGTCCATGTCCCCACGAAGTCACGAGACCTCCTCATCAGCTCCTCCTGGCCCTGGCCAAAGTGGCCATCTTCAGCACCAGGAGGAGGATGCTGAATTAGGGGATGTTCTGCGACTGTGGGGCCTGTTTCTGCTCCTCCCTGGTCTCATGCATCCTGACAGAGTTCCTCTGGGCAGCATCCACTGGCTCCCTAGACAGCTTTGAGGAGCAGTGTGCGCTGTCCGGAGTTCTCTGCTCGGTGTTCCCCTCTGCATCCCTAGTTCTGAACCTATGACCCCCGCCTCCATTCCTTTTATTCATTAGTTGTCCCTCATATTCAGTTAGTTCCTGGGTCCAGTGGTCCCTCCCACAAGGCTGGGGGAGGGGCCTTTAGAAGTGGGTGAGTTTCTAAGGCCTCACTGTGTCAGACCACAGTACTTGCACCTCTACGACCTAAGGAACTGGCACCCAATCTTGCTCCTCAGCACAGACTACAAGGTTGTAGTGAAAACCATCTTGCCAGAACTGGAGTCCTTGCTGGTAAACATGATCCACCCCAAGCATACCTGCACTGTCTTGGGATAGATCAGTCGTAGACTAGTCCATTCCTGGTTTATTTTTCAGTTATTGTCAGTTGATGACCTGTACTTTTCCTAAAGAGACGTGTACTTTTTGGCCATTGTTAGTCCTACACTAGTGCTCTAACAACAGGACTATCCTTCCTGTCATGATTACTTCCCTTAACTTCAGCAGGAGTTTTCCCACAATAAGAGGGCTTGGACCATAAACAATTGAAAGATAGCCAAACCCCAGTCCCTCAATGAGCTCTTTTGGGGCAGAACCAACACCTGCATGGAACCCCATAGATTTCAGTAGTAACCCACTCATTTTGACGAGGCCAAGAGATGAACTGTAGGTGTACTACTATACAGAATGAGGCCCCAAGGTAACAATTGCAGTTGTAGTACTGTAGCGAGGAGGTGTGGCCTCCCTCAGAGCTAGACCAGGAGGGACCACAACCTGCCCCTTGGTTTGTAGAGCCAGGAAAGCCACGCCCACCCTTCTGGAAGCTGAGGGGCAGGACAGTATAAAAGGTGGGCCCTGCAGCTCAGTTGGGTGGGACCTGTTGAGGGAGACAGATGCTTCTCCCCCTCTAGCGGAGCAGGATACCAAGGAGGACCACTGTTGCCCCGAGGACTTGCATGAGCTTCCAGAGCGCCCTGCCATTCCCGACACTGAGGAGCTGCTGGGACTACCATTGGCAATGTATTCCGGGGAAATGGAGGATGACCCCTGGATGCAGATACATCCCGAGGGGAGGGGAGGAAATAGCCCAGGGACAGCCAATTGTAATCTGGCTTCATTGCTGTCTGCAGATAGGTCAGCGTGTTGAGGCTGGACTCCCCCCTGAGCCCAGTGATGGAATGATCTGCCACTGTTAGGGCCCTGGGCTGGGATCACTACTGTTAGGGCCCAGGTCCTCCTACCCCTGCCACTCCATCCCTGGGGTGGCAGCCTCCCCACCCTAGGCCAGGATGCCTGCACTAGTTTACCATCCGCCAGAGCTAGGACTCTAGACTAAACCCTGTAATACTCTACCCTGTCCGAGGGATGAGGTCTTACACTGTTTGTTGCCCTGCCCTGCCTGAGGACACTTTGTTACTCTGTCCTGCCTGCAGGTGCCTAACCCTGCCTGAGGGCCGAGGTTCATAGACTCATTATTGTTTAGCCTGGCCCAAGTGGCCTGAAACTTTAAAGACAGCTAATTCCGCCACTAATTGATTGCCGTGCTAAGAGCGTGACAGTGAGAAGGCATGGCCTCTCTCAGAGATAGACCAGGAGGGATGGCCACGCATGCTTACCAGTACATTAAAACCTTACATGATATCTGCATGATGTACAGCTTACACTTCCACTGTGATGTAAAATTTCATATGGGTTCTTCTGAACCCCTTTCTTTGTCCTGATCCCCACCAAAAATGAAACTTGTCTATTTGAAGATTTGTCCTCTTCTCTTAAAGAAATGATCTTTAGTCATTCCTCAGACCTTCACAGTATAAAGATTAAAACACAGATTCTAATAGAAACAATACATTTTTGGAACTGAGCCCTTAGTTTAATCTTCCTGAAACTTCAAGGATTTTACTACTGGTGTTAGTACTTGAAAAATTACACCTTCAGCCTCTAATGCACAAAAAGGTCCCTTTTGTTAGAGGATTTAATGACTACTTAGATTCATTAGCAAAGGTAATTTTGGCCTAATTAGCCTTCTAATTTATATGTTATCCCTTGTAGAAATATGCCCTCAGAAATTAATAAAATGTCTTATAATTTATGCTAATCACCATAATCTGATTTGTCTTTAATTATTATGTAATGGGGGAATCTAATTGGAAAATGAAGAGTATTTTGGAAGGGCCAAAACATATGTAAATTAGTGCAAGAGCAGCAGAAAGGAAGAAAATGAAAGTGGATTTTTGAGTTAATGAAAGAATATCAGCTTAGTGGAGAAGGAATATCAGGTTACTTAATTTCTTCTCAAGCTTTATACTTTTAGCAAAACTGGTTCATAAATGTAATGACTCCAGTGTTGTCATTACAAACTATCAGACAGTTGCAACATACACAATCACTGCAATTGAAAATTTCATTTTAGTAGCTGGCCAAAAATACCCGGAATGTTATTTGTAAACAGTGAGGGAGGAAGCTGCATTGTTTTTACTTAGACTTTTCTATCCTGTTTTCAAATAAATTTTTTCTGGTTTTAGAATTTCCCAGTTGCAAGAGTGATTTCACCACATCCCGAGGTCTCCTTTCACTTTTGAAAAATAGCCGGGGCTGATGGCTCATACAACAACTTATATATTCTTATTTGCAATGGGTTTTTTTCCTCTCTGTGATCTTAACTAAAATGACAGAAAAATAGCAATTTCCTAAGCATTTATTTTTCCTTCCCTTGAAAAATGCATCTTGCATAAACCAGTGTCAAAATCTATCCGTGTTTCAAATCTTGTGGTATAATGTGATTTTTTTCTTGGCAGACAGAAGAATAAAAGTAATTATGGATCCTTTGCAGTAATTTCAGAAGGGAGCCATTTTTAAATCCTTTAATCTCAAACCATACGTCATTTAGTTATATATATATATATATATATTCCAGCTGTCAATGAGTTTTAGTCATAAATATTTGAAATCATGCAGATCTTTTATTTTTTTTCCCCCAGTTACAAGGATGATCAAAATCAGACTTGGAACTTCTCTACAAAGTATTTTTGGTATTATCTCAGGGTACGTCTACACTACGGGATTATTCCGAATTTACAGAAACCGGTTTAGTAAAACAGATTGTATAAAATCGAGTGCACGTGGCCACACTAAGCACATTAATTCAGTGGTGTGCATCCACGGTCTGAGACTAGCGTCGATTTCTGGAGCGTTGCACTGTGGGTAGCTATGCCGTAGCTATCCCATAGTTCCCGCAGTCTCCCCCGCCCCTTGGAATTCTGGGTTGAGTTCCCAGTGCCTGATGGGGCAAAAATCATAGTCGCGGGTGGTTCTGGGTACAGCCTCACCCCTCCCTCCCTGAAAGCCACACACAACCGTTTCGCGCCTTTTTTGCTTTGTGAACTGTGCAGACGCCATAACACAGCAAGCATGGACCCTGCTCAGCTCAATACTGCAATCGTGGATGTTTTAAACACCTCGCGCACTCTCGTGCAGTATATGGTGAACCAGGACCTTCAAACCGAGGCGAGGAGGATGCGGATACGGCAGCACGGCGATGACAGTGATGAGGACGTAGACACAGAATTCTCTCAAACCGCGGGCCCCTTTGCTTTGGAGATCCTGATGGTAATGGGGCAGATTCTATCCATTGAACGTCGATTTTGGGCCCAGGAAACAAGCACTGACTGGTGGGACCACATTGTGTTGCAGGTGTGGGACGATTCCCAGTGGCTGCGAAACTTTCGCATGCGTAAGGGCACTTTCATGGAACTTTGTGACTTGCTTGCCCCTGCCCTGAAATGCCATCAGGGCTGGCTCCAGACCCCAGCGCGCCAAGCAGGCGCATGGGGCGGCATTGTCCCGGCAGGGCGGCATTTTGCTCTGGTGGACCTGCCGCAGGCATGACTGCGGAGGGTCCCCTCTTCTGAGCTCCCGCAGGCATGACTGCAGCGGGTGTGCTGGTCCCGCGGCTCAGACGGAGCTCCCGCAGGCATGCCTGCGGATGCTGCACCGGAGCCAGGACCAGCGCACCCGCCGCAGACACTTCTGCTCTGGCCGCGGGACCGGGAAAGGGCGGCGCAGTGCGCCGCCCTGCTTGGGGCGGTGTAATTTCTAGAGCCGCCCCGAACGCCATAATACCAAGATGAGAGCAGCCCTCACAGTAGAGAAGTGAGTGGCAATAGCCCTGTTGTCATAGGTTTTCTCCCCCACTTGGAGCTTTTGGGTTCCAAGATGGGGACCTGCATGAGCTCCTCTAAACTAATCCTAGTCTAGATCTGGTCCTGCTGCCACCAGTTACGTTTAAAGTGGATAACACACTGCCTGTTCCCCCAAAACTCTCCCTGGGGAACACAGATTCAGTCTCCCTGAATCTCAACACAAAGGGAAGCAGCCCACTTCCCCCCTCCCTCTCTCTCGTAGACTACCCTGGAGAGATACACACCGATTCAACTCCGTGAATCAAACCCAGGAGGAACTCACTCTTCCCCCCTCCCCTTCCCCTGAATTTCCACAAGAGAAGGAATTAACCAAGTCCAAAGAAAAGAAAAGAGTTTATTAAAAGAACAAAAGAAAGTACACTATCTCTGTAATACCAGGATGGAACAATACACAGAGTCTAACCTATAAACCTGGAGAGAATTCCCCCTCCCCCTTTCTTTCTCAGTAAAAGCAAAGTAACAGCAATAGAAATAAAGAGATCCCTTCACCAAAACACACAATTGCAAATGTAGAAATAAATTTATAATACTAGTACGCCTTTCTAATACTCACTAGACTGAATAGATGAAAAATACTGCAGAAACCTGGGAGGACTTGATTAAGATGTCTGGACTCCCCTAGCTTACAAGGGAGACTCAACTCAAAACAAAGAACACAGAAAAAAAAACTTCCCTCCACAGAGATTTGAAATTATCTTGTCCCTGATTGGTCCTCTGGTCAGGTGTTCCTCAGGTACTGCTTGTTAACCCTTTACAGGTAAAAGAGACCTTAACCCTTAACTAACTGTTTATGACACGCCCCCCCAAATCGCAGACAGTGGGGGACCCACACTGGCGGTGATTTCCTCCTAGAACTTTAAAATAAACAGATTAATAAAACACATGCACTATTACAGATACAACTAAGTATGTAACCAACGAGATTTTTCAGAGTTCAAGAACAGTTGTTAACCATTTGATTCTGGGAAACTTTCACGAGAGAGTGCATCAGCAACCTTGTTGGAAGCTCCTGAAATGTGGTGAATTTCAAAATCAAAATCTTGGAGAGCTAAACTCCATCGGAGAAGTTTCTTGTTGTTTCCCTTGTTAGTATGAAGCCACTTTAGTGCAGCATGGTCGGGTTGTAGCTGGAACCGCTGTCCCCAAACGTATGGGCGTAGCTTTTCCAGGGCATACACAATGGCGTAACATTCTTTCTCACTGATGGACCAGTGGCTTTCCCTCTCAGACAGCTTCTTGCTGAGAAACACGACAGGATGGAAGTTGTGATCTGATCCTTCCTGCATGAGACCTGATCCTACCCCACGTTCAGATGTATCTGTGGTCACTAGGAAGGGTTTGTCAAAGTCCGGGGCTGTAACAGGGCGGTACTCACCCCTGCGGCGCCTCCTACTGGTCACTCCGGGAATTAGCTCAGTCCAGCGTTCGGAGCGCCCTCTGCAGGCCAGTGATCCGCCTGTCCGTAGGCCCCCGTGTCCCTCCCTGGACCCGGTGCCCTTTTACATGGGGTGCTGCCCCCTAGCAGTACCCCTTTCTCTCTGGGTCTCCCTTTCTGTCTCAGGGAACCCCCACCCTCTATCCCTACCTTGCCTCAGTATTTGGCTACTGCCAGTCATGGTCTAGCCCCACACTCTGGGGCAGACTGCAGTCTCAGCCTACTCATCACAGGCAAAGTTGGGTTTGGACCTGCTGCTTTGTCCTACCCCTAGGTTGCCCCCTGCAACCCCCAGTACCTTTGGCCCACTGCTAGGCCGCAGCCTGGGGCTCTCTAGGCTGGAGCTCCCCGGCTCCTCAGCCTTCCCCAGCCCTGCTGCACTCAGGTATCCAGTCTCAAGCCCTAAGCAGCCAGACCCATCTCTCTCTATAGCCAGAGAGAGACTCTCTGGCTCCTGGCTTCCCTGCCTTGTTATAAGGCCCCGTTGCTCTGTTTGGGACGTGGCCCCCAGCTGCAGCCACTTCCCCAATCAGCCTAGCCTGAAGGCTGTCTTCTCAAGCCCTGCCAGGCCACTTTTTAAACCCCTTCGGGCAGGAGCAGGGTAGGAGCAGGATCCACCCTGCTACAGGGGCCCTTAACACAGGGTCAGACATGAGCGTCACCTTAAGCTGGGTAAAGGCTTTCTGACACTCATCAGTCCACTTAACTGCATTTGGCTGTGTTGGAAGCTTGCAATGCCAGACAGCTACCGGTCAGTTGAGAATCAATTTGGAGTTGGAAAATCTACTGTGGGGGCTGCTGTGATGCAAGTAGCCAAAGCAATCACTAAGCTGCTGCTACGAAAGGTTGTGACTCTGGGAAACGTGCAGACCATAGTGGATGGCTTTGCTGCACTGGGATTCCCTAACTGTGGGGGGGGCGATAGATGGAACCCATATCCCTATCTTGGCACCGCAGCGCCAGGGCACCCAGTACGTAAACCGGAAGGGGTACTTTTCAATGGTGCTGCAAGCACTGGTAGATCACAAGAGACGTTTCACCAACATCCACGTGGGATGGCCAGGGAGGGTTCATGACGCTCGCGTCTTCAGAAGCACTACTCTGTTTAAACGGCTGCAGCAAGGGAATTACTTCCCAGACCAGAAAATAACAGTTGGGGATGTTGACATGCCTGTCGTTATCCTGGGGGACCCAGCCTACCCCTTGATGCCATGGCTCATGAAGCCATACACTGGCAGCCTGGACAGTGGTCAGGATCTCTTCAATTACAGGCTGAGCAAGTGCAGAATGGTGGTGGAATGTGCATTTGGCCGTTTAAAGGCACGCTGGCGCACATTACTGACTCGCTCAGACCTCAGCCAAACCAATGTCCCCTATGTTATTGCTGCTTGCTGTGTTCTCCACACTCTCTGTGAGAGTAAGGGGGAGACCTTTATGGCGGGGTGGGAGGCTGAGGCAAATCACCTGGCCGCTGATTACGTGCAGCCAGACACCAGGGAGATTAGAAGAGCACACCAGGAAGCGGTGCGCATGAGAGAAGCTTTGAAAACGAGCTTCATCACTGGCCAGGGTAGGGTGTGACTGCTGTGTTTGTTGATGAACACCCACCCCCCTTGATTGACTCAGTCCCTGAAAGCAACTCACCCTCCCCCTTCGAGTACAGCTTACTTATGCAAATAAAGTCACTATAATTTAAAAATCATGAATTCTTTATTAATTCATTATAAAAAGAGGGAGAGAAGTAAGGGTGTGGTTTGGGAGGAGGATAGGAGGGATGGAGAAGGCCACTAAAATAATTTCACATTAATGACATCCTTCTGGTTGGGCTGTCCATGGGGGTGGAGTGGGCAGGTGCACGGAGCCTCCCCCCACGTGTTCTTACATGTCTGGGTGAGGAGGATGTGGAACATGGTGAAGGGTGAGGGTGGTTATACAGGGGCTGCAGCGGCACTCTGTGATCCTGCTGCCGTTCCTGAAGCTCCACCACACGCCGGAGCATGTCAGTTTGATCACGCAGCAGCCCCAGAGTTGCATCCCGCCACCACTGATCTTCCTGCCGCCACCTCTGATTTTCCTGCCGATCTTCCTGCCGCCACCTCTCATCTCGGGTGTCCCTCCTGTCCTCACGTTCACTGGCATCTTTCCTATAATTTGATACCACGTCCTTCCACTCATTCAGATGAGTGCTTTCCTTGCGTGTAACTTCCATAATATCTGAGAACATTTCATCTTGTGTCTTCTTTTTCCTCCGCCTTATCTGGGCTAGCCTTTGGGATGGAGTAGGGAGGCTTGAAAAATTTGCAGCTGCATGAGGGAGAGAAGTATTTAAAAAGATACATTTTACAGAACAATGGTTATAGTCTTTCACAGTGAACAGCACTATTCACCTTACATAGCACATGTGATTTCCCTACAAGGTCGCATTTTTCATCTTAATACTGAGTGCCTGCAGCTCTGGGGTTACAGATCTCACAGACACAGGTCCGGGCATCAGAATTCAGCTTGCATGTGGCCATGGTAAGCCACTGTCTTTCGGCTTCTGCAGTGATTTACCCCTCCCCCCAACGCATGGCTAATACCATGCTAGCTCCCTGCTAATCACCACCCTTCCCCCCCCACCACTGCGTGGCTGGTAGCTGGGAAGATCCCTGCTGACCAAACGTGAAAAAGATCATCGGCATTTCACTTCTCCCCTCCCCGCACTTGGCTACGTGCAGGAAAGGATTTTTTTTTAAGCTGCTGCAGTCCACGAACCCAGTAGAAAAATGGCCATCCCCCTTACTTAAATTCCTGATTTTCAACCAGGTTACCCTGAACGATATCACTTTGCTGAGGATAACACAGCGAGATAAAGAACGGATGCTTCTTGAATGCCAGCAATCACCGGGACCATACGCAGCTATGCTTTGCCATGCAATGATATCTGATTACTTGCTACATGCATGGCGTGGTAAAGTGTCCTACCATGGTGGACGGAACAAGGCTGCCTTGCCCAGAAACCTTCTGCAAAGGCTTCTGGAGTACCTCCAGGAGCGCTTCATCGAGATGTCCCTGGAGGATTTCCACTCAATCCCCAGACATAGGCGGCAGGTTTGTATAATTTTTGGTGGGGCCCAAAATGGTGGTGCCCCCCCGCTCCCGCCCTGTAAGCCGATATAAAATGAAGCTACAACGCGTCAGCGCCACAAGATTACAAGGGTCAATTAAAAGTGGAAAGTCAGAAGCAGCACTTGCCTACTTCAATATACAGTATTATATTTTGTTGTACCTGTTGTGATGAAGTGGGAATGTTCTTAATATTTTCTCTGAATACTGTGTGGGTGCCTCAGTTTCCCCTGCAAGATGCCAACTGAAGGTGTTGGGGACAAAGAGATCAGGTGGCCTCCTTGTCCGGAAGAGACACAGAGGCCAGAGGAGGGAGTGTCAGTTTGGAGCTGGCTGGGGAAATGGGGAGAGACTCAGAACTTGGTTCTGGGCTCCCCACCCCGCAAGATGGACCTGACCGAGGGGTTCTGTTTTCTGTACCAACAAGCTCTGTTTAAACTGTGTTCCCATCATCTAATAAACCTTCTGTTTTACAGTCTGGCTGAGAGTCACATCTGACTGCCGAGTTGGGGTGCAGGGACATCTGGCTGCCCCAGGACCCCGCCTGGGCGGACTCACTGCGGAAAGTGCATGGTGTGGAAGGGCATGCTGAATGCTCTGAGGTCAGACTCAGGAAGGTGTAAGCTTCTTGCCCTGGAGACAGTCTGCTCAGAGAGGAGGCTCCCCCAGAGTCCTGACTGGCTTTGAAGGAGTGGTTCCAGAGCATCCCAGCATCTCCTTCCACCCCATGCACTTCTCAGAAGTCCACACAGGCACTAACACTCCCTCCTCTGGCCTTTGTCAAGAAGGCTAACATCATTTTGGGCTGTATAAGTAGGGGCATTGCCAGCAGATCGAGGGACATGATCATTCTCCTCTATTCAACATTGGTGAGGCCTCATCTAGAGTACTACGTGCAGTTTTGGGCCCCACATTGCAGGAAGGATGTGGAAAAATTGGAAAATCCAGTGGAGGGCAACAAAAATGATTAGGGGGCTGGAGCACATGACTTCTGAGGAGAGGCTGAGGGAACTGGGATGGTTTAGTCTGCAGAAGAGAAGAATAAGGGAGGATTTGATAGCTGCTTTCAACTACCTGATAGGGGGTTACAAAGAGGATGGATCTAGACTGTTCTCAGTGGTAGCAGAGGACAGAACAAGGAGTAATGATCTCAAGTTGCAGTGGGGGAGGTTTAGGTTGGATATTAAGAGAAACTTTTTCACTAGGAGGGTGGTGAAACACTGGAATGGGTTACCTAGGGAGGTGGTGGAATCTCCTTCCTTAGAGGTTTTTAAGGCCCGGCTTGACAAAGCCCTGGCTGGGATGATTTAGTTGGGAATTGGTCCTGCTTTGAGCATGAGGTTGGACCTTATGACCTCCTGAGGCCCCTTCCAACCCTGATATTCTATGATACTCTAAACTGACCACCAAATTTAAGTTGCGTGTTTTTCCGGTCAGGTGAGCACTCTGGGGCAGGGCTGGGGATAAGGAACTTGGGGTGCAGACAGGCTGCCCCAGGGCTAGGGCCAAAGAGGACTCCCCTCCACCCTCCCTGGCAGCAGCAAGCTCCAGGGGAGGGACCCCTCCTCTCCCCCGCAGTTCACTGCACATGCTCCTAGGGTCCCTCTCAGGTCCAGAAAGCCCACTCGGCTCCCCTATGGTGGGTACCAAGGGGGGAGGTTGCCATCACGTATGGCCTCCCCTGCTGCCACCCCTCACCATAGCCTCACTGGGGATGGGGCTGCCCCTTGCCCAGCATGGTGCAGGAGTGGGGACTGCAGGGTGGTAGCTGGGAAGGGGCACAGTATCACAAAATTCACCTAAGCCCCAGCTGCACAGGTCTAGGAAGCTCCCCTCCCCAGTGGTGTAGCCAGGTTCTAACATCAGAGGGAGCAAACATATCCAATTACTAAAAAAGATGCCAGCCAACATATCCAATTACTAATCAGGTAGTTCTATAACAGGCTGCCCTGACCCCATCACCCCCTGAAGCACAAGGTAGGGGTAGGCACCACCATGTTGTGCAACAAACACTTGACAAAATTACTGGACTTAGTGCTGGACAATGCGGGCAGGTGGGTATTATGTCATTCAATCATTCAACCCATAACATTGCACACATTTTGCCTCAGTGAAATTAAATATCCAGAGAATTACTGGGCCTGGGATGATGATGATGACCAGGGCTTGCTCACCTGTGGCTCCCCCTCCCTGTGCTGTGGAGGCACAGCCAGGCAGGTCTGCATCTGCAGGCAGGCACCCTGCCTCAGGTGCAGCTCCCATGGGCCCTGCTAGCTACTAGACTGGGAGCCTCCCGGCCAATGGAATGGGCTGGGCTGGGGGGCGGAAGGCAAAGGGGGAGATTGTAGGGAGCTTTGGAGGAGGGGAGGCAGTGGGGGAGGGGAGTGGGCTGGCACAAAGGGGAGGGCTCTTTGGAGAGGAGTGACAGGGGCACAGGGGTCATTGGGAGTCTCTCGAGGGGGCAGAGGGTTGTGTGGGTCTCTGTGGGGCAGGGGGCTGTGATGGGCGGAGCCAGCTGCAACCTGGGTCTGCTCTGCGGGGGGTGTTGCTATAGTCCCCTCAGGAAGCCCCCACCCCATCCTGTGTATTTTATACCAGCCCCGGGGTGCCCATTGCTGCTCCTTTCCCCACCCACGGCTCCATCTGTCTGTCCCCACAACTCCCCCAGCTGTGTCCATCTGTCTGTCCCACAACCCCCTGGCTGTGTCCTTGTGTCGGTCTGTCCCACAACCCCCGGCTGTGTGTGTCTGGCTGCCCCCACCACCCCCGGCTGTGTGTGTCTGTCCCCCTTCCCCCCTGCTGTGTGTGTCTGTCCCACAACCCCCTGGCTGTGTCCTTGTGTCTGTCTGTCCCACAACCCCCAGCTGTGTCTGTCTGTCTGTCTGCCCCCCACTGTGTGTGTCTGTCCCACAACCCCCAACCCCCTGGCTGTGTCTGTTTGTCCCCACCAACCCCCCCCCCCCGGCTGTGTCTGTCTGTCTGTCTGCTCCCCGCTGTGTGTGTCTGTCCCACAACCCCCAACCCCCTGGCTGTGTCTGTTTCCCCACCCCGGCTATGTCTGTCTGTCTGCCCCCGCTGTGTCTGTCTGTCCCACAACCCCCCAGCTGTGTGTGTTTGTCCCCTCCAACCCCCCCCTCCCCGGCTGTGTGTGTGTGTCTGGCTGCCCCCACAGCTCACAGGCTGTGTCTGTCTGTCCGTCCCCCCTCCCGTGTGTGTCTGTCCCACAACCCCCTGGCTGTGTGTGTTTGTCCCCACCAACCCCGCCTCCCCGGCTGTGTGTGTCTGGCTGCCCCCAGCTCACCGTCTGTGTCTGTCTGCTGCTGCTCACAATGCCCAGGGCTCAGCCGCTGCCTGTGGCTCGCTCCCCCTCCCTGCTGTGGAGGCGCAGCCAGGCAGCTCCGGCACCGCCCCCAGCAGCTCCCATTGGCTGGGGTTCCCAGCCAATGGGCTGGGAGTCCAGTCGCTCCTGAGGCCCCTCCCGGGAGCTGCCGCTGCCGCTGCGGTGAGTGAGAGCGCCGGGTGTTGGAACGCGGGGACCCCCAGCACAGGGCCTGGGGCCCAAACATTGGTGGGGCTGAGCCCAGCTCCTGGATTATTGGTGGGGCCTAGGCCCCACGGGCCCATATAACTCGCCACCCCTGTCCCCAGACATGTTAACAAACTTTTCTAAGTAACTATACTGTCTGCAAATGCATCCCAAGTCCTCAGGGCAAATCAATCATTAAAAAACTCTTGCTTAAAAAACAATGTTTGATATTTGCAAAGGTACACTCACCAGCGGTCCCTTCCATGGCTTCATTGTCTGGGGTAGTGGCTTGGGAGGGTAATTCCGTCAGGGTGAGAAAAAGCTCCTGGCTGTTGGGGCTCCCGGATTGCTGTGTGCTCTCTGCTAGCTCGTCCTCCTCTTCTTCATCATCATCTTCCCCGTCCGCATAATCCTCAGCCATGGCAGAGATTACAACCCCCACCTCGTAATCCACGGACAGGGGTGGGGTACTTGTGGCGCAGCCCCCTAAAATTGCATGCAGCTCAGCGTAGAAGCGGCATGTTTTTGGCCCTGCACCGGACCTTCCGTTTGCTTCTTTGGTTTTCTGGCAGGCTTGTCTGAGCTCCTTAACTTTCACTCTGCACTGCAGTGAGTCCCTGCTGTGGCCTTTATCCGTCATAGACCTTGAAATTCTTTCAAATACTTTTTCATTTCGTCTTTTGGAACGCAGTTCTGTTAGCACTGAATCCTCTCCCCATATAGCTATCAGATCCAGTACCTCCCGTGCAGTCCATGCTGGGGCTCTTTTTCGATTCTCAGGAGACTGCATTGTTACCTGTGCAGATGAGCTGTGCGTGGTCACCTGTGCTGATGAGCTCTCCACGCTGGGGAAGCAGGAAATTAATTTCAAAAGTTCGCGAGGCTTTTCCTGTTTATCTGGCCAGTGCATCAGAGTTCAGAATGCTGTCCAGAGCGGTCACAGTGGTGCACAGTGGTGCACAGTGGTGGGATACCGCCTGGAGGCCAATACCGTCGATTTGCGGCCACACTAACCCTATTCCGATATGTTAATCCCGATATTAGCGCTACTCCTCTTGTCGGGGAGGAGTACAGAAACCGATTTAAAGAGCCATTAAAATCGATATAAGGGACCTCTTAGTGTGGACGGGTGTGGCGTTAAATCGGTTTAACACTCCTAAAACCGGTTTAAACGCGTAGTGTAGACCAGGCCTCAGATGTGAATTTAAACCAATTTAGTAATACTGGTATAACCCCCAGTGTAGACACTCTTACCCTTATAAGATTGGCTTTTTTACTCTGTCGCTTTTTTTAGAATGGGATTGTGGCTAAAACCTTGGCTATGCATAAACTAGAGTTTTGTTTACTTTCGTCCTGTAAGGCAGTTGCGGTTCTCTCTCCCCCTGGCAGGGAGGGAGACCATGCCCCCTCACTGCGATGCTCTTAGAGCGACTCCATTCAGGGGGAATTAAGCAACAGTTAATAGGTCCTAGTCTTCAGTCCAGACTGGGTATCAATTGGGTCTGGTATCCCCGACACTCAGCCAGAGCGGGGCAGCACACAGTTAATGGATCTGACCCACAGTCGGGCCAGGTGGCAGCAAGTCTCTAGGCCTGGCACCTTCAATCAGGATGGGGCCGTAATCAGTTAACAGCTCTAGCTTGCAGTCAGGCTGTGCAGTAGTAAGTCTATCTGCCAGGGTAAGTCTATTTGTCTATAAATCAGGGCGGGGCAGCAATCAGGTCAGGGGGCTCTAGCCTTCTGTCAGGCAGAGCAGCCCCGCAATCTAGGGGGAGATTAGCTCTCTGAGGGGAGAGCCTGCTAAACCATCTGGCATCCTAGCACATGCTGGCATCAGACCAATGCAGGCCTCCTGACATAAAGGTGGGGAGGCAACCATCCCTGACAGTGGGATGGCAGGGAGTAGGGGCACACAGGCCCACCCGCTCCACTGTGTCCCAGCCCAGGGCCCTAACAGTGGAGGAGTGATCTGCCACTGGGTCAGCGAGGAAATCTGGCTGAAACCCGCTGGCTGGCTTGCAGCCATACAGCTGAACCCTATTTGGCTTCTCTGGGCTCCTTCCTACACTCCCAGTCCGGGGGTACCTGGGTTCCAGGGTTGTCGTTGGTCTTGCTTAGGTAAATGGTGAGTGGCAGCCACAGCAGCTCCCCAGTGTCCCGGTGTCTGGTAGCTCCGGCAATCCTTCCGGGTCTCTGGCACAGGAGCAGCCTCCATCAGGTCCAAGCTCCAGCAGTTGCACAAGGGAGGTGTCCTGCTCCTTTGGCAGCTCTGCCTTCAATGAGCTAGAGGACTGGCCTCTTATAGTCCCGGTTCTTGTCCTGCCCCTCTGCTTCTGGCGGAGTGGCTGCAGATATCCTGGTTCTGCCCACCAGGGGGCAGTTGTATTTCTCTCCCCACCTGTCAGGGAAGGAGACCACACCCCTTCGCTACAGTTCCAAACTACAAATATTTGTTCTTTACCCTAAGCTGATCCCTGGGTAAAGAACAAATGTTTATTGTTATATCCTTGGGGGTAGCCGGTTTAGGAAGAAATCACTTGAGGCCAGACAGCTAACAAAACTACCATTTTATTTACAGACAAAGAGCTCACCCAACCGGCCGAAACCGGCTGGGCTATCCCCTAATAATCTAACTCAGTTGCCATAGGAACAAAAACCATGACAACCAAATACACAACATATTCCTCCCCCCCCCAATAAGAACATCCCCTAAATAAAACACACACTAGACTAGAGAAGGAGGGTAGACTGCCTCCATTCCCGGCTAAACCCTGGGGATTATTTTGCCCCATAACTGTGGGTTCGCCCTAGCTAAAGATCCAGCCGATGAGGAGGCCTTCTGTCTCTAGGTGGATTACGGCGAACTTCTGGTGTTGTTGCACCCGAAAGTACCATGGGCTCTGGGTCCGCAGCACGAACAGGTGAGGAGGTGGTATCAGCTCGTGCTGGGCAAAGGGGTATCTCAGCCGCTGGCAGTAATGGAGGAGATCAGTCAGAAACAGGTGATTTGTGATTCGGTGTCTCACCAGAAGTGGTGAAGTCAGACCACTCAACTGCAGATGTGTCCTGAGGACTGGCATGACCTGGCAACAGCTGATCTACATGTCGCCGCCAGGTAAGATTCTCTGCAGTCCGGACTGTGTAGGAAACAGGTCCTGTTTGAGTGATGATTGTGGCAGGGACCCATTTAGCTCTGGAAGTATAATTCCAAGCCAAAACTGGCTGTCTCGGGCTAAAGGTTCGCTCTTTTGCTCTGGGTGCACGTCTGATAACTTGATTTTGCTGCTGATGTTGCACAATTTGTCGGGGTTCAGAAGGTTTCAGCAGATCAAAGCAAGTGCGCAGCTGTCGTCCCATCATTAGAAAGGCCGGAGATGCCTTGGTCGTAGCACGAGGTGTGTTTCTGTAGGAAAGTAAGAAGGTATCCAGATGCTTTTGAATGGAGTGTTGTCCCCTTGCTGATTTCAAAGCGTGTTTCATTGTCTGCACAAATCTTTCAGCTAATCCGTTGGTGGATGGATGATATGGTGCTGACGTGATGTGGTGTATCCCGTTTGCCTTCATAAAATTTTGAAACTCCTGAGAGACGAACTGCGGTCCGTTGTCGCTCACAAGTTGTTCTGGCAGACCAAAACGACTAAAGAGTCCTCGTAGTTTTTGGATAGCACTCTCTGCAGTAGTGGACTGCATTATAGAGACTTCTGGCCATTTAGAATGGACATCTACTGCCACCAAGAACATGCTTCCTTCAAGGGGGCCAGCGAAGTCAACGTGAATACGTTGCCACGGGTTTTCAGGCCAGTCCCATGGGTGTAGGGGTGCCCACTGGGGTGCAGTCCTCACACCCTGATGACATACAAGCTTTTGTCTTCTCTTCAATAGCACTGTCCAATCCAGGCCACCAAAAATAGCTTCGTGCAATTTCCTTCATGCGCACTATTCCACAGTGACCGGAATGTAGCTGTTCTAACATCTGTGATCTCAGTGGTGGTGGAATAATGACACGTCTCCCCCACAATAGCTTTAACTTTTGCAGGGGCCTTATGAAGACCTGAAGAATCAATGATGTGTTCCAAATATTCAACAGAGGGCTTGAAGAATTCACACTTGTCTTTGCGAACTCGTAGGCCATACTCTTCCAGTCTTTGTAGGGTAGCCTCTAAATTCTTTAAGTGATCCTCTTCATTTCTTCCAGTGACCAGGATATCATCCAGATAGCACTGAACTCCTGACAAGCCACACAAGATCTGGTCCATAGCCCTCTGGAACAGGGCGGGAGCAGACGTTATTCCGAAGGGTAGGAAACAGTATCGATAAAGCCCCTTATGAGTCACAATAGTCAACAGCTCTTGGGACTTTTCATCGACGTACATCTGTAAATATGCTTGACTCAGATCAATCTTACTGAACTTTTGTCCCCCAGCCAGGCCTGCGAAGAGGTCATCGATGCGGGGAAGCGGGTATTGCTCTGCACACAACACTGGGTTGACAGTGACTTTAAAATCACCGCAAATCCGGAGAAAGCCATCTTTCTTCACTATTGGAACGATAGGAGTGGCCCATGAGCTATGGGTAACTGGTATTAGGACTCCATTGGTGACCAGGCGCTCCAGGTCCGCTTCGACTTTCGGCCTGATGGCATATGGCACAGTTCTGGCTTTCAGATATTTTGGTGGACTGTCAGGTTTAATGTTCAATGTCACAGTGATTCCCTTCATACTTCCCAAATCATCTCCAAAAACAGCAGCATGTTTCCTTAGTATAGGGGTTAGACTGGTTTCTTCTTTAGTCATCTGGTGCACTTCTGCCCAGTTCAGTTGAATCTTCCCAAGCCAAGACCTACCCATTAAGGCTGGGTAGTTACCTCTCACCACAAACAGTGGCAATTTAGCAGCCTGTCCATTGAGCTCCACCTTAACATCAATAGTGCATTGTCTTCATGGGCACAGCTTCTCCCGCATACGTCTTCAGAACAGTTTTTGTTGCCTTAAGCGGAAGATGCTGTAGCTTTTCTTTATACACAATCTCGGAGACCAGCGAGACGGATGCACCGGTGTCCAATTCCATGCATATAGGTTTGCCATCCAACAACGGGGTTACCCAGTATTCATGTGAGCCCATTGCCAAAGACAAAATATGCAGTGGCACTTCCTCTTGCGACGAGGTGTCACTTTGATCATCCTGGGTCTGCTCTAGGGTATGCAGGGTTCCTCTTTTTGTCAGCCAGACCACAGGCCTCTTTTTCTTTTGTTTACAGGCACATTCAGTGTGTCCCTTTTTGCCACAGTGTCGACACACCAGGTCCTTACACCAGCATTCTGATGCCTGGTGACCCGGCTTACCACAGCAGTAACATTCTTGACTCTGCACAGTTTTGTGGATCGGTTCTTGTGACACTTTTTGCATCCTAGGGGATGCACCGATGTATTGTGCCTCCCTTGTAGCCAGTTCCATGAAGACAGCAATATCAACAGCCTTCTGTAATGTAAGCTGAGCCTCTGTCAGTAGGCGCTTCCATATAGCTTCACTGTAGAGGCCACACACTAACCTGTCACACAGGGCATCATTTAACATCTCCTTAAATTCACAGTGTTCTGCTAGCTTTTTTAAAATTGCTACAAATTGTACAACTGTTTCATCTTCCTTTTGGTCTCTTTTGTGGAACCTATATCTTTCAGCAATTACCAGTGGTTTGGGGGAAAAATGGGACCCCAGGATTTCCAAAATGTCACTGTAAGATTTAGTCACTGGCTTAACAGGGTGTAGTAAGCTGCGTAGCAGGGAGTAGGTTTTAGCACCTACAACACTTAAGAATATTGGCACCTTCTTCGCTTCTGTAATGTCATTTGCAATAACAAAAAGCTCAAAACGCTCAGTATACACATGCCACTGCTCTATATTCTCATCAAAAGGTTCCAGTGGCCTGGTCAGAGTAGCCATGATTTTTAGTTTCACTTTCACAGTCAGTGCAAACAAGCAGCTTTTTTGTTTGTTTGTTCTTTACCTTGACTTCTATTTCCTTCTGTTACTGGAGCAGCACTGGAATCCCATCCTCGTCGCCACTTGTTATATCCTTGGGGGCAGCCGGTTTAGGAAGAAATCACTTGAGGCCAGACAGCAGACAGCTAACAAAACTACCATTTTATTTACAGACACAGAGCTCACCCAACCGGCCGAAACCGGCTGGGCTATCCCCTAATAATCTAACTCAGTTGCCATAGGAACAAAAACCATGACAACCATGACTTGCATCTGAAGAAGTGGGTATTCACCCACGAAAGCTCATGCTGCAGAACGTCTGTTAGTCTATAAGGTGCCACAGGATTCTTTGTTGCTAACCAAATACACAACATTTATAGCCTTGATCAACTGTGTGGACATCCACACTAGCCTTCACAAGCATGTTAAGTCCTATACTCATAGATTTTAAGACCAGAATTAATCACCTACTCTGAGTTCCCACATAATACAATCCAGACAGTTTTAGCTTAGCAACCCTTGTATTGAACCCAATAATTTGGTGGCTAAAGAATACCTTTCAATGTGGATTTGAGACCCTAAGAGTCAGAAAATCCACTACTTCTCTTGGTGGTTGTTCCAATGATTAATCACCCTTTCTGTTAAAAATGTATGCTTATTCTGAATTTGTCTGGCTTCAGCTTCCAGCTGTTGGGTCTTTTTCTGCTTTTCTTCACCAGATTAATGATCCCTTCAGTACCTGCTATTTTCTCCCTGAGAATGTATTTATACATCCTAATCAAGTCACTTCTTGATCTTCTTTTCAAGGCATTTAGCTTGAAGTAATGGTGCTCAATTAACTCACAGTAAAAATATATATAGTGGAGACAAACCCACTTAACTGTGGGAAAGCTATCTGACCATAGTTAGAGTCATAGAGTCATAGACTTTAAGGTCAGGAAGGACCATCATGATCGTCTAGTCTGACCTCCTGCACAACACAGGCCGCAGAATCTCACCCAGCCACTCCTGTAACAAACCCCTAACCTATGTCTGAGCTATTGAAGTCCACAAATCATGGTTTAAAGACTTCAAGGTGCAGAGAATCCTCCAGCAAGTGACCCGTGCCCCACGCTGCAGAGGAAGGCGAAAAACCTCCAGGTCAATCTGCCCTGGAGAAAAATTCCTTCCTGACCCCAAATATGGCGATCAGCTAAACCCTGAGCATGTGGGCAAGACACACCAGCCAGACACCCAGGAAAGAATTCTCTGTAGTAACTCAGATCCCATCCCATCTAACATCCCATCACAAGCCATTGGGCATATTTACCACTAATAATCAAAGATCAATTAATTGCCAAAATTAGGCTATCCCATCATACCATCCTCCATAAACTTATCAAGCTTAGTCTTGAAGCCAGATATGTCTTTTGCCCCCACTGCTCCCCTTGAAAGGTGTGACAAAGTGGGAATGTTCTTAATGTTTTCCCTGAGTGCTATGTGGGTGCCTCAGTTTCCCCTATGCATTTCTCGAGTGTCTAGGGGTGTGTGATTGTTGCAGAGCCCTAGGGGGCCAGTGTGATCCTGTCTGCAAAGAGAATGGCTGACACCCTGTCTCCTGGCAACTAATGGCCTGGGCCCCTCCTCTGCAAAGGTGCCAACTAAAAGTGTTGAAGAACAAAGAGATCAGGTGACCTCCTGGCCTGGGAAAGAGACAAAGGGAGAGGAGGGGCTGGAGAGTTTTCAGGTTTGGAGATGGCTGGGAAAATGGAGGGGAGGCCAGACAGACCTGGCCCCCCAAGATGGACCTGACTGAGGGGGTCCTGTTGTCTGTACCTGCAAGGCCTGTCTTGAACTGTGTTCCTGTCGTCTAAATAAACCTTCTGTTTTACTGGCTGGCTGAGAGTCATGGTGAATTACAGGAAGCCTTGTCTCCCCACAGACTCCATGGCAGAAGGCTGTTCCAGAACTTCACTCTTCAGATGGTTAGAAACCTTCATCTAATTTCAAGTCTAAACTTCCTAATGGCCAGTTTATATCCATTTGGTCTTGTGTCCACATTGGTACTGAGCATAAATAATTCCTCCCCCTCCCTGGTATTTATCCCTCTGATATATTTATAGAGAGCAATCATATCTCCCCTCAGCCTTCTTTTGGTTAGGCTAAACAAGCCAAGCTCTTCGAGTCTCCTTTCATAAGAAAGGTTTTCCATTCCTCGGATCATCCTAGTAGCCCTTCTCTGAATCTGTTCCAGTTTGAATTCATCCTTCTTAAACATGGGAGACCAGAACTGCACACAGTATTCCAGATGAGGTCTCACCAGTGCCTTGTATAACAGTACTAACACCTCCTTATCTCTTCTGGAAATACCTCGCCTGATGCATCCCAAGACCACATTAGCTTTTTTCACAGCCATATCACATTGGCAGCTCATAGTCATCCTGTGATCAACCAATACTCCTCAGCTCCAGAAAAAGAACAGGTCTCTACATTACAGTAAAAAACTCATGACACTGACATTCAGCCCCTGGGTCAACTGACTTCGGCTCGCGGGGCTTGGGATGATGATCTAAAAATAGCAGTGTAGACATTCGGGCTTAGGCTGGAGCTCAGTCTCTGAGACTCATCCCCACTCATAGGATTTTGGGACACAGGCTCCAGCTGGAGCCCAAATATCTATAATGCAATTTTTAACCTGCAGCCCAAATTCAAGTCAGCTGACCCAGGCTCTGAGACATGGGTGGTTTTTTTTATTGCAGTGTAGATATACCCTATAACAGTGGTTCTCAAACTTTTTTTTCACAGACCACTTGAAAATTGCTGAGCGTCTTGGTGGACCACTTAATGATCTTTCCAAATGTTGTTTGTACCGTTAGCTAACTATTGTAAAGCACTGTGGATAAAAGCACTATATATTAAAAAACCTTAATAATAATTAACATTTTTGTTCTATAAATAAAAGCACACAACTCATATTTTAATATCAGTAGTCTTGCCTTTATAATGTGATGGATGTGCCCTCTCTCCCCTGCCACAGCAGCCCTCCAAGCTGGGGCTGGGAAGGGGCGGGTCTCGCCTTTTCTCCCACACCGCGGCAGCCCCTGAGCTGGGGCTGGGAAGGAGGAGGGTCTCTTCCCCCACCACAGCAGCCACAGAGCTGAGACTGGGCAAGAGGGCTGTTTCTCCCCGGCAGCTGCAACCCTGAAGCTGGGGAAAGTCACCTCTTTCTGTGGCCACCGCAGCCCTGCACATCCCAAATTCCCCCACCCTCTTTTCTCACCCCACTGCCCCCTCCCACCTACTCCCTATTCCCCCCAAGGCCATCACCTCACCTTACCTGTGCATATTCTCCAGGGTCCAGACACCTAATTAGTGGAGCCACACCTGCATGTCTTCACTAATTAAGTGGGTGACCCTTCATTCTCTCATGTGCGGTTGCCCAGGTGCGCACCTTAGAGGGAACTATCCATGGACCACCTGAATGGAGCTCGCGGACCACTGGTGGTCCACAGACCACAGTTTTAGAACCTCTGCTCTATAACCTGAGCTAAAGGAAGAGCCCCTTGAGGGAGCTTTATGTTCTTGCTAAGCAGTCACCAACTAGTAGATCACGATCGACTGGTCGATCCTAGAGGATCTCCCAGTCAATCGCGATCTCCAGCAGCATAGCAGATCTGCTGCTAAGGCAGGCTCCCTGCCTGCCCCAGCTCCATGCCGCCCCTGGAAGCAGCCAGCGTGGTCCTGTGGCCCTGGGAACGAGGGGACAAGGGTCTCCCTCTGCTGCTCCTGCCTGCAAGCCCTGCCCCCGCAGCTCCCATTGGCCAGCAATGGGGAGCTGTGCTCAATGGGAGCTGAGGGGGGCGGTGCTTGCAGAGAGGGGCAGCGTGCAGAGCCATGTCCCCCACCTCCCTCCAGGGGCCGCAGAGGCACGTTGGCCTCTTCCGGGAGCGGCGTGGGGCCAGGGTAGGCAGGGAGCTCGCCTTAGCGGCAGCCATGCTACACCACCAACCAGGAGCCGCCAAAGGTAAGTGCTGCCTGGTAGGAGGCCACACCCCAACCCTGAGCCCCCTCCCGGAGCCAGCACACCATAACTCCTCCTGCACCCCGAACCCCATCCCACACTCCAAGCTCCTGCCCCAACCCTGATCCCTGTCCTAGAGCCAGCGCCCCATACCTCCCCTTGCACCCCAATACTCTGCCCCAGCCTGGAATCCCCTCCTGCACCCAAATGCCCTTCCAGAGCTTGCACCCCTCACCCTCTCCTGCACCCCAACCTCCTGCCCCAGGCTCAGCCCAGAGCCCCCTCCAACACTGCGAACCCCTCAGCCCCAGCTTAGAGCCCACACTCCCTCCTGAACCCCAACCCTAGCCCCGTGAAAGTGAGTGGGGGTGGGGGAGAGCGAGCGACGGGGGTGTGTGGAGTGAGCAGGGCACGGCTTTGGAAAAGGGGCGGAACCTAGGGGAAGGGGCAGGTTAGATCCTGGTATGGCTTAAAATTCAAAAAGTGATCTTGGGCATAAAAAGGTCGGAGACCACTGCTCTAAGGTAATACTTAAGTGTTTGCTATATAGGTGTGAAATGTTTGTTGTGAACTATGTAACTTACCAAACAAGAAAAAGCTTTACTTAGCACAAAACCCCAATGAAAGGTATTACCTCCTGCCCATCAGAAAGGACTATCAAAACTAAATGGGCCATTGGAGGAAACCACAATACAAAGACTTTGCTAACTGCCCCTGCACACCCATGAAGAGTGCAGAAGGGCTCCTCCCATCAGCCTGAATTCTGGAAGAAGGAAACAAAAATAGTTGACAAAAAAATTCATGTATTTTGCTGTTTTGACTCTGGCAGGACCGAAGCTATGAAACAGAGAGCCTCAGGTCAACTTGGGTTAGCCCTCAAAGACATAGAGAACTGAGAGATTGCTAGCACTCTGTTACCTTTTAAAACCATAGACTGTAACTCATTTGTATATATATATATATATATATATATGTTTGCTTGTAATAACTCTCTTATTTCTTTTCTTACTTAATAAATCCTTAGTTGTTTTATTATTGTAGTGGCTAAAGCATTGACTTTGATGTGAGATCTGAGAAACAAACTGAGCTGAGACAAGTGACTGGAAGCATCCTGAATCTTTTGTGATCTTTGGTGTATGGCTAAGGTATGGTGTATCCCTAAGCCCAGTTTGCCTGGGTGGCAAGATAGATTGGAATGTCCAAAGAGACTGTCTGTGACTCCATGGTAAGACTGCTATAGTATGTCAGGAGTTCATATTGGTTACTGGATTGGTGAAAGCAAACAGGGGAGTTTGAGAGAGGACAAAGGAAATCCCCCTGCTGAATGAACAAGGTGTGAGTACTAACCTTGGGGTGAGTGAATTTGTTTGGCTGTTTGTGTTTGTGTTTTTCTTTTTCTTTCAGGTTTTTTCAGTTACAGGGTCAACTGGGATTGTGTGTTTGGGGACAGTTTGAGATGTTGTTCCCTTGATCATCCTTGATCAGTCTCAATCAGCCATGTGTGATCACCCTCCCCCTGTATGATTAACAAGGGGGTAGGACTGACCTAGGAGGGAAGGCCTTAAATGCCAGAGGCTAAGCGACCCTGGGGAGTTTGTAAGAGGGAGTTGTAATATAATCATTATGGTGAGGAAGGGCTGCATCGTCAGTGCCAACACAGCTCCTGTCTCCTCCACTTGCGCCAGTATCCAGACAGAGAACCTAACCATGGATGACTCTACCCAGATCCTGGTGTGGAGTTGCAGAGACTGTGGCTTGCATTTCCCACTCTCAGAAAGCCAGGCTGCAGGGACCAGCCAGTGTGAGATGTGTCTGCTGGTGGAATCTCTCAGGAAGCAGGTGGGAAAGCTACAGGAGGAGGTGGCCAGGCTGAGGAGCATCCGTGCACACGAGGAATTCATTGACAGTATTCATATGGAGACTTCCAAGGCTGAGGACACTATCCAGCTAGAGAGGACTGCTGTCACACCACCGGGGGAGGAGGATAAGGCTCTGGTACAGGAAGGACACTGGCTGCTGGGAGGTATGCTGCCTGTCAGGGGCCCGTATCCGAGATGTTACGGAGGGAGAGACGAGGATCATCTGGCCCTATGACTGTTTCCCCATGCTTCTCATCCATGTGGGCACTAATGATACGGCAAGGTATGACCCTCAGCAGATCAGAAGTGACTACACGGCTCTGGGAGTAAGGGTGAGAGAGTTTGGAGTGCAGGTGGTGTTCTCTTAGAATAATAGAATCATAGAAGACTAGGGTTGGAAGAGACCTCAGGAGGTCATCTAGTCCAATCCCCTGCTCAAAACAGGACCAACAGGACCTTCAGTCCTTCCAGTCAAGGATAGGGGCCTCAGCAGAGACATATGCAGCCTGGAAGTGAATGCTTAGCTGCAAAGATGGCATCACCAGGAGGGTTTTGGCTTCCTTGATCATGGGATGCTGTTCCAGGAAGAAGGATTGCTAAACAGAGATGGGGTCCACCTATCGAGGAAGGGGAAGAGCATATTTGGCTACAGACTGGCTAACCTAGTAAGGAGGGCTTTAAACTAGGTTCGATGGGGGCAGGTGACCAAACCCCACAGGTAAGTCAAAAACATGAAGACCTGGGAGAAAGGTTGGAATCTGGGGGGAGCATGGACTGTTATAGCAGAAATAAGGGAGAGACAAGACACAACTGGGGGGCGGGGGAATCAAATCAGTATCTTAGATATCTGTATACTAATGCGAGAAGTATGGGGAATAAGCAGGAAGAACTCAAAATGCTAGTAAATAAACACAACTATGACCTAATTGGCATCACAGAGATTTGGTGGGATAATACACATAACTGGAATATTTGTATAGAAGGGTACAGCTTGCTCAGGAAAGACAGGCAGGAGGTCATAGAATATTAGGGTTGAAAGGGACCTCAGAAGATCATCTAGTCCAACCCCTTGCTCAAAGCAGGACCAATCCCCAAATTACCCGCTCAAGGATTGAACTCACAACGCTGAATTTAGCAGGCTGATGCTCAAACCACTAAGCTATCCCTCCATTACCTCAGGTGTTTAAAATACACTTGGAGTGAGGTTGAGATAGAAATAAGAGACAGACGTTGAAAATCTCTGGGTAAGGATAAAAGGGGTAAAAAACAAGGGTGATGTCATGGTAGGGGTCTACTATAGACCACCAAACTGTCGCAATCCGATATGAAGTTATGGCTTTGAGTGGCCAATTGTCGGTCCACGGCCATCTTGTCCTGTTAAAAGGACAAGGCAGCCTCCATCTTGGACCAGGTTCTTGTTGCATAGGAAAGGGAAGAGACCTAATCCTGCCCAGCAACACTAAAGTGCTGTGTGTACTTTCCTGCTTTTTTTTTCTGTTGGGCCGTCTAAAGGTCAGGCTAGTGCAGTGTGCAAAGACCTGATTCTGCCCAGCAACTCCGTAGTATGCATTTTCCTGCTCTTTTTGGGCCCGGTCGTCTGGAGGTCAGGCTAGTTCTGCCCAGCAACTCCAGGGTACTGTATGCAGAGACCTAATTCTGCCCAGATACCCCAGTGTGCCGTGTGCAAATCCTGCCAGTGTGGGGGGGGCAACAGCTCGAAGCCTGGAGGGAGGGGGAACCAGGGAACAATCAGATGTTGACACGAGTGAGTGAGACCCTTTCTATAAAACTAGGTTTCCCCCCAAAATCTGTGTGGAGTGTCCGCGTGTCAGCTGAAGAGCCTGATCAACCTTTTGGCCAGGGTCTCCTCCCAGTATAGCTAGCTCGTGTCGTTTCGTCTTCGTTGTCGCTTGGACCTGTTCCTGGGACCTCATCATGCTTCTGGTGTCTGCTCTGCTGGTCAGCTGCGCCTGGAGTGCGGTATTTGTTTTCTAATTTCTGGCAGTTTGCTTATCTAGCCTCCTATTTTTCCCCTCCCTAACCCAGTACCAAGTGTGTACACAGTGTTAAGGATTAAAGTATTGAGCTCATAATTGCACAATTGCCTAGGTGTATAGTTGTTCTAAGGTTTTAATAAATTGTTTATTGTAAACTGTTTTAAGTGTGTAAGTCACTGCTCTGTCTTTGTCCAGAGTGTTTGTGTCTGGGAGCTGTCTCCACCTGGGGATTAGCTGACCAAGGGGTTCCTGTCCCCGCGGTCTGTGTAAGTGGAATCTGCCCAATCGCAGCCGCACCACACTCTGGGTAAATCCCTTAGTGTGAAAGCAAGGGCGGTTGAGGCAGTGGCCTGTGGGTCTCTTTCCTGTGTTGCACCGGGCACCGCCCTGATGAACCCGATTCCCATTTTGTGTGATTGGTGTGTCTGCCTATCCAGTGCGGTGCAGTGAGCAGTATAGAATTGTACTGTTAATGATTTTTGGGTTCTGTATATTGCCTAACAACACCCAAGCTAAAAATTGCCTCTCTCCCTTGGCCCAAGTTGTAACTTTCCCCCAAATAAACGCAGCCACTTGGCTTTACACCTTATTCTGGTCCTGCCTGATTTTCCTCTCCCAATATAAAGCTGATCGAACCGCAATCGGTTTCGGACACAAACCAGGAAGAAGAGGTGGATGAGGCTTTTTTAAACAACTAACAACATCATCCAAAGCACAGGACTTGGTGGTGAGGAGGGACTTCAACTACCCAGACATCTGTTGGGAAAATAACACAGCAGGGCACAGATTATCCAACAAGTTCTTGGAATGTATTGGAGACAATTTTTTATTTCAAAAGGTGGACAAAACAGCAATAGTTTTATTTTGAAGTAATTTCTGCTGATCAACATGCTTGGATAATTCCAGACTTTCAGACACTGACAATTGTCATTCCAAACAGTTCAGGAGCAGACTGGAGTAACATCTGCTAATCTTCTGAAGAGAATTGACAGCACAGCAAGGAGTGCCTTGAATTTTGTTCTTGATTTTTTTTAACCTAAATAGGGAATTTGGGCATCATAATACATTCATCCATTTGTCACTTTCTCAATCAACAGGGAAAAGCGTGCCAGTTGTCACAAAAAATTAAACATGAGCTGGTTGAACTATTTGTTTTGAATATTAGTTACGAATTTAGACCTTTTGTAAGCAAATCATCAACAAGCTACTCCTGGTTCGCCTCAGATGTTTTTGTTATTTGTAAGTATTTGCAAAACAGTTTGGACAAATCATTTTCAGCTAATGAGTTATTCGCAAACTGCTTCAAAAATTGGCTATTTTTGTTGTGTGGTTGGTCACCTAAGTCACATGGTGTTGGTTCCTGCTCTCTGACTGGATGATTGGAACTCTAAAAACAGGAGAATAGCAAACAACTTACAGTAGAACCTCAGAGTTACGAACACCAGAGTTACAAAGGCTATGGCTACACTTGCACTTCAAAGCGCTGCTGCGGCAGCGCTTTGAAGCACTAAGTGTAGTCAAAGCGCCAGCGCTGGGAGAGAGCTCTCCCAGCACTGTCCATACTCCACCTCCCTGTGGGGAATAATGTACAGCGCTGGGAGCCGCGCTCCCAGCGCTGGGGCTTTGACCACACTGGCGCTTTGCAGCGCCGCAATTTGCAGCGCTGGAGAGGGTGTGTTTTCACACCCTGCTGCAGCGCTGCAAATTTGCAAGTGTAGCCAAGGCCTAAATGACTGGTCAACCACAAACCTTGTTTGGAACTGGAAGTTTGCAATCAGGCTGCAGCAGAGACAATAAAACCCCGAAAATATGGTACACTACAGAGCTAAATGTAAACTACTAAAAAAATAAAGGGAAAGTTTAAAAAAAAAAAGATTTGACTAGGTAAGGAAACTGTTTCTGTGCTTGTTTCATTTAAATTCAGATAGTTAAAAACAGCATTTTTCTTCTGCATAGTAAAGTTTCCAAGTTGTATTAAGTCAATGTTCAGTTGTAAACTTTTGAAAGACCAACCATAACATTTTGTTCAGATTTAGGAACAGTTCAGAGTTACTAACAACCGCCATTCCTGAGGTGTTCGTAACTCTGAGGTTCTACTGTATATCGAGCACACATTTTCAGACAAACTTTCATGCTGACATTCATGAAACTTGTCAAACATTTTCATAAATAGCTGGCATCTGTCAGAATACTGACTAATATAAACTAACATGACCATAGCTAATCAAATTTGGCACTTTTATGGATTGAGGCTATTTCTAAACCATTTTTTAAAAACACGCATTTCAAACAGCTCTAAAAAATTATAGTATGATCCATAACCCATTGAAGAAAATGGAAGGACTCCCACTGACTTCCATGGGCTTTGGATCAGGCTCTTAACAATAATATACAGCCTTAACCTGATGCAGAAATGAATTTCTATGCATTTCAATGAGAGTTTTACCTGAATAAAATTTTCACAATCAGGGCTCAATTCCCCCCCACCTTTTTTTTTTTAAAGATTCATTTAGAGAGCTATGAATATTTTAAGGCTATATAAACAATAAATTATTAATAATGATCTTTCATTATTAAGTTCAAATGATGGCAGTACTGATATCTCATCAGTCAAGAAAATAAATATTTTTCTGAGGTATATTTTTATATCCTTACATTTAAGGGTTTGATGCTGTTGCAATCTGTTTTACGATTGAAACCGCAACCATGAAGGTGACTGTGTACTTGTTTAAGAAAAGTACAATGTGAAAGTCTCATTTCCCCAAAGACTAATCACACATCCTTAGGGGTTTCACTGAACTGAATCTTATAAGTTTCTACAAAAACACTGCTCAGGGAGTCCGAATTTTGACACGCACCACAGTTATGAAAATCTTCTTCCTTGTGTCAATCCCATCAAATGGGGTCTGGTCTATGAGTCCTCTCCCTTTGACAGTATGAAAATACAGGCACAAAAGAGGCAGTGAAGTGATGAATCATGTGAGCAACTCTGGATGGCATTTGACATACTGTTAATGGTCATATTGTTCTCAGTTTTACTGAACGTTACCAGTCAGTCTCTGGAAAATATGTGCTGTTTGGAATCTGTTCAAAGCTTTTATCAAAGCCACCTTACAATTAGTGGCAAATGAGTGTTCGTTCTTTTGGAATTCATTGTCATACGCCCACTTTGAACATGGTCTGATATTATTCGTGTGGCTATGACATACAATTTCATGGGAAATCTGTTTTAATAGTGAATGTAATGGCAAAGGATTCGTATAGCAAGCAACAGTGAGAAACCTTGCACTGTCTGTAATATTTTCATTATCAAAAGACTTTCCAAACATTAACCAATTAATCATCACAACACCCTGTGAGGTACGTATGTAAGTAGTTTATCTCCGTTACTAAATTTATACCCGAAGTTAATCATTCCTGATGCCCGAGTCACATTGTGATCAGCTTTCTTCTCTACCATGCAGGGACCACAGCGCAGGGCCCCAGAGCTGACGTGCTGCAGTGGTCTGGAAGGACTCCAGGGTCAGCACGCAAGAACGGTTGGGGCAAGACTCCAATACCAACAAGCAGCAGTGGTTAGGGCAAGGCTCCAGCACTGACATGCAGCAACAGGAGTACATGGCTCCAGGCGGCCAATGCCGGCATGCAAAAGTGGTGGGCTAGGGATCCAGCCAATGGGCAGTGAACAGTAATTCAGAAATCCTCACCTCACTGATTAGTTCCTTTGCCATTGTTTGTTAAAGTAGCACGTCATCGTGTGTTCTAGTCAATCACAGATAAAAAAATATTTTAGTCAAATAGTCTCTACTTTAATCATTTTCCTCTTCCAAAAGTGCATTTAACTAATTCATCCTCAAAATGGCCCTTTGAGATAATTGTTAGGATCCCCTCTCTGCAAGTGGAAAAATTGAAAGAGAGAATTTGAGTTGCTCACCTAAGGTCTTCGTGTCAGAGTACAGATTAGGATTCAGAAGTTTGGCCCAGATCCACAAAGGTATTTAGGAATTAATAGAAGTTAGAAGCCTACATTCCTTTGTGGATCTGGGCTTTTCTGCCAGCAGTTTGATGGGCACAATGCTAGAAAACACCTCCCTCTCTCTCTCTCTCAGTGATTTCTGTACTAATCCTTTACTTCACACTCCATAAGAGACCTGATCTTGATTTTTCAGGTCTGGGTTCTCAAAGTTGTGTCAGCAGAGGCTAGGAAAGCCATAGACACAGTAGACTTGCTTTTGGGGTCTGGCCAAGCTATGATTGGTGCAGAATCCTACTAAGGGCAGAGGTTGTGGTTTCATCAGTTTTGCAGCTCCCCAGTTCTGGGGCCCGTGTAAGCTAGAGCAGCTCAAAGGGCTGCTTTAACTTATGCTCAGCTCACTATGGTCCCAAGGGACAGATGGAAGAGTGTAGAGAAACTCTGGCTGCCCCCCCCGCCCCGCAAACTATGTCCCTGTACTGGGGGAATTCTCAGCTGGCCAGATCCCCTGGCTTTCTGTTCTCTTTGTGCTATTGGAGTAGTGCAAAGGGACTGTAGTGGAACAGGAAATTGGGATTGTATCTCCAGATGACTGGAAGACAGGAAAGGTCTTATATCACTTAGCAGCAATGCCTTCATCTGTTTCAAGAGTGGTACTGAAGTCTCTTCAATAGGAAGTCTCCAAAAGTCTCTTCAATAGGAAGTTAGGTTACTACCATACAGGGCCTTGAGGAAAAGATATAGTTAATAGTTATATCAATGGATAGGATCTTCATTGGCCCCAGTTTGTCTAGCTTTGTTCATAACAATTTAATTCTTAGTATCACAGACCGTGAGAAATTGTCATCATCATCAATACAAAGTGCAAAATACTTGAAAGCAATTGATGCAGCAAACTGCAGAAAGCTTTTGATTTTCCTGTGGGTCAGTTAGAGTGAAGCAGATAACAATTTTTAAAAGACATCAAGATGTTCCTAACATTTCTTCAGAAAATACATGATGTATACTGCTGACTTTAAGAATGTCAGTAATTTGATTAATGAAGAACTTACAGAGGTTGAGAATGTAGCCTGGAAATCTTGATTAGCAATCACAAAGTTAATGATTGCTAATGATTTATGAGGAACTGCTGCTAACCCAAAATGAGTTCCTGTAGCAATTGGATGAAATTATATAGGAAATTACTGTGCTATGGTACACTAGATAAATTATTCCACAAGTGTGTATTTATAGAAGTAAACAGCACAAAGAAAGCAGCATAACAATTACCAGAACTAATCACTCCTGGAACTGGTGATCTTGTTTACCTTTCATTTGAGCTGTGAAATGAACCAACATAATATCTATGAAAAGCGGCATTCTGTTTAGTAGTGAGACTCAGCATCTGATAATGGGGGTTCACTTAGCACTCTGCCTGTCTCATGACTAGAAAAATGTACTTTTCATGTTACCTGATAATCCTCTACTTTTAAAGCATAACACAGACTTCTGGTAACACGCGATTCTGTATTTTTCAGTTGTAAAAGCAAGGGAATGGGAATGATTAATAATGAATTTGTTTCTCTTTTAGAACTTTATCCTGCAACAAGATGCATGCAGATTGGCTCCTTGTCCACCCGTAGTCCCATAGAAATCAGTCCTCATGCTAAGATCGATCTTGCTTTTAGCTCATTGTAGGATCAAGGCCTTTGACATTTATTCTACTTTGGCATTTTTGCATTAGTGTGAGGGAGGAAATTGCCTTATTGTACGTCTTAAATAAAACGTGTTGTGTACACAGGGGAAAAAAATGAAATAATCATAAATTAGTAATGTGAAACTAATAAAATTTTAATAGTAAAAGATGTTTTTCTCTTTTATGAAACACAAACCTACAACAAACACGTAAAGCTTTTTGCCATGGGGCTACATTCTGTTTAACAGGATAATTTTATTCCTGAGTGAATGGATGAGTCACATGGAAAAAAATGTTCTAAATAGTTAGCATCTGCAGGCAAGTATTGTTACAACATGTACATTGTGGTTTCAGTGAGAGCAGTTTGGCTTTGAAGTTGAATGTGGGCTTTGGTGAAAAAAATTTCCCTGTACTACACAAAAATTAGCCAAAGTTTCAGAAATTAAACCTTATTCAAAGAAGAAATATTGGTCACTAGTTCCTTGTTTTTTCTGAAAGAGCCCTACAAGGTTTACTATATTGTGACAGTATGTTATAATATAGTCTTCTCTGACTATATAATAATATAATACAGTTTGGTCTTGCCTATCTGAGCATGTCTAAATTATGTTACAACAACCATGCTATTGAACCATTCTACAACCCTGGTGTCCTGGTAAGATCTGATCCTGTCCACACTAGCAAAACAAAATTATTATAACATTGTAGTGTTATAATAATTTGCCCCATCACAATAAATTTAGTAGTGTAGACTGATCCAAAGTGTCAGTAAAATAGTGCTGTAAGTCATAAAACAGGAGTCAGAGAGAAATGCCAAATCACACAGAAGTTCAATTTATCTTGTTGAGTTAGAACCCCCTAACTCCATCTAAAGCAGGGGTCGGCAACCTTTCAGAAGTGCTGTGCCGAGTCTTCATTTATTCACTCTGATTTAAGGTTTCGCGTGCCAGTAATAATTTTAACGTTTTTAGAAGGTCTCTTTCTATAAGTCTATAATATATAACTAAACTATTGTTGTATGTCAAGTAAATAAGGTTTTAAAAATGTTTAAGAAGCTTCATTTAAAATTAAATTAAAATGCAGAGCCCCTGGATGGGTGGTCAGGACCCAGGCAGTGTGAGTGCCGCTGAAAATCAGCTCGCATGCCGCCTTCGGCACCCCGTGCCATAGGTTGCCTATCCCTGATCTAAAGCAATGCTTCTTTTCTTCTGTGCCCACCATTTATTCAGCACAGAAATCTCAATCCATATATGGTTCTGACGCAAACTTCTAAAACCAAGAACATGTTCTGCTAATGGAAAGAAAACCCTTCCCATTCTTTTTACGAAGCTTCTCAGCTGAGAGCAATAGTGTGGATTACAACCTGCTTTTTGGAACAGAAAACACAAAATTTGTTTGTTAAAAGGAGGGTTGGCACCTACATTCAGATAATGTGGGAGTTGGATTAAGAAGGTTTTTCTTGAAGTTGAGTTGCATGCCAGTGAGTTGAGGAGAGAGGATGATATTTTCTGATGGCTTTGATGGCTGAAAAGAGCTCTCTAATGTTGGTAGTAAAGACATTTTGCATTTCTCAGATATGTATTAACTGTATGCCCCTACAGTAATGGATAGGCACATTTTAATTAATTATAACACGAATTGTTTAAAGGCAAGAGGGATTCTAATGTACTGAAAAATAGCCATCTCCTGTCCCACAGGACTCTCAGAAGGCAAGAGGCTGGAATTAAAATCTGCTCAGTTCATTATGGAACAAGGGAAATTTAAGGAAGCATCATTTCTGTCCTTCAATCTTAACTTCCTGAGAAGCAATGCTTGTGGCCAGCCCAAAGATGGAAATACCACAAACCTCTCACCCTATCCCAAATGTAAGGCAACTCATGTTTCAGTCCAGCAAAAATTAGCTACTGGGAAATCTTGCAAATAGGAGTAGATAGTTATCTACAGTCCTTTACTGGTGGCATATTCCTCCCTTTAGAATTTATAAAGTATCTACAGAAAGTATTCTTGCAATTCCTGATATAACTTATATTGCCAAATTTGTACTGTTAGGTACACATCAAACCCCAAAAAACCAAGCAAAGAACCATCCTCACTTGAAATGGCTTTATTTGATAGTAACCAGGAAATCAACACTTAATGGATAGATTTTCAGAACACTAGTGCAAGAACTTAAAAGCCATTTTTCCATTTAATATCAGAGTGAGAACTGAGTTGCATGATAGAGGAGGAAGACAGCAGAAAACAGTGTGACCCATTAAGTCCCTGACCATACTGGGCTCAAAACCTGCCAGCTACACCCGATTGTTGCCTAGCAAAATTGTAGCACATTTTGAATGATCAAATGTTAGCTAGCAACTGTTCTTATCCTTATATGGGTAGGTCCGGCAGTGTTGCTTGTATAATCTCTGGAGGATCACTGAACTGATACAAGCTACTAACATGAATAAATCTATAATTGCAGCCACCAACTCTGATAAGTGGTTTGTACATTGGCCTGCTAAACCCAGGGTTGTGAGTTCAATCCTTGAGGGGACCACTTAAGGTTCTGGGGCAAAAATCAGTCCTTGGCTCTGCTAGTGAAGGCAGGGGGCTGGACTTGATGACCTTTTTGAGGTCCCTTCCAGTTCTAGGAGATAGGTATATCTCCAATTATTATTATTGAAGTGCTGTGCACAGTGTGGAGAGACCAATATTTTGACACATTTCTTTTGCCTGTATCCCAAATTAGGACTTGATCCTGTGCACTGCTGAATGCCTCCCATGAAGTGCTGAGTTCCCTCAACTCCCAATGATTCAAAGCTCCCTTTCTGACAGTTCATGAAGATGTATTTAAGATGAAGGACATACAGGTCTCAGTTATTCTTACAACTTTCCTCTTGGGAGCCTTTTCAGGTCTGAGCAAATTTGGATCAGAGCTAAAACTAGCAGACCATCTCATGCTGATAGGAAAAATCCTGGTTGCATGGAAATGGGAGTTACAAGCAATTCCCTCAATGCCAGAACAGCTCCGCCAAGCTTGTCATGTAGCTGGAATGCACAAATTGAGCGGTGACCACAATGATGAAGTTCAAGAAAATGGCCTTAATTGGGATCCATTCTTTGAACATGCCAGAGAATTAAGTAAAACTGACGAGCCTGCAGTGACAACTATCCTGGAAATAACTACAGCAATGGAGCCAATCACAAGCGAGCCAAACAACTGAGCCATGAAGAAACATTATGTAAGCCTATTATTTTGACATTTATCTTGTACGCTCTACTAGAATCTAGCTGGCTTTTATCTAGTATATCCCATATGCTTATGACTTCCCCCCCACTTCCTGCCTAGGTCCCCCATGCCTCCACCCTCTTCTCCTTCAAAAATGTCTTTAAATCATATTTCTTTTATCAGACATTTTAGCCCTAGGCTTCCTTTCATAATGTGTGAAATACTCCACTTATACCTAGTCTGTACTCAGGCAACTCTCTGAAGTTAGTGGGAGTTTGACTGAGTACAACTGGAGTAAGGCATTCAGGATTTGGCCCAGAAATGGTATCTGTATATATTTTACATACACTCAGCTGTGCATTAATAACCAAAACATTCACATGAGGTTATTGTTGGACCCCTTTCCCGACCTTCCCTACCTCCTGCCCCAAGTGCTTGTTACCTTCACTCCTCAGACTGTCTTAACTCGGATGATACATTAATTAGGACAGCTCTTCCACCTGTCAAGTATCAGAGGGGTAGCCGTGTTAGTCTGGTTCTTTAGAAGCAGCAAAGAATCCTGTGGCACCTTATAGACTAACAGACGTTTTGCAGCATGAGCTTTCGTGGGTGAATACCCACTTCTTCGGATGCAAGCCGAAGAAGTGGGTATTCACCCATGAAAGCTCATGCTGCAAAACGTCTGTTAGTCTATAAGGTGCCACAGGATTCTTTGCTACTTCTTCCACCTGAAATGCACACAAAGGGGTCCCTGAAGCTGCAGATCTCTTCCACACACAATATTGGGGAGCATTGCCCCTGGCACTGATTACTCATTCTTGGCTCCCATCCCACAGGGGTCCTTAATGAATCAAGAATCTGTGCACAATGTTGACAGTGCACCGTACACATATCTGCTATGAGCACTATCCACCTCATCCTATCCCCAATCCTGCAGAGTTGTGGATGCATTGTTAGGGAGCTAGGTGAGAAGCAGGGAGTCCAGAAACTGGTGCATAGGCCCCAAGTGAAAACTGATTATGGATTGCAGGGGATAGCCCTTCATTTTAAACTGGCTTCTATCCCCTGCTCCAAACACACCTCACATAAGTTGCAGCAGATCGGATCAAAATTTACGCCTTTCCTGAGATTTGGTTTTATTTGCAAAATAAATTCTCCATTTTTTCCCCCACTTTCTCGAGCCACTCCCACTTCCCTTAATGAACACTGGCAACACAGGTAGAACCCACTTACCATTTCCCAGCACAATCATTACCGGCTATGAAGGTGGAATTGTTAGCCCAACAATGCCAGCCTGTTTTAAATATTTTCATAAACAGATATCTATGGGACTGATCCGGGAAACACTTGCACACTTTATGCACATGAATAGTTCTAATGAGTCAGTGAGACTGCTTGTAGGTGGGAAGTTCAACACATGCATAACTGTGGCAGGCTTAGGCCCTATTCAGGGAAACTCAGTATTAGGGATCAACCAAAAAATATCTCTCTGGGAAAACTGGACAATTGGAGGAATTCACATTGTTTGCTCAGATATTAAAAAATAACGGTGTGGCAAAACATGGGAACATATCAATTTAGAAGCACTCCAGTCACATAACTATGTCCAACTGCAGAGCCTACCCAAGAGACTACAGACCTCAAATGCACAACTATCATCCCAACTCTACCACCTTTCCTGAACCGTCAAGAAAATGTGGAACCCAGCGAAAGCAAAGCCACTGAGGAGTCTCTGATGTATAAATGGCAACAGGAGATAAACTTCCCTCCCTTTACTGTGTCAAATCCTGAGCTCCTCCCTCAGGGTGCAATTCTGCAACCCTAACTAATGTGGAGAAGCATTTGAGTTTATTCTCATTGATGCCAATGCATGTACAAAGATTACAGTATTGGGGCCCAATTCAGCAAACTAGTTAAGTACATTTTTAACTTTATAAACACTTGCTTAAGTCTCATTCAAGCTAAGAGGAGTCAAGAATATGCTAACTGGGGCCTTACTCGATTCCTACTCAAGCAAACTCACAAGGACGTCAATGGGAATTCCCGGAATCAAGACAACATAAAAACTGAGGCACCAATACAGCAAGTTGCAGGCTGACCCCTACATCCTTTAGAGTCTCACTGACTTCCTGGGGCTCACCCTGGCACAAGAGTCCGGCCCATAAGGAGTGGCTTGCTGAATTGGGCTCATAGATTTAGGAATCAAGTTCTTTACACTTACAAGCCGCATAGACAATGGAACAAAACTTGCACCAGTGACCAAAAACAAAAAAAAACCCAAACCATAATTGAGCTGTTTGTGTGTTGCATGAAAATTAATATTTGATATCTAGTGAACAGCAACAATGACAGCCACTGATCATGGCACAAATTATAAATGCTGACATTGCAATAAAGCAAGTACATTGCTGCATATGACCTGTAAATGCCATCCCCTCCCTCACAAAAAAATTAAACCTTCCGGGAAGGCATCCAAAAAAGATGACACCTAATACTAGGGACTAACAGCAACAGAAAATCTAAATCATAACAACGCAAAACGTTTTAAGAGCTATGTTGAGTGCCAAAAAACTAAATGAAAGACTTTATCTACTCCCAAAATAACAAACCGGGCTAGTGCCATAAATGGTTTAGCAGTTCTGGGAAAGGATATTATTTAATGCCAAGAATAACAGACACCTTTAATCAAACATGAACTCCTTACAGTGATTTGCCATATATGACTAAGACAAAATTTAGTAAATCATACACGCCTGTGTCTAATCAACACATTCAATTATTTATAAGTATATTTAAATTCTAACATACCAGTAATATCCTGCATCGCTGTTTTCCATTATAGATTTAGTCTTCCAATAGTTCTTTCTTGTTCTACATCTACAACACGAATAAAGAATTAAACTGTAAAAACGGAATGGAAAAGGTGCTGCTGGGGCAAACGAGAACAATACAGAGACTTGATCTGAGTTATTCGAAAAGTTCAATGCAATTAGATCCGTGCTCTAGGAGAAAAGGGGTTATTCAAAATTGTGAAGCAATGAAAAGGATTGTGTGTTAGAGGCTGACTTGATCTAGTGCTCACTACAAGAATAAGAGGACACAAACTAAGAATAGGTCAGGCTCTAGAGGCATATACATATATACAAAGAAAAAATGAATAAATTGCAAAGGGAATGGAAAGCAATAGGAACAACAGCTTCGTTTTAATCATTTAGATGTGAGCTATGGATTTCAATTTCAATTTCAAATGAGGTCCCAGATCTTTCCTGACCAACTTTGATCTCTATAATACCTCTTTTTCTTCTATTATGTGTTCTAAGATTAGATTTGGCACTGTATAGGCGCTGCTTTAAAGCACTTGGTAAAGCATGTGCTCTGCTGTAAAGACCCATGCTGTCCAAACAGCTCATATGAAAATGCTGAACCCAGTACATATGGCACTGAGTTTTCATCTCATCTCAAACTGGGAATAGCAAAACTAGAAAAAAGCCAAAGAAGGGCTTACAGGTGTGTGGCTGAGGGAGCGGTAGAGCTCCCACACAAAGAGGGATTTTAAAAGACGATGTACCGTAATATGCCCTGCACTTCCCATAATGCAAGAACAGAGTGTTTCATGGAATTAAAAGGGAAGTCGAGTAAAATGGATAAAAGGAAATAGTTTTATATGCAAATAAATAAACACTATAACGAATTGCTATGGACATTACTGAGGCAATTAGCTTAGTAAGAGTCAGGAAAGGGTTAGACTTATCTGAATAAAAACAACATCTAAAGATACAGTAGCTAGAAGAACCATTACAAAAAGTTACTAATTCTCCTCCTTCAAGATCACCCGCTGGAGTCGAGAAGAATTTTGTCCCATCATATAGTGTTGTGCAAATATGCAACGTATAGAGACAGGAAAATATTGATTCCAATGGCACTATGATAATTCACACGAGCTAAGGATCGAACTAGGATGCTGGACTATGTCAACCATTGGTCTGCTCAGGCATGGTGAGCCATAAGAGCTAAATTCACAAAGGGACATAATCATTGCGATGCTGAGTGTTGCAGTGATTAACTTTTAGGCAACCAGAGGTATGTCTACATCGTGTCTGACCAATGTCAGCTAACTTAGGCTTGCAGGGCATGGGCTAAGGAACTGTTTAATTGCGGCATAGAGGTTTGGGCTGCTGCCTGGGCACTGGGACCCTCCCACCTCTCAGAATCCTAGAGCCTGGGCTCTAGCCTGAGCCAAAATGGCTACACCATAATTAAACAGCCTCTTAGCCCGAGCTCTGTGAGCCTGAGTCAGCTGGCTCAGGGCAGCTGCGGGTTTTTAATTGCAGTGTAGACATATCCTACAAAGCTATGGGGATTCACAAAGCCTGAGTTAGATGCTCAGGCTTCCTATACAATGAATGGAGGGAGATATGTGCCTAACAGTGGGATTCACAAAAACCCGGCAGGCAGAGCTACCTCTGCTAGCCAGTGGGAGGGGTGTGTCCTAAGCCCCACCCTGCTCAGGAAGTGCAGCACCGAAGGCCAGCCTGAAGGGAGATGCCCATCTCTGCTTGGGATTCTCAGCTGTGAACCCACTCGAGAAGGAGCATGACGAGGGCCTCTCTCATAACTTTCAGCCCAGTGGTTAGAGCCCTCATCTGGGATGTGAGAGAACCAAGGTTCAAGTCCCTGCTCTGCTGGAGGAGGAGGAGAAGGGATTTAGAACAGGGATTTGCCACCCCTCAGCTGATGTGCTCTAAACACTGAGCTATAGGATACTCTGATGTTGGGGCTCCCTCAATCTCTCCTGTTAAAGATGTTACACTCTGGATAACTAAATAGTCACTGTACCAGGGGGACTGGATCCTCCACTGCCCCAGTGAGTGCTCTACCCACCAGGCTACAGAGTTACTCTCTTTCTGGCCCAGCAACGATTTATTTATCCGTCCAAGTAGACCTACTTCAACAGAAGAGATTGAGGGACAAGCCCATCCCATTATCCCATAGGCCAGTGGCAGGCCTTTCATCTGAGTGGTAGCAGAGCCAAGTTCAAATCTCTGTTTGCCCCATCTGATAGAATGGGGCTTGAAACCAGTGGTCTCCCACAGCCCAGGTGAACAGTTTAACTGGGCTAAAAATTATAAAAGGGAAAGTCTTCTCCCCCTCTCCACCAGCTGTTTTGTGTAGAGTTAGGTGGCCTCTATGCAGGCCTATTGGGTCAGGCCCTGCAGGCAAGCTAGGTGGAGGAAATTCTATACACCTATATTCCCTGATCCCAGACCTGTGTGTGTTCCCAGCACCACACTGCTTCTCTAAACAATAGCTTGCTGCAGAATGGTCACAACAGGCACTTAGAATCATGAGCTCATAGCCATTAAGCCCAAAAGACACCATTGGGATCATCTAATCTGACCTTCTGCACATTGCAGGCCATAGAACCATGACCACCCATTCCTGTAATAGACCCATAACCTCTGGCTGAGTTACTGAAGACCTCAAATCACGTTTTAAAGATTTCAGGTTACAGCGAATCCACCATTTACACTAGTTTAAACCTGCAAGTGACCCATGCCCCACGCTGCAGAGGAAGGTGAAAAACTCCCAGGATCTCTGCCAATCTGACCTGGGGGGAAATTCCTTCCCAACCCCAAACATGGTGATCAGTTGAACCCTGAACATTTCAGCAAGACCCACCAGCCAGACACCTGGGGAAGAAGTAGTAACTTAGAGCCCTCCCCATCTACAGCCCCATCTCTGCTACTAGCAGTTGCCAATGGGCTCCATGCTATTGTATGCAGTCTCATCATACAATCCCCTCCATAAACTTATCAAGCTCATTCTTGAAGCCAGTTAGGTTTTTTTGCCCCCACTTCTCCCCTTTGAAGGCTAGTCCAGAACTTCACTCCTCTCCTGGTTAGAAACCTTTGTCTAATTTCAAGCCTAAACTTGTTGATGGCCAGTTTACATCCATTTGTTCTTGTGTCCGCATTGGCCCTTAACTTAAATAACTCCTCTCCCTTCTGGTATTTATTCTTCTGATGTATTTATAGAGAGCAATCATTTCTCCCCCTCAGTCTTCATGTGGTTAGGCTAAACAAGCCAAGCTCCTTAAGTCTCCGATATTCTGGTCCTCCTCCATATTGCAAATACTCCCAACTTTGTGTCATCTGCAAATTTTTTATATATGCTCCACTTTTTTTGCCAGTCTGATGTTATCTGATTACAGTATGACCACTGCAAATCATTATTGCTACTACTGTTACATTAATTGCAAAAAATCTTATACAAGAAAAGAGTGAGGCCAGAATGGAATAGGTTAGGCAGGCTAACTGACCCAAAATTCAACTTTTAGGAACATATTGGTAGATAATGTTTGTGTTTTGTGTTTTTTGTGTTTAATGAGGTTAAACATGTAATTCTGTCTAGGCTGTATTCTTTGTTCTGTCAATTCAGAGATCAAATTTAAATTTACTGTAAACATAACTACATAAACATAGTAATATCACTGTATTCATCTCTCTTTGAATGTAAACCAAAAACAAATGGCAATGGTGGAAAACCAGGCAATTTATTTAATTCCTGTAATTAATGTACCAGTGATGTGATGCTTAGGCTTAGGAAAAGTTCAAAAGTCCAATGATGCCCCTATTGTTCACCTAAGACCTCCGACCTGAGAAGAAGGCCTAGCAAGAAGAAAGAAGTCACACAACACACCTCATGCTGCAAAGCGTCTAAAAGTCTAGTATATGCCACAGGGTCTCTTTTGCTGTTCTACCAGACCCAGAACTGCTACCCCTCTGGTCCTAACCGGATTGCCTAACCTGGGGACATTGGAATGGACATTGGAAATTCTGAAAGAACTCTTTGCAGCTACAAAGCTCACCATCTCTACTATGAATCGGATCTCAGAACTGTACTCGTATCTGTATATATATTTATCTTTTAACCAATACTCTCGCTCTCTTTTCTTTTTTAATAAATTTTAGTTTAGTTAATAAGAATTGGCTGTAAATGTGTATTTGGGTAAGATCTGGGAGGTAATGTGTCCGATCCTTTGGGATAGGGAGAACTTTCTTATCTGATGAATAAGATGTTCAATAATCCTTGTCATATTTGACTTGGGAGTCTGGGTGGAGATCTGAGGCTGGGTTGCTTTAAGGGAACTGTGTTGTTGGCTTCTGGGTAACCAGTGAGGTATTATAGAAGCTGTTTTGTGCTGGCTTGGTAAATCTAAGTATTGGAAAATCCACCAGCTTTGGGGATTGTCTGCCCCATTCTTTGCAGTTCATCCTAATTGAGTGACCTCAGTGCGGCTCCCCTGGGACTCCAGTCACACAAGGTCATTAACAAAAATGTTAAATAAAATTGGTCCCAAGGCGATCCCTGGTGAACTCCGCTAGTAACTTCCCTCCAGCTGGAGAATTCATCTTTCTGAATAACCCATTGTAGTCTCCCCTTTTACCAGTTCCTTATCCACCTTTCACTTCTCATATTAATTCCCATCTTCTCCAATTTAACTAATAATTTCCCATGTGGGAATTTCAAATGCCTTACTGAAATCCAGGTAGATTAGATCTACTGCATTTCCTTTGTCTAAAAAAAAATCAGTTATCTCTTCAGAGAAAGAGATCAGGTTGGTATGGCATGATCTACCTTTGTAAAACCACTTTTATGGTTCTAGCTTCTATAGCCCACATCCACCACAGCACAAGCTGCTTAGAATAGATTTAGCTGGAAAATCTGGTTGTGTATGTTTTAAACAGTCTGTTCAAAGCAGACAGAAAGGAAATAAGGAGAACGAAACAAGCAGGAAAACATGGGAAGAAATTTGGGAATCTATGAATTTATACTTGGAGTAGTAATGAATCAGTAAGTAAAAGCGGGAAAGAATGTTTTACTTTAGGAAAGAAAATACTAGTAAAGGTACAGAAAATGCAAGGGGAAATGTTGCAGGCCATAATTTTATACTTTAGCCAAAAAGGAACTGCCATTTAGAGAAGAAAAGTAACAGGGAACAATAGATAAAATCTCAGAAAAAAGATTTGCAGTGGCACTAGTCATATTTCCATTGGGTTGTGTTAGAAAAAGACAGTTTTTACTTAAATCGCCCACATCTGTTTCCACTAAAGTCTGCTGGGCAGAATAAATAACATTGTATGTGACTTTGGTGAATGAGACTTCATTATGGATATACCAAATCCTACTTAAAATTCTACCTGCTAAGTCAGTCTTTCACCCACGAAAGCTCATGCTGCAAAACATCTGTTAGTCTATAAGGTGCCACAAGATTCTTTGCTGCTTCTACAGAACCAGACTAACACGGCTACCCCTCTGATCTATAAACTTTATTTTTAGACAAATTACTTTTGCATTCAGGAGATATACTTTTTGGGCGGGGGTAGTGGGGAGTTAATAAAAATAATTGTTGATGGTAATAAAATATAAATCAATGGGCTGTTTATTAAGAATACAGGTAATGCACTTCTAGGATGTGTTAAGAGAAGCATCAGAGTACTGGGGGAATTATTCTAGCAACACAAATGGCACCCAGCACTCGGGAGGAATATAGAAAATGCCTGTGCTTTACAGAAAATGTTTTTACTTACTGAGGCCAGGCAGATGAGGCTATAAAATTAAGTTTCATTTTCTACAGAAAAGGTTTTACAAATATATACCATTATCTTACTGTCCCTACTACTAAAGCCTTTGTCAATGGTCTGGTCATCTCTTCCATTGATAAACCTTCCCCTGTTCAGCTTTCCTGCTTCTTACTGTATCAACCGTAGGCTCCTTGTCCGCATCTACACGGCCCTACGTAATCTTTCCATTACATACTTCTCTAATCTTATTTCCCCCTACTCCCCATCTTGCTTTTTTCTGCCATTTATGCTCTTATCCAGTCCTCTTACATTTTTGCTTTTTTTGTCTCCTTTTGCCACTCTTGCCTTCTTCATACCTTCTATTGTTCCTGTGATGTTACACCCTATATTCTTCAGAGAAATATGGTTATGATATGACTATGGCCTAACTAAGATATATTTTATGCAAGATGGGTCTTGTAAGGTATCATTGGAAAGGTTATAATTCACTGAATGTGATTATCCAATTTGTATGAATGTATCATTTCTGTATTTAAAGTTAGGAATATTGACTATGTAACAATTACAACTGTGTGTGTATTTGGGAAACACACACCAGACAACGGGCCATCACAGCCTTGATGAGCCATTAGGTAGAAACAATAAGACTGTGAAGATACTAATCTCTCTCCTTCCTGAGAGGCAACCTGGGACATAGCTGTGACACTACTAAATCAGGTGATAAGATCACCTGATACAAAATACCACCTTGGACACTGCTGGTACTTTTAGTCTTTAGGGGAAGGGGATCAAACAAAGGTTTCCTGCTTTAGGTAAATCCTTTTTAAGGCTGGGGAGGGGGTTAATCTGGACTCTCCTCCATTGCCTACCCAAGAAGAAAGACCGCTGAAAGTATCTGAGAGGAAAGGCAAGGGTGAGTCCAGACTGAGCCGGGGGTCCCGTCTGTAAGAAGAGATAACTGTAACTCTAAGCTACAGAAACCCTGCATCCTGCCTTATTCAACATTTAAGGTGAGAAATTACATTTTGTAACCTATTTCTTTAGTGAATCAAGCTAGTTTGAGTGTTTTGTTTTATTTGCTTAGGGTAGGTCTATACTCATCGTCCGGGTCGATGCGGTGTGTTCGACTTCTCGGAGTTCGAACTATCGCGTCTAATCAAGATGCGATAGTTCGAACTCCCCGCGCGCTCCAGTCGACTCCGGAACTCCACCACCGCGAACGGCGGTGGCGGAGTCGACCTTGGAGCCGCGGAGTTCGACCCCGCCGCGTCTGGACGGGTAAGTCAGTCGAACTAGGGTACTTCGAGTTCAGCTACGCTATTCGCGTAGCTGAACTTGCATACCCTAGTTCGACCCCCCCCCTTAGTGTAGACCAGGCCTTAGTAATCTGCTTTATTCTGTTTGCTATCCCTTATAATCACTTAAAATCTGTTTGTTGTAGTTAATAAACTTATTTCTTGTTTATAACATAACCCAGTCTGTGCAATCCATATCTGGAGGATGGGGGTGGGTGGGAAGAGAAGCTGTGCACATCTCTCTTCACATTGAGGGAGAGGGCAAATTTTTATGAGCTTGCGCTGTGCAGATTTTTCTGTACAGCACAAGACAATATACCTTTGGGTCTGCAAGGGAGGTGGGCACCTCAGTGCTGGGGCAAGTCCTTTAAGCTGAGTCGTCCCAGAGCTGATCTCAGTGTCTGTGTCTTTCTGCAGCTGGGTGTGGCCCTACCTGTGAGTGTGCTACAGGAGGCTTAAGAGCCTGTCTCAGCAAGACAGGGCAAAGGGGGCCCAGGCAGGCAGAACAGGCGGGATCAGTGGCATTCCAGTATATCAGGTGGCACCTTAAAGGGGGGCAACCCATCACAGTGCCTATAATTTCCCCCTGTTCTCATCCACCAAGCACCTCCCTCATCACCTTTGAGTCCCCCCTTAAATCCCACCTTTTCAAGCAATAATCCCTATAGTCGCCCTCTCCTGAACTCCTGTCCTTGTGTCTTGTTTTATTTACACTGCAAATTTTTGGGGGAAGAGAGAGTGTCTTTCTACATGTGTAAAAGGCCATTGACTTTATGGGGCAATACACTTTTAAAATTATTATTATTTACAGTTGAACGTAGAGGTCCCAACCAAGATTAATGCCCCATCGTGCGAGAAATTGCAATTAATTAATTATTTTCATGCACTGTAAGCAAATACAAACAAAATTCAGTCTGCTAAACTCAACATTCCCCTGCAGTTCTGGAAAAGCAGATACTACAGCCTTGTGCTGATTCACGTCAACCAAAATGATAAATTGACTTTCAACAGAGAGTGAAATCGATCAGAAGCAGAACAGCCTAGGTTCACTCTCCAGGCCCAATGAAATGTCAAAAGCAAACCAATGACATAAAAGAATAATTGATTCAAAAACTATTTCAATCTCAATAATCAAAGTTGCTATCAGAAGACAGGTAAGGAAAACCTTGTAGGTTGTGTGGTTTTTATCTCAGGAATTTTCCTTTATCTGAAGATTCTTTATATTACTTGAAAAAAGAAAACAACATTCTATAGAAATCTCTTTAGTGCTTTCATCTCTTTTCTACACGAGTGTTTTGTCGCTAGAGACAAGTGTACTGGACGTGTTCTGCTTTGTCTTGGAAAACTAGGTTTGTGCGCTGTTACACAGTGTGTGTTATGTAACCGGGTCCATTCAAAGTGGATAGCATTGCTAAAGACAATTAATAAGCAAAGGCTTGAAAACAAACCATCAACAGCATGGAGAAGTGACCCTGAATGCCCTTGTAGCTGTACTGCTGCTGTGGTCTTATGCCAGGATATGAAGATCATTGCCAAGGTGGTGCAATGCTGAATGACTATAGCTCTTAGTACTCTTCTTTGATGCACAGCTAGTTTTTCGCAATATGTGAGGTACTGAGTGGTATATATTATCATTCAAAGAGAGCACACAAGAGAGGAGTGCATTATGGTGCCTGGTTACTCAGTGGTACACAGTCTGTGCTGCATGCCTCGGATTAGGTGTCCCGTTGACAATAATGAGGGCGCACTGCAGATTATGTTGGCCTATATGTCAACATTAGCTAATTACCACACAGTGACATCTGCAAGCATTCAGTCTTGGCATACTTTTCCTGTTGAAACCTCCCTCCCCCCCGTTGCACACACACACAATCAATGTTTCCAGGGTACATTTAATTATTCGCACCAGTAAAAGTAGATAATTAATTGGTAAAAGAAACCATTAAAATACCTGGACCAATGATAGTAATTGTAACATGGACTTAAGGCTTGAGGAACATATGCTTCATTCCGTTATACAGCACTGATGGGAGCCACTGCATTTAAGTTAAACCTGGGAAAATACAGCTCAATGGAATCATCCTATGGTAGCTACCACTAACCCTGCACACCAACTATACAGCTCAGACAGCACCGGCAGAAAAGGGGGGCAACTTCTCTAGTATATTCTTCTCCCAAAGTAGTGGGATTTATGCCAAATTGGCTTCCTGTGTGTACCCTGTCAACCCCCTCGGAAGAGCCACAGGAATGCAGTGGCACTGGGGGACCAACAGGAGCATGGCTACTGAGCCTGCAGTACCACCAGGAAGCCAGAGAGAAGCAGCGGTACAGCTGCTGTGCATATAAAGACTGAGCTCCCCTGAATCTGAGCAATTCTTAGCCACACATCCTCAATCAATATGAACTGGAGACCATGCCCACTGCCTTTGTGGGGAGAAGCTGCTATTTTTATATACGGATGCAGGGTATGGCTGCAGAGGCCAAAGGTCATCCTCCATTTTGGTCATCCCAGATGTCAGGGGGCAGAACAGACAATAGTAGGCTGAAGGTTCTGGTTGCTATTAGCTAAAGTTTAAATAAAAATAACTGAATTGTTAAATACAAGCTCCCTGTAATAAGAAGCACAACAAAGCCCTTTCTACATTGCCACCTATTCAGCTTTCTGCATTGCCAGGTGATTAAGGCAGCACAATACTGGCTCATCAGCAGCCCTGGTATCTTTAAGCATAAGTGTTTTCTTTCAGTAGGTTTTGCACAGAATGGAGAACATCCACCCGTCAATATTTTGTTACTGCAAACTGAAAATGAAGGATGTCTCTGGTGTACCTCTGATGCTCCCTATCACAGGTGGAAGAGACAAAACTGTATTTAATCCCACCAGCTCCTCTATAGAAACTCCCTGTCATTAAAACCTCATAATTATGAGGAGACATGCTGGGGAGAAAGGAGTTACATAGCAACCACTCACTTCAGTTTACTCCCCTTAGGACCTGGCAGATTTCCTGCCAGAAATCTATTCAGGGAGTTAGTGCCCCTCCCTTTCCATTGCATCTACCTTCCTTGGAGGGGAGAGGTAAGGGTGTGGTCGTTGTGGGGAAAAGACAGTAATGGATCGTAAGCAAGCCATGCTGCCAAAGGAGGGAGGCCAAAGGAACAGTGTGGAGAGGCCAGAATCCACAGAGATGAGGTATGATTTTCCAGTGAAGTTTAGCATGCTGCTGAGTTTATAGATTACAACCCCCTGGCTTCTTCTGTGAGGTCCAGAGTCCCTCTCCTTTTATGGAAAGATGCAAAGGAAATTCCACTAGGAAAATCTCATGGAATTTTGAATGGAACTTGTGACGCTTCCCAGGAGCACCTAGGGTTGTGAAGCACTTCACTACCATCTGCCCTTAGCATGAGGAAGCCTTGTCTGTGCCTGCTGTGGGTCAGCTCCCCAACTCCACTGGCAACCATGACACCATTCACTCCCCTCTAGGCCTCACAGGCCCTGCTGTCACAATGCAGTTTAGCAGTTGATACACCCCAATCCTCAAGCCCTCCGAGGTTCTGTCTGGAGTATCCAGCCCCTGGTCCACTGGACACTCAGAATCACTGCTTCCAGAGAGACAGTGCACCCCAGTTTACACCTCAGATCCACCTCAGATCACTGCTCCACTTAACACACACAGCACTTAGATATGTTTGTAGTGAAATTAAGTATAAATTGAACAAACAAAGCATAGAGATTCAAGTAGTAGCAAATACAAGTATTGGGAACAAATGGATACATATAAAATAAAATTATAACATGCCTCCTAGAGCCTAGGCTTAATTAACAAGATACTCTCATGTCTGTAGAGTATTGCTCACCCAAAATCCTTCAGTGCTTTACAGCCAGGCTGACTGTGACCCTCCTTTCATGAGATAAGCATACTGTCAGTATGTCTGCCAGGTGAAGTATTCAGTGTGTCTTCTTGTATTCCCAGATATACCAGACTAATCCTTTATCTTTATTCATGAACAGGGCACTCCCTGTTCATTTAATCCTGTAGATGTCTTCTCTTGCAGATCTCTCAGTATTTCATTCATTCAGCCCCTGGCTCAGTATGTAAATAGGTACACAGTGTGAGGTATACAATACACAAATGGCCAGACAGGGAGATAGGTGTCTGTTACCTTCTGCCTGAAAGGAACATTTCCAAGACATGTTATCTCCTAGTGACCAGCCTTAACTCCAAGACCTTAACAACATAAACTACATATAGCTACATAACTCCTTAAATATTATCCACCCATACATTTCACAATGATTATGATGACCAGTGGGCTACTGGCTCTCAGTAGAGACCTCAGATGCCTCCCTTTGGTGAACTATTATGCAGATATCCGACCCAGGGTATCCTCTAAAACCCTATGCACTCCCTGTGCCCTCCGCCAGTTGGCACCAATGGGGACCTTGGGTCCCTTCTTGCCTTTCCTACAAAAGCTTACAGTGGATTGAGTCACCTAGGATCTCACAGTCAGCCAAGAAAATTAGATCTGAAGTGGGTAGGAGAGGGGTTGGTTGCCAGCAAAAGAGGGGGGACACAACCAAGCCTGAAGTGATGCTCTCTAGCTGGCAAACAGAGAATTCAACAATGATCCCCTACCCTGGAGTATTTTCTTTTATGTTTCCTGCTCTTGCAGGATATGAAGCTAATGCAATGGTGCTGCAGTGCTTGGACAGGCCATAGGGTGCTCACACTGGGAACAGATTTTGTGTAAATATGAGATTGGAAATAAATTTCATTGATATATTTTGGTTTGTCTTCTGATTTTTCATCTCACGGCAATACTGCCATCTGCTAATCAGATGGTCCCATATCAGACACTGCTGTGTCACCAGTCTGGGCTCATCCCCAGCAAATCTCTCAGCAGTCATGCCACATCGTGGCAAAGTCGGACCATTTCACCTTGATAGCCACTCTGTGTCTGCTATCAAATATTAAAAGCATTTCCTTGCTGTCTTCAAAGGGAGTCACAGCATTATTGAAACAAGCTGTTTGGGACCTCAGCTTTAGTTCTGCACTAATGAAATTCTGTCAGACAGTGACAGCTCCTGTAAATCTCTGAGACCAGTTAAGCCCTCACCCACAGGTTTTTCCATGGCACAATCTGGCCCTGCGAGCACACTGAGTAAGTCAACCTTTATTAAGGAAACCAATGCTTTCAACCAAAATTATGTTCCCTGCCAGGAGAGTGATGTCATTACTAATACAGGTATTAGCATTCTGCTGAGCTGGCACCTTAAATGGAGTTCAAATTTTGCGAAGCTTTACTGAGATCTCTTCTGAAAACCTCAGAACTTGAATATAATAACTTCAATATTTTGCTCAGCTTCTAAAGCTCAATGAGCTTGATAGCATCAGCACCAGCAGTCTGCATGGCATATTACTTCACTAGATGTATTTAGGATTAAATACAAATTGTATGTTTCTTTCATCTTCTTTGTGGGTTTTTGATAAGCCTATAGAAACCTCAACCAGGATTTAAACATGGGGTAGAAAAAACAGAATAAATATAAGACATCTGCCTCTCCAAGCAATGTATTATAAAGAGTTGCTTAAACAAGGAATTTCACTCCACTCATGCTTCTTTAATGAGGAGCTGAGCCATTTACAAGAATGTGATTCCTTTACAGCCCTGATCCAACATAGCTGAATATGTTTTGAAAGCCCACATCTAAGGATTGCAAAACAGTACAGCCTATTTGCAGGCATGTTTCAGAAAAACCGAGGTCTTGTGACTGCGTGTGTAGAGCCCTGCACATATCAGGATCCCATTTAAGTCAGTGGGATTCTACTAGGGCATGAGGACCACTGAGCAGAACAGTTTGCTGAATTGGATTCTGAGAATCTGATCCAAAGTTGAAAGATTCCCCTTGATTTCCGTGGGCTTTAGATTTGGCCCTAAGTCAGGGGTGGGCAAACTTTTTGGCCCGAGGGCCACATCTGGGTATGGAAATTGTATGATGGGCCATGAATGCTCACAAAACTGGGGGTTGGGGTGTGGGAGGGGGTGAGGGCTCCGGCTGGGGGTGTGGGCTCTGGGGTGGGGCCAGAAATGAGGAGTTCAGGATGTGGGACAGGGCTCCAGGCTGGGACAGGGGTGTGGGTGGGGGGGGTGAGGGCTCTGGTTGGGGATGTGGGCTCTGGGGTGCAGGAGGATGGGACCGAGGGGTTCAGAGGGTGGGAGGGGGATCAGGGCTGGGGCAAGGGGGTGAGGTGTGGGAGGGGGTCGAGATGCAGGCTCCGGGCGGTGCTTACTTCAAGCAGCTTCCAGAAGCAGCGGCATGTCCCCCTTCTGGCGCCTATGTGGAGGCACAGCCAGGCGGCTCTGTGTGCTGCTCCATCTGCAGGTGCCACCCCTGCAGCTCCCATTGGCCCCATTTGCTGGCCAATGGTAGCTGCGGGAGTGGTGCTTGGGGCAGCAAGCGGAGCCCCCTGGCTGCCCGTACACGTAGGAGCCGGAGGGGGGACATGCTGCTGCTTCTGGGAGCTGCACAGAGCCATGGAACGCGCAGAGTGGGACAAGCCCCTGGCCCCACTCCCTGGCAGGATCGAGGGCCAGATTAAAACACCTGAAGGGCCGGATGCAGCCCCCAGGGAGTAGTTTGCCCACCCCTGCCCTAAGTACTGATGCAGGTCAGCATTAGTTATTATTTAGAACAAAGCTTATCCTTAAAAATAACCTTTTCTAATCTTAAAATCAGGCAAATCTTCAATGAGAGCCAATGCGTGAATAACAAACTACTCTGAAACTATTAGGCATTGAATGTCATGTCGTGTATCAGTTGCAAGGTCACTCTGCATAGACTTGAAATAAGGTCACAAATCTGAGCTATGACCTTGATGGTGAGTAGCATCAATGATCTTCATGTAGGTAATATACAGGCAAACAAAGATACGATTGTCTGTAGATTTGATAGAATTGTATTCATTTAGGAGTGGAAGATCATGTAATTCAGTAATCATTAAAAAAGTAAGTGCTCATTGTCACTAGGTGATAATGATTTCCATACAGGTGAAACACATGTAAACAAACAGGGCTTTTTAGATTAGCTAGAATTTTATGAATTTACAAAGAGAACCTCTCGGGTTAGGGGTGTTATGTTTAAAAACGTAACTTACTTATACAGAAGCTTCCTTGGACATATATCTCTAACTAACTCTATATTTTGGAACTTAACAGCTCATTCGAAAGTCACAACCATAGGTCTTTGTACAGTAAACTCTATGTTGCCTACGCTTCCTTCTTTGTGCATTTGTTCAAGTTTGTTGATTTATCATTAGTTTATATTTTTGCTCAATAAATTGAACAGTTGGTTGGGACTTATGACTGAAAAGCACTACGAAAGAGGAAAAAGCAGTATTAAAATGTACGCAAATTTAGACAAGGAAAAAGCATTTCTGATGGGTGGAAAATAAAGATGACACAGCATGAACTGCTTTCTCTCCTCTTTCCCACTACTACTGTGTAAAGCTTACTTTACCATCCCACTTTGCTATGAACAGGTTTTGAGAAATTAATTAAGATACTGAGGATATCACTGAGAAATACTTGGCCTTTAAGGTTAATAGCAATGAGAAGTGCTACTTTTGGCTTTAAAATAATCTTTCATATTAAGGGGGGGAGAGATGATTTACAAATATTTTTATTGTTGTTTTACTGACTACAATATTTCAGCATTCACAAGAATACTTTTATTAATAGTACAAGATGCTTGATTGATTGAAGAAAGGTGTATTTACAATGACATTCCCCTTTAAATCCACATGAAGCCTTGGGCACACACAGGCCAGGTTTTAACTCACCCCAGAGTTCTTTCCTAGCTAACAATGCTCACACAGTTGTGATATTCCACTGCAAGGCAAACACATCGCTCTGGAGTAGAGCTGGTCCAAATCTTGGCCTACTCTTGAATTCCAGCCTGACAGCCAGGCCTCACACCCTGGACATTGGAATCTGGAGTCTCCTTCTTTCTTCTTCTATGTCCAGACTTGGGCAGGCTGGCTATCCTCTCTAGTTAGTGGGGGTGATGATTGCTTGGCTGGTGGATCTGACTTCTCTTGATGCCTGATGTCTATGGTAGCTGAGACTGTGGGGGATAGCTAGCTGGGTTGGGGACACTCCCTGTGAAGTTGGGTGTTTTTTACGTCAGCTGGGTTCCTGCTGCTGGGAAGCAAAATCTTTCTCCAAACATTGGTTTGGCCCGGCTGTATATGTCAGGATGGCCCTAACCATGTTTGTGAAGGGTATTGAGGAGATGGGGTTGGCTGTTCCAGGTTTGTGAGTCAAGCTTCTAGCCCATCAACTCCTCCTCCTCCTCTTCCCTGTTCCAGTGGCCGCCAATTTCATTTTCCCAGCCACTGCCCCTGTGCTACTATCTGTCTGAAAGAGGAGCTCCTGATCACAAGCTCCCAAAATGGCACAGGAGCCAATTATGCTTTTATCACTATTTATATTACTGTGGTGCCTGGAGGCCTCAAACAGGGAGTAGCCTCCCTCACCCAAGTGTTAGGTGTTATACACATATACTGTATAATTAAAAAGTTTTCCCCCACAAAGAATTTACATCTTAGCACAGGGTGTAACTAACAAACAAAGAGGGAGGAGAACAAGTAGCAGCAAAACAACCATGTTTATTCAAATAAGCGGTGATTGGAGGGAATGAGCCACCCTGAGCTTGGCTGGGCAGACCTTGTGAGGGTCAAAGGAGGTGTCAATGACTGAGACAATGGAGGGAAGGGAGAGGGTCTTAGAGCAGAAGAGAAGTCATGGCCATTGATAGACTGGAAATCACAGAAGGACTGGAAGAGGGGTAGATGAGCAATGTTGAAGGAGGCAGGGTGGAGGTCAGACAGAGAATTCAGCAATGAAGAGTGGGAGACCTGATCCAGGGTTGCAGATTAAACAAGGAGGGGAAGGTAATGAGACAAGGTGCTAGGGGACCAGATGCAAATTTTATCTGTAAAACTTCTGAATGATACAATTTCCTCCCTTTATATGACCTTTGAAAGTACAGAAAATCTCCATTTTTGCTCCCTTGACTGGAAAGTGTATGTGTATCAACAGGAATAGCCAGAATCAACACAAATATATTATGTGGAGAGAAGCAAAACACAGGCAAAATGGGTCCTGATTCTTGTTTTCAGACAGCGATTCTACAAAGTAAAGTGAATACAGAGCTATACAAAATTCTCAAATATGCAATACTCTTAATTTTTTTTCTTTTGTGACTGGAGGATTTTGCTGTGTGTCAACACAGTCATTGATGTGTCAACGAACTTATGATTGTCTCCCTTTGCCCTGTAGTTATGCCCCTATATTAGACTGACAAAAGATCAAAAGTGGGCAAACTTAGGGCTAGTCTACACTTACGAGCCGGGTCGACGCGGTGTGAGTCGACTCGAGTTCGACTACTATCGCTAAATCTGACTGGGCCGAGTTTTCGACGAAGCGCGCGATAGTTCGAACTCCCACCACCACCACAAAAGGTGTGGTGTGGGAGTCGGAGGAGCCGCGGGATTTGCGGCGTCGGAGGCGAGAGAGTGAGTAGTTCGAACTAGGGGCTTTTCTCTTTATGCTATTCCATTTCATTCCCCTCCTAGTGTGAGACCAGCTTAGCCTGTACCTTAGTCATGGAATTAAGACTGTCAGCTAATTTATCTTAACTCACTCCGCAATGCCTAGCTATTGTACAGATCTCAGCATCTAGTTACAGTAAGACAAGTTATTAAAAACAGTGCCAGTTGGTTTCTGAATTTCCTTGTGTTAGGTAGTTTCAGACTCTTAACAGAACTGTGAAGTCATTTGATTCTAATTTAGATTTCCTTTGTTTATATTTATAATAGTCTTCAGAAAGCTTTATCAAAAGAAACAACTTCTTAGCATCTGGAGGCAACCCATGGAGAAGTGATAAATATCCTAACTCCAAGCTAGTTCACTGTGGGGCTGGGAGTGGGATTGGTCAGACTAGAGGAAATGTGCATTAGACATGATAAACAGAATCTGCAGTAACCAAACTTCTGGCTCTGTCCCACCCCTCTTCTGTTCTTTTGGTGGAGATCCTTTCTCTTATTGCAGTCTCAAAGGAAGGACATGAAAGTCAGCTAACAAACTGCTTCTTTTTGTTTTACTTTTCTCCCCAAAGCCTGCAGGGCCTCTCATAACATAAATGCTAGCATTTTTCTGTGCTGCATCGCTGTAGAAAATCACTTTGGGGCAGACTGCCATGGTTACTTACAGTGAGTACTACCTTACTCCAAAAGGGAGTAAGCAATGAGTTTCATCATGAAGTAAAGTTCTAAGGAGTGCATAAGTAAGGCAGCAGAATGTGGCCCTTCATCATTCATTGCAGTGAGAAAGAAAAATAATAACTGTGAAGGAAAATATCCTCAAGTAACCATCACAAACACAGGCAGAAACTTCTGAACACTAAGTGCTCCTATTATCTCATTCTAATAGGAGAGGCCAACTAGCATTTGTTGTTATTCACATGCCTGTTGTGCATGTAATTTTTAATCTTATAATACGGACAATTTGTGGTCTTTGAACGTGCAGCAGGTGTTGTGCTTCAGGGCTTACACAAAATGGTGCTATCTGGGTTAATGCCAGTATCATAGAATCATAGAATCATAGATCACTATTAGGCGGCACTTCATGCATACATAGTACTGCTCTATCAAAAATGCCATTTCACTTTAGAATAATTATAGTGTTTTGTAAGAAAAAAAACACATAAGAGTTTGCTGAGAATATACTCCCTGTGCTGAAATAAAATAAAGAGCACCTTTGTCTGAACACTCTGCTGATTTAGTGTTCGGTTAATAAACAGGGGGAGGTAAACCTGGGCTTCTTCCTGATCAGAGAAAACACTGTAGACCAGGGGTCGGCAACCTTTGGCACGTGGCTTGACAGGGTAAGCACCCTGGCGGGCCGGGCCGGTTTGTTTACCTGCTGCATTTGCAGGTTCGGCCAATCGCAGCTCCCACTGGCCGCAGTCCCTTGGCCCATGCCACTTCCCGCCGCCCCCATTGGCTTGGAGCGGCGAACTGCGGCCAGTGGGCGCCGTGATTGGCCAAACCTGCCGACACGGCAGGTAAACAAACCGGCCCAGCCCACCAGGGTGCTTATTCTGGCGAGCCGCGTGCCAAAGGTTGCAGACCCCTGCTGTAGACAGAGAGGAATCAAAAGCAATCAACGCACTAGGTCCTGTTATACCAGGGGTCGGCAACCTTTCAGAAGTGTGTGCCGAGTCTTCATTTATTCACTCTAATTTAAGGTTTCGCATGCCAGTAATACATTTGAACGTTTTTAGAAGGTCTCTTTCTCTAAGTCTATAATATATAACTAAACTATTGTTGTATGTAAAATAAATAAGGCTTTTAAAATGTTTAAGAAGCTTAATTTAAAATTAAATTAAAATGCAGAGCCCCCCCCAGGACCCGGGCAGTGTGAATGTCAGTGAAAATCAGCTTGCGTGCCACCTTCGGCACACGTGCCATAGGTTGCCTACCCCTGTATTATACTAAAGAAGGAGCCATGTTTAAAATGACATTAAAACACAATTCAAGTATGGCTCCCAGAGAACTGTTTTCTAACACAGTTTAACTGGGTGGTGTGCACAGAATCAAACATTATTAAAACAATATTCAAAACCCAAGTTCACCACTAGTCAATATGTAACTAACAATTCAGCATATCTTGAGGTGCTGCACTGATGGAGGTGCCACCTTCTGATCAGATATAAATAGGAGGCTGTGTCCATTTGTGGGCAATAAAGATCCCTCAGCGTTTGTGCAAGAATATGGGGGTTCTAGCCACGGTTAAGCTGTAGTTTGGATAGGTACTTTTCTATATCATTATTGCATATAGGATTTTTCACTTCCTGTCCATCTATCCTGTAACTCAGATGCTACACTGAAGTGGGTTATAGCCCATGAATGCTGGACTCCTGGTTGTTTCTGCTCCAGAAGTGGCTGCATTTCAAAAGATGGATGGGTGAAGTGATTCATGGTCATATGCCTTTTGTAAAACACCTTCGGATCCTCTTGGATGAAAGGTGCTGTAGAAATGTAAGCTGCTTTGTCTTATTAGCAAATCCCTCTCTTCAGTAACAAAAGGTTATAGGTTACTGACTTTCAAGAGCGGAAAAGTGCTGCTCACACAATTATTTCCTCACTAAGAATACACATTTATCCAAAAATAAGGGTTTTCTGCTAGACAGATTTTCTGCTTTACTGCTTTTTCTTTTAAAGATGTCTACCATCTGATTACCACCATCCTCTGAAGTGGGTGCCGAAGGATCCGTGCTAACGGAGCCTGAGCACTGACTCCAGATGCTTGCCATGGCCTGCTTTGGAGGAAGAAAGCAGAGTGAAACGTGCAGTCTGAAACTGGTTTATTGTGGTCTCCCCGCATTGCAGTTTTAGGCGACATTCAGTCTCGGACCAGCTAGCGACGCTCAGCTGTCTGACACGGCTATGGGGTGGGAGCGAGGAGAGAAGAGGGGGAGGGCCGGGAATAAATCCCCATATCCAAACTACCTAGATTAATACACACCCGTACGGCTGCGGAGTTTTGCAATCCAGCTCCCCAGCTGAGCGCTCCCGGAGCGGCCCGCCCGCGGCGCTCAGCGCCTGCAAACTGCGCCCCCAACCTACACGTCCGGGGCGGGGGGCTGGGGGGGGTTGAAGTTGAGACCTCCGTTAAAGGTCACCGATGGCTGGGGAGCGGGGCCGGCCAGAGGGCGAGGGGTGGGGGCTGGGGAGTGGCCGCGGAGGCGGGGCCGGGCCGGGCTCCCCGCTCTAGCTCCGCCCTGGCCGCGCCAGGACCCTTTAAACAGGCGCCGGGGCGGCTCCAGCAGCGGTTACCGAGAGTGAGTCCGGCCGCGTTCCCGGAGCGGACACGCCGCGCTGCCCTGCGGTGAGTATCCGCCCGGGAGCGGCGGCGTCTGGCTGCGCGGGCGCTGCAGCGGGGCCCGCCTTGTGAGCGGGGCTCCGGCCGGTCCGAGGCCGGGTGCAGCCCCGCGGGGCGCTGCTGGGCTGCGAGGTGCCCCGGACACGCGCTCCCAGGGCTGCTCGCCGGCCCGCGCGCCCCGCCGCAGGGAGGGCGCGTGTCAGGCACCCCCGGCCGGCCGGCTTGCGGCGTGGGTCAGAGGCGCGACTCCCCGGGACCCCCCGGGTGGCGAGCAGGGGCCCGCGGTGTGGGGCTAGTGCAGAACACGCTGCCGGTGCCGCCTTTCAGCCCCCCCGCTTTCCAACGCCAGCCATGGGGCTTTCCGCGCAGGGCCTGGCTGGCGGCATTACAGGTGGCTCCCAGAAAAGCTGCAGGGTTCATGACCCCGTGTAGGGCCTCTGAAGCTGAGCCTCTGTCTGCCAGTTCCTAGCGTGACCGCCTTCGCGTGGGGACATCACTGTGCCCTGCACGGCTCGCTCCCGAGTGCAGTGACTCCTGGGGGAGCCCGGGGCGGGCCCAGCCAGCAAGGGGGCAGACGCGCCTCAGCGCGTAGGCAGTGATTTAAAATGGCTTTCGCTACCTACTGGGAACAAAATACCACCTGTGTGGGTTTTGTTGTCTCCTAGTAAACGTAAGTGCTCCCCACTTCTGGACACTTTTGCTAAAATATATTGGCTTCATTAGGCTAAGGGCTGGATTTACACCATACATGCCCTTAGGCACAGCATCTTCAGCGTTCACCCTGGCTACACCTGGTGTTTATGTAGTATGCACTTTTAGAGAGGTAAGGTGCCCCTAGATCGCTGGTGCCCCTGGGCATGTGCCTAATTGGAAATCCAGCCCTGCCTTTCTCCTTGGCCAAACTAAATCCCTGGATATTGGATGGTTAAATAATGCTGATATCTGGCGGGTGCTTGATTAATTAGTATTTTGCTAGCTTGCTAGAAATACCTTGAGCCTGATGCGCATATATATGTTTGGATATACTAAATTGATACTTGCAATAACTTAGTCTCCTAAAACTATATGCTAACTAACCAGCAGTGTCTGTTGGGTAATGGTAGTACAGAATCAGTGGCCCAACTTGTTGTGGGGTAGTGAGATCAACCGTATCATCTTCTTCTATCTATGACTCTTCAATATCATTTGGATATTGCAGGGGGGAGAGAGGGAAGAGTTACTGCAAAATCACTTAAGAATAGTGGGTCTGGAGGGTTTGCATTTCAGAGTTTGAGTTGACTGAAGGCAGGAAGGTGTGCGTGGACTAACATGCGTAAATTCAAAACATCAGTTTATGAAACAATCTGAATTCTCTTGTTATCTGATACCTGTGGAAAAGAAGCATATACAGGAGAACCTCCGAGTTATGAACACCTCAGGAATGGAGGTTGTTGGTAACTGAAATGTTCCTAATGTTATGGTTGGTCTTTCAAAAGTTTACAACTGAGCATTGACTTAATACAGCTGGGAAACTTCTTTATGCAGAAGGAAAACGCTGCTTTTAACCATCTTAATTTAAATGAAACTAGCATAGAAGAGTTTCTTCACCTTGTCTAATTTTTTTAAACTTCCACTTTGTTTTTTTTATTAGTTTACATTCAGTACGGTACTGTATTTGCATTTTGTGGGCTTTTTGTTTGTTTCGCTGCTGCTGCCTGATTGATTGTGTACTTCCAGTTCCAAATAAGGTGTGTGGTTGACCAGTCAAGTCCTAACTCTGGTGTTCATAACTCTGAAGTTCCACTTTAGTAGATGTGTACACATAGCATATTAGCCTGCCAAGCTGATTACTTAAGTTCCTGGCCAAAACAATTCCATTTTCAACAGGTCTTACTGTGTAACCATTGTGACAAAACAAATTTTGTGTAGTACATGACTAGGAAGGCTTGGTGTGGTCTCTTGTACATCAGACTAGCTTTTCTAGTAGCTTTAACATCTAAAATTGGCTTGATGTAAGATTAGTAGCTTGAAAGATTTCCCCCTTCCCCAAATAGCATTCTTCACAGAACTTCATAAGCAAGGGATCACTTTTCTGAAGCAGGATTTACTTCCAGAAGCTCAAGTACACAGCAGTTATCTAACTATTGAGTGCTGACAGTGTTGTACAAGACAGTTCCTGTCCTAAGACACTTGCATTCTAGTGTGGTTTTGTTTTTGAGGGGGAGGAATCTCATGCTACATCAGCCTGTCAGCAGAAACTATAAATAGTAAATACTTCTAAACACTAAATAGTAAACACTCCACATTTCCCTTTTTCTAGGTTACCATTTTATGAAAGCATCATAGTTTGTTTTTGTTTTTTTAAAAAAACTGCATCAGGGAAAAGTGTCTGAAGTAGTGCAACATTTTCCAGACTCTAAGGTTAAGTTTTGTTTTTTGAGGCAGTTTTTTGCAGATTGGACTGTTGGGGTGAGGACCCTTGCTATTTTGTCAGGTTCCATGACTGAATGGTTGAACCAGCTCCTTGTGCTCAGTAAACAAACTTGCAGGGCTTCTGCAGGAGATAGTCCTCTCATCCAGTGAAATGTGACGGAACAGTCATCTTGTGTTGCGGGCATGGGGGGGAATCTCCATTGGCTCAGAGCATCCTAGTTTTGCCCTGCTTTTCCGAACAGGACTCCAAACAGCTTACTGCCCCATGACCTCTCCAATCAGTAGTGAGTGTTTGCGGGGGGTGGGGTGGGGTTATTTGGTTGTTTAGTATCGAAGGTGGCTCACTGTGCTCTTATGTGCCATGGGGAGATTGTACTAGTGCATGCTCTTGTAGGGAAGTGTTGTAGTGATAATGCTAGTGTCTGCATACTTGTCACACCCAACTAGTTGTAGAAGTGGGACAAATATTGAAGTGGAAAAGGGAAAGTGTCAGTTTGGGGGGGCACAGCTGAGCAGGAGAAATGAAGTATAGAAATGCTGCATTTTCCCATGGGCTCGGACTCCAAAACCCAGAAACAGTTAATTAGGTGTTTGCAGTTAGCTTAGGAAAAACAACTTGGTCATGAACTGTTCAGCTATGGGAATGTTTCATGCAGCTCTATGTACATTATGTGCATGGGAGTAGCCCCCCTCTTTAGGTTCCTGTTGCTTTAATTGTATAGCTTTTCTGCTCCTGGCTGGCTCTTACAAAACTCTAGTCTTTTGATTGCATCCAGTGGAAACTCCAACCCAGGTATCATTTTTAATGTGTAGCTAATGTAGAAGGCTTCTGGATTGGGAGCTGCCTGGAAGGCATAGCTCTACCCATGCACCTCCTATTGTGTGTGTGTGCATCTCTTCCTTTGGTAGCAAACAGGGTTGGGCACCTAATTGCAGGGCACAGTAGCTGCCTCTAGGTGTTCTTGAGGCAGCCTCACTGCCTTGATCCCTTTGCATTGCATGGGAGTGTAGCTTTTCCCCACATGCTGCTGTTTAGCATATTGCCTGTTCACCATTCTAGGTAAAATATCTTGATCAATTTTGGCTCTTATGTCCTTCACTAATACATTGAGCCCTCTGTCATCATGGTTAAAACTTCTGAAGGGTTAAAGTTGGCTTCTTTTCTGGACTGCCACTTAGGCAAGATGTCCTACTTGTGACTCTACACACTGTGCATGTTTAAATGCAAAAAAACACGAGTTTGATCTTCAATAAGAATCAAAGCTTTAATGTCAACCACCTACAGAATTTTTGCTCAACCCTCCGACAAATGCTTTACTTAACATAGTATGAAATGTGAGTTCCTAGACCAAACACCGAGCAAGGGCAAGCAAATACTTTTTTAAGGTGTGTTTTTTAATGTAGTATGAAACATCTCAAACACTTATTTGTTTGTTTTTCAAAAAATTGCCTAAATACTAGTGACTGCTAATTTAACCCTATATTCCCGTCAGCGAATGTCACCAAACTGGGGAATGGGAGGGGGAGGAGGAGGGTAGTATAGTCATGACTTTCAATGTGGAGTAAATAAGAGCACCACTCTGAGAAGGGGTGCAGGGGATAGAATTAAGTACCTCTTGGCAGGCACATACTGGAAGTCCAGGTGTACGCTCCTCTGGAGAGGAGGGTGGCTGCCAAGAACTCATAAAAATGAAAGTTCAGAATTATAGGGTACCATTGGTACAAACATCTGGAAAACTTAGTACCACGTCAATGGCTCTTAAATTCATTAAAGGCCTGCCTGAACTAGCAGAAGGCTTATCAAGTTCTGCAAGCAGCTTTCATGAGCTACAGCATCCTCACTACCCTTCTGAGAACTGAAATCAGAATGTTATTAATCTGCCTGTGGAGCTGTAATGTATAGCATAGCTCATGATGGAGTAAAGTAGACAGAATACATGCTATCTAGCTTTTAATGGAAATAATTGATTTTTAGGGCAGGACTACGTATAGTGTTCTCTAGCTATCTGGCCACTCTGAGGTGCTGTATGTGGAACAGATTAACAGACTGCTTCTCACTGAAGTGTCTCTCCTAATCTCGACTGCTTGGGGATGACTTGTGCTGATAGCTCAAGGAATATTGCTGTTGCTGCTATATAAGCTCCTATGGGAATGTTGAAGGGGAGGACAGTTGGCCTTGGTCTCCTCAGGGACACTCACCTTCTTGAAGCACTAACCTTTGTTGAAGTTTGAAAATCAAAAGCCTTAAGAACATCAAATTCTGACTTTAAATTCTGTCTAGGTACTTGCATGGCCTTTATCACAGTGTAGTCTCTGAGCTAAGAGGTGAAAACATTATCTATGCATCTTGTAATTCATAATGGATTTTATCCTCTCAGTGCCTCTCTGGGGTATGGCAGTGCTTTCCCTATTTTCTAGTTGAGGACTAGAGACCCAGGGTAGATTAATTGACTGTCCCAGGAAGGCTGTGACTGAGCTGTGAACCTGGATCTCAGTTCCTGTATACCCCATCACTGGGGCTGTCATTATTAAATTTTTTTGTAAGAAAAGATGCAATTAAGTGTGTGTATGTACATAGAGGAGTTCAAATGTGAAAATCAAAAACACAAGGCACTGCCCTGCCTTTTAACAGTGCCAAAGCCCTGTGAGGCCCAAGAAAGAAGCTTATTTAATAAAATTTTGACTTGGCATGTTCTCTGAGACGCATACGAAGTGGGAAGGAATCTAACTGCAGAATGGAGGAGAATGTACAAGGGTTTGGAAGAGGAATGCAGCCTCTCTCCCTCTTTCAGAGGACCCTGTTTGCCATGATTGATGTCAGCTGCTGTGTGGTAGCACAGCCAAACACTTGAATAAAAGAAATGGAATCTTAATTTTTAGACTCTACAGTGATGCCAAGAATGACAAATAGTGGTGTCATAAAACAAATCTTACTAGCCTGCTTGGAGTATTTGTTACCAACTCATTGAGAAGCAACAGTGCTAAGCTCTTGGAAAGGTTGCACAAATATTTCAGTAATTAAATTAATGTCACCACCATAAATGGAACCGCTACTAAGCCACTTCTGTATTAAACAGAACAGTTCCATAAACCTCTGCTTAAGAATTCGCTTAAGATGTCCCAATTTGAGTTAATCAGTTAATCTTGTTTTCCCACATTTCACTAAAGGCTGTTTTTTTCCCTATTGAGCAAAGGTCTCTTAGCAGTTACTTAGCAACATTCCTTTTGTAGGGCATGCTGTCAGTTTCAGGACAAGGGCACCTGTATTTTCCCTTCTGTGATTCCCCTGAAGGGCACCCACTTAAAGGTTTCCAGCTTCCAGCCCTTCCCTCTCCTGGGCAGAGACCTGCATCTCACTTGCTTCTGACTGGATGATTTTTATTTTATTTTTTTCAGGCTGCACAGCTCCCTGATCTACACTGATATATCCCCAGCAAGCCAGTCTGCCTAAAGGCCAGTGCCTACACTTGGCTTTCTCTGCAAGGGCTATGAACAGTGTGTTGCTAGTCGTGATAAGTTACCACACAGCTCCTTCTAAGCAAGCACGTTTACTCTTGAGGGGGAAAAACATTAGAGACAGCATAGACTAACAATAAAAGAACACCAAAGATTACCCCAATGCCAATCTCGGGTTCTGGTAAGTGTCAGCCCTTCAAATCCCACTGCTGGGTTTCCCCTGTGGCTAAAGTTCTGATCGGTCTCTTGATCAGGAACCAGAATGAAGGCCCCAAGTCAGTTTAAGGTCAGTCCATTTATTCCAAAGTCCTTGGTCTGTTTGGTCTCTGGAGAATCTGGTTTGAGAGGTTCCCAAGCAGGTGGTACTTCTCTGGAGGTGTTTATAACCTCAGTGCTTTGCCTTAATTATCCCCCCCCTGTTGTTACCACAGTTCCTCAAGGAACTGAAAACCCTGGCCCCATGGAGTGGATATAGTCCTTGGCCTACAAAGATGCATAAACCATTCATATGCTTAATACAGTACAGTTTCCCCAAGATAGTGACTCAGAAGCATTCTTTTGTAGGACACACCATGCTACCCCTCCACAGGTATCTGAAACTCAATTTAACTCTAAGGCAGATGGAGCTACTTGAACAGAGCTCCTAATTTTGAATAAGGGCTGCACAATGGGGAAAATAATGAGCTGAGCTGCTCAGATCTGAAGGTTAAGGATGGAGTTGGAAGCCAAAAGATGGGCAAAGGGGAAGATCTTGTTAGGAGGAGTGTTGCTCTGGCTTTAGGGTTGCCGGGTGTCTAGTTTTCGACCAGAACAGCCGGTCAAAAAGGGATCCTGGTGGCTCTAGTTGGCACTGCCAACCAGGCCGTTAAAAGTCCAGTTGGTGGCGCAGTGGGGGCCTGGGGCTAAGGCAGGGCTCCTTGCCTGCCCTAGCTCCATGCAGCTCCTGGGAGCGGCTGCCAGGTCCCTGCAGCACCTACACACATGGGAGGCTCCAAGAACTGCCCCAGCCCTGTGGGATGGCTCCCATTGGCTAATGGAGCTGTTGGGGTGGCACCTGCAGATGCAAGGACATTATGCGGAGCCTTCCTGGCCATCCATGTGCGTAGGGGCTGTAGGGACCTGGTAGCAGCTTCCTGGGAGCTGCCGTAAGTGCTACTGGGACAATGCACCCCAAACCCTCTCCTGTGTCCCAGCCTTAACTCTTCCTTGACCCCAAACCCCTCATTCCCAGCCCCACCCCAGAGCCTGCACTCCCAGCTGGAGTCCTCGCCTCCCTTCTGCACCCCAACCCCTTGCCCCAGCCTGGTGAAAGTGAGTGGAGGGTGTGGGGGGGGGGAAGCAGGGGTATGGAGGAGGCAGGGCCTTGGAGAAGGGGTGGAGCAGTGGTATTGGGTTTTGTGCAATTAGAAAGTTGGCAACCCTATCTGGCTTGTAAAACAAGTGCATGGGAAAAGGAAGAATATAAAAGACTAAATGAATGGTGCTTAGCCTAGCTTCTCTTTAGACACCATCATGCCAACTGTGGTGCTCGGGAAGAAACCTTACAGGTCTGCTGAGGTAGGAGTTGGTATTGGTGTATGCGTTTCTCTCTTGCTACAGAAATTAACTTTCTTTTAAAATTTTAGCTTTTCAGAACCTTTTTCAAATGTAAACTGAACATAAACCAGTTGTGTGTGGTTCTTTTTCTTTCTGAGTCTATAGGCGGACTGCAGTAGTTCCTCTGCTGCTTATTGGTTTGCCAAGCTGCAAAATGCAATAAAAATACTTGTCAGTCTTACAACTCCAATTCAAAACCCTGCAGACAGCAGTGAAACTGTCAAGAGCGTGGGCGGTGGGGGGGAGCCCCCCTTTGGGGAGACTAGCCCCTGCAGCCAGAACCACAAGCCCTCCCACCTGGAGGATGCATTCCCCCTTTGGCTGGAGGTGCCCTGGGCTGGCTGGACGCCCAAGTGCTCTCCCCTTGACCAAAGGAGTCCCGGGGCAGCTGCACCGCGCCTCCCTTCCCCAGACCCCAATTAGGGGTCTTGCTCTCATCAGAAGAAGCTTTTCATATGTCCCATGCAGGGTTCTAAAGTGGCTGAGGAGGGGGTATTTGCCACGCCACATCCTGGGTTCATCAGTAATCTCTCTGGAGTCTAGGGAGCACCAGCTGCAGCCTCCCCTGGCCTATTATACCCACTGCCCATGGCCAAGAGTCTTGCTACTGCCCTTTGGGGAAAACAACTAGGAATAGCAAAGACAGGTCTGAAAGTTGACGGGGGGGATATTTCTCCACTTTTTCTTTCTTCACATCCTCCCTGAACAGAAGGTCCTGGATGGGTAGGTGTGTGTAGGAGTCCTACTTCCAGCAGTTAGAAGGGAGATGACACTTCAGATGTCATGCCTATCAAGCCTCTGACTAATAAGATGGCGTCCAAAGCACTGATCAAGGACAGGTCTGCCTCTTCAGTAATTAGAGGTAGCAAGGGAGGCTGAGCTGTGCCAGGGAAGCCTCAACCTTCTCCTCCCCTCCCCCCAAATGTCTATCTCTAATTAGCATAGGAGAACTTTACAGGACCACAAGGCCTGCCTAGCAGCCCTTCATGCCTTTTGAAAACTTTCCCTATGTCAGTACCATACTGGTGCTGCAATATTTACACACAGATGAAATACTTGTCTTAAAACTACAACATCAGTGGAATTCTGGCTCTGCATTTAAAAAAAACTAACTGGGCCTCCACTGTTGTTCAGTATACAGTCATGGCCCCTGCCCCAAAGAGTTTACAATCTAACAAATGGAAAAAAGGGGGCATGAGGAAACAGCAGCTGAACTCAATTATTTTCTCATTAAAATCCTGACCTTAAATCTGCTTTATAGAGGAGTGCTGTTGCAGTGAGGGAACTAACATTGTCTTTATTACAAGTATCTTGATTGTCTGGAAAATTGCATCTAATTAATAGTTTCATTTGAGAAACAAAATCCAGTTGTCCCAAGGGCCTCCCAGTGTCACCTTAACTGTAGTGCTCTTTTGTTAGCAGTTAGCTTTTGGCATTCATGGAAGTGCCATCCTAGCAGCACCAGTTTTCCTTTTATGGCTGTAGGGGGTGGAGTCTCTCCACTATCAAATATTTAAGTATCAAACCAGTAAGTGCAATAACTACGTTCCTAAAATTTACTATAGCTTGTGGCTGTCAGACATTTTCTTTCACAAAATTCTACTTTGAATATTTAGGCTCTAGCACATACCTGCCTAGTGAAGGTGAGGTTTTTATGTCACTAGCATGAGGATGCCTCAGAAATAATCCCCATTAGCCACTAAATTTCAGACACTAGTTCAGAAAAAAACAAGTCCTTTGCATAGTGAATTGCTCTCCAGTGAGGCAAACCTTATGGCTTATGCCATTTTCCAAGGCGCAGACTCTACAGAAAAACAAAAGCCCTTTGTTGGCACAATTGGTTGGCTTCCATCAGAAAAGAGAAACAGGATTAATGAAGCATAGAAACTGAAATTACATCCATCTGGGAGGGTGTTCATTCAAGGTACAGTAAAGCCATTATGCATGTAACTTTGTGCATATCCAATTCATGTAACTTTCAAAATCGTGAACAGGGAATGTAAAATGTGGGTTTTTTGGGAGGCAGTATCTTCTGTTTCCAGGTCTTCTGTTGAATGCACCAAGCAATATTGCATACAACAGTGGGAACTTGGATGTTTAAAGATTTGTTCCCTAAGTTTACTTGGAGGCTCCTGCAGCATTACAGATAAGCCCATAAAGGCTATTTGACCTTATGAGTACTATCTGGGATGTAGAATGTGTTTAGTACTCACAATCTGACTACTATAGACACTTTCTTATAGAACTAGGCTCAAAACAGCCAAAAATCTGGCAGACCCGCAGCATTGTGTTAAATGACAACAGCTCACAGACTCTTTTTTTGTATTGACTCTGAACTGTACCTGTGAAACAATTCAGTGAACAATCTCAATCTTGCTGCTCTGTCTCTAATTGCTAGTGCATCTTCCACAGAGTCAGGATGCCGAACTGGGGAGGAGGTAACAAGTGTGGTGCCTGTGGACGAACAGTCTACCACGCTGAAGAGGTTCAGTGTGATGGGAGGAGTTTCCACAGATGCTGCTTTCTCTGCAGTAAGTATCCTCACACACTGCTTTCTGTGTCGTGCTAACTCTTCAGTGAAAGCTTCAGTGGCTCTATTGCATGTCAGACTGAACGGTGTCTGGGCAAGATGCTCTTCTACAAACATATCCATAGGGGTTACATAATAAAGGCTCTGAGTTGGCACTTGGGAAACTGAATGGCAGTGCAAGTTGACAGAGTGGTCTAGTTTTGGGGGGCACTCAAGAAAGCTATGAATGCTGTCAGACTTAGATTAACTTGCCACCCTTTCCCTTATGCCCCATAAGGACCTCCGTGTCAGAGGGAGAGCTCATCCAGAACCACCGAGAGAGTGTCGTCTCCTCTGGTGTGGAAGAGTTCATAAAGAGACTTGTTAAACTGCGCCTAGATCTCTCCTTCACAACTTATGTCTGTAAAAGGCCAGGAACATGTTTTGGAGTGAGAAACCTACATTTGAATTCTGTCCAATAGGTAATAGCCTTCTTGTGGTGCCGCATTTGTTTAGATACAGTTTTGTAGAGCCAAGCTGCTGCCTCTGAATCTGTTGGAAAGTAGATGGAGGGCTGAAGGAATAATTAAATGAGTCCTCCCTTTCCCTCTTTCACCCAGGTCCATGTAGATTGTGTAGGATATTAAAGCATCAGTAGTTTGGCTGAATTTCTAACTAAATACATGTAGCAGAGCCAAAATCTTAGCTCTCCTTGGCATATGAGCAGAGTCCAAGTTGCTATTTTTCGGTCTAACTAACTCATTCAGGCATCAAAACTAGCTTTTTCTGCTGTAAAGATTGTTGATTAGTTGTAAAAAAGGTAATCTTATACCTTCAACTGCCTGTCTAACACAATCAAAGTACTTCAATTCATTGCAAGTATGCAGTGTCACTATGTCCAGCGTTCTGGCCTCGGCCTTCTGGGGACCAGAATTAGGGTTCAGCCTTGGTTTATAGGAAACTACAGTTACAAATGGGAAGACTTTCAAAACTAGCTTGCCACTTGCAACATCCCATCTATGTGTGATGATGGGATATAGGTGTGTTCATGTTCCTTTTCCTGGTACTCTACAGCAATTATAACAAATTATTTGGCTGTGGCTCAGTTGGCTTAAGTTCATATTTTATAGAAGTTTCTCCTATTAGAAACTTGGAACATGCAGTCAGACTGTTGGTTTAGTATGTTTCACTCTGAGTGAAGCCAAGGTCATGTTTATGTTTTGCTGAGCTTAAAACATAAAGACTTAGTGTATTTTAAAATTGATTAATTGCTCTTAATTATAAAATGCATCAACTGTCTACAGCAGTGGTTCTCAAACTTCATTTTATCCCCTTCTGACAACAAATTATTACATGACCCCAGGAGAGGGGGAACTGAAGTCTGAGTCCTGCCACCCTGGGGGGGGGTGTGTGTGTGTGTGTATGAAGCCCAAGGGCTTCAGCCCCAGGCAAGGGGGCTTGTAACCTGAGCCCTGCTGCCCAAGGCTGAAGCCCTCAGACTTCGGCCACAGGCCTCAGCAAGTCTAACACCTTCCCCCAGTTTGAGAACCACTGGTCTACTAAATCAATGCAATAAACAAAGGTTTCTGTGTATTTTGAAGCTTACAGCTTTTTTTTAAGCTAAGTCTTAGAACTGGATTGTAGTTGGGCTTTCAGTCCAACCTGTATCCTGTACAGACCTCAAAATGCTATGACTGAAGGTAGTTACAAGTATTTAGAAGAGGGAAGCAGAAATAGCTGTATTCCTTACTGCTGTGACCTTGAGCAAGTCTCTTAACTTCTGTCCTCCGATCAATCTGCATAATACATCCAGTTCTTTCCTGCCTGCTAAAATGTTGCTGTTCACACCTGGTTTCATTCTTCCTGAAGCTCTCCATTCCTCAGAAAAGAAGGATCAGCCACTTGCAATAGAAAGATACCCAATATTACATCATAGGCTACTGAAAGCAATCTGGTTCCTGGGTTTACAGTTCTAGTCTGGTATCCATAAAAAGTAAACAGAACCCCAGGATCTATAATAGCATTACAAAAGCTGTGGGGAAGCAGTTTGTCCATGTGAACAGAGGGCTGTGAACTGTCAGACAATTAAATGCTGCTGCTCTGATACAGGTGCTTGTTTCCATGTAACTTGAAGCAAGAGAGGAAATTGCTGACTTTAGTATCTGGTTTTCTGTGCAACCTCATTAATCAAACTACGGCAAGTCTCCATTCTTTAAATATCAGCACCATGAGGGTGGGAGGGAATAGAGCCTCTTGATGAAGCTAAACATAATTCACCAATTCAATAGAGATGCTGCCTCTTCTTCCTAGTGAACTGTGGAACTGCTGAAAATTAGAACTGTGGACAGGGGAACCCGTGACATCTGGCATTTGACATTTTTTGGTTTACTTCATGTGCTATGGCTGAAAATGGCCCCTTCTGACAATCTGAAACTTTTTTCCCAGTGGTTTGTCGGAAAAACTTAGACAGCACAACTGTAGCAATACATGACGATGAGGTTTACTGCAAGTCCTGCTATGGAAAAAAGTACGGTCCTAAAGGCTATGGCTATGGCCAAGGAGCAGGCACACTCAACATGGACAGAGGCGAGAGACTGGGCATCAAGCATGACAAGTAAGTTCAACTCTTCACTATATCTGACAGCAAGATGTGCAGTTGGCTTGTGATCTTCATGTTGTGCCAAAGGTTCTTCGTGCAGGAGTTAAAGGCCAAATGCTCTTACAGATGTATAATGTGGCTGTGTTCTAAACGCACATCAAAATGCCAGTGTATCCCAGAGCAGAATATTGAAGTAGACACACTGTGCAGGTCAGAGGAGCACTGAACCCATGATGCCTGTTCCTGCAGTCCTGCTGCATGCAACTTCCAGTGATATCAGTGGGAGTTACCTGTAGGCAAGGATTTCAGGATCAAGCTTTTAATCTTTCTGTATTAAAAATTATATTGTGCTGGTTACTGGCTTTATGCAAGTGTAAAGATTACTAAACATGGCTTGTTTAGTATTCAAATCCTACTTACTGGCTGATAGGCTCATACACTACGCTTTGACAAGGTTGTATTCTAGTTATGAATTAAAATAAAGGCGGATTTGAGGTTGTATAGAGATTTAATGTCTACATGGAAAACTTAATCCTGCTCTGTCTAAATTGAAGTGCCTCACTGCATTTCAGTCTTGGGTATAGCAAGTAGCAGGCTAGCTAGTAGCAAAAGTGTGATAGAATGGGTTCTTACAGCAGGCCAGGTCAAAATACTTAAAGATGTATCAAAACCTGCTCAGAGTTGGAGTTTGCATCAAAACACAAAATGCCATAACTAGTACACAATTCTGATTTCATGAAAGGCTTAACGTGGACATCTAGTTCCATTAAAGTTCAACTGTGTTAGTAGCTCAGTCTTCCTAAAATTCCAGCTTCTAGATCTTAACAGTTGAGATGTAAATTCTTATGAGGTGGTTCAGTCAGTATCTCCAAATTTAATTTAGAAACTGGCATACTGACTTGGGCAATAGCTCATCAAGTCAGTATCCGGTATTAGATACTACTTTGCAGTGTTTACACCTTCTGGATAACTGGGAAGTATTATGACATGGAGGAAACTTAACATCATGCAGTCATTAACTAAATACAAGGGTCAGGTAGGCCTATTATGCAAAATTCCCTTAAAATAGCAGCTTCTCAGCATGGAAAACACCATTAATCAAACTAGTTCAGTGTTGATGTGGTGATCTTTTAAATCAAGATAAGGTGAGGGTGGATTTTAAAGATGCATGCATGTCTGGGGCTGCAGTCATTATGGATTCTGGCAAAACCTAGGTGTATTTAGTTGCAAATAACTGAATATGTGATAAATACACAAATTATCTCCCTGCTCTCCTCCTTTTTTTTTTAAGAACAGTGTGCCCTTGTAGGGGGCATGGAGGAACATTCAGGAGATATGGCAGGGGGCTGGGAGGGAGGGCCACCCAGCCCATTCTGCCCTCAGCTCAACCCTGGCCCTTGGCTCCTAGCCCCAACCATAGCTCTGGCCACAGCCTTGGCCTCCTTACCCCCGTCCACCCCTCCCCTCCTTAGGAGCTCTAGCCACACTCCCGGCCATGGTTCCCAACTGTGTCTCAAGGGAGAAGAGGTGCAGGCAAGGGGTGGGGGTGGGGGGTGACATGAAAAGTTTGGGGACCACTGATTTAGAGGGTAAATAGGAGCACAAGACTGACCTCCTATATACCTGTTCCTTCTAGCACACCATCTCCTCACCGACCTACAACAAGTCCAAATACTTCAAAGTTTGCTCAGAAATTTGGAGGTGCAGAGAAATGCTCTAGATGTGGTGATTCTGTTTATGCTGCTGAGAAAGTAATAGGAGCCGGAAAGGTAAAGTAGGATTTCGATCAAGTTCTTTGCTAAATAGGGTATGGGGGACGGGGAGATGCAATCAAAGGAAGGGTTGGCTCAAAACAGAACTGTTTTGAGCATATTTAGCCAGAAAGAGTCAGGTAGGCCAATTGTGATGCAAAATTCCCTTAGTATAGCAGCTTCTCAGCATGGAAAACACCATTGAATCAAACTGGTTCAGTGTCATCTAAACCAAGATAGAGGTGAGTGAGGGTTTTAAAGAGAAATGCATGTGGCTGTGGTTGGGGCTGCAGTCATGTTAGATTCTGGCAAAACCTAGATGTATTTAGTGTTTTACCTAAGGCATAATATTTCTTTGCTAACTTGCATCTGAAACAATCTGTTAAAAGAGCTGGTCTCTATCACCAATCATGTCATTTCATTATCTAAGTGAGAAACCAAAAACGTTTCAAGTAGGATCCTTGTCTGCTTTAGGCTACAGGAGTCTGTACCTATCTCTATTTAAATGTTACTTTCAAGAGTCTCTCTCGTACCTAATGTGTCTCGTAAATACGACTTGTACTCTTTGCTTCTCTTAGCCTTGGCACAAAAACTGTTTCCGATGTGCTAAGTGTGGGAAGAGTCTAGAATCCACAACCCTGACAGAGAAAGAAGGTGAAATTTATTGTAAAGGTAAGATGAAGTAACATGCATGAACGAACTGCTTACAGTTCAGAGTAACATGCTCTAAACAGCAGAGATGTTCAGTTCAGATCTGGAGTCACTCTGGGGTAGGAATCCTGTGCTGACATCTGATAAGGATTCCTTCATTTTGACAGGGTTGGGACACTTAGCACTGCAGTATGGCTCAAAATTCTTCTGCAACCGTGCAATATTACTTAGTGATGCTGTTCTGTTTGAGGCATAGTTAAATGGCTCTAAATGCTCTATTCTCCAGCATCCTTCCATGAACATTGCTTTGGAGCACACAGACTGCTGAGCAGTCCTGAGCAATAGAAGTCAAGTAACTTGCAGGCATCCGAACATGTCTTTCTGAAAAAGTTGTGTATTTTTTTTTTCCTTTCAGGCTGCTATGCAAAGAACTTTGGCCCCAAAGGATTTGGATATGGCCAGGGAGCAGGTGCCCTTGTTCATGCTCAGTGAAGGAGTAAAATCCAAGGCTGATCATGATTCACTGAGAGGCCTTCTCTGCAACAAGGCACAGCTTAAGTGTTACTAGTTACTGTGAAACTGACACTAGTGTATTATAATATTGCTTAGATCGAGCTTTTACCCAATGCTAAGGCACTACGTATTTCTCTATTTTTCTCATGCACCACATGTTAATGAACACTATATTAGCACTGTCATTCCACTTCAATAAAGCTTTGCCTATTGTGACTGTTTTTGTTTAGCCTGCTTCCCCTCTGCCTCACCAGTATAAAGAGCTTGAGCCCAGTGCTGGATTAAGGCACTTGGACCTAGCTCCCTAGCCCCTGGAGCCATGTGTTTACACCAGTTTCTGCTTAACCCAAAAGGCTTCTAGCCCTTGTGACTGGGAGCGGGAGGAGAGCCTGAAACAGGTAGGAGTTGCCCTATGTATGCCAATAGGGGTGTTAATTCAGAGACCTTGAATAGGAGCACCCTTGGCAACACCACCTCAGCAGAGGACGCTGGCATGAGAAGGGGGCAGTGGGCTCTGCTCACTTACCCCACAACTAGAGTGCATCTGCTTAGGGCTATTACTAGGTATTCCAGCTGGGGACAGAGCTGTGAGGAGTACTGAGAGTGTGCTTAGAGCCTTGGGTTTGCCTTAATTTAGTCATGTTTCTGTCTATGCTGCTGCTTGCTGCCCACTGTAGAAATATTAGTTGAAATCCTATCTCCTTTGATGTTAATGACACAATGCCTGGTAAGGTCAGTGGTTCAGGATTTCACCAATAGGGTGTACAGTACTAGACCTGAGGGATTCCTGGAGAACTAATGACATTGCATCAAAGAACTAAAAACCTTGGGAAGTGACCATTTCCTCTGCCAAAATTCTAAAACTCCAGACCCCTGAAACAATGACATGAACTTGTCACTTATTTCCTGAGCTGAAAGCATAGGTCTCCGCAGCTTGAGCTCAAGAGCCAGGCTGTGGGTGAAGGCTGTTAGACTGATAGCCTCCATGGTTCAAGCACTGAAAGGGACACAGCCCACACCCACTAGTAGGATACATAAGCACCTCTGTCCACCCCAACTATGGACTGACCAGCCCCCTTTCCAAACTCACTCTTTGAGCAAAAAAAAAAAAAAAAAAGGAGGGGGGGCACAAAAGGACCATCTTTCCCTAGAGTAAATTCCCTGCTCCTCGCCACCCTCCAAGGGAATGGGGGGGAGAGAACCCATCAAAGCTTCCTTTATACATCCAAATAAACTCAGCTTCTCACTTAAAGGTGATTGAAAGATCTACATTGATTGACAGGAAGATGCTAGTCTCAATTAAAGTAACTTAAAACACTTGATCTCATAGACTAAGGTCAGAAGGGACCATTATGATAATCTAGTCTGACCTCCTGCACAATGCAGGCCACAGAATCTCACCCACCCACTCCTGTAACAAACCCCTAACCTATGTCTGAGTTATCAAACTCTTCAAATTGTGGTTTGAAGACCTCAAGCTGCAGAGAATCCTCCAGCAAGTGACCCGTGCCCCATGCTGCAGAGGAAGGCAAAAAACCTCCAGGGCCTCTGCCAATCTGCCCTGGAGGAAAATTCCTTCTTGACCCCAAATATGGTGATTAGTTAAACCCTGAGCATGTGGGCAAGACTCACCTGCCAGCACCCAGGAAAGAATTCTCTGTAGTAACTCAGATCCCACCCCATCTAACATCCCATCACAGACCACTGGGCATACTTACCTACTGATAATCAAAGATCAATTGCCAAATTAATTGCCAAAATTAGGCTATCCCATCATACCATCCCCTCCATAAACTTACCAAGCTTAGTCTTAAAGCCAGATCTGTCTCTTGCCCCCACTATTCCCCTTGGAAGGCTGTTCCAGAACTTCATTCCTCTAATGGTCAGAAACCTTCATCTAATTTCAAGTCTAAACTTCCTAGTTGTCCAGTTTATATCCATTTGTTTTTGTGTCAACATTGGTACTAAGCTTAAATAATTCCTCTCCCTCCCTAATATTAATCCCTCTGATATATTTATAAAGAGCAATCATATACCCCCTCAACCTTCTTTAGCTTAGGCTAAACAAGCCAAGCTCTTTCAGTCTCCTTTCATAAGACAGGTTTTCCATTCCGCCAATCATCCTAGTAGCCTGTCTCTGAACCTGTTCCAGTTTGATGCAGGCATGATAGTTTTTCCTTCTGAACTTAATCCCCTTTTTTTTTGGGAGGGGGGGGGGGAAGATACCCATCTCCTGGCATTTGGGGGTGGGCTCAAGAGAAACCAGAGGAGCTTAATTTATCATCCAAGCTAAAGCCCATATTGATCCCAGTCTTTGTGCATAGGTTAGGTTTGTGTGCAATGTTACAGTCCTGGATTTTTTTTTAAACGTATTTACTCTAGTCAAAGGCTTTTTCCTTTTAACTTTATTACTGATAGAGAACATTTGGGGGAGGGGGAGTTGTGACCCAGCATGGTTCTAGCTAGCTCTTCCTCCACTAGCTTTGACAGAGCTACCATCTCCAAAGCAGTGAGATTACACCAAGGTATCAGCATAAATAGAATAGTTCAAGCTGCTTGCTCTTACCAAATAGAAAATATTTCTGTAAGGCAGTGAAAGGGACAGTTGTGACTTAGGGTATGTCTTCACTACCCACCGGATTGGTGGGTAGCAATTGATTTCTCAGAGTTCGATATATCGCGTCTAGATGAGACGCGATATATCGAACACCAAACGCGCTCCCGTTGACTGCGGAACTCCATCAACACAAACGGCATAGCGGAGTTGACGGGGGAGCTGCGGATGTCGATCCTGCGCTGTGAGGACGGGTAAGTAATTGGAGCTAAGGTAGTTCGAGTTCAGCTACGCTATTCACGTAGCTGAAGTTGCATACCTTAGATCCACCCCCCACCCCCAGTGTAGACCAGGCCTTATTGTTGTCAGCAGAGTTACTTCAGTACTATAGTGTGTATGGGGGGGAAGAAAGCAAGGCTGCCTGTCGCTTCTGCAGGAGTAATGAAAGCTAAACCCCTCAGCTACTTGCACAAACTAATACTTAAAGTTCAAACAAATTGCTGTTAGCAGTCATGTCTGGGAGAACACTGCAGTCTTGTTCTAATGCTTGAAAAACAAATACTGGGTTAATAGAAATGGCCTAGGCTTGAACTGACCAAGTGGGAAGGTAAGACTTTCAAACAACAATCCCTTCCTTAACTGCCTCATCACCATTTTTTATTTATTATTAATGTATGTAGTCCTTGAAATCCTGCAGCTCTGTAATCAACTGTTACAACCCCCAAGGTTGCGGGGGAGGGCTAGTTGTGTAGAATGGGGAAGAAGGTAGCAAGCATTAATGCTGGAACTTCTTAAAAGTATAGAGAAGATAGGCAGGTTGATTGTGCAGACATCCAAAAAACTGAATGCCCTCTGCTGCTACTGACAAAGTCTTAAAAGGGCATCACTCAATCACATCTTATCAAGGACTTTTCACCAGTGTCTCTACATGTAATGACCACTAATATTTTCAGTCTTACACACTACTGTTGTCTCTTACTTTAGAGTCTGGGGTTCCCATGGTAAAGTGGCTCCCACTCCTGCTGTGTGAAAACACTGTATGTGATTAAAGCCATTTCTTCAAGTCCATGTGCACATTGCTGTTTCTAGCTTCCAGCTACCCATGTGTAGCCAAGTGGTTAGTTCATCTAGTGAGACCACCTGCTCATTGCAGGCCACAGAACATCACCCACCTCCTCCTGTATTAGACCCCCCTAACCAGTGACTGAGTTACTGAAGTCCTCAACTCCTGATTAAAAGCTGTCACATTATAGGGAATCCACAATTTACACTAGTTCAAACCAGCACATGACCTATGCTCCACCCTGCCAAAGATGGTGTAATACTCATACAGTCTCTGTCCTGGGGGGAAATTCCCTCATCACCTCACCCCCTCCAAAAATCAATGAGCATGTGGGCAAGATCCAGCAGCCACACAGCTGGAAAAGAAGCCTGTACTAATGCTGCTTTGTCCTTTTGGAAAATGGTCTCTGGTTTGCTGAGCCCTCTGCATAAGGAACAGTAACACCAGGAGGGGGGTCTCAGCATGTTTGTTAACAAAGCAAAGTGTTTTCAACACAGAACTGCACCTTTTAACACTAAGTGCTGGGTTTACACTGGGCCTTCCACAGTGACTTGTACTCAAACTGAAACAACACACACCAGCCCTAGGGGAAACTCTGATGTCAGGCCAGCTTTCAGACCAAGGTTTAGTTATTAACTGCTGGGGTGAAGCCAGCAGAGGGGAGTCATGATTTGGAATTTTTTAAGGAGGCTTACAAAGCCCCTGACTAGTGGTTATTTTTTAATACTATCACTATTCTTTCCTAGTGACTGCTGTAGTTCAACAAGAACCATAGCTAATGAGTGTTTAACATCAAGGCTAGCTAATGCCAACACCTGCTCCCTGGCTCTTGGCTGGGAAGCTCCAACAGCAGCAGCTAGGCTTCTACACTGAGTGGGGGCATATTGCTGAGACAGTTCCACTGGGCTCATCTGACCATTCACGTGAAGTAATATGCAAGGAATGCATAGACTCAAACCAACTCTCAAGGAGCAAACTGATGCCTGGGCCAAATTCTCTTCTAGGCCCTGTTCAGCGGGCACACAATAGACAACTAATCCATAGCTGAGGCCAGACTGTTTAGGAGCAGGCCCACAGCTCTGTAGTACACCCCTGCCACAAGTAAATCTGAGCCCCAGCATGGTCATTTCTATTAAGCACACACCTCTTTATCCTGGCCATGCCACCAGCAGCAGAATTTCATTTGACAATTTCTAGACTGGCCTGAATAGCAGTCAAAGGTAGTTGGCGTAAGATGCACAGTGGTCATGGCCTGTTTTCAGAAATAAATTATTCAGACCCCCCAAGTCCAGGCATCAATGCCAGATGGAAGCATAAGGTGGATTCATAGAGCTAGGTTAAAGCAGCAAAGAGTCCTGTGGCACCTTATAGACTAACAGACGTATTGGAGCATGAGCTTTCGTGGGTGAATACCCACCCATATCCAATGAAGTGGGTATTCACCCACGAAAGCTCATGCTCCAATACATCTGTTAGTCTATACGGTGTCACAGGTCTCTTTGCTGCTTTTACAGATCCAGACTAACACGGCTACCCCTCTGATACCAGAGCTAGCTTGTTTTTTTTTTTCTCTTCACCCATCTTTTTTTTTAAAGCTAGCCACAACAGGACTCATGGGTTTGTTGCCCTCGGACCAAGACATATTCATCTCCCCATTGAGAGTGAGTAGGGTGAGGAGAAACAACATTTACAAGCTAGAATGTAGGAGGTAGTTCTATAGCAGCTCAAAGCAAAGGTCAACCTCTGACCACAGCCCAGCTGAAAGTGCTCTAAGAAAAATGGACAATCATGGACTAATGTGCCAACTGAGGCAAAGTTTCCTTCTAACACAAGGCAGGTAGTGGGTGGTTTATGCAGGAGGATTCACATTCCCTCTAATGCTTAGCCATTGAAAAATAGAACTGTGGATGATGCTGTTTAGCAGTGTCTAACCCTTTTGAATCTTGCTTAGCTCATGGCCTCAATAATAGCTGGTAGCAGTACCATAAATTATGCATTCTGTGTACCCCTTTTTAAATTATTGACAATTTCACTGGGTGTGGCCCAGCTCTAGCATTGTAAGAAATAGGACATGGGTGCTGCTATTATATATTGTTAAGCTGTCACCTCTCCCTGAAATATTAGTGCTAATTTTTCCATGGCACCAGTCAGTTTCCTTACCTTTTCTAGCTCTACTATTTATGCACCTACTTCACACTGATTACAATGGGAGGTAGGTGCCCACATTTCTTGGGGCTCTGGTCCCCTGTATCTAATGCTTCCCACGACATTGATACATTGAATTCAGTGATGTTCACATTCATGTGGAAGTATAATCTAGTCTAACAAATCAAAATATTCTGACAGTTGCAGTTTTACAGTTTATATTTATGCAGTTGCATAAAAGCATGTTTCACTTGAGATTCAAAGAGAGCTACTGTAATGGACAGTATGAAGTTATGGGGTGCAGTCTTCAAATCAGAAAATAACTTAAAAGTTAATCTTACCACCTCATGAATTCCTTTAATACAGAATTGAAACCTTTTATTCACCTACAATGAATTGTGTGCACACATGCCATTTCCACACCTGTTGAATTTTTTGAGATTTCCTATATTAGTCCACATGCTTGGGCATAATTCCACCACCCCAGAAGATGGCAACAGCACCCTTCAATTTTGTGACACAAGCCCTTTATATTTCTCAGGCTGGCTCAGTTGAAATGCCAAAAGCAATTCAGGAAAAATTGTCTACAAAATAGAACTCACTCCCTGCCTGAAATCAAAACTGCTAATCTGAAAAACTGGGCTATATGACTGGTATAGGGGACCCCGAGGAAAAACTTAACAGGTCAGAAACATTTTCCCTTTTTTCAACTTTCTGCGCCAGCTCCACATGCAGCTTCTGTAATGCCAGTATTGCCAATCCTGAATGTATACAGCAAGGCAGAATCCAACCAATGATACTTTGAAAATGTATGTCAAGGGTTGCCTGCAAGTTGCCTGGAAGAGAGAAAAAAAGCATTATGATCAGACCATGGTCCAATCCTGGGCTGTACCCAAGATGCACAGTCCTTTGGGAGACAGGTCCTTTACACCCCCAATCCTGGGACAGGCCAAGCACCAACCTGGTCCTCAACATATGTGTGGACAGCCTTAGGGTTGCTCTCACTTAACGCCTGGCTGCCAGTTCCCACAAGGAGACAATCCAACAGCTGGGGAGTGCGAGGGCATGTTAGTACCCCTTTCCCCAGCTACACTAAAAGCTACTTGAAGTGGGGTTGGCGATCCTACTTTAGCTGGTCAATCTGCATTATGGCTGCTTTGTGCTACTAGAGTGACATGAAGCAGCTTTAGTATGACTGAGGATATGGGTTAACTGGGGCATCATTCTCAGTTTCCCAAGGTACATTAACAACTTGGGAAATTCACCTCATTAGCAGACCTAAGTGAGATAGATTTGGCAGGCTGAATGGTAAGCACCCTTGCACTATAAAATACCCCATTGATCGGAAAACCCATGAAGCTGCCTTGCCAGGAATGTATTTATTTTAAACATGAACTTGACTGGGGACGCATTAGTATGGTTCCTAGGTTGGATTAATTCTTGCTCTCCACATAATCTGTATTCCAGAGTGCATGAGTACACAGACTAACAGTACATTCATTCTTTACCCCCATACATGGAGTGAAGCCCTTCACCTTCTCAAGTGCACGCTGAAATGCTGACGCTGCACTGTACACTACAAAGGAGTCAAAACAATATACTTAAACATATAAGATATAGACTAAACAGAGCCTAGTTCAAACATTCCTTATCAACTGCTTTTCATTATTTGTTGTAGCTACAGTAAGTAGACACAAATACTCACAGACAACAGCATCAGCAAAATGAGGGGATGCTTGGTCTATAGCTGCACAATTTGGCATATTGTGCATTGTTCATTTCACCATAAATAAAACTACTTAAGTCTTGGAAAGGAAATCAGAAGTGATTTACATCACTAAAATTGGGGGTTTTCTTGACATGCCTTATGGCAAGTCACAATGATTAGTCATGGCTCCATTTTGCTCCTAGTCCTCAGGGCATTGTGTTATTTAAACCACAGAAAAGCAAGGAAGCAAACTATAACCGTAGTGATCGAAATTATGCCTCTCAACATAATACAGTTAGACTACCATTGAAGTGACTTCATCCCTCTTTCACAGTTATTCCAAACGTTTCAGCAGCAACAAAACCTTTTTATGAAAATCTGCTCTGTCACCCCATTTTACATCTGGAGTAATCCCGTTTACTTCAGTGGAGTTACTCTGGATTTATACTGGTGTAAATTAAGAAAAATTTAGACCCAAGAGCAGTTATTAACATGACATTGGTTTGTGGTCTAAAAGGCTCTTAACAGTATTTAGGAGTTTGGGTGGCATAATTACAGGACAAGAGTTAAAGTAATTTAATTCCAAGAACTAAATTCAGCCTCGTGTTAGGAAGTCTCTAGGGCAGGCCTGCACAACTCGTAAAGCAGCGAGGGCCATATTACTCCAAAGAAAACAGCTGAGGGCCGAACCCCACCCCCCAGTGCTGCCCAGCCCCCCCAAAACACCCCCCCACCCCAGCTCCGCCCAGCCCCACGGAAACAACTCCCCACCCCCAGCACTGCCCACCCCACAGAGACAAACCCTCTTTTCCCAGCGCCGTCCTGCCGAAACAGCCGTATTGAACCTTGGTAATATGTTATAGCAGGCCCCTAAGGTGGTATAATTAAGGTAAAAGAAAAATGTCTTTTTGCTAGAAGTAGAATAAGATCTTTCCCCCCACTTTGTAATCAATTGCCCTGTTGAATGAACGAGGTGTGAATGAGGAAGGCGTGGAAGGCAGCACCTCCAGACAGCTGCAACCCTTGGAGAGGGGCTGGGAGCCAGACCAAGGACAATCAAACTTGTCAAGTGGGCTGACTAGAGAAGAGCAGACATAGTGATGGCCTCGGGGGTTAGAAGCACCTTCCTTTGGGAACACCCTCTTTGCAGCATTGGGATAACCCCCAGTCCAGAGAAAAGCAGCAAAAAGGACCAATTTTTATGAGAGACAAGATCAGTAGAACAGGTCAGCCACCGACTCGCCACTCTCTTCACCCCCCCCCCCGAAGTATAAAGCCCCCCCGCCACTGCCTGCCCGGCTTGCCTACTCACCCCCCCGGCGCCCACTCGCCTCCTCAGCCTCCCTCCCCCGCCGCCAGGTCACCGGGCCCCCGCCACTGCCAGCCTGCTTGGCTCATCATCCCCACCCTCCCAGCTCGCCTCCTCAGCCCCTGCCGCCCGCCGCCTCCTCAGCCCCCTCCCGGCTCACCTGCCCCCGCCACTGCCCATCTGGCTCGTCATCCCCCCCCACAATTATATTACCCTCTCTTCAGAATTACACTGGACAAAATAACATCTGGAAATGTGCTGTGCTGCACAATAGGTTTATTTAGACCTTGTCATGAGACAACTGTTCTCCCATATTATTGCTGATGGAGCTAGACAGCTTACTGAATAAATTTAGTGGGACACAAAAAGTCAAGACAAACACTGCAAGTAAGAGTCAATATTTATTTGATTAATAACTTACAAAATTTTCACAGATTTAATTTATGTAAGGAGAGCTAATTTATTAAACATTTTACAGATTTTTGTTCACCATGTAATACATCAAGATCCTGACAGTAGTAAAATAATACTTGGCACAGTTATAAATAAAGAAAATACAAAAACAATGTATCCATAGCTTAAAATGTAATGATGCTGTTTTATGCATATTAATTTTCAAAAACAAACTCTGGTGGACACCAAAGAACACAGAAACCCGCAAAGAAACAGCACATGTTTAGGGCTGAGACAAAATTTCCATTTACTCAACCTATATCAGATAATGCTAATCTGATTTCAGTCTGGATCAGCTTCATGAAGTTTTGGAAGCGATGTAGTTTTGCTGTAATACGCAAATTGTAAGTTTAATAGTTTGACAGAAAAATGCTGCATAGATGGCTTTTCCCATTCTGATGGTTTCAGGTCATAGGTCTCAGTATTCCTCAAGATAATTAACTCTTTGTATTAAATTTATATGCCCTAAATCCGGGACATTTGCAAGTTGATTCTAAACCTATTATATTTTCTATTGGCCAAATGTGCAGTCCTTAATGAAGCAAAACTCCCACTAGGGAGCTATGCTCAATTAAAGACTGCAAAATTAACCTCATATTACCACCAAAGTCCACTCTTGTTTTGCAAACATTCTGGTACACAGACTTTGTTAGTTAATCGGACAACTAAAATAATAATGTACTTTACACATTAAATCAGTGGTCCCCAACCTCTGCCAGACGACGAGCCACAGAGGACCGTAGTGGCGGACGAGCATCCGCCGAAATTCCGCCGACAAGCGGCAACATCAATAGGCGTCGCTGCCAAAATGCTGCTGACAAACAGCGTCATCCAGAGCAGCATTTCGGCAGCGATGCCTCTGGATGATGTAGCTTGTCGGCAGCATTTCAGCGGAGGCTCGTCCGCCGGCCAGTACGCGGGTGCACTTAGATGCCCCGGCGGGCGCCATGGTGCCCACGGGCACCGTGTTGGGGACCCCTGCATTAGATTACTGATGTTATGAAATGTATATACTAAAAACTTTCAACTGATTGAAGTTCTTTATGTCAGCCAACCCCAAATAGAAATGGGGAAAAAAGTTTTTCCTGGAGGTGCAGAACATTGCCTTTAATTGTAAAATAAGTAAAGACATTTTGAAGGCTTATTCGTGCTTTCCATTTAGAAATTAAAAATATGAATAAGGGTGTCATTTGTTCTTGTTCATGTTAACAGAATTATTGTTATAATTCTAAATTCTGACAAAATGGCACAAAACTCTTGCCACCCCTGTAACCAAATCCCCCCAAACATTGTATCAAAGATGATGCTGATTTTTTCCCCCCAGTCTTAAACATTCAAGTACACTAACGTTACATTTCTGTAAATCTTGATATCTGGTACTTGCAAACTATGCGAGTGTCTTGTGATCAAAGAAACAGCTAAAGAAAAAAATGTCTACTTGCAAATACTGAACATCACCTATTTACAGTTTCACTGCTCCTCTTACTAAGGCAAGGGGTGGGAATACCACTAGATTGCTTTTATGCTTGTAATCTGCATATTACAGGGAATGCTAATTTTGCCAAGCATCAAACATGCAGTGAATTTGCAGGGTATAATGTCTATTAACAGCAGTATTGAACATCACTAAAAGCTCGTTAGATATCTTCCTACACTTTTTGGTTGATAAAATGAAATGAGCAACCTTAAATATACTAACACACACTCACAAAGAGAAAACTATTTGATAAATTATTTATATACAGATACACATTCTTTACAGTGGTCTCTATCAACTGCTTCCAGGTCCCCTCTGAAAACTCCCTTCACAGATTTCTCGAACCACTAGGTTGCTACAGCACTTAAAAGAGAACTAATCCAAGTCTCTCTGTAAACAAATAGTTAAGGAAACAGTGAATAATTCACCATGAGTATAGGAAAACGCCATAACAGAAAATCAGTGCATCACATTCAACAACAAAAAGCCCATTTGGAATGAGATTTCAGATCATTCCTTACCTTTCAAACATATTTGCAGTGAGAGAACTTAACAGAAAAAAATCTCAAGGGTGATTTCCACTTGCTGACATACCATCTTCTTCAGAATGTCCTATTAGATTTTCCATTCATATGTGCTATTAACAGAAATCACACTTTACTTAAGCTTGGATTCAATCATTTTATATGCAAACAACATGAGTGTTTCAGTCAGTTTTCACGATTTGTTTTGCAATCACATGGAATTTAAAACTGTTATAAACCTTTCTTTTCTATTACTGAGATTTTGCATTCATATCTTTGGTCCCCCTATGCAACTTCTCTTCAAACCTTTCCAGTCACTATGCAATATATTACACTGGATCACTCCTAGTATTAAATTGTTTATATCATTTGTTCAAAGATATCAAATTAAATTCTGTTTTATTTTTTGCTGAATATCATATAGTATATATTGTGGTCTATTTTTAAAAGATATATCATGCACTTAAGCAGGGCTTTAACTTCGACAGAAGAGCTTTACTTACTCGTGCAACTGTTTATTTTCAGACTGTACAACCTCGAAACAAGGTTATTACGAGTATTTCACTGTACCGGAAACAGGTGGCCATAACTGCTGATAGCCATAAAATATAGGTAACACACTTATTTGTGAACATTATCCTCATGTGCCCTGCTTCAGCAGCTTAACACATTACAGTCGATCCCCAATAAAACCACATGATTTTAATCACAGTATTGAAATGCACATTTTCCCATGTACATAATACTATAGAAAAATCAATATAAAATCACATTACCTGAACTAAATGTAGCAGTCTTAATGAAGTCTGACTGCATTGTGAAATTTAGTTTTAGACTCCAGATTCTTACTCCAATGGAATTATTCAAATTGAGAAATGAATATTTCTGTTCAGCACAACACAACTAGGTATGTCAATACTTTAATAATCTCATGCTCCTTTGTAAAAGGTGTTAAATAAAAAATCCAACAACAAATGCAGTGAATATGTTGTTGTGAATAATTCTCATGTTAATAATGGTTAAAATCCCTTTTTGATCTTCCTCCTCTTCCTTATCAGGATTGGCAGTTTATTCTGTCCATTTTTACCTTCGTTAATAAAACTCTGATAAAGAGAAGGTACCGTAAGATTCATCGTTAGCCTTACACATAGCATGCTACGGTTCAAAGGATGTGGATTCGAGAGAGAGAAATTTTCAGGCACCACTCAGATCTGATATGCTCACAGGATGAAGATGGTGCTACACTAGCTGGTAGCCTGCTCCTGAAGTTTGGTCATATTCTATTGTATACTGCCTTGTCCAGTCCACAATAACAGGACGAAAAAGACCACAGCATCTGAATTCAAAGAAGTCTATAATATTCCTTATACATCCATGGCTAAAAAAAAACCAACCAAGAAGACATACGTTAGTAAGTAACATCACAATTCACTGAACATAGCACAAGTTTGTCTACTTCCAAATTTACCATGTCTGCTTGCTCTCCCAAAAAGTTCCCCAAATGTAGAAAATCCAAATTCTGAGTAAAAACCCACAGCTGACTCTTTAACCTTAAATCAGCCATTCCCCAAGATAGTATGCCAGGGTTATATAACAACCACTGGACATCATCCCATCTTAAAGTTAAGAAAAAATGACTTGCTAGAATATATTTGATAGAAAAAGCAAACAATAGCACCAATAGAACATTATATAAAAACAACTGCAGCATTATCCTGCCTTTGATTTCAGACGATACAATTTTATTTTTTCCATTTTGTAATATGTGAATATTACAACTTCTAAGCATAGACTGTAAAAGTACATGAACTCAAAAATAACAAAACTGAATAAGCTCAAGAGAAATCCCTGAACCATGAACCAATCTCTAACCCACTGCAGGCAATAGTTTGAACCAATAAACAGGCATTACAATGCATCCTGAAGGTCATGCTTTGTTGGACCAACAGGAAAGCGAAGTTCAGAGCTGAGTGCCATCAACTAAGACCAAAAATGACATTGAAATTTAGGGAAATATGAGAACAAGAGCTTCCAAAGTACGGAGTATGAGAAGAAGTGGTATTTAAGATAGCTAAGACACAAAATACCTAGGGATTTATAGATCAAAATCAACACCTTAAACTGCACCCAGTGATGAACTGGAAGCTAAGGTAATCTGTAGCACATGGGTGTAATATATTCCATGCCACAAACACCGCTAACTGGGTGGCCACATTCTATGCTAGCTGAAGTTTCAGAGTGGTTTTGAAAGCTAGTCCCACACAGTGTATTGGAGCATACCGTTCTGGAAGTGGCAAAGGCATGGATAACTTGGTAAGGCCCCTATTCAAAAGGAATTGTTGCACCATTTAGAAGGGCCAGACATGAATATGAAGTGATTGTCCTCCCAGGATCACCTTCAATTTAATTAATACTGGTCTTCAGATTATATGGTGGTTCATAGGATAAAGATCAGTGTGAATCCTTGAACACTACAAAGTATAGAGTATGCACATCTCTATGGACCTAGAGGAAAGCAGTGATAGCTTCCGAGTCCAGCAGCTGTTAAATCATAGAGCTCATTGTCAATTTCTTAAAGTTTTACAGTCTCTAATATGTACAAAAATCTCAGGAAGGCAATTTATTTTTAATCAGAAAGTTTCTGTTTGCTTGGGGCAGTGAAGCCTTATAATTACACTGAAAGCTGAGTAGGCCTTGATTTTCTGGAAATCAAAACTTAGATAATAGGATGTAGATTAGAAAGATGAGAAGCAACAATGAGAACATCTGAATTCCTGAAAGGACATTACTTAAACAAACCGTGGTTGACACCTTTGCTCCATCTTGTAGACAGTGCTTATTTAGTCAGTTCAAACACTTGTTTCATGATTTTAAGGAACACATCTTCTAAAAGCTCCTAAGCTGATGGAAATGGCTACAGGATGTGGAATTTGAAATCAGTGAGGAAAGCAATACATTGCAACTGCTCTGGGCACAGGCTTGTGTTCCTCAGGCAAAAAGAAATCTGATTGTGGCTGTTGTGCATCTCTAGAAAGGTCATGACCACATGAAGCCATGTTACTAGTCTCACTTGCTAATTTCTTTTGCATGGTGGGACTTGAGAAGAAATGTTGAAGGCAAGTCCTTTTACTAGAACAAAAACAAACTTAGTGAAGTGGCAACATCCCCTACAAGGAAGGTGCTTTCCATTTCTTTACCAACAAAAAGTTAAATCATGTTAAATCATCAATGGCTAGATTCATTTAGGAATATTAACAGTAATTATAAGTCACTTTCCATAATCAGATACATTGGCTTATGGTAAAAATAGCTGTTTAAAAAAATGAAATTCTGGGATCCTATCAGCATCTGGAAGATAGTTTTCAGCATTCATCTCTGTTTTGTTGCATTCAGTTGTGAAGTTCATTTGTGGGTTGGCTATCCAAATGAGACATTTTTATAAACTTACTTGAATGGGCTTTCAATAGATGTTGTTGTGACTTTAAAGTGCTTGTATCGTCTTGCATTCATCCTCTCATTTGTAGTGATACCTAAACAAGATATCTAGAAAAGACGGGAGATAAAGCAAACAAACACTTAGAATTTCCAAAATTAAAAGCAAACCAGGAGAGAGAAAGGCTGGAAAAAAAAACCCACATTTATTTGCTACTTTATGGTTGTAATTGTGCAGGACTATTTGGTGCTTGTGAAAGTCGGGGGCTGTTTAGTTTGGGACAAGGCACAATGCAAGCTGCATCGCTCTGCCTGTACATCTACGTTATCTGAGTCTTTCTTTCTTGAGTGAACAGAACCAGCTGTATCAAATTGTGTAGTTTTCATTTTTAATAAATCCTGATATCCAGAAGAAAAATCCCTAATAATCTATACTGGAGATAATAAATAAGATAAGCAATTATTTTTATTATAGTAGGCATTATCTTAAACAATTTTGAAACAACTTTTTTTCCTTCTTGGCACTGATACTTAAAGTAACTGTGAGATGATATTTTTGTAATTTTTTTCACCTGTAAAATTCTGTCTCAATAACAAGAAGTTCTAAGAAATAATACATTGGGATGAAAACACCTTCTGCATGGGTCATTTGACTCAAGAAGTGTGAACAGTTTTCAGCAACTACTCCATAATTGTTTTGACCTAAAAAGGGGGAGTCTGAAGAAGTCTTAAATTATGCAAGGCCTGGATTTACTGTAGTATATTGCATGTGCAACACTGGAAACAAAAGTAGAAGAACTCCCTTAACAACTGGGCACTATTGTAAGCTAAAGCTTTAGAATTCTTAGTGTCATATGGTAACTCAGCCCCATGTTATGGGATCAACAAGCCATGTCTGATAATCCTGAGCATTCAGGAAATTACACTCAGGTTTACTTGCCTTTTCTGGATATACTGAAGTTTTGTCCCTTTAACAGAGAGGTATCTAAAGAAAGAGGACACGATTTCAAAAAAATGAGAGCCTTAAGTTAGGCACCTATTGCCAGGTTCTGTAAGAAGAGGCCTGATTTTCAAAATGAATGAGAACTCCTGAGTACTCATATTCTCTTTTGAAAAAAATCAAGCCACCTATTTAGGAGTTTAACTTTAGGAAACCATTTTTGAAAATCTTGGCTAGGTCTTTTAAACTTCTCCAGGGAATAAGGAAGCTGCTTGGAAGACAGAACAGAGAGTGGCAAGGAACAATAGCAGAGTGTGAACCCATCAGAATGGTCAGTCAAGGGATTAGTCAACTCTACTTTCAAGCCATCACAGAGGAATCAAGAGAGGGGCCTGTGGAGGTAAAAAGCAAAGAACAAAGCTCCTAAGAGAAAGGCCAAGTTAGAATCTCTAGGAACAGGTTTTGACAAGTTCTTTTAAGTTACCTTTTATCTTTCTACACACAATAGTATAAATAATGATTTGGACACATTAAATAATGTAGTTATTTCACATTTCATTTTTCATATTTCCTACACTGCATTGTTTTCTGCCTTGTGAACAGTATTAAATACTACAATTATAGTAATTTTGCCTTCATCACATTTAAGGGTGCAAAGCTTTTCACAAGGCGCCATGAGGAAAGTGTTCTTCCAGGTTCCATAGAATTTGAAGAAATATCTGCCAACATATCCCATTCTAAAGCAGGGGTTCTCAAACTGGGGGTCGGGACCCCTCAGGGGGTTGCAGGGTTATTACATGTTGGGGGTCGCAAGCTGTCAGCTTCCACCCCAAGCCCCACTTTGCCTCCAGCATTTATAATGGCATTAAATATATAAAAACGTGTTTTTAATTTAGGGGTGGGGAGGGAGTTGCACTCAGAGGCTTGCCATGTGAAAGGGTCACCAGTAAAAAAGTTTGAGAGTCACTGTTCTAAAGTAACTTACGTATGGAGTTTAATGGATCCTGGGATAGTTGGGGATTGGAAGGCACACTGGAAAGTTGCATGTTCACATTTTTTTAGTACTTTGGTGCTTTATATTGGTTTGGAAGCCACACTGAATAGATGTGGTCACCCTGGCTCATTTATCTTGGGCAGGAAATCCCACTGGAAGGTAGTGTGGTGGCCCTGGATCACAAGTATAAACTTGGAATCTATATTGGTGGTTGCTCTAAATCATCGTTACAGGAGAGAAGGAAAAAGCTGAGATGCCTGACAGTTTATTTCAAACTTTGGAGTGTGGATCTTATTTCTGATATAACTGGAAACACTGAAGTGGTAACTAAGCCCTTGTGAAAAGACTTGTGATAAGACTTTGTTCTTTACTGTTAGGATAGAGAAGGGAAAGTATTCCTTTTTTAATATGGCTAATGTGATGTATTTGAATATTATTTTCCTGTCTAAACCTGTAGTTGATAATTCCAATATTTGGCCTATGATTTTGTTAAGATATTTGAATAAACTTTCCTCCTTTGGCTTTTGTACTGACAGATAATGCAAAATACACAATGGTCTCATTAGATGGGCAGACATGGGAACATCTGAAATACAGATCCCAGCCCCACAGAACATATTGAACTGTTTGGCTCATTCCAAGACTACTCAGACAGATTGTTCATCCAGGCTACTGTTTTGGGTATTGGTTAGAGTTTCAGTCTGTGTTACAAGATTGCTGGTCAGACATGATAATGAGGTGTCTGGGAAGGAAGACTGACAATTACATTCAAGGGAAAAGCTAAATGTCTGATCACAAGAGATCTTTAGTGTGAGAAAATTCAAAGAATCTATTTATATTTTAGCATATAGAATTACATATTATGTGAACATATTCATTAATTTCAGCGTGGTATGTGAATGTTCAGTGATTCTTAGTGAGGAAAATGCACAAAATGCATGAAAATTGTTTCAGTATAGTGCATCTTTTACTCCTGACAGAATTCTGCACCTCTGTGTATCCCCCCGCACAGAAAAATGCAAGAGAAATCTGCAGGGGACACACACGTCTCTTCTCTGGCAACACGTGTTCAAGCGAGCCTGGAGCAGCCTCAGACACGCAAATCACTGGGGGAGGAGGGCTGGGTGTGTGTGCCTGCATGGGAGACATTGATCACCATCAAGGGGTGGGGCTAGGCGTGTGTGCCTGCCAACAAGCGAGAGAGACTCTGTCCTTCTCACTTGCTACTACAGCTTGCCTGGCGGGGAGGGGTAGGGCTTTTTATTATGCATGAGGCAGACTTTGTCCCCGAGGCAGAAATGTAGCAGCCTGCCTGCAAGTTAACTGATCTCATACTCTGAGGCAGAAATGTAGCAGCCTGCCTACACAGTAATGTTGTTAATGTTCCTATTGTTAGTTAACTGTTCCCATTCTCAGACAATTCCTCAAGGAGTATAAAACCTGTAAAAGTTTTAAGGCCCCTACATTACTAGAGTGATGTAAAGTCTTATAAATGACAGTAAGGGAAAGCTCGGAAGATCAATGTGCTCTCTCACCTTTTTCCTGTGCCAAAGTGGCACAATGGAGTTAGATTACAGCTCAGAATTTATTTTACTTACCCATTAAAAAAAAAAGACTTTGAGGGCAAATAAAACATTTACCAAGCAGTCAATATAATGTCAGGGCAATCAGAACCAAGCACTTCCCAAAGTACCCAGCCAGGTTCAGGACAACGATTAGCAAAACTGTACGACTTTCGTGTGTGAAAGTCTGAGCAATTTAAAATGACATTCTACTTTTTTTTTTTTCTTCTCTTTGGTGTTCTGTAACATAATTTAAATGAAAATCCAGGATTATAACTGGAATGCACGGTATTGGTTACCAAGTGTTTGTAACTTATCTTTCATGTGTTTAGGTAATGCTGAATAGTTAATTGTGACTTTTTTCTGCATTGTAGTTTAAATAAATTACCAAAACAATTGAAACTGGTGTGATTATACTGCATTATTTTGACAAATAAGTATGCAGAATTTTGCAGGATAATTAATTTTTTGGAGCAGAATCCCCCCAGGAGTACTCTTTTCGCAATGGAACAGCTGCATTGCTATTTCCTTGTCTAGATGTTTGTTCAACCCTCCCAGGCATGTGTATGCCTTCCATTATCATTTTTGAGAGCTTTAAGAATGGATTTATAACTGCCACCATCCTTTCCACAAACTATACCAAAATATATGTAAATAACCTATTGACTTTGAAAAATTAATATAGTTCTTAGTATGAGAAATATTACCTGCATAATATCAACTTTGATGTTTTGTATTGTACTTTACAGAGATGTATACATAGACTTTTTTCTGAAGAGTAAAGTTATGTTTACAAAACTGAGTCTCATCTGTAACTACTCTGATCTACAGCAAATACACACAATTTCTTTATTATATGCATTTGTAGTTCTATTACTTTTATTTTATGTAACAGCCAAGAGCCTGAACTCATTTTACATTGAGCTAACAATATGTAGACCCAACTTACTATTTTTAAGCTATATATGTACTAGGAAAATGACCACTGCTGACAACAGTTAACAACAACGGGTGCCCTCAGCTGGAAACTGTTTAACTACTAGTGTAGATTCCATTGAAAAGATTTTGTCCAGTTAATTATACAATGCATAACTGAGACCAGACTTACACAACTTGTATGCACTCAGTCACTGAACTGTTTTAATCATGTTTCACTCATGCCTTCTGCAATGGTGTTAAATATTTTTGTACCATTACACAAGCAATTAAACAGTTTGCAAACACAAGCTGAAAAAGAGACAGTTAAGACCCACTACTGACAACCACTATCAGCAATGGATAAGTTTCCCAATATAGACAAACCTATAGTCTAGGGTTAGGCACCACATACTCTGCTGCAAGCTAAATGCAACTTCTGTGGCAAAGCCATTCATATCTGCGTGCTCCAGTAGGGGAAACTCGAAATTCTGTGGCAGTTTCTGCTAAAAGGATGAATGTTTTTACTAAATGAAGATGAAATTGAATAATACAATTAGTACAGTATTGCATCTATAATTTATTTTGATATCAAATTAAATTTATTTTACTCCTCTGTATTTTCCCTGTGCCACAGGTTTTTTTAGGGCTGTTGATTCATCATAGTTACTCACGCTATTAACTAAAAAAATTAATCATGATTAAAAAAATTAATCACACTGTTAAACAGAATACCAATTGAAATTTATTAAATATTTTTGGATGTTTCAAATATATTGATTTCTATTGCAACGCAGAATACAAAGTGTACAGTGCTCACTTTAAATTATTATTTTTTTATTACAAATGTAGAATTTTTTTGCTATATAACTGCACTCAAAAACAAAACAGTGTAAAACTTTAGCGCCTACAAATCCACTCAGTCCTACTTCAAGTTCAGCCAATCGCTAAGACAAACTAGTTTGTTTATATTTACAGGAGATACTGCTGCTGGCTTCTTATTTACAATGTCACCTGAAAGTGAGAACAGGCATTCGCGTGGCACTTTTGTAGCCAGAGGTATTTACATGCCAGATATGCTAAACATTCGTATAACCCTTCATGCTTTGGGCACCATTCCAGAAGACATGCTTCAATGCTGATGATGCGCGTTAAAAAAATAATGCATTTGTTAAATTTGTGACTGAACTCCTTGGGGGAGAACTGTATGTCTCCTGCTCTGTTTTACCCACATTCTGCCATATATTTCATGTTATAGCAGTCTCAGATAATGATCCAGCACATGTTCGTTTTAAGAATACTTTCACAGCAGATTTGACAAAACACAAAGAAGGTACCAATGTGAGATTTCTAAAAATAGCTACAGCACTCGACCCAAGTTTTAAGATTCTGAAGTGCCTTCCAAAATCTGAGAGGGACGAGGTGTGGCGCATGCTTTCAGAAATATTAAAAGAGCAACACTCCGATGCAGAAACTACAGAACCTGAACCACCAAAAAAGAAAATCAACCTTCTGCTGGCGGTTGAAGCATGAAGGGACATATGAATCTTTAGTGCATCTGGCATGTAAATATCTTGCGATGTTGGCTACAACAGTGCCATGCGAACACTTGTTCTCACTTTCAGGTGACATTGTAAACAAGAAGTTGGCAGCATTATCTCCTACAAATGGTAACCAAACTTGTTTGTCTGAGTGATTGGCTGAACAAGAAGTAGGACTGAGTAGGACTTGTAGGCTCTAAAATTTTACATTGTTCTATTTTTGAATATAGTTTTTTTTTGCACATAATTCTACATTTGTAAGTTCAACTTTCATGATAAAGAGATTGCACTACAGTACTTGTTTGTATAGGTGAGTTGAAAAAGATTATTTCTTTTGTTTTTTACAGTGCAAATATTTGTAATAAAAATAAATATAAAGTGAGCACTGTACACTTCGTATTCTGTCTTGTAATTGAAACCAATATATTTGAAAATGTAGAAAACATCCAGAAATATTTAAATAAGTGGTATTCTATTATTAACAGTGCGATTACTTGTGATTAATTTTTTTATTTGCACAATTAATCGTGATTTATTTTTTTAATCGCGTGACATCCCTAGTTTTTTTTATGACAAAGAACTGCATGGAAAATGTTGTAAGAGGAAAAAGCTGGAAGTTTGGTAAGTTGGGGACCTCAGCACCTGGGAGGAGCCCGGTGGGAGTCAATTTAGCTGGAAGCTTCTGCTAAAATCATTAACAATGAACAGTTACTTTTGACATATAAACCATTGCACTGAATTTTTGAAACAAGTCTATGCAGATGCAAATTAGATACCTTTTAGAGCATGCTAGCAGGGTCTATGTGGGGCAATTAAACCACAACATGTTACAGTGCTTTATAAATCAGACCCCTCTAGAGAGCTGTGCCGTGCCATGTAGACAAGCCAAGCAGTCTCGAGTTCCTGATGACTGCTCCACTAAAAGCTAGGAGTGTCATGAAGGTGATAGGTGAAAGAGTATCAGCATTTAAATCTCTTTGAGTGCCATTTAGAAGCACTAATAATTTGCAACAGGCTTTAACCATGTAATATGAAATAAGGGTACAGTTTTCAAAAGCACTTAAGTGACTGGAGATCCTAAGTCCCATTTTGAAAAGTGACTTAAGAGGATAAGTCTCATTGAAAGTCAATGAGACTCAGGAGCCTAAGTGCCTGAATTGCTCTTAAAAATGGGACTTAGGCACTTTTGAAAAAAATTATCCAAGGTTTCAAACCAAGAAAATGTCAGCCAAAAGTGATTGAAGAAAGCCTTCTAACCTAATTCAATGACTATCCTATTCAAACGATCTTCACTTGTATGGCTGTCAAGGGAGCTACTGAATAGAGACTTCTGAGCCCTTTCACTCTTAATAAAATGATCATTTGTACAGGTATACAAAGACCTTCACACTCTTTCAACTCCCAATAAGAGAATCTCCCTTTTGCCTGGTGACCCCAGATTCCCTCCCTATTCTAAATGAGGCAACCCCTATGACTGACAACACAATCTGCTTTCTATACCCTCTGCAAACCTTGTTTCTGTGATCACTGAGCCTTGTTTTATAACAATGTTAAGTAAACTGAAAAAGGAATATTTGATGTAACGGGAATGCAAATTTACTTTCAATATTCAGGGTTGACTATAATAAGTAACAAAGTGCCTTGTCATACCTGATACATCTGACACATGAGTAACACAGCCACCCACATGAAATGAAACACACTATTTAGAAACATCCAAAACATCCAAGGTGAACAGGTGGCAATTTGTGTAATGTATGTCCACAATCCATCCTTTGTGTAAGTAGTCTCACAATGGATTCCCCAGTCTGGAAGAAGAAAAAAATTATAGATTTAAAAATCATATAAAACCCTCAGATCGCACATTTTTTCTATATATCAGTGTAGTATTTAAATTTGAACTGGTCAGAAAACTTTGACAAAATGCAATTTTTTTAATGAAATATGTAAATAATTTTCAAAAACCTTCACAATTTGTTCCTCCTTTTCTAACCAGCTGTAATTTAAAGTCACAGAGATGATAGTAACTTAATGAAGGGCATGGAATAATAGTAACAAGGACTGTATAGAATTCTTAATGAGATATTTTTCTATAATAACTAGGTATTCTTCTATTCTAGAACACCTGAACTGGGCAGATACTAACGCATACCTCAATTCCAATACAAATAGTATCAAAGTATAACTCTGATAGTGCAAATACTCATATGAGGAACTAAATGAAATATTGTACTTAAAAACAATTAAGAAAAAATGTACTCACAAGAGATACAGCCATAAATCATCCAACAGATCATAAAAAGCAAAAAGAACAGATATCCCATGAAATAGCGATGGTTCCCTGCCCCTAAAGATGAACACAAACAACATGAATTAATTTTTTCCGACTTGAGAAAAAGTCAGTAATACGCTTGATGGCTGAACTACATATGAATTAAATTTAAATTATTTTAGGACAACACTGCTAATTACTTTATATGGAAACATTACTCTCTGGAAACATTACATTAGTCTGTAATATCTCTATGACTACTTAGAAGCTTGAAACTAGGTATTTTTCTCCCTTACAATTTTGCCCTTTCAATAAGGCCAAACATTGTTTTATTTTTCTGTGCTCCTACCATACTGCAGCTGAAATTCACACACACTTGTTTAATTTACAATCTGCTTTATTGATATCAACACAGCTTTGGGAACTGGTTAGTTAACAGATGTTGCAGAACCAGGAAGAGCTCAAAAACTGTTTTGGTATGTCTAAAAAATACTGAATTATTTTTGTTTCTTGGCAACAGAGGGCAGGTATATTTAATAAGACGTACAGAAAATAGAAATCTGGACAAAAATCCACATCCTCTTTTGACAATTAAAGGTATAGGACGAGTTGACCTTAAACTGCTTGACAGCCAACTGAAAAGAAAACATTCAACAAAAAGATGGATAGACAACAATTTAGGTAAACAAGATGTTAAAAAAAACTGGTTAAATTAATGAATGAACTTAAAAAAAATTATACGTGTAATTAAATTTAAAATGAAGTGAATGACACGTAACATAACAGCATTTGCTCAAAATGAAAAAGACAGTTACCTTTTCCGTAACTGGTGTTCTTCGAGATGTGTGGCTCATGTCTATTCCACAGTAGGTGTGCATGCTTGCCACGTGTACTGGTGCTAGAAAGTTTTTCTCCTAGCAGTACCCACAGGGGGAGAGCGACCCCTGGAGTGGCGCCTGCCTGGCACGGTATAAGGGGAGCTGCGCGCTCCCCCCACCCTCAGTTCCTTCTTGCCAGACAACTCTGACAGAGGGGAAGGAGGGCAGGAGGTGATTCCAAGCTGGATCTGCTGGAGGTGGGTAGGAGTTCACAAGTTCTCGGGACGCAGTACCGCCCTGCCGAACCCGGTGTCATCCCTGGTTTGGGAGACTATCGCATAGTGCGAGGTGAACGTGTGAACCGAAGACCACGTGGCGGCCCTACAAATGTCCTGAATAGGGATGTGGGCCACAAAGGCAGCCGACGAGGCCTGCGCCCGCGTCGAGCGTACCCTAAGAATAGGCGGTGGGGGAACACCCGCCAGCTCATAACAGTCACTGAGTGGAAATCGACTGGCCTCTCACGCACTCAGCTGAGGCGACAAACAGCTGCGAGGACTTTCGGAATGGCTTGGTTCGCTCGAGGTAGAAAGCCAGAGCCCGCCTCACATCGAGCGTGTGGAGGCAGCATTCCTCATCAGTTGTGTGAGGTTTGGGGCAAAGGACTGGTAGGAAAATGTTCTGACTCATGTGGTAGGTGGAGACCACCTTCGGGAGGAACGCGGGGTGTGGGCAGAGCTGGACCTTGTCCTTATGAAACACCGTATACGATGGCTCAGAGATCAGGGCCCTGAGCTCAGAGACCCGCCCAGCCAATGTGATAGCAACCAGGAAGGCCACCTTCCATGAGAGGTGAGACCAGGAACACGTGGCCAGCATCTCAAACGCGGGCCCGTAAGCTGAGCCAGCACTAGATTCAGGTCCCACTGCGGGACCAGGGGCTTAGAATATGGGTGAAGCTGGTCCAACCCCTTAAGGAATCGGCCGGACATAGCATGGGAGAACACCGTATGTCCTTGCACTGGGGGATGGAAGGCAGATATGGCTGCCAGATGCACCCTGACTGACGAGGGTGTCAGGCCCTGGGCCCTCAGGCGGAGGAGGTAATCGAGGATAAGCTGGATCGGGGCGGCCGTTGGGGATACACCTTGGTCCGTCACTCACCTAGCAAAACGAGACCACTTCGCCATGTCAGAGTGGCAAGTGGAGGGCCGTCTACTATCAAGGAGGACACGCTGAACCGGAGCTGAGCATGTCCTCGCCTCACCACCTAGTCACTGAGCAGTCACGCCGTGAGGTGAAGAGCTGCCAGGTTGGGGTGGAGGAGACAGCCATGGTCCTGAGAGAGCAAGTCCGGGCGGAGCAGCAATGGCCAAGGCGGAGCCACCGCCAGGCCCAAGAGGGTCCCTTACCAGTGCTGCCCGGGCCACACCGGGGCAATGAGGAGAACCCTGGCTTTATCCATCTTTATTTTCTCTAGGACCCTGCTGATCAGCGGGAATGGGGGGAAGGCATATAGGAGTTGGCCTGACCAGGGCAGGATGAAAGCATCGGAGATAGCGCCTCTCCCCAGGCCCCCCCAGAGCAGAACCGGGGGCATCATCGGTTCTGTCAGGTCACAAACAGGTCCACCTGCAGAGTTCCCCATCTCTGGAAAAGCTGGAAGGCCACTTCCAGTTGTAGGGACCACTCGTGCTGAAAGGAAAAGTCCCTGCTCAAGCAATCTGCCCTCACGTTCCAGGCGCCTGGTAGGTGAAAAGCTTTTAGGTGGACGTCGTGGGCTATAAAGAAGTCCCACAGGCTGAGGGCTTTGTGGCAGAGGGCAGAGGATTGGGCCCAGCCTTGCCTGTTGATATAGAACATCGAGGCCGTGTTGTCCGTGAGAACCCTGACTACCTTGCCCTTCAGGTGCGAGCGGAAGGCAGTACACGCCAGCCACACCGCCCTGAGTTCCTTGACATTTATGTGAAGGGTCAGGTCTTGCGGAGACCACAGGCCTTGGGTCTGAAAACTCCCCACATGGGCTCCCCCGCCCAGGTCCGATGCATCGGACACCAGCTCCACTGACGGGGCCCTGTCCCTGAATGGCATCGCTAGGAGCATATTGCTCAGTGTGGACCACCACCGTAAGGAGGCGGTCACTGAGTTCGGCATGGTGAGGACTTGTCCAACCTGTCCGCGGCTTGGGAGAACTGCGAGGCCAGCCAGAGTTGTAGGGACCTCATCCTGGGCCTGGCATGGTGGACCACATACGTACACGCCAACATGTGACCTAGCAGCTGTAGGCAGGACCTGACTATCGTCACCGGGAAACTTACGATCGAGTTGATGAGCCCTTTCAGGGTCTCGAACCTGTCTGCGGGGAGAGAGGCCCTGGCCAACATTGTGTCCAGGAGCGCCCCGATAAACTCTATGCATTGCACTGGGACTAACGTGGACTTGGTGTTGTTTAGCAACAGGCCCAGGGCAGTGCATGTGGACAGGAGGAGTGCCACATGATCCCTCACCTGCGACCAGGAGGTGCCCTTGACCAGCCAGTCGTCCAGATAGGGGAATATCTGGACCCCCCCGGCGCCTGAGGTAGGCCGCTACTACCGACATGCACTTTGTAAAGACCCTGGGGGCAGTGGACAGACCAAACGGGAGGACCGTAAATTGGTAGTGATTCTGTCCCACCACAAAACCGAGGAAGCGCCTGTGCCCCTTGAATATGTGGATATGGAAGTACGCATCCTGTAGATCGAGGGCCACTTACCAATCCCCGGGTTCCAGGGAGGGGATGATGGAGGCCAGGGAAACCATGTGAAACTTGAGTTTTACCAAGTACTGGTTCAGACCTCGCAGGTCCAGTATGGGTCTGAGCCTCCCTTGGGCCTTCGGGATAAGGAAATACCGGGAGTAATACCCCTTGCCCAGGAACTCCTTGGGCACCGCCTCTATCACTCATAGTTCCAGAAGCCTCCCGACCTCCTGCTCGAGCAGAGCCTCATGCGATGGGTCCCCCAAGAGGGACAGCGGCAGGGGGTGGTTGGGCGGGTAGGAGGTAAACTGGAGGGTGTAACCTCGGGAGATGGTGTCGAGGACCCAGCAGTCCGAGGTGAGCCGCAACCATTCTGGTAGGAAAGCACACAGTCGATTGGAAAAAGGGAGATTTATTGGGGCTGAAAATGGCGGGATACCCCTGAGCATCCTGTCAAAACCACCTTTTCCCCGCCTGCTTGCCATTAGAGGTTCCAGGTTGTGGGGCAGACCGATATTGTCTTTGCAGACGTTTCTTATAGTCCCATTGCTTCTTATGTGCGGCCTCGTATTTTGGGAGAGGGGCCCGGGTGGGAGCCTGCTGTGGCTTGAACTTGGGTTTTGCCGGAGCAGGGACATAGAGGCCCAGGGTCTGGAGGGTCGTATGGGAGTCTTTCATACTGTGCAGGCTTGTGTCCGTTTCCTCCACAAATGGCGCTTCCCATCAAAAGGGAGATCCTGCATTGACGACTGCGCCTTGCTAGATAACCCAGAGAGCAGAAGCCAGGACGCCTGTCTCATGGACACCACCAAGGCCATGAACGGTGCGGCCATGTCCGCTGCATCCAAAGTGGCCTGCAGAGACGCCCTTGTGGTGGCTGCCCCTTCCTCCATGAGTGCCTTAAACTCCTTTCTATCGTGCTCCTGGAGGGAGTCCTTGAACTTCAGGAAGGATCCCCAGAGTTTAAACTCGTAGCGACCCAGGAGAGCCTGATGGTTTGCTACCCTCAGTTGGAAGCTTGACGACGAATACATTTTTCTCCCAAAAGCATCCAGCCTCCGAGAGTCTTTGTTCTTTGGGGTCAGGGCTGGCTACCTGTCACTCCCTGTGGTTGACCGACTCAACCACCACAGACTTGGGTGCCATGTGGGTATACAGACACTCGTGCCCCTTAGTGGGTATGAAGTACTTGTGCTCCGCCTTCTTAGAGATGGGAGCCAACGAGGCTGGCATTTGCCACAGGGCATTTGAAATTTTTGCCACCCCTTCATGGAGCGGCAAGGCCACCCTGTCCGGCGCCGAGGGGGACAGCACATTGAACAGAGAGTCTGAGGGCTCTTCCATTTCCTCAGCCTGGAGATGGAGGCTCGCTGCCACCCTTTTTAGTAAGTCTTGATCGACTCGGTAGTCCTCCTGTGGGATGGAGGGGGACGGGGCCGCAATCAGCTCCGCCGGACGGGGCGAGGAGGCTGGTGCAGTGCTTTGGGTGTCGTCCGGCACCGGAGGATCCAACACCTGGTCAGATTCCGGGAACGGCACCGAGGAAGCAGAGCCCGTCAACTCCTTTCTCGGCGGTCTAGGTATTGAGGCTGATGGTGCTTCCGATGCCCCAGCCACCAAGCGAGCCCCTACCAGGGACTGCGCTGGAGGCCACGGTGCCCACTGGTACCACTGGGCCTGCCACGACACACGGTGCCATTGCACTTGCTGAGGCACCAGCGGGGCTGTCCGATCAGGCTGGCTACTGTGGCCTGTAGACAGGCGACTGTGAGCAGAGGTGGGGCTGGCGTACGACACGCTGCTGCTGCCTCTGGACAGGGAGTGGCGACGGTGCTGGGATCTACGTCGACTGTGGGACCGCGACCTTGAAGCGGGAGAACGGCACTGATGGTAGTAACTGCTCTGCGAGCGATCTCAACAGGTGGACCCGAGATGGCGAGGAGCTGGCAATCGACGCCCTGAGCTATGGTGCCTTGGCGGAGACTTCGAGCAGGATTCCAAGTGGGAACGGCATCGACGGTCATGCCGCGACCAACTGCGGTACTCCCTTTGAGGCGAGGACCATTGGCGACGTCCGCCGTGGTCCTGTCTGAGCTCGCTTTGTGAAGACGAGCAGTGCTGGGAGTCTTGATCAGATGGCACCCATCCAGACAGTCTGGCCGGCATCGAGGGCGATCCACATGGACTGATCCCTGAACGGTCACTAGGCGGTGAGCAGTGTCGGGAACGTTCCCTTGACTGAGACCGGTACTGGGCTGGCAATGACTGCAGTGATCCCAGCAGCGGCTTGCCTCTGGAGCGTGGGGCCGACATTGGTGGCGTTCCCGGCACCGGCATGAATATGATGTCCTTAGCCGCCTGGAGGGCTTCAGGCGCGGTGCCGGGTACCAGATCAGAGCAGCATGCCAGGTTCGGGGCCAGCGTCAATTCCATCAGGATGGCCCGGAGTGTAATGTCCCTTTCTTTTTTAGTCCAGGGTTTGAATGACTTGCAGATCTTACACCTTTTGCTGATATGGATTTCTCCCACACAGTTTGTGTGCGGGTCACTCCTTGGCATAGAACGCCTACAGGAGCCGCACGACTTAAATCCCGGGGCATGGGGCATGCCCCGGCCCGGGCTCACTAACTAAACTCCACTGAAAACTAAACTGACTACAGGTACTACTGAATGAACAGTTCTGGGGACAAGCTGCAGCAAGGCTGGAGCTGAGCAGTTCCGACGCACCTTCACTGGCGGCAAGAAGGAACTGGGGGTGGGGGGGAACGCGCAGCTCCCCTTATATCGCGCCAGGCAGGCGCCACTCCAGGGGTCAAGAAGGGTGCTCTCCCCCTACGGGTACTGCTAGGGGAAAAACTTCCAGCACTGGTGCACGTGGCAAGCACGCACACTTACTGTGGAATACACATGAGCAATCACTCGAAGAACCACTTTTGCCATGCGTTAATATACCTGATAGATGCATTTCTAATATTGTGATACATTTATTTGTATATATACTATTCGGAACTTCTCAACTTTCCCTCAGTTTGTAAAATACATTCGCTAGTACAGTACTCCAATGACCCTAGGATGTGCACTAACCACACAGACACTACACAGATGATAATAGGCTACAAAAGATGTGTCCCTCTGTATGCAAGCAGAAGAGCACTTAATTGTGTCAAATATTTTGCCTATTAAACCAGGAGCTTCCTCCAGAGGCAAAAAATAATCAAGTGCTTTTAACAAGTGAAATGAACAAATAAATAAGACAAAAGCAGAAAACCCAAACATACAAGTTAGAACAAGCACACAAGGCACTTCCTTCCTCCAAAATCAAAGAGCTTCCTTCATCTGTAAACATGCTGTAATGTTGCTTTTATAAGCAACGGATATATGAGGAATGATGTTGGAAGTATGTGTTGGGAGGTGAGTGTGAGAGACAGAGACTGTGTGTGTGTTGTGAGAGAGAGAGAGAAGAGGCACATAAACACATGCTGCTGGCTGTGCGCACTCTGCTAATCAGCTGGGCGGCACTTGAATCTCTCCTGTGCAGCCGCCCAAGTGAGCAGCGTACAGGGAACAGTTTCAGGGACACATGGGGTCAGGGTGGTGCAGGGACACATGGGGACGGGCGTAGGGTGGGGGTACAGGGACAAATTGGGATGGGGCAGATGTGACTGACTGAATGAGAGTCAAAAGAACTGTTCCATACTTCTCTCACTCACACCCAACAACCTTCCAGGTTCACTGCCAGGCTCCTTCCCAGCAATTACTTCCCTCTCCCTCAGCTCCCCTGACTCCCCCAAGCCTTTGCACCACTTCTGAGGGGTGCGGGAAACACAGTTCTGTACTGTAGTTTAAATGAATTATTACTCAAAGTTCTGTAGTAATATGCCTAGTAAGGAATCTATTTGTCAAAAAAACATTTCCTGAATCTTTTTTGTTGTCTGTATTATTTCAGACTTGCTTGCTGACAGGTATCTTGAAATAATTTATCAAAATAATTGAAACTGGCATGATTATATTGTGTTATTTTGACAAATAAAATATTCAGAATTTTGCAGAATTTTAAAATATTGTGCACAGAATTTTTAATTTTTTTCTGCAGAAATTCGCCGGGAGTAGAAAATCCACGTAGATGGCAAGCCATCTTGAATCTACTGACACATAGCAACGAATTAATTGAGCACTTGGCTACAGTTCTCTAATGGAAAATACTTGTTTGTGAGTTTACCTGTTACCCAGACTTTAATTTCCTATTACTCAATGCTTCATCTCATATATATTAAAGAGACTAATCACCACTGTAGTCAGTATATGCACTCTTGTTTTTGTAGGAAATGAAAAAGATGCTGTATTGATAAGTAACTGAAAATGTGATTAATGATTTGCATTAGAGTTCATATTTGACAAAAACATACTTACATACTGTTTATGTGGTGTTATAATTATTGCTGAAATAAAACGTTTAAAAATTAATAGGGATGAAATCAGTTTACTTAGGACTTGTCTACACAGAGCAGAAATATGCACCAGAGGGGTTTGCTTTCTAAAGCATACTTGTGTCGCATGCGAACGGGCCCGTGTAGAGTCTGTTGGGGCAATCTTTTTAGTTCATGTCAGCAGGAACACCATGGTCAGTTAGTGCACGTTAGTGCACTTTAGAAATCACAGCCCTCTACTGCACACTTCTGCTCCATATAGATAAGCCCTTAAAAACAAAGCTATAAGTACTCATGTGTGGATTGGTAACAGAAAGGAGAACTGTGAATAATGCAATGAATCAGAAAAAAAGAAAATTCAGGCTGAACATCAAGATGCTTTTGGTAATACTGAAGACCTAGACTAGTCTTTCACAGGAAGTTGTCAGAAACCATGATACTGTGGTCATTTAAAACAGGAATTTACAACATACAGAGGAATATACTGTAGAGAATGATCCTGCATTGAGAAAGGGGTGGACAAACTGACCTAACTGTATTTTTCCCCTCTCTATTTGTTAAGATTCCATATTTGAGCAATCACTTACCTACACAGTTACCCACCCATGGGCAGTGGTGGTCAAACTTTGCTATACATCGATTGCACACGCCACAATGTTTGGACCTCACTGGCTTCCGTATCTGCTTGACAGATATTTATGGACATATAATTACAAAAAGCTTTACAGCAAAGTGAAAGGAAAAGTCTGACAGATTTATACTGGTGAAAAAAAATGAATTTTAATGCATGTTAAAATATTTTGCTGCTGTTAATCCCTTAGATCAAGGTCAACAGGAATTTAAAAGCCTAATGGCTAATTCACATTCCATTAAACAATTAGTGTCTTGAAATTTCATCATACGTTAGCTATGGTACATATGGTACAAAAATCTATTTAAAATATTTTCCCTTAAATAAAAATGTTGCATCTTAAAAAGTATCAAATATTTATTTCTCTTTCCATCCACCCCAAGCCCCTCTAAATCCTCTAGGTATCTAAGTTTTGGGTGCAAATTTGTTTCATTTCAGCTATTTAATATTGATAGAGTATTACATTATGACTGAGATGATTCTTTGGGCATTATTCATAAATGAACCCTAATGTAAACAGAAGGCTGTTAATTAAGCCTATTTACCAATTCAAGAATATGGACTTAAAGAGAACTTCCAATAGGACTTTTGCTTCAATGTTCACTTTGACAATTTTGAAAACCACTCCCAAACTGAATATATTTTGTATATTAAATATTCAATGGTTATGATGACAAATCAAGAACAAAATACATGAACAAACCTTGAAATATAAAATATATGTACAAACCTTGAAATTAAAATACATTTAAACTTTAAAACTAAATATTTAAAAAACAACTTCATTTTTACTTATCCCTTCAAATCTGAGTTTAAAGTTCTACGTTTATTATACAAAAATGAATGACACCACAAACATGATAGAAGAAGTATTTCCATTAGGTGTTTGTCATGTTATTAATTCTTCCATGGGAAATAAAATGCATACTTCAGGTCTCAGTAGGTAAGTGCAGGAAGAAATTATTTTTAAACATTGTGTTTCAAAATGTAAACATAACTTGCAAGTCTAAGCAACTAATCCACAGACAATTAGGAAATGTTAAAACACTTCAGGATTTAAAGAAACTTTCCAGTTAACCTGGAAAATATCTAGACAGTTTTGACACAAAGCAAAAGAGATTTCTTTTTCAGGCTCAATATGTCATTTAACCCAAAGTTTGTTCTAACCCATTTTAAAATAAAATAATTCTGTTTTGGAAGGCTTTGTGAAGCTTACTTATCTCTTAAGAGCCTTCCTTAAATAGATTTTCTTTTACATAGGTCCTGAAACAACTAATCTGCAATGCATATACCAAAAGGGGTTTTCCTTTGTACGGTAAAAGGGAGTATAATATAATATTTCAGGAAGCTCTCACAATAACTAAATAAGATTTTGTGATGTTGCCTATACAGATCAACAAAAGACTAAATTACATGTGTATGCAGACACACACACGTAGGTACATCATGTTACATTACATTAAAAAAAAAATCAATGAAAGTACTTCAGTTTCACAAAACCTCTGAAAGTATTAAATTAAAAAAAAAAATTACAATTCTCAAGATTTCAGTAGAAAAAGACCTAAACATTTTGTTAAACCAGCAAAGGCAATTCTGAGTCAAACTGAAATGTTTACTGCAAATATTCATAATTCTCCCTTTTTCCCCATCCCCAAAAAATCACAGAATACAAAGGTACATAAACTTCTCCACATATTTTTCTTTTTTATAATACAAAACTTCTTCAACTAGGATTCTTGAGAGAAACTGAATGCTTGTTCAAAATATAAGAGTTTTGCTACATAGCTTGAAGTTGCTGTAAGAATGCGACAACCAATCAGATTGGTTTATTTCAATAAACCTTTTATAAAAAGTTATTTCTATTTGTCAAAACTTTGCAGCTTCTCACAAGATGTGTCCTGTATAAAGGCCAGAAGGGGACACTGTGATCATCTAGTCTGACTTTCATATAACACAGGCCTCAGAATTTCCCGACTCTCATGGCTCTTCTCTCAACCCTCTCCAATTTATCAACATCCTTCTTAACTGATGAGCACCAAAATTGAACACAGTAGTCCAGCAGGGGTTGCACAAGTGCCAAACACAAAGGTAAAAGAACCTCTCTACTCCTACTTGACATTCCCGTCTCCTTTAACCGCAGCATCATGCTGGAAGCACACATTCAGAACATATCTCTTTCAGAGTCACTGCTTCTCAGGATAGTCTCCCCCATCCTGTTAAGTATGGCCTACATTCTTTGTTCCTATGTGTTTACATTTAGCTGTATTAAAATACTGTACGTAGTTTGTTCACACCCAGATTACCAAGAGATCCAGATTGCTCTTCATTATTTACAGCGCCCCCCATTTTTGTATCGTCTGCCTAAATATGGATTCTGATGTCCAACATTAAGGCAGCCAACTCTGAAAAGGTTGCCAACTGTAGTAACATAGGCCCACGTTAGGCTTAAGCAGGCTATGGTTTCAAACTGAGTTTGGATTTTTAGCATGAATGGTAGGACTGAAGCATGTAAAAGGATGAGTTCATGAGAAAACACAAGTTATTTGTGTTAATCTTGTAGTGACCCTTAAAAATACCAGTGTTATCTCATTTATGGTTTGGGATGAGGTAATAGAAATAAAGAAAATATTGTTAATTGGGCACCAGGCATTGTAAATAATTGGTTTGTTTAGTTTAGTATAAAGAAATGTGTAGTTTGGTAGTCAAAGAGAAATACAGCCAAACAAGATAAGATGCAAACCTTGAAGAAAGAGGCCCCGTCATTAATCTTGTCTTGACCGGGGCAGAGGACAAGGTTCAAACTTAGCTGCTTCATCTGGAGTTAGTAAGGTCTGACAACAAACAATGACATCACCTGTTTCTTATAGTGTATTAAAAAAGAAAGGTTTTCTAGGGGTACTTTGTCAGTGCCTTTCCTTATTCCTCTGGAGTCACGTCATGATGGGAAGGTCCCTCCCAGGCCTGATCCTGTTGAGAGTATTTTGGCCAGTATTTATAACTGTATTGCTGTTGGGTATATAATACAAGAGTATATGCTTACGCTTGTACATTTATTACTAAGTGGCCATTGAATTAATGAAGGAATGCTTGTGCGGAAACTGAGTCATGGTAAACCTTAATAAACTTAATAAGAAAATAATTTTCAATACCAATAATACAATTTAGCATGTTCTTGGATCTTGATTTGCTTTTTCCATGCCAATGCCACATAACAGACTGCTACAAAGGACATTATGCAGCTGTCCCTTCTGTTGGGACTAAGGAGGCAGCAGGCCTTTTCTTATATAACAGATAGCTCCTACTCCCAACTGCACAGAACCTTAGGTAACAAGATGGGTTCTGCAGCTCAGATAGAACCATTACTATTAAAATGGGGCTAAGATTATTAGTTAAGTGTTTCCTCTTAATAGCAGCAAAAGGCCAATGCTTGGCCATCTGGATTAATAAAACTGTACTGTATATGTGCATATTTAAGAAAAATTGACCATTTTTTAAAAAGTTGGCATTTTGTTATTAGTATTCCATCTCATGCAAAGCATGAGTATGTACCATTAGTAGACTTACAGTCTTTTATATTTGCTAATCACATTTTAAAAGGAATGTGCATATCATGTTTTCTTGTGGAACTGGATAGCTGCCCTTGTTCTCTTCAAGCTGATTTCCATTTTTAAATGTTTTGTGGAGGGGTGTGAAAATTTGTATTTTTTCTTTTTAAGATGATAGCCAAATTTAAAAAGTCCAGCTCGCTTTTCAAAGAAACTATTTTCATGCTCTAAAGGAGATTATTTTAGTTATGACAATGCCAGACAGAATGCTGTAAAGCCCAACACCAGAAAAAAATTGACACATCAATGTAAAATATTATTTAAAAAACAGGATTGAATAGTGCATTAGTGTGGTGAAGCACTGGAATGGGTTACCTAGGGAGGTGGTGGAATCTCCTTCCTTGCAGGTTTTTAAGGTCAGACTTGACAAAGCCCTGGCTGGGATGATTTAGTTGGGGATTGGTCCTGCTTTGAGCAGGGAGTTGGAATAGATGACCTCCTGAGGTCCCTTCCAACCCTGATATTCTATGATTTAAAAATTGTATAAAATTAGTTATCCAATTCTCTTCTTAATAAAACAATTTAACATACATATAACCCTTAACCCTATGTCCTTTCTGGTTAGTCTAACAATCTGAAAGTCCTAGAAATGTGAAGAGCTAGGAATGGTTCACTAGTTTTCCAAAACGGAAGCAATTACATTTGGTTTGGTTTGGTTTAGATATCCTTCAAAGTTAAAATAAGGTGTTCACAAAGACACAAGATTTAGCATGAATTTTGTCCCCTAGTAAACATGAAGTTAAAACAAAGACCCTGTCCTCCAAACAAAGTCCTCCAACTAAGAACACGGGGGTGTACCGTTGAGCCTGCGTGGAGGCTAACTGACTTCCAGCGGGCTCTGCATGGATGCAGCAATCTATTTATACACTATCAGTTGCAGGATTGTGTCAAAGTTAGCAAAACTCAATCCATAGAGTGTTCTCCATCACAATTTTTCCACCATGCCATTCCTTGATTTTACCTGCTGATATAGAAACTATCATTTGACCTACAGAAATAGCTAATACCTCATTAATGAGAAAAACAACTTTACATTATACAAAGGCATAATTTAAAGTTGTCATTTTTTTTATGGTCAGATAATTATCTAAAGAAAAATGGTTCCTCAGACTGGATGACTGCATAAATGATTGTATGCCATATGGAAACTGCTAATCAAAGCACTCCTTTAATATTGTTGATGAAAAAGTATGCTCTTCCAAATAATTATCAAAACACAAAAGGGTTCTGTCATAACTATAAAGGGAAGGATAACAGCCCTCCTGTGTACAATACTAGAAAATCCCTCATGGCCAGAGACACCAAAATCCTTTTACCTGTAAAGGGTTAAGAAGCTCAGGTAACCTGGCTGACACCTGACCCAGACGACCAATAAGGGGACAAGATACTTTCAAATCTTGGTGAGGGGGAAGGCTTTTGTTTGTGTGCTCTTTGTTTTGCGGGTTGTTCGCTCTTGGGACTAAGAGGGACCAGACAACAATCCATGCTCTCCAAATCTTTCTGAACCAGTCTCTCATATTTCAAACTTGTAAGTAACAGCCAGGAAAGGCGTGTTAGTTTTATCTTTGTTTTCTCAACTTGTAAATGTTCCTTTTGCTAAAAAGTTTACATCTGTTTGCTGTAACTTTGAACCTAAGGCTAAAGGGGGTTCCTCTGGGCTCTATGAATCTGATTTTCCATCCTGATTTTACAAAGTTATTTTCCATCCTGATTTTACAAAGATGATTTTAACCTTTCTTTCTTTAATTAAAAGCCTTCTTTTTAAGAACCTGATTGATTTTTCCTTGTTTTAAGATCCAAGGGGGTTGGATCTGGACTCACCAGGAATGGGTGGGGGGAAAGGAGGGGGAATGGTTAATTTCTCCTTGTTTTAAGATCCAAGGGTTTGGATCTGTGTTCACCAGGGAATTGGTGGAGAAGTCTCTCAAGGCTACCCAGGGAAGGGTTATAGTATTTGGGAGGGAGATATACGGGGGGGGGGGGGGGGGGTGTAGACAGAGTTTCCCAAATGACTCATTAACAATTTGGGTGGTGGCAACAGCGAGATCTAAGCTGGTAATTAAGATTAGGGGTTCTCATGCAGGTCCCCACATCTGTACCCTAAAGTTCAGAGTGAGGAAGGAACCCTGACAGGTTTAAAAGCATACAGGTATTAAGAAAACAATAATGCTTATAAAGTCATCAGCAAGCATGGAAGTACAAAATACATTTGTCAGTACCGTGAACTGAAGGTCAATGCTATTTTTTTTAAAATAACATCCATCTCTGAAATAACATGGAGAAAATGGAGGGGGGGGAGAAAGAGTCTAATTTATTTACTATATAAATATCCAGTTTTGCCCACCACACACAACCTCTGATATTTACATTTCAATTAAGTGGAAACAAAAATAAATAAAAATAAAAACCATACTACCAAACAGGTACTGCAGAATATACTGAGGTCCAGACTTCCTGTCTCTGCAAGTTCAACTATTGTCTTTGGAAGAAACAAACAAGAAATAAAATTAGTATTTAAACTTTTAAACACATACCCATCTAATTTCCAATGCTAAATGATTTCTGTAGCTCATATTCAGGTCTGTATGCTCAGACTATCTCAGGCTTTGCCTATAACAGATTATTTAATTTAAATAAGTTTTAAACCTATTTAAACTGGTGCAAAACTCTATGTAGACACTTATTTCCAATTAAAAGTGGCTTATTTAGTTTACCTTAAACCTATTCTTAGTTGATTTAAGCTAAATAGCTATAAAGCAGGTTTAGACTGACTTAGCACATCCACACAGAATTTAGCACACAGGTTTAACTAAATTGATTTTAAAATCACAGATTTAAACAAACTATTTTGCATTTTGATAAATCCTCAGAGATTATCTTCCAGTCAGGACCCATCAGTCAAGAAGGAGAAATTTAAGTTCAGTGGTATACAGTCCAAAGTCTCAAAGCTGCAATTACCTACTCCATAGAATGTTCATCTTGTAACCACAAAAGCAGTAATAAAAGCCAAACCTCCAACCCACTATGCATCACGCCATGCTTATGGATCAAGTGATATATAATGGTGGATTTCAGTTACAACATCCCAATTTCCTTACATTAAATTAGATCCTTTCATTTTATGTGTCCTTCCAGTATCTATTTTGTTATTGGAATAGTGGTGACTTATTACTCTAGGAAATGAATACAGTCTACATTTCCAACAACTTTTATATTTCAGCAGCTGAAGATTGTGCCACAAGAGGCTTTTATGTAAAGTCTGCAGTGTCTGGAAAATATATATTCACAGATTTCAAAGGAATTGTCCTGAAAATGTCTTTTGCCAAAGCTACTTTTTTTGACCCAGGAAGAATTAACTCTGATTAGCATGAATAGTTAAGGAATAAAATTAAAGACCAAATATGCTTGTCTAATGTGTACCTTCAGCCATAGTACACAAAATATATTTTAACCATGGTTCTAGGTTTTAAGTGCCCTGTCACGTTGGTGTCTTTGGATCCATATGATTTTCACCTCTCCTGATTAGAAAAGGAGCAGAAGGTACTTATGACTATTCTGTCATATTTTTCTGTCAGCACAGTGACAAAATCCTGATGGAAGACGACTGGAAACTGGCTATTTTTTATTTAGACCCTGATTTTGCATAACACTGAAGCATGTGCTTTATTTGAAGTATGTGAGCAGTCCCATTGACTTCAATGAGACTCCTATGTTTACGTAGGGGTTTACTACTCTACAAAGTGTTAAAATTCTACTTAGGGTACGTCCATACTACCCGCCCGGGTCGGAAGGGTAGCGATCAACTTCTCGGAGTTCGATATATCGCGTCTCATCTAGACACGATATATCGAACTCCGAACGTGCTCCCGTCGACTCCGGAACTCCACCACCGCGAACGGCGGTGGCGGAGTCGACGGGGGAGCCACGGACTTCGATCCCGCAGCGTCTGGACGGGTAAGTAGTTCGAACTAAGGTAGTTCGAGTTCAGCTACGCTATTTGCGTAGCTGAACTTGCGTACCTTAGTTCGACCCCCCCCAGTGTAGACCAGGCCTTAGTTACGTAGCCCTGCTGAAGGAATGGTACTTAGATTGGACTAGCCCAGCATCCAACTTGGTAGATGCACAGTAACAGAAAAGCAGTTCTGTATGCCGACAGACTCCGGTTGTGGTTGGGCAGGATCAACCCGGGGACCTCTGGAACTTAGTGCATGAGCTTCTACAGCATGAGCTAAAAGCCAACTGCCTTTTAACTAAGGCTGTAGAGCACACTCATTTAACTCTCTCTGAGGCCTGGTCTACACTGGGGGCAGGGGAGATCGATCTACTCACTGTGGTGAGGTGACTGCTGCTGCTCCCCCATCAACCCTGCCTGCGCCTCTCGCGGTGATGGAGTATAGGAGTCGACAGAAGAGCACTCGGGGGTCGATTTATTGCATCTAGACTAGACGCAATAAATCGACCCCCGCTGGATTGATCGCTGCCCGCCGATCCGGCGGTTAGTATAGATATACCCTAAGTGGTCTCATTGCCACTCGACGGGACAGAACACCACACCCAGAAGGTGCGTGGGTTACACTAGTATTAGAGACAAGATGAGTGAGGTAATATATTTTATTCAACCAGCCTCTGTTGTGAGAGATACAAGCTTTTAAGCTTACACAAAACTCTTCTGGGAAATGTACAAAGAGAGAATGTCTACAATGCAATTACACACCCATGGCTGGCCCTTATCAGCTGACTCAGGTTCTTTGGGCTTGAGCTAGGGGGTCTATTTAATTGGGGTGTAGACATCTGAGATTGGGCTGCAGCCCGAATCCAAACATCTACACCACAATTAAACAGATACTTAGGTTATGTCTACACTAGAGACCTTACAGCAGTACAGCTGCTCTATGCCGCTCTCCTGAGAGCATAGAGCTCTCCTGTCAACATAATTAAACCATCTCCAATGAGTGGCGGTGGCTATGTTGGCGGGAGAAGCTCTCTCGCTGACACAGCACTGTGCACAGTACCACTTAGGTTGGAGAAACTTGCAGCTCAGGGGCGTTTTTTTCCCCACATCCCCGAGCAACATCAGTTTTGAGTGGTACCGAGCAACATAAGTGGTACTGTAGATATGGCCTTATCCTGAGTCAGCCAGCACAGGTCAGCCGTGGGTGTCTGTCTGCAGCGTAGACATGAGTGTCACAACTAAACACAAGGTTGAACAGATTGTTTAGCATAAGCAGTTAAAGCATATTTCACGGGATTATTCAAGGTGAAGTGGCCAGTAGGGGGAAAGCTGGGGTGGGTGTTAATGGGTTATAGATCAGGGGTGGGCAAAATATGGCCTGCGGGCCAGATCTGGCCCATGTAACATTTCTGTCCAGCCTGCCAGGCTCTTTGGCTGCCCCCTTGCGATCTCCGGGCCGTTAATAGTCCCGCAGTGCAGTGGGGTGCTCAGGCAGGCTGCTTGCCTGCAGTGGCCCTATACTGCTCCCGGAAGTTGCCGGCTGCTGTTGGCATGCCTCTGCGTGCCCCTGGTGGGGAAGGGAGGATGGGGAGGTGGCTCCACGTGCTGCCCTCACCCCCATCCTCACAGCTCTCATTGGCTAGAAACTGGCCAATGGGAGCTGCGGGGGGTGGTGCTTGTGGGCATGGCCAGTGCATGGAGACCCGCTGCCCTCCTCCCCACAAGGGGCACGCAGAGATGTGCCAGCAGCAGCTGGCTGCAGCCGCTTCCAGGAGTGGTATGAGGCCACAACATGCAGGCAGGCTGCCTAAGCCCTGCCGCAACACTGGCCAGGAGCCGCCTGTGGTAAGCACCTCCCGGCCAGACCCTACACCTCACTCCGCCTCCCACACCCCAAGCTCCTGCCCCAGGTCAGAACCCCCTCCTGCACCGAAACTCCCTCAGACCCTGCCCTCCCTCCTGCACCCAAATCCCTTGCCCCCACTTGGAGTCCCCTCCAGCACCAAATTTCCTCCCAGAGCCGCCCCCACCCCCCGCTGCACCCCAACACTCTGCACCATCTCGGAGCTCCCTCCTGCACCCAAATTCCCTGCCAGACTCCGCACTCCCTCCACTAATATGGTAGAAATGTGTGGCCCGTGACGACTTATCAAAATTTGTTGAGTGGCCCTCCAGCAAAAAATTATTGCCCACCCGTTATAGATTGTTGTAATAAGTCATAAATCCAGTGTCTCTATTAGGTCCATGATTTTTAGTGTCTAGCAAAGTTATGAATTTAAGCTTCCAGGCTGGTCTTTTGAAGGTGCTGTGCACGTTTCTTTGAGGATGGGGACTGAGAGGTCTGATATAGAGTGATCTCTTTGTGAAATCTGGTCATCCACAGGCAATATAGTGTTTTTGTCATTCTTCTATGTGAGTTAATTCAAGAGCATAGTGATTGTCTAGGTTTTACCCACACAGTTGCTATTGGTGCATTTAGTGCATTGTGAGGTACACCACGTGTTGTGATTAGCATGTATAAGACGCATGGATCTTGAAAGGTATGCTGTGGGGGTGTTTATCAATCCCCCCTGCCCCTAGCTTTTCCCCCCCTCCTTTCTTCTGGAGAGGTGTTCACTGAACACTTCACCTTGAATGGTCCCTTGAAATATATGTTAACTACTTATGCTAAACAACCTGTTCCACCTTGTATTTAGCTGTGACACTGAGTACATTTCCTAGAACTGAAGAGCTATGTAAGCTTGAAAATTCATCTCTTTCACCAACAGAAGTTGGTTCAATAAAAGATATTTCCTCACCCAACTTGTCTCTTTAATATCCTCAGACCAACATGGCTACAACAACATTGTATACAGCTAACATTAAGTTAGTCCCATAGTTAAGTACATTTGGCATTCAGGTACTACTGCAAGGGGAGAGGTACAAGAACCTATGCAGAATAGAGCAGATTTTTATGCTTCCATAAATGAATCTGGATTACCTAATTTATCATCACTTTCAACCTCATCTCATCACTTTTTGAACCTAATATCAAGATTTATACACACTACCACCTCATTAAATTTAAGCTACAATTTTATTTTCTCAATTAAAACATCATGAATGTTAAATTTAGAAAGCAAGACCTGCACACTACTTGCAAATAAAGACAAGGGAATATGTAAGATAAATGCAGAAACAACCTTTTGATATTGCTATGCTTTTGTTTCACAACGATTTACTCTTATTTCTCTGTGCTAAACAGCAAGTGACTCAACATTTGGAAACACACGGGTAACTCATCCTTGAAAAAGGACATAGCATTTTCTCCCCATCCTCCTAAAATAGTCTGTAGTATTTTTACCTTTTTCTTTTGTTCTTCTGTGGCTTTAATGATTCCTGGGTCTGATTTCCAGGATTTTCCAAAATTGTAGAAAAGTGCAACACTATTGGCAAGGAATGGAAGATGTATAAAGAGAAAACTGAGATGTGTTTAAAGTCAAGGAATCTAAAGAAGTTCAAAATGAAAAAAGATTACAGAAAGACTAAACCAGGCTGAATTATTAACATCTGTCAACTTGAAATAAGATGACCAAGAATCACTTTGTTCTAAAAAATTGCCAAAATCAACGATACTTAAAATAAGCACAAAATATTGTGTCTTAAAGACGTCTATTGTACTCTACATTCTGTAGAAATTCTCTTAAGGCAGTTTGATTACCTAACTCTTTATAACTATTTACATTGTGTTAAAATAGGAATGATCATAATTCAGTTATTCCTATCTGTTCTTTGTTGTTTTTAATTTAAATTCCATATAGTATCTCCTTAAAGTATTTCCTGATTTCACAGTAAATATCCTGAAGTTCTATTTATCAGATTCTCATTTGACTGCTTATGTCTTCATTGTCTTAAAATTCCAGTTAGATCACCCAAAGGAATGCTTTTAACCATATAAAGGATTGTCTAACAGAGAATGATGTTACCCGGCAGTAATCCCTCAACCTATGTTCATTTCCAAGATACTCAACTCAGAGTTTATACACTAATTTGAAAGCTCTCTCAGTGTAAAGCAAATAATTGAAAAAGCAAAATTGTTGGGTTTTTTGGGTGCTATTTGAAACATGATCCTCTTATAAGTGAATACTCATATTTCGGACCAATGAAAGCCATTTAAAAATATATAATCTAATACCTATAAAATAAGAATTCTTAGTATTCCTGAAAGTGTTTATAAATTCAAGAGCAATATAAATATAAGGAATAACCACTAGTTTAATTTTTTTCCCTATGCTAGGATATACACAGCTTTATAGTGGTTTAAATCATAGAATTAATAGATTTTCTAGTAACAGCCAATAATGAGCATGAAGTACAGCACTTCTGAGGGACCCAAAAATCTGGCATGTTAGTGTACCAATCCTACTAACATGTACGTGAGTAAAGTCACTGACTTCAGTAGTCATTGGGACTACCAATATGAGTAAAGTTTGTTATTTATGTACATTTTTGCAGCATCAAACCCTGAATATGGATTGATATAGTGTTTTACATGGCTGTATATACTAAAATTGGCATCTGAACATTTTATGCATTGATAATCTATAAAATTTTATGTAAGGAATTTTATGGAAAACTGAGTTTCATTTGTTGTTTTTAATGGCATGGAAAATGAGATTTTGGAACTGTATAGTGTATAATGAATTATGAATGCTGAGCCAGACTCTGATTTTTTTTTTAGAAGATAATCAGCAAACAAGTAGCATTATCTAAAACATTCTACATCAATATACAGACAAAAATATTCAAAATAAAAACATGAAAAAAATGATATGGGGTCCAATTCTAATTTATCTTACGGTGCCTTTACACCATGCTGGCAATGTACAGAGGCCTTAGAGTGTAAATGTAATTAAGGCCTCTTTACACTGCTGGACACGCTAAACTGCCATGTCTAACAGTCTAACACTGCAATAGCATGCCGAAGTGTACTAGTTTGAATCTAGCAACACAGCTAAAAAACAGCTGTCAAGAGGTGGTGGCATGGGCTGTACAGGCCTGCCAGAACCCTGGGCACGTACTTACGTTGCCTGCGACCAAGGCCAGGCTCTGTATCTTCACTGCTATTTTTAGCCATACTAGTTAGGTTAAAGACAGGGTGGGTATGCCTATCTAAGCTGCAATCACAGCTTTGATGGCAGTGTAGATGCACCCTGAGACTCAAACTCATAGTATTTAAACAATGGTTTGCCGAAATGAAGCATATTTGATTAATTCTATATGTCTTGTATCCTATCGTACCCTAAAAAAAAGTCCTTTCTCTGATTCCGTTCTTTGAAGGAAGAAACTAGTTGTAGATTTGAACTGTAACTGAAAATGTTTGATAAGCTAATTTTAATTTTTAATAATGTGCTCTATACAGTAGCCTCTTAGCATGTTAGCTCACTATAAAGACTAATTAAGCTTGAATAAAACAAGCTCTTTTCACTAAATTATAACTCACATATCCCCATATACACCATAACTTACTATATGCCCTGCTGCATTTGAGCTCTACTGATTAAAAGTTGAGTTTAATCTTTTTTTTTTTCCTAACTCAGTTTCTTGCTAAATGAATTTTTTAAAATTAGCTCCTGCCAAAAATAAGTTCACTTTATTTACATAGCTTTAAGGGTTTACATTTTCTCTAAAATACTATTTTCACTGATATTTGTGTCACAACAATAAAAAAAGCAGAAAAATATGTGAAACATCTTCTATTTAAAATCCCTTAAACAGACATCTGCTATGAACAATAAGGTACAATTGAAAAAAATTACACGATTCATTCCAAATTACTAAACGTCATGTCTAGACTGCTAAAAAGAAATAAGCAGGACGACAATTTATTTTCTGTCCAGTAAAATGGTTTTATAACCTTCAGTTTGTGACCTTACTTTTAAGCTACTATATTAAATTTACTGTATAAAATTTGGACAATATGTTCCTGTGACCAAAAAACTGCTCATGCATCTGGGCCCCACAGGCAGTAACCCAGAGACTTTTTTCTGCATGTTCCTCTCACCCTTCACTCAAACAGATTATATGGACAGAACTTAAGGATATGTCTACACTACAAAATTATTTCAACCTAAGTTACGGCGACGTACAGCCACCACAGTAATTAAATCGCTTGGGCATGTCCTCACTGCGCTCCTTGGGTCGTGGTGTGCATCCTCACCAGGAGCACTTGCACCAATTTAACTGTCAGTGTTTGGCATTGTGGGACAGCTTCTGAAAGGCAGCAACAGTCGATATAAGCAATGCAGTATCTACACTGACACTGCATCAGCCTAACTACATCAACATTGACCCTATGCCTCTTGTGGAACTGGAGTTATTAAGTCAGTGTAGTGGGCAACATCGGTGGGAGCAACATTTTAATGTAGACGCTTACAGAATTAGGTCAACATAAGTTGCCTTACATCAGCCTAACTCTGTAGCGTAGATCAGGCCTAAGAGTCCTCAGATAAAATGGCAAAGTTCAGCCCCTCCCTTGCTATCTTTTATTAGGAGGACTCCGAAGATAAGTGCAGCATTGATAGGGAAACCATCCTCGGGAAGACAGAAAATTGGCCATGGTGCATACTGAAACTGAAAGGAAGGCTGAATGGGGAAGTAGAATTATGGATGAATGATAAAAGGGTGGGAGTGGATCAAATCTCAGCAGATAATTTCGGGAAAATGAAAACAAGGAGCAAAGATGTCAGGTGAACGAACAAGAATCTGAGTGGGGGAAGGTTGTGCTGACAGAGGCAATTCAGAAGCTTCATGGGGAAAAGGGCAGGCACACCTTGGCCAACAGAGTAACTTACTTCAAGGAAGACCTATGGGAACTTACAGAGCTTTTAGGGACACCAGCAATGTATGTGGAAAAACACATGAAGCTTTGAAACATTTAACAGTACAGGCGACATTCTACCTGGAGGCAAAGCACTGATGGCTGGAGCGGGATGAAATTTTTTGGATGAATAGTTTATTTATCAGAAAATGCAGTTTCAGGACTACAAACTATTAGTGAATTCAAGTCAAGTTCATGGACTAATTTTGATGGAACCAAAAGAGTCAAAATGCTTTGTTAATGTCAAAATGAAACTTTTTGTTTGGACTTTTAGACAGACATTATCACAACAGCAAGCAAAGGATTCACAAAGATGGTGTTTTTCCCCCCATAAGGGTTAGCCCAGTGGTTAATATGCTCTTCTGGGAGGCAGGGAGACTCAGGTTCAAGTCCACACACTAACTGATGAGGAAAAAGGATTTAAACTTGGGATTCTCACATCACTGGAGTGCCCTAGCCACTGTGTCAAGGGATATTGTGAGATGGGGCTTTTTCACTCTCCCCTCTGGAAGCTGTTTTACTTTTTTTTTTTTTTTTTTTTTTATTAAAGGAGTTTATAAGGGAGGCCCCACTCACCTCTTCCCTGCTGCCACTTTTGTTTGCTTGCTTTCGTCAAAATGCCTGAAAGTCTAAATGAAATTTTTCAGGTTAAAACTAAACATTTCCTTTTTACGTTACCAGAATGTTTTGTGTTGAAATTTTTCATTTCGGTAACATTAAAACATCGTAATTTTTTATTTTTTCTTTAATTTCTACACACTGAAAAATTTAAACAACTGTTTTTGTATCAAGCTGAAACTATTTATTTTACAAAACTCCCAGTGAACTCAAAACTCCATTATCTGCCCAACTCCGGTTGTGGCCTCACTTCTTTTCAGTCCTAAAATTTTCCTCACTCAGACCCAAGTAGAGAGAGGTACACACCCGTATAGGTGGCTGCAAAGCTGAAGCATAATGTTGGCAGCAATTCCTCCTCTGCAGATTTCCCACTCAGCAACTTTCTATGAAGTAAAGGGTTCCAGAAATATTTAGGTCTTAATCCTAAAGCAAAATACTAAAATGAACTTAACCATGACACTTTCCGGTTTTCATTGTGTGAGACAGAGCGCAAAAATCCATGACCCATTTATTACCTTACTACAAAGTAACACCTTTCACTGTAATTATCAGAGCAGTTTGAGGAATTATGATTGTCCCATTAAAGTGACAGAATACATAAAAGTTGATGTGAATATTTGGTTAGTGAAGTTTGATCCAAAACTGCAACCTATTTAGTGGCTTCAATTACATACAAATTGCTGTTAATTTACAACTACACCTCTACCCCGATATAATTTGATCCGATATAACATGAATTCAGATATAACGCAGTAAAGCAGCGCTCCAGGGGGGCGGAGTTGCGCACTCCAGCAGATCAAAGCAAGTTCGATATAATGCAGTTTCACCTATAACCCGGTTAAGATTTTTTGGCTCCCAAGGACAGCGTTATATCGGGGTAGAGGTGTACATATCAAGCAAAATATTGGTTGAAACCAGAGCTATACAGTGAAAAGGGGAGGTGGGGAAAAAGTGTGTGTCTATGTATATACACACAGACATATCAGGACACTCCCCCAGAGCATTCTGAACAAACCCAATTACTCAATAGGTCTCAAAGCTACACCTTCATAACTAGTAGCCTCTTTGTCTTTCTGAATGTAAGTCTTCCTTTGTTCTTTTCTTGGATTTCTCTCTATAATTTTGACTGTATGTACGTGTGATGCATTCATTTTGTAAAGTTTTATTTAAAAAAATGATGATTGTCTTCTCTGTTCAGCTATCAGCATTAACTGGCCAACTAGTAGAAATTTGGGGAGGGATTTTCAAAAGCATCTAAGGGAGCTAGGGGCTTAACTCCCTTTGAAAGTGAATGAAAGTTGGTGCCTAACTCCCTTAGCTGCTTTTCAAAATCCCATATTCGGTCATTATAACATGAGAGGATACCAAAGGTGCAGAAAGGCATAAAACTGACATAGTTTTTAATTGGACTAGTGATTGCCGTTGATTTGGTTTTTTTGATTTACCAGTAAAAATTGGAATAGAAAGGCAGGTCTGCTGTATAAACAAAAGGGGTTTTCAAGCAGCATTTCTTGAAATCGACTTCATATTGTTCCTAATTATTTCAGAATGGTGAAGCCAGGCCAACTGTTGCTGTAGGGTGCACACATGAAGCGTAAGATCAATATATGGTGGAAAATGAAACTTATCTGTTGTTCAGAAGCCAGATAGCATCATGTTCAATTTTTGGCAAGTAAGTGCCCAAATGCAGAACCCTTAGACACTGATGATGAACTAAACCATCTCAGATTTGTTTTCCTCTCCTTACAGGTTTTCTTTTGGTTTTCCTTTAGTTGTTTACTTGTTAGATCTTCACTTGGGAATTACATGCTGACTAATAACGTTCACTGGCAAATAAAAGTACTAAACACAAGAAACTAGATAGAATTATATTGATTTTTAAAAAGTCAAAGTTGCAGATCATTAACAGTCAATTTGACATTTAAAGGTAAGTGCCCATAAGCCTTTGTAACAACCGCATTGTATTCAAAAGTGACACGGTGAAAACAAAGGTACTATTAGTGTTTTTCATTAGGGATGACAGTGTTTTGTGACAAGCTATTTGAGAGACTGAGTTCTGTTAGCTGTCATACTTTAATTGATAATTTTAAGTTAGAAGTCGTAATAAAATGCCAAATTCATTCTAGTTCTTCTGGCAAATTGCCCTGTAGCTTTATTGAAAAAAAGAAATTACATGCCTGCTTTATTTTTGTAGCATAAGACATAGAACTGTGGTCAGAGTAAGAATCTTTATATTTTTACAGCTTTACGTGATTACTTAGAGCAGAGCACAGTACTTCTTTATTCTCTGTAGTGTGGGTAAAGTGATATCTGATTAAATTCCTCATTGTGGCAGTTTTCATTAAATGAATCTGGCAAGTTATTTTACTCAAAAATACTTCCAAAAGGATTCATTACACATCAAGTTGCTTTATGGGGACTTTCAATGCAATAATATTAAGTAAAAATAATACTTTGCATTTCCATATTGCCTTCTAAGGATCTCAAGATCTATTTAGTTTTCATTATCTGTTCTACTTTAAATTTAAGTTCATTGCTTGAAGTGTAATCAAGTAATATTTAATATTCCAGATATGATTTATAAGCACTCTTATTTATATAGATAACAATTCAGTATATACAATTCAATGTCCAGTTAAGGTAATATAACTTTCAGAAGCCAAGTGAGTCAAGTAAGAGGACAGAAACTGACTATCATGACAAATATTAAAAAACTTTAAGATTAACAGCTGATTTTCTGCAATTTCAAAGTAGTCACATGAAAAGTGAAGCAATTTAGCTAAACCACAAGGTTTCACACTTTAGGCTTTCTGTTGTATCTTAAACTGTTAAAACTGATTGGTTTGTTACAGTCTCTGTCTGATGTGGCTTTAAGTGGTGGTAGTGATCACACCATGCAAACAAAATCTGTTTGTTTTTGTGGAAATGAACTAAAATAATTTATCTGAAAGTACATTATTATAGTAATATGTGATACAGCAGGGTCCCCAGTATACGTTGGGCTTGTGTTCTTGAAAAGGGTGAGGGATACCAAAACGACGGGATACCACGGACCCACTGGTAAAGCGGTGGTATAGGCATGAGGGGACACTTGGGTGAGTGGCAGAGAGGTAGGAGTGATCTGGCCAGGAGCTCCCAGAAAAATGTGTCCCTGCACCACCACCCGCTCCGCCCCCAGCCGGTGCTCGGGGCTTGCCCCACTCTGCCAGGTGCTCCTACCGGGAGGGGAGCAGGGTCAAGGTGTGGGGGCTTGCCCTGCTCTGGCGCTCCAGCCAGGGAGCAGAGGTTGGGGGCTTGGAAGCCTCTGTAACCTGACCCCACTCCCTGGCAGGACAGCCGGATGAGCGGAGTGGGTCAATACTCCAACCCCGCTCCACGACTGGAGCGCCAGAGCTAGACAAGCCCCGGTGCCCTGACCCCATTCTCCAGCTGGAGCACTGGGTGGGGGTGTGGGGCAAGTGCTGGGGTGGGAGCAGAGCTGGGACTGGGAAGGGACGGGCCTGGATGTTAAGTGGGTGGGCTGTGGCTCACCTGTGGCTACACATAGCTGTCGCTCATCAATAGGGGAACATGTTCCGATTCATGTCGTTCCCGATCCGCATATCCGTCGCTTCCAACTTACAGTACTGCAAATGATGGATATGCGGATTGGGACAGATGTGTATCGGAACACGTTCCTCTATTGATGAGCGATGGATATGCGAAACAACAGATAAGGGGGAGACGTATATCCCCCCCGTAGTAATTGAAAATGGCTCCATGTGTCCCACTGTGTCTTTTTTGTCTTTACAAGTAGAATTTCACCCCATATCTGTTGTAAAAATACAGGACATACAGTAGCGTATGAATAATAAAGCTGTTCATGCAATCTCTTCTCAAATACAGCTGAGCAAGAGGTTTGCAAATAATCCCTAACAAATGTCAGAATGCTCTTTTATAGTAATAATTTTCCAGGATATCTGCATTTCATATACTAAAGCATTCACAGAATCATTTTTCTGTTTAGCCATAGCATGCAACTGATTTTAAATATTTTCTAGCCTCTCTTTTATACAACGCAAGATTTATAACTTAAAGCAGCTTACAGAATGTGAGCCAAGTTAATTCCAGGCCAAAAGAAGTTTGTAGTTAAATTTCTCCACTGATATGAAAAGGCATTCCCGTTTCTATATTTTAACCTGACAAAGAAAGGGAGCTGAAATTTCTTTTTAAATTGATAGATTTTGAAGGGGAAAGGGGAACAAAGATACTGCGTGCAGCACATTATTTCATAAAGGTTATTTTTTAGTAACAGTGCTGAATGCAAGGTAGTTCATTATGCTTTTCAGATACAAATCAAAGAGCCTTCTATAGCTTTATAGAATGTGTATTGTGCTTAAAATTTTTACTGTGTACCCTCCATTCTTTTCCATATTGTATCTGGAAATATTAGTCATCAAATTGCATAAAGCAACATTATCCAGCTGATGTGTGTTCATTTGATTTAAAGAGGATTTGATCTACACGTCTGCTTCCATTTTCACAACAAAGCCACATAATACTACAGCCAGTTATTTAGTACAATAATCAGATAAAACAGACTTGAAATTCCCTTTCCCTTGAATTGCACAAACATTTTCTATTTGGTTCACACTGTTTTATGTTGTATGGTTCATCCATTGCAGATTCTCAGTATGTTCTGAGGTAAAATAATTTGCCCCAAACAGTCTAATATTCGGCATTCATTCTTCTCTCTACTTTTTACAGTAGATGTTTAATTTTTACACTTACAGATGAGGAGGTTACTTATCTGTAATTGGAGGTTCTTCGAGATGCGTGGTCCTTCTCTGTATTCCACTGAGGCTTTACGGATGTGCACCATGCGTCCAGAGCTGGAGATTTTTCTTGTCGTAGTGTCCATTGATCTGCACGTGTGTCCTTGGCTCACCTCATGTTTCCATCCAAGGTGATAAAAGCTGGGGCAGACTGACCGTATCTCCAGTTCCTTCTCCACTGCAAATCCAACAGATCCACAGCAGAGGGGAAGGAGGCTGAGAAGTGGAATATAACTAGGTACCACACATGTCGAAGGACCTCCAGCTACAGGTAAGTAACCCCCTCTTCTTCTTCTTCTTCGAGTGATGGCCCCTAATGTATTACACTGAGGGTGATTAACAAGCAGTATCTAAGTCGGAAGAGGGTGCAAGGATGAGAAAGGTTTAGCGGAGGACAGCCATGCCGAATGAGGCATCCGTCGCAGAGTCCTGCACCAAGGCATAATGTATGGCAAAGGTATGTACTGAACTCCACGTGGCCGCTCTACATATATCCTGAAGCAGCATATCATGGAGGATGGCCGTGGTCGAAGCAGTAGAGGCAGTATTGATCTTGCTCGCTGACCGAGAAGGAATGTGGGCAGGAAGCACAGATTTTAAAGCCTGGGTTTTCGGCATAGTCCAGTACCCGCATGTGGGTACGATAGTGGGGGAAAAGAGGGTATTCACTGGGATCCCCAACAGGGCCAGCAGGATGGATCTGGAGGGTGCTAAGGAGGGCCTCATGGTGCAGGAAACCACTGGCTCTACAGCAGCTGGAGTGGAGGATACTGCCATGATGTAGAAGGCCTCCGTTGGTACTCATAGTGGCAGGAAAAGATGGATGGTCCCTTGACTTTCATTCAAGTCCTCCAAGTACAAAAACTGGTTCACTGGTGGAATCGGCAGAATTGTGTACACCATCTTTAGTGCTTTAGTGCAGTCCGTCCCCATGACTGGAACTCATGGAAGGAGTCTTTCCCTTTTTAGGCATAGAGGAAGACTTATAACCTTACCTCACGACTAGACCCTGGTGCAGGGATCACAATGGCGGTACTGCCAGTGCCTGCCTCGGATATTGGAATTAGAGGTGCACTCCTGGTATAGGGGAAGGAGGAGGCATTGCTTGGCCAGGGTCTGAATGAGATCTTATAGTGACTTCCATGAGGTGCTTCCATAGCGGAGAGCCTGGCATTCTCAGGTATGACTTGGAAAGGACTGGCAGATACTGCACCTGGATGAAATGTGGGCTTCTCCCAAGCAGTAGAGGCATCTTCTTTGTTAAAACTCTCCAAAAAAGGAGCACCAATCCTGCTCTAAAACTACTAAAGATTACTATAAAAACGGTAAAAAAAAAATTAAAACTAATTTTGAACAACTGTATATTTTTAAAGTGCATCACATGTAAGAGGACACTAATAGTTCCAACCCAGATGATGCAGCGGTGAGAAGGAACTGGAGATGCAGTTGATACCATGTGGTGAGCCAAGGGCACATGCACAGACCAATAGACACTAATGCTTAAAAAAATCTCTAGGTCCAGATTGTGATTCAGATGTGTAAACCCTCAGTGGAATACAATAGGGACCCTAACTGAAGGAAGAATTTAATGTTATATATCTTTGATTGATTATGTTAGACAATATTTTAACACTTTTTAAACAAGATTCTCAGAGATTTTAGGCACAGTGGCACTCACACTTGTATGTTTACATCCTAACAGACATGAAAGACTCAAAAAGAAAAATGTTTTTTGCAACACTGCTTTTTAACTTCAATGTTTGGCTTAAATAATATCTAGGAGTAACAGATCATTCTTTAAGCATGAAAAAGCAGTGGCAAACAAAGGTGACTGCAGTGATATTGGATTATCCAGCCAGTATCTTTCATAAGCATTACATTCACTTAAAAATACTTAAAACTGGAAGCATTAAGTAAAAATTAAACAGGCGTTAATAAAATGTGTTTGTTGATTCTTTGGTCAAATGATAAAATATTATTAAAATGTGCAACCCAGAGAAGGTAGAACAGAAATTTAACTCGATTAATATGGTAAAGTGAATTTTTGACAAAATCTGACTCAATTTCTACTTTCTTTCTGAACATGGTAAGTTTATGTCTAGGCAGATCTAGTTATACATTCTGTCCAGTGGCTAATATTTTATAAAGATGTGATGTTGGCAAATCCCAGCAATTCTAATTATGTCCACAGAATGTATTCTGTTTAGTTTCATCAGTTGTATTTTATTTAACATATTTTTGAAGTCCATATAAAATGGAACTTGCAAACTACTTAGGAATAGCTAGTTATGGTTGAACTGCCTGTAAAAATGACACCAGAAGTGATAAATATGAGTGAATAGGGAAAATGAAGTTATCTATTTATCCTAGGAAAAGCATATATGCTACTTAAGTTTAAAGACTATAGGTCACGGTGAGTTCACGTAATTATAATCTTTTTGGCAACATACGGCCTTCACATGTCTACACAACCACTTGCATTTCTCTGCTAAAGAAATGAAGGGAAAAAAAGACCAAAAAAAAAACCCAGAAAAAGTTTGGATAGACATTTTCAAAGAAAAGGTTTGAGGAAAACATTGTTACTGGCACAAAGCAACAATGTAATTTTAAAGCAGTACAAAAATAACCATTAAGATTTTCGATTACTATGGCATAGTAAAGTTCTATTTTAACAAAACCAATTAAGCATTAAGAATTTTAAATGGTTGTAGCTATTTTTAAATTACAATTCATTCTTTACTTTTGAGGTCATATTTAGAATTCAGCACTGATGTTAAACAGATACAAATCACTAAAATGAAAAAGTTATATTACTGAAAACAAGAAAAAGGATATCATTCCAAAACCAGAAAAACCATGTCACATACATCCAGAATTTAGTTGCCAGGTATATTCCAAGAGGCAGTGCACTATGCATTGAGTGATCAAAGAATGATCTGTAAAACAACAGAAGTAATGTCATCACACAGTATGTTCTTTCATACGTCATTTAAATTCAGTATCAGTACACGTGAAAAACCTCCTTTTATGTAACACATTAAACAACAATTATATCTCCATATACTGTTAGTAAAAATTTTTGCTTTTGGAGGTCTTCAGAGCCTGTAGAAGTCCCATTTTTCAAGTCACCCTGATGCAGAAGGATGGATGAGAGGCAGTTAATGTCACTCCTCGATGTTCAAAGTGGCAACTATGGTGTAATATAAGACACAAGGGAAGCAGGGCGGATATGAATCTTTAATCAAACATAACGTTAATGTTTTATGCTATCCCTAGGTCAATACATAAACTCTTACAAAACCAATTTTAAACCTAGTCTAAAATAAGATGTTAAAAGTTGGACTCAATCTGCAGAGTAAGTCTTGACTCAAATGACTGGTTCCCATTCTCCTCAATGTTTACAGACATCATATCATTTCCTATTAATAGATTCCAAGACCAGAAGAGACCACTGTGATAATTTAGTCTGACCTTCTACATAACAGAGGTCATAGAACTTCTCCAAAATAATTTTGGGGCATATCTTTTAGAAAAACATCCAATCTTGATTTAAAAATTGCCAGTGATGAAGAATCCACGACAACCCTTAAACTGTTCCAATGGTTAATTATCCACACTGTTAAAAAATTATGCCTTATTTCCAATCTGAAGTTCCAGCTATTGGATTGTGCTATATCTTTCTCTGCTAGATGCAAGAGCTCATTATCAAATATTTTCCCTCATGTAAGTATTGATAGACTATGACCAAGTCACCTCTTAATCTTCTCACTGTTAAGCTAAATAGATACAGCTCTTGGAGTCTATTACTATAAGGCATGTTTTCTAATCCTTTAATCATTCTCGTGACTCCTCTCTCAACCCTCTCGAATTTATCAACATCCTCCTTGAATTGTGGGTACCAGAACTGGACACAATATTCCAGCAGGGGTCCCACCAATGACAAATACAGAGGTAAAATAACCTCTGCTCCTACTTGAGATTCCCGTTTATGCATCCAAGGATTGGATGTGAGCTCATGTTCAACTGATTATCCACCACAAACTAACTGGCTTGCACCCCTAAGATTACACCCCTAATCTTTTTCAGTCACTGCTTTCAAGGAGAGAGTCCCTATCATGTAAGTATGGCCTGTATTCTTTGTTTCTAGAGAGATATATTTACATTTAGACATATTAAAAACATATTGTTTGCTTGTGCCCATCTTACCAATGATCTGTTTTCATTATTTACCACTCCCTGTAGCAGGGTGGTCCCCTGCTCCTGCCCTTCGGGGCTTGGAACAGCCCTGGGAGAGGCTGAGGCTGGGAAGGAAAGCCTGGGCTGATTGGGGAAAGCAGGCTCAGCTGTGGCCATGCCCCAATCAGGCCCAGCTGGCCCCTATAAGAGGCTGTAAGCCAGGAGCCCAGAGAGTCTCCCTCTGCCTGTAGAGAGAGAAGTGCCCGGCTGCAGGGAGCTAGACACAGAGTACCTGAGTGAAGCAGGGCTGGGGAAAGGCAGAGGAGCTGGGGAGCTCCTGCCTGGAAAGCCCCAGGCTGCGGCCTAGCATAAGGCCAAGAGGTACTGGGGGCTGCAGGAGGCAGCCCAGGGGTAGGCAAAGGCAGCAGGTCCAAACCCCTTTGCCTATGATGAGTGGCTGATACTGCCCCAGTGAATGGGGGCTAGATGGAGACTGGGCAGTAGCCAAAACTGAGGCTAAGTGGGGATAGTGGGTTGGGGTTCCCCAGGGAGGGGAGACCCAGATTGGTGGGATACTGCCAGGGGGCAGCATCCCAGTTAAAAGGGCACCTGGGTCCAGGGAGGGACACAGGGGCCAAGAGGACAGGCGGATCACCAGCCTGCAGAGGGTGCTCCGGAGCTGGAACAAGCTAATTCCCAGAACAGACCAGCAGGAGGCACCACAGGGGTGAATCTGCTCGTCAACACTCCCACAATTTTTTGTCATCTGCAAACTTTAACAGTGATGATTTCATGTTTTCTTCTAGGTCACTGATAGAAATGTTAAATAACATATGGCCAAAAACTGATCCCCGTGGGACCACACTAGAAAACATACCCGCTCAATGATGATTCCCCATTTACAATTATATTTTGAGACCTATGAGTTAGCTTCCTGAATTTTATAAATTACACGTGTAATCAGTGATTAGGCTCTTCACTTTTTACCATAAACATCAATTTAAAAAAAAAAAAGAGGTATTCAGTCTTCTGTATAATCAACAAAAATCTTTGACTTGATTATTTTGAAGTTTCTCACACAAATGTCATGTTGCCTTAATCAGTGACTCAACATATTTTTAGTAGGATAACATAGATAATACAATACTTCATATGCCACTAACACACCATTTTAGAACTATTGATGAAATGGAGAAGTCTTAACAAATGTTTACTCTAAAGCCACATGCTGACAGCAGTTAGAAATCACTGCTAAAGAGCTCACTCAGCAATATTCACATTACAGTTATTTTAATAGAGTTTGAAGTGAATTCCTAGCCAAGAGCAAGGATAGCAGTTGTGAATTACATTTACACAAGAGATTCCAATGTCAGAGGTATTCAAGAAACCCATATATCTAAAAAAGGAAACATATATGCCTTGTTTTCCTCAGTCTATAGTTATAACAAAAATGTCTGTTTTCTTCTATCTCTTGCTTTTCTCTCATTACAGCTTCAGGCAGAGATTCTTAATGGAAATATTATCAGAAGGAAAACAGTTAAGTCAGTTTTCCATTTAATTTAATTCACTTATTTCTATTACAGGAAGCTAGTTCTTCAATTAAGCCAAAAAGAAATTTAAATACTGCACATAAGCCAGCTAATTCTCAAGAGCTGTCCTGAGTTCCAGCTAAGAATATCTATGAAAACATTTACCATTGGAAAACAATCTTAACTATACATATTGTGATAGGGTCAGGCCAGATGGCTACAAGAGAGTGGTCGAAGGTAGATACCTTAGTTCCAGGTTAAGCAGGTCCCTTTTTCCTGGGTAAGATAACAGGGACTATTCCAGAACACTCAGGAATTTTCTAGAACTAATTAAGGCAGGCTAACTAGGACACCAGTAGTCAATTGGGAACCTGCTACAATTAATTAAGGCTAATCAGGACACCTGGTTTAAAAAAGGCTCTCATTCCAGTTAGTGAGGTGTATAAGGAGCTGGGAGTGAGAGGGCGTGCTCCTGGAGGACTGAGGAGTACAATCGTTAACAGACATCAAGAGGAAGGTCCTGTGGTGAGGACAAAGAAGGTGTTGGGAGGAGGCCATGGGGAAGTAGCCCAGGGAATTGTAGCTGTCGTGCAGCTGTTCCAGAAGACAGCTGCAGTCCACAGGGCCCTGGGCTGGAACCCGGGATAGAGGGCGGGCCCAGGTTCCCCCAAAACCTCCCAACTCCTGATGCAACACAGGAGGTTCCACCAGAGGGGAAGGTCTCTGGGCTGTTCCTCGACCCACATGGTGGATCAGCAGAAACTGCTGGGATTGTTCTTACTCTTTTTCCCCATACTGGCCAGTGATGAGGTTATCTAAGTGAACAGCAGGTTTGAGCCAGAAAAGTGGGCAAACTGAGGGCTGCGGTGAATCTCTGAGGCAAGCAAAATCCGCCAATAAGCATAGGACCCACCAAGGTAGAGGAGGAACTTTATCACAATATAAAATGATGGAGTCTAAATTAGCTGTTACCACTCAAGAAAGAGAGCTTGGAGTCACTGTGGATGGTTCTCTGAAAACATCTACTCAGTGTGCAGTGGCAGTCAAAAAGGCTAACAGAATGTTGGGAATCATTAAGAAAGGGATAGATAAGTAAGACAGAAAATATCATATTGCCTCTATATAAATCCATGGAACGCCCACATTTTGAATACTGTGTGCAGATGTGGTTGCTCCATCTCAAAAAAAGATACATTGGAATTGGAAAAGGTTCAGAAAAGGGCAACAAAAATCATTAGGGGCCTGGAACAGCTTCCATATGAGGAGAGATTAATAAAACAGACTTTTCAACTTGGAAAAGAGATGACTAAAGGGGGATATGATAGAGGTCTATAAAATCATGGCTGGTGTGGAGAAAGTAAATAACAAAGTGTTATTTATTCCTCTCATAACACAAGAACTAGGGGTCACCAAATGAAATTAATAAGCAGCAGGTTTAAAACAAATAAAAGGAAGTTCTTCTTCACACAATGCACAGTCAACCTTTGGAACTCTTTCCCAGAGAACACTGTGAAGGCCAAGACCATAAACAGGGTTCAAAAAAGAACTAGATAATTTCATGGATGATAGGTCCATCAATGGCTATTAGCCAGCATGGGCAGGGATGGTATCCCTAGCCTCTTTTGTCAGAAGATGAGGATAGGTGACAGGGGATGGATCACTTGATAATTACCTGTTCTGTTTATTCCCTCTGGGGCACCTGGCACTGGCCATTATTGGATGACAGGGTACTGGGCTAGATGGACCTTTGGTCTGACCCAGTATGACCATTCTTATGGTCTTATGAAAAAAATTTAGCCTACCTGTCACAGAGTCAGTCAGTCACTGGGAAGTGGGCCATTCCAGGACACACCTCAAGGTTCCTCTCCACAATCCTGAACAACTTAAACAACCATCCCACATCCTGCCTTCCATCACACCCACATAAAATAGTCACCCTCCTCCAATGTTCCCTCTAATTTTTTCCATGCATGTGCAGAATGAATTTTGTTATGTGCACCATACTGAGGTAATGTGCGGACATGTGCCGCCAGCAGAAAAAACCTAGCTATATTTTTTTTAAAAAGTTACCATAGGGATAATTACTCCAGCCAGGACAGGTTAGGCATTTTAGAACTCACTACTCAAACTATTAAATTTAAATGTAAGAGAAATAAAAATTATTAAATGCACAGATCAGTCAATTAATTAAAAGAACACATTTCGAAAGAAGTATCAAGAAGTAACAACAATAACAATGACTTGCATCCGAAGAAGTGGGTATTCACCCACGAAAGCTCATGCTGCAAAACGTCTGTTAGTCTATAAGGTGCCACAGGATTCTTTGTTGCTTTAACAATAACAATACAAGTGTGTGTTGGGAGGTGAGTGAGAGATAGACACACTGTGTCTCTGTGTGTGTGTGTGAGAGAGAGGGAGGGAAAGAGAGACATTGTGTGTGTGTGTGTGTGTAAGAGAGATACACATACAGTGTGTGAGAGACAGACATGCATTGCCCCTTTAAATATGCTACCCTTTCAAGTAGATTGGCACTCACCAGGCTGAAGCCTGCTTGTTCAGACAAAGCAGCAGCTGCCAGCAAGCTCCCTCTGTCCCACTCCTGAGCCCTGTCATGTCCTGACCCCCAGCTCTGTGGAGATGGGGTACGGGGTGGGAGGGCACCCTGACATCAGCACCCTCTTCCTACTCCCCCACTCTGGACAGCAAGAAGGAGGTTCCCGGGAGCAGTTGGCCAGGGGCTCCAATGCAGAGGGCAAGAGCAGCACAGCAGTGGGGGGAGAGGCACCTGAAGTGTGTGGCACTTGATAGACTGCTGAATGGCCACGCAGCTTAGAGGGAACTTAGCCCTCATCCACATCACACATTTACACCAAGGAGATTCCCTGGTGGGAATACCCTTCTTTAGAAAAATCTTGCTTTATGATTAAAAGGGAAAAGGAAAATTAGGATTGGGGTTTTTTTTTTCTTCCCCAAAAAAATTTACTTCTGGGGTGCTTTATAATCAGTTTGTAAAGTGCTCTGAGGTTTCCCTCTTGAAATTAGCATGCTTCAATCAGAGTTCTGACACAGAAATAAAACAGACACTGGGACTAAGGAACCCTATAACTCGCAAAGGCAACTTTGGAGAGAATTAGAAGTTTATTGATGTGGCAACTGTGAAAAGTAAAAACTACTTTTTCATAAGTAATTATTATATGAATGCTAAATATATCTAGCACAGTACATGTCCTACAAACTACCTACAGGATAGACTGAAAGGGCTTCCAAACATCTTTCTTAGGACAACCAGCTACACATGTATTCGCTAAACTTTCCTGAATACTTACTTACAGATTGATCTGGGAGTTTGTTTTTAAGTTAAGAATTTAGAATGCTATGTAAGCTTATCTAGACACAAAGAAATCACCACCACAGGATTCAGATAAATATTGTAGCAGTACTATTATATTGTAGCCATCCAATAAAATATTCTTTCCTTAAAAAAATAAACAGGAAGCTAAATACAAACAGGTTGATTTAATAACATTACAATTATAATGAATCAATAGAAAGTAAGGACTTAAAATGTAAAGGTATTCTGTACCCAAAATTTCTGTTGTAATTTGATTACCTGTTTGCTCTATGGTGTTGAGACAAAATTGGTGCATCAAACCTGTATTTAACCTGAAAACTAACAAAATAATTTAAGTCTAAAGAAAAAAACCCTCATAATTATTTGAATTAATTCTAGTTGTAATTTCCCATCATTTTAAGTGCCTGTGAAACATAGTATGGCAGCATTAATATTACAGAACACATTAACTTCTCTTCTTACAGTATAAAAGAACCACTGATAAGTATATAAAAAGGCAAAGTAAAATGTAACAATAATAACTTGGTATATACCTGGTTTGAACTTTAACCCAATCACCAATTCTCACATCCTTTCAACCTAAGTCATTCACATCTGCACCAGCCTACTCCCACAAACTCACTCACCAGTTTATCAAGACACCCAGTAAGAACAATCCCAGGGTCTGTTTCACTATCTTGCTGTCTGACCATCACCACTTTATCACCAAAACATTTCTGTCAGCTGCTAATACCCACCCTCCAATGGCTAAGAGAATATTCTTTATTACCTCTCCTTTACCCAGAATGGGAGAAAGAAACTTGTACTACATCCTTGACTTACACAATTATGTTTCTCTTCCAGTCAACTGTTATCCATGCATTATCTTGCTTTTCTTCTCAGTTTGTCTCAGATTCTCACTAGAAAGACAAGGTGGGTGAGGCAATATCTTTTATTAAGAGACAAACTTTCTCTTTCACCAACAGAAGTTGGTCTAATAAAAGATATTACGTCACTCACCTTTGTTTCTCTAATATCCTGGGACCAATATGGCACCAATAACACTGCAAACAACAACGGATCATATCTTTACTGTTATTTAAATTTGTTTTTAAAAAGAGAGGTTACTTACCAGTAACTGCTGTTCTTTGAGAGTGTCGCCTCTGTGTATTCACACTTGTGGGATTGGCACCTCCAGTCCAAGATAGTGGAGTCTACCAATGTCACTGGGTCTTTGCTGACCCTGAAGCAGAACTGGAAATAATGGGTGCTGTCCTTGGTAATAATAAGACCTAGCTGGGACTTACTCCCCTTGTATAACAAATACTGACAGACTTATACCCAAGACATTTGTGCTGTTGTAAAAAATTATGTTCAAATCATCTACCTGGACATAGTTTTTCTCTGGCAAATAAATTTTGGTTGTGAACAAAGGGAGAGAGTCTTGCAGGTTAGGCAACCAGCTTTCAACTCCAGAACCATGATGTGTAGACAACTCCTAGAGAGTCCACAAATCTTGAAAAGACTGAAAAACATGCTGGTCCACTATGTGTAAATAACACACTAAAGGTAAAGGAGGTGAGAAGAGAATCCCCTAATAAGCTTGTGCTACTTTCACCTTTTGCATTTTCTATGAACCGAGACATAAATGGGTCAGGTGTAAGTAGAAGCAGCAGCAGTACCTTTGCTATCAGTCTTATGGAGGCACAGACACAGCATGGAAAGCAGTATAACCCAGTTACATTGTTACGGAACATGTCTGAGGATCAAAGTCTAGATACTAGTGGAATCAGAGACTCCAGGAGTCAATCTGCTGAAACCTCAACACCAAACTCAGTCAACCTAAATGGATCTAAAGACCAGGTAGATCTTAGGGGAGGGCAAGCAGGATGGTTGCCCTGGGTGCCAACTTTTGGGGGCACCTCATCACTACACCTGTTTTTCCCCCCCTCAGCTGCTCAGGGGGCACCAAAAACATTTACCATCCTGAGAGGAAAAATATCTAGGGCCAGCCCTGCTGAGGACCTAATGTCACTTATACTGGTACTGGATCACTTCATGAGAAGTTCACCAGAGTCCACGATGCTGGATTCTAGGCACTGGACTCGGTCGACATGGATGGATGCAGAGATCTGAATATGCACTTCACCACTCTTAGTTCTCTAGTCCATGATGCCAAAATTTTGGTGCCAGTGCCAAGACTTAAGCACCAAATTAGTTAGACCAGTCCAGATCTGTGGACTCTGGTGCTGTGAAGGTGCCAGAACCTTGGTACCGAATTATGCCAATCCAGCCAGAGCCATATCTAAGAGACTGAGACCATGGCACTGAATTAGATCAATCTGGAGGAATTCAGGGATCTATGTGCCAGGCTGATGGTTTAAGAATCTTGGAAATGACTCTGTCAGCCAATTAAGACTGAGGACTTGAATAATATGTAAGCCAGACACAGGGACACTTAGGCTAGCACATTGCCAGACTTAGCTGACCAGGCCTGAGGAATCTCCTTTAGCAGTAGGAAACCCATAATGACAATTTAACTAAAAACAAAAACAGCCCTGAAAGAGCAGAAGAAAAGCTCTGAGAAAAGAAATGAGGATGCTGCATGTGACCCAAACTCACGACCTCTTTGGCAGTTAAGAAGGAACTGAGGGACAGTTTTATACCTTTGAAATCCTCCACATGGGGAGAAAGAGAAAGAAGAAAGTGGCTGCAGAGGACACTGGGTCACCCAGTGCCAGGGAGCACCAAGCTCACAGGTGGGAATATGCAGAGGCTACTCAAAGAATATAATGTATAGTACTGAGAAGTAGATTAAGGGTCAAACAGTCCATATACTTTGCAAGTCCTCTGGAGAGCTATGGAGAATACTGATATTTACAGTAATTATTCAAAACATAGTACATAATTCTTTTAGTGACTGGATGACAGATTTAAAACAACTGATTTAAAATAACTAATAAAAATAACCTGTTCTGGCCACAGCAATAATTCCTGATGTTGTATCCCACTTTGTATCAGTTTCTGAATGACTTTCTAAATGTCTCAGAATTTTAATTCTGAACAGTAATTAATTTTTATTGACCTATTTACAATTCTACCTTGCTTCTCCTATCCCTAATAACTTTCCTCTTGACTGTTCCATTCACGGTTTACACCAATGGTTTAACAGATATCCAGTACCCTCCCTCTGGAGACTGAATGTTTCTCTGCTCCTAGCCTTATTAGCTCAGCGCCTTTCATCTAAAATTAATTCAAAGGCTATATTTCTGAGATGACAGAGCATTAGAAAGCCAAATCACACAGACCTTTTTCTGAAATGTAACAGTGATAAAACAGAAGTTCTTGCAAAGAATGCTATATATCCAAAAGATGCATATAGATCTGTCAAAGAAATCTAGAACAACTTTTATTATGTAAATGAACAAGACATATATTAAACATTTGTCTGGGTGTACTAGATTGAACATGCTGCATTATAAAATACTTACTTTGAAAGAAACTGTACCATAGCCCATACACCACCATACATTAGCCCTTTAATGAGCCACGAATCAACATCTAAGTCTGCTATAAACCCAACCAGCCAAATAACTAGGAATGGAGTTCCTAGCATCACCTTCTGACGAAATTCCTGCACAGAAACAAATATTTCAGTAAGCAATTTACAGTTCTTGTAGGAAATGGTTACACAATTTAACTAAAACAGTAATAACTCATTTAAGTCTAAGAGCCTTAGTATGATAAGGGAGAAAAAAAGCTACTTTTCTAAATGTATTTTTCTTCTTTTTAGGATGCTCATACTATGGAAGTCATTTCTTTCCTAAATGGAAACAAGAGATTTCCTACTAAAAGATGCCTTGATTTCTCTTCTAGCACCAGTGATTAGTCAAACAATTTTCATGTGTAAAATGCTGTTATATTCAATTAGACTAGTTAGAGTTCATAATTCATAATTTTTTAATATATCAAGTAACACGGTTGACCTCTGTAGATAGTTGCCAATGTGAACAACTCAAGTATGTTTTACACACTAAGAAAAACAAAAATAAATGCCATAATGCAAGTAGGTTGGAAGTTAGAGATGAATTAAGAAAGTAATTTATTTAAAACATAGAAGATTGTAAAATAATTTGCAGCACTGCATACTGAAATCTAATTACGAGTAGATTGATAAACAAGGGGTAAAAGCAACTATAGTAAAGTGGAGTGGAAAATGGCTAAAAATAGTACCATGAGGTTCCACATTTGTCTTTCAATGACCTTCATATCAAAAGTGCTAAATTTAGAACTAAAAAGATTTTATACTTACCATAGTTGCAAACTCACTCTGGGATATAAAGTCAAGTTATGTTCTTTCCGACTAGCACATCATCTCCAGTAACCTTTACCCAACTAAAATATATTTTACATGTAGCACAGGAGCTACTGAGATGTATAGTTCTATACTTCTTGAGGTAAATATTCTCCAGTTGGAATTTAGTTAACAATTCTGCTGATCATGCTCGAGTGGGAACAAAATCCAGCTCACTATCCTTACCCTAGGACCGGATCCAGCCCGTGGGCCATAGTTTGCCCACCCCTGTCCTATAATGTATTCCATCCATTCTCCTTCTGAAAGATTTTAAGTCAGTAAACATCACTCAGCTCAGGTCATGTGTAGTGCTCCAATTTTCTTCCTGTGCACAGACTTAAAAAATGACCCTAGTTTCTAAATTGTCATTCCCTGGATAACAAAAGATTAAAATGTCATTAGCCCACCAGGCCACTGCACTATAAACAATTTTTAAAAGCAGTTCATTTTTGTAGAAAATGTATGTTTTTGTTAAATTGAGCTGCTTATTTTTAAAGCTGACAGATGAATTGCTTATCCATCAAACTAATACCACTGCCAAGGTTATATATTCCAATTCGGATTATACCTTAAGATCAAATAAAAAGCCTTTGAAAACTAGGGAGCTTCATATGCCACCATTATACTGTTGCGGTCAGCCTCCCTGTTGCTTCACTTTGTCATATGACACTCACCAGCAGTTATACAGGAGAGCAAAGTTTAGGAAATAGCCTGAACCTTCAATTATCTGAGAGTGATTGAATATCAGATTTGTGAAAGTATCTTGGTTCTCTGCAGGAAGAGTACTGCACTGCTCCTAAGGCACTTTCCCTACTGCTCAGTCAATGCAATAGCATTGTCGTTGACTGCTGGAAAAAATTACAAGGTTGCTATGGCAATGATATGGAAGATAGATAGAAGAAGACGATACGAGATAATCCCAGAACTGAAACATGGGACAAAGTTCTTAATATCTATCTACATGAGCTCTCCTGCCATGCCGGCCACTGTAGTATTGAAGCATCGTTTTTTTAAAAGGGAGGAATATGCCAAAAATATGATTTTACATGAAAAATGTGCAGTTTCTTCTCACCTTATCAGCCTTTAGCTTTCTGAGAAATGATGGATTGTCATATCCCTTTGCCTGTCTTGCCTCCTGTAAGTGGTTGATCATCCAAACATTTTTTCTCTGTTTTGCCAAATCAAGTGGTGATTCTCCCTGCCAGGAGTTGGGAAAATGGGAGAATTTTAATTTAAAAATAAAAAGTACTCAGAACAGTTTTACTTTTAAAATAGAAAATCACACACATAAAATTATCATCATATTGAAAAGACATTAAATAATATTCTGGTATTATTTCACTCCGATGCTTACTTTGACACCAAATAGGCCATTCATTCCCTCCAGTCTTTTTCTTTTTACTTCCCTTATAACTGCATGAGTGATGAACACAATGCTAAATCCATGCTCATGACATAATTTCTATGCCTCAAATGCGGCAACAACTGTTGCCTTTAGGGATCCTCTGGCATAATAAATCTGTGTTTAAATGTCCTGAACACTCATCCCCCTTATCTGTGTTTCCCCCTCAACTATTGACAGGCAGCAGAAACTAAACCAAAAAAATATGCATTTGTTGCCCACTGGATCATGGAAACTCTCCACTGCATATGATTACTCCTCTACCTCAAGGAAGACATCACCAGAAGTCACCAGTACTACAATCTGTTTTCTGTGAGAAAAGGTTCTCACAATTTAAATGTTACTAGGTCAGCCCCAGCCTTTGTGGTCCTAGGAAGAAACTGGAAAAGGACAGAAAGTATATTGATTGCTGGCATCCAGTTTATCCTACCATTATGAGGTCCTTATGCTTGGCTTGTGCCAGGTTCTTCACTTATCTTGAAAGGTCCCAAGGCAGCAATGGCATTGTTTTAGTTTCTCTCTCACTGCACACTCAGGAGCGGAGTTAGAGAGAGAGAACTAAATGGATTTCCATCCACAGAGATTGACATCTGTTTTCTACTCCAAGAAAAAGAGCTAAGTGAAAATTCATGACTAGGGTCTGATGTTATAGCGGAGGCAAGAGACAACCAATTGCAGGTACCTCCAGCTCCAGTTTCGCATTTGACTCCTCCTTTCTTCTACTGGAGTTAACTCCCCTCCTAAACAAAGCATTCATGGAGGCTTGAAAAATAGCTGAATCCTCCATCACTCGGCCATGCCTAAAAAAAAATGAGACAGGTACCAGAAACTGAAGTTACCCAGAAAGGGCACAGTGTACTAGCAACTGAGGAGGAGATTTTCAAAGGCACATAGGACAGTCACCTAACTACCACTGAAAGTCAACTGGAGTTGGGCACCTAACTTCCATTTGAGCCTTTGAAAGTCTCATCCTGAGTCTCCGTTAAGGGATTAAGTAGTACATAATGGAAAACCTGAAGTGGATTTTTGTGGATCCTCTGAGGAGTTTCCTTCCACTTCCTATGTATGAGGTGTTGAGCCAGCCTAACCCATCAGAAAACTTACACCAAAGGTTATCCTTATCCTCATTGTTATTCAATCAGAGCATTAAAATATAGGTTAAACTAGCTCAACCCTCGGAGGAAACAGAAAAGTTTGGGGATCAACCATGGTGAATACCCTGTCTAGTCACAGATCTACTGGTTTCTTGGATCACTAATCTCTGGAAAACCCTGAGACACTAATTTTTTGGTGTCATTTTATGTACCCAAACTATAAAAGAGTTACCTGTGGACAAGTAATCCCCTCTAGGAGTTGTTCTCCTAAGTAAATCCTGCGGTTGCCTCAGGGTCCAGCTGAGCATCCCTTCTACTAGAGGGCCATATGACACCTAGTGACTGCCTAGATAAAAAGATGGCAGGAGCTTTAAAGAAATCTTTTGACTATATTTCTAATCTACTGGCCGTTTTAGTGTATTCCTTTTATTAATATGGAGGCATGACTGATTTATTAAATACATTTTAATATTTATAACCAACATCAGGGATCTCAATTCTGGTCTATCAATACACTTATCTCTGTGCCAGCAAGTAATAACTATTAAGCTTGATGTGTTTCATCATGTGTGATCATAATGATCAGAAGAAAATAATAGTCTAAGGGCACATTAACGGGACATTCGAAGGCCTGGTCTACACTATGAGTTTATATCCAATTTAGCAGCGTTAAATCGCATTAACCCTGCACCCGTCCACACAGCGAAGCCCTTTATATATCAATATAAAGGGCTCTTAATACCAATATCTGTACTCCTCCCCAACGAGGGGAGTAGGCGCTGAAATTGGTATTGCCATTTCGGATTAGGGTTAGTGTGGCCGCAATTCGATGGTATTGGCCTCCGGGCGCTATCCCACAGTGCACCATTGTGACCGCTCTGGACAGCAATCTGAACTCGGATGCACTGGCCAGGTTGACAGGAAAAGCCCCGCGAACTGTTGAATTTCATTTCCTGTTTGCCCAGCGGGGAGCGCTGATCAGCACAGGTGACCATGCAGACCCAGAATCAAAGAGCTCCAGCATGGACCGTACGGGAGATACTGAAGCTGATCTCAGTATGGGGAGATGAATTTGTTCTATCAGAACTCTGTTCCAAAAGACGAAATGCCAAAGCATTTGAAAAAATCTCCAAAGCTATGATAGACAGAGGCCACAATAGGGACTCAACACAGTGCTGCGTGAAACTTAAGGAGCTGAGACAAGCGTAATGGAAAGCCAAAGAATCAAATGGACGCTCACGGAGGGAGGGAGGCGGGACTGAGGACTCCAGCTATTCCACAGTTCCCGCACTCTCCGAAAACCATTTTCATTCTTGGCTGAGCTCCCAAAGCCAGAAGGGTCAAAACCATTGTCACGGGTGGTTCAGGGTGTATGTCGTCAGCCCCACCCCGGTGAAAGAAAAGGGAAAAAAATAGTTTCTTGCCTTTTTTTCAAGGTCACCGTATGTCTACTGGATGCTGCTGGCAGACGCGGTGCTGCAGTGCTACACAGCAGCATTCCCTTCCCTTCCCGATGGCAGACGGTGCAATATGACTGGTATCCGTCATCACCATCCCGTGAGTGCTCCGGGCTAGCCTCAGTGAGGTCGGACGGGGGCGCCTGAGCAAAAATGGGAATGACTCCTGGTCATTCTCTTCTTTAAGCTTTGTCTAATGGAGATTCAATCCTGCCTGGAATATCATAGCAGCTGGAGGCTGTGCTCCACCCCCTCTCCCCCATCTCTGCTTGCAGAGGCAATAAAGTCAGTGTTGTTTCTTATTCATGCATTCTTTACTACTTCATCACACAAATAGGGGGATAACTGTCATGGTAGCCCAGGAGGGGTGGGGGAGGAGGGAAGCAATGGGTGGGGTTGTTGCAGGGGCAACCCCTAGAATGGCATGCAGCTCATCATTTCTGCGGGATGTCTGAGGCTCTGACCCGGAGCAGCTGTTTGCCTCTCTGGTTCTCTAGTAGACTTGCCTCTTATTCTAGGCAGGACTGACTCTCCATTAGACAAAACTTAAAGAACGGAATGACCATTTTTGTCCATGCGCCCCCAGCCAACCTCACCGAGGCCAGCCAGGAGCACCCATGACAGCAGCAAATGGTCTCTGCTAACTTGCAAAGGCAATGGGATGCTACTGTGTAGCACTGCAGTACTGTGTCTGTCAGCAGCATCCAGCAGACATACGGTGACAGTTAAAAAAGGCTAAAGGGCTCCATGGTTGCCATGCTATGGCATCTGCCAGGGCAATCCAGGGAAAAGGGCGCAAAATGATTGTCTGCCGTTGCTTTCACTGAGGGAGGATTGACTGATGACATTTACCCATTATCACTCGCGACACTGTTTTTGCCCCATCATGCATTGTGATCTCAACCCAGAATTCCAATGGGCGGGGGAGATTGTGGGAACTATGGAATAGCTATGAGATAGCTAGCCACAGTGCAACGCTCCGGAAATCTACACTAGCCTCGGTACATGGACGCACACTGCCAAATTAATGTGCTAGTGTGGCCGTGTGCACTCGACTTTATACAATCTGTTTCCAAAAACCAGTTTCTGTAAAATCAGAATAATCCTGTAGTGTAGACATACCCACAGTCAAGCCTTTAAAAGTGATGACTTCTCAGAGCAAGAAAACACATCAAAGATCCACTCCAAGATTCACTAGTAGATTCAGTTAATTCCTCTTTCAGTAAATGCTCTTATTTTAGAAATTCATGATTAGATAGCATAATTATTACTTTCATTCTTCCTTTGGAAATGGAAGACATTACAAGTACTCAAGATTTCCACTGATTTGTTCTAACTGACAAAATAGTTCCCTCATTTATGAGACTACCCCAGTCAGTTCAATAAATTATGGGTAAAAATACTGGATAACTGTGAGAGAATCGTTATAACATGGGGTTACTGCCTAAGATTCAGTCCTTTCTCTCAGTAATGAAAGTCATTCCATCTCCATTCCAATCCAATCCTCAAAGGAAAAGAATATGATCTTACCACCAGGAAGAGTTATTTATCTTATTTTTATTGTTAAAAAAAAAGTCAAAACAGACAACCCCATATTAATTAAATTAGAAATGGAAAACTGATGCTATGATATCAATCCAGGATACTGCCTAGTGTCATCAGATCTCCAAGATGTGTGTCTTCATGTTTCTAAGGGCTCGTCTACACTGGGGGGGGGAGGGGTGTCGATGTAAGATACGCCACTTCAGCTCCGGGAATAGCGTAGCTGAAGTCGACGTATCTTATTTCGACTTACCTCCCATCCTCATGGCGCGGGATCAACGGCCGCAGCTCCTCCGTTGACTCCGTTTCCGCCTCTTGCCCTGGTGGAGTTCCGGAGTTGACGGGCATGCGTTTGGGGATTGATTTATCGCGTCTAGACGAGACGTGATAAATCGATCCCCGATAGATCGCTACCCACCGATCTGGTGGGTAGTGTAGACGTACCCTAAATATCAAGCTGATCAGATTCATTCTAGAAGCTTTTCCATTTCAGTATAGAGCACTGATTTTTTTCCCTACTGTCTCTTGATCATTAACCAAAATCCTGGAGGTAATCTTTCTGTTCAAAATAAAACCAGTGCCTTACTTGGATGACTGGTTCTGACCTGGGTCAACTCCCTCAAAAAAGCTTAGAGGGTCGTGCGATGTCATTTACTAACATTTTTAGTGCCTGGAGCTGACTGCAAACTTTTCAAAAAGCTTGAGCTCACCTGTCACATTTCATTCTCTAACTAATTGGGAAATAAGATGGGTTTTCCATCCAGAGGATTCAAGAAATACTTAAGCTAAACAACATTTTCAGTCAATTAAAGAAGCTCTCTGAGGAAAGGACTTTACTAGGCAGGGTTATGGATATGTCCAAATCACCATCTGTTCCACATCAACAGTTGCGAACCAAACTTCTCTCTCAGTGAAAAGAGGGGTTTGGGGAAGAAGACAGGTAGGATGACTGACTGATCCAGATGGAATTTTAAGACTACACTAGGGATGAACCAGGGTGAGGTTCCCATTGTCCCTATGAAACGTCATGTTGGGAGAATCAGCCATAAGTGCTTGGAGCTCGCTCACTCTTCTGGATGAAGTGACTGCAATTAGGAAGACAATCTTCAGAGTGAGATGAACTAAGGGGCATTCTGAAAGGGGCTTGAAGGAAGGACCCATGAGTCTCTAGTCTCAGTGTTAAGGTTCCAGTCAGAAGCGGGTTCTCTGACTGGAGGGTAAGTATATAACAGGCCTTTGAGAAACTTTAATACCTCTGGGTGAGAGAAAACTGAACACAACCATCCAGGAGAATGGAAAGTTGAGACTGCTGCAAGGTGGGCCTTAATAGAGCTGAACGAAAGGCTAGAGGCATTATAAATGCAACAAGTAGTCAAAGATCTGAAGCAGCACGGGCCGAGGGACTTACTGGCCGCCCTTCCAGCAGCTCCCATTGGCCCGGAGCAGTGATCCGCGGCCAGTGAGAACCGCGATCGGCCGGACCTGCGGACGGGGCAGGTAAACACACCAGCCTGCCCCGCCAGGGGCTTTCCCTACACAACCGGTGACCCCTGTTTGAGAAACCCTGTATTATGGGAACCTCTAATGATGGGATATATGCTTTGTGATGGATCTCCACAGGGACCACCTGTGATTAGCAATAGACTATTTGTTCTGGAAGTCTGTCAGGTCGCTGCTCATTCCCAGGAGGTGTAGAGCCATTGGGTATGCCTACACTGCAATGAAAAACCCATGGCTGGCCCATGTCAGCTGAGTCAGGCTCAGGCTGCGGAACTGTTTCATTGTAATTTAGACTTCCAGGCTCAGGCTGGAGCCCAGGCTCTAGGACAACCTGCAAGGTGGGAGGGTCCCAGAGCTTAGGCTGCTGCGGAAACCAGGAAGACTATACTGCAATGAAACAGCCCCACCACCCTCCAAGCCCTGCAAGCTCAAGTTGGCTGCCATGGACCATCCACGGGTGTCTATTTGCAGTGCAGACATACCTGCTGAGGTAACCCATTTCAGTGGTACCATGTTCAGAACTTGATGGCCCCTAGAAAGAGAGAGGACACGCATGCACCTCCTTGCTTTTTGATATAGTGCATTTGCAGACATGCTGTGTATCAGAATCTGCACTGTGGAACTTTGAAGAACATGGAGGGAGACCATGTAGGCTAGCTTGATGGCTCTAAGCTCCAGGATAATGATGTATGTGGTTAAGTGCTGAAGGCTGGAATTTCATTGCCACGGTAACACCATCTAGCTGTTACAGCTGCTCAGTGTTTCTGCTCGTGGAACTCCAATGTTATTAACACAAGCATAGAATGCGGCTTGCTTATTCAGCAAACTTTGATGTTATTCAGAAATAACTCCAGGCATGGTTCAGTGACAAAGACACTTGGCGAGGTTTGTTGCCCTTAAGACACAGTCCCAGCGCCCTGATTCCATGGTTACAGGAGTGCCCTGTGGTAAGGAGCAGTTCAGTCAGCAGCAGGAGTCTCTACTGTTCCCAAGGCTACACAAAGGGTTAAGGCAAGGTACCCCAACATTTATAGACTAAGACAAACAACTTATGTACTGCCTTGCATGTTTCATAACATCCGCTTATTACCTCCCTTTGTACCTTGCTTCCAGATGTCTCAGGCAAAACATCCCTATTCATCATTTCTGTCAAACCCTCTTACCTGGTCAGGTCACAAGGTACCTGGGCTAATCTTTTGGAGTGTGTTTACACACATACCCACTATTTGTTGCTCCTTTGGAATACCCGTGTTTTAGCAACACTAACAATACCGTTGCCAAGGTCATGTATCGGATAGTAAACCTGTAAGGATCTGCTTTAATACATGGCCTGACTTTGGTTCGTGCCCTAAATTTGCTGGCTATGGTTCAGTCCTCACATCTTTCACCAGGCCCAGTGCTCTAGGCTCTCTTTTTCCTACAATGTGGAGACCTATGTCTTCTGAGGAACAGGTCCCCTGAATTTGTAGATGGTACAGATGGGTTTCCCAACCATGCCTGATACATGGATGTTAAAGTTCTTGTTGGGGAGATGGAAGAGAATGGAATCCTCTCATCATGAACATTCTTGGTTTTCTTCCACCTCAGTTCTGTGATGACATGAGAAGGAACCAAAATATTCTTGTTCAGCAGGTGTCTCAACAGGGAATAGAAAGACCTGAGCCAGAGCTGGGGTGGCTGCAGGTGAAGTCTGGCAAGTGGCATTCTGTACATGCACACTGATATATGGCCTAGCAACCACAGACACGCCCATACTGTCACAGTCAGGTTCATTTTTATTCTGAGTAACAGCAACTGCACCCACAGAAATCTGTTGTCAGGAAGCTATGCTCTCACCAACCTAGAATTGACCAAGGTTACTATAAAGTCTTGTGTCTGATGGGATAAGAAACTATTTTTCATAATTGTCTCAGCTATGCCTCCTGCCCTATATGCCAGGCTAACTGCCATCTCCTTCTAAGATCTGTCCTTGATCAATCACTTCTTGATATAAGAATAGATTTGAATGTCCTTCTTTCTGAGATGCGCTGCTACTATTAACAACGATTGCTACGAAAGACAAAAGTCTCCATCTCTTTAGAGACAGCAACATGGCAAAATTTCAGCAGTTACCCACTTCCAAGTGCTTGGGTTTGGCAATCTAAATGGGATGTTACCCCTGGGACCTTGATGATAAATTCTTCCCCTCCTGTCTCTGATATTTACTAGTAGGTTTAGTTTTTCAGCTAGTGGCTATCTAGTAAAGTTTTCAAGCCCGACCTCTCCTCCTAACTCTCATGCACAATGCAATAAGAAATTAACTTAAGACAGCACCTGAGCCACTATTAGTGGTTACAGAATTGCCAAGGATTTGGTATGCATATTTATGATATCTAATCAGCAAAGATCTTCTATAATTTTACTCCTGAAAACCATGCCCCTTTTATGAGAACTACCAAAGCTTACAGAGAGATAGCATAAGGACTAAGTTAGTCTATTAGACCAGCCTAGTAAAGGTAGAGAGACTTTCATAAACTCTAGCTCTAAAAATTATTGAGTCTGATGATTTGTCACATGGAGGCATATTAAGAGTATTATTCCCAACGTGTACTGCATTACATACAAATGTTGTTATTCTTACAAGGGGACACTAGGTAAGAAGTTGCTACAAGCACTCTTTGGGTTCAAAATTCACTACTATCTGTCTTTACACTAGACATGTAGTTGTGATCCTTTATTGACTCACCTTTACAGAACAGACTGCATTTAAAACTCCCCTAAATCTATTGTGCTTATCTGGAGTTTTAACTTTCCCCTGAGAAAGTTCTGTCACATTAGATTAGACATTCAAGAAGATCTCAGTTTTTCTTACATTGAAAGCATTTTTCTTAAATTGTTTTCCCAGCCTGAAGGGGGATAAACTGCTGGCCCTTCCTTGCAAATTTCCTTTTATAGTGCTCTCACAAGAAAAAGTTGTTCAAAGGCCTGCCTTTACATTCACTCTGAGAGTTTACTAAGCTTTTCATTTAAATCAAAACATGCCCATGCCTCTTCCCCCCAAAAAACCACACAGCTTTATACCTGGAGTGAGTGTTAAAGTTGAATATTTAGGCTTTGAAACTGTTTGTACTTCGCAGGAGTCACAAAATGGAACTATCATTTCCAAAACTCAAATTGCCTGATTAATTCTATAATGTACTAGTAAGGACTATTTATGACAAAAAAAAGTTCCTTGTCTGATTTCTATTAAAATTCATTATGGCAAAGTTATGGATTTGTCCTAGGTAGAAAGAGGAGATGTTTCTGTACATGAGATATGCACATGGCCATACTATGGTCTCTCTCACTCCATTATTTTATTAAGTAATACAGAATAGGAGCTTTTGCCGCAAGATTTGGACAGCTGCTGTGTCTGTTCAGAATCAACCCACACTGTCTACAGAGACCACATAACTTCTCAATAAGCGTCATCACCATTTGTTTTATGAATCACCCATTATTATCTTATTCTTTCTAATAAGTAAGATCGATCTGGCTACTTCATTACACAACAGTTTATCCAGCTTTTTAGGTCAGTGGTTACACATTTTCTTCTATCCATCTGTTGTTCCTTTCTATATTTGACTTTGAAAATCATGGACTAGGGAGTAAGCACCTGTGACAGAGAATGAATGTCTGTGGAGAACATACCATGATCCAGCAGGTTAAACGCCTATTTTCTGTCTGACTGCTGCTGCCTCCCAATAACTGAGGAGAGGATACAATATACTGTTCCAGAATAAAAGATATCCCTTTATGATAAGCAATATTTTTGGTGAAGTGATTTATTTTATATATATATAAATATATATATATATATTACTATGTATACACTGCATATATAGGTCATTTTATAATTAGTAGTTGAAGAGATGACACAGAAAGTAGCCGCATGTGTGGGCTTGTAAGAGTTGAGGCTGAAAATATAACACATCCATGGTTAACTATACAGATAACTAGTAGAGTATTACAGCATAGTCATGCAAGCAAATGTGCGAGGCTAGCTCAGAGGTGGAAAAACTACGGCCCGCAGGTCACATCCGGCCTGCGGGACTGTCCTGTCCGGCCCTGAGCTCCTGGCCCAGGAGGCTAGTCCCAGCCCCTCCCCCATTGTTCCCCCTCTCCCACAGTCTCAGCTCACTGCACTGCCGGCGTAATGCTCTAGGCGGCAGAGCAGGGAGCCCCTGGGGCAGCACAGCTGCAGAGCCAGGGCCTGACTCGGTGCTCTGTGCTGCACGACTGCCTGTCCTAGTGCAGCCTCGCCACCAGCCACCGGTGCTCCAGGCAGCGTGGTAAGGGGACGGGGAGCAGGGAGGGCGTTGGATAGGGGGCGGGGCAGTCAGAGGGCAGGGAACAGGGGGGTTGAATGGGAACAGGGGTCCTGGAGGGGCAATCAGGAAGAGGAGGGGGAGTTGGATGGGGCAGCGGGCGGGGGCAGTTAGGGGAGGGGTGTCTGGGGGCAGTCAGGGAAAAGGGGTGGTTGGATGGAGCAGGGATCCCGGGGAGCAATCACGAAGGGGCGGAGGGTCCGGGGGAAGGCAGGGGACAGAGAGTAGGGGGGGTGGATGGAGTAGGGGTCCCCGGGGGGGCCGTCAGGAGGCAAGAAGTGGAGTGGAGGTCAGATCGGGGGCAGAGACCGGGCCACACCTGGCTGTTTGGGGAGGCACAGCCTCCCCTAACCGGCCATCCATACAATTTCAGAAACCTGATGCGGCCCTCAGGCCAAAAAGTTTGCCCATCCCTGGGCTAGCTGCTTTGGTTCAAAGCACAAAAAAGCAACGCAGACTTTGTGATAAATTTTCATTCAAGGTAACCAAGATTTGTGACAGTCTAGAATGCAATAACACAGCTTCAATTGCTGTAAAATTATATTGCACTTGCTTGTGGGTCTGACCCACACTGGCCAAGAAAATGGATACCCTTAACAATTCTGTGTGAATTCAAATAAAATATGTACAGTACTTAAAGTTCATAAGTTGATTGCCTCTGTGGCTGACAACATAAGACAAATGCCTGGATCACCTCGTATGAACAAATTAACTAACCTATACCACTGCGGTATGTTATAATTGCAAATATCAGGCTGGGTTTTCCAGTCTGTCCATCCTTATTGTGCCACCCAGAATTCAAGCTAAAAATGGCCACTGGAGAATCTCCCTTGTGGAGATGAACACACCTCTGGCATGCACAAGCAGTAGAGCCTGCTTTTATGCCAACGGCCACAACTCTAGCATACAGGGTGTATGGTAAATGGCTGAGGTGTTGCAGCTCCATTATTCCAATTATCTACTGATCACTTAGGGTACACTGCAATATAAAAACAGTGGCGCAGTCTCAGAGCCCAGGTTAGCTGACTCTGGCTTGCACAGCTCAGGTTGGGGGACTAAAAATAGCAGTGTAGATGTTCAGGCTCAGGCTGGAGCCTGGGCTCTGAGACCCACCCCCCTCAAGCGGGTCTCAGAGCTCAGGTTCCAGTCTGAGTCCAAACATCTACATCACAGTTTTACAGCCCTGCAGCCTAAGCCAGCTGACCCAGGCCAGCCATGGCTATGTCATGGGTCTTTTATTTCAGTGTAGACATAGGGACTTTGTGCCAGTGGCATAAGTTGGCGCAGCTACTTGGCTGTTCTAATGCTAAACCACAGAACTGTAACTAGTTCCCTGATGACTCCACCCCATCCCTACCATCAAGCAAAACTTAGTCACATGGGAGAAGTGAGACAATTATTTTCCTTTAACCAATATTCTGTAGTTATGGAACATTCTGACTGCCTTGTGAGATGGTACAAATTGGAGCTTCTGTCCTCTTTCCAGAAAACAGCAAATATCCCCACCTCAAATCACCCCAAAACTTTTAGCAAGATTAAATTTTCAGTCGCAGTTTTCCAATTTTATACTCAGAAGCATATGCTCCCACAAAAACTGATGTGCACATTTTTGAATGCACAAAACAATTGCTTATGTGTTTTTGCAGATACACATCCTCACAAATGTATTTTTGCAGATGCAGAATTAGAGGGTATAGGCTACTCTTGCTGAAAAATGGGTCCCAAATATAGTTGCATAGTTTGCTCAGTATCATCATGACCCCGCATCAGCTCCTAGCAATTATCTAATTTCTAGTAATAATCAAGAGTCATAGATTTTACATTATTTTTGTATTACTGTACATCACTTATAATAAAAGATTAAAATGTTTACCTTGATATTTTGGGCATCAACATTAGCTCCAGCTTCTAGTAGAAGACTAATGACTGTAGTATTTCCTGCTAGCACAGCCCAATGTAGTGCTGTATTTTTGTGATATTTGTCCCCAAGATTAATGGAAACATTAAAAGTAAGCAGCAATCGAGTTGGATCCACACTAGAAAAATAAAAGCTTGGTTAGATCTATAAAGAATTAAAAATCACAATGGACTTTGTTTGTCCATGAGTTTGATCTACTTAAGTATCTTAGTGTATCAACTCAGACAATATTAATCAGAACACCCCTTTTTTATAGTGTTATGTACTAATGGCCAATTCTGCTCCCACTGCAATAAATTATAAAACTACTTTTGAATCCAATGGAATCGGCACAGAGCTATAAATTAATCAGTAAGTGTAACAAAGTTTCTTCTAGATGGTAGTAGAGCACATATTTTCATATAAATTCTTATTTTCCCATGTAACACAGAAAAGTGACAATATCATTATAAACATGTAATACCATGCAAATGTCTACATATTTGATGCATAGCAGTGAGGGTACGAAACTTTTCTCATTTCTCATCATCACACAACTCCTAACAAAGAAGGAGAAGCAGAGAAGGGAGAAGGAAGAAAACACAGTAATAATGTCAAACAGCATCCTCTCTTCTTCACTAATGGTCATAAATCAGGCAAATTATAGTAGGTTTGATGGCACTGTGCGAATAATTTAGCTCATTAAAAAGACAGTGACTTGTTTGTCTTTGTATTTTATATTGTCTGATGAAGGCAGAGTGCTTTGAACAGGTCTGTATTATAATGAGTTTATTACCTGTGTGTTCTGTAAGCTGCCCACATTAAAGGTGTCATTCCATTTTGATCCATCATATCTACATCCTGATAAAAAGAAAGCATTAGTGAGGTAAGTAAAAAATGCTAAAATTTCAGTATACTATAGGCACACAGGATTTGCCATGCTGGATCAGATATTGGTCATTTAAGTCTGGTATCCAATCTTCAATGTAGACACTGAAGGCTTGTTTACACAGCCCAACAACTAGGACTACAGAGGTATGAACTGCAGAGTGCACCAAAGTGCTGTGCTGTAACTGCCCCACAAACTCTGCTGGTGCAAACAAAAAGATATCTAGTCTGGATTAACATAACACTGGTCTGGAAAGGCCATCGTTAATGCAAACCAGGTACCTTTTAGTTTACGCCAACAGTGACCACACAGGTGAATTACAGCACAACTCTTTGGCAGGTGCTTCAATTCACAGCCCCGTAGTCCATATTGCAGTGCAGTACAGACACAGACAAACTGATTCTTCACAAGAAAACAAAATATAATGAAGTTGTGCAATGTGAAACTTGGGAGCAAGAGACCTTTTCCTCCCTCTGTGCCTGGCATAAATAAGATAATGCCCTAATATTTAAGATTTGACGAACGCTTGCAGTAAGCATAATCAAGCACTTCTGCATTTTAATACATCATTCGTATTTACAACTCCAGGTTTTGTAGCCACAAAACTCAGTATTGAATTAACCTTCTCTCCTCCAGGATATTTATATTAACTAGTGTTGAGGAATACTGGCACAAGTAACATATTTAACTGTAAAATTAGTGAGCAAGTCCATAAAAAAACGATATTGCAGTAAAGTGCATTTGAGAATGGTTTTAACTGGAAGAAAGAATCCTTACAAGGAAATTTTTAAATATGACAATTCTAAACACTACCATGTTATAACATATTTTAGCTAGATGAAATGAATGAGGCAACAGAATGTAGTTAGTGACAATGTTAGGTTCTCAGAATGATAAATGCTGGCTAAGTGAAACAAGACGACTTTTTATCAATACATTAGAAGCAAAAGGAAGACCAAGGACAGGGTAGGCCCACTGCTCAGTGAGGAGGGAGAAACAAAACAGGAAACTTGGAAATGGCAGAGATGCTCAATAACTTCTTTGTTTCAGTCTTCACCAAGAAGTCTGAAGGAATGCCTAACATAGTGAATGCTAATGGAATGGGGGTAGGTTTGGAAGATAAAATAAAAAAAGAACAAGTTAAAAATCACTTAGAAAAGTTAGATGCCTGCAAGTCACCAGGGCCTGATGAAATGCATCCTAGAATACTCAAGGAGCTAATAGAGGAGGTATCTCAGCCTCTAGCTATTAACTTTGGAAAATCATGGGAGACAGGAGAGATTCCAGAATACTGGAAAAGGGCAAATATAGTGCCCATCTATAAAAAGGGAAATTAAAACAACTCAGGGAACTACAGACCAGTTAGTTTAACTTTTGTGCCAGGGAAGATAATGGAGCAAGTAATTAAGGAAATCGTCTGCAAACACTTGGAAGGTGGTAAGGTGATAGGGAATAGCCAGCATGGATTTGTAACGAACAAATCGTGTCAAACCAATCTGATAGCTTTCTTTGATAGGATAACGAGTCTTGTGGATAAGGGAGAAGTGGTGGATGTGGTATACCTAGACTTTAGTAAGGCATTTGATATGGTCTTGCATGATATTCTTATCAATAAACTAGGCAAATACAACTTAGATGGGGCTACTATAAGGTGGGTGCATAACTGGCTGGATAACCATACTCAGAGAGTAGTTATTAATGGTTCCCAATCCTGCTGGAAAGGTATAACAAGTGGTGTTCCGCAGGGGTCTGTTTTGGGACCGGCTCTGTTCAATATCATCAATGACTTAGATATTGGCATAGAAAGTACGCTTATTAAGTTTGCAGATGATACCAAACTGGGAGGGATTGCAACTGCTTTGGAGGACAGGGTCATAATTCAAAATGATCTGGACAAATTGGAGAAATGGTCTGAGGTAAACAGGATGAAGTTTAATAAAGACAAATGCAAAGTGCTCCATGTAGGAAAGAACAATCAATTTCACACATACAGAATGGGAAGAGACTGTCTAGGAAGGAGTACGGCAGAAAGAGATGTAGGGGTTATAGTGGATCACAAGCTCAACATGAGTCAACAGTGTGATGCTGTTGCAAAAAAAGCAAATGTGATTCTGGGATGCATTAACAGGTGTGTTGTGAGCAAGATATGAGAAGTCATTCTTCCGCTCTTCTCTGCGCTGGTTAGGCCTCAACTGGAATATTGTGTCCAGTTCTGGGCACCGCATTTCAAGAAAGATGTGGAGAAATTGGAGAGGGTCCAGAGAAGAATCATTAAAGGTCTAGAGAACATGACCTTTGAAGGAAGGCTGAAAGAATTGGGTTTGTTTAGTTTGGAAAAGAGAAGACTGAGAGGGGCCATGATAGCAGTTTTTAGGCATCTAAAAGGGTGTCATAAGGAGGAGGGAGAAAACTCGTTCATCTTAGCCTCTAAGGATAGAACAAGAAGCAATAGGCTTAAACTGTAGCAAGGGAGGTTTAGGTTGGATATTAGGAGAAAGTTCCTAACTGTCAGGGTAGTTAAACACTGGAATAAACTGCCTAGGAAGGTTGTGGAATCTCCATCTCTGGAGATATTTAAGAGTAGGTTAGATAAATGGCTATCAGGGATGGTCGAGACAGTATTTGGTCCTGCCATGAGGGCAGGGGACTGGACTCGATGACCTCTCGAGGTCCCTTCCAGCCCTACCATCTATGAATCTATGAATAAGTGTAAAGTATTTACATTTAATTATTTGTGGACAACCATTTAATGGATAGTAAAAACATGCTTTCATTCTTTTTCATTTTTGTATATTAGCAGCCTTTTATTTTATCTTCTGAATACTTAAAATACCTTAATTTTCTCTTTGTTCTGCTTTTAATAACTTTATTGGTAGGAAAAGGATGTTATATCCAACAACAAAAAAATTACTTTTTTAAACAAAATAGATATTATGTGTACATATGCCTACACATATAACCCTTGGAATACGTATCATAGACCACAGGTTATATTTTCTCATGTAAATTTGAACAAGCTATTTGCTTAGAAAAATGACTGACTGACTTTCTGCAATGTCTGGAGCCTGGCTGACAATTAAAAAAAAAAAAAGTTTAAGTATCATGGCCAACTAGTTACTTGATCCCCAGCCCAATTCCTGTAATATTTTTGGTTTTGTAACATCACCAAATAAATTATATTATTGGTTTTGAGCCACTGGGGCTGTTTGACATTATTGTAACTAATTTTCCTTCAATTCTTGAACGTGGGCTGCCTTAAATTCATTACAACTGCACCATAAGAAACGTGTTATTCAAACAACCTAATTTCCCTTTTTGTATCTGTGATAGATGGTGTCCAACTTGTCCAGTATGCATGGTGGCTCCTAAGTAGACAGCTGCAGCGGCACAGCAGCCAGCAAACAGAGCTGTAAACAGGGGAGTTTCACAGGGAGTTCTGTTGGAGGAGCAGGTTTTTGTATTTTGTATTTTGTGTAGTTTGTAAGTGTGGAGGCTGGTAGGGGCAGGGTGCTGGGAGAGAAGCTGAGCCCTGCTTAGGGGGCGGGGCTTATCTGCCTAGGGGTCCTATAAAGGTAGCCAGCCAGTCAGGCAGCGGCATAGACAGCTGCAGCGGCACAGCAGCCAGCAAACAGAGCTGTAAACAGGGGAGTTGCACTGGGAGTTCACAGGGGGAGTTTTCGGGGGAAACTTAGACCTAGGCAGAAGAACCGACAGGCTAGTGAAGGGAGGGGGTGGTGGTCTGCCAGTGTTCTGGTGCCTGTTGGGGGTTTGTTTTGGTTTTTGTTTCTTTGACTAACAGGTTTTCAGTGGGAAGGCTATGACCGAGGCAGCAGTGAAAGACACAATGAGGATGACTGGATGTGGAAGCTGCGGCATGTGCATGATCCTGGAGGGGGTACCTGAAAAAAGAGTTTCGTCTGCATGAAGTGCTGCCTGATAGAGCTGATGGAAGAAAAGATCCGAGGACTGGAGATGCAGGTGGAAACTCAGGTTGAGTTTAGAAGGGGGTTCGAGCAGATGATGGAGCAAAGAAATGAGGCGGCTGAAGGGATAATCTCAGACTTGCAGATGGAAGCAGGACCAAAGAATTCTGAGGGGAGACTGCAGAGTGAGGAAAGTGGACGGTGGAAGCATGTAACTAAGAGAACCAGGCACAGGAAAAGACAGGCCAGTGAAGGAGAAATTGAGCTCAAGAGCAGGTTTGCAGAGTTGGAAAATGAAGAAGGGACACAGCAGGTGGTCACTGAAGGTGAGAGGGCAAGGAAAAAGAGAAGAGCAGCTAGCCCTACAGGAAGAGGGGAAGAGTCAATGGAGACACCACCAAATATGAGCCCCAGGAGAATACAGGATGGGTTGCGGAGGATTGCAAGGGCGAACAGGAATCGAGAGGACTTCCAGCCAGTGGGAGCAGGAGATAGAACAAAGAATCATACTGTCACCAGGAAAAGGCAGGTCTACGTGATTGGGGACTCCTTACTGAGAAGAATAGACAGGCCTGTAACTAGAGCTAATCCGGAGAACAGAAGGGTGTGCTGTCTGCCGGGTGCTAAGATACGGGATGTGGACCTGAGGCTGAAAAGGATCTTAATGGGAGTGGGAAAGAATCCGTTGATTATCCTTCATGTGGGAACGAATGATACGGCTAGGTTCTCGCTGGAACGTATCAAGGGAGACTATGCCAGGCTGGGGAAGACGCTTAAGGAAATCGAGGCTCAGGTGATCTTCAGTGGGATTCTGCCTGTTCCTAGAGAAGGGCAACAAAGGTGTGACAAGATTATGGCGATCAACAGATGGTTCAGGCAGTGGTGCTATAAGGAGGGCTTTGGGATGTACGGCCACTGGGAAGCATTCATGGACAGAGGACTGTTCTCTCGGGATGGACTTCACCTGAGTAAGGAGGGAAATAGACTTCTAGGATGGAGGCTCGCCCAACTGATTAAGAGAGTTTTAAACTAGGAATTTGGGGGAGATGGTTGGGAGATGTCCAGGTAATCTCCACGCCGGAATTTAACACCGAGAGGGAAGAAAACAAAGTAAGAGAGGATACAGCCATGAGCAGAAGAATGGACATAAGGAGGAAGGGTAGTGTAGATACCAGTCTAATAGGTGATACTGGTGGTAGAATGTCTGTGCCTAACCAGATAAAGAATGTCAGTGAAGCCAAACGGCAAAAATTAAGCTGTCTGTACACTAATGCGAGGAGCCTAGGTAACAAAATGGAGGAACTAGAGCTACTGGTGCAGGAAGTGAAACCGGATATTATAGGGATAACAGAAACATGGTGGAATAGGAGTACAGGTATTGAAGGCTATGTGCTGTTTAGGAAAGATAGAAATAAAGGCAAAGGTGGTGGAGTAGCATTGTATGTCAATGATGAGGTTAACTGTAAAGAAATAAGAAGGGATGGAATGGATAAGAAAGAGTCTGTCTGGGCAAAAATCACATTGGGAAAGAAAGCTACTAGAGCCTCCCCTGAGATAGTGCTTGGGGTGTGCTACAGACTGCCGGGATCTGATTTGGAGATGGATAGAGACCTCTTTAATGTTTTTAATGAAGTAAACACTAATGGGAATTGTGTGATCATGGGAGACTTTAACTTCCCAGATATAGACTGGAGGACAAGTGCTAGTAGTAGTAATAGGGCTCAGATTTTTCTGGATGTGATAGCTGATGGATTTCTTCATCAAGTAGTTGAAGAGCCAACAAGGGGGGATGCCATTTTAGATTTGGTTTTGGTGAGTAGTGAGGACCTCATAGAAGAAATGGTTGTAGGGGACAACCTTGGTTTGAGTGATCATGAGTTAATTCAGTTCAAACTAGATGGAAGTATAAACAAAAATACATCTGGGACTAGGGTTTTTTATTTCAAAAGGGCTAACTTTAAAGAATTAAGGAAATTAGTTAGGCAAGTGGATTGGACTGAAGAACTTGTGGATCTAAAAGCAGAGGAGGCTTGGAATTACTTCAAGTCAAAGTTGAAGAAACTATCAGAAGCCTGCATCCCAAGAAAGGGGAAAAAAATCATAGGCAGGAGTTGTAGACCAAGCTGGATGAGCAAGCATCTCAGAGAGGTGATTAAAAAAAAGCAGAAAGCCTACAGGGAGTGGAAGATGGGCGGGATTAGCAAGGAAAGCTACCTTATTGAGGTCAGAACATGTAGGGATGAAGTGAGAAAGGCTAAAAGCCATGTAGAGTTGGACCTTGCAAAGGGAATTAAAACCAATACTAAAAGGTTCTATAGCCATATAAATAAGAAGAAAACAAAGAAAGAAGAAGTGGGACCGCTAAACACTGAGGATGGAGTGGAGATTAAAGATAATCTAGGCATGGCCCAATATCTAAATAAATACTTTGCCTCGGTCTTTAATAAGGCTAATGAGGAGCTTAGGGATAATGGAAGGATGACAATTGGGAATGAGGATATGAAGGTAGATATTACCACATCCGAGGTAGAAGCCAAACTTGAACAGCTTAATGGGACTAAATCGGAGGGCCCAGATAATCTTCATCCAAGAACATTAAAGGAACTGGCACATGAAATTGCAAGCCCATTAGCAAGAATTTTTAATGCATTGGTAAACTCAGGCGTTGTACCGTGCAACTGGAGAATTGCTAACATAGTTCCTATTTTTAAGAAAGGGAAAAAAAGTGATCTGAGTAACTATAGGCCTGTTAGTTTGACATCTGTAGTATGTAAGGTCTTGGAAAAAATTTTGAAGGAGAGGGTAGTTAAGGACATTGAGGTCAATGGTAATTGGGACAAAATACAACATGGTTTCACAAAAGGTAGATCGTGCCAAACCAACCTGATCTCCTTCTTTGAGAAAGTAACAGATTTTTTAGACAAAGGAAATGCAGTGGATCTAATTTACCTCGATTTCAGTAAGGCATTTGACACCGTTCCACATGGGGAATTATTAGTTAAATTGGAAAAGATGGGGATAAATATGAAAATTGAAAGGTGGATAAGGAACTGGTTAAAGGGGAGACCTACAACGGGTCATACTGAAAGGTGAACTGTCAGGCTGGAAGGAGGTTACTAGTGGAGTTCCTCAGGGATCAGTTTTGGGACCAATTTTATTTAACCTTTTTATTACTGACCTTGGCACAAAAAGCAGGAATGTGCTAATAAAGTTTGCGGATGACACAAAGCTGGGAGGTATTGATAACACAGAGAAGGACCGGGATATCATACAGGAAGATCTGGATGTCCTTGTAAACTGGAGTAATAGTAATAGAATGAAATTTAATAGTGAAAAGTGCAAGGTCATGCATTTAGGGATTAATAACAAGAATTTTAGTTATAAATTGGGGACACATCAGTTGGAAGTAACAGAGGAGGAGAAGGACCTCGCAGTATTGGTTGATCACAGAATGACTATGGGCTGCCAATGTGATATGGCCGTAAAAAAAGCTAATGCGGTTTCAGGATGCATCAGGCGAGGTATTTCCAGCAAAGATAAGGAGGTGTTAGTACCGTTATACAAGGCACTGGTGAGACCTCATCTGGAATACTGTGTGCAGTTCTGGTCTCCCATGTTTAAGAAGGATGAATTCAAACTGGAACAGGTTCAGAGACGGGCTACTGGGATGATCCGAGGAATGGAAAACCTGTCTTATGAAAGGAGACTGAAAGAGCTTGGCTTGTTTAGCCTAAGCCAAAGAAGGTTGAGGGGGGATATGATTGCTCTTTATAAATATATCAGAGGGATTAATACTAGGGAGGGAGAGGAATTATTTAAGCTTAGTAACAATGTGGACACAAGAACAAATGGATATAAACTGGACACTAGGAAGTTTAGACTTGAAATTAGACGAAGGTTTCTAACCATTAGAGGAGTGAAGTTCTGGAACAGCCTTCCAAGGGGAGTAGTGGGGGCAAAAGACATATCTGGCTTTAAGACTAAGCTTGATAAATTTATGGAGGGGATGGTATGATGGGATAGCCTAATTTTGGCAATTAATTTGGCAATTGATCTTTGATTATTAGCAGGTAAATATGCCCAGTGGTCTGTGATGGGATGTTAGATGGGTTGGGATCTGAGTTACTACAGAGAATTCTTTCCTGGGTGCTGGCTGGTGAGTCTTGCCCACATGCTCAGGGTTTAACTGATCGCCATATTTGGGGTCGGGAAGGAATTTTCCTCCGGGGCAGATTGGCAGAGGCCCTGGAGGTTTTTCGCCTTCCTCTGCAGCATGTGGCACGGGTCACTTTCTGGAGGATTCTCTGCAGCTTGAGGTCTTCAAACCGGAATTTGGGGACTTCGATAACTCAGACATAGCCTAGGGGTTTGTTATAGAAATGGATGGGTGGAATTCTGTGGCCTGCATTGTGCAGGAGGTCAGACTAGATGATCATAATGGTCCCTTCTGACCTTAAAGTCTATGAGTCTAAGTAAATCCTGGAAATTTTAATACTTAGTATTCTATAGTTATGTTTATGATCAGCTATGCTTTCTAGGTTAACTGCAAAGAGGGTATATCTCAATTTGCATGGCAACAAAGCATTCTAAAAGGGTCTGAAGGCCAACAACTGGATTAATATATGCCAGTCAGCTAGAAATGGTCACAAATTTCTGGCTAAAAATGCCCTTTTTGCAAAACTGACATTTTCCACATGAAAATTTTGATTTTTCAACAGGAAAATCATAATGTTGGCACCTTGGCTGCTTGTCCAAAAGGCTCTTGTCAATTTCACTTTCTGCTAGCGAAACTGAGGGTACGTCTTCACTACCGGCCGTATCGGCGGGTAGCAATCGATTTCTCGGGGATCGATATATTGCGTCTCATCTACACGTGATATATCGATCCCCGAACGCGCTCCTGTCAACTCTGGAACTCCATCAACGCGAACGGCGGTAGCGGAGTCGACAGGGGAAGCCGCAGACGTCGATCCCGCGCTGTGAGGACGGTAGGTAACTCGATCTAAGATACTTCTACTTCAGCTACGCTATTCACGTAGCTGAAGTTGCATATCTTAGATCGATCCCCCCCCTAGTTTAGACCAGCCCTGATAAAAGCTTTCCCACAGTATTAGTGAAGCACAGAGCCCTGCTTGCCTGGTCTCTCCCTTCCTTCCCCCCCTACTCCCCCCCACCCCACCTCTACCCCTATTCCAGCCAGCTCTGGGAGCTGGAGAGGCAGAGAGCTCTGATGACAGGAAAACATGATGAATTCTGCCACTATGAGAGGTGTAGCCTTGTCCAGAAGGACGGCTCACAGAGATCATTGCCAGGTGTGTTCTTACTGAACTGAGGGATACACTTTATAATTTTAAAGAAAGTAAATAGTCCAGTACAACTGGAATTGGAGCTGCTACTGGAGAAATCCAATGCTGCCTTGTCCACATAGAAAATCTCTTCCATTGGGCTTTTTTTGTCACTCTGGTCCAGGGTTTCTTGCTTTGGACCAAGATGTCTTGAACATGCAGCAGAGCAGCTTTTTCTACAGATGTCAACCAGCTAGCCTCCAAGATGCCAGATTCAGGGATGTCCTATTTGGATGCAGGATTGGGCCATTGTTCTGCGAGACCAGATTCAGTAGAACCAGCAAGGTCATGAGTCTATTGTAAATCCCTATTTGTGCAAGAGGCTTAAGTAGGTCTGCAATCTTGAGCAGGACTCATGGTTCTCAGATAAATCTCTGATGAGTCACTCCACCAGTTTGTTCTAGAGCCTAGGAGGTGCAGAGAACCATGAACCAGCCCGTGGGATCAAGAGAGGGGATCACAGAAGCAAGGTTAGCCATATGGAATTTGAAACAACCAAAGAAGTTTGAGATAAAGATCAAGGATGGGTCTCCAACCCCTTTCTTCTTTTTAAGAAACAGTTAGAATAAAATCCCCTGCCTCTGAACTCTGTGGCATTTCCTCTACCCATCCCAGCTGAATGAGGGAGTCCACATCTTGTTTAAACAATCTCCCATGAGAAAGGTTCCTGAAGATGGACAGGATGGGTGAGGAGGGGACAGAAACATTTTGAAATTGGATTGCTGATTATCTGCGGGATCCAGAGATATGAGGTTATCCCATGCCAGCCAGTTGCCAAAAGGAGTGTTGGAGGGATCCAGCCAGACTCTCAACACACACATCAAAACTGGTTCTTTCCTGAAGCCCCAAGCTGTGGAGCAGCCAAGGAAGAAGCAGAGGGTTGCCTCTCCTAAAAATCACTGCTTCTTCCTCGGGATCTCCTTGGACTGTTGCTTAGTACCATACTGAGACTGTGATTCCTATCGGTAGAATATCTGCTGTTGTTTTGGATTCTTCCTCCTTGGAGGCTGGTACATACAGACCCAAGAATCTTAAGATTGTTCTGGAGTCTTTAAAGTATATGGAGCACTTCATATGTACCACTATTAAAGAGGTAATTGCCCTGGAATAGGAGGTCCTCAGTGGTAACCTGGACCTCCCTTGGAATGCCCAATGCCTTAAAACTAAGCAGACTTCCTCATCACCATGGCATCAATCATTGTTCTGGCTGTTGTGTCTGATACTTTGAGTGCCCCTTGGAGAGCCATTCAGGCTGTGAGCTGGCCTTCTATCAAAGGGGACTTCACTTCTTCATGCTGGTTTTTCACAAGTTTGTCCATAAAATTGCAAAGTTTGTCCCATATAAAATAAATTGTATTTGGGGAACAGCTCCTGATAATTGGTTACTCTCATCTGCAGGCTTGCTGGGGGGTACACCTTCCTCCCAAAGAGGTCTAACTTCTGGTCTTTCTCCCAAAGGATGGTCTTAAAGCAGCATAGCCAGCCTGGCTTCTCATGAGGACTAGTGTGTTGGTAAAAATATTCCAACCCTACAGCAAACTCCTCTCAGCACTTTTTGATATTTGATGTGACCAAGGCCACATGTCAAATCACTTTGGCCATTTCAAGCAGTCTGTTATTAATGGGCATGGCTGATTGCCCCATAGAGGAAGGCAGCACTATACCCAGAAGTCTGTGTTGATTCTCCTGGATAACCTGCAACAGGATAAGCAGCATCTCCACCAATCTTTTTAGCAAGTCCTTTTAGCTCTTCCACAAAAGCGGTGATGGAGGCTTAACCACTTTGTCTGGACAGAATGAGCTGACTGGAGGCTGATATACTATTGGAGAGTAGTGATCTCCATAGTATTCCTCCCCCCCTCCAGAAGCTGAATTAAATACTGAAGTGGAACCCAAGATGATTGGAGCTGCTTCTTTGGCAAGAGGGACCTGGCTCTCAAGACTGTGGATAAAGCCAGCTTCCTGGAATAGGGATTCACCCCCGTAGGGGTACCAGTATCGCCTCAGTTGATAGGGATAATGAGGATGGCTCATGAGTGGGTAGTAGGTGGGGTGTGCTCTGTGGGTCCATGATGATCTTCTGGTGCCCCTCAAGTATTCTTCCTTGTAGTCTCTGCTTGATTCCCACTGTGACACTCACAGAGGTGTGGGAGGCACTCCAGAGGAGAAACTCTGCTATGTACCTCTGGGCAGATCTATCAGGTGTACTCCATCTTTTGGGAAAGTACCTTGTGGTGTTTGGAAATTCCCCCCCATAGCCTCCCAATGAGAGGTGAGTCCGATACCATACCTACAGAGAGGTGTTTCACAGGTGCTGTGGAGGGGAGTAGTGCTGACATAGAGAGTTGGTATGCTGCCGAAACTGAAGCCTCCAACAGTGTCAAGGAAAGAGATCTGGCTACAGACACTTGGTGCCATAATTCCCAGTGCCTATGTGAACAGAGCTAGGATGCTCTATGATGATACATTTGCTGCCAAAACCTGTGTCTTTCTATCAAACCTTGGAGGCAGCACTGTTCTTGGTATGGGAAGAGGCCATCTACAGCAACTTTGGGTTTGGTGCTGGGGCACTGGTATAGGATTCCACTTCAAGGCTTTTGGAGGAATGAGCCTTAGGAGAGGCTTTCTTCATCCCATGCTTAGAGAGGAGGATTGGTGCCTGCCCTGGTCCCTGAAGTGGTGCTTTTTAGGGCCCGTTTCTGAACACGTCATCTATGCAGCTGACAAGTGGGTCTTATGAAAAGCCAGCAAGTGTGGCATCTCAATTCATCAGGGCATTGGCAGCCTGGAGCTAACCAGACACCTGGAGGGTCTCTGAAGGTCTACCCAGATCCAATGAGGCTTGCACCTTTCCAAGATGAAGAGTTTCAGCTTTGCCTCTGTAGTCTGAGTCCTCTTGAAGTATGACATGCATATTAAGCAGCACTCCAGAGCATGGCCTTCTTCAAAGGACAGCAGAGACAAGGAGTGTCTCTTGTTCATGGGCATAGCAATGTCGCAGGAGGAGCTCTTTAACCGCGGTGACTTAGGGTTAGCCATTGTACAAGGGGGGGTCTGCACAAAGGAGAGATCTCTTGTACGGAAAGGAAGTGGGAACTATCACCATTTTATCTAAAACTAAGTACTTCAAAGCAATGGGCAAAGAAAATTTTTCAACAAGAACTAAGGCTAACAAATTATCCTAGTGAGAGAAAGAATTGTGCTAGCTACTTGCTAAGATCAAAGAATGTGGATACTACAAGGTCTGTATAACAGCCACAATCAGTAAAAAGGAATTAAGTGCAGGTTGCGGCTGGCCCACACTTTATACTTTCAGATTCAGGGAGTGAAAGTGCACTCAGGGTGAAAACATGAACCCAGTGGACACTGCTATTCAAAAGAATCCAACCTCACATGCCTGAGGTACATGTGCACCCAGAGTGCAATCTGTGTGGATAATTGCTCAAAGAAAAAATTCCAGTCCCCAGACATCTTTACTCCTAATGGCGCAGTGGGAACTAGGGAAAAGGGATGAGGCTGGTATGTGCTTATATCCCATTGATCCCTGACTGCCAGAATGGTCCTTGGAGCCAGAGACGTTCAGTAATGCTTAGAGCAGTCTCACAGCTACTTTAGTTGTGCAAGAGGGAAAAGCCTAGAAACACAGGGCCCAAGATTCATAAGTGCAAAGGTTACTTAAGGTAATGGAATGGTGGTTGAAGCATGAAGGGACATACGAATCTTTAGTGCATCTTACACGTAAATATCTTGCAATGCCAGCTACAACAGTGCCATTATCTCCTGCAAATTGTAACCAACCTTGTTCGTCTGAGTGATTGACTAACCAAGCTGTAGGACTGAGTGGACTTGAGAGTGATTTTACATTGTTTTGTTTTTGAATGCAGGGCTTTTTGTACATAATTCTACATTTGTAAATTCAATTTTCATGATAAGGAGATTGCACTACAGTACTTATATGAGGTGAACTGGAAAATACTTTTTTTTTGTTTTTTTTACAGCACAAATACTTGTAATCAAAATAAAGTGAGCATTGTACACTTTGTATTCTGTGTTGTAATTGAAATTAATATATTTGAAAATGTAGTAAACATTCAAAAATATTTAAAATAAATGGTATTCTGTTGTTGTTTAACAGGGTGATTAATCATGATTAATTTTTTTAATTACTTGACAGTCTAAAAAACTGATTACTGAAAGCAATAGCTTTGAAAAAATATTTTAAAAGTTAAAAAGAATATACCAAGACCATTTTCTGCTAGTGTTGTCACTATACAGCAGAATCTAAGCAGAAAGTAAATGTGAAGTAAGATAATATATAGCAATATGAGACTGAAGATAGTAATCTATGCTACAGCACCATCTGCTGTTCCATCTCAGCTACTTTATAAAGGAACCAAATATAATAACTCTCAATTATCCAAATAGCATGGGGGACACGGATTTTATCTGGATAAACTAGACTGTTAATAATCAAGAGGGTAGAAGCCATTCAGCTGTGAGATAGCCTCCCCAGCAGCCAGAGTCTCCTTCTCCTCTTCGCAGTCCTGGCCAGGGGTCTCTGCTCTGCCCTGCTCCACTCACTCACTCCCCTGACAGCAGTGCTGCAGAGAGCTCCCTGAACTTCTGAAGGGCTGATGACACCCAGCCTCTGCAGGGGCAAAGTGTGAGGCACAGCATAGACTCGGGGGCTGGGACTCTGCTCTGCCCTGCCAGGACTGAAGCCTTCCCTACACCTTGTGCCTTTAGGGATTAGGTGTCACTGGCACTGCAGCAGTGCAGGGAGCCCTCTGCATCTCTGATGTCCTGGTCCTATTCACTCACTCTCATGATAGCAGGATGCGGAGGGTTCCCTGTGCTGCTGCAAAAGCCATTCAGCAGCAGGGTGGCCTCCTTCATGTCCAGGAGCTCCGCCTCTTCCTCACAGTCCTGTTCAGGGGGGTCTCTGTTCTATTATATAAAAACCTTCACATTATCTGAATCTCTTCTGTGTGTCCCAGCATGTGATACATGGTGGACAAGAAAGGGATTCAGAAAACGCAGTAGTTTGGATAATAGAGTTTTGGATAAATGGGAGTATACTGTTTATGTTTACAAAGCAGCCAGAACACAAGAATAAAGTGGAAAAAAGGTTGATGGAGCTCAGTTATGCCTGGATAATCATTGCCTGCTACATAGCATTTAGCTGGAATATATTGTTTTTAATTACAGGACTATAGGACTATTTGCACAAAGACACCAATTCCACGGTGATAGATCTGCTAGATTCACTAGATTTTGTTGTACTGCTTAAAAGATTGTTTACCATGAAAGTCAGTTACAAAAAATTATGAAGTCTTTTACCACTTATGTATTAATGTAAAATATAAGTCGAAACAATTTTAACAACATCCTGGCATTACATACTATAACCTATTCTTTGTAGTAATGTTAAATTTCATCAGACTGATTTGAGCAGCATAACAAAAATACACAATTGGAAGTACCTAGTAAAAAAAATAAGAAAGGATTTTTTTTTTTTAATGAGTTATGGAGACCATACCTGAACTCTCCTCTAGCAAGAACAAAACAGTGCTGAGTCATGTGTGCAAACTAGCCTATAATTAAGGCTAAGATTTTTTCACGGATTTTTTAATGAAAATCATGAACAGGTCATGGGCAGTAAAGAAAAATTCATGGAAGTCCATAACCTGTCCGTGACTTTTACTAAAAATATCCCTGACAAAATGGGGAGCCCAGCTGCGAGGTCCTCACACCACCAGCAGAGGTTTGGCAGCTGTGGGGACTGCTCCGCCTGTGGGGGCTGTGAGCACCAGGGTCCCCCAGCTTGGAGCTCTGGGGTCCCCCCGCCACGGCTGAATTCACAGAGGTCACTGGAAGTCACGGAGTCCATGACCTCCATGAAAAAAAATGGTAGCCTTACCTATAATTTATTTTGAAAATATTAATGGTGACTTTGGTTTAATGATACCTTTCAGAGACACAAAATGAGGGATGGAGGGACACTAGATGAGTTAATCTGAGAAGCAGATTATTTTTTATAGATGTACTGATATATCCCACAGCAAGGATGGGGAGATTGTTTTATTGGGTTGTATGCACAAAGATGTACTGGGAGCTAAAACAAAAATGTTCAGTCTCATGATATCATCATGCCTCTTCTGCCTTGTTTGCTGTTTACATGAGGTTTCAATGTTTTGGAGATTCGTGAATAATTAAAATATACTTAATTAAAATGATATTCAATGAAAGTAAGGAAAATAATATATAAATTCACTAGTATTTACACATATTATACTGGCATTAGACACATATGAACAAAAGCCAAAGTGCTCACACAACTGTTAACAGATGGTATAGGCTTCAATTAAAATGCAGTAGTCTAAAAGTACAACACAGTAATAATATAAAAAGACATAACAGTTTCCAAAATGACAGATCATTACATTACCCAAATAGTAAGCATAGTTTTTAACTATTTTCTTACTATTGAAATATTCTCTTTAGGAGTCTATTTATTAAAATGTGTTATTTTATTTGAATTTACCTGTCCCTTTGCTATCAGGTAAGCAACAATAGACGTATGCCCGAACTGGGCAGCCAAGTGAATACAACTGCATCCTTCCCCATCAATTAGTGACGGATCTGCACCATACTTCATCAGTTGTACAACCATGGATAAGTGACCCTGTCTAAACATAACAGTGAACACAAACATACCTGGTTAATTATATATATAAAATTTGGTAACATATTTGGATGGAAAAATGTTAAATTCAAACATTTTAAATTAAACAATTATATCATTATATCACTCTGAACTGAAGATTAGAACAACTTTTCCTTTGAAAATGATGATCACTATGCATCTGATTCTGCAAACATGTGAACAACCAAGTATGAGACTAATTAATTTTAAATTTTGTTTTTAAAACAAAGTCTATAAACAGATTAGTTGATTTTTTTTTATTTTTTTTTTGGCATGGAGGGGTGCAATGTATCCTTCTATTATAGGGAAAACAAGTGATGCTTTGGGGCCAACACTTTCCCTGCACTGCATTAAAAGCATCCATAAAATCTTTTTTAGCATAATAGCCATCAGGATTCTCACCATTTTTGTGATAAGGTGCCAAATATGCACAGTTGTCAGTGCACAGCTGCGACACCACAAAATAGGCCCTTCCAGTCAATCAGAATATGGCTTTGGTCAATTGGCGTTCAAAGTGACAGTCAAATATTCTCTGAACCTGACTGAATTTAGAGCAGTAATAATCTGTTTAAGAGTTCATCTTATAATAGATATATAGTAAAATATGATCTTTAGCCCCAAAGGAATAAATTAGTTTTAATATTTAAAACTAACCCTAACAGATTAGCCTCATGAGTGGATTTTTCACTGCGAAGTATCAACATAATTTAATATTTTAAATGTTCCAAAGCCCAATATCCCAGGCCTCCTTTTTGCAGTACATAATTATGAATATTAGTACATATATACTTCCTTTCCCATTCATTTCTACTCAACTGTATCTGAAGGAGTAACTACTAGAAGACAGTTGTCTGCCCAGTACCGTATATAGGAATTTATCCACCCCTTTTATTCTTTAACAGTGTCCTACATAATAATTCTGATCTCTCCTGGAGTTTAAAGTGTACCTTTAATCATCTCCTGAATTTATGAGGCAATGGTCTGGACAGCATCAGACACAAACTGTCTCCTGACTGTCATCCTCCACTTCTGTATTACTAAACCCCACCAGATACTCAAGAGCAAGATTCCCAAAGCAACAGTAAAGAGAGCTGCAAATCAACCACTGACTCCAATTTTTATACAATATATATCCTCTCTTATCATAATGATCAGTCTCTTCTACATCTGAAACTAGCAAACTGGTCAACAGATGAACTGAATGTCCATGTCCTTAGAGACAAAACGTATAAATGTACTCAGTTACTACCATCAACTCAATTTCCCAAGTTCATTTGTGCATGGAGGCACAACACATACCCATAATAGAAGTATATAACGGAATTGTCATTCAAATAATGAACAACAAATTACTGTCTAATTAAACTGGGAGGAAAGAATATCCAAGAATTTTTCCCCACCTCGTTGCCCAGTGAAGTGGGGTGGAATTTAAATCTCCTCCCAGCTGATCAACAATAGCACCCTTTGATATGTAGAATCTAAAAACAGAATGAAAAACATACATTTAACCTAGATTGTTTTGATTACAATCATAAACATGAAAGATAAGTGACAAATATATAATTAAAAAGAGACATGAGATGCAGGTTTAAAAAAAATATTCCCAGTCTTCCTATAACAGATCTCCTCCTTGAAATTGCCGGTCTTGAATTTTTGACACACACAGCTTTTTGCTGGTCTAGTCTTATTTTAACATTACTTTTATTAACAGCAAGATTGATAATTTACTTATCACTATAAGTGTTAATGTAAAAAGATTTACATTATTGTAAATAGAGGGAAGGTTATTTACAATTTTTTTTAAACTATGTTATAATTAAAGTAAGTTTGATTGAGTAAAGAGATCTTTGTGTTTGACTATGGAAAACAGACAGGAATATTTGCAGAATTTTAGTGAAAGTAAAACACAGTTTTAGACAATTCAATTTGAAGCATGTGTTATCACTGGAATGTCCCTACTGAAATCATTGTTCCAGGAATGAATGTTTCTGTTATGCTTTTAACCAAGTGTAAAGATTTTACATGCTTCTCAATTACAGTTATTAGACAGAGGACAAAAAACATTAGATACTTAAAAAATGACTGGATAGAAATTAATTTTTCTGAAAAACATTTTTAAGCAGACCAACCACCTGTAGGACAAATTGAATTATCCACATTTAATCTGTAGCAAATTCATATTTATAACATACGCACAGTTTTTGTGAGCTAATTATTTTCCCTATTGAAGTATGCTTTCCCTGAGAGATTAAATTGGTAAAATGAGGAAAACAATGTAAGTCATAGCTAACTAACAAAAAAGGCAAATATGTTTTTAAACACAAGTCTTGTCAGAAATTTTAACAATACAGTTTCTTCAATGCAGGTCAATGGAAACCTCTGCAACAGTTAAAGCAGAATCTTACATGCAAAATTTGGTCTCAAATCCATATTTCAGACATTTTAAAATTTGGAGGTGTTCAGATCCAAGTTTTTAGTTCAGCCCAGTATAAAGCAAGAAACCACCTATAAAATTCAGATCTGGACTCCAAAACAACCCTCCAATCCATCCCCAACCGGTGGATGTTCAGATCTGTCATTCTGGTTCATTACCCTCTCAATTTTCAATAAGTTATTTTGCTAGTAAATCATGTATGAAGAAATCATATGATAGGGCTCAAAACACCTAGTTACAAGAACATCTACAACAGAAGAAACATGGAGAATATTGGGTCTCTTTTTTAAATTCTAGATGCCAACAAAGAGAAGTTATATATCACTAACTGTTTACCTCTTTCACAGTGAGGCAGGCCTGCATGCAGCCAGTTAGGAGTGACATAATTACAGGGTTTACATTTGCTTTTAAATTTAATCAAGAAAGACGGGAGCAAGTGCATAGTCAAGAGGGAGGGTTTTTATATATAACTTTGTAGGTGAATTTAGTGCTTATGAAAGTGAGTGAATAACTACACTAGTCAGAACTAGCCATCATGCAGGCATGGTACCGTCCAGAACTTCCTCATTAACCTCAATTCTCACTTACATCTCTTCTATACTTCAGCAAATCCCGTACAAGGGAATGACCCCTACTTTTGAACGGGAGAATAGTTCTGTTTGTGCTCATTCAGCCTTTGGACTCTATTAAGAACAGTGCCAATTGAGAGGGGAGTACTTGTAATACGGGCACATGTCATCCAAGAACTCAATCCTGATCAACCCCTTGGATCTACTGAATGAATAAGAGAATACAAGATTACTTTTTAACAATGGCTTTCAGATGCTACTGTACCTTTTAAATAAAGTAATATAGATACCAGACCAAAAAAAAATAAATACATATAGGTTGGTAGTTTAAGTTGTTTAAGACTTATTTGACATTCCAGCCACTGTAGTTGTCAGACAAGCCAGAAGGAGAAGGAAAATAAGAAGGGGTATAAAGAAAGGGAAGAAGAGCAGGAAAAAGACAAAAATCTCTCTCACAAAAGAGTCCTGGTTGCTTGAAGAATCCAGGTGCCTTACATTTTATCAATTCTGTATATAGACCCTCCCTCAAAATGATGGGGAGAGGTAGAAGATTGCCTGCCTTTTATCTAAAAGAAGATGGACAAAAACCTCCTGGCTAATAGCCATTTATGGACTTAGCCACCATGAATTTATCCAGTCCCCTTTTAAACATTGTTATAGTCCTAGCCTTCACAACCTCCTCAGGTAAGGAGTTCCACAAGTTGACTGTGCGCTGCGTGAAGAAAAACTTCCTTTTATTTGTTTTAAACCTGCTGCCTATTAATTTCATTTGGTGACCCCTAGTTCTTGTATTATGGGAATAAGTAAATAACTTTTCCTTATCCACTTTCTCAACATCACTCATGATTTTATATACCTCTATCATGTCCCCCCCTTAGTCTTCTCTTTTCCAAACTGAAGAGTCCTAGCCTCTTTAATCTTTCCTCATATGGGACCCTCTCTAAACCCCTAATCATTCTAGTTGCTCTTTTCTGAACCTTTTCTAGTGCTAGAATATCTTTTTTGAGGTGAGGAGACCACATCTGTACACAGTATTCGAGATGTGGGCGTACCATGGATTTATATAAGGGCAATAATATAGTCTCAGTCTTATTTTCTATCCCCTTTTTAATGATTCCTAACATCCTGTTTGCTTTTTTGACCGCCTCTGCACACTGCGTGGACATCTTCAGAGAACTATCCACGATAACTCCAAGATCTTTTTCCTGACTCATTGTAGCTAAATTAGCCCCCATCATGTTGTATGTATAGTTGGGGTTATTTTTTCCAATGTGCATTACTTTACATTTATCCACATTAAATTTCATTTGCCATTTTGTTGCCCAATCACTTAGTTTTGTGAGATCTTTTTGAAGTTCTTCACAATCTGCTTTGGTCTTAACTGTCTTGAGTAGTTTAGTATCATCTGCAAACTTTGCCACCTCACTGTTTACCCCTTTCTCCAGATCATTTATGAATAAATTGAATAGGATTGGTCCTAGGACTGACCCTTGGGGAACACCACTAGTTACCCCTCTCCATTCTGAGAATTTACCATTAATTCCTACCCTTTGTTCCCTGTCCTTTAACCAGTTCTCAATCCATGAAAGGACCTTTCCTTTTATCCCATGACAGCTTAATTTACATAAGAGCCTTTGGTGAGGACCTTGTCAAAGGCTTTCTGGAAATCTAAGTACACTATGTCCACGGATCCCCTTGTCCACATGTTTGTTGACCCCTTCAAAGAACTCTAATAGATTAGTAAGACACGATTTCCCTTTACAGAAACCATGTTGACTATTGCTCAAGAGTTTATGTTTTTCTATGTGTCTGACAATTTTATTCTTTACTATTGTTTCAACTAATTTGCCCGGTACCGACGTTAGACTTACCGGTCTGTAATTGCCGGGATCACCCCTAGAGCCCTTTTTAAATATTGGCATTACATTAGCTAACTTCCAGTCATTGGGTACCGAAGCCGATTTAAAGGACAGGTTACAAACCTTAGTTAATAGTTCCGCAACTTCACATTTGAGTTCTTTCAGAACTCTTGGGTGAATGTCATCTGGTCCCGTTAATGTTAATGTTGAGTTTATCAATTAATTCCAAAACCTCCTCTAGTGATACTTCAATCTGTGACAGTTCCTCAGATTTGTCACCTACAAAAGCCAGCTCAGGTTTGGGAATCTCCCTAACATCCTCAGCCGTGAAGACTGAAGCAAAGAATCCATTTAGTTTCTCCGCAATGACTTTATCATCTTTAAGCGCTCCTTTGTATTTTCATCGTCAAGGGGCCCCACTGGTTGTTTAGCAGGCTTCCTGCTTCTGATGTACTTAAAAAACATTTTGTTATTACCTTTGGAGTTTTTGGCTAGCCGTTCTTCAAACTCCTCTTTGGCTTTTCTTATTACACTCTTGCACTTAAGTTGGTAGTGTTTGTGCTCCTTTCTATTTGCCTCACTAGGATTTGACTTCCACTTTTTAAAGGAAGTCTTTTTATCTCTCACTGCTTCTTTTACATGGTTGTTAAGCCACGGTGGCTCTTTTCTACTTCTTTTACTGTTTTTCTTAATTTGGGGTATACATTGAAGTTGGGCCTCTATTATGGTGTCTTTAAAAAGGGCCCACGCAACTTGCAGGGATTTCACTTTAGTCACTGTACCTTTTAACTTTTGTCTAACTAACCCCCTCATTTTTGTATAGTTCCCCCTTTTGAAATTAAAGGCCACAGTGTTGGGCAGTTGAGATGTTCTTCCCACCACAGGGATGTTGAATGCTATTGTATTATGGTCACTATTTCCAAGCGGTCCTGCTATAGTTACCTCTTGGACCAGCTCCTGCGCTCCACTCAGGATTAAATCTAGAGTCGCCTCTCCTTGTGGGTTCTCGCACCAGCTGCTCCATGAAGCAGTCATTTAAAGTATCGAGAAATTTTATCTCTGCATTTCGTCCTGAAGTGAAATGTTCCCAGTCAATATGGGGATAATTGAAATCCCCCACTATTATTGGGTTCTTAATTTTGATAGCCTCTCTAATTTCCCTTAGCATTTCATCATCACTATTACTGTCCTGGTCAGGTGGTCGATAATAGATCCCTACTGTTATATTTTTACTAGAGCATGAAATTTCTATCCATAGAGACTCTATGGAACCTGTGGATTCGCTTAAGATTTTTACTTCATTTGAATCTACACTTTCTTTAACATATAGTGCCACTCCTCCCCCCGCACGGCCTGTTCTGTCCTTCCGATATATTTTGTACCCCGGAATGATTGTGTCCCATTGATTGCTCTCAGTCCACCAGGTTTCTGTGATGCCTATTATATCTATATCCTCCTTTATCACAAGGCACTCTTGTTCACCCATCTTATTATTTAGACTTCTGGCATTTGTGTACAAGCACTTTAAAAACTTGTCCCTGTTTATTAGCCTGCCTTTTTCTGATGTGCCAGATTCTTTTTTATGTGACTGTTTATCATCTGATCCAGCCCTTACATTATACTTCTCATTCCTCTGCTCCTGACTATAACCTGGAGATTCTCTATCATCAGACTCTCCCCTAAGAGAGGTCTGTGTCCGATCCACACGCTCCTCTGCAGCACTCGGCTTTCCCCCATCTCCTAGTTTAAAAACTGCTCTACAACCTTTTTAATGTTTAGTGCCAGCAGTCTGGTTCCACTTTGGTTTAGGTGGAGCCCATCTCTCCTGTATAGGCTCCTCCCATCCCAGAAGTTTCCCCAGTTCCTAATGAACGTGAACCCCTCCTCTCTACACCATCGTCTCATCCACGCATTGAGACTCTGAAGCTCTGCCTGCCTACCTGGCCCTGTGCGTGGAACTGGGAGCATTTCTGAAAATGCCACCATAGAGGTCCCGGATTTCAGTCTCTTCCCTAGCAGCCTAAATTTGGCTTCCAGGACATCTCTCCTACCCTTCCCTAGGTCATTGGTACCTACATGTACCACGACCACCGGCTCCTCCCCAGCACTACACATAAGTCTATCTAGATGCCTAGAGAGATCCGCAACCTTCGCACCAGGCAGGCAAGTCACCATACGGTTCTCCCGGTCATCACAGACCCAGCTATCTACATTTCTAATAATCGAATCTCCCATTACTAACATCTGCCTTTTCCTAGAAACTGGAGTTCCCTCCCCCGGAGAGGCAACCTCAGTGCGAGAGGCAACCCCAGCACCATCTGGAAGGAGGGTCCCAACTACGGGAAGGTTTCCCTCTGCTTCCATTGACTGCTCTACTTCCCTGGGCCCTTCTTCCTCCTCAACAGCATAGGAGCTGTCTAAGCGGAGGTGGGACAATTCTACAGTGTCCCGGGAAGCCTCATCAACATACCTCTCTGCCTCTCTCAGCTCCTCCAGTTCCGCCACCCTGGCCTCCAAAGCCCGTACATGGTCTCTGAAGGCCAGGAGCTCCTTGCACCGACTGCACACATACGCCACCCGCCCACAGGGCAGGTAATCATACATGCGACAGTCAGCGCAATAAACTGGATAGCCCCCACTCTGCTGCTGGGCTTCTGCCTGCATTGTCTCCTAGTTAGTGAAAGGGTGGTTTACGGAAAGTAGTTTTGGAATGTGGTTTGGTTTATAGGTTTAGGGGGGGGCCACGGGGAAGGGGTTAGGGCTGGCGAGAGGCTCCCACTCCCTTCCCACTCCCCTTCTAAACTCCCTTGTCGCAAAGCTCCCTGGTCGCTTGTGCGCGGCTTTATAAAGCCCTGGCCTGAGTGAATGCCCCGCCCACTGATTAAGGCTCAGCCAATTACCAGAGGCTTCGAGCTTTCAAACCTGCCTCCAACTGCCAGCCAGAGCACACGGTCCCTCAAACAACCAAACAAACAAACACAAGCTCAGCACACAGCAAGTAACCCCCAAACACAAACACACACACACTACAGACAGTCACTTACCCCACAGATGCTGTATTAGCTCCTCCTTCACCTGGAGAACTCCCTTGCGAAACTCCCTGTTAGCAGCCCCTGTTTCAAGGTCACTAGAAGTGCCATTCACTGGACCTGAGAATTTTGCAGTAGCATGCTTGCATTGCAAATACTGCAGCTGAACAGCTGCTCTGAAAAGTTTAACTGATCTGAACAGGCCTTGGCTACTGGGCATTTAACAGGTCTTATTCTTGGGTATTACGGCATCACAGAGATTCTGCAAAATATCTAGATTGAGGTTTCTGGCGTTTTTTTTTTTACTAGTGCTGTCAAGCGATTAAAAAATTAATCGAGGTTAACAGTGCTGTTAAATAATAATAGAATACCATTTATTTAAATATTTTGGATATTTTCTCTGTTTTCAAATATATTGATTTCAATTACAACACAGAATACAAAATGTATTTTAGATTTGTTTTTTATTACACATATTTGCACTGTAAAAAAACAAAAGAAATAGTATTTTTCAATTCCCCCATTACAAGAACTGTACTGCAATCTCTTTATCATGAAAGTTGAACTTACAAATGCAGAATTATTACAAAAAAATAGCTGCATTCAAAAATAAAACAATGTAAAACTTTCGAGCCTACAAGTCCACTCATTCCTACTTCATGTTCAGCCAATCATTCAGACAAACAAGTTTGTTTACATTTGCAGGAGAAAATACTGCCTGCTTCTTGTTTACAATGTGACCTGAAAGTGAGAACAGGTGTTTGCATGGCACCAGCATTGCAAAATATTTATGTGCCAGATGTGCTAAAGACTCATATGTCCCTTCATGCTTCAACCACTATTCCAAAGGACATGCGTCCATGATGATGATGGGCTCTGCTCTATAATGATCCAAAAAAGTGCCAACCAATGCATGTTCATTTTCATCATCTGAGTCAGATGCCACCAGCAGAAGACTGATTTTCTTTTTTGGCGGTTCAGGTTCTGTAGTTTCCGCATCGGAGCACGCTCCATGCCTCATCCCTCTCAGATTTTGGAAGGCACTTCAGATTCTTAAACCTTGGGTCGAGTGTTGTAGCTATCTTTAGAAATCTCACATTGGTACCTTCTTTGCATTTTGTCCAATCTGCAGTGAAAGGGTTCTTAAAATGAACAACATCTGCTGGGTCATCATCCAAGACTGCTATAACATGAAATATATGGCAGAATATGGGTAAAACAGAGCAGGAGGCATACAATTCTCCCGCCCTCCTCCCCCAAGGAGTTCAGTCACAAATTTAATTAACACTTTTTTTTTTTTTTAAATGAGCATCATCATCATGGAAGCACGTCCTCTGGAATGGTGGCCGAAGCATGAACGGACATACAAATGCTTAGCATATCTGGCAAGTAAATACTTTGTGATGCTGGCTACAAAAGTGCCATGTGAACGTCTGTTCTCACTTTCAGATGACACTGTAAATAAGAATAAGGTAACATTATCTCCCATAAATGTAAACAAACTTGTTTGTCCTAGTGGTTGGCTGAACAAGAAGTAGGACTGAGTGGACTTGTAAGCGCTAAAGTTTTACATTATTTTGTTTTTGAGTGCAGTTATGTAAAAAAAAAATCTACATTTTTAGGTTGCACTTTCATGACAAAGAGACTGCACTACAGTACTTGTATGAGGTGAACTGAAAAATAATATTCCTTTTGTTTACCATTTTTACAGTGCAAATATTTGTAATAAAAATATAAAGTGAGCACTGTACACTTTGTATTCTCTGTTGTAATTGAAGTCAATATATTTGAAACTGTAGAAAAACATTCAAAAATATTGAATAAATTTTAATTGAGATTCTATTGTTTAACAGTGTGATTAATAGCGATTCATTTTTTTTGAGTTAATCGCTTGAGTTAACTGCGATTAATTGATAGCCCTATTTTTTACCCTTAAAATTGAGAATGAGTGGGCTTAAAAAGGAACTATGAAGTCTATTTAGCATTATAGACAAACAAAACATTGCTTAAAGACATCACTGATGTTTAGCTATATATTAATACATACTTCACCAGATCTATTCTGTTGTTGATTGCAGCCCAGTGGAGAAGTGTAACGTTTTCTTTGTCTGGCTGCCGTACATCATAACCTGCTTCCACCAACTCTCTACATCGTTCATATATTCCATACCTTGAAGAAGAAAAAAAATTCAACTTATTATCGTATGCAAAAACCAACATGCAGAAAACAATCAGGTACTTAGATACCACAGAGATGAGCACAATATAAGAACCTATGCAAAAGACTTACAAGATTGTTCTCACCTGCTTGGAGATAAGAACCAAAAAGGGAGTAAGAAACAGCAAACTTCTTATGCAGAAGGATTACCATGACAAAGTTTTCTTTTTTCCACCTGCTGCTAATAGGAGAAGCATGAAGACAGAAAATTCATGCACAAATCGGACAAGACAATCAGTCAACTGCATAAGGAGTTCTTGAAAAACTATATTACATCTGTGAAAGAAACCAAGATTTTGCTCCCCTGCCATAGAATTTCATTTGTGAACTAATTAACCAATCTAGGTCGACCTGAGACTACTGTTTTCCACCAAGAAGTGCTCTCTTCCCGCTTCCCTGGAAAAATCCAGACAATATAATCTCAATTTATGGAAGAATCACACAAGCAGCATGCAAAACCAACTGTTCTTCATGGATAGTCAACACTACCTGGGACCAAAGTTGACCAACATCAACACTTCCTTTCAGGAAGAAGACTTGCTGATGTTAAGAAGCATGTAGCTGCTTGGGCAGAATTCAAAAAAGTACTACTAGCCACTCATAACCCAGCTAGCTACTACCCTGTCTCCATTCTCCTATTCATGGGCAAAATTACAGGGAAAATTATGACTCCATTAATGTACTCCATTAATGTGAACTGTTCTCTCAGTTCCTTCACTACTCAGAGTTTCAAGAGGAGTTTCTGAGCTGCAAGTATGGGGTCGTGAGATCCACATTGCTTAAAGTCCTGACTTTAAGCAATAGAAGATATACCATTAATCCTGAATTAGGTACTCAAAGGGGATCAGATTATTTTGACTATATCCTTAGGGGAAAATGTTTTTATTTAGCTGTGTATGTTTTCCTAGTCAAAGGTTTTCTAACTTTCCATGAAAATTCTCTAGACTTCATTGGAAAATTCTTTATCCAATCATGGTAACATGTTACCTATCCAATCATGTTAACTTTTCCTGGGGGAATTCTGCACTACTGCGAAATGCAGAGTTTTTCAAAAATTAATGTTGGGCATGCAAAATTTCTGCCCCTCTCTCACCAGAAATGGGCTGCAGAGATGTTGGCTGCCACTAGGGGCCACTGGACCCGGCAGAGCCCAGCTCCCAAATAGAAGACAAGGCCGGAGGGAGGGAGAGGGAACTGGAGGGTTCCCATTAGCTGCAGTTCCCAGCATGCCCTGAAGGATGGAGATTGCAGAATGCAAAAAACTCCATGCAAGCCCAGGGACCCAGCATCAGGCTGTTTCTCCCTCTGGATCCCTGGGCTCTAGGAGGGTAGGGTGCATGAGTGTCTGGGCCGGGGGTGGGAGCTGCAGCTGGGCTCTGGGGGGTAGAGGTGTGATTGTTTGGGCAGCGGAACCCCACAGCTGGCCTCTGGGGGGCAAAGGGTGTGTGTCTGGGCCGGGTGGCACAGGGGTGGAGCTGGGCTCTCTAGGGGGTGTAAGTGTCTGGGGAGGGCCCCGTGGCTGGGCTCTGGGGGGAGGGAGTAGAGAAACAGGAACTGGGTTGTCATAGGGGTTTCTTTAACTCTCTACTCCTGTGGGAATTTTGTTGTCTGTCTGTATTGTTACAGACATACTTGCTGACAGGTATTTTGAAATAAATTACACCTCTACCTTGATATAACGCTGTCCTTGGGAGCCAAAAAATCTTACCGCGTTATAGGTGAAACCGTGTTATATTGAACTTGCTTTGATCCACCGGAGTGCGCCGCCCTCCCCCCCGGACCACTGCTTTACCACGTTAGATCCACATTTGTGTTATATCGGGTGGCGTTATATCGAGGTAGTGGTGTACCAAAATAATTGAACCTCGCATGATTATATACTGTTAAAAATTTGCAGAATTTTGCTGAATTTTATAATATTGTGCACAGAATTTTTTATTTTTTGGTGCACAATTGCCCCAGGAGTATAATTTGGAAGTCTCCAGACCGTGAGGTGAAGACACAGTGGGTCCATACAGCATATGCATTCTGAGTCATGAAAGATTATGTCAGGTAGAAATGGGAGAGTTATTGGACAAAATGATTGAACTCACACCTTCTTGTCAACTGTTGGAAATGGGCTATCCTGATTACAACTACAAACTTTTTTTTTTCCTCTTGCTGATAATAGCTAACCTTAACTGATTGCTCTTGTTATAGTTAGTATGGCAACACCCATTTTTTCATGTCCTCTCTGTATATATATATCTTCCTAATATATTTTCCACTGCATGCATCTGATGAAGTGGGCTTTAGCCCATGAAAGCTTATGCTCACATAAATTTGTTAGTCTCTAAGATAACACAAGTACTCCTCGTTCTTTTTGCTGATACAGACTAACACGGCTACCACTCTGATACAGTAGGTCTGGATACCAAAACTGATGAGGCCATGCTGGGGATACAAGAATCATCTGAGCACTGTCCTGCTGCGCTTTCCTTAGAACCCTGGAAATTAAAGGAAGGGGGGTGGGAGGGAGAACACACAGACAGTGGGACGTGACCCGGAGATTAGAAACTCATCTGCTAGAGAACCCAGACCCCGCGAGAGCAAAAGATGGCATTTTTTTCTTATCCTTAAGTGCAAAGATATCTATTTTCTGAAATCCCCATGTTGAAAGATATGTGTTAGCAACGACTCCTTCGGAGACCATTAGTGAAAGGAGCAACTTCTCCTAGTTCATCTGTCACAGCATTCGATTCCTTTGGGAGATATATCGCTAGGAGGGCTATGCAGTGACTGATGCACCATTCCCAGAGTAAAATGGTTTCTTGACAGAGGGTGACTGAATTTTGTTCCTCCCTGTCTGTTTATGTCATACATTATTGTGGTGTTGTCTGTTAAAATCTGTACAACTTGATTTCTCCACAGCAGTAGGAACAATCTGCGAGCAAAACAAAAAGCTCTTAGCTCCAGCACATTTATGTAAGCTTATAGAGCTGCTGAGGTCCAGAGGCTGAGAGTCTGGAACTGACCCAGATGTGCACCCTAGCTGCTAATATCAGGATGGGAGATATAGGCGAGAAGGGCATTCCTAACAAATATTGTCTGGCTCTAACCACTAATGAAGGGACAAGAGTATCAACTGAGGGATCATGATTTGCTGGTTCATCCTGTGAATGCTTGGATCCAAGACAGAAAAGGTCTCAGTCTCAATCTGACAAAAGAGCCATGTGACCTAGCAGCCTCAAACAAACTCTTATCCATGTCTGAGGGTGTGACTGACGCAACAAGATCAGATGGGAAAGATTCTGAAATCTCTCCATAGGCAAGCCCTCAATGTGACACTTCTCAGGGCACCCAGAGTTGAGTCTTTTGTTACCACCTGCCTCCAGTGCGAGGGAGTCTTGCCTGTGCTAGCTGGGTGTTAGCTCCTTAACGCAACCAGCCTGTCAGATACTCAAGCACTCTTCTTTGGACAACACAAACCCTTTCTTTGCCTTCCGGGTTGACAATAGATGCCCCTGAGTCCCTCCTAAGTATCCCCCTGTGGAATCCAGCCCCTGATCACAGGATACCCACAGAAATTCCAGATCCTCTGGTCCCGAAGGAACACAGCTTACCAGTTTTACGTTAGACCACCACTCCTTTATTAAACGCAACAATTTAATTAAATTACAAAAAAACAAGAAATTCATTTAAGAAAGAATAGAGATTAAAATAAAAACCTGTGTAAGAGATGGGAACAAATGGTTAGATATCAAACAAAATCATAACACATTCTAAACTTAACTATAAGTTATCCTTCTATCTAAAGAAGGATATCTCACACAAAGTTATTTCCAGTGTTTTCAGTCAAGCCTGGCTGAGATCCCTTTTTCATGAAGCAAACCCGCTGTCAGTTTAACTTCCTAAATGAAGGATGTCAGGGTGTCTTTCTGCTCCCCCAAATATACCAGAACAGACCTTTGATGTTGACCTCAAAATAATGCCACCTACACACTGTTTTCCCCTTCCTAGTGATTCCTTTCTGAAGTCTCCCACAGCTCTTCATTAGCATTTTACTTAAGATCCTAACAGACTGCTATTGTATGGTACAATACACAACGGTCCACCATGGAGATAAGCATCTCCCACCCACATCTGGAGGAGTATGTCTACACACGAGGCTTAGTGCATGACATGCTAACTTTGAGTGACCTGCTTTTAACTACAGACCTAGAAAACATATTTTTTTAGTATATATACACGCACAACTCCTCACATATTTTCTGATCATATTCTCACAATGATAAGGACCACCAGTGTGGCACTACCCCTTTGGTGAACCAATGGGGTCATCGTACCCCTATGTATCCTTGTGCCCTTGCCAGCATCAAGAGGTCCTTGGGTCATACTCAGTGTTTTGGAGTCTATGATAGCACCTATAAACTTTATGGTTTGGGATGAAATCAACTGAGATTTCTTTAGATTGATTTTCAGCCCTAAATCTGAAAACAGGCACAGAATCAATCTTACTGAGTTGGAGACCTGCTGGACTGATTTACCTCAGATTAACCAATTGTCAAGATATGGGCACACATATACCTTGACGATGTAAATGAGCGATTACCACTTACAGGCACTTTGTAAAAACTCAAGGTGCAGTCAAGTGACCAAACAAGAAAACCTTAAACTGACAATGGTCCTTCAGTACTGCAAAGCAGAGAAACTTTCAGTATGACAGGTGTATCGCCACATGAAAATAAGCATCTTGCAAGTTGACCATACTAAACAAGTCCATAAGATCTAATGAGGGTGTGATGGATGCCAGAGTCACCATGCAAAGCTTTGGATTGGACATATAACTGTTGAGGAGCCTGAGATCTAGTATAGGTTGCCACCCTCCTTTTTTCTTTGGTATCATAAAGAAAGCAGACTAAAATCCTTTTCCTCCAAAGGCAAGTGGTACCAGCTCTACGGCACCCAGCTCCAATAGAGATTATATCTCTTGGTGCATGAAACTTATGTGAAATTAATCCCTGAAGAGAGATGGGGAGGGTGTATGGTATCAGGTGTATGGTATAGAACTGTAGGGCATAACCTTATTGAATGACCTGCAAGACCTAACAGTCTGATGTTATTGTGGTCCAGGTATCCCTGAAGAAAGAAAGGTGGGAACCAAAAGGGGGAGGGGAGATACAGATCCACACATTGGTTCAGTATTTTCCTTATTACTGTGGTAGGTCAGCATCTGACTAGGGTCTCAGATTATTCAGTTAAAAAGAGGCTCAGTCCATGTTCTCTTGACCTCTGTGTGCGCTTCTTAAAAGTGCTTCAGATGACACACTCTGAGATTCCCCTGAACAAAAAAGGCAATGGTTGTGTCCATCCATGAACAGAATGACTTTCCTGCAGGAAGGCAAGAACATGAAGCCTGATAAGCCAGGCCCCAGCATCAAATCTGAAATTGACAAGCCCAGGATTTGAAACCTGCAAACAGGGCTCAGCCTAAAACTGACAAGGTAACTGACTAGTTTCACTGACCACTATAAACTAGCTGTCTTTTAAAAAAAACAGTAGCTAATGACAAGGTAACTAATAACTAAATTAAAAGATTAATAACTTGTAACAGTAACTAACTGAAAAAAGGACACAAAGTCTTCCTACTTATTGTTGAAGTTCAGTTAGAAGGAACCGAGGGTGAACAGGTCGCACTGCCCCCTTTCTGCCTGGACATGCCGGCATGAAAAGTGCATGCATAACCCCTGCTGGACACTGCTATTTGAACTTCCAAACCTCTGTGCCAGGCAAACTGACACAAAATAAGTGGGAACCACAGGCACAGGAAGAAGAAACTATGGTTATGAAGCCTTTGTAGCTTCTTGAGAGATCTTTATTTTTATTGAGCAGTGAACATCCTGCTACCAGCCATTGCTAAAACCACCTTCCCAAGAACTTTTAACATATGGTAGCAGGGTCCATATGGGCCGGTAGTGTGCTGTATATTTACACCCTGATTTTCCATGCACTAAGCCTCGTGTGTAGACAAACCCTAAGTCCAAATAGCAGTGTTGTGTAAATGTATGTCTGGAGCTCCATGTTACAGAAATCAGGAAAGTGGTAAGTGTAATGCATTGAGGTCGCCTTGGCCCTACTAGAATGGGACCAAAATCCTTCTGAGCCAGCCATTGCTAAAACCACCTTCCCAAGCAATACCAGCAGATTAGCTGACTGATTCATGTGAAACTTAGTCAATACTTGCGGTAGGAACCTGGGACAGGGACATAGGACAACCTTATATTTATGGAATACAGTAAATGGCAGGCCAGCCATAAGGGCTTTCAATGCAGCCCCTCTAAAACAGGAAGTGTAATTCTGTTTTTCTATGGAGAACCAAGGACATCAAAGATGCAGCGAGAGACATCTCCTCTACTATTACCAAGGGAATTTTCAGAGTAGTTGTCAACTATTTCATGAAATACTGCATCCTCTAACAAAGACACAATTCCCATATTTTTATCCAGAGACTTCTGGTCTTCCAGTTCAGAATCTGTTTCCTGATGTTCTTCGAGCACCTCAGGTTCATCTTCTTCTGAGAGCATGTCTGATGCAATAATTGGGGATTGCTCTCTTTCCCTGCGAATTGCAGACAGATCCGTGACCTTTGGATTCAATGAATGAAATCTTCCCAAAGCTCTCAAAAGAGAAAAATTCCTTCTGCAATGGGTATGCTGTCATTCTTGGTAACACCTGGGAGAGGGCCAACAGGAGGTGCCAATCCAGCCAACCGTCCATTCCTATTCAATCTCACATTACCTGCTACAGCATGCATCTTTTCCACGTTTGTTCAGCAATATCTCATCCCTTAAGAAATGGACAATGTGGCAACTGAGTGGGTTAATCTCTGATTCCAAGTTTGACTGCAGATCCAATTTCTGATCCAAGCACAATGGAAAAGGAGAGATTAGAAGTAGTAGCATTTTACTGGAAGAACACAGGGGAGCATTAGGTGGCAAGAAGGGTGGTGAGAGACAATAGCTCCTCTATCCTTGGCTTCTCTGGAGGGAAAGTAGTAGTACGTGGATCCAAAGAAGCTCCTCTATCTCTTATGTCTTTATTGGTCCCCTCCAGATTCAAGATAAAACAGGGCCAAGGATTTGTACAGTGGATTTGATCTACCACTCTTATGGGAGATTGCTGAGCAGGCTTGAACTGAGTCTGATCCGTGGGACCACAGTATTAACTGCCTGCTGCACTAGATGTTCAGGATCCTTCTTTCTCAGTTTAGGATCCAATGATCTGTGATTAAAAGACACTGGATCCACCAATTTCCCCAAGTATCTTTTGGATCATTCTTACACATTGAGTGTTTCCCCTGAACTCGAGTTCCTGGATTTGAGGGAGATTGCTCCTACAAAATGGCTTTGCTTACAGAGGCTGCCACCGATGGAGTCTCTCTGCTTTTCAATTTCAGGCACAAAGATTTGAGATCCTTTTTAGATACCACAGGGTTCTTGGAGCTTAGAACCAAAGAAAGTTCACACTTCTTGAAGCCAGGACTCCTGACTTTCAGACCCAGCATCTGATCCCAACAGCAGAACTGAAGCTACACTTAACAACTAACTACAAAACTTTTTAAGAAACAAAACCCAACACTAAAACTCTACCTAACTATTTACACTATAATCTAATCTATATGATAATGGTATAACAAGACACTGTTCAAGATAAAGATCTTGGCCACTGGCCCCGAGTGGTTCCTGATCCACCAGCTGCAGTGGTTGGAAGAACTACAGTAGCCACAGCACCATGCCCCCTTTTATAGCCTCACCCTTTGTGACATTACCCAGGGTAAAATATGGACCGATAACAACTGTGTCCTCTCATTTCTCCAACCTGGGATGCCTTTTACACTGCTTTGCTGTTAGAGCAACCACTGCTGGCCAGCTCACACACAGCCTCCAGGATGTCAATTACTCCCAGTTATACCCCAAGAGTGCTACAGCCACCCACCGCTGATTTACACTGCAGAGCAACACCAGCAAATACCCAGTTTCAGACTTCCTCCCAGAAGTGTGTCTTGTACTGCTCAGCTCTCTCCTGGACAATACAAGCTCATAAGTAGTCCATCATTTTATTAATTAAAAATTATATGCATAAATCTTGTTACCCCAAATGGAGCTTCCCAAATACTTCAATCGAAACACACTGGTCTAAATAAAACAATAATACAAGTTTATTCACTTAAAATATATCTTTTGTAGTTATTACAAGTAATGAAACATAAAAGTCAGCACTGGTTACAAGAAAATAAAAGTAAATTTCAACTAATGCCTAACTTAACAAGTTAGTATTAATTCAAAACAAATGTCTCTCTCAGCACTTTTTAGCAGTCTTACTGGCTGAATCTTTCAATCAGGATCCCTCCCCCAGTCCAAAGCTATTTCCTTTATTCTTCAGGTGTTGTGGATGCCACGAGTAGAGAGACAGGAGGGACCAATTGGGGAGTCTCCTCTCTCCTCTTTATAGCTCTTTCTCTTCTTGGAGAATCATCTCCAGCTGAGGTTCAGGAGATGGAAAGTCTGTGTGGATGGGAACCCTCAGCTGTTTCTTTCTCAAGATTTTAACTGCATCGCCTTTCCTGCCAAAGAATAGCTGACAGTTCATTTGATTTTGCTGACACCTGACTCAGGCATTGGCTAGCCTTTTGTCTCTGGGCAACTGGTTTGTGGCCACTCCCCCCAGACTTAGAACATGTCATACAGACAAATCTTACAACTTTACATGCAATGTTGCCACATATTTTACCAGGACAATAATGATCAGGCTTCAAGTTCTTGCCTTCCTGCAGGAAAGTCATTCTACTCATGGATGGACACAACTATTGCCTTTTTTGTTCAGGGGAATCTCAGAATGTGCCATCTGAAGTGCTTGTAAGAAGTGGGCTGGGGCCGGGCTGCTCCACTTCCCCCGTTGGCAGTGAGTGCGGGGAAGTTAGGGAAAGGACGTCCCCTGTTCTCACCTGCGGCGGGAAGCAGAGCACTGTGGCCCCGGCCCCAGCTGTGTCGTGTGGGGACGGGGGTAGGGAAGGTCTCACACTCACTGCTGGCGGCGGAAGCGGAGCAGCCCGGCCCCAGCCCGCTCCACTCAGCCAGCTCCCGGCCGCGGCACTCCGCTTCTCGCTGCAGGTGAGTACAGGGGACGTCCTTTCCCCAACCTCCCTGCACTCACCAGCAGCAGGAAGTGGAGGGCCACAACTCGGAGCAAACACGCTGATCCAACAGAGCACTGCTTTATCATGTTGTATGCGAACCAGTGATTCATTAGTATAGTCACAATGCTTAATTGCTACTATACTACTTGGCAACCAATTTACAGTTTTATGGCAGTGTTGAAATTGTAGATTTAAAGGAGATCAGGGGAATGCTACTTATGCATTCTGTGTTCCAATGGTCTAAACACCTAAAATCACATAAGAATTTTGTAACTGTGTATGATCCACCCCATCTAGTAATTTATTTGTATTTTAAAACATAAGTAACATCATAAACAAAATGAAAAACTAATTTCAGAAAGCATTTAATCTTTTCTCCATCATCCACACGAGCAATAATCTAAATCTCAACACTTTGCATAAAGACTCCTGTATATTTTCATACAGTGGGCATAAATTTCCCCCAAAAGCATTTTTTAATTCAATTTTCGAATCGTATACTATAATCCATCAGCCCAGGATTGTGGTTTCTGAGGATACAAAAAATAAATTATTCATTCAAATTTTACGCAACAAAAAGAGATTTTCATTTTACTGTCATTCCACTAATGGAGATATTGAAAAATTTAAAACTGTAAAAAAAAAAAAAAAAAAATACACTTACTGTGTAGCTTTGACAATGTCCCATGTGCTGTAATCATCAATGTGGCTTTTCCGTCCAAAAGAATCACTGTATCCATGGTTATAATGGCTTTGGGACTTGATTTCCTACAAAATGGAAATCTGCTATTACGGCATGATATTTAGGTTTACTGCTAGAATTCTTAAAATATTTGTAACTGAACAGCATTTATTTTGAAATATTTCCATATGAATACAAAAATACTATATCCAGTTGAACACAGAATAAAAATCACTTAAATCTGGCCAGGATACATGGTCAAAACTCTTTAAATGTTGTGAAATGTACCACGGTATTCTTTAATAAATACATTTCAAGACCTTAGTTTTATATCTCATCCAAGAGATGGCACACCTGCAGCAGCACAGTATCACCAAGTCCCATGCGGCAGGCATTCAGTAGATATTGTTTTAGAAGGCAGAGTGCCCCCTCCACAGTAATGGCCATCTTTACAAGTATGTAAAATATGACACCTGGTAGCTTTTTAATTATATATCAATGCAATCAAAAATGAGTATCAAATGTATGACTGTTTACTTTTTTACTTGAATTCTGTAACTGTACGCTGTTACACAGCTGCACACACCCCACAGATGATGCCTATTATATGTGTAGTAGTAAAGCGCTTTGGGGATCATTACCACTATGGTGACTATAACCTAGTTTCTATATTCTGTTGTAGCTCTCTGATCATAATTAGGAGCTTATCAACTGGGCAATAGAAATCATGTTTTAAGACTCTAGGACACACAAAATACCCTACTAACACGAACTGAGTTCCCTTCTTTTGTTATAAACCCAATGGAAGGGAAAAGAAAAAAACAAACCAGGATATTTCCTCATCTTACTTCAATTGGGGGGGGAGGAAGGGGAGGGAGAGTGAAATAGGGATGTAAATATTGGTTAACACAGTTAACTGCTCGGGCCTGGCTGGGGGTCCTGCTGGCCCGGTGCGGCTGGGGTTGCTCTGGCCAGCGCAGCCAGGGCCAGGGTCACTCTGGGGGCTGGGGACTGCTCCAGCCCAGCCGGCGCTGGGGTTTCGCCGGCCGGCACAGTCAGGGCTGGGGGTTACTCTGACCTGGCTGGGGTCCCGCCGGGCCAGCGTGGCTGGGGTTGCTCCAGCCAGCACAGCCAGGGCCAGGGTCGCTCTGGCTGGGTCCGCGCAGCTAGGGCTGGGGTCCCACCAGCACAACTGGGGTTGGGGTCCCACTGGCCTGGACAGCGCTTCGCGGCGGGGCTCGCTCCAGCCCGCCAGCCCAGCCTGGCCACCGGGGCTGGAGTCTCTCTGGCCAGCGCAGGACCGTCGGGGTTAACAGTTAAGCTCAGTTAACAGTAAGCTTAATGCTTACTGGTTAACCTTATACCTTTCTAGAGTGAAAGCGAGAAAGCGAGAGAATGAGAATGTGTGTACACAGCTATTCTCAGGAACATAAACATATGACCTTGCAAAAATTAGACCTACCAAAAGAGTTAAGTGGTCTAGGCTTCAAAGAAAAAATGGCCTAGTCTATAAGTTGTACAGCCTTGATTTAGCACAGGCATTTCCTAAATCAGGGACCACATTTTCCTCTGAGGTATAGTGCTCAAATTGTCAACATGCTAATAACTGTCAGCTGCAGAGTGTCTCAACCATTAATCACTTTAGATATATCATACCGCCTCCCTTTAAATGTGGTTTTTTGTTCTCCATCATCACTATAGTATTATCCTGGAGAGCATGAACTCACTCTCATCCTCATCATCACATTAAATACGGATAAGCAAAAAAAATCATACTTAGTAGTACAAACCAAACAAAAAGACTGCTTTCCCCACCCTAAGTTATAATGTACATAAAATTTTAAAAGAAAGATTAAATGTCAGTTATTTCATTTAGAAATATAGTTTACTACAACTTACACTGCTGTAAAAGACTGACTGAACAGCTAGATAATACAGAAGATGTGATTCTTTTCAGCAAGTTTGCAGGTATAATGGGCCCAATGCAGCAGAAAAGAGGCTTCAGAATTAACTTCAACTATTTCCTATTCAGAGAAGAAACTACCTTTTCCTACAGCAGTTTAGGAATGTTATATTAATAATTTTGCAGCTGCTCCCTTCCTGGGGCAAAGTTTGTAATGGAGGATTGTTTGCTCACTCATCACACTTCAATAGGTCCTGACATTCTATTCTTCCCAGCTAACTGAACATTTTGGAAGTCAGACAGTTAAATTAAGAGAAGAACTGTACAGCCTAAAAATTGTCACTCCTAGCCCTCCTTCCCCCCAAAAATGAATCAATGAGGTGACAAAGAGGGGAACCAAAGTTAGAAAGAACACATGTCCAACCTGCTTTAACAATAGTTTAACCATAAAAAGAAACTTCAGAAATGACTCAATTTCTGAATACTGAATGTTAATATTTTTTTCCTCATTGTTAAACCATTATCTAATAAAGCAGATTATAAATGGACTACTAATCTCTTATATTGAGTTTACAGGACAACATTGCAAATGCCATACTTCAGCAAAATGGTAACCTCCAGCATCAGGCTCAATTACTCATATTGTATCTTTAAACTTCTAACACAAACTAAACATCTCAGTTTATTCATGGTGAAGTGCTTCTTTAACTTGTGACATTTCAGACTGTTGAGATGAATGCAGTTTTACTTAGCAATTTTTCTATTAATATTATCACTTGGTCTCCTTAGCAACACAGTCAATAGAATTTCACCCAGAAATTTCTGCATCAAGCCCAATAACCTTGATTTGAACCAGAGCATATCTTTTAGGAGATAAGTATCAGGAGAACTGGAGTGAAAACACAAAACAAATAAGTTCCTGATCCCACTTCCGTGAAAATGTATCCATGTGTCCCACCACAGGATCATAATACCTGCAGCAAAGTTTGCTGCTCTGCCTTGGAGGAAATGAGTCCCACCTGAGGTCACAGTCACCTGTTTTACTCAACTACCTGGGATTCCCATGAAGCAAGACTCAGAAATCAAACATCACAGAACATGAGTCAATTCACCTTGCAGGCAGAAATTTTCCAGTTTTGGTCTCTTTCTAGAGATGAATGATTTGGAAAGTCTGAGCAAAAATTTTTGATCTCAACGTGATGGAAAACTTATTTTTTCCCCCATCAAAAATTATTGAAAGGGTTTTAAAAAAAAAATCTGGAATGACTGGAGATATGAAAATGAACGTTTACTTAGGGATTTTCATCGTAAAGAGAAATGCTTTTGAGTGAATTGTTTAGTTACAAGCCTCTGGGAAAAAATGCACTTTGCACATATATGGTACAAGTCATACTACTTTTACCACACTTGTTCATGAATATTCAGAGAGGATGAATAAACAGAACTCCTTAACTTCATCGAATATTCCAAAACTGCCAGGGCAATTTCCAAAAGTTTTATGGTAATGCCAGACAGTGTTCCAATCTAGCAAGTTACCAATGAAGTTGAAAACAAAAATCAGTATCAACTTGCTCCAGCTCTGAGCTAGGATTGCGAACTTTCTAATCGCACAAAACGGAACACCCTTGCCCCACCCCCCACTCACACTCCCCATCCCTCCCCATCCACTCCCTCTGTCACTCGTTCTCCCCCACCCTCACTCACTTTCACTGGGCTGGGGCAGGGGGCTGGGATACAGGAGTGGGTGAGGGCTCTGGCTGAGGGTCCAGGCTCTGGGGTGGGGCCAGCTATGAAAGGTTTAGGGTGCAAGAGGGGGCTCCGGGCTGCGAATGAGGGGTTCAGAGTTCAGCAGGGGGTTCAGGTCTGAGGTGCGGGAGGGGGTATGGGTTCCAGCTGAGGGTGTGGGCTCTGGGGTGGGGCCAGGGATGAGGGGCTTGGGGTGCAGGAGGGAGCTCAGGGCTGGGGTAGGGGTTTAGGGTGCAGGAGGCGGCTCAGGATTGTGGCACGGGGTGACAGGAGGTTCAGGGTGCGGGCTCCAGCTAAGCGGTACTTACCTCAAGCAACTCCCAGAAGCAGCCGGCATTTCCAGCTCCTAAGCAGAGGGGCCATGGGACAATATGTGCTGCCTGTGCCAGGAGGCACTGCCCCCACAGCTCCCATTGGCTGCTTTGGGTGGGAGCAGTGCGCAGAGCCCCCTGGCTCCTGCGCCTAAGAGCCGGACATACCAGCCGCTTCTGGGAGCTGCGCGGAGCCAGGGCAGACAGGGAGCCAGCCTTCATCCCACTGCACCACCAACTGTACTTTTAGCAGCCTAATCAGCACAGTCTCCCTTTTTTAAGACATTCTGGTCAAAAACTAGACACCTGGCAACCACTCTAGGCGATAAAGGTTAATATGGGAGTAACTGTACCAAAATTTACAGGACAAATACATAATAAGTGTGATGGGTCGTGCAACCCACACGAGGCTTGAAGGGGCCGGGTAGGCCAATTAACTCCCCAGGCTGTATCTGGAGGAGGAGTCTGGGAGCAGGGATTGATTAAATGAAGCTCAGCTGGGCAAAAACAGGAATGATGTGTATAAAGCCCAGGATCTGAGAGCAGAAGGACGCTGCAGTGAAGTAGTCTGCAGTCACTCCCTGGGGGAAGGGAGGTGTGTTTGAGGCTAGAGATAGGTTGCCTACAGTTACTCCTTGGGAAGAGGGAGCTTGGGCTAGCAAACCCAAGGAAGGAGGAGAACCAGAAAGGCAGGAAAGGGTAAAGGCAGCAAAGTGTGGGGTATGGCAGACCGTGGCTGCTGAGAGGGCCCCAGAGCTGGAACCCAGAGTAAAGGGCAGTCCCAGGTTCCCCTACCAGCCACTGGGGAAGTGGTGCAGACCAGACAGCGGAGAGCAGACTGCCTGAGATAGTTCTCCTTGGCAGGCTTTGATATCCAAGAAGGGGAGGACCCCAGTGACCTGGCCAGAATGCCAAGTGACAAAGAGGAAGCTGTAGCTCCTGGAGCAAGAGAGGCTGCAGGATGAGAGAAGATGGGTGGAGAGACATCCAGAGGAGAGTGAGTAGCACCTGGAAGGAGCTAATCCCCAAGAGCAGCCGGGAGGAGGCCCTAAAAAACATATAAAAGACAATATTTAAAACCTATACTCAAGAGTAACTCATAAACCAAACCATATGAGATGATCTAAATTTATGTTTCTATAGAACCTCCTTGTTCCATAGGGCAAACACAGTCCATAATGCTTTGGGGGCAAGGGAAGGGGAGAGATAGGGAAAGAGTAAAAGCTTAGTCACTATACTGTAGGTCTAATGTTTGTTAAACTTTCCAGATTGGTCAGAATGACAATATAACAAGAATACAACACCTTTGTTTCCTCAATGCCATTCTGAAGACAAAGGATGTAAACCTGTAGAGAATCTATGAAATAAACTTGATCTTATGCTTACACTGGCAGTATTCGTTAGCAAACGCATCTGGTATGCAAATCATCAACATATGGAGCATGTTTTCCCATTTCACCGTCACACTACTTCATACATAGTTCAGTCCTTTCAACATTCCATTAGCCTGAAAGCTAAGCAGGAAAACTGGTTAAAATATCTATATTCCAGTGCTATGCTGCCATCTATGCAAGAGCCCTGTCTTAATAACAGCAGGAGGGCATCTACTGCCAAGGCATATTACAGCTGATGCTCTAGGTGTCTGGGAAGGGAGCCACATTATGTCTGCAAAGGAAGAGGCAGCTTTGCAGAAACTCTCTTTGCAGTCTCAGAATAAATCGGGCTCTCTCATATGGAGGAACAGTGCTGAGAAAAGTGCCAAATATAGAAAGAGAATTGTAAGATGCACATCAAGGCCTAAAATAAAGTGAGACAAAGTGCAAACGTAAATGCCTGGAGGTTGCCCTTTTTTACTTTGAATTTGAAAGGTGATGCCATGTGAAGTGATAACAGTGCCAGTAACTGTATCAGCATTGTTCACCTATAGATACACTAGACAACAAGAATTTTGCATACCAAAAATCATAGTAATCAGAGTTTGAAAAGCCTACTGGATACATACTAGCGAGAGGATAAATCAAGTAGAGAGAGGTTAGTACAAAAGACGACACTAGAGAATTCCAGCACAGTACTCTAGTTCAGCCTATTTCTTGCCCTTTCTCGGATGCTTAGAGATGCGTCATCTCTTTTTCCTATTCAAGCCTCTTAACTGCTGTAAAGCAGACGTTAAGGCTGAAGAACTTCACTATTTCCCTTGGATGCTGGCTGTGGTAGTCGTGCATCTACATAGGTTAAGGATTAAATATGAGGGAAGAGTCTTCCTGACTTAGATATCACTTTCCACAGCACTTTAGTTTTCCATGGTAGCCTTTCCTTCAAATAATGACTACGCCAATTTTGCTTATTGTATAAAACCTGTCAGGATTATGGACCTAAACTCTCTATAATCTGTAAATAATCATTTAAACAACATTAATATTATTTTTTTAAGTGGTACATGTTTGCTGAAGTTTTAAAGAAAGTCAAATCATTGGACTTATGGAACCCCTGGAACAGAGTTGCAGTGCTAAATAAGCTTTTAGCAGTCGGTAGCATCTTCTGCAGGTCTAGAAAGAATATTTTCTTCATTTCAGTTTATTAAATTAGTTCAGTTTAATGACTAGTTCAAAGCTGAGAAACTGCCTGGAAGCTGAAAGTTTGTTTTCTTTTTCCAGTCTATGAATAAAAACTAGGTGTGAGAGGATGACAGCTACTATAGTGCCAAAATCTTGAAGGTCAGGGTTACCAGAAACAGTTTAATACACTAACTTCAGCTTTAACAAATCAGTTTTAAATGCAAAATATGTTTTGACAAACTCACCTTTTCTTATATATCCAACACATTTAAAGACGTTTTATTTAACTAGTAAACTTTTAAAATGCTGTTTTTATGCATTAACTGAATTCCAATTTCCATCCAAATGCAGCTTGACACAATTTCATGAGTAATTCACCATCATCATCTAGTAAATGTAACATAAGAAAATTTAAACGTTAAAAATCTAAATATATGTTTACCTATATAATAGCTTAAAAGTGTGTGTGTGTGTGTGTGTATAGATAGAGAGAGAGAGAGAGAGAGAGAGAATGAATCATCCTGATTACCAAACAGTAGTATAAAATTTAGTGTACTGTAAAGGCTATATTTTTTTTACAAATACACGTTTTAATGGTTGCCAACTAGAGAGAATCAACCTTTCTCTAGGAAAATAATTTAAAATAAAAAACAACAATACTTTGCAGTCATACATCACTCTTCATCAGTAGATCTCAAATCGCTTTACAAGAGGCAAGCATCATTGACCCCACCTTTACAGATGGGGAAACTGAGGTAGAGAGAGATGAAGTGACTTGCCCTAAGTCACCAAACAGGTTAGTGGGAAAAAAAAATCAAGAATAGAATCCAGGTCTCCCGAGTCCCAGTCTAATGCTCTACCTACTAGATCAAAAAAAAGTTTCCTGCTTGCAGTTTTAAATGATTAAATTTTTAATTTTATTTTATTTTATAATGATGCTTAAAACTGGTGATTTAATCAATCCACCCTAAATACAGCTAAGCTATGCCATTAAAAAAAAAAGATAGGTGATCCTCAGATTCGCAGGATCTTAGCATAGTAAGGCATTAACTAGGTATGAAAAAAAAAATTCTCTATCAATTGTTTTCCAGGACACAGACAGGGCAGTGCAGACTGTGTGTGTGTTCGTCAGCTGTTAGACAGAACAGAGTAAGTGTTCATGGCTATCCATCCAAAATGAATCTCTTCATAGCTAGTCACTCTATTAAGATCTAACACACAATGGATGTTCTTAATGGATGGATGGAGAAAGATTTGCAGTTAATAGGGACTGAAGATTTCACTGATGGCCTGAGGTAGGAGACCACCTTGATGAACCTAACCACTAAATCATGAGCTGCTAAGAGGGTATCTGCCTAAGGAGCCTTTGAACCCCTACCCTTAATGCTCACTCTGAGGCCTTCTTGAATCCCCTCCTAAAGGAACTCTGTAGCTATGGGAAAGGATATTTGGCTTTGTCAGTGCACGACTGGGCTGTTGTGAAGCTCAGGGCCTTGGTAGAACAAGTCTTGACGTTTTTGGAAAGATTATATGGTGAATTTTTTGTTTCAATCCTTTCAAAAAACAGGGAAAATCCACTGTCCAGGTGTCAGTCTGCTCACAGATAGGTGATCCTCTGAGAAGGGTTCAAGGAGCTCTTCTTGTTCACCACAGGCCTTACTTATCTAATTGCTAGCCCCTAAGCAGAGCGTTTCATGTCTCACGTATGTGTGAGAATGCCTGTGAAAGAATCTAGAGACCCATACCTCATCACAGCACTTGCTTCTTCAACCTTGTCCTGAAGGTCCTCCTCTCCTGGTCCACTATATGCTGAAGTATTAAGCAACCCAACTCCAACCACGGCTGACTGCAGAGAGGCTGCAACAGGCAGGAGATGTGATGGTCTGAGGCACTATATACAGAGACTCCAAAACGTGGGACTGATTTAAAAAGTTGCATCTTTCCTCCCAGTGGACCTCTCCATATTACTAAATGTAGGGCAAGTTGCATGAAAATTTGGGCATAATGCTCATCACATCCAGAGACACTTGTCACTATCTCAACCAGAAACTGGAGAGCTGATGCCCAGGAGAGAGAAAGGAGGAAAGAACATGAAAGCCTTCTTTTAAAATTGGATGTCTCCTAAGTGACAGCTAAGAAGGAACACATCCAAGGTCCACACTGGTTGCAGCCTCATCTCCGAACAAGTTTGTGAAAACAGTCTGCACACCAATGCCAAAATAAATCTCTATACTGACTTCAAGGGATGTGTGCCCATTTATGAATTTGGCTCCATTACTGAAATCATTCTAAAACTGGAGTGGAAATATTTCTTCAGACCTACTCAAGGTGCAGTACTTGAATCTTATTGATTCTCAATAAGGTTGTTCCTGCAACCTTATTGAGGTTGCAGGAACAAACCATCCCAATGTGTAGGAAGAAAAGTAAATATGGCAGGCGACCAGCTTGGCTTAACAGTGAAACCCTTGCTCGTCTTAAACACAAAAGAACAGCTTACAAGAAGTGGAAGATTGGACAAATAACCAGGGAGGAGTATAAAAGTATTGTTCAGGCATGCAGGTGTGAAATCACGAAGGCCAAATCACACTTGGAGTTGCAGCTAGCCGGAGATGTTAGCAGTAACAAGAAGGGTTTCTTTAGGTATGTTAGCAACAGGAAGAAAGTCAAGGAAAGTGTGGGCCCCTTGCTGGATGAGGGAGGGAACCTAGTGACAGAGGATGTGGAGAAAGCTAGTGTACTCAATGCTTTTTTTGCCTCTGTCTTCACAGACAAGGTCAGCTCCCAGACAGCTGCACTCTGCAGCACGGTATGGGGAGGAGGTGACCAGCTCTCTGTGGAGAAAGAAGTGGTTCGGGGCTATTTAGGAAAGCTGGATGAGCACAAGTCCATGGGGCCGGATGCACTGCATCTGAGGGTGCTAAAGGAGTTGGCCGATGAGATTGCAGAGCCATTGGCCATTATCTTTGAAAAATCATGGCAATCGGGGGAGGTCCCGGATGACTGGAAAAAAGCTAATGTAGTGCCCATCTTTAAAAAAGGGAAGAAGGAAGATCCAGGGAACTACAGGCCAGTCAGTCTCACCTCAGTCCCTGGAAAAATCATGGAACAGGTCCTCAAGGAATCAATCCTGAACCACCTAAAGGAAGGGAAAGTGATCAGGAACAGTCAGCATGGATTCACCAAGGGCAAGTCATGCCTGACTAACCTAATTGCCTTCTATGACGAGATAACCGGCTCTGTGGATGAGGGGAAAGCAGTGGATGTACTATTTCTGGATTTTAGCAAAGCTTTTGATACAGTCTCCCACAGTATTCCTGCCAGCAAGTTAAAGAAGTATGGGCTGGATGAATGGACGGTAAGGTGGATAGAAAACTGGCTAGATGGTCGGGCTCAACGGGTAGTGATCAATGGTTCCATGTCTAGTTGGCAGCCGGTATCAAGTGGAGTGCCCCAAGGGTCGGTGCTGGGGCCGGTTTTATTCAATATCTTCATTAACGATCTGGAGGATGGTGTGGACTGCACCCTTAGCAAGTTTGCAGATGACACTAAACTGGGAGGAGTGGTTGATACGCTGGAGGGTAGGGATAGGATACAGAGGGACCTAGACAAATTAGAGGATTGGGCCAAAAGAAATATGATGAGGTTCAACAAGGACAAGTGCAGAGTCCTGCACTTAGGACGGAAGAATCCCATGCACTGCTACAGACTAGGGACCGAATGGCTGGGCAGCAGTTCTGCAGAAAAGGACCTAGGGGTTACGGTGGACGAAAAGCTGAATATGAGTCAACAGTGTGCCCTTGTTGCCAAGAAGGCTAATGGCATTTTGGGTTGTATAAGTAGGGGCATTTCCAGCAGATTGAGGGATGTGATCATTCCCCTCTACTCAGCACTGGTGAGGCCTCATTTGGAGTACTGTGTCCAGTTTTGGGCCCCACACTACAAGAAGGATGTGGATAAATTGGAGAGAGTCCAGCGGAGGGCAACAAAAATGATTAGGGGGCTGGAGCACATGACTTATGAGGAGAGGCTGAGGGAACTGGGATTGTTTAGTCTGCAGAAGAGAACAATGAGGGGGATTTGATAGCTGCTTTCAACTACCTGAAAGGGGGTTCCAAAGAGGATGGATCTAGACTGTTCTCAGTGGTAGAAGATGACAGAACAAGGAGTAATGGTCTCAAGTTGCAGAGGGGGAGGTTTAGGCTAGATATTAGGAAAAACTTTTTCACTAGTAGGGTGGTGAAGAACTGGAATGGGTTACCTAGGGAGGTAGTGGAATCTCCTTCCTTAGAGGTTTTTAAGGTCAGGCTTGACAAAGCCCTGGCTGGGATGATTTAGTTGGGTTTGGTCCTGCTTTGAGCAGGGGGTTGGACTAGATGACCTCCTGAGGTCCCTTCCAACCCTGAGATTCTATGATTCTATGAATCCAACAGCTAATGTTGTGTTTTGCTGAAGATTCCTAAACCACCTTTGTAAAAAATAGTCTTTTTTTGTATCCTTTAATTTAAAATGGTGTGTAGTGTTCATATTGCAATATAAACACAAATACTTTTGAACAAAGTAGGTGCTTTTTGAAACATCTGTTGTCCAAAAGGAAACAAGAACCACAAATGTCTCTTTCCTAACGCATAATATGTTGCAGCATAACTCAGCTAGTTAACTAAGACATTATTTCCTTTTTCTGTAAATATTTAGCCAGCAGCTGAGTTATATTGGTATGTACTACAGCTATTTCAAAGAAAAAACTGAAAACTGCAGAAGTGTCTACTTTTAACATGAATATACTGGATTATCACAACTAAACCCTGCACATGAATAAGAACCACAAATATAATGACCATAAAATAACTCTCGGTTGGTGTCAAGGACTCCAGCATATATAAGCTTACTGCAGAGTCAGAAACAAACATTCAGTAGTCAAGGACTGATGACATTAAAATTAATCTGAAATTACGACAAAGATGGCATAATCATCCCAAGATTCAAATTCAGTCATGGAAATAAAATATTATGCTTTTATATAGTGCCTTTTATTCCAAGGGATCTGAAAATGCTTCACAAGGTATGTAAGTACACCATTGTTTATATCCACCTTCTGCTGGTGAGTCCTTATTAGATGTCTAATAAATTTTTCAAGCCCTGTTTTAGATAGGATATTTTATAACAACATTCTCCCACTGAGCGTGACTACTCCAGAACCTTCCTCAATCCTAATAGGGGAAGGAAGTGCATGTCATTGATCATCATGACTTGAAAGTGTTTTTACCTATTACACATATATAGAATTGGCAGCTAGATTCTCAGATGCCTGAAATTAGGGCTGTCAAGCAATTAAAATATTAATTGCAATTAATTGTGCGATAAAAATATTAATCGTGATTAATCACAGTTAAACAACAATAGAATGGCATTTATTTAAATATTTTTAGATATTTTCTACATTTTAAAATATATTGATTTCAATTAAAACAGAGAACATAAAGTGTACAGTTGCTCACTTTATATTTTAGATTACAAAAAAAAATATTTTTCAATTCACCTCTTACAAGTACTGTAATGAAATCTTTATCATGAAAGCTGAACTTACAAATGTAGAATTATGTACAAAAAAAACCCCTGCATTCAAAAATAAAACAATGAAAAACTTTAGAGCCTACAAATCCATTCAATCCAGTCACTCAGATAAACAAGTTGGTTTACATTTGGAGGAGACAATGCTGCCTGCTTCTTGTTTATGTCACCTGAAAGTGAGAACAGACATTCACATGGTGCTGTTGTAGTCGGCGTCCCAAGATGTTTACATGCCAGATGCGCTGTAGATTCATATGTCCCTTCATGCTTCAACCACCTTTCCAGCATGGACGCATGTCCTCTGATGACAGGCTCTGCTCGATAAATGATCCAAAGCAGTGCAGACCGACACATGTTCACATTCATCTTCTGAGTCAGATGCCACCAGCAGAAGGTTGAATTTATTTTTTGGTGGTTTGGGTTCTGCAGTTTCCACGTCAGAGTGTTGCTCTTTTAAGACTTCTGAAAGCATGCTCCACACCTCTTCCCTCTCAGATTCTGGAAGGCACTTCAGATTCTTAAACCTTGGGTCGAGTGTTATAGCTATCTTTAGAAATCTCACATTGGTACCTTCTTTGTGTTTTGTCAAATCTGCAGTTGAAGTGTTCTCAAAATGAACATGTGCTAGGTCATCATCCGAGACTGCTATAACATGAAATATATGGCAGAATGCGGGTAAACAGAGCAGGAGACATACTATTCTCTCCAAAGTTGTTGAGTCACAAATTTAATTAATGCATTATTTTTTACCGAGCATCATCACCATGGAAGTATGTTCTTTGGAATGGTGGCCAAAGCCTGAAGGGGCTTACGAATGTGGCACGTAAATACCTTGCAACGCCAGCTACAAAAGTGCCATGTGAACGTCTGTTCTCACTTTCAGATGACATTGTAAATAAGCAGCGGGCAGCATTATCTCCCATAAATGTAAACAAACTTGTCTGATTGGCTGAATAAGAAGTAGGACTGAGTGGACTTGTAGGCGCTAAAGTTTTACATTGTTTTCTTTCTGAGTGCAGTTTTGTAACAAAAAAAAATTTACATTTGTAAGTTGCACTTTCACAATAAAGAGACTGCATTATGGTACTTGTATGAGGTGAATTGAAAAATACGATTTATTTTATCATTTTTACAGTGCAAATACTTGTAATAAAAAATATAATGTGAGTGCTGTACACTTTGTATTCTGTGTTGTAATTTAAATCAATATATTTGAAAATGCAGAAAAACATCCAAAAACACTAACTTTCAATTGGTATTCTATTGTGCGATTAAAATTGCAATTAATCACAATTAATTTTTTTAGGTAACTGCAATAGTTAACTGCGATTAATCAACAGCCCTAACTGAAATGTTAATACTTCTGTCAAAAGGCATGCTGAAAGGACATACTGGTGAAGGTTTTCACAAAAAATGTCAAGCCAAAAAAGTGTAATAAAAGCACACTCATTCAAGTATACAGTCCTACCCCTGTTTTGTAGTTACAGTTACAGATATTTCACTTACAGTACAGTACGGCACCTAGTGCCACTAACATTAAGATGCCTCTACTCTTGTAACCATTTTATTCAGAACTGGATCTGTGCTAAGTCCTGCTTCTGATGTCAAAATAGTTGGAACGCAATATGGGGAGAAATGTGTAAGAGAAGGGGAGTAGAGAAGTACTTGAGGACCCTCTTACTTTAAAGTTTTATTTCATTTGCAGGCAATTTTTAAAGCTACTTTCTTTGTGTTAAAAAAAAAAGTTAATTGGATTAACAAATTATATATCCAAATAAGAGTAAATCTTTGCTGAACACTAGTGATACTTCAAAAACAGATATCTCTCGTATAAAGTATACAAAAATATGTACAACAGAGACTTCTCACTGACCCCCTCTAAGATTTTAGAGAAAGGAGAGGATTCTGTACAGACTGATAAGATCCAATCAACTGTAACTACATCATCTTCATACATAACAACTCAATCTCTCTCTCAAAAAAAAAAAGTTTACTTAAATAAAAGGCATTGTAATGGCTTGTTTTAAACCAGGGGTGGCCAACCTGTGGCTCCGGAGCCACTTGCGGCTCTTCAGAAGTTAATATGCATCTCCTCGTACAGGCACCAACTCTGGGGCTGGAACTACAGGCGCCAACTTTCCAGTGTGCCGGGCGGTGCTCACTGCTCAACCCCTGGCTCTGCCACAGGCCCTACCCCCACTCCACCCTTTTCCGCCCCCTCCCCTGAGCCTGCAGTGCCCTCGCTCCTCCCCCGCCCCCCACCCCCACCCGAGCCTCCTGCACGCCATAAAACAGCTGATAGGGAGGTGCAGAGAGGGAGGGGGAGACACTGATCGGCTGGGCTGCCGGTGGGCGGGAGGCGCTGGGAGCCTGGGGGTGGGGGGGTGAGCTGATGCAGGGCTGTGGACATATTACTGTGGCTCTTTGGCAATGTACATTGGTAAATTCTGGCTCCTTCTCAGGCTCAGGTTGACCACCCCTGTTTTAAACTATTAAACCATTAAATCATATAAAAATTCATTGTCACTTAAATTTACTTTTTAGGTTGTTTTTTTTTTTTGGTTTGGTAATAAAGTCATAGAAGCTAGAAAATTTGTTTCCCTACCAGTACAGCCCTCTTTCATTTCCCATTTTCTTATACTTTGAGAGATGAATTTAATATGGCTTTTTAAATTACCTCAATTTTAAAAGCACTGGATGTCAAAACACAATACTGTGCACCATCATGATGGATTATGACCTTGACCCTGCAAGCACTCCACGCAGACAGACCCCTCAAACTGCCTGGAGCCCCAGGGAAGTTAATAGGAGGCTACCCAAACGAAGAGGCGTGTCAATCTGATTTGGGAATAATAAACCAAATTCATCCCAGGTGTCGCTGAGTTAAATGGAGTTATAGGAGGGTTGAATTTGGCTGTTTTTATTTTCTGGTGGAATGGAAGATTAAAGCATGTGAAAATACAGATTACTTTCTGCCCAGTTAATTTAAAAGGAAACTATCAAATTACAAATCCTACTCTGAGAATGTTTTACCTACCATTATTAAAGTAACAAAGACACAGTAACACAGATTAACAAAAAAATAGCTTCTCATTCCCCCACCTGGCTTACTTTGTGCATTTGACAGCTCTTTATATAGTCAGTTTCATTATTTCACTGTCACCATTTTCCAGCTTTATGTGGGCTCTTAATAGCATGGGAAAGAAAAACATTTTTAAAAAACGGAAAATATGGCTGCAACACCCAAAACTGGCCGGTTCATGTTTATCACCAGAAGCTACTTTTGACTTATTTTTTTAATTGAATTAATTTCAAACTGATGGTGAGTCAATATTTATGTTACATTTTGACCCCAAAATTTTGTCACACTCTCTTCACAGATGGGGTTCAGAACCTTTCCAACCTAAATAGAAGAGATACTCAGTATTTTTCCACAACTAGTGACAAAGATATTCTCTCTGAGAATCATCTTTGAAACATAAACCCATTAAGAAACCAACAATTTCTAACCCTGTGGCTGCAAAGAAAAAGCACCAAACATTAATCAACCAATGCAGTATTGCCGTCCTACTTCAGAAGAACTCCAGTCCGTCTGTTGCTGCTCAAAGCTTTTCCTAATTTCAACAGTTAAAACGGACCAGATTCTTGTCTGTTTTCATTTCTAACAGTCAGAAGGGCAGCAGTGAAACTGTCAAGAAGGAGCTCAGTTGAACTCTGCTGCAGACTGGGAAGACCACAATGCAGCAGAAGAGGCAAGGATTGCTGCTACTCAGCAGCACCCTGCTCCCTCTGAATTAGTGACAAAATTCTCACACTGACTTCACTAGTGCAAGATCTAGACCTACAGAGGAGTACTCAAAAATGTGGGGGAAGGGTAGAGAAATCAAGAACCTCACCCAAATTTGTACCAGCCAGGTGGTGCTGAACTTCGGTGGGCAAAGGGGGGAAGAAGGGAGGAGGAAGCTCCTTCCTTCCACACAAGTAGGGGTGAGAGCTTCCAGTTTATCAGACACTTATTAGCCAGCCACAGATATGAAACATGGAGCCATGAGCACTGTTCAGGGATAGCATACTGTTAGAAATCCCAGTACAAACACTTTCTGAGCAGCTAGGGGGCTGGAGATGGATTCTCCGGGCAACAGACACAATGTCAATCATTCACATCAATCTGTGGCTAACAGGTTTTATACTCTGACCATTTATTGTCTGGTAAAGTTTGAGAGCTTCATGTGTGGATGCCTGGGTGACTGTGGATGGAAAAGATTTTTGGGATAAAGTGGAAAAAAGAAGTATGGTATAAATAGATACCAGGGGAAAAAGCAAAAACAATATGAGAGAAGTGAGCACACAAGGCAGAGAAAAGGATAAGTAAGAGCATAGAAAGACAAAAGGAATATATACAACAACATGATATTGTTCCAATAACATAGGAAAAAAGAAAAACTGCAGTTGAGACAGAAAAAGAAAGGAGGCATAAGCAAACAAGGAAGGAGGTAGTAAACAGACGTAACTTAATATTTCAACTTTGATCAGGGCAAACTAGGGGTACGTCTTCACTACCCGCTGTATCGGCGGGTAGCAATCAATTTCTCAGGGATCGATATATCGCATCTCATCTAGATGCGATATATCGATCCCCGAACGCGCTCCTGTCGACTCCGGAACTCCACCAACCCGAACAGCGGTAGCGGAGTCAACATGGGGAGCCGCAGACATCGATCCCGCACCGTGAGGACGGTAGGTAATTCGATCCAAGATACTTCGACTTCAGCTACGTTATTCACGTAGCTGAAGTTGCGTATCTTAGATCGATTTCCCCCCGTAGTGTAGACCAGCCCTAGGATTAACAAGTTGCAAGAGCATATCCAAGTCCCTTATAACAAAATTTCTTCAGCTGAACTGTCTCATGCTTAGTCTAAGCCTCTAAGGCAGTGGTCCCCAACCTTTTTGTGGCCAGTAGCACATTCATGTTTTCAATAGAGTGTGGCGGGCGCCAACAATTTTTCAAGGCTTATTTTGTATTTGTACATTAAATAATACGAAAAACATCATATTTAATATTCTTCCTACTCTGGGTTGAAATAATACGTACGTTGTCTCTTATTTGAACCACTCGTTTTGGAGCAAAATGTTAAAAAAATAATAAATTGCAAAGCACAAGAAAACAGCAGTATCAGTGCAGGAAGAATACTCACATACAGGGCCAGCTCCAGGCACCAGTGGAGCAAGCAGGTGCCTGTGTCAGCACATGCTACGGGACAGCATTCGGTCCATTTTGCAGAGGCGGAGTGGTTTTTGTTTTTGTTTGTTTGTTTGTTTTGGGAGCAGTTCTGGGCAGTGCAGCGAGAAGCCTGAGAGAAGCTGCACAGCCTGCAACCCCGGAGCACTCTGTCCTTGGGCCCAGGCATCTCTCCCCTGCTGGGCACTAGGCGGGCCCCGCGCCTGCCAGGGACAGAGAACACCGGCGCCTGCAGCCCTAGAGTTCTCAGTGCCTGGCAGGCACGGGGCCACGGTTTCTCTCCGGCTTCAGAAGCGGGAGAGAAGCTGTAGCCCTGCGCCTGCCAGGAACAAAGAACACCGGCGCCCGCAGCCCTGGAGTTCTGTCCCCGGCAACCACACGGCCGCGGCTTCTTTCCCCGGCTGAGCACTAGGCGGGCGCACATAAATGCCCCGGCGGGCGCCATGGCGCCTGCGGGCACCGCGTTGAGGTCCACTGCTCTAGCCCAATAAATGTTCCACAGTCTATAAATACTTGGGGGGGAAGAGGGGAGAGAGAACAACGCTACAGTCCAGTGGTTAGGGCATCCACCTGGGAGACCCAGGAGCCACTGCCCCTGCTCTGATGAGTCTATTTGCAGAGAGTGAAACACCTGCAGCAGGAGAAATTAAGAGTCTGTCTACATGACAATAGAAACAGCCGTGGCTGGCACAGGTCAGCTGACTGGGCTTACGGAACTCGGGCTGCAGACTATAAAATTGAAATGTAAACAGTAGGGCTCAAGGTGAAGCCCAGGTTCTGAGACCTTCCTCCCTCATGGGTCTCAGAGCTCAGGCTCCAGCTAGAGCCTGAATGGCTACACTGCAGCCTGAGTCAGCTAACCTGAGCTAGTCACAGGTGTTTTATTGCCATGTAGACATATCCTTAAGGAGCCTCACATCAGAATATCCCATAGCTCAGTGGTTAGAGCACCTTCCTGAGGTGGTTGGGAGACTTGTGTTCAAAGCCTCTCTCCCTCTCCAGCAGATGGGGGAAATTGAACCTGGGTCTTCAACATCCCAGGCAAGTGTTTTACCCACTGGGTTAAAAGTTATAAGGTGGGCAACACCACCTCCACCAGCTAGATTTCAAATGTGACCCAATCCAGTAAGCAGCCAAACACTGATCTTCCCTGGTTAGCAAACAGTTCTGGAGTTTAGGAGTCTGAACAAGTATCTCCAGCCTAAAGTGAGGCAGCAGTGCACATGCTCAGATGCATAAACTTAGGCGCTTTGAGAACTTTCACTCTGAAAACTGAAGTGACAAATGAGTTTAGGCACCTACAGGGTTCAGTGGGAGTTTTGTGAATCGTAGTGGAGCCTGAAACTGGGACTTAGCTGCCTAAATCCCTTGTCAAGTATCAGAGGGGTAGCCGTGTTAGTCTGGATGTGTAAAAGCAGCAAAGAGTCCTGTGGTACCTTATAGACTAACAGACGTATTGGAGCATGAGCTTTCGTGGGTGAATACCCACTTCGTCGGATGCACGTAGTGGAAATTTCCAGGGGCAGGTATATATATGCAAGCAAGAAGCAGGCTAGAGATAACCATGGTGGCTAGGATGGTGTTTTCTGGAAGGTCACCAATGCATTGTAGTTTTCTCAGGAAATCAGTGGTGTTACAGAGATAGCTGGGAGTGCTGGTGGCATAGGGACTGAGTAGAGAGTCCACATATCCAGACAGTCCTTCAGTGGGAATGCCAATGCCTGAGATGATGGGGTGTCCAGGATTTCCGGGTTTGTAGATCTTGTTTATCTATCTTTGTAGATAGAATAACCCTGGTCGGGGCTCTAAGGGAATGTTGATTTATTCCTGTGTTAGAGTAGAGAGTGTCCTGAGTAGATGGTGCAGTTTCTTAGTATATTCCTCAGTGGAATCTGAGGGAAGTGGCCTGTAGAATTTGGTATTGGAGAGTTGTCTGGCGGCCTCCTTTTGATAACACCATCCTAGCCACCATGGATGTAGAGGCTCTCTACACAAACATCCTACACACAGATGGAATACAAGCTGTCGGGAACAGTATCCCTGATGATGCCACAGCACAACTGATTGCTGAGCTCTGTGCCTCTATCCTCACACACAACTATATCAAATTTGATGACAATATATACCTCCAGATCAGTGGCACTGCTATGGGCACCCGCATGGCCCCAAAATATGCCAACATTTTTATGGCTGACGTGGAACAATGCTTCCTCAGCTCCTCACGCTCCATCTCTACCTACGCTACATTGATGACACAAAATGGACACAAATCAGATATTAGGAATGGCAATATGCAAAAACCTGTAGGAGAACACTTCAATCTCCCTGGACACACAATAGCAGATTTAAAGGTAGCCATTCTGCAGGAAAAAAACTTCAGGACCAGACTTCAAAGAGAAACTGCTGAGCTTCAGTTCATCTGCAATTTGACACCATCAGCTCAGGATTAAACAAAGACTGTGAATGGCTAGCCAACTACAAAAGCAGTTTCTCCTCCCTTGGTTTTCACACCTCAACTGCTAGAAGAGGGCCTCATCCTCCCTGATTGAACTAACCTCGTTATCTCTAGCCTGCTTCTTGCTTGCATATATATACCTACCCCTGGAAATTTCCACTACATGCATCTGACGAAGTGGGTATTCACCCACGAAAGCTCATGCTCCAATATGTCTGTTAGTCTATAAGGTGCCACAGGACTCTTGGCTAAATCCCTTGTGAATCCAGGCCTGAATCATTAGTCATTCTAATTCTATCCCAGACTCAGGACATTGCCCATGGTTAGCCAAGGTCTATGATGTCCAATCTATTCCTAGTCACTTCATATGCCAGTAGACCTTTCTTTTTCCTTTAGAGAAACAAAGCTCCTGTACAATTAAATGATCATGTCCTAATTGTTTAAAACTATAGTTCAAGCTGTGGACTGCAAAGCTCCGAAGAATCACACAATGCCTCTAGAAACACCTGCTGATGTCAGAAGGAAGAGAAGCCAACCCACCTCCATGGGGTTGCTGTTGTCAATAAAAGAGCTCAGATGCCTCCATGAAGAATTAAACCAAGTACATGCCAGGATAACAGGTAGTTAAGAGCTACTGAGGGTCTATCTTGTCTATGAAAAGTGGTTGAGTTTAGGTCAGGTTTAGCTAACACATATTAACTAAGCCTGAGCTAAACATAACCTTTTTCCTAGCATAGATAACACATTTAGCACGATTTTAGCTGGCCATGGGGTAGCCTCGGCTAAAACTCAAACAGATAAAACTCTGGTTTAAAGAGATACCATGATCTTGCGTGTCTGCACGCGCGCACACACACACACTTTCATTGGGAATTTTTTTCCTACTGTATCACTATATTTTTACTGCTACAAGATGAGTAGCAAAAATGACAAAAAATAAGTCCTCTGTTCTCCAATTGTCATTATTCAGTTTGTTTACTTTGTGCATTTGAAAACACTTGGGTATAACCTACTTCCCCTGTACATCAGTTTCTCTTAATTGTGTGTGGGGGTGTTACACACAGCAATAAGGGAGAATACTTTTTAAAAAAAAAAAAAACTGGAAAGTGTGATTGTAAAAAATTGAAGGGAAAGTTTTGTACCTAAAACAAGATTTAACTTTTTTTGGAAACTGGCAAAAGTTCAAGTGGATAGCGTTTCCTTAACAAAAAAGTCAAAAGAACTCAGAAAAACATACGTGAAAAAGCCTTCTGTTATTTTAATTTCAAGCATTCCAAAATAATCCTTTCACTGAAGGCAAAAATTGAAAGTGGAAGAATTCTTCTTAGCAAAGTCAACCACCAAACAAAATGATTAATCCTGCACATTTCCCAATGTGGATGCAAATTTTTACATTACAAAGGAGCAGACAAAGATACTCAACTAGAGAAATTAATCCAACCACTGTATTTGAGGTCAGAAAAATCATGGGATGTCATAAACAGATGAGGAGGAGTAAGTTGTGCTTGTTCAAAAGTGAGGGCTTGTCTACACATACACTGGTGCAGCTGTGCTGCTGTAGCACCTAGTGAAAACACTACCTATGCCAACAGGAGAGCTCTGTCTACACCGGGAGTTAGGTTGGTATACTTTTGTCACTCAGGAGTGTGGATTTTCCACACCCCTGAGCAACATAGTTATATCGACATAGGTTTGTAGTGTGGACCAGGTCTGAGGGCTAGTCTACATTATGGTACTACATTGCTGTGCGCATCTAGTGAAGATGGGCTATGACCATGGGAGAATGCACTCCCGTCGGCAAAATTACTCCACCTCAGTGAGAGGCAGATGCTATATTGGCAGGAGAGTGTCTCCCACTGACATAGCGCAGAGTGGACACCACTTTAAGTGTATGCAATTTACGTCACTCAGAGGTGGATGGCTTTTCCACACCTCTGAGCAACATAAGCTACATTGACTTAAGCGGTAATGCAGACAAGCCTTAAGTGTCCAAAATTGGACTATTCTGATAAGCTGACTTTTAGTCATTCAGTGCTTTTAAAAGCACCTCAAAATTAAAGGATAATATTCATTTTAATACATTAAAAAAACGTAAATGACATTTTAAAAAGGCATTTCCAAAATATCCTATATTTGAGCACACACTATAATTGTGAGGTACTATTTAAGACAAACATACATACATCGAAGTTTTACAAACATAAGCAAGGCAAAAAAATTTTAAAAATTGAGTACAAAGTTTGAGCTATTTAAATTAGGAAGTAAGATAAAGAATAAAGACAAAAAGGTTAAAATAATATTTTATAATAAATTAGTATTGAGTTTTATAAACTATATAAAAGATTGAAAATTATTTTCCAACAGGAGTTCTTTATATATTCATCTTCAAATGTTTAAACAAAAAATAACAACTTCCAATGAGTTTGAATAAAAGTATGCTTGTATGCTATCATTTTAACAATGCACAAATCCTCACTTACCATGAATCTACTTATATAGCAATACTTAGCAACTGAATCAATCCTTTGCCATGGCTGTAAGTAACGCAATATTCATATCAACATGTCTCCAAACTTTAGTTTAAGTTATTAAAATAGTGTGCCCTTCTACAATGTATGGTACTTGACACAAAACACACAGTGCTAAAAACGGAACTTTGTCAACTAGAGGTAGAAGCTTCTTCAGAAAGATATTGGTAGTGTGACCAGTGTGTTAATTTTAGTGAACAACAAAATACTATGGTGAAGCTGTGCCAGGTTGGACAGGTTCTGAGAACAGTTGTAGAAATTCCCCCAGTACACCTGATTTCTCCCCTTTCCCTCCTGGGATTGAAACTAAATTATACAAATGGCAGGAATCATCTGCTCAGCACCAAAAAATACTGTAAATGAACTGATTACTCCATTCTAACCCAGCATTTTCTTTTACAATAGCAACAACTTACAACACTTTTCACAAGTGCCAACATCAATGCAGCTTTTTCAATTAGTTTGACTAGAGTACTGAGACGAATTTTGTTGACATCCTCCCTTTAAAGACTTTGCTCTTCAACACGTCTCCTTGTATCTGCAGGGTACATATGTATATTCAACACTCCCTCTGCTCTCCCAAAAAAATAGCCATGCACACACCTTAAAGCTTGCTAAGTGCTAAGTGACAACAACGTAGTTTCTTATGATTTACACAAAACCCAAACACTTAAAAGCAAGGATATAAATAGTTAAGGACATATATATATATATATATATATATATATATCACTGGTTTCAGAGTAGCAGCCGTTTTAGTCTGTATCTGCAAAAAGAACAGGAGTACTTGTGGCACCGTAGAGACTAACAAATTTATTTGAGCATAAGCTTTCGTGAGCTACAGCCAGAGGTGAAAGTAAGCCGGTACGGCGTACTGGCAAGAGCCAGTGCGCCGTGCCGGATCGCACCGGCTTCCATGGCAGGGATTTAAAGGGCTGGGGCCAGGATTTAAAGGGCTGGGGCAGGTGCGGGCAGCCCAGAGCCCTTTGAATCCCGCCCGCGGCTCCGGCAGCTGGGCTGGGGCCAGATTTAAAGGGCTAAAAGTTTTAGCAACTCTGCATATACATAGTACATCTGAAGGGCTCAGGGCACTTTACAAGTGTGCATAAGCATTATTAGTTTGATCTCAGAACTGCATGAGGCACTGTAGCATAATGGTTAAGCCAAGTTTTTTGGGCATTAGACATGAAGATTTGGTTCAGAGCTCCTCCATAAACTCCCTTAGACCTTTGGACAATTATCCTTCTGTTCTTCAGACACTCATCTGTAACAGACTTGCGCAACTCCTCCCTCAGGCCAGAGGGCAGTTGAAGGGAATGTGTGAGAGGAAAAGTAATTTTATCATATACTGTTTCTTTTAGGGTTTGAAAAGTAGCCCAAGACAATGCAAACCGTCAAAGATGAAATTATCCATCATCAAGGTTTACTTCCCACATCTGTCAACTTCAATGACAGAACAGTGTCTAGTTTTCAACCAACAGCAATTTTTAAAACATTGTACTATCCCTACCCTTGAAGGCTACCTCTTGTTAAACTTATTTGTGTCAAATTTTGTACTATAATGTTATTTTGTTGGAAAGACAGAGGAATACTATAAAATATTACATATTTTACAAAAAAATTCAAAATCGAGACATTTTACTCTTCATCTCATGAGAATTTCTCTCACGTACTCTGTATTTTGCTTTTGCGTTTTGTTTTGTTTATTACAAGAAAGATCACAATCAACCACAGTGAACGTCTACATATGTGCTGGGAGGTGAAATTCCCAGCTCATGCAGACATACCCATGATAGCGCTCCTTGAGCTAACATGTTAAAAATACCGCTATAGCCAGGGTAGCAAAGGCAGCAGCTTCAGCTAGCAGCTCAAATGCTGACCTCCTGGGAATGTACTCAGGAGGCTAGCATGAGCCTTTGGAAACAATGCAATTCTGGACAGTCATTAAATCACTGCTGTACTTCAAGTAATTTTGTTACCTAATCCATTAAGAATGGTTTCAAGTAACAGGCAATGGCAACAAATTCCACTCTTTAAAAATGCCAAATACTGAAAAACCATTTAGAAATAAAAAACAAATCCAACTGCTAACTTCAGCTAATTTAAGGTGTATGTGTGGAGGGGAAGTATTTATTGTTAGAAACAACAGTACTTCAATATTTGAAAGCATTTTTTTTGCCATTTGCTACTGCATCACTAGTGATGTGGCAACACACCAGTGGGGAGTCCCAACATTTCTACAATCAAGCAGTACATACTATCCTGTAAATAAACACAAATTTATTATACTGCATATACTGTAAGCTCTTTGAGGCAGGAACTGCCTTTACTTTTTGTGGTCTTGGGCAGAACAGAGCATGTTCTCAACCCTAAAAGAGTAACAGAAGAACGTGATTAACATATCCTATCAGACACAGATGAACTTGCAGTAATATATGAGCATTTTCTCTAACATTCTTTAGTGTAGATGCAGATTTTATTTTAATATTGTAGTCCCAAGGAGCCTCAGTCATAAACCTGGATTCTATTGTGCTATGCACTGTATAAACACAGAACAAAAAGATGGTCCCTGCCTAAGTTGCCTGGTTGAAATCTAACTGTACAAAGTAATACTGGACTGTCATTTTCTTCTTTGGATTTAAACAGAAGTCTCCTTCAGTAACATTTTTAAGTTTGGTTTGGGTAGAGCAGGGGTTCTCAAGCTGGAGGTCGGGACCCCTCAGGGGCTCATGAGGTTATTACATGGGGGGTTGCGAGCTGTCAACTTCCACCTAAACCCCACTTTACCTCCAGCATTTATAATGGTGCTAAATATATTAACAGTGTTTTTAATTTATAAGGGGTGGGGGTCACACTCAGAGGCTTGCTATGTGAAAGCGGCCACCAGTACAAAAAGTTTGAAAGCCACAGGGGTAGAGGCTAGGAGGAAGAGCATAGTTATTATTTACAGTACTTATTCTATCATTACTTTGTAAACTACTGTATTCAGTTTCAGATACCAAAGAAACAATATCTGATTTTACTGCCTGATCACCACCACCTTGTCATATAAAACAAATATGTAAGCAATTTTGAGAATAACTTTATTTACTATGAACTCTGCAAATATAATTATTCCAAATTAGCAAACAATTTTCAGCAATACATTTTCAGCTCACAGTGATTCTCCTAACAGTTTGTACATGCTTTATTTTTTTGTTCCTTCATATTTTGTCAGTCTGTAAATTAGGGTTCTGACCTTGCAATGAGATCAGCACCTTTGCAATTCTCTCAGGACTTCATGTTTTCTGCAATTTTAGAATATTTGACCAATATTTTTCCTTACATCTCACTCCAAAGGAGAAAGTATCTGGTACAGAAGGTTAGACAAATACCTTAGGCCAATTTCAAAAACTCCATTCATAAAAAGAGATGATGTAGAACTTCAGATACCAAGAGTATTTATTCGAAGTTAGAAAGGAGGTGATCACCTAGCGGGGACAACAAGAAGCAACATGCAGCATATTTACTTGCACTCCACCCAAGCTACCACCAAAGGACCTGTTGGCAGAAGACTGCTTGTCACTTGGGCATTGCAATGTCTGATTTTGGAGTCTAGATCTCATTTTTAAGTTATATTTAGGCATTTAGGAGCATACTCCTGTTGACTGTGAGTGGTTCCTAAGTGTCAAAAGCCTGTATGAAAATGAGAAGGACAAACAGTCACATTTAGCACTACAGCGTCTCTTTAGACATCAAGAAACCTAAAAGCATCTTTAAAATATTTGTTATGGAAAAGTAATACCATCTGTCTGACAAAACCTGGGACCTTGCACACCTATTATTTATCTTTTCATAGGCTAAGAAAACAAGTCTTACCAGGGGCGGCTCTAGACATTTCGCCGCCCCAAGCAGGGCGGCATGCCGTGGGAGGCGCTCTGCCAGTCGCTGGTCCCGCGGCTCCGGTGGACCTCCCGCAGGCGTCCCTGTGGAGGGTCCGCGCGGAGCCGCGGGACCAGCGGACCCTCCACAGGGACGCCTGCGGAAGGTCCACCGGAGCCGCTTGCCGCCCTCCCGGCGACCGACAAGCCCCCTGCGGCGTGCCGCCCCAAGCACTCGCTTGGCGTGCTGGGGTCTGGAACTGCCCCTGAGTCTTACAATCCTCGCCATATTAGATGGGTAAGAGTTCACACACAAAACTTTTGTTTATACTATTTACAATGTCCTTCAAAACCATCAGAGGGGATCTGGATAATGTTTATACATGGCTGACACACAAACAAGGACTCTGTTTCAGTATGAAACATTACCTAAAGTGACCTCTACATGTTAAGTAATTTTACAATTTTATTAAAGCGGATGTTAAAAAATTAGATAGTACACAGGTTAAGAAAAGAGTGTCTGTACAAATACTCCAGCACTTGTCCAGTATGGTGAGGGGGAGTAAAGACAAACACATACAGCCCAGCAAGTTCTGGACTGAGTTGGACCAGGCGCAATTTCTTACAGCAAACTGCAGCTCAAGAACAGCAGGAAGCGTTTATTCCGGGTCTCAACCGTTTGCCACCGGTAGCTTAGTTGTAACCCTCCTATGCTGTACAAACAAGCCCTGCGGTGTCAGGGATGGTGGGGAGGAGGGTGCAGCTCCGCCAGGCAGTGAGCGATGCTGTACGGAGCCATGTGCATTGCGGAGTCTCCCGCAGGGCTGTGCCCGAACAGCGGAGCGTTCACCTGCGGACCGGGCAGGGATGCCACCGCCTGCACCTCTCCCCGCACCCCCGGGCCGGCTCGCAGGGCCGCTCGCCACCCCGCAGACAGCTGGGGCGGGTCCCCGCGCTGCACCCCGGCGGGACCCTCCCCCTCTGCGTCCCGAGGCGGTGACAGGGCGCAGCCCCGCCAACCCTCGGCCCCGCGGAGCCCCGGGGTAAGGGAAACGGGCCTCTCCCCTCGGCGCAGCCGCCCCCGCTCCTGCTCCCGGCCCGGCCCGGCCCCCAGGCCAAGGCAGCCGCAGCCAGCGCCCTCCACCCCCGCCCTGGCGGCCGCGCCACCCGCACAGCAGCCGGCTGGGAGCGGAGAACGGGCGGCGGCCGCGCCACCCACAGCCCACCCCGCGGGTGGCGGGAGCCCGGGGCGCAGCGGCCTCACCTCGGGGTGCAGGATGGGGACGCAGCCCGCTTCTTTCTCGTACTCATCCAGAGGCGCCGCCATCTTGGTGCGAGCCCGCCGCCCGCTGCATGCTGGGTAGCGCGCTGGAGTGGGGGGAGCCCCGGGAGGGTGGCCGCGGCGGGGGTGCTGCGCTTGGGAGGGGCCCGGGGCAGGGCCTGTGAGAGGATATTTTGTGCCCTAGCGAAAGTTCCACCTCGTGCACCGCCGGCGCATCGCGTATTAGACACGTTCAGAAATGAATCGTGCATAATGTGGCATTGTTCATTAGCATTAATACACGTTAGTGGATCCCATCTACTCTGGCGACACCAGGACCCAACCACATCAGCCGCACCATCAAGGGCTCATTCACCTGCACATCTACCAACGTGATCTATGTCATCATGTGCCAGCAATGCCCCTCTGCCATGTACGTTGGCCAAACCGGACGGTCTCTACGCAAAAGCATAAACGGACACAAATCAAACATCTGGAATGGTAACAGGCAAAAGCCAGTAGGTGAACACTTCAACCTCCCTGGCCATTCTATAACAGATTTAAAAGTCACTATTCTTGAACAAAAAATAATAATTCAGAAACAGACTTCAAAGAGAAATAGAACTAAAATTCATTTGCAAATTTAACACCATTAATTTGGGCTTGAATAGAGACTAAGAGTGGCTGACTCATTACAAAAGCAGCTTTGCCTCTCCTGGAATTGACACCTCCTCATCTATTATTGGGAATGGACTACATCCACCCTGATTGAATTGGCCCTGTCAACACTGGTTCTCCACTTGTGAGGTAACTGCCTTCTCTTCATGTGTCAGTAAATAATGCCTGCATCTGTAACTTTCACTCCATGCATCTGAAAAAGTGAGGTTTTTTTACCCACGAAAGCTTATGCCTAAATAAATCTGTTAGTCTTTAAGGTGCCACCGGACTCCTTGTTGTTTTTATAAAATTAGAATGGCAGATACTCCGTCATACTGGGGGATCAGGTTTGGTGGGGAAGGGAAGCAGACTGGGTTCGGTCAGTGGGGGATTGGGTTTGGCTGGGGATTGCAAGGGGAGCAAACCGGGTTCGGTAACTGGGAGGATCGGGTTTGGCTGGGGAGGCGAAGGGTAGCAGACTAGATTTGGTCAGTGACGGTTCAAGTTTGGCCAGGAGGAGAAGGAAGCAGACTGGGTTCGGTCAGTGGGGGGTTTGGGTTTGGCTGGGGATTGCAAGGGGAGCAAACCGGGTTGAGTCAGTGGGGGATCAGGTTTGGTGAGGAAGGGAAGCAGACTGGGTTCGGTCAGTGGGGGTTTGGGTTTGGCTGGGGATTGCAAGGGGAGCAAACCGGGTTCGGTCACTGGGAGGATCGGGTTTGGCTGGGAAGGGGAAGGGAAGCAGACCAGGTTTGGGTGGACTTCACTGGCTGTCTAAATGTCAGGAGAGCAATTAATTGGGAGCGTCGTTCTTATCATATATGTCCTCCCTACAGTCTGCGATCTGCAACCAGCATCTTGATTGGCGGCGGCACCCCCAAATCTTGGCGCCCTAAGCAGCCGTCTAGTTTGCCTAGTGGTTGCACCGGCCCTGTGCACAAAACAGTGTTAGAATAAACATTAAACAAACAAGAAACAATTAACAATTACCATTCTGCAAGCAGTGGACGGCTGCCTACAAGATGGGGTGGGACAGTTCTTACTCAGCAGCAGGCATCCAGCTTTATTGACAGGCATACACACAAGTGGTCCTTTTGAATTAAGCAAAAATCAGACTTACACTCCTTGTCTCAATCTCTCTGATTTGTCTTAAGGTCCTTCTGCTCTGTCACTCTTTCACACTCTCCAGTCTCTGATCTCCTCCCTCTTCCTCCGATCTCTCTAGTCTGCTGCTGCTTCTCAATGATCTTCTCCTTCTCTCTCTTCTCCTACCACTCACCTTTTAGCTTGCCAGCTGACTCCTTATATTCAATTCCCTGATCTTTTCTGATTGGCTGAATGAGTTGCCACCCATGCAGGGAGAAGGCAGCTTGAAAGGTTAACCAATCAGCTTTACCCTCACCTCATAGTCAGGGGCGGCTCCAGGCACCAGCACGCCAAGCGTGTGCCTGGGGCGGCAAGCCACGGGGGGACGCTCTGCCGGTCACCGCGAGGGCGGCAGGCAGGTTGCCTTCGGCGGCATGCCTGCAGAGGGTCCATTGGTCCCGCAGCTTCAGCGGACCTCCCACAGGCACGCCGCCGAATCCTCAGGACGGGGGACCTCCCACAGGCAAGCCGCCGAAGGCAGCCTGCCTGCCGTGCTTGGGGTGGCAAAATATCTAGAGCCGCCCCTGCTCATAGCTACTCCTCTTTCTGCCTCCTCCTTGCAGGTGTTTTGAGTCATCCTCCTGTACTTTCTTCAATCCTTGTTTCTGATTTGCTATTCATCAATTTAGTTTGTGTCCTCCATCTTGGGAGTTCCTAATAGAAATTAGCAGTGGCCAAGTTGGATTTTTAACTACAAACTATCATTAATTATAATTTCCCTAAAGCATCTAGCTGAAAACTAATTTGCACACTAAAGCACTCTGATGCTAACACTACCTTTGAAATGCTAGTTGGGAGAGGTGAATTGTTACAATGTTTCTCACTTCCCCACCCCCCACCCCCTTCTCTGGCTGTCAGTCTCTCTCTCCAGGGTGCTGCAAACTACACAGAAGTTAAGCAAGTGAAAAAGAAAGGTAAAAGAAAGCCTCTGGTAACACTCCCCTTCTTGCTGGTATGATAGACTCGTTTATCTATCCAGCATTTTCATAATCCAGTGAGTTCAATGGGCATGGGGTCTTGTCCAGAGCAGACTCAAGGCTTTCCTTTGCTGGAAACCGAGCCATCATATCTTCATACTGGCACAATCCCTCACCACTCTCGATTCTTGCTTTGGTTACACTCCTTGGTGTGTCATAATATATCCTTTTCAGGTAGGGGATCTGCATGTACTTTAGTTGTGTGAATTTTAGCTTGATCCAGTATACCAGGACAATAAATGTAATTATCATTAGAACTTGGAATGCTAAAACTATCACAGTAGGATGTAAAACTACACTAAAGAATCCCCTTGCTGTGGGGGACCATCCTAAAAATACTTCCCACCATCTATATTTAGTATCACTTCTTATACACTCAATTACTTGTTCAATTTTCTTAGTGGAATGGTGGACAGTGATCATAACTTTCTATGCATTCTCCTGGGCCTTTTTAAATTGTCTTTGTAATTCAGGACGATTCATTAATTGCCTAACTAAAGTTATGTTCAGTCCTAAAGGGGACTGGGTTAATTCTCTCATATTTGATACTGATCTTTAATTTCCTCATTCTCAATTTCGGGTAATGCAAACTGGAAACTGCAACCAATCACCCAGGTAGCATTACACAAGCACTTGTTTTCATAAGGGTTATGGGTTACATTGTATAAGTAATTTACTTCAAATAATGTGCACCAACTTCTAAACATACACATTTTCCCCAACATATACAACAACTGAACCATTAAATGGAAAAAGATCTAACTGGTAATGGCATTTTCCTCTTTCTTCATTTAAACATATGTCATAAGGTTGAATCGCATCATTACAGCAGATATCTCCAATCCCTCATTCAAGCCTCAAGTTCCACAGTGTTCCATGTCTGATTCTGCTTTATTGCCCAAAGTTTATGTTCAATTGGTTGCATTACACTTGCGTTAATATTTAACCCAAGTGATACAATCGGAAATATCCATTCAATATGGGCTTTAGACATCATAATTATGAACATAGTTGCTTGGCTTAATTGAGGATTGTATGTGAAGTTTACTATTCTCCACCAAGAGTACAATCTCTTCTCAGCTTCTGAGGCATGTTACCACATAATAATTATTTCATGAGAGAAAATACTACTCATTCCATGTCTTATAATATTCTTTACCACATCATTTGCCCAAGTTTGTGCCTGTATACATGCTAAAGCTAAGGATACATTGTCTTGTAATACCTCTACTGTCTTTAGAATAGTCAAATGATCCTTTTTTTGTGTGTGTGTAATTTTTCCCAGCTGGGAAGCAAATTCATGATAAAATGGTGACTAACACTCATATAATTCGGAGATGTTGTTAAAGGTTTTGAGATTGCACCCAAATGTTTCCCCACTGAATTTAATTTATTGGCCAATACCTCGGTATCTATACTGTTCAACACACCTAAGCCTGTAGCTGTTCCTGCTAATATTGTCGTACCCATCAAATCTCTTTTCATTCTATTGGCTGGAGTTCTCAGGCGAAGTTGAGTTTCCATCCACTTTTTCCAGCCCTCAAATAATGAGTTAGTGTACTTTTTTGCATTCTGGATTTTGATGGGAAATATTCATATGGTGTAGATCTATTATTATTTTCTTTAGAGAATAGGTGGCATCTATTATCAACTGTTTCTTGATATCCTCTTTCAGAACATAGGGACCAATACTCATTGACTCTGGTTTTTATATCCATATAAAAGAGAAAAGATAACTAAAGTGAGGACCATTAATTCTCCAGGTCCCACTTCCTCATCTTCTAGTTATATTTACAGTACCTTCACACCAATAATGAAATAAAATTTGACCCGAATTTCCTCGTTTGCACTTTCTATCATATGTGCATACCATGGTATCTGTAATTTCATTTGATTTTTATATATACCGTAATTCATACCGAACATCTATTCTGCTGACCCCTCTTTGCAGGTCTATAATTTGAAATTGAGTTTCTGTCAAATTAACAAAATTATGATACCATTGTATGAGTATTGTTTTTGTACTCTCCTTACTCCATGTAGGGACATACAATGCTATGACAGCACAGGAAGAATTCTTATTTGGATATATGATTAAATTATCTGATCATGCCATTACATTTGGTCCCTCTATTATGGCACATTGCCATTCTCCCGCTCTTGCTACTTTCCCGTATATTTTACCTATATTATCAGTAGCATCACAATCACAATTTGATGGCTTTGGTACGATATGATAATCCAGATGGGTCATTAAGTGTCCCCACCCTTGAGAGGCATACACAATGGAACACTTATAAGCATCATAATAGGTTGTAACAAACTTCCATCTCCTATCTCCCACACTTTTTTCTATGGCTTTTATAGGACCCATGATAATGGTTATTGCTTTTGCCCTATCATTCTTTCAAACTGTGAACTCGCACCCTTGAATACTGTTGACAATAGTTGCTGTCTTCGGTTTAATCCACTGTATTGCTGTTTCTGTGATTGCCTTCATTGTTCTTTCTATAACCATCTTCTTGGCTTTAATTGTCAGTTCTATACCTGAATTCATCCTCTCTTCCGCACTTACCAATAAATTTGGTGAGCATGCAATTATTTTTAATCCTTTTAATAGTGCACGCTACCCTGGTCCTACATTAACTACTCTACCATGTATGGTTCCTATTCCTTCATCTGATTTCCATGTACAATTTGAAGGTTGTGGTGATTTCTCATCAGACCTTTGCCAATACTCCCTTTCCCTGATCTCTGAATAAAATACTAAATTTGTGGTCATCATCTGTGATGAGTATCTTACCCCTATAATTTTGTGCCATAAATTCTATAATTCGAACTGGTCCCATTACTACTTTTATTACTATATTTCTTAATTTAGGAATTGTGAAAACACATTCCTCTATACTATTAGCCAAAACCTTATCATTGGGAGGAGACTTGGCCCATTGGATCGCTGGTGTTGTGTCTGAATTCACACCACCATAGTAGAATCCCATAGACACAAATACCCAGAAGAGCCAAGATTAATAGAACCGTATTCGGCTTCCCCTTCTGAAAGACGTAAAGAATGAGAGACTCTTTTCTTTTTCAAAACAATTTTATAATTTATTTTAAGAAAAACTTTTAAATAACATTAACTTTACTTTCCCTAAATCACTTACTAACAGTATATTGTTTTTAAAAAATTGATACTAACAATAACACAACTATCTCAACCATAACTTATTTTAATATTTAAATCTTTAGTAAAACACATTCAATAAAATTATACTAGGATCCATAAAGTTCAATGATTTAAATCTATAAGACAATTTAAAATTCTGATCACGTCTACTTCAATAATCCCATATCCTCCCATGCCCCTGTGCATCAACCCAAAGTGAGTCAAAATCAGCTGATTTCCTATGCTGATCGACATGGGCTGGCTAATATGGATGCGGATTTGTCCCCCTACTCCATTAACCTCATAGTGTCTCCTGAGTATAGGGGCCGAGATCTACATTCAGGTCTAAATTGAGTATGGGCATTGATGACCCTGTATCAATGTGGCAGAGTATCCCTACTCTAACCCCATGGTCATTTAACAGTACTAGGACCAAAGTCTCTCTTGAGCGTCTACTATTAATTGCGTTATCATTAATGGGTGAGCTGCTTCTTCCTCGTCCTCAGTTGTTTCTATCCGTGGACTTGAATTCATGACTATCTTCTTCTGTGTTGTTTATGCCTTCTAGATCCACGATTATCTCTTCTAACTTCTCCTCAGACATATTTATTAGGTCCATCATTTCATTTAAATCTGGTAAATCATGAAACCATTCTCCTGCCATTTCCTATCTCTTTCTATTCTTGACTTGATGTTCTCCTTTCTGTCTGACTATCTTTCTTTCTAGCTGGTTCAAGAATGAGCAATTTTTCCAGAAACTCATCTAACTCTTGCTTTGTCCAGGTAATGGAAGCTGCAGATGGATATTGATCTTCCTCACCCCACATCTCGTTCAACACTCCTTCATTCTGCATTTTTCCTATCTTATCTTTTTCTGATCCTATAATAAGAGAAATGTTATAATTAATTTTGTTCTCCCTTCTACTTTTTCAACTGTCCTGAGTGAAAGCATTTTGACACCTTTCTTTTTCCTTGTCGAATTTCCAGTTGATATATTTTAGGGCTTGCCTTATTGACTATTCTAACTGGTCCTTCCCAAATAGAGCTTAGGACATGGCCTTTTTCTTTTATGTGTTTATACATAAACATATTACCGATCTGCCATTCCTGAAGGTGCAGGATTGGTACCATTTTCCTATCCATTTGCTGAACCTTTGCTTTAAGTGCTATCGCTAATTGTTTATGCATTTCAGCAATAGATTCTAGTAATTTCTGCATCCATTGGTCTGTTAATACTCTAGGTTGTAATCCATCTGGGGTGTACCAATTACTCACCATTGGTTAGGCAACCTCATATCTCTTCCTGTTATAGCTTTAAATGGAGTTACACCATGTGACCCTAATGGTTTACCCTAATGGCCATCAATATTAGCGGTAGTTTCTGATCTCAATCTTTACCCTGTTGATTTATCACTTTCCTTAGAGCCGTTTTTATTGTTCTATTGGTCCTTTCTACTTGTCCTGAGCTCTCAGGATGTCCGCTATATGCAACCTTTGTTTAATGCCAAAAGCCTGGCACAATCCTTTTGTAATTTCTCCTATAAAGTGAGGTCCCTGATCTGAATCTATTTCTTTAGGGATACCCCATCTCGTAATAACTTGATCCATCAGCACTCTAGCTGTAGTTAATGCTGTATTATTTCTTGTGGGGATTGCCTCCACCCGTTTAGTAAAAGGATCTACTATTCCTAAACAATACTGGTTTCCTTTTGCAGTTTTTGCTAATGGACCAATAAAATCAATTTGCAACCTAGCCCATGGACTCTCTGTTCTCTGATGTCGTAGTGGTCCTTTTGTTATTTTAGTATCTGTGTCATTTGCTGCACAGGGTAACAATTATTTACATATTGTTCTACATCTGCCCTCATATTTGGCCACCAACCTACCATTTGCAGTCTATCAAGGGTTTTATCTATTCCCATATGTCCATTATCATGTACCAGTGAGATCATTTCAGTTCTAATTTCTTTTGGAACTATCCATACAGACATATCCTCTTCTGTTTTGGTTGCTAATACTAATCCTGTTTCATGTTGTCAGATTTTCCATCCTTGGTGTCTTTCTTTTGACACCAATTTTTGTACCTTGGGGTCTTTTCTTTGTAAAGCTACTAAATCAATCTGTTCTATCCTTTCTCCTTCGGTCTTAGCTACTGGGATCGATTGGAATTGTGCTGCCATACTATCCCCTCCTTGACTCCTTCTTTAGCTTGTTCATCTGCCTTCTTATTTCACTGAGCTCCTTCAACATTTTTTTATGGGCTTTTACTTTTCCCATTAATACTGGTTGTGTCCTTTGCTGTTCCAATTTCCACAAGTATATCAATTTTTCAGTATGAGCAATGTATTTACCATCTGCTGATTTCATGCCCCTCTTTTGCCATTGAGGCATCCATTCTACGATAGCCCTTACAACCCATTCAGAATCTGTGAAAATAGCCAGTTTAATCTGTTGGCGTATTTTTCCAATGCTACGGTTACAGCTACAGTTTCAGCAGCCTGTGCTGAATGATGTAAACATTGTCTCTTGAAGACCTTCTCACCAAATATCTTTACAGCTGCATACCCCTTGTATGCCTTGCCTTCCTCGTAACTTTCGACCTGTCCACAAACCAAATTACATTTACTCTAGCCATGATTTCACTTAGAATTGCTCCACCCTGGAATAATATAGGTCCTTCAGAGGGAATTTCTGGTAAGGGACATTCATGTTGTTCCCCTTCAATCATCAGGCCATAAGGAACTGGTGATAGACTTGGGAACCTTTTCCATTGTTACATTTTTATTCAGCAAGGCTAATGTCCATTTTGTGAATCTAGGACTAGATACATGTCCATCATTAATTTTTCCTGCTAAGATATATTTTATGGGAAAATGGGATGTTTTAAGAAGCACTGGGGATAGTCCTACTAAATACTCCCAATGCTGCACAGCCCAAACCAAAGCTAATACTAAGGGATTAGGTTGAATTTAGCCACGTTAGGTCGATTTAAAAATGAATACGTCCACACAACCAACCCCGTTCTGTCGACCTAAAGGGCTCTTAAAATCAATTTCTGTATTCCTCCCCGGCAAGGGGAGTAGCACTAAAAATCGACTTTGCTGGGTCAAAATTGGAGTAGTGCAGATGCAAATCGATGGTATTGACCTCTGGGAGCTATCCCAGAGTGATCCATTGTGACCACTCTGGACAGCACTTTGAACTCTGATGCACTAGCCAGGTACACAGAAAAAGCCCCAGGAACTTTTGAAGTTCATTTCCTGTTTGGTCAGCGTGGCGAACTCAGCAGCACAGGTGACCATGCAGTCCCCCCAGAATCGTAGAGCGTACAATGTTTCTATGCTCCCCCTATCATCTCTGTCCTTGAGGTTATCGCAGATTAAAAGACAAAAAAAATGCACTCGCGATGACATGTTTTCTGAGCTCATGCAGTTCTCCCGCACTGATAGGGCACAGCTTAATGCATGGAGGCATTCAGTGGCAGAGGCCAGGAAAGAATTAAGTGAGCGCTGTCGAAGAAAACTTAGTTCTCGCTTTTTGTTTGGGTGCAGCAAAATTAAATACTTTATTATTTCTCCAGTAATTACCATGGAGGGAGAGAGTGCCATAGGACACAGGGTCCTGGACAGGTCTCTCAACTGGTAAACAATTACATCAAGCCTTTATACCATTATTTCAGACGATTTCTAGCAATAATACAGACAGTAAAAAGCAACAAATACATTTTGTTTATACATAAGCTTTTCTGCTATCTCACTAGAAAAACAAGACTGCAAGACTGCACATTGCAAGGTCGTAATAACTTTCACACAATTCACTCTGTCTTACATTATCTTGCTTCCTCACGTCACCAGGGTCACAGTTAACCTAACTCATGCTAACTAACATTCATTAAGATCTCTTCAAAACCTTGTTAATTATTTACTGGCTTCCACACTCCCCCCTTTTGTACTTCTAGTACAACAAACATTTCAAATCCCAATTTGCATCAAACCATGGATGTCAGATTCTACAGCAAATATGTCAATCTTAGGGTTTTCATGGGATGTAATGACAATGCATGATCAGCACGAACATGAAAGGTATCATTACTAGCATTATATCCTTTACAACAACAAGAACATAATCCTAAACTAACTAACAATACCACAAACAATAACAATCCCATAGGAATAATATAATATAATGGGGCTGTTGTACAATTGCGAACACAAAGCACAAAACATCATACCTAGTACATAAAGTAAACACTCTATAAGCTGTATGAAAGGCATGCCTTCCAGCTTGATATATATTCTAAAGCATGGGAATTTGCCCTTGCAATTCAAAGATTCTTTGAACCTTTGATAACAATGAAAGCAAATTTTGAAACCGATCAGGCATCATTCTAATCCAATCAAAATATACCTAAAATCTAAAAGCTACTTGCAATATTCTATCTGCATTCTATCTGCAGGCCAGTAAATGATATAATTGCCTGCAGCAGTGGTAAGATCAATATGTATATCTTGTAAAGTGGTGGCATTAACGCACACACAGCTACCATTAGGTTGAAAAAAAATGGGTGTCCCGTCAGGGTAGTTCCTTGACCTCCACCCTCTCAACAAATATCGTCATAAACAGTGACAACTTCCCCTAGCTTCAGTTTATAGATACACTGAGCTGTGGTGGTTCTAACGGCCAAAATGTCCATTGACTCTCCATTCTTATCCAAAATGTCAGGTGTCATTCTAGGGGTACTGTCTAGAAATCAGTTGGAGATACCAGGTGGTCCAATTTCCCCAGATGTCTCGGTAAACAATTACAGTCCCACAGGCATCCTCCCCATGGACCCAGCAGGATTCGGTATGTGGGAGCCCACACCCACCCTAACCGGTCCATATGCTTGGAAGGAGCACTGTGAATGTCCACACTTCCATCCAGAAAGTGTCCAAGTATGTCTTCATGACCACAGATCAGATGGTACTCCTGACGTGTCTGGAAGGGCAGTGGGCCAAGTCTAGTCCAGATCCCACTGCAATGCCTTCCCAGCCTCAGTGATATTCAATACCATCTCTGTCAGTAACTTCTGGGTCATAGAACTAAGGGTGGAAATGACATGTAACTCAGCAACTCCAGCCTGTACTGAAGATAGCTGAGCTTCAAAAATAAGACTAGTGGCCTTTTCTAGTTGCCCCAATTTCTTATCATGTTCTTGGCCTGGAAGAATAGTCCAAATGGCTACTACACTATTGGCCAGATGAAATAACCCAGCCCACAGGGATCTGGTCAATTCCCTTGTTGTCCAGAGGAAATAACCCAGGCCTTTTTGTTATGCTAATCTAATGGTAGCCCCTTGTGAGCAATCTGGGTATGTAGAAAACTGGATAAGGGCAATGTCAGGTAAAATCCAATTAGGGAGGGCAATACATACTGAAGGATTTATCCAGAACACAGGGCGCAGCCTGTAGAATAAACCCCAAAATCCAATTAATACCACAGTCCCAAGCATGGGTCCCACAAAGTTCTTCCTGCCAGTATGTAATTCTTTGTTTCTTCACCAGGGTCAGTTCTCAGTGTCCTTTTCAGTCAGGAATTCCTGGACTTTGGCAATGTCAGTGGAGTGAGTGCTTCTTCTTCTTTCCCAAAACAATCAAGGTTTAGCATCCTACAGGGGAGAGGTTTCCAGCACATATCACCCTGTAATAGCTGTGCTTTTTTCTAGAAAATTCTAAAGGCACAGTTGGTCTGTCAGTGGACAAGGGAGCTTTTTCCCTGCTGTCCAGAAGCACAGTAGAACTAGAAGAAAGAATAGGCTAATCATCAATAGGAAAATCCTTCTGATGTGGAGGGGTCTTTTTGCAGTGAGAATCCTGGGTCCAAGCAGTCAGTCTGTGGCACTTCACAGCGGTGTCGGTAGTCAGCAGGACTTGGAAAGGGCCTTTCCAGCATGGAGCCAAGGCAGTCTTTCGCTGATGGATCTTTATGTAGACCCAGGCTCCTGGTTCCAACGAGTGGCAAGGTTGCACAGGATCCTGTGGTAGTGCTTCCATCACCTGTGCATAAAAAGACTTAACACATTTCATTAGTGCCTGACAATATTTAAGCATTATGTTATCCAGCAAATGAATGTCCATCTGAGCTGGGGTTAGCGGGGGTGCAGTTGGTAGTCAGCATTGGGTGTCCTGTCAAATTTCATGAGGGCTGAGTCCAGTCGTTCGATTGGGAATGGCTCTCATACACCTCAGTGCCAAAAGAAGGGCATCCGGCCACCTTAAGTTCGTTGCAGCACAAATCTGGGCCAGTTTATTCTTTAAAATCCCGTTCTGGCGTTCCACTGTCCCAACTGTGGGTGGTGAGGGCAGTGAGTTGCACATAACTCCTTTACAATCTGTCCAGTAAAAATGAATTCCACGATCACTGTTGATACCCACAGGGATGGCAAAACGTGGTACAAAATCTGTAAGCAAAGACATCTACTGTCCTGCAGGGAAAAGCTTCAACCCAAGTGGTAAATACATCAACTAAAACAAATACATATCCATAACCACAACATGTAGACATGTAAATAAAATCAATCTGAATATTTACAAAAGGTCCCCAAGGAGGAGAGTGGGCTGGCCGCTGCACACCAATCTCGTGCAATTGCAGCAACCATTCCCCCCCCCCCCCCTTCCCTTGGTAGGCAGCCAAGCGGTGTCCTTGACTGGGGCCAGCGCATGCTAGCCATTCTCTGGTTGTTTTTTCCATGTAACCTACAAAGGAAACTTTTACTCTTCAATTATACACCTTTTTCATACCATGAACACATAAACAGTACTGTTATACAGTACAGAAGTATTATCATTCAATGTATGCCACATATACCCTTTCACTAAAATAACCTTATTACAGAACTTTGGAAGAACAAGCCAGGACAAGCACACCCACTTTGAGAAGTTCACTTAATATAACTTCTAGTCCAATAGCTATCCACCATCCCCAGCCCTCTGGCTAAAAGTCTGAGGTAGCCAGAAGGATCCCTTGTACAATATGGGGAGTGGGTTAACTTTTCATGTCCTTGCTTCCAAAGACTGTCAGTATGATTTTAACAACAATTCTCAATTAAAAGATTTGGCCAATGTAGTTTCTTTCTCTTACTGAAGAAAATGTATTAGACTTTAGTATATCACATTTTTCTGATGTAACCAAACACTTTGTATTCTAAGTTGAACAAAACAAGTATCTGCATTGCAATGCAACATTTTCGCTTGATGTCAAATCAGACCATCTCATGAAAATATTAAACACAACAATTTTTTTTTCCCACGAGACAAAACACCACAAAACAGAACATAGAACACACAACATAATTGTGACTGCCAGTAAATCATAGTACGTTGAATGCTGTGTAGCTGGCATTAATGTTCTTTGATTATCTGAAAGACAAAAACAGAGGTCCACCCCTTCGGGGCAGTTAAATACTTAAAATATACAAATACTCTTGTTGATTCTAGGCAAAACAGAGGAATTACCCCATATTTTCTTGAACGTGCTTCTTAGACAGCCCTGGTTCAGCGGCCTCTACCTTATCAGTTAGTTAATTTGCATTAACACAGATGCTCTCCGGCTTGCTTTCTTTTTACTGTTAACTCCTGCTTTTAAACACTGAAAGAAAACATCCCCACGTATAGTGCCTGTAGGGCCTAATAAAATTTCATTACATAGCACTGTATACATTCTTCAACTGATTTAACAAAATCGTTCATAGCCAAATGAGTGCAATCTAATAATTTCTTTGCCTGAATTCATTCACAAACATGTCAAAGACACAAAAAAACTGTTCTCTTTAGCTTTTTCACAAAGTTCAAGTGCTGTTCCCCCCAGCAAACACAGAGTCAATTTTTTCATTTTCCCTTAAAAATCAATTGCTTTTTTCCTTCCAACAGCCACTTTACCAATGCAAATCACCATTCCAAATATCCTTCTGAGTATTGGAAATCCTCATGCTTATATTCACTTACTCCTTCTTTCCACTACACCCTCAAAAGTTTCCAACCTGTTTTCCAAATCTCTCTGTCTGTTGCCCGCCTGCCTGGGCCCGATCCTTTTTTCCTCACTGAATCATCCCGTCCATGGACACTAGCTTGTTCCACAACCAGTTCTTAGCTAGGAGGGTGGGCTACTCAACTAGCCCCCACCCTTCTGGTCTTGTCCCCAAAACATTTATACTCACAAGACTACCTGAGTCCTTCCTAGTAAGGCTTGCCACCTGGGCAAAAATACATGGCCATTCACTTAACACATAATCCAAACCCCTTTGGGGGTCTACCCAGAGACCCACCCATTTGTCTGCTGACACTTAAACAGAAAAGAAAATTACACAGAGAGCAAAGAAAATTACAGTCTAAGCCAGATTTTTCTACTTCTATTATATTGTCCGCTACGGGGGGGGGGCAGGACTGTAAAATCTCAGGACAACCTCAGAGCTTCATCGCACACATGGCTTCCACCCTGAGGAATTACGAACGAGAAGTTCAGTTCCGCTCACACACCCATCGCCCAAATGAACAGAGCAGAAAAACAACAGTAACCGGTTAAACAAAACAGAGCCAAAGCTAAATAGTGCACCAAAACCAAATAGTGTCTCCTTATTCTATTAGGGCTCACCTTTAACCATACAATCCTTATCATATAATACCAACAATACCAAACAAAGCAAACACAAAATAACAAGGGTAAAATAGATAAATGGTGTAAATTCTACAGGGCTTCCCAATTCTCTATTGCTCACCAAACTGTGACAAATTTCTGTTACCAATTATCCCTTATGTCAGGTGATCAAACTGACATTGCAGGACTGGGGGGGGTAGATAGAGAAATCACACCATATATCCAAATTTTAAAGCTTCATTAAAATAATAAAACAACAATGGAGAGTATTGGGAACACTCCCACATCACTCAGGAAAAATATGAATGCCCCAAGCCTTAAACCACTTTAATACTCACACATGTCTCACTGGGAAGTTAAGCTTTGCAAATATAATTCCAATTCTGTAACTTGTACTGCCTGTCTCTATTTTCCACAAGCAGCTGGGGCTGAAACAGTTTTCCTTTGCACTTAGCATAGTTCGTACTAATTCATGACCTTGAACACAAAACAACTTCTCCTTCATCTCAGGGCTAAGCCGAATTTCAAATTAACCCATTCCTAGACAAATTGCTCACACTGTGTCAGAGGTTTTTCTCTGTGATTAAAGCTCCACTGAGATATATGATCTTATCTAGATTGAAGGTACCTTCTAATGGGCATTGTTTAAATGAATTTTCACGCGTGTACAGATTCCAATCATTTAAATACCTGCAGGTTTTAGGACCATAATGTACGTACATGTAATATGCTGGGGCACCCTTAGGGGGTGAGGTGGAATATTTAGACAGTCCCTTACCCATTTTCCACTCACACAGGAGAGACTCACAAGGAAAGGGGAGGGAAGATGGGTTCACACACTCCTAGACCCAGGCAGCTTCCTCGCCGGACTATGCCAGGCTGAGTCAGCCCACCGTGGGTCGGATCTCCTAAAGATCCACTAGTTACCGGGCTAGCCACTCACACTGGTGTACACACACACACACCAAGGCCTCTTTTTCTTCCTTTTTCCTTTTTTTTTTTTTTAACCCTTTTTCAACCTTTTTATCTCTTTTTTTTTTTTTTTTTAACCATGATGCATCTTTACCTGGTCCGGACCAATACCATGAGGCGGTATGACAACCCCTCTTGAGGCGGTAAAAACCCCTCAGCACCAGTGCATTCTAATGCATTTACCTATGCATTACCTTATGCATTACCTTATGCATTTCCTTGGCCAACTCAGCAGTTCCCAGTACTGCTATAAACTAACCTTATTGGGGCCTCTCCCCAATATCACTTTGCATCTGATCCTGCTGCACAGTCAATAAGTTCAGATGGCGTGAGCCCAACAGAGAGACAGACGTCCTCAGGGACAGTCCTCCTCCGATACCCCAATAGAGATTTCAAAAGGTCTCATACCTCTCATGTGGCGCCATGGGGTTCGAAGGGGAATGATCCGTAGTAGTTGTCTGTGGGTCCGTGGGCGTTGCCATCCCGGACGAGCCCCCAAATTGTCGAAGAAAACTCAGTTCTCGCTTTTTGTTTGGGTGCAGCAAAATTAAATACTTTATTATTTCTCCAGTAATTACCATGGAGGGAGAGAGTGCCATAGGACACAGGGTCCTGGACAGGTCTCTCAACTGGTAAACAATTACATCAAGCCTTTATACCATTATTTCAGACGATTTCTAGCAATAATACAGACAGTAAAAAGCAACAAATACATTTTGTTTATACATAAGCTTTTCTGCTATCTCACTAGAAAAACAAGACTGCAAGACTGCACATTGCAAGGTCGTAATAACTTTCACACAATTCACTCTGTCTTACATTATCTTGCTTCCTCACGTCACCAGGGTCACAGTTAACCTAACTCATGCTAACTAACATTCATTAAGATCTCTTCAAAACCTTGTTAATTATTTACTGGCTTCCACAGCGCGAAGAGTGGAGGCAAGACGCGATGCTGAGGCTAATAGGGGAGCAAATGGACATGATGAAGCATCTGTTGGGGGAGCAAACACACATGATGAAGCATCTGTTGGAGCTGCAGGAAAGCCAACAAGAGCACAGACTCCCGCTGCATCCACTGTATAACCACCTACCCTCCTCCCCATGTTCCATAACCTCCTCACCCAGATGCCCAAGAAGGGGAGGGGGAAGCTCCGGGCACCCAGCCACTCCACTGCAGAGGATGGCCCAAGCAACACTGCAGAGGATGGCCCAAGCAACAGAAGGCTGTCATTCAAGCAGTTTGATTGTTAGTGTGGCTACAATAAGCAATGTAGCCTTGTCCTTCCCTCCTCCCCCACCCTAACCGGGCTACCTTGTCCGTTATCTAATTTTTCTTAATTAATTGAGAAAGAATGCATGGTTTCAAAACAATAGTTACTTTATTTCGAAGAGGGGAGGGTGGTTGGCTTACAGGGAATTAAAATCAACAAAGGGGGGGGGGTTGCATCAAGGAGAAACACACACAACTGTCATACCGAATCCTGGCCAGTCATGAAACTGGTTTTCAAAGCCTCTCTGATGCGTAGCACACCTTGCTGTGCTCTTCTAATCACCCTGGTGTCTGGCATGAAATGATTGTCTGCCCTTGCTTTCACGGAGGGAGGAAGGAAGGGAGAGAAGGGAGAGTGACAACATGTACCCAAAACCACCCGCGACAATGTTTTTGCCCCATCGGGCATTGGGAGCTTAACCCAGAATTCCACTGGGCGGCGGAGTTTACTTGCTGTGGGCATATTTGAGCTTTTTCTGGGCTTACCTTAAACCCTGTTTCTTTTATTTTCTGTAACACTTCATCAAATATTTCTAAATTTTCTTCCTTAGTTTTTGTGCTTATAGGGATATCATCTACATATGATATGATGCTATCCTTATTAAGCATGTTATCCCACATTTTGTTCATGTGCATGTGGCAGATAGCAGGACTGTTATGGAAACCCTTTGGGGTTCTGGTGAAACAAAACTGTAAAGGTAAATTTGTACCAAGAGTCTGGGTGCAAAGGGATTGCAAAGAATGCATTAGCTAAATCGAGGACAGCGAACCATCATGCTCCTCCCATAATAGAAGCAATTACCTCAGAATACTTTGCTACCACAGTAGCAGTCATTGGAGTTACTTTATTCAATGGCCTCAGGTCCATGGTAACTCTTCAAGTTTTACCATCTGCCTTTAAAACTGGTGCTTTGTTGCTCTACAATTATTCCTTGATCCAAAAAGCCTTGGGGAGTTTTCATTAAACTAGGTTCTGCTTTCTTGGGATACTTATACTGTCTTTGAGGTGGGGGATCTGGTCCAGTGATCAAGACGTCTGCTTCTATTTTTCCACATTCAGCATTATTGGTTGTCCAGATTTCCTTATACTTTTGTGCTGTTTCCAGAACCTCTGTCAGCCAATCAGGTCATTTTATTTCTTCAGCAGCCTTGATAGCAGCTAGCCTATATCCTGCCTTGATAACAATTGGTTGATCTTCTGTTCTGATCTTATTAAAAGGTATTTCCCATAATACCTTATTTACCAAATCCACTGTCACCTCAAGTTTACCTAATACATCAATACCAGTTATTCCATCACCGTCTAAATTCATCAGACCTTGTTTTCTCCCTAATTGAAAATGAATTGGAGCACTAAATGGTACTCTACTTCTTGCTTCATTAAATCCCTACAACTTTCTGACTATCACAGGAGGTCCAAATAAATCCCCATTCTTTGTACTAAAGAAAATGTGGCACCTGTCTATCAACGTGTTTTGTCCTAACGCTCTCCTATTAAATTCCACATATACAGTCATCTGTTTGTAAATGTGCCACAAAATTAACTTGATCTTCTTTTACCAATATTGGGGCGATAGGGGGTGCTCGGCCTCCCTATGCCTGATTTCTAGGGTGTGATGGAGCCATAGATGAGCTATTTTCATGGTCCACCAATCTTTGAAATAGTTCTTCTGTAGGTAACCCATCAATTTGTTTGTAAGGTTCATACTGCAGCAATTTTCTCCATATCCAGTTTCTTCTTGAATCACCTTTCCTTTCATAAGGAACAAACTTTTTGTTCCTAACCTCTTCTTGCTTTAACCCTTATTTTTTTCGTTGGTTCTGCTGATTTCCTTGTCTTTTGGGACAATTATTAGAGAAAGTTATTACTGATACATTTTCAAGTTTTCCTTTCTGAGGTGGTTTTCAAGGTGGCATGGTCTCCCTCTGTAATTCATACAGTCTTCTTACTTTATCTTCTATAATATGCAGAGGGTTTTGTGCAGGATCATCAGAGACCATTGCCATTCTGATGGCTGGATCAAAGCCTAGCTTTAATGCTCTTTTAAACTGTGGGGAATCATATATTAGTTGATATCCTAATGGAATTATTCCTGCATGTTTATACATTAATTTCTTCCTGGCTATATATAGTTCAGGTCTTTCTTTTGGTTTTTGCTTCTCTGGATGAAAGCATACCACTGGTTCTTCTCCAGGAAAGAAAAACTTCAAAATTTCTCTTTCTACTAAATCACCTTCTCTTCCACCTTGGATGTCATAAGGAAGTCCAGCAAATTCATCTGATTTCATGCATTCTTTTATTAATGCAGAAAGATCACTTCCTGTTAATCCAGGTATCCCTGGTCTTAGCTAACCATCCAATCAATCACTATGTTCTTGTTCAAAGGACCCAGGGAGTTTCCTAGCACTCTAATTTGCTCAGGGGTATAGGGTCTTTCTTCTACCCTCTCTTCTGTACCTTGTGCGGTAGTTTTGGTTACTGTGGAGGTAATAATTGGAGCTATGGGAGGTGGCCTTTGATATTTTTCCATCGCTTCTCTGGATGAGCTGTAAAATTCTGGAATAGATTATTTGGGATACTCATTATAACAAGGAGGACCCATGTCTTCTGCATCTGATTCCTCCTCTTCATCACGTAGGGACTTTATTGCTCCTGTTGCTCCCTTGTTGGTTTTCAATTCTTCCTCTAATTTTCCTTCTACATGCTTCATGATTTAATTTTCTCTCCCTTTTTGTATCTGAGACAATCAATTTCATTACAGTTTCTCTATTGATTGCCTATTTCCATTCTTCAAATTCTACTATTAGCTTCTCCTGCTCCTCTTTTATTTTACTTAGTTCCTTTTGTGACTCAACCATCTTAAGTGATTGAGTCAGAATAGTGACCCTGACTTGTGTGATCAGTTATAGTTTTCTAAACCTGACCTTTGTAATCAAATTTAAGTTAGATGTAATATTATAACTGTTTTGTTTGTTTGGTCTCCATGTATGGTTATTACCTGGCAATAAATAACTTTTATGGTTAAGCTGGTTGCTTCCCCCTCACCCCCCAAGATAAAGATCCCTGTAGTGCCCAAAAATCCTGTGGGGTTTGCTCATCAACTACCAGAACAATTGTAACATGAAAGTGGGGATACAGACGTGCTGAACCTGGGGCATATGAGGGTGGCAGCTTAAAAGTGCTGCTCTACCCAGCTTGCTGAGTCCAGGGGCATATAAGGGGTCAACTTGGGAGTGCTGATTAACCTGGCCCTCTCAGACGCGCTCTGTTAATGTGTGTGTGTTCGTCTGATTCTGGGGCTGGAAGGACCCAGCCCTAGGGAACCTAGCTTCTGCAGGATAGCTCCACTGGGAGGGAGAACCTAGGTCCTGCAGAAGGGAGAAGTAGAGCTCCGTATGAGAACACATGATACAAGCAATACATTGATAGAATTACAGACCCTCCCCCAGAAGAGTAACCCTAATAAATGAGCATACCCCAAAGTAACGGGCAAATCTGGTAACAGTATACATATAGTTTGAACCTGTATTATGATGTTTTTAAAAAGTTTCCAGGCAGCTTGCAGACATTTCACTCTTGTGATTGTTCTTTTTACTTTCTATTTAACTAGCCTCCTCATTTTTGTGTAGTTTCCCTTTTTGAAGTTAAATGCTACTATGGTCGGTTTCTTTTGAATTTTCTCCCTACAAAGATGTTAAATATAATTATATTATGTTCACTATTACCGAGCTGTGCAGCTGTATTCACCTCTTGGACCAGATAAAATCTCTTTGGTCAATATGGAAAACCTTTCACACATCAGCTATTGATCATTCATGGTGGCCAAGCATAAGAGATTTTATCAAATGCTATTTGTTTTGCATGCACTAAGGACGAAGAAGGGCAAGTCTATAATATTGGCAAATCATGGCATTCACTGCAAAATGAAGTTAGATTGCAGTCTGATAAAGCCAGTGATACTATTCATGAATATCAAGAACTCACAGTATTGTCTTCCATTTGTTCCTCCTTTTGGATTAAATACACTCCTATGCAGAAGGACACAAAAGATTTACACTATTTGATTCCCACTTAAAATTTCAAAATAGACCATGACTGGAATTTAAGAGGTGCACAAGCTTTGTGCTGATTATTAAAATAGTTAATAAATCAAGCTATTAATTAATCAATATTATTAGATAACTAATTTGTGCTGACAGTTAAATAGATTAATATATTAAATATTAATTACTAAATAATTAATAGATACTATTAATTAATAGATTAAACTATTAAGATGAAAGTAACTTTTGCAGAGGTAACAAGATCTAGTTTACTTAGATTATACATACTGAAGCAAAGAGCGTAGTATGAATAATGCCTGCTTGACAATTCCAGCTCATATCTTTTGAGCTGTGAAATTTGACAGTGAAATAAAAAACATGTCCATGATCTGCTTATACTAATTTTAACATCTATAATGTCACTGCAATATTTTTATTAGCACATAACAACTAAAAGTGCAATTAAACTGTTTACCCTGCAATTGAAATCTGCAATTAAAGCTGTGTCTGTGCTCTGCTGTCTCAGCAATCAAAAAGCTTAAAATGACAACGGATGTTAATGCAAACAAACAAAAATAGGTGCTAAGATTAAAATGATACAAGAGCAAATATATTATTTTCAAATCGCATGGTGTTTCTTCTCTTATTTTGCACATGTAACTCCCTTTAATACCATTCAAATTAAATTATCACAGGACAGATTCACTCATATGTTCTATGTTCTGGCTGCTTTGCATCCCTCAGTGAACATGAAGCAGACAAACCCAACTTTACTGCCAGTGGTTTAAATATTTAGTGCAGCCTTATGACCCCACTGTGTGATGTGAAAGGGCTCTAAAGCAGAATAAATGCGCTATTGAATGTGGGGAAAGTTACATACTGTATGAATGAAATCCTCAAAACCCCTGAATTTGAATAAAACTATGGGCCTTGTTCTTTTATCTTTATGATTAAACCAATATCAGTTCTCAAGGTTTTATTGTTTCATACTTTGTCTATGCATTTGTACATATCAGTATATATTATATATACACTTTTTTCCTCATTGCATTTCAGTTCTTGGAACTTTGACTTAGGTGGGAGCAGTGTCAACTCCCCTATTCACAGATAATGCTGCTCTGCTCAAGCGGCTGAACTACTGTGGACATACATACAGCAGCAGGCAACCATCTGTCTCCGATTATGCATAGTTGAAATTCATCCTTTGAAGCATCCATCTAATACAGTGGTTCTCAACCCATGGCCCACAGGATCACAGGTCGCATGAGGCCCAATTAGCACACAGCTGTGGACCAGCTCAGCTGTGTGCTAAAGGCCGGTCCATGTGCCAGGGTCCACCAGGTTTCCGGCTGTCCAGCACGGAAGGGTTCGTGATGTCCCGCCACCCAGCGCAGCGGAGTCGGGGCTGGGACTGCCAGCCTTCTCCATGTAGCAGGAGTCTTGGGCCAGGGCTGAGCCATTACACACACTGAATCTATTTCCCCATGTTAAGTATCCTCACACCTTCTTCTCAAACTGTCTGAAATGGGCCATCTTGATTATCACTACAAAATGTTTTTTCTCCTGCTAATAATTGCTCATCTTAATTAATTAGCCTCTTAGAGTTGGTAGGGCAACTCCCACCTTTTCATGTTCTCTGTATGTGTATATATATCTCCTTACTATATGTTCCATTCTATGCATCTGATGAAGTGGGCTGTAGCCCACAGAAGTTTATGCTCAAATAAAGTTGTTAGTCTCTAAGGCCACGTCTACACTACCCGCCGGATCAGCGGGTAGTAAACGATCTATCGGGGATCGATTTATCATGTCTCGTCTAGACACAATAAATCAATCCCTGAATCGACGTCCATACTCCACCTCGGCAGGAGGAGTAAGCGGAGTCGACTGGGGAGCCGCGGTGGTCAACTTGCTGCCGTGAGGACAGCCAGGTAAGTCGAACTCAGATACTTTGACTTCAGCTACGTGAATAGCGTAGCTGAAGTTGCATATCTTAGATCAATTCCCCACCCAGTGTAGACCAGCCCTAAGGTGCCACAGGTACTCCTGTTCTGATATGTAATTAATGATTACTGTACTGTGAATACACAGGGGTGAAGGATTAAACTCCTGCCTTTAGAGTGTTTCACTATGAAAACTTGATGTTCTCTTAGGCCTTGTCTACACTGTCACTTTACAGTGCTGAAACTGTCTTGGTCATGCAGTGTAGACAGTGTACCAGTGCTGGGAGCCATGCTCCCAGTGCTAGTAGCTACTCACCTCGTGGGGTGCTCTTTTTACAGTGCTGGGAGAGCTCTCTCCCAGCACTGGTGCCGTGACTACACAGCCACGTTAAAGCGCTGCCATGGATTTATATATTGGATTTATATATTATATTTTCTGTACTTTGCTGAGAAGAGATGGATTTAAGCACATACTCAAAATTAGGCATGTGCTTTAGTGCTCTGCTGAATCAGGGCTATGATGGGGTATACAAACCTATGCTGGAGGTGGTTAAAGCCAGAGATTTGGAGTGGAGTCAAGGTGACTGAGTTCACAGTGGTGGAGCAGTGCACCCCCATGCTTCTGGCTTGGGGTAGGGACTGGGTGTTCAAACACCAGCCAGAGTCCCTAGGTGATGTCCAGATCATTGAAAAAGTATTTATCTGCATAACAGCTGTGGTCATGTCACAAAGGAGAGCCCAATCAACGGAACCAGCAATCACACAGTATGGTCTATGAAGTGCCAGCCTCTAAGGGGCCCAGGAGGCCACCAGGTCCTGAACTAGCTGCCACTGGGAAATCCCAGCATCTCAGGCTGCACCCTGGCCAAAAGCCCCTGTGATCCCTGCAGGCTTCTCCAGTGGAAAGTCAGGAGGTGGGAGCAGAAAAGCCACATATGGAAGGGATATGTCAGACATTAGGCTCAGGGCCAGCAGCCACTGGGCCCACAGTGGGGGCCTACTTTTTATGTGGGCACTTGGGTCATCATTATCCATGGGTTCCCCTATATGGAGTGTGGGTATGGACATCAGAAAGCCATGCCCATAAGCAAATCCCACCTAAAGTAATGGTCCTTGTTCAGATAAATAGAACTGAAGTAACAGGGCTGGTGGATTGCGGAGGTAGGCAGACCCTGCTCTGGGAGGACTTGGTCCCAAATCCTGAGGCCCACAGGGAGACTATCCACATGTGCAGTGGACTGTAGTGGAATAACAAAATATCTTGAAGTGAGGCTGGCTTTGCCATTAGCCTACACCATTATCTTGGGTCGGGATTGGGAATATTTCTAAGAGGAGGTTTAAACCAGCCCGAGGGAGTAACTGAGGAGACCTAGGAGACAAGATCTCAAAACCTGCAACGTTGGCAGGCGTAGGTGAGGAGCCAGACCCTGAAGAGGAGGGGAAGCTCTTCCAGAAGGGCCACCTAAGAAAGCAATATTGGCCCCCCTGTAATGATGCTGCCTTTGGCAGGACACAACTGAGAATATCAGTTCAGGACAAATTGCTTAGAGAAAGGCAGTTACAACCCAAGGCTGGGTTTCCTTTACTATTAAGGCACACCAAACCAGCCAAACAGAGAGGACTTTGGTCTCCCCCCACTGGCTAATCATAAGTCATACAAGCAATTCCCTTAGACACTCCAGTTTCTCAGTATCACCATCTGTGCCACTTGTTATGGAGATAAATGAAAACCAATACCCCAGTAAAAGAAAAAAGGTTCTCCCAATCATGAAGGAGCAAACCCCAGACCCAGATCAATATACAAGTCAGATCTTACCCACAAATCACGCTGTTCCCAATCCTTTAGAATCTAAAATCTAAAAGAAAGAAATATAGATGAGAGCTAAAATTGGTTAAATGGAATCAATTACATACAGTAATGGCAACGTTCTTGGTTCGGGCTTGTAGCAGTGATGGAATAAACTTCAGGTTCAAATCAAGTCTCTGGAGTACATCCACAATTGGGATGGATCATTCAGTCTTTAGTTCAGAGCTTCAATTTGTAGCAAAGTTCCTCCATAGGTAAGAAGCAGGATTGAAGACAAAATGGAGGAGATGCAGCTGCCATTTATAGTCTCTTGCCATGCGGCCTGTGCTTCCTTTGTTCCAAAGACAAGCTACCCAGCACATGGCATGGAAAAACCTTAGAGTTCTGCCAATAGGCATGTCCCTGCATGCCTTGCTGAGTCACCAGGTGTATCTGCTTTCTCTCAATGGGTCAGTTGTATAGCTGATGGTCCTGAATGGGCCATCAAGCAGGCTAGGCAGTGCTGATGCCGAATTGTCTGACCCAGAAGCATAGCACAAGTTTGAAATACAGACAGTATAGAGCCAATACTTATAACTTTAAATACAAAAATGATACATTCATACAGATAGCATAATCATAACCAGCAAATCATAGCCTTGTCATAGACACCTTACTTAACTTCCTATGTACAAGATTTGGTGCCATTATATGACCTTGGCTGCAACAATGATCTATATGGTCACAGTTTATGTCAATAACGTCACACACCCCTACAGGAGAGGGACATCCTAACTAGAGAGACGGCTCCAGAAAAGGACCAGAGGGAGGATGAAACCTTGAGCCAAGCTTATGACCAACTTCCAGTGGTTAACAGGGAAGTGACAGACCCACAATGAGCAGAGCAGTACACCAGGAGTAAGCTCCAGCTAGAGCGACTGTACTGGCTGGAGAAAGACCAACTGATGAGGGAATTTTGGTCATGGCTCATCATTCCCCAGCTGCATGTGAAGTCATGAAACTAGCTCACGCTATCCCCTCTGCAGATCACCTCAGTCATGAGAAGACCCTGGCCAGGATTTTGGGTCACTTCTTTTGGCCTGGCATTCACCAAGAAGTTAGGGACTGTTGTAGCTCCTGGCCTGAATGCCAATTTGTAGCACCTAAATGAGTAACAAACACCCCTCTAGTCCCATTCCCCACAGTCAACCGCCTGTTGGAGGCCCTTGGAAAAATGTGCAGCTGGGTACAAACATGTATTAGTTATAGCTGATTATACCACTCAGTATTCTGAGGCAATCCCTTTGTGCAATACCAATGCAAAGACTATTGCAGCAGAACTGCTAGAAGTCTGTCAGAGTACGGGTACCTAAGGAGAGCCTCACTGATCAAGGCACCAGATTTACATCACAGTTGCTGAAGGAGATATATGATCTACTAAAATAAAGACTTTACATACATCTGTCCATCATCCACAAACAGATGGTTGACTTATTCAACCAGACCCGGAAAAGAATACTAAAGTTTATTGCTGAGGCCCCCCGTGTGACGCTGTATGGAATACTTGGGACACTTAATGATATTGTGAATACCAATATTATAAAATTGCAAGAAATCTGACCAGATATGCCATGTGAGGTATCTGCAAAAATGTTATAATTTGCCAAGTATGATAATCTTCTTTATATATTTGTATCACCTTTGTATTATGAGTTATAGATATGTATGATCTATCTATATTTCTAAACTTGTGCTGTGTTTCTGGGTGACGCCCAGACAGATTGGCATCAGCACTGCCTAGCCTGTTCGATAGCACATCAAGGGTCATCAGCTGTACAATGAACTCATTGAAAGGCCAGGGACCACACCTTATGAGTCAACAAGACTTGTAGGGACACGCACAGGGACAGAGAAATCCTGCTTCTTACCTCTGGAGTAACTTTTCTACAAACTGAAGCTCTGGACAAAGGACTGAATGATCCATCCAAGCTTTGGATATGTTCCAGATGGACTTTCAAGCCAGCAAACTCACCAAAACGGCTAAGAAACTGATATATGGACTTTGAAGTCTCTGTATGTATCTGACTGCTTTACCTTTTAACAACTCTCTTCTTGTTCTTTCTTTTTTCTTTTATAATAAACCTTTAGTTTTACATGCGAAATGACTGGCTAGCAATGTGATATTTTGGGTAAGAGTCAACCTAATATTAACCTGTCAACATGGCTGGTCCTTTGGGGTTTAAAAGAACATTTTGTATAGTGAAAACATTACTTCTCACTCTCCTGGGCCTAGGTGCTAAGTGGGAGCCAGAGAACTGGAATGCAATAAAGGGGGCTATTTGCTTTCTTTTTTAGCTTCTTGATAACCAGTGTGGGAGATCAGAAGCACAATTTGTGACTGGTTGGTGAGTTTAACTTCAGTGTTAACCACCAATTTTGGGAGTATTTGCTCTCCCTTTTGCAGCCTGCCCTGACCTTGGAATTTTCAGCAAGGGCTGCCTCAGGCACACTGGGTCACACCCTGTCATTGAGTCAGCTAATCCCTCCTGAGTTATTTGCAATTCGAGAAGTTCCCCTATCACATTGGTTCTCAAACTGGGGGTTGTGACCCGGTTATGTGGGGGTTTGCGAGCCCCAACCCCAGCGTGCAGCTGCAAGTTGTGAGCCCCAACCCCTGCACCGGGCTATGAGTCTCAACTATGATGCATGGCTGCGAGCCCCAATCCCTGTGTGGAGCTGCAGGGCTACAAGCCCCAACCCAGGCGCGTGGCTGTGAACTGCGATCCCCGACCCTGATGCTGGGCTGTGAGCCCCGATCCTGGTGCATGGCTGTGAGCCCCGACCCCAACAGGGGAGAGTGGCTGCGAGCCCCGACCACCATGCGGGGCTGCAAGCCTGACCCCAGCCCTGGCCAGGAGCGGGGCTGTGAGCTCCGGCCAGGCATGGGGCAGTGAGCTCCGGCCAGGCGCAGGGAGGCGAGCCCCGACTCCGACCCCCCATGGGGCTGCGAGCCCAGACCCCAACCATGGCCAGGAGCAGGACTGCGAGCTCCGGCCAGGCCCGGGACTGTGATTCCCAAGTCCAACCACCGCGTGGGGTTGCGAGTCCTGACCCCAACCAGGAGAGGGGCTGTGAGCCCTGAGCTGGGGCATCCAGGACACTGTGAGCCCCGACCCCTGTACTGGGGTTGTCAGGCAGAGCCCAGCCATGCTGAGGGCTATCAGCCGGGAGCTCCGCCGGGCACAAGGTTGTTAACCCCTAGCCCTGCCACACACAGGGTTGTCAGCCCCGAGCCCCGCCACCTGCTGTGAGCCCAGCCAGGTACTTGTTGTGAGCCACCATCATCACCATGTGCCGACCTCAGAGCCCCAAGCTCCTCCAGCCCAGCTCCAGCCCAGCTCCACTCCACCTCCAAAGAAAAGGCGCCAAATAGAAGTTTGCCCAGGGTGCCATTTTTTCTATGGCTGACTCTGATACTGAGACAACATTAGAGGGTTTGATTTGCAGCTGAACAAGTACTTTATTAATTAACAGTCAGACACACAAGTGCAAACTTTCTCCTGAAAATAATGGCCACTTGTACTGCTAAAACCGCTAAAAATGAATTGCGTCTGACGAAGTGGGTATTCACCCACGAAAGTTTATGCTCCAATACATCTGTTAGTCTATAAGGTGCCATAGGACTCTTTGTCGCCCTTTACAGATCCAGACTAACATGGCTACCCCTCTGATATTTAAAAAATGAATGTATCTCGAGTCTTACATTAAACTTGGTTTTACCAGTATCATCACCTCTGGTATTGAAAAACCGCAATGTGTCATTTGCTGTGAAGTTTTGTCTGCTGAATCAATGAAACCATGCAAACTGCAGCGACATCTTGAAACTAAACATCCTGAGCACAAAAACGGAAACATGGATTTTTTCAAATGCAGAGAAGAAGCAACAAAGGAGGCCAGGCTTGATGGAACTTTCCAACAGCAAACATCCTCAGCTGTGGAGGCCTCTTATGTTGTGTCACTACGAATTGCCCGTATCAAAACACCACATACAGTAGGTGAGGAGTTTATTCTGCCAGCATGCAAAGATATTGTGACACTTATGGCTGGCAACGATACTGCCAAAAAACTGAATAAACTTTCCGTGTCTAATGATCCTGTGAAATGCAGAATATTGAGATGTCTGAAGATATCAAAAAAACAAGTTGTGCACAAAATTAAACATTCTGGTTTCAGTATGGATCACATGCAGTCTATTTAGATGTGGTCATCTACAGTTGAGGTTGGGAGGAACAACTAGCACAAGTTACCTCTGTACTTCAGGCCCTACTGGGGAGGGAGCTGAAATAACTGCAAATCCGCAAAGTGTAGGTTTGGGAAAGAAGAGATCACTTACCTGGGATATACTTTGGGGAAGGACCAAATCCAGCCCCTCCTATATGAAGTCCAGGCTCTCCAAGTGTGTCTTACACCAACCATGAAGAAACAAGTCCAAAATGTTTTGGGACTCACAAGTTACCACTGCTAATTTGTGCGACGGTTTTCAATGATAGCAGCTCCTGCCTTGCAGACCTAATTAAGGATAGTGGCCCCAAGGTTTACTGGTCTGAGGCTGCAAAAAGGACTTTCAGAAGTTGGAAGACCACTTGTATAAAGGATTCATTTCGCAAAGCAACACCTCAGAAGTGGGAGTAGGCACAGTGTTCTCCAAGGAACCAAATCAAGAGGAACACCCTATATTTGGGTTGCAAACTGTTCCCTCACAAGCAGGCAAATCCTATGACAAAAGGAATGACTTGCTATGAAATGGCCCATGGACTCTCAGCTACTGGAGAAGATGGACCACTGGTCTGACAGGGAATGGAAAGTCCTGTGTGCTTCACAGAAAAGAGGAGACAAAGGAAATAAACATGAAAAATAAATGTGAAAAAATATAAAATAGTATTAACATGGATAGAATGCACCACACATGGAAAGGGGAAAAAAGAATAAAGAAATGGAAGAAAGGATTAGAAAAATATAGTTTAGATTATAGACTAAAATCACTATCAGAGGGGTAGCCGTGTTAGTCTGGATCTGTAACAGGAATACCCACTTCTTCAGATGCAAGACTGAAGAAGTGGGTATTCACCCACGAAAGCTCATGCTGCAAAACGTCTGTTAGTCTATAAGGTGCCACAGGATTCTTTGTTGCTTTTAAAATCACTATGTTTCTTCTTTTTATTTTGTACATCCATTCAGATGTCCTACTAGTTTAAGTTTTGGAGAAAGTGATGGGCTGGCTATGTTAGCATTTGTTATATTAAAACTTCTGGCTATTCTGGATTATTTAGATTGTTGGACAAAAAGAAAATAAGCCAACACTACTTACAAAACCCTTTCAAGAATGGGCGGCAAAGTGTCGCATAGATTCCCAGTTTATTTAAAGAATTGTTCTTTAAAATGTTTGCATGCAGGCAAGTACAATATGTGTAGGCCCTAACACAATCAGCAGGGCTGTGCTTCAACAGGGAAGGTTGGTGGTAGCTAAACGATCTTTTTGCCCTTTGGAGAGTGCACAAAATGCTAAATTAATAAAAAAAAATCAAAACACTTTTAAAATAAAAGGCATCTCCAGTTAGAGCATATGCTTCAGTCCAGGCACTTTAACACAATCAATCACCATTAACGCATGATACAAAATGGCATATTTGTATGATGCAACTTCTATATATCATCTGTAAAACAAACAAATATAGCATAGTGTGCATATGATTTATTCTGGATCTCTAAAGACTGAATTCACTAAAATGTTAAGTTTAGCTGGCACATAGGATAATCAACTCCATACTAGAAATAGCAGAAAATGAACCTTTTGCATCAGGCTCACTTTTTGGAATTACACAAGAGAACTCGACTATCACTTTACAGCTGACAATACGGATCCACATTCTAATCTTTAGTGCAAAGATCAGTGCTACAAGATGATGGAAATCCATAAATTTCATGTTCCAAGACTGGATCACTGACGTTTCAAATTATAACAAGAAATACCTTTGATCAAAAATATTAAAAGGTATGCAGAAAAAATATTGGATCCCAAAAACAATTACCAGTAGTTGTTTTAATTGTCTTATCTTTCACTGCTTTTCTGAAAGTGTGCCTACGTGTTACAACAATATGCTTAGAATAAAGTGTATATCTTGTACTATTTCTGTATTCTAGTATAACAAAACAATTTGAAAGAAAGTTTTTATTCAATAGTGAATCTGCACCACTGGCAAGTTTAATAATCTTAGGTTCCAATCCTGTAAGGCAACACACTCTGAGATGTGCTAGCTGTTCTCAGATCACATAGGCTATGTCTACCCTACACACCACTAGCAGCAGCATGTGTTGCTACATGTGTCAGTGAAAGGCTCTGGCAGAGGGGAGGCAGCAGGCAAAGGCTTCAGCAGTACCCTGCTGTGGAGCCTTTCACTGCAGTGAGGAAAGGCTGTGGGGGAAGGCAGTGGGGAAAGACATCGGATTCCTCGCTGCCAGAGTGTCTTACCCTGTGGCAGGGAAAGGCTCCAGAAGCAGGGAGGCAGCGGGACATTACGCTGCTAAAAATAGCAGCGTAGATGGGGAGCCACACTGTGGGTGAATAAAAAGCCATGTAGGGTACGTACTTGAATTCATACCCCCACCCTTCAGGCGTGTCTTTACTCACCTAAACCATGCCTCATGGTCCACATGGCTAAGGGGGCTAGACGTGTATGTACTCTACACGCCGCTGAAGGAAGCACGCAGTGTAGACGTAGGAGTTCACAACACTCCATCTTGCAGGATCAGGCCCTCGCTCATTTTGTGTTGTAGGTACCTTTTAAATCTTATATTTTTAGCCTGTGCCTTGCCGCCCCCACTGAGGCTTTCATATAGTGTAACTGGAAGGTTTAGCATGCTGAATGAACAGAGCACAGGCATTGAACAGAGGAGAGAATAATTGCACTTTTAGCTGTTACAAATGGATATATAGTGTAGTAATAGAAAATAATTGCACTGGCATTTTATTATACCATAGCCTGCTGCTGTTAGTTTGTTCCCTATTTATCTTAGGCTTAGCAAATTCTGGTAGCTTATACATATGCTTTCAACAATGTCTGCAAGGAAAGCTGCACTGGAAAATTGAATTTTAATGAGAAGAAGGTTGACAGCAAAAACAATCAGTGACATTTACAAAGCTGCAGATCAACATATTTAAAATGCTCCAGGTTGTAACAAGGTTGGCCTTCTCCCCAGCTTCCAATAACCCACTGCCATGTCCAGAGTCTCTTTTGAGCAGTTTTATTGTCCAAACTTAAACAAAACCAGTTTAAGCTAAGCTACAAACCCCAAAGGATGTTACCCTTTACCTCTCAGGCTCTCATTACCTCCCCTCCCAGGCAACTCTGGTAATCCTGCTTCTATGCTGTGTTCTTAGGGCAACCGCACCCCCTGCTTTTCTCCAGTAAGGGCCCTTTTCAAGATAGCTCTCCTCCCAGGGAATTCTGGTGCTCCAGCTTCCTATCTCTGACTCACTGGATTTCCCTTTTCTTCCAAGCCCAGCTGCTCTCTTTTAAACTTAATTGGGGTCAATTGACTAGGCACAGGTGCATTGACCCTGTTCCCTCTTAAAGGGCCAATGTCATCCATGACACAGGTCTCATACAGATACAAACTCCCCCGTGAAACATACTCAGTATGAAGAATTCCAATGTCCATCTCAGGAAAGGCCAACATCTGTCCCATGTTATTCAAGTTCTTAGATCTTAGAAATATCTTCATTTTCCTCTATAATCTCAGTCTACCTGTGTCTAGAATCTTCAGTTCCTGAATCTTGTAGCTCCTCTCCTTGCTTGGCAAATGAACAGACAAGCTTGATGAGTCTGACTGGATATTGCAGGGTCCACTTGATGCTCCACTTTTCTTCTTCAAAGTGCATGGAAAATATTCACTTATGTTTAAGTTACCCAAAGTTAAAACTGAGAGAAAAATAAACTGCAATTCAGTTTATTTTAGAAAAGTCTATATCTCTTGAATAAAATAACCATAAACCATTCCAAAGCTGCCATTTTCCTTAAAGCAAAGCAAAGTTGCTTGGCTGCACCATCGAGTGACGCTGACAGGTTCACATTAGAACCAAACTTTCAAGTGTTAATAATAATGCTGTTATAATACTGTTGTAGATATAGGATACAATTTTCAAAAGCAGCTAAGTGACTTAAACAACAAGGAGTCCGGTGGCACCTTAAAGACTAACAGATTTATTTGGGCATAAGTTTTTGTGGGTAAAAAACCCACTTCAGACGCATGGAGTGAAAATTACAGATGCAGGCATAAATATACTGACATATGAAGAGAAGGGAGTTACTTCACAAGTGGAGAACCAGTGTTGACAGGGCCAATACAGCCGGGGTGGATGTAGTTCACTCCCAATAATAGATGAGGAGGTGTCAATTCCAGGAGAGGCAAAGTTGCTTTTGTAGTGAGTCAGCCACTCCCAGTCCCTCTTCAAGCCCAAATTAATGAATTTTAGTTCTGCAGTTTCTCTTTGAAGTCTGTTTCCAAAGTATTTTTGTTCAAGTATGCCTACTTTTAAATGTGTTATAGAATGTCCAAGAAGATTGAAGTTTTTTCCGACTGGTTTTTGTATGTTACCATTCCTGATGTCTGATTTGTGTCCATTTATTCTTTTACGTAGAAACTGTCCGGTTTGGCCAATGTACATGTTAGAGGGGCATTGCTGGTACATGATGGCATATATCACAAATGAGTCCCTGATGGTGTGATTGATGTGGTTGGATCCTCTGATGGTGTTGCTAGAATAGATATGGGGACAGAGTAGGCAACGAGGTTTGTTACAGGGATTGGTTCCTGGGTTAGTGTTTCTGTCATTTCACTTCTCTACAGAGGAAAAAAGGACAGTAAAACTATCTAAACTCCTACATGCCACAGGGGGCTATAACAGTGGTACCCTTAACTCACCCAACAATATTCTTAATCTATCCAACCACCCACTTAGCCCGGCGGAAGAGTCTGTCCTATCTTGGGGACTCTCTTTCTGCCCCACCACCCTCACGAACATGATACAGTTCTGAGGTGATCTGGAAGCCTACTTTCATCATCTGTGACTCAAGGAATATTTTCAACATACCACTGAACAGTGCCCTGACCCACAGGAACCCTCCTACCATCACTACAAGAAGAAGAATTCTGCATGGACTCCTCCTGATGGTTGAAATGACAGACTGGACTTCAACATAGAGTGCTTCTGCAGACATGCACAGGCTGAAGCTGTGAACAAACAGCATCTCTTGCCCCGTAACCTCAGCTGTACAGAACGCAATGCTATCCACAGACCCAGAAACAACTCTGACATTATAATCAAAGGAGCTGACAAAGAAGGTGCTGTAGTCATAATGAACAGGTCGGGTTATGATCAGGAGGCTGCCAGGCAACTCTCCAGCACCACGTTCTACAGGCCACTATCCTATGATCCCACTGAGGATTACCAAAAGAAACTACACCATCTGCTCAAGAAACCCCCTTCTATAGCTCAGGAACAAATCTACTCAGACACACTCCCAGAGCCCTGAACAGGGGTATTCTATCTATTACCCAAGATCCATAAACCTGGAAACCCTGGACACCCCATCATCTCAGACATTGGCACTCTTACAGCAGGATTGTCTGGCTATTTGGACTCTCTCCTAGGGCCCTATGCTACCAGCACTCCTAGCTATCTTTGAGACACTACCGACTTCCTGAGGAAACTATAATGCATTGGTGATCTTCCAGAAAACACCATCCTGGCCACCATGGATGTAGAAGCTCTTTACACCAATATTCCACATGAGGATGGACTACAAATCCAGTGAGACTCCCCTGGCATGAATGAAGTTATTTCAGATTCACATTGGTGTACTGAGATCAGAACCTGCTGCCCACTGCCCCTCCTACTCCAGTGGAATACCATTATTAGGTATCTGTGTTTAATAGATTAGACACTAATAAATAATTACAACCTTCAGAGCTATGATAGTGTAAGACTGATTTTAAACAGGTTGGGGGGAGGGAGGGAAGGAGAACATTCTCAAGGTGATTAGGCCTCAGCTGGAGTATTGTGTCCAGTTCTAGGGGGTCACATTTCAGGAAGGATGTGGACAAATTAGAGAGAGTCCAGAGAAGAGTGACAAAAATGATTAAAGGTCTAGAAAACATGACCTATGAGGGAAGATTGAAAAAATTGGCTTTGTTTAGTCTGGAAAAGAGAAGACTGAGAGGAGACATGATAACAGTTTTCAAGTATGTAAAAGGTTGTTATAAGGAGGAGGGAGAAAAATTGTTTTTCTTAACCTCTGAGAATAGGACAAGAAGCAATGGGCTTAAATTGCAGCAAGGGAGGTTTAGGTTGGATATTAGGAAAAACTTCCTGTCAGAGAGATTAAGCACTGGGATAAATTGCCTAGGGACGTTGTAGAATCTCCATCATTGGAGATTTTTAAGAGCAGGTTAGACAAACACTTGTCAGGAGTGGTCTAGATCAGTGGTCCCCAATGCAGTGCCCACGGGCGCCATAGCACCCACCGGGGCATCTATGTGTGCTGACGTACTGTCCAGTGGACAAGCATCCGTCGAAATGCCACCAAGAAGCAGCATCATCCAGAGGCGTCATCACTGAAATGCTGCTGATTTTTGGCAGCAACGCCTCTGGATGACGCTGTTTGTCGGCAGCATTTTGGCAGCAATGCCTATTGACGTTGCCGCTTCTCGGCATTTCGGCGGATGCTCGTCTGCCGGCCACGGTCCTCGGTGGCTCATCGTCCGGCACCCACCAGACAAAAAAGGTTGGGGACCACTGTTCTAGATAATACTTAGTCCTACCGTGAGTGCAGGGGACTGGACTAAAGGACCTTGCGAGGTCCCTTCCAGTCCTATGATTTTATGATTCTATGATAAGGTCCTTACTTTCCAAGATGCTTGTGTTACTTGCCTAGTTTTCTGTCTACAAGGGCACAGTGCAGAGTACTTAAGTCTACTAGCGGTACTGAGCTGAGAGCATTCAAGAGTCCATCCTGTGGTGTGGAGTCAGATCTTGCACTATGCTAGTAGCCTGCCATTGTATTGGCTCTGTCTCAATGAATTTGACAAGAAGTAAAGCGGGGGAAAGGATAAGGTAAGCTGGAAGAGACGGAGCTATAGGTGAGCACAGGAGAAACCAGAAGAGCAGTGGTCAGACAGGGAAGAAAATAAATGAGTAAAGATGAAGTGAAAGAGAGCCAAAAGAAAAGAAGACAGACAGTAAAAGAGATATGGGGAGGAAATAATTAAAAGAGAGCACAGTGGTGCATAGAGGAAAACAAGGATTCCATGTCAGAGTATGTCTTATGGTGCAAACCTTTAATTTTCATCAGTTGTTCTCCTGTCAGAAAGCCACTGCCATTTTTCTGATACTCTCTCTATCTTCTCACATAGAAATGTATGTATCCAGGGGAGATAACGAGTTCTCATTAATTTTATGTGGAGTATGAGTCAGAATCCCTTTTTCTTTTTCTGGCTACACAATATTTGAGTTTTAATTTAACTGACTTTGAAATCCCAAGAATAGTATCTGTGGCTTTGGTCTGTCCATCCTCTCCAGAAACTCACAGCACTCACTAATGAAAAGTAGCTGCTCTTCTTCCAAATGGCTCGGGATGGAAAAAGGATGTTTTACAAAGAAATGCAAATAGAATTAGAAAAGCAGACAGCAGAGCCTCCGTTTCACCCAAGCAGCTGTTATTAAATCCAAGGACTGTGTGCACAGTGTGTGGTTATTGCAGTTCCAAGAAGGGGGGGGGGCGTGTATAAAAAGCTTTACACATCTCATGCATATCTGCATGAACAAAATATATTAATTTAAGAGTCTATTTGCTCTTTCTGGCTAATCCTCATCTCACCAGAGTTGGGACAGAATTAGGTAACTGGCACAAGATGTCTGAAAGCCTCATGCTCTGTCTAGTAAAAGACTTGTACTTTTGCCCAGTCTGATGGATCATTGACTACTTAAAGGCCACAGGAAAACTGAGAATCCCAGGCTTCCAAAGACATATGGCAGGTTGTTTCTAGTCCCAGTTTCCCAGTTTCTAGTCCCATGGTTTCTGGCCAATAGGAGCTGTGGAGCTGGCACTCGGGGTGGAGGCAGCGCATGGAGCCCTGGCCACACCTCAACCTAGGAGCCGAGGGACATGTTGCCGCTTGTAGGGAGCTGTGCAGAGCCAAGTAGGGAGCCTGCCAGCCCTGCCAACCGCCCACCCCTCAGCACCAGTTGGGGTCCCGGGCCACCGCCCCGCCCAGAGAACCCACAGCACCCCTGGGCCACCCCGTGCCCCAGAGGACCCAAGATTTAGTCAAGGTATACAGTACAAGTCATGAACAGGTCACGGACTGTGAAAAAACGGTTACTCACCTTCTTATAACTGTTGTTCTTTGAGATGTGCTGTTCATGTCCATTCCAATCAGTTTGTGCGCATGCACATGCACGATAGCCGGAAGATTTATCCCATAGTAGCCTCCGCTGGGTCGGCCCAGGTGCCCACTGGAGTAGCACCTTCACGGTGATCAATATAGAGCCCTGCCGACCCACCACCCCCTCAGTTTCTTCTTGCCGGCTACTCCAACAGAGAGGTAGGGGAGTGGGTATTGGAATGGACATGAACAACACATCTCGAAGAACAACAGTTACAACAAGGTGAGTAACCGTTTTTTCTTCTTTGAGTGCTTGTTCATGTCAATTCCAATCAGGTGACTCACAAACCTAAGTTCCGGAGGTGGGGTTGGAGTCTTCCACTGATTGCAGCACTTCCCTTCCAAAGGCCACATTGTCTCTGGCCTGCTGGGCGATTGCATAGTACGCGGTGAAAGTGTGTATGGAGCACCACGTCACCGGTCTGCAGATTTCCTGGGTGGGAACCTGTGCCAGGAATTCCACTGAAAAGGCCTGGGCCCTGATGGAGTGCACAGTGGTGGGAGGAGCAGGTACCTTTGCCAAGTTGTAGCACTCATGGATGTAGGATGTGATCCATGACGAGATACATTGAGAGGAGACAGGAAGACCGTTCATTCTGTCCACCGCTTCCATGAATAACTGGACAGACTTTTGGAATGGCTTCGTTATCTCAATGTAGAAGGCTAGCACTTTGTGTACATCCAACGAGTGAAGCCTCTGCTCCCTGCCGCTTCAGTGCAGCTTAGAATAGAACACTGGGAGGAAGATGTCCTGGTTGATGTGAAACTGGGAGACAACCTTTGGGAGGTCTGAGCTGACCTTTGTCCTTATAGAACACTGTGTAAGGGGGCTCTGATGTCAGTGCCTTGAGCTCAGACACCCTCCTGGCTGAGGTTATCGCTACCTTGTATGAGAGAGAGAGAGCAGGGAGCTTCCATAGACATTTCCCTGAGTGATATGTACCAGTGCCGGCAGGCTGGAGCTTTCAATATCACCAAATTTTGTCCCCTCCATATCTTAAGGAGTATCTTGTGAACAAGAGAGATAGGTGGAAATGCGATAGGAGATGGCCTCCCCATGTGAGGAGGAATGCAATGGAGCCCAGGCTGTGATTCAGAAGGAGCAAAACTGCTGGCACTTCCTGTTGCATCCCCTCTCTACTGTGCGGAGCACCCGGCTGTCCAAAGTGATACGGGTCCATGCATGGTAGAAAGGGGACAGTCGGGAGGAAAAGGTAAGGCAGGGTAGATCCAGTTTTTGTTCTGGCGAGCCATGCTCGACCGCACCTTTAAAAGGCTGGTTTGGGGCTGGAAGGTGCTTTGGTTTGGCCAGAGCCCTGGCTTGAGGACAGGTGCAGCCTTTTTCTGCCGTTCCTATTCCTCCTCTGGGAGCCATCCTGTTGGTAGAACCGCAGAGGAGGTTGAAGCCTGAAAAGTTTCCACTGCATGGAAGGAGTATGTAGGCCCAAAGATTTGAGGGTGGTTCTAGAGTCTTTTAGGCTTCTGTAGCCTTTTGTATATCTTCTCTGAAAACAGAGTCACACCCTCAAAAGGGAGGTCCTGTATGGTCTGCTGAACCCTGTACGGAACACCAGAAACCTGGAGCCAGGAGCCCCTTCTAATGGCCACCCCTGTAGCCATGACTCTTTTGGTGGCGTCAGCAGCATCCAGCACCACCTGGAGGGAAGCTCGGAAGATTAGCTTTCCCTACTCAACCAAAGCCAAAAACTCAGCATAGAAGTCGAGAGGGAGGAGCTCCGCAAATTTTGCCATTACAGTAGAGGTATCAAAAGAGTACCAAATGACAATGGCCTGTTGGTTGGAAATATGGAGCTGCAATCCATCCATGGAATAGACCTTCCTCCCAAAAAGGTCAGTTTTTTTAGCCTCCTTGTTTTTGGGGGAGGGACCTTGGAAATCTTGCCCCTCACGCTGGTTAGCAGCATTCACAACAAGGGAATCAGGTTGTGGGTGGGAATTAAGGTGTTCATAACCCTTAGAGGGCACAAAGTATCGCCGTTCGTCAAACGCTTGGCAGTGGGTGGTAATGAGGATGAGGTCTGCCACAGGTGTTTTGTTGGTGTCTACAATTGTTTTTGTGAGCAGTAGAGCAATACGGGAAGGATATGCACCATGGGATTGGAGTCCTCTACTACCTCCTCTGCCTTAATGCCGAGACCCTGGGCAACCTGGTGCAGCAACTGCTGCAACACCCAATTGTCCTCGAGCGCCATGGCTATGGCGTTACCAGCTAGTTCCTTGTCCAGCGACGACAAAGCGGAAGCTCCAAATAATGGCAGCTGCTCTCTGTCTTCATCACCCAAGGGATCCTGTGACTCTCAGGAGTCCAATGCAGGAGCAGACACGGACAGTGCCGTGCTTGGTGCTGGGGCTGTCAGCACCAAACTTGGTGCCAGTGTCAGCATCGGTGGTGTCACTGGTGGTGCTGTTGGTGACGGAGCTGCTGTTGATGCCGCTGTCATTGCCAGGGTCACTATCAGTGCCACTGGAGCGTTGGTGCTGCAGCCAATGGTGTTGATGTCAGTGGCACTGGTTCAGTGGCTGGTCGCTCAGCTGGTGGAATAAAGGTGGCGGAAGCCACCGAAGTTGCTGCTGAGCAGGACACTTGGCTCCTTCCCTGGCTTTGGTGAAAAACCCATGGAGTCCAGAAGGGCCACTGAGAGGGGTTCTGTCACTGCAGTGGCCACGGTGCTGGGTAAGCCCGTCTCTCCTGCCATCACCTGGACGTCCTGCTCTTATAGGAGCAGTAGGAGTCTGACTCCGACTCCGAGGTCTCCAAATACAAAGACCCGAAGGAGCTGTGCTTCAGAGTACTGAGCATTGGGAGCTCAGGGACAGACTGGGTTCTCTCTCTGGAGGTGTCGGTGCTGGAGGCTGCTGTGAAGGAGAGCGCCGGGATATCATCGCCGGCTTCCCTCTTGATTGCACCTGGGGTTGCGGTGGTGCAGATGGGGCCGGAGCCACCTCTGTGCTAGCGGGCAAGAACAGCACCATAAGACACAGCAAGTCTTGAGCCATGTCAAAAGCCTCCAGTATCAAGGGTCCAGCGATCATGGTGGGCCCAGACTCAACTGCCTTGCCTGGGCCGGAGTCGACACGGCCCTGCCCAGGGACCTGGTGCTGTGGCCTCACTGGGGTCTCACAGCCGTTGGCTCCCTAGACTTAGCTGTTGGAGAATGCTCCCTCTCCAGCTTCTTCTTCTGAGACACTGATGACTGAGACCGGTGCCTGGCCAATTGGCTGCAGGAGGAGCCGCGCTGGTGCCGAGCGTCTCAGGAAGAGTCCTTTTTCGACACCGATTCCCAGGATGACAATGCAGGGGCACTTTGCGCCGACGAAGATGTGCTGGGTGCGGGGTTCCCCACGCCGGGGTCTGAGTGGGGGTGAAGAGTTGCCTCCATTAGGAAAAGCTTAAGCTGCTGTTCCCTTTCTTTAATAGTTCTGGGATGGAACTCACGGCAGATCCTACACTGGTCCTTTTGGTGACCTTCACCTAGCACCTTAGACAAGAAGTGTGGGGGTCACACTTTGGCATGTGCTTAGCGCAGACCTCACAGGTTTTGAAACCCGGGGACTGAGGCATACCCCAGTTCAGGGAGTCGGAAAGGTGGGGAAACCCCCAACTAACTAACTACTATACAACTAACTAGAGAGAACTATATACAAAAAACTGAGATAAAGGCACTTGCTAAGCAAGGGCTATGGGATGTTCCATCTAACTGTCACTGGTGGTAAGAAGGAACTGAGGGTGGCAGATCAGCAGGGCTCTATATTGCGTGCCATGAAGGCACAATTCCTGGGGGCGCTCAGGCCGATCCGATGGATGTTGCTATGGGAAAAATCTTCCAGCTACCATGCCCATGCACACGCACACACCTGATTGGAATGGACATGAACAAGCACTTGAAGAAGAATTTTTGTTTACTTCCTGTAATCTATGACTTTTGGCTGAGCCATTACAAACATTGAATCTATCTCCCCTTGTAAGTATTCTCACACTTCTTATCAAACTGTCTGTACTGGGCTATCTTGATTATCACTTCCAAAGTTTTTTTCTTACTTAATTGGCCTCTCAGAGTTGGTAAGACAACCCTCACCTTTTCATGCTCTCTGTATGTGTATATATATCTCCTCAATATATGTTCCATTCTATGCATCCGAAGAAGTGGGCTGTAGCCCACGAAAGCTTATGCTCAAATAAATTTGTTAGTTTCTAAGGTACCACAAGTATTCCTGTTCTTTTTACTAAAAATACCATGACTAAAATATAGCCTTATCTATGGTCCATCTAGCCCAGTATCCAGTCTTCCAGCAATGGTCAGAGTCAGATTCTTCAGAGGGAATGAACAAAACAGGGCAATGTATTGAGTGATCCATCCTCTGTCATTCAGTCCTAGCTTCTGACCGTCAGAGGTGTTGGAACACTCAGAGTATAGGGTTATGTCCCTGACCATCTTAGCTAATAGCCTATCCTACATGAACTTACCTAATTCTTTTTTGAATCCAGTTATATTTTTGGCCTTCACAACATTCCCTGGCAATGAGTTCCACAGGTTAACTGTGTGTTGTATGAAGAAGTTCTTCCTTATGTTTGTGTTAAGACTGCTGCCTATTAATTTCATTGGGTGACCCCTGGTTTTTGTGTTATGTGAAGGGGTAAATAACACTTCCTTATTCACTTTCTCCACACCAGTCATAATTTTATAGAGCTCTCTCATATCTTCCCTTAGTCATCTCTTTTCTAAAATGAACAGTCCCAATCTTTTAAATCTCTCCATACCCCTAATCATTTTTGTTGCCCTTCTCAGTACTTTTTCCAGTCCCAATGCATCTCTGAGATGGGGAGAGCAGAACTGCACGCAGTATTATAAGTGTGGGTGTACCATGGACTTATACATAGGCAGCAACTTTTCCCGGCGCCGGGGGTGCTCAAACCCCCCCCGCCCTGACTCCATCCTGCCACGCCCCCTCCCACTCCTGCCATGCCCCCATTCCAACCCTGTAAGGGTCCGGTGTAGGGGCTCGGCCGTCTCAGGTGCGGCTGGGAGCCAGGCCGCGTCACTACACGGCCTAAATCAGCAGTTCAGTCTCCGAAGATCCAAGGGCTCAGACCCTCAGGCAGGGGCTGAGCAAAAACAAACAGTCAATGAAGCCCAACCCCTCAGTCAGGGCGGGCAACAAACAGCAGTTCTAGGCTCAGACCCTCAGGCCGGGGCTGAGCAAACAGAGTCAGTAATTTAAGCCCAAGCCCTCAGTCAGGGCGGGGCAACAGACAGCAGTTCTAGGGGCTCAGATCCTTGAAGCAGGAGCTGAGCAGCAACAATAGTTCAGGGGCTCAGGTCCTTGAAGCAGGAGCTGAGCAGCAACAATAGTTCAGGGGCTCAGGTCCTTGAAGCAGGAGCTGAGCAGCAACAATAGTTCAGGGGCTTAGGTCCTTGAAGCAGGAGTTGAGCAGCAACAGCAGGGAAGTCCAGACTTCTATGTCTGAGCGCTGGTGTGAGGGGGAGACTGCCACCCGTGAGTGGGGTGGCAGCGGGGACACAGGCCCACCCACTCCACTGTGTCCCAGCCCGGTGCCCTAGCAGTGGCAGTTAGCCTGCTGCTGTGTCGGTGGGGTCCTGACCGCAACACACCGACATCGGCTCAAAGTCTGCTGTAGCCAGACTGGGGTCAGCTACCCCCGGGCTACTTTCCATCTCCCCCTCCATGGGTACCTGCTCATCTCTGGGATCCGGCGCTGGGTCCCAAACCATGGGCTCCTCGGTGTGCTGAGGGCTGGCTAGCTCGGGCTGCTCCTCAGGGCTCGGGTCGGTGGGACGCTCGGGCAGCTCCTCGGGGTACTGGGCTCGGGGCAGGCTCGGCCAGTCCTCCTCAGGGTACCGGGCTCGGGGAAGGCTCGGCCCAGCAGGAGTGTCTGTTCTCTCCGGCTGCTGGGCTGCAACTGAGCGCTGGGTCCAGGCCTTTATACTTCCTGTCCCGCCCCTTGACTTCCGGGGGGCGGGGACAGGCGGTGGTGGCTCCGCCCACTGTGGCGGCTGTTCTGGCTCCTCCCTCTCAGGTGCGGCCGGGAGCCAGGCCGCCTCACTACAAACCCCTTCCCAAAAGTCCCCACCCCAACTCTGCCCCCTCTCTACTGCTATTGGACTCCTTCCCCAAATTCCCGCCCCGGTCCTGCCTCTTCCCTGAGCACGCTGCGTTTCCCCTCTTCCCCCCCCCAAGTGATTGCCGCCATGAAACAGCTGTTTCGTGTGGCAAGCACTGGGAGCTAGCGGGAGAAGCAAAGCTACAGCATGCTCAGGGGAGGAGGCAGAGCGGAGGTGGAGGCAAGCTGGGACAGGGGGACGGGGAGCTGCCGGTGGATGCAGAGCACCCACCAATTTTTCCCTGTGGGTGCTCCAACCCCAGAGCACCCATGGAGTTGGCACCTATGGATTTATATAGTGGCATTATGATATTTTCTGCCTTATTATCTATCCCTTTCCTAATGGGATAGACAATATCCAGACATTGTTAGCTTTTTTGACTGCTGCTGCACGTGGAGTAGATGTTTTCAGAGAACTATTCACAATGACTCCAAGATCTCTTTCTTGAATGGTAACAACTAATTTAAACCCCATCATTTTATATGTATAGCTGGGATTATGTTTCCCATTGTGAATTACTTTGCATTTTTTAAGCATTGAATTTCATCTGCCCAGTCATCCAGTTTTGTGAGATTCCCTTTGTAACTCTTCACAGTTAGCTTTGGACTTAACTATCTTCAGTAATTTTTGTATCATCTGCAAAATTTGCCACCTTGGAGTCTACCCCTTTTTCCAGATAATTTATTACCATTACAGATCATTGGGAGACCCTGCTATTTACATCTCTCCTCTGTGAAAACTGACCGATTATTCCAACTCTTTATTTCCTATCTTTTAACCAATTACTGATCTATGAGAGGACCTTCCCTCTCATCCCATGACTGACTACTTTGCTTAAAAGCCTTTGGTGAGGGATCTAGCAAAAGGCTTTTTGAAAGTCCAAGCATATTATATCTCCTGGATCACCCTTGTCTACATGTCGGTTGACCCCCTCAAAGAATTCTAATAGACTGGGAAGGCATAATTACCTTTACAAAAGCTGTGTTGACTCTTCCCCAACATATTATATCCATCTCTGTGTCTGATAATTCTGTTCTTTACTATAGTTTCAGCCAATTTGGCTGGTACTGAAGTTAGGCTTAGTGGCCTGTAATGGCCAGCATCGCCTCTAGAGTCTTTTAAAAGAGACATGGTTACATTAGCTATCCATCAGTCATATGGTATGGAGGCTGTTTAAGTGATAGGACATGTACCATAGTTAGTTCTGCAATTTCATATTTGAGTTTCTGCAGAACTCTTGGGTGAACACCATCTGATCCTGGTGACTTACTACAGTTTAATTTTGGGGCTGTCAAGTGATTAAAAAAATTAATCATGATTAATCGCACAATTACAAAAATTAAACAATAACATACCATTTATTTAAATATTTTTGGATGTTTTCTACATTTTCAAATATATTGATTTCAATTACAACACAGAATACAAAGTGTAAAGTGCTCAAATTATTTTTTTTATTACAAATAATGTGCTGTAAAAAACAAAAGAAATACTATTTTTCAATTCACGTCATACATGTACTGCAATGCAATCTATTTATCATGAAAGTTGAACTTACCAATGCAGAATTATTACAAAAAAATAGCTGCATTCAATAATAAAACAATGTAAAACTTCAGAGCCTACAAGTCTACTCAGTCCTACTTCTTGTTCAGCCAGTCGCTCAGACAAAACAAGTTTGTTTAAATTTGCAGGAGATAATGCTGCCCACCTCTTGTCTACAGTGTCACCTGAAAGTGAGAACAAGTGTTCACATGGCACTGTTGTAGCTGACGTTGCAAGGTATTTATGTGCCAGATGCACTAAAGATTCATATGTCCCTTCATACTTCATCCACCATTCCAGAGGACATGCTTCCATGCTGATGATGGATTCTGCTTGATAACGATCCAAAGCAGTGCAGATGGACACGTTCATTTTCATCATCCGAGTCAGATGCCACCAGCAGAAGGTTGATTTTCTTTTTTGGTGGTTCAGGTTCTGTAGTTTCTGCATCAGAGTGTTGCTCTTTTAAGAATTCTGAAAGCATGTTCCACACCTTGTCCCTCTCAGATTTTGGAGGGCACTTCAGATTCTTAAACCTTGGGTCGAGTGCTGTAGCTATCTTTAGAAATCTCACATTGGCATCTTCTTTGCATGTTGTCAAATCTGCAGTGAAAGTAATCTTAAAACAAACAACATGTGTTATGTCATCATTCGAGACTGCTATAATATGAAATATATGGCAGAATGCAGGTAAAACAGAGCAGGAGACACACTATTCTCCCCCAAGGAGTTCAGTCAAAATGTAATTAATGCATTTTTTTTTAAATGAGTATCATCAGCATGGAAGCATGTCCTTTGGCATGGTGGCCGAAGCATTTAGGGGCGTATGAATGTTTAGCATATCTGGCATGTAAATAGCTTGTAACGCTGTCTACAAATGTGCCATGCAAATGCCTGTTCTCAATTTCAGTTGACATTGTAAATAAGAAGCAGCCAGCATTATCTCCCATAAATGTAAACAAACTTGTTTGTCTTAGTGATTGGCTGAACAAGAAGTAGGACTGAGTGGACTCACTGTCTCTAAAATTTTACATTGTTTTGTTTTTGAGTGCAGTTATGTAACAAAACAAAAATCTACATTTGTAAGTTGCACTTTCACATTAAAGAGATTGCATTACAGTACTTGTAGGAGGTGAATTGAAAAATACAATTTATTTTATTTATCATTTTTACAGTGCAAATATTTGTAATAAAATAATATAAAGTGAGCACTGTACACTTTGTATTCTGTGTTTGTAATTGAAATCAATATATTTGAAAATGTAGAACATCCGAAAATATTTAATAAATTTCAATTGGTATTCTATTTAACAGTGCGATTAAACTGCAATTAATTGTGATTAATTTTTTTAATCGCGATTAATTTTTTTTAATCGCATGAGATAACTGCGCTTAATCGACAGCTCTATTTAATTTATCAGATTGTTCCAAAACCTCCTCTATTAACACCCTAATCTGGGACAGTTCCTCAGATTGGTCATAAAAAAAGAATGACTCAGGTGTGGGAATCTCCCTCCCATCTTCTGCAATGAAGACGAATGCAAAGAATTCATTTAGCTTCTCCACAACAACCTTGTCTTCCTTCAGCACCTCGATCATCCAATGGCCTCACTGATTGTTTGGCAGGCTTCCTGCTTCTGAAATACTTAAAAATTTGCTATTAGTTTGTGTGTCTTTTCCTAGTTGCACTTAACATTCTTTTTTTTGGCCTGCCATTGAATGATGAAATAAAACAACAAAGAAGAAGAAGAAAGTCTTTTGAAAATACTGCAAACTTAGAGTAAAGAACATTTCTGAATATAAAGTGATCCAGGAAAAAAGTGTCATGCAGACTCTAATATGTTGTAGTATGAAAGTGAAGTTCTCCATTTTAACTATAATCTGGAGAACTAGAAGTAGAAGTTACTTATTGGCTTGTATTTCACTTGATATTTACTGCTATCTACACAAGTACAGTGATGCACATCTCTTTATTAAAAGGTCTCCAGTATGAACCATCTAGACCTGCCAACAACCATGTTTTAGGGGGTTAATCTTTTTGGTTCAGTTAAAGTTCTTTCTACACACATGCTGATTATATCACTCCAGCAAATGAATTATAAATTTGCTCTGTGCAGATAATTACACACAGAGTACTCTATTCAACATAAAATGAGTTCCACAGACATTCCCTAATTTACTTTTAAACACAGAGTTAAGGTACATTTGATGCAGCATTAAAATTGCCTTGATTGGGTACTTATGCAGAAAATGCAGTTATATAAGTGGAAAATGTAGCTCTTTAGTAAAATACAATAAATTTGGCTGCAAAGAAAGAATAAAAAAAACTTTTAAATCTCTCTTTTGTGTGCACGTCTCCTCTCCAGTGGCTTTGATTTTGCCTCCTTCCCACTCCAAAGGTCTGTTTGGAAAAGTTACAGTTTGTTTGAAATTTTTCTTCATCAGTTGGGATTATCTTCCAGTCTACACTTTCATATGCCTAATTTTTACTCCTGGAGGAATTTTGCATAACTGTGCATGTACAGCATTTATGTCCTGCATAGAATTTTTTTTCTCTGCAGAAAATATGTTCTGCCAGACAGGCACTGCAGTTATGCCTTCTGCCCACAAGGGGCTGCTGTAGTGCCAGAACAGCAAGCACCCAATCCTGGGCAGGAGCAGCCCCAGTTGTGGATAGGAAGAGAAGAGTCTGGATTCCTCACAGCTCCCTGCCCTGGGGCCAGGTTAGGAGGCATGGGATATGGAGGGATGGACAGCATGGGGCTGCTGGGGATCACAGATTGGGGTTCAGAAGAGCTAGTTGGGGGGACAGACTGGGGCAGGGGCTGAATGGGTGTGGGGGTGCAGGGACACATGAGGATGGGGAGGATGGCGAGGAGGAGTGGCTGAGTGGGGGTGCAGGGACACATGGGAACCGGGGGATGTGCCTGATTGAATGAGAGAGAGGCTAGGGGTGAGCCAGGGGCTGCATGGAGAAGGTTCCCTAATAATCCCTTTCCCCCCGCCCCCCCCCCCAAATCCTGGTCCATATTTCTCCCACCCATACCCAACAACCCTCCAAGTTCACTCGCAGGCTTCTTCCCAGAAATTACTTCCCTCTCCCTCAGCTCCTCTGTTTCCCCCTCGTCTTTGCACTGCTTCTGAGGGGTGCAGGAAATACATTTCTGTGTTGTAGTTTAAATGAATTATTATTCAAAGTTCTGTATTAATATGCCTAGTAAGGAATCTATTTGTCAAAAAACATTTCCTGAATTTTTGTTGTTGGCTATATTGTTACAGACATACTTGCTGACAGGAATTTTAAAATAAATGACCAAAATAATTGAAACTGTCAGGATTATACTGTGTTCTTTTGACAACTAAAATATGCAGAATTTTGCAGAATTTTTAAATATTGTTCACAGAATTTTTATTTTTTTTGACACAGAATTCCCCCAGAGATAAATAATTTTGGAGGCTAGTGTGTTATCCTACCCCTTTCCAAAGCAGAGAGGAGCAAAGTTGCCTCTTTATGCCTTTTAAAAGCACACTCCAGTTCAAATGTTATTTAACTGGCTTCTGACAAAGTTTTCAGGTCACTGATCCCCATTTCACTTTATGTCAGTGATTTCTTAACACATCCTTAGTTTTGCATAGATATTCTTGTTTATATAAAAGCTTTTCTGAAATCACTGGTTACCAAATGAAGTAGACAAAATCAGAAGCTTTGCGCTTAAATTAATATACTTTTCCAGTCCACTTTTCCTCCTTCCCATTGAAATTGAGCACACAAGGCACTGATATTTTTATCTTGCACTAACATTTATTTAAATGATAAACTACTAAGAAGCAAATCCTGCTTCTTCCTCTGCAGTGCAGAAGGCCCTACATGTAGCAGAACACGTGTGGTTGTACTTCACAGTGAGGGACAGGAGGGTCAAAGATATAGAGAACCCTCATAGGGAGTCTACAGGGATGTCTCTGTATGTCCTTATTACACAATAGGGTTTGTGGGGTAGATGCAGGTTGGGGAATGAGTAGGGCAAGTTTGTGGATCCATCAGCCATTGTCCTTACAAGTGAGAATGGAAGTATTAGTGCTGCAGTAGCACACACTGTGCAGCCTAATAAGGATTCCATGCTACCTGCTCTACATGGAACACCATCCTGTGTGGGATCGGGTATTAGCCCTTTCTGAATAAAATAATTGCTACATCTTCTTAATGATGACCATTAAACATAATATGACATATACTATCCTGATTTGACCCCATGACAACTACAGGTCAGGGAAGAATGTGGCCCACATAGACTGGATAAAGTTAGGATGGTTTTAATTCCATATACTGCCACTTCCCCTTTCTCCTAAATTTGGTAGAGATGGTGCTTTCCTGCAACTTTCAAGGGAACAATAACATAACTTGCAAAATAAAAATAATTTACATGTCAACTGTCTCTTTATTTTATGGTAAGATGTTTAAGAGCTTCAGGAACTGTTACAGAATTCTTGTTTCTGACTAAGGATCTTAACCTGCCTCACCCATCCTAATTTTTCTCCTTAATCTCTCACTCTCATCATGTTCCTTCCCTCACAATACAAATATGCTTTGGTTTTACCCATCTTAAAAAATAATTAACCTCAATTCCATCTCTCCCTCAAATGACTGCCTCATCCCTGTTCTCCCCTTCTTTTCCAAAGTTACTGAGCATGTAGTCTACAACTATGGTCTTAAGTTCCTCTCCTCTAATTCCTTTCTAGACCACCTTAAATTCTGCTCCCTAAACTCCACCAAAACAGCCCCTTTTGACTTTTTTCTGGACAAATCTCAGGGGTGGTACTCCATTCTCAACCTCTTTGACCTACTGGCTGCCTTTGACAGCATCAACCATATTCTTCTTTTCAGAAGTCTATCATCCCTGGGCTTTTGTTACTCCATCCTCTCTTGGTTCTCCTCAATTCACTCCTTTACTGTCTCATTCAATGGGTCATCTTCCTCCCCTTTCCCGCTTTCAGGGCGGGATCCCTCAGAGCTCCATTCTTGGCCCCCTCCTCTTCTCTCTCTGTATCCTATCTCTGGCACAAACATGTTTCAAATACAATCTTTATGCTGATCTGTGCTATCACAAATCTACCCCTCTACTCTGGACCCTGTTCTCCATCCAAATTTAAAACCTCGTCCTGTCTTTCTGACATTTCCTCATGGAGTGTCAAATGAAATTTAACTCATTTTTCCCCAAGCTCTCCCCTCACCTATTTCTATCATGCTGGACAACAAAACCATCTTCCCTGTCACTCAGGCTTGTAATCTTGGGTTCATCTTTGATTTATCCCTCTTCTCAGATCCCGAGAACCAGACTGTCTAAATCCTGTTGCTTCTTCCTGCCCAACATCTTCAAGAGCCAACCGTTCCCCTCTACCCATGCGGCTAAACTTGTCCAAGCCCTGATCATCTCTTATTTTGCCTGCTGTCATCTCCATCTCTTTGGCCTTAATCCCTGCAATCTTGCCTCCCTCCATCAGATCCATTCAAAATGCTGCTGCTAAAAGTCTCTTCTTGGGTCACCATTGACTACATCACTCTGCTCTTTAAGTCTCTCCATTGGCTCTCTTTCTTCCTATGCAGAAAACACAAGCTTATCATGGAGGACTTTGAAAGAAAGGACAATTTTGCCTATCTATTAGCTTATCATTAGGTCAACTTCCAATGATGCCAGCCTCAATCACCCTTCACATTTCTGAGAAGCATGGCTATACTTACTTCCATGCCACTACTTACAGGATGGAAAAGCTCCCAGACAAAATCCACAAGGCCATTAACTTCTCCTCCAAGTCCTTCCTCACAGCTCACCTGGGATATAATGTTTATGGTAACGTGCAACCTGATAATGACTAGGCAGGTGGAGAATTGTGATCACTACTTTTGAATGACTAAGAATTTGCACAACCTATTATACTTGTTACCCCATCTCATCCACCTGTTATATCTTGCCCTTAAACTGTAAGGTGTTTGGTGAAGGGACTATAATTTATGACTATGTGGCACTTACTACAATGGGGCCCAATTTGGTTGTGGCCTTTAGGTGCTACCTCAGTATAAATATTAAACAATAAAATAATTGGAAGAGCAAGTCTAGCTCCTTTAGTTACCAGAACTGTCCATAATATCTCTTGGATTAGATTTATACTAAATTCCTAAATCCCGATTTAGAACAATAGGGTTCAATCCTGCCTCATGCAGGTCCCCTCCAGCTACTCTGGTGAGCCTTAGGAAGCTCATGGTCCACCATGGTCTTAGGAACCATAGGTCTTAGGAACATCACTGGAAACTTTCCCAAACCTTTACTCTAATGCAAGCCTCAAAAGGCTCATTGGTGGCCCCCAGCTGCCAGCCCTACAAATTTAGAGAGCCAACATAATTGCAGAGCCTCTGGCCCATGTTCTAATAATACTAGTAGGTTGAGCCCAAACAAACAAGTCTTTTTTGGAGTAAGATTCAAGACTGGTTTCCTCCAATAATATCAAACTTCTACTAAGTATAATAATAATTTTTCTTAAAAATGAGACAGAACAATCCTCTGGGTATTGTGAGTCTAATCTGTGTGGTCCAGCTTTTCTGATTGCCAGCCCCTGAGCACACTCTGTCTTCCTCTGAGGCTTGTACAGTTTCGAGAATGCTTTGGTGCTTAAAAACCAAATAATAATAATAAATCATAGGGCTGGGAGTCAGGAGACTCTAATCCTAGCTCTGATACTGACTCAGGGTGTGACCTGAGGAAAGGCTTTTCGGGGGCTTCTTTGATTAATATATCTGAAGCACTTTGATATCCTCAGATGGAAATCACTGTGGAAGTTCAATTATTAGGCTGATAGACATTACAAATTGAGGAATTCAAAATTAGGGACATTCAGTGCACAGAGTGAAAGCACTTGGTAGACACATTAATACTGTTGACTAAACTACAACAAACTATTCCTACCTCATTCCTGCTAGTCACAAAAGTGGCTTTCTGTCCAATTACAGAATAAGTTGGGGAGAAATTAGAAATATAACTAATTTTCAGTATCCTAAAAATAAATTTAAGCAAATGGAAAACTAAACTGCCCCCCGAGAGTTTAAAATGCCTAGATGGTAGTGTTGAACAATAAACAAAAAAATACAGCTTAGTTCAATATAGGCCCAATAAAGAATAAATTAAACCTCTGGTAGGTAGATAAGAAAACAATAAAACCTTAGTCTATAAGGCAAAATAAATGCAATGAAAATGTACATACTTCCTGCAATTCTGTATATAATTAATAAGATTCCCTTAGCCATATACAGTAAATATTTCTGATTTTAACAAGCAGTTTTCAACATCTGGGAGTTGGGAAAATTTCCCGATTGACAAGCTGTACTAATTATAAACACACAAAAGATGAAGGATTCAAGCTTCTCATTCTGAAAATATATAATGAACCATTTACAACAAACAAGGCATGCATGGGCTAAAGCAAAGTGATAAATCTAGTTATAGAAGAAAAAGTGTCCAAAACCTATTCCCTCTAAACTAGTTTTAAGCACAACACGTATCACACACTAACGGTTCTCATATTATAATCGGAAGGCCCTTCCTAGGGCACAGCCAGGCAGCCAAAATGCCAGTCTGTCTTGCTGATAGAAAGTCTCCCTACATGGGGGAATTGATGGGTGGCATAATTCCACTGTAGTGTCTCCTATGCTACTCCTCCCAGCCTCTGACACAATGGACATGGCCAAAGAAAGGGGTAGGGGTCCTTTACATCAATGCAGCTACACTGATTTACCCTAGCTGAACTATATAATTACATATATACTTGTCACACTATTCACCTTTTATACATAAAAAGCACTTGCTAGTGTTAGGAGTTTTGCCCTAACTGGTGCAGTAATGATGAAAAAGAGACATTGGGCCTACTAGAAGTAGCCCCTGAATCAATTTCCAGTCTCCCAGTCCTCCAGTTTGCTATTTATGATCTCTTAAATTGCACACTTGAGGGGAAGGGATGTAACTGTACTCATTGAAACCTGGAATTAAGTTTTAATGATCCATTAAGGCCGTTCTGTCAATTCTTGGAAACTGTCACTGTAATTCAGAATCACCCGTCCGACCCGGTTATGGTAATTGTGTTAACAATCATTAACCATGCAATACAAAATCAGGTTTATTAATGTAGAACAATCCTTTAAACAAAGACATAGCTCATTAATACTGTATACCTAATTGGGATATTGCTTTTGGTATACTCCCCATGTGACAGCAGAAGACAGAGGGCCAAATTGACATCCATGCACAGTGAATCTGGTCTAATTTTCTTCCTGTACTTGAACCAATTGCAAATAGATCATTTTGATTAATATAAAAAGTATATGAGCTCAACTATAGACAGGATTTTGAAAGCTATACAACTGAGAGTCACACTGATCCTAGACTCCGTATGTTACGTATATTGATAAAACCTTTCCACTGGATCCTTTATCTTATTATCCGTTTGACTGCTGCTATTGAATATTCTAGATATTTCCTTGTGAACCTGTCTGCTGTGCTGCTGAATATATCTGGTCTCTGAACACCCCACTGATTTCCATTAAATACTAATGGATGATATCAGAGCAGCAGGCACCATGCTGTAGAAGATCTTCAGTGAAAGGGTTAAGTTAGTACAAATACATGAATGTTTTCCAAGTAGACATCACCGTAAAACTTCCAATGGCGCATCAAACAAAATACACCGATCCTTGAAAATACAGAATTACACCTGTTCTTAGAATGAAATTCACCCTGGTGTTAAGAACCAATGTGCCTCTTGAGCCCCACTTCAGCCCTATTTTGGCTCTCTGCACAGGGGTGAAATTCATCCCTAAGAATTAGAAATCTCTTCCTGGTGTTCTAAAGAAAGCAATGTTTATACAGTCACTGATTCTGAGCTGAGTCAAGCCACTGCTACTGAGAGTACAAAAGATGAAGCACTGATCATGCAAGCACATCAGACAGCAATTCTAGGGGGTGGAATTGTACAGAGCTCACTTGTATTTCAAAATAATGAAACACTTACAAGATCTCTTATTAAATATATACCAATAATTTAAATCTATTTACCTATTTAGAATATCAAGATAAGAAGAGTATAATTTTAAAGCTCAAACTCAGACCTTTCAAATGCTGGGACTGATTCTCTGGCTTATTACAGCCCCTTTGCACCACTCTAGCAGCACAAAGAGGTTGTAAAACCAATTTAAATGGCTTCCTAAAGATTCCCCCAGTGCAGAACAATCCTCAGTTGACGTAGAGCCAGCACATCTAACTCTAAACTCCTATGCCCCCTTCCTCTGCAGTGCTCTGACTTTTGGAACAGTCCTTTGGTGTTACCAGATTTGCCTGTTACTTTGGGGTACACTCATTTATTAGGGTTACTCTTCTGCAGGGATGGGGGTTCTGTAATTCCATCAATGTACTGCCTGTGTCACTTATGTTTCCATCTACTTTTCCCTTCTGCAAGTCCCCTCCCAATGGAGCTATCCTGCAGGACCTGGGTTCCCCAAGACTGGGATCCTCCAGCCCCAGAATCAGATGAAAATACACACACACACACACACACACACACACACACACACAGAGCAAGTCTGAGTGGACCAGGTCAACCAGCACTCTCAAGCTGACCCCTTATAGGCCCCATGACTCAATAGGCTGGGCCAAACAGCACTTCCAAGCTGCCACCCTTATATGCCACAGGTACCGTACAGTATGCACAATACAGTGCGGTCACTGGAATAGAGTAAGCCTGGGCAGGCTGGGTCAAACAGCACTTCTAGTCTGCCATCCTTATATGCCCCTAGACTCAGCAGACTGGGTCAAGCAGCACTTTCAAGCTGCCACCCTCCCAGGTTCAGCACATCCGTATCCCCACTTTCACGTTACAATTGTTCTGGTAGTAACTCACTTGATGAGCAAACCCCACCGTATTTTTGGACGCTAAAGGGATCTTTAGCTTAGGTAAGAGGAGTGTTGCCCCATTTAGAAGCCAAAAATACAAAAGAGTAAAGTTCAGAGAGAGAGAGGGAGGGAAGCAACCAGCTTAACCATAAAAGGTAATTTATTGAATAATAGTGATAACCACACAAGGAGAGCCTAAACAAACATAACAGTTACATTATTAAAGGTTACAAAAGTCATATACAGACAACTATGCCTGATCAAACAAGTCAGGGTTAAAAAGTTATACCTGAGGTAGAAAAGAAAACAGAGAGAGGGCGAGAGAGCGCATGAGCGTGCTGGGGTGTCACCACTCCATGAAGCTTGAACTGGTTGGGGTTCCCAGGTGATGGTGGTAGCTCAGAGTCCTGAGTGCTGGAGACAGGCAGAGCCCCAGCACAATCAGTCAGGAGATGAAGTCCCAGTGGAACTGATGCAGAGTTTGGATCCGGGCATCAGAACACTTACTTGAGTGTGGGTAGGGATTTTTGTAGGGAAACAACAATGGTTCAAGGGAGAACACTAGATTTGATTATGGGTAAACTGATGACTCGTGGGTTTCCTTTAGGCTAGACAATAGGAACTGATCATTCCTGGCTATAGGTGGTGTTCCTTCAAGGGAGCTCACAATGCAATTAGGCAGCTTCAGTATTTTGGATATCAGTCAAAGATTCATTACTAGAATTAGTCTGATAATTGCTGATCGGGGTGTGTGCAGGCGTAGGTTCACTAACTTCTGGAGCAGAGATCCCCCATGATGCAGTGCTTCTCTGCTTTTCTGGTCGCAGACTTCAGTGCGGTTCTTGCCTTGGAATCTCTGTTTTCCATTCTGTATGCTAATTGAGATGCCTCCCTGTCCCATCTTTGATGCAGATGAGGCTAGGGCACTTGCCTTAATCCTATCACCCTTGTCAGGAGGGGTCTAGGTTTGCCTCTCACCGCCTTTTCATTGCTTTCTCTAAGTCTTTCCTCTGATCGGTTTTTGTTCAAGCAGAGGCTGGGGGGAGGGGGTGTCCTTCATGAGTCAGACAGGCTGGATACTGTGCCCTGGTTCCTCAAGAACACAGAGCTGACTGGTATCATTGGGGTTATGGGTCGTTGAACACATTTTAGAGCTGCTCTAAGTTGCACCCCAGCCAGCCTCAGGACTGGGGGAATGCAGAGATGATGTAAAGCCACCTTCGTTCCATCCTTGGGGTCTGCACTGAGCAGAGCTCAGCCAGCCAGAAGAACGGTGCCTGATATTTGTAATTGATTCTATATAGAGTGAGATTATATAAAAACTAATAAAACCACTGGCAGATTTTAAAAAGATCTTAAAATCTTTAAATAGAAAGGACACTCTTCCCCCTCCACATTTTTCCTATAAAAGGAGAATATATGTTAGAAAAGGCATTGCCAGTTTTGTAAATTATTACACTAAGCATTTATATAGTGCTGTTCATCTTCAAAGAGCTTAAAATCTAGCTAATTAATCCTGTGGCATACCGACAAGAAAAAGTTTTTAGTCAAGTAGATCAAATTACTAATCAACCACTTCCATACAAAATTTGACAAGGTAAAAGGGCATGTTAACCAGCTGTATTAAAAACGCACGTCCCATGTCCAGTGCATTTGAAATGGGTGTGGTGAATACATACTGCATAATGCTTTCTAGAACCTTTGGGCCATATATTCCTGTGTCTTGTGAGGCAAATGGAACAAGGTAGCACCAAAGGTACAAGTCTCCCCACATTTTATAACAGGCTGAGGATATAATACCATGTTCAAGATGGCATTGCAAGAGCCATTAAGCAGTCGAGCCACATTTGTCCGGGAGGGGTGGGAAAAGGGAGTGTAGCCAAAAGACTACCACGTGAAGTCAGACAAGAAACCAAAAGTTTGGTATCATCTCCTTAAAAGCAGCACAGTAAGTGACAACTAGAACAGGAAGTTTGCCAGCATCAGAGACAGAGCCCAGAAGGAATACAATCAACTCCAAGCAATGTTGCACCCCAGACACAGTTGAAGAGGCACAGTAACAAAAGTACAGTGCAGTGGCAAGCATCAGCAAAAATCAAGGCCCCCTGACTTTTTAAAAAAAGATACAGTCAGACCAGGTAAACTAAATGCAAATGTAAGGGACCACAGTGCAGAGACTTGTATAGTAACCACATGTGGGGCTCATTAAGTGCACAGTGCAGGTGCTCAAATGCTATGGGGATGTGTGCAGTATAAAAACCTAGATAGAGTAGATGCAAATAGCGATGTTCCAAAGGCTATATGCTTGTGAGATTTCTCTTTGTTTTTGTTGTACTGCTTCACATGCCCCATACATGTGTCTGAAGTGGAAAAAAGCATAACAGTGTCCTACCCATTACTAGTTCATGCTGCAGACTGCCAACCCTCTGGAGTTGCCAACCTTCCAGGATTGTCCTGGAGTCTCCAGGAATTAATCTGTAATTAGAGATTAATCTTTATGTCATGTGATGAAACTTCCAGGAATATATCCAACCAAAATTGGCAACCCTAACTGCACTGCTGTGTATTTCTTCTGATGCATTTCATGCTTTTCCCTGAACGTGTAATGTGTTCCTTCCAATCATTTTGTTTCTCATTCTGTGATACGTTATTATAGATTGGTTTCCTTTGTATCTCAGTGGTATCATAAGCATGAGGTTGCACTTCTAATTTGTCTTTTTTAAAAACAAAACAGACAAACAAAAAACAAATCTCTGCCACCTACTCAGACACTTCATGCAAATGGAAACATATGGTCATTAGTCTGAACACAACATCACGGAGATCTGGATTCTTGTAAATTTCATACTCGTGTCTTTTGTTGCATTACAACACATGCCAGCTTGTGCCAGCGGTGGCACTACTCTGCAAGCAGAACAGACAGCAGCACATTAGGTCAACAAAACATTCAGCAACTGTTTTGGTTTGTGGGACGGTGAGGGGAGAACATTTTATGGTTTACCCTAAGGCAATGGAATGCCTAGAGACTCTCAAGCTGCATCTCAGGGCTAGCTTGTGCCGCCAGTTCACAGCCTTGTTCCACCCCTCCTCCAAGAGCGCAGTTGTTTTCTGTTGGCCTGTTCCAGAGCAGATTTCTGTCTTTGCTCCACTCTACTGGCTGGCATGTTACAAGGTGGGACAGCCATGATCCTGCCCACTCCCTGTTCACCCACTCTGTGAGGAGAAGAGAGAGTAGAAGATGCACAGTGCCTGTTTATCCCTGTGCAACCTAACCCAAGGTAACCCATGCAGGGGCTTATGGATGTGGGACAGTCTGACTGTCCCTTACACCCTGGCAATAGCACATAGGCCAAGAGATCATCTATCCCTGATCGATTTGACTCTTCTCCCTGAACAAGTATCATTAAACAGGATCAAGAACTGAGTGGGGCACAAAGAGGCTTACAGGACATAGGTTTCTAAAAACACAGAGATGCCAACACTGAGAAACATTGTCTCATGGAACAAAAATGCAGTAGTGGAACATCCAAATCTACCAACATCAATGCGGGCAAGATACTGCCACCTTTCCTTGCAGGGACAGCTGTGGCTGCCTGAAGTGCCTATGCAGACAGGCTGGTAGGGGGCCCCCAGGGGAGACTACAAAAGCTCTAAGCTAGCAGGACATAAAGATCTTTTAGTCATTCCCCTTCACTCTGATGTTGAGGCCTCTGTGCATTTGATGTTACTCCCCATGAGAAGCACCTTACTCTATGAGTAGTCCTGCTGAAGTCAATGGGGACCGCTCATGGGACAAGTTACTGCAAGGAATCTGCACTGGGTGAATCAGCTGGTGCGCTCTTAATCCTGTTCTGAGAGGACAAAGCTCACCAGCAGGGAAGGTTCTGTGCAGGTTGGAAAGGGGCTGGGGAGGAGTGGGGCTCAGCGTCCGGGCAGGCAGAGGGCCCTGGGAGAAGTGTGGGGTTGCAGACAGTTTGGGTGCTATATGTGATCCACCAGGTGCTTGAGCTTTAGCAGCTGAAGTGCCTACAGGGACATGATACACCTGGCACACTACTAGAGACTGTTTCAAGGCAGAGTTTGATGGCCACATTACTTCCCCATGAGGCACAATGATTACAGGATAACGGGTTCCCAACGCGGTGCCCGCGGGGGCATCTAAATGCACCCGCGTCCTGGCCCCCGGTGGAGCACCCACTGAAATGCTGCCGAATTTCAGCAGCATTTCGGCGGGGCCGCCTCTCGATGACGCCACTTGTCGCCGACAAGTGACGTCATCAAGAGGCATTGCCCCTGAATTTCTGTGGCATTTTGGCGGTGACGCCTCTCAATGATGCTGCTTGCCGTTGACAAGTGACGTCAGCGAGAGGCGTCGCCCCCGAATTTCTGTGGCATTTCAGCAGCGACGCCTCTCAATGACGTCGCTTGCTGCTGACAAGCAGCGTCATCGAGAGGCGTCGCCGCTGAAATGCCGCAGAAATTCGGCGGCATTTCGGCGGGTGCTCCACCGCCGCTGTGGTCCTTCGTCTGGCGCCCGCCAGACAAAAAGGTTGGGGACCACTGTAGTATAATTTAGTGTGAGCCAGGGTACCAGCATCTGACTGAATTCCTAAGAGACTGATATCAAATGAAGTAATAAAAAGCACAGCGAAAAGCAAGCACCCAAGAATGGAAACTAAATAGCATTGCCAGTGACAAGAAGGGACTCTAAATAGTGTCTCTTACTCAGCACCAGAGGACACTAAAGCAAAGCCAGCTCCTTCAATGTCTTCAGAAAAGAAAATTGCAACTGAAGTCTAGGATGTCCTTTCTGTACCTTTTAAAGAATATGACAACTGAATCATTCTGATGGGTTTTAAGTATAACCTGTTAATCAAAGTGATTTTCCCCCTGAAATAAGGGCATGAGACCCCAAAATATGGCTCTATAAAGAATTTTGAAAGAAACAAAAGTTTCCTAACTTGGCAGGGTTGCATTTTACTTTCCTTTAAACTTGTGCAATTGATGGCTTTCCACTAAGGTAACAGAGATCAGACTTTGGCCCGCCCATTGCAAAGTCAGTCTTCCGAGAACAAACTGCCACGAGCAAGAGCAAACTGAAACAAACTGTGACCTGAAGAAGAGCTCTGTGTGGCTTGAAATCTTGTCGCTCTCACCCACCTTGTCTCTGGGAAACAAAGATGTTTAGCACTTCTCTGGGTCTGTATTATGTGTGATAGTTTTACATCAAGTTAGCTGCCAAGACTGAAATGTACAAAGAGTGAAGATAAAAAACAGGAAAAAGGAGCTTGTGGGGCCGGCTGGCAGCCCCAGACCCCCCAACCCCGCAGGGCTGGCCAGCAGCCCCAGACCTCCCGACACTGCGGGGCTGGCCAGCAACCCTAGACCCCCAACTCCGAATCCCACGGGGCCAGCTGGGAGCCTCACCCCTGAAATACCCCCCCACACATGGGGTGGGCTGGCAGCCCTGATCCCATCGCACTGGGTGGCAGGGCAGCCTGGCCCCCACCATACTGGACAGCCAGGAACCTGGACCCTACCATGCAGGCTGGCCTTTAGCATGCAGCTGAGCTGGGCCACAGCTGTGTGCTAATTGGGCTACATGCAGCTAGGGTTGCCAGCTTTGGTTGGACATATTCCTGGAGGTTTCAGTAGATCATATAATCTTTAATTAAATATTAATCTTTAATTCCTAGAAACCCCAGGACAATCCTGGAGGGTTGGTACCCATGCATGCGGCCCGCAGACTGCTGGTTGAGACTGCTAATCTAGAGGAACTAGAGAATTGTCTGAGCTACAGATTCAGGTCTGAATCCAGTTCTGAATTTCCACTATTTTTGAGGGTGTTCAGGTGCAGGTTTTTCAGTCAGGAATATTTTGAATATTAAACAGATTGGCAGCTTGAAGAACCAATGTCACCAGTAAAAGTAAAAAGTTAAATACAGAGAGAAGATTAAACTACCCAAGAAATATTAAATATTGTTGACGGAAACAGATCAGGTGACTGTCCACATTTACTGCACCACAGCCCATTTGTAGCTGACATTTCCTAGGGGTTACTGTTCATGATACTATCTGCTCTACTAGGATTGCTGGGTACAAATGGTCACTGTCTTCCACCCCACTGTCCTATCAGGGTCACTAGATGTAAGCTGTTGAGGCCACATGCACCCCGTGTCAGGGTCACGGGCAAGAGTAAGAGTTTAGGGGGTGAGGGATCAGTCTGGGGCTGGCAGTGGGGGGGTTGGGGTGTGGGAGGGGCTCAGGGCGAGAGTGGGAGTGTGGGGGTGAGGGCTCTGGCTGGGACTGGGGATAAGGTGTTTGGGGTGCTGGAGGGGCTCAGGGCTCAGGCAGGGGGTTGAGGGTGTGGTGGGGGGGTGAAAGCTCTGATGGGGGGTGGGCTCTGGGGTGGGGCAGGGCTGGGGATGAGTTTGGGGTGCAGGCAAGCTGCTCTGGGACAGGGGCCAGAGAGGAGGACTCCCCCCAGCCCTTTCCCTGCCAGCAGCAGCGAGCTCTGGGGGAGGAGCCCCCTTTCCTGCCCCCCCAGCAGCACACTCACCCCCACTACTGTCACTGCACTGCACTGTGCTCCTAGGGCCTCTCTCAGGTCCAGGAATTTCTCTTGCCTCCCCCATGGTGGGTGCCGGGGGGTGCTGCGTGCGCCTCCTCCCCTGCTGTTGCCCCTGACTGTAGCCTCACTGGGGGTGAGGGATGGGGCTGCCTCCTTGCCCGGCCTGGGGCAGGAGCAGTGACTGTGGGCGGGGGGCTGGGCTGCTGGAGGGTCCTGCATGAAAAGAGAAGGGTTTGAGGGGGAAGGGCAGGCTGAGAGTCAGTCTGCCCTGGGAGTGGAGAAGGGGGGCACTAGGACTCTGTGGCAGCAGTTGCTGCAGGGAAGCAGCATGGAGGAGACAAAGACAGAGATGCTCTGCTCCGGGACATGGAAAAGGCGAGTGGGGGGTGGGGGCAGCAAGTCGGGACACTCGGGGCGGGGGCCCAAATTTTGGTGCAGCTGGGCCCCTGGCTCTGAATATTGCTGGTGCCTGAGCACCACGTGGGTATGGAACTCGCCGCCTATGCCTGGATGTCATTTTTTCATTCTTATGGTGATCACTTTACCCTTTTTTTCCTTTACAGGAAGTATGCCACAACCCCCTTGCAAATAACATGCTTCCTCTCCAGGAAGCATCTCCAGTGTCCCCCACTGCCCTAAACATCACCCCAGCTAAGAAAGTGCAACATTTATGTTGAGTGTCTGAGATACTAATATCACAAGGGACAATCCCTTATAAATAGACTCACCTTTCTTCCTGTTTTCCAGACCATTCCTTAAGCTCCTCATAGCATAGGCTTCTTCCTCTCCTCACCCTCATGAGTATATACCCCAGCAGGTGGTAGATTATTTTGGAACAGTCTCACTGGGCCCAATTGGCTCCTTGACATTATACGTTCATCCTCAAGATCTGGCTCTTTTCCACAGACCATGCTTTCTAACAAAACAACCAAATCCTACTCCGAGACTTTCCTCAGGATCAGCTCAATGATTCCTCCACAAGCTTTGCTTGTGCCCCAGCCTGTTATATCTACACATGCTAGCACAGGTGGAGGTGGCCTAAATTTACATACTTACATGGGAGAACTAGCCCTTGGCACCCCCAAGAATCTCGGGGTATAAAGGTGCTAAACCCATCCCAAGTCCTGTGCCAAGTTCAACTTATCCAGACTCAGGGTTAGGCATCTTTAACCCTAGAAGATGCAATGTGTCCACAATGCTAGAAAAATATAAGGGGTCGGATTTTCCATACAGTTATACCCATTATACACTGGTATAACTCCATTTGAATGAGTGTTATACTGGCATAAAACTGGTCCATGGATTATTATTTACTTATTTATTGTTAAATAATGATCTTGTTAAAAGCTTTGCTTAAAAAACTTTTTTTAGATAGAAATTTTAATATGCACTTGCCATCTAGACTTTTCTTTACATCAAACTTAGCAATGGAGGGCTCCTCCTCTAGGGAAAACCCCATTGTTTTGCTCTTCAATGAACACAGGACTTGGTTTGTTTTACCTACTAAATTTTAAACTGGCCCATCTGAGCCTTGGCTTGCAGTGACCAGCAAATTGGACTTTTAACTTTACCAGATGCTGTCTGACCACCACAGAAAATCCTGCCAATTTTCTATTATATCTCTGTGTAATTATAGCTGGTAGCTCAGTAGGGTATTATTAGCTCAAGCTGTAATTCGTTGACTGCACTATAATTACAGTGCACTCAGCCTGACAGTCAGCTATCACCTAAAATGGGTGTGTTCCTGGTGTTATTTTTAACAATCTGTTGGCAGCACTTATTACCAGGGTTTTCAACAAAAACATGTGAATTGGGCAGGCATTTGGCAGCCTCATTAGCAGATGCTCTAAATCAAACCTCTCTGGATATTCTTAAGTGGTTTGCAGGTTGCTCTCATTTTTGTGTCTCTCACTGTCACTGTCCATTCATTAAGAAATTGCAAACAACAGAACAAAAAACAAAAGAACAGGAGTGTGGAATACTACTCCACTGGATCGTAAATGTTTGTGGGTATAGGAAGGGGCCTTTATCTGTTAGTGCCACCTTGCAAAAGGATGGGGAGCTATACCAGCTGACTCCATCCCCCATATGCTGCCGCACTCAATTCTGTGTTCGTCAAGTTCATCATCCGGCCCTTGGGACAATGGGGAGTTGGAAGTTCCATGGCTCTAGTGGAGGCTAGACAGCCCTAGGTCTCCTGGGTTTAGAGGCTTCTTCTCCCAAGTCCTTGGCTGGAGGAGGTAGGGGAACCCAGGCCCATCCACTCTACTGAGTTCCAGTTCAGGGCCTTTCTTTGGAACAGCCAGAACCAATCCTTCTCAGTCCCTGGCCACTCCTTGAGATACCTCCTACCTCTCTTCTGTGGGCTTTTCCAGCCTCTTTGTTTCTTCCTCTTTGGAGGGTTGACTTCTCAGGCAGCTTCTCACTAGTCTGCTGGAGGGATCCTCTCCCTCTACATTCTCTCTAGTAGCTACCTTTCTTCTCAGGTAATTAACTGCCTCCTGGTTACTCAGTGCGTTAACTACTTCCAAATGAACCTGAGCTGCCTCATTACCCCTATGTGGAGCCTGCCTGAGGTAGACTGACCTCTACTCCTTCAAAGGGCTAGCTAACCTCTGACAGGGTGGTCCCCCTTAAAAATTCTAGTGGTTTCATTTTTTAAAAATTTGGAGTCTACTGTTAAAATTCACAGTATGATCCTTGGGAATATCAAAAACATACACTTGCATTAAATGTTGTAGTATCAGAGGTGGTCCAAGGTAAAACTCTGACATCTATGACCCTTTATGGGGAACCTTCTGTCGTTAGAGGCACCAGATGCTTAATGTCTGGCTCGCCTAAAATGTGGTTTAAACTAAAACCTTTTGATGTCACTTTACAAGCTTACATATGTATAAAGTAATGGCTCTAATAAAAAATCAGTCTGACGAATAGTCTCTCTCCCCTTGTTGCATGGGAGATTTATACAGCACATTTCAGTTAATGCTAGTGGAAGTTATTGGATAAAGATAAGCATAAATCCCACCATCCACGTGTACAAGAGGAATCAAGTAATTAAAACTGTGGTGGTGATTTTGTGATGTAAAAGTTTATCCACTAAACACTGAGCATTTAAACCATCTGTTCTCCCCCCCCCGCTTTTTTTTTTTTAATTGAGAAAGACGGATTTAATGAAAACTCCTCTTCTCTGAACTTCACTGACCTGACGGTGGAGGAGACATGAATATCAATAAGCCACTTCTACAGGGCTCCTTGCATGATTTGCCTTTCGCATACCAGTAAGAATGATTTTAACAGTGGGAGAACAAACAAAACAATTCTGGGCTTTCTTTTTTTTTTTATAAATGAGGGGAAAGTATTCAACATTTTCAGTGATTTGGAGGACTGGGCCAATATTTTAAATTAGACCTGCGTTAAAGCAATGGCCAGCAACATAATGGAAGCTCAGGACAACACTCTTCACTGGTTTTGTTATATACCTGTATGCCATGGAAACTAATATAGAGAAATAGTGCTGGTGAAAAGGTAACTGAAGATAATTTAGAACATATACTATAATATTGCATTAGTGTCCTAGGGTACAGGTCATTTGGACTAAGGTAGGAGCAGAAAGCAAAGAAGACTACTGATGCACCAAAAATATCCTTGCTTTGGAAGAAATGATATCGGAATTAAATAACCCAGATATCTAGAATGATTAGCCCCCAAACTGGATGTTCTTGGTAGGGAAATCTATTGTAAGAGACTAGAAATATTTCCTCCCCTTCCTTCTTTTACGAGGGGCTCTGGAATAGATGGCATATTGGATTGGGGGTACGGCTGCCTGGCCTATGCCCTGGACTCCACTCCTGGCCCCCCTCTGGGCAAAGGCACTGGGCATAGGGGACAGTGGGCTGTTTTAGGGTGGGGAGCACTGTGGTTCTCAACCTGTGGCCCACTTAACACGCTGTGGGCCGCATATGCAGCCGACAATGATAACCAGGTTGAGAACCACTGCCCTATTACAATTTTCCCATGATCAGTCATACATATCCTCTTCTTTCTTTTATTTCTCTGGCAGCTGAGCTCTGTAGTTTAGATAAGCCCCATCTGACTAGATGATCATAATGGTCCCTTCTGACCTTAAAGTCTATGAGTCTATGAATCAGTTCTCCAGCCCTTTCAACCATGCTGCTCTGGTTTCCTACCCTGAAAGCCCTACCTGGACAACCCCAGCCAAAGTATATGGAAGCCTGCCATGTACCAGACGGGTAGGATACCCCTCACAACAAGCTCAAATCCTATGTTACAGCACAGAGCTCTGTGCATGAATAACTGAGCTGAACACCTGATGAAACTACCAAAGAAAGAGGAGAAACAACTATGAATCAAACCTACCAAGTGAATCTGAAACTGATGAACCTCAATGGGTTTTCAAAAGCTTAGACTCTGCTTGATTGTATGTCTTGAACATCCATCCACATACAAGTAAAGTAACTTATACTGGTTACAAAGAATAGACAGGGTACTAAAGTTATCTAAAGTGCCATTGTCATAGATGGGATGTGTGTGTACTGACCATGACTAATACATGGAATAGCTCTAGGTTGTATGCTACCCTTTAGTATGTGGTATGCAGCACAGCGTAATATTAACAAAAAGGGACAACTTTCTGAACTAAGTCCTGTTCCCGTGCCCCTGGAGTATTATTTAAGGAAATGTCCCTAAGGAAATACATGGAGTGTCATGGCCCCTACACAGACTTTCCTGAGTAGGTGTAACATGGGCTCTTCTATGTGCATTACCAGGGGCTTGATTCTGCCATCCATACTCACATGGAGTAATGGGTAGTGAAGCGCTGCTCAACATGAATATGGGTTGTAGATGAAGCCCTTATAATTTGCCAATACACTAATAAAAACTATGGAAGGGGAGAAATACAAAGGGAGATGGAGGCAAAAAGGTAGAAGCCTTTGGATTAACTTCAAGTTCACATGAAAGTGCAAATGCATCTCCTTCATCTTTTGGGCTGTTAAGTGTATTGTGTGGTATGAATGCCAGCTCTGTCCCAGAAGGAATTCCTGGCCGCACTGTTAAAATAGCTCTCTCCAGTGCCAGCTCTGACTTTATCTGTAATTTTAGCAAGGTTACTTCATTAGCAATGCCAATTACAAATGTTCTTCTAATTAACTTGTCCTTGTCTGTCCCAGAATCACAGTGCTCAATGACTTCATACAAAGTTCCGACAAACACCTCTCTATCAATTCGAGCAATACTGACCCAATTGTGTCCTCTCAATACGATTCTATGTCAAACTTCCTTATTAGATGATCATATTATTTTACTGGTCACCATCACGTAATATATTCAGTCTTTCCTCATTACATATAGCAGAAAGCTAACTTCCTCGGTTTTCTTGTTCTGCTTCATTGAATTGTTGTTTGAAATACCACACAACTAGGATGTTATGCCAATTCTGGAAAAAAAATCCTTTAAATATTCCAGGGTTCAAAAGACTTTAAACCCTATGTTGTATCATCAAAATGAGATGGGATACATTTCTTGAGATTCTTCAGATTATTTCATAACAAAGATTGGACTCTCTGGCCAAAATTTCAAGTGTCCACTAATTTTGAATGCCTCCACTTTTGGGATGTGTAGAGAACCCTAGGACTTGATTTTCAGAAAAAGTTAAATGTCAGAGTGAGACACATTTGTAGACTATATCAAGCCATTTATTGATCTTCTGTGTTTATGTTACAAAATTAAAATTATAGTCTAGAGACGAGTGTATCTACAAGTGAATGAAAGTGGAGTGAATGAAAGCTATGTCACATGGGTAACTGAGTTATTGTCAGGGTTACACCTGCTTAATGGTCGAGCTATTGTACAGTCAAAACTGTGCTCCAGGATGTGTCCTTTTGGGTGATTTGTCCTTCTTGCACTGACTATGTCAGGTCAGATCATTACTGTTCCATTCAGTAGTGATTCTTTTCTCAGACAAGTATCCCTCCGGTTTACTGTGCAGAGGGCTCTCCCTAGCCCTCTTTCTATTTCCTGGGGAGAACAGTCTCTAGAAACCCCAGCTTTCTTCCCTGGCTTAATTTGCTTTCACACAAATGTACCTTTACAAATGTATATTTCAAGAAAGAAATCAGACATCATAAACCACAGAGCATCGGAGTGAGTGGCATAAACTACAGCATCAAGTGAGCAGGTGGCCCTTGCCAGAGTTGAAGCTTGGGCCTGATGCTATCGTGATGAGTACATTGTAGATAGCTATAGAGTTGCCAGGTGTTCAGGTTTTGACTGGAACACCCAGTCAAAAAGGGACCCTGGTGGCTCCGGTCAGCGCTGCTGACTGGACTGTTAAAAGTCCGGTCTGCAACACAGCAGGGCTATGGCAGGCTCCCTGCCTGCCGTTGCTCTGCACAGCTCCCAGAAGCAGCAACATGTCCCTCCTCCAGCTCTGCACGCTACCCAGGCCCCAAGCACCAGCTCTGCAGCTCCCATTGGCCGGGAACTGTGGCCAATGGGAGCTGCGGTGGCAGCGCCTGCAGATGGGGCAGCGTGCAGAGCCGCCTGACCGTGCTTCCACGTAGGAGCTGGAGAGGGGACATGCTGCTGATTCCAGAAGCTGCTTGAGGTAAGTGCCACTTGGAGCCTGGACCCCTGACCTCCTCCTGAACCCCAAACCCCTCATCCCCAGCACCACCTGAGAGTCCGCAACCCCAACTGGAGTCCTCACCCCTTCGGGTCTCAACCCCCTAACCCAGCCCTGATCTCCCTCCTGCTCTCCAAACTCCTCGGTCCCATCCCAGAACACCCTCCTACATCCCAAACCCCTCATTCCCAGCCCCACCCTAGAGTCTGCACCCCCAGCCAGAGCCCTCCCACACACCCCATGCCCCAACCCAGAGCCCCCTCCCACACTCTGATCCCCTCAACCCCAGTCCAGAGCCCCCTCCTGCACTCAAATCCCTCATCCCTGACCCCACACCAGAGCCTTCACCCCCAGCCAGAGCCCTCACTCCCCCTGCACCCAACCCCCTGCCCCAGCCCGGAGCCCCTTCCTGCTCCCTGAACCCCTCTTTTCTGGCCCCACCCCAGAACCCACACCCCCATCCCAGAGCCTGTACCCCCTCCCACACCCCAACCTCTGCCTCAGCCCGGAGGGCCCCCCCCCGCACATCCTGAACTCCTCATTTCTGGCCCCACCCCAGAGCCCACACCCCTAGCTGGAGCCGTCACCCCCTCCTGCACCCCAACTCCCTGAGCCAGCCCAGTGAAAATGAGTGAGTGAGTGAATGTGGGGAGAGTGAGCGACAGAGGGAGCGGGGATGGAGTTGGGGGGGGGCTCAGAGAAGGGGCGGGGCAAGGCTGTTCGGTTGTCTGCGAGTAGAAAGTTGGCAGTCCTAGATAGCTAGATAAATGCAAAATGGCAGACTGCATAATGTCAGATGAGAATATATCATGAGTGGATCTGCACAAATAAAGCCTCCTTTTTGACTTAGACAAAGGTGTTCTGAAGACCTGAAGCTAGATTTTGGTGTGTGAAAAGAGAGGTTTGCTGACTATAGTAAATGGAGACAAATCTCCTTTGGTCAGATAACCAAAAACAAAGGATCAGGATGAAAAGAAAACACCATTGCTCCCCAGACAGTAAAGAAGGCTGTACTGCAGGCATAACAAGCCCAGAGTCATGAACAAATGAGGCCTAGAAGAGTCAGTCAAGCCTGCTTCCTTCTAACTCCTGCAGCAAATGACACATCATCCACAGCTGAACTGTTTTACTCACTCAAATTCTAGCCACATCTGCTCTGGGAGGCAAGAGACTGATCTGGGATTACAACGTTATTAATTATAATTGTAATGTGTACAGTGCCTTTCCTCCAAAGATCTCAAAGTGCTTTACAGGCATTAATAAACTAAAGGCTTGTCTACACAAACAGTTAGTTCATGGCAAGCTGGGTTGTGAATCTACCAACACTAGCCTGCTGCCGACTAAATGCCCATGTGCATGTTCACAGATCAAAGTGCACAAATGAACTTTTAATACATGTCAGCAGGGTCCACACAGCCAGTTAGTCTGCAGCAGGCTAGTGCAGGGTAGAGTCACACCCCAGCTTGCCGCGAACTAAATGTTTGTGTAGCTAAGCCCTAAATCACCCAAAACTCCTGTGAAGGAAGCTTTATCATGCCCACTTTAAAGATGGGTGAACTGAGGCACAGAGAGGCTCAGGATAAAAGAGTGGCTTTGTGCCATTGCTTGACTTGCAGGGGTGAGGAGGAGCTGTATGCCTGGGGCTGTTCCTAGGGGCATTTCATCAGAAGCAAACACAATGCCCCCAGGAGCACTGGAGAAGCACTCACAGCAGCTCTTATGGCTACATCCTTTTACAGGGTGAGCTTGTGCTCTGCCTATGTTAATATAGCTCTTGGTCAGTGGAGTGGGCAGGAGAATCATAATCCCACCATTGCCCCATCCTGCTATGTTTCCTTCTGGGGTGTCTACCACTGCTCACAGCACTAGAATTCCTCGGTCCTTGTTTGTCAGTAGCACAAGGACAAGGAATGTGCTCCTGAGCTGGAGTGCAACGGTGGGAAAGGTTTCTTGAGCCCTCCTTATCCACACAAGGCTATGTACAGTCAGGGGCGGCTCTACAAATTTGGCCGCCCCAAGCTGCTCACCGAGCCGAGCAGCGAGCGACCTCCCAGGCATGCAGCATGGAGCGGCAGCTGTCGCGCTGCTCTCTGCTCCTCTGACCTGGCTGGTCTGTGGGCTCCGGGCTCGGCTGAGCTGCGCGGTCGTCAGGTCCAGCCGAGCCCAGCCGAGCCGAGCGCAGCGCCCGCAGCCTCATGCGCGCAGCAGGTCCCGGTCGGTCGGTCCGACCTCCTCCCGCATGATGCGCGGCAGAGCAGGCGGCCCACCCCGCCCCCCCCCCCCCCTGGGCCCAGGCGCCCCCCCAGGCGGCTGCCTCTAGCCCCCCCCTGGAGTGTACAGTCTAGTTGTAACTAGTGAATAGCAAACCTGGGAACAGAACCCAGGAGTCCTGGCTCTTCCACTGCCTTCTTTAACCATATACAAAACCATCTGAGACGCTTACTATTGGATATAGAAGAACACATTGGTTCTAGAACATTGACCACAAATTCAGCACTAGTCTAAGGATAAATTTGCGTTTTGTCTAGGCATTGAAAGTTAGTCACATAGTAATATGCTAAGCAGGGCCGGCTCCAGACCCCAGCGCGCCAAGCGCGTGCTTGGGGCAGCGTGCCGCGGGAGAGCGGCAGGCGGCTCTGGTGGACCTCCCGCAGGCATGCCTGCGGAGGGTCCGCTGGTCCCGCGGCTCCGGTGGACCTCCCGCAGGCATGCCTGCGGAGGTCCACCGAGCCGCGACCAGCGCCTCCCGCAGGCATGCCTGCGGAGGGTCCGCTGGTCCCGCGGCTCCGGTGGACCTCCCGCAGCATGCCGCCCTGCTTGGGGCGGCGCAATTCCTAGAGCCGCCCCTGATGCTAAGAAGTCCATTTCCACTTTTCTCCTGACCCTCTTCCTTCTGTTTCTTGTTGTTAATTTTATTTAACCTTTCTGGAATATCCCACAGCCATAAAGAAAGTGTAATGAAGCCCGCACTACCAGCATCCTGTTTCTTCAACTGTCTTCCTTTCTGCTTTGTGCCCAGAATAGAATGGATCATTTAGATGATTTCACTGATGATTGAACATTACTGTTACTTCAGCACAGCCAACATTGCAGGAAAAGTAATAGGCATAATTGTTCTGAAGCAGCACTTAATCTAGGGATCTTGAGGGCAAATTCCTCTAGAAAGAAACATTTGTATAAAAGATGTTATTTGGCACAGTCTTGTAAATGTGTGGCAAATTGCAATTTCTCAGTTCAAATCTGACTTTCTAAAGTCTCACAGGAACTATTATAATCTTTTTTACATGTATTTCCTTTGCCAGGCTTCCTTCTTATAATTTCAACCTCTTTTCTTCCCATAGTCCTGGTTTCCCGCCCCCTTTATCTTTGTGCCTTTTTTCTGTTTACTCTTCCGTTTCTAGTCTCCTCTACTTTCTTCTCGTACCTAGGGTGAAGTAAATGATTCATTTCAAACACGTTGATGAATTTTGCTGCTTTTTCTATTTGCAAACTAATTTTGAGTCTATTTGTAAAATGACCCTACATCCTAATTTTACCAGGACAGTCTTGTTCTTTTCATATGATCTCCTTGTTTCCCAGGATCATCTTTCAGAACACCTGAAATGTCTTCCTAGTCCTAGTCTCTTTATCCAGAGTCCTAGCTCCCAACCCCCGCCATCCTCTACTAGCTCCCAGTCCCAATCTACTCCGTCTGCTCTCTCTGTCCCTGAGTCTAGAAAGTGCTACTCAGCTCTTATATCCCTGGGCTACAGGATGTTCAGCACAGACAGACTATTTGGAGAATTAAGATGCTGAACTCTAAGAACTCTATACAGAGCATTGGTGAACTGCGATATCTTAGTGACATCTAACCTTGCCAAATGTGGGCTGTTTTTCACAGGACCAGCACAAGACAAATCCCTGACATCAGCAGGGCCCCCTTGCCAGATTTCAAGTCCCTGCTCCAAAGCCTGGAGGTGGGTGCTTGAACTTCTCAAGAAACTGGCATCATGTCATAAACAGATAGTTAAGGGTTAAGGTCTCTTTTACCTGTAAAGGGTTAACATGCAGTACCTGATGACCACCTGACCAGAGGACCAATCAGAGACAAGATAATTTCAAATCTCTGTGGAGGGAAGCCTTTGTCTGTGTTCCTTGTTAGCTCTGTTCTCTTTTTGGATCTAAGAGAGGCCAGTCATGTCTCCAAGTTCTCCTGGAGTAGTTCCTACTATTCAATAGTGAATATTAATTAGAAAGGCGGATTAGTCTTATAATTTGATTTCTACATTTGCAATTGTGTGTTTGCTGAAGGAAATTCTTTATTCCTGTTTGCTGTTACTTTGCTTTTACTGAGAAAGAAAGGAGGGGGGATTCTCTTCAGAGATTGATAAGTTTAGACTCTGTGTATTGTTCCATCTGGGTATTACAGAGACAGTTACTTTCTTTTTATTCTTTAATAAATCTTTTCTGTAAAGGACTTGGTTGATCTTTCCTTGGGTGGATTCTCAGGGAAAGGGGAGGGGGAGGTATCCCTCTGTAGTTAGATCCCGGTGTCTCTCCTAGGAAAAGGCAGGGGGGAGGAAGCAGGGGGGAATGGTTTATTCTTCCTGGGTGTAAGAACTCCATGGATTTGGGGCTCTTGGGATCCCCTAGGATTTTGGGGAAGGACTGTGTCCCAATCCACGTACCTGATTGGGTGGTGGCAGCTTTTACTAGATCTAAACTAGGATCTTAGTTTAGAGGGAAACCAACGCAGGTCCCCACATTGGAACCCAACAGCTCCAAGTGGGGGTGAGACCTATGACACATCACAAATTATTTTTTTAATGTGAGCAAAACTGTGTATTTTCCTCAACTGTATTCTCAGGAACAGCTGAACAATTTTTGCTGAAACTTTCCAAAAAAATTCAGCCTGAGGCAGACACCTGGCATGGAAAATTTCAGCTTGACTGGTTAAAATTTGGCAACATTATGAGCCACTGTAAACAGGGTCTTATAACAGGATGTGTCAGGCAGCCTTATCCATAAGCAGTGCTATACACTCTCCCTATAATTAGTAAGAGTCATTACTCTGAGCAATATGAAAAATAAGCAGTGAATAAAATCCAGTAAACATTTAAATACGGCAATAGAGTACAGAGCAGGAACACCCGTCGTTTGTATACTAGAAATCCATTTAGTTCCATGCACGTTAGTCACAAGGCAAGTAGAATGAATCAAATGAGTATTCAAAGTGGCAGAGAGATGGACAAAATGACCTGATGAGTCTTTTTCATCTCTAATTTCTGTGAAGTGAGTCAATTAATCTCAGGCAAGGTCTACAAGTTTACAAAGGCAGCAACTAATGAGACAGTAAAATGAGTTAATGTAACACAAAACCTCCATTTAACTGATCCTTTTCAAAATCCATAAAGGGCTGCCATATGTCATAGTAGCGCAAAGACGCCCGACCAGCCTTATACACTCAAATCTCAGAAGGCTACAGTTCATCAGCATAGTTAAGCCAGTGCATAAATGAGGAGATAATCACAGACTCTCCATTAATTCAAATCACTTTTCTTGCCAAAAAGAGCACACTGTATAGTAGAAGCTCATCATGCCGACTCTGGTAACGTGCTGGCCTCTGTCAATGTGTATCACTGCCCTCTGCTGGGCAGAATCACACTGGACTGAGTGTTTTGTGGTCTGTCATTGTCTAATCCAGTGATTGATCTGTAAAAGAAAGTGATTGTGTGCTTCTCAGGGCTGCCCATGGGGGGGGCAAGTGGGGCAATTTGCCCCAGGCCCCGGGCCCTGCAGGGGCCCCCACGAGAGTTTTTCAGGGCCCCCAGAGCGGGGTCCTTCACTTGCTCCGGGGGCCCCGAAAAACTTTCAGGGGGGCCGGGCCTCCGGAGCTTCTTCCACTCCAGGTCTTCGGTGGCAATTCGGCGGCGGGGGGTCCTTCCGCTCCGGGACCCGCTGCCGAAGTGCCCCGAAGACCCCCCAAAGACCTGCGGCAGGGGGTCCTTCCGCTCCGGGACCCGCTGCCGAAGTGCCGGGTCTTCAGTGGCAATTCGGCGGCGGGGGGTCCCCGCCGCGGGTCTTCAGGGCACTTCAATGGCGGGTCCCAGAGCGGAAGGACCTCCTGCCACTGAATTACTGCTGAAGCGGGGCCCCCCCGCCGCCGAAGACCCCAGACCCCCTGAATCCTCTGGGCGGCCCTGGTGCTCCTTTCCACTCAGCTCTTTTCCCCACTCCCAAATACCAACCCCTTTTCTCATAAGATGTGAAAATAAAGTATGTTCCTCCCATTCAAGTACTCTTATTTTCCAATAGTGACTAGCCTAAGAGGATGTCAATCAATGTCCCAGGGTATTGGGAATCTTCTTCAGTCAAAGCAAATTCACTGAGTTGGGTGCCTAACTCCTTTAGGCTCCTTTGAAGAACTCAATCCATATTTGTACTGAATATTCACGTAGCACAGACCAAACTCCCAATATCTTCCCCAGGATTCATTAAGCTGGTGTAAAATCTGGGATGGATTCTCTGCAGACAGTGTAGTCCAGGGATCAGCAACCTTTGGCATGTGGCCAGTGGTGAAAGTAACTTACAGGACTTACCGGTACTGCCGGAGTCCTGAGGGGGGCATGGCCTCATTTGGAAGGGGCGTGGCCTCAGCCAGAAGAGGCGGGGCCTCTCAAGATTTAAAGGCCTTGGGGCACCGGCTGTGGCTGGGAGCCCCAGGGCCTTTAAATCAACCTGGGGCTGCCAGCTGCAGAGGTGTCTGGGAGCCCCTGGGGCTCAGGGGCAAATTAAAGGACCTGGGGCTCCGGCCGCCGCCGAGCTCCGGGCCCTTTAAATCCCCACCGCAGCTGTGGACAGGATTTAAAGGGCCCGGAGCTCCTGCAGCTGCAGGGAACCCCGAGCCTTGCTGGGCTGGGGCCAGGATTTAAAGGGCCCAGAACTCCTGCCAGTGCGGGGAGCCCCAAGCCCTTTAAATCCAGCCCCAGCCCAGCCACCAGAGCCGCGGGCAGGATTTAAAGGGCTCTGGGCTGCCCGCAGCCGCGGAGAGCTCTGAGCCCTTTAAATCCCGGCCCCAGCCCGGCCGCCAGAGCCGCGGGTGGGATTCAAAGGGCTCTGGGCTGCCCGCAGCAGCGGGGAGCTCTGAGCCCTTTAAATCCCGGCCCCAGCCCAGCCGCCGGAGCCACAGGCGGGATTCAAAGGGCTCTGGGCTGCCCACAGCCGCGAGGAGTTCTGAGGCCTTTAAATCCGGTCCCAGCCCGGCTGCCGGAGCCACGGATGGGATTCAGAGGGCTCTGGGCTGCCTGCTGCGGCGGGGAGCTCTGAGCCATTTAAATCCCCACCACGGAAGCCGGTGCGGTCCGTCACGGCATACTGGCTGTTGCCGGTACGCCGTACTGGACCGTACCGGCTTACTTTCACCTCTGCATATGGTCCATCAGGGAAATCTGCTGGCGGGTCAGGACGGTTTGTTTATCTGAAGCGTCCGCAGGTTCGGACGATCACAGCTCCCACTGGCCGCGGTTCGCTGCTCCAGGCCAATGGGGGCTGCAGGAAGCGGTGGCCAGCACATCCCTCAGTCCACGCTGCTTCCTACCACCCCCATTGTCCTGGAACAGTGAACCGCGGCCAGTGGGTGCTGCGATTGGCCGAACCTGAGGACGCGGCAGGTAAACAAACCGTCCTTGCCCGCCAGCAGATTTCCCTGACAGACCACGTGCCAAAGGTTGCTGATCCCTGGTGTAGTCAGTATTTGTTCCAACATCCTGGTCATGAATCTGGAAGTGACATTCCCCTACTACAAGAGAAAACTTATGAAGGTTTGCTTTTAGTTCACATAGAGTTTATTTGAGTAGATGGTGTCCCATGCGGTACATACTGTACTGCACTTTTGCATCTTCTTTGTGCTTTAGCTTTGAGTCTCTCAAGTGAAAACACAAGAGACGTTTTTTAACAAGACAAAAACATTTTGTGACAAATCCTTGGCCTTGGTCCAGGCCTTCTCCACAACAGCAGAGGCATAACTGGCCAGCTGAGGATTCCCAAAATCCCTCTGTTGCCTAAAACTGGTTTTGCTGGCTCCTATGCCCCCTCCCTGACCCACTATGTAGGGCTTGTATTGGGAACATTGATGGAGTGCTGCTGCACTCTATTGATCCCTGGCCATAGCCGGCAGAAATAATATAGGCTGCTGTAAAATATACCAGGGCTGGTGGAAACTGCCCCTGTGATCAGGGAGCTGCAAGCGGCTCCTTTGGGGCTTCATCATTTAGCTGTGCCCAAAGCTTATTGAGCACAGCTGAAGACTGAGTCCTCCATATTTTGTTAAGACCAAGGCCATGCTTATAATAATATTTTGTAAGAATTTTGGTGGGGTTATGTCTATGGCATGTCAGAAGGATATTTCTTGAGTGGTTCATTGCCATCTACAGTAGTAACACTTGCAGTTTGGCTATCACAAGGATCTGAAGACCAGCTGATTGGTGCCGCAAGCCTGGGAAGTGGAAGAAGTGGAGTGGCGACGGCGTGCTTGGGGAGGAGGCGGAGCAGAGGTGAGCTGGGGTGAGGAGCTGCCGCACGAAGGGAGCTGCCGCGGGGGGGAGGGGGTCGGAGAGCTGCCACAGGGCTCGGGGACCGCAAGGTGGAAGTTTTGCCTAGGGTGCGAAATATCCTTGCACCCGCCCTGACCGTGGGTCACAGGGAGTAACAGGTTACAGCTGCAGCCAGGTGGCAGTGTGGTGCTATTGGTTGCCAGATCACTCTACGGCTCTGAGTTCAAGTCCTGATGATCCTTACAGTAACTTGTGCTGAAGGGTTTTTTCTATTAATTGGTTTTACAATATGTGATAAATAGTAAAATTCTTCTTAGTAGGGCCTGATTCTACTGTGCTTACTCACTTTAAGTACCTTATTTTGCAAGCTGTCACATTAAAAGCAACAGGACAACTTACAAAGTAAGGTGCTGTCCCCTACACCCCTGTACACAATTTAAGAAGGATGGTGATAAATTGGAGAGGGTTCAGAGAAGAGCCATGAGAATGATTTAAGAATTAGAAACGTGCTGTATAGTGAGAGACGCAAGGAGTTCAATCCATTGAGTTTAATAAAGAGGAGGTTAAGGAGTGACTTGATCAAACTCTATAAGTACCTATCTGTGGATCAAATATTTATAATGGGCTCCCCACTCTAGCAAAGACACAACATGCCGCCCCCCAAATGCTAGTGCCCTAGGCGACCGCCTAGGTCGCCTAATGGGTTGCACCGGCCCTGCCCACAATCCACAGAGGTGCAATACTACTGGACGTTCTATCTCAAGAGATCTGACTAACAGTGGTCTTAGTGATCCCTGGTTGGCTCCTTGTCCCTATATAAATCCATGGTGTGTACCAGGAAGTGTCCAGGCAATAATGTGGATTCCTAGCTAGCTACCATGATTGAATTCTTCCATTGACCTAGATACCACCTCTCAGGGAGGTGGATTACCTACTGCAAGGGGAGAGCACCTCCCATCACCTCAGTGTCTTCGCTGAAGTGCTACAGGGGCCCAGCTGCAGCTGTGCCATTAGCATTTTAAATGTAGACATAGCTGGAGTTTCTAAAATTGCTGGAACAAAAATTCTAATATCATAAGGGAGGATTGCTGTTACCCCATGTAATGCTGCTTTTACAAATGGGCCTGGGATTATATTGGTTATAGATTAGAACCTAGTGGTTAAAATAAGAGTAGACAAGAATCAATCCACTTTCCCAGTTTATGTAATGTGTATGGGTTGGTGGAGTGTGATGCTTCTTACAGTTAAGGCTTATATCACAAGATATAAAATACTATACCAAATACTATAAAAATCTCAGTATATTAAAAGATGCCAACTCAGCCAATAATTGAGGAATAATATAACAAAGTATATAATATATAAAGATCTATACTGTGTATAGAACACAAGTGCACATAGTGCTTTACTATAGGCCTGATTCTCCATTCTCTTACACCAGTTTTATGCCAATGGATTTATACTGCTCTAAAGAGTTTTCAGTATAGTTCAGTTGATATGCCACTTTAGCTAGGTAGGGGTTGCAGACGTTGTCAGTTAGCAGACCAGCATTAAGCAGCTTTGCAGAAGAAGAAGAAGAGGTTTAAAGAGAGATTTAAGAATCAATAAAGCAAATAAAAAGGAACTGCCCTAACAGAGTTCCAATTTATAGTCTATCATTCTAGCGAGGGAATTAATAGCCCCACCACTATAGCCTCAGAAATATTAAGATATCCACACAATGCCTTTGTGAGGTGGGGAAGTATTATTCCCAATTTACAGGTGGGGAACTGACGCACAGAGTGATTAAGTAACATGCCTAAGCACACACACAATAATATCTATGGCAGAGACAGGAGTTAAAATCCTAATCTCCTGAGTCCTGGTCTAATGCCTTAGCCACAAGACAGTGGATAGCAGTGGTTAAATAATCTGAGTTGCACAATCTTCATTGTAAATGATTTAAAAAAAATTAGAAATGTGGCTTTCAACTTAAAATAAGGATTTGAGCACATTTGAATCATCTGTTCAGTACTGAGAAAGGCTCTCCTTGCTCTCTGGAGTCTGAAATGCACCTCCACTGGCAGTGGGTTTAACAAGCACCGCCTTGTCCTCTCTGATATCCCTAGATTGGAGAATCCAATCCAATCCAATACCTACCGAAGCAAATGCAGACTCCTATTGATAGAAAAAGAAACTGGATCTGGCCATCTGCTTGTGGTTAGCCGGCTGTGTTAGTGGGAACACCCTGCCCTCTGCTGGACAGAAGATCTGTTCTGGCTCCCTTTTATTTGCTGTCTCCAATTGTACCTTATTTTTTTCCTCAAAGCCAGATGTTCTGGTCACAGTTTTAATTTTGATTTTTTTTAAAATAAATTATTTGTTATTAGTTACAATGCTACTCCTGATTGTTTTATTATCTTGTGTGTGTCGCTTTCTTAGTTAATTCATTTTGTCTCAAATGTTCTGCTCTAGTCTCTAAAACTTCCAGGGCTGATTAGCACTTTGAGGACATTCATGGAGCATAATTCTCCACTTTGGTTCAGCATAATCACCTTACATTCATGTTATCTGGATGTTTTATAGACAAAAGGGCTTATGTCACAGTATTTTCTTTACACTGATTTAGGCACAGGATGAATCAATTTAATACAATGTTCCTGCAAAGCCAGCTTGTCAAGCTGACTGGAACAGAATTCAAAGTCATAGATCCTGCAGTAGTTTTCCAACCCACTACAGCTCTTTATTTATTGCTTTACCCACAACATCTCTTTAGACCACTCTTGGAGAGCAAGAATGAGAAGTTTCTGTATGCCTAAGTACACCAATGGAAATAACTGAGCTGCCCTAGATCCTTTGTTCAACCACAATACAGGTGGGCTGAGCACTTAACTGAACAGATGTGCCTGTTTTAGCAAATATGCTTTTCCATGCCTTAGATTATCTAAGAATGAAAACAAACAAAGGAATAGAGGACTAATTTCTGTACACCTGCTGTAAAACTATACCCGCCTTTTCTTTAGGAAGCAATACAGCAAAAACAGCAGTAACCAACTTAGGGCTGGCTTTATTTTATACTGCCTGTCATTTGCAGTGCAGTGACTCACGTAAAAGATTGGGAGGTTCTGACTGGTTTTGTATTGCCAGTTCAGAAAGTGAGCTCTCACAGCTGGAACTCAATTCTTTGGGATCCCTGGGACTACTGTTTTCCTGCAGGACTTCAAGCTAGCACGTGTCTTAGGCAAAGCACAAAACCCAGTCTTAATAGGTTTTTCCATCCTATGGTATCTGGCGTCTGTTTAAACTTCTTGAGGCTATCTGGAGAAACCACCCATTACAGCATGAGTTCAGTTAAAAACATATTAAATGGTTCTTCCCTGCGTACCCTAGAAAGCAGGTATTATTCTGCAGCTTTATTAAAGACAACAGAAGCAGCTGCTTCAAACACAGGGCATGTGCATACCCACACATGTCCTGTTTCCTGTCTTACCTCCCCAAGTAATGTAGGTTTGATAGAAGCCAGTAGCTATCTGTTTCATTTGTACCCGTTTTAACATGAGTCATTCTCCATTCTGTACTAAGCCCAAGAGTAGAGATAAATTGAGCACATTGATGTGGTTGCTAGAGTCTTACAGAGCCCCTTTATACTGTCAACACATATACATGCAAAGTAAGTTATTATCTATGTAAACACTGCTGATATTTACTCCCAAAATAAACCTGGCTTTTCAGTATGATGCCACATCACACTGCAGTAAAAAGCAACAATACAGCTAGACATATGGAGAGCCTTTCCCACCCTCCGTTCCACAACTTACAAATATAGGCCAAACATTTGGGTGCCTATATTTGCCTAAATCTAGGCACCCAGTTCTGAAAATCTTAATTTATAGTTCAGTTGTTTCCAACAATATCATTCTTAAATAATTCTTTAACTCATAACAATAAAAATGGCTGTTTGCAGTTTTGTAGCTGTGGCAGTGTTGTCTCTCTAATAAAAATATTGTTAGTCACTCTAGGGGCATGTAAATCAAGAAAACCAAACACTAAAGCCACGTAGGTTGAAAATATTGGTACTCTGCTTAGTGCACATTTAGAACTGTCAAAAAATCAGATATTTTATGTCCTGATGAACAGCTGCCTATATATATATCAGGGACAGTATAAAAATAAAGAAAGGTAGTGTAAGTACCACCAGTCCTATTTATTATTTATTTCTTCAAATGTACAAAATACAGCTATAGGCACTTATCCTATGGTCTGGGAACTTATCCCTTAGGTTAAAAATACAAAATAATGCAAAAGGGCTGCCCACCAACATAGCCAACCCAACTCACAGCCTGTTCTCTCCTAAATAGCTAGTGAAAAGAGAAAAAAGATAACTTTCTGGGTACTCTGTAAAGTCTAACAAATCCAACTCTGGCAGACCATGAAGTTCCTAAGGAATTTGCTATATACAACAGGTCAAGTGCATGCTGACGGTGAATGAGGAGCCTGGGAAATTTTATCACAAAGCTATAACCTCTAGTAGCAGCTGTGGTACACCTCCATTGATCTCTATTTTGTGGCGTTACAATGTCCTAGCATTTTTCATGGTCTTCCGCCTAATACCCAAGGCACTTGAGACAGGACAATCCCGCCCCCAAAGCCTGTTCCTGCTGCTGTAGATTATAATTGCCTCATGAACAGCCAGAAAGACAATATGGGGCCCATGTGGTGCCACAGGTTAGAATGATAATTATTTTGATTTGAAGCCATGTAAAGACATGAAAAAATATCAATATATAAAACAGTTCCTTAGCTGTGTTCTATGTACACTTAATAGAAGCATCATACACTCAAGCTGTGTCAGTACTGTTAAAGAATTAAGAGGGATATACACAGTTATTAGATACTGCTTACTCAAGGGGAATGTTCGTTTTGATTATTATTTACCAGACTCTGGCATCTTCTAAATATACTGATTTTGTGATTATAATATCTTTCTATTAGCTCATCTGAACATAATGTACCAAATTAAACCCTTCAAAAGCTGGTATTGCCCAAAGATGGGATAGTAACTTGAAATATTTTAATTTATCCCTTTCCAGCCATCTAGTCAAATGAGGAATTTCTTTTGGGATGTGTGAAAGATATACAAATGGGAACTGTGGAAGAATCAGTAAAGCTGAATATCTGCTAAGAGACAAAGTGCATGAGGTAATATCTTTTATTGGGCCAACTTTTTCCTGTGAGAGAGACAGGCTTCTGAGCTTATACAGAGTTCTTCTTCATATCCAGGAAACTAACTCACAGTATTACTGCTAAATACAAGGTGAAACAGGTTGTTCAGCATAAGTAAACAATACATTGCAAGGGACCATTCCAGGTGAAATGGCCCGATACGACTGTTCCAGTCATAAGGAGGAAAGGAAAAAGTTGCTAGTGGGTTATAGATTGTCGTAATAAGTCATAAATCCAGTGTCTATTCAGTCCATGATTTTTAGTGTTTAGCAAAGTTATGCATTTGGGCTCCCAGACTCTTCTTTTGAATGCATTATGCAGGTTTCCTTTGAGGATGAGGACAGATAGAGCGATTGGTTTGTGAAAAGTGCTCACCGATACGTTATAGGGTCTTTTTGTCTGTATAATTTTCCTGTGTGAGTTCATGAGAGAGTAGCAATTCTCTGGTTTCACCACATTGCTGTTATTGGGGCATTTAGTGCACTGGATGAGGTGCACCACATGTTGATAGGCATGTGTAGAACCCATGGATCTTGAAAGGTATGTTGAGGGGGGGTGTTGACCATTGTAGATATGTCTGCAGGTTTTGCATCTGTTGTACTGGAAGGGTCTGGTGCCACTGTGAGTTGGTGTGTCCTGGTCTATGGGGAGCTTGTGCCTGATGGTAAGCTTGGAGAGACTGAGGGGATTGTTTAAAAGCCAGAAGAGGGGGTTCAGGAAAGACTGATTGCAGGCAGTGATCCCCCTCGAGTATGGGTTGTATTTGCTTGATGATACCCCAGTATGGGTTCCATTATGGGGTGGTAGGTGACAACTAGGAGTATGCAGTCAGAGGGAGGTTTATTTCTGTACTGAAGCAGGTTCTCTCAGGATATTTGGGTGGCTCATTTCATGATGCAATCTACTTCTTTGGTAATGTCCTTGTTTGGTGAAGTCAGTTTTGGATGTCTTAAGGTGTATATCCTGGACTTTTCCCCCAGAGCATATTCTGTGGTATCTGAGTGCCTGGCTGTAGATAACAGATTCCTTGGTGTGCTTGGGGTGGTTACTGGCTCTATGAAGGTGGGTATGGTGATCACTGGGTTTCTTGTATGTAGTTGGCTGCAGGGTTCCATTGTTGAAGTTGTAGACCAAGACACACCAACTCAAAGCAGCACCAGACCTTGCCAGAAAAACAAACAGATATAAAACCTTCAGGTATAAATCTGAGGATACAATGATCACCACCCCAATATCCACAGGAACCGGCTTCCTCCAGACCTCAGGGCTGCTGAACACCCCACTCTGCCCCAGGCTCCACCCCCACCCAACCCTTTCCCCCAAACTCCCACCCCACCTCCACCCCTTCTCCCAAGCCCCTCACCGCCTCTTCCCACCCCCGCTCCACCCCTTTGAGGAGGCTAGCCCTCAGCTCTGCCCTTTCCACCCATGCCCTCCCCACGGCTGGAGCCCCAAGTCCTCCTGTCCTCCCCCACACACACAGCCAGAGCCACAATTCCATCCCCCACAGGAGCTCCAGGCTGGGCTGAAGCCCTGAGCACTCCCCACCTCAGCTAGAGGCGCCCCGGGCTGGCCACGGTCCAGAGCAGCCCCCTGCCCGCCCCCTCCCCAAGGAGCCCTGGGCTGGCTGAAGCCACGCCATGCCTCCCCTCCCCGGACCCAGCCAGCCTGGGGGGGAGGGAGGAGGCGGCAAAGCTTTTACCACCTAGAACAGTGCTTCTCAAACTATCTGATGTGGCGGATTGGCAGTTTTGTTTCCCCCAATGTGCCAGGGACCGGTACCAGAGGTGAGCTGGAGCCGGTTCGCACTGGTTCACACGAACCGGTTGTTAAATTTAGAAGCGGTTTTAGAACCGCTTGTTAACTGGCTTCCCTGCGAGGGAAGCTTTGATGGGCTCTGGCTGGGAAGGGTGTAATTCCTCCTCCCGGCCGCCGGGGGGCGCTGCGCTGTGCTGCGGGAGGCATGTGAGCTGCCTCCTGCTCCTGTTGCTGCTGCTGCTCCTCGGACCTCTGGCCCTGGGGCTCCTGCTGCTCGGGCTGCTCCCAGCCACTCTCCCCGTGTGAGTATCTGCGCCCCCACCCTCGGCCCCTGCCCGCAGCCACCCCGCCTCAGCCACCCCCATTGCACCCCTGCCTGCCCCTGCCCCACCACAGCCAGCCCCTGTCACCCCTGCCCCACCCCGTCTGCACCCCTGCCCTGCCACCCCCATTGCACCCCTGCCCCCGCCACAGCCAGCCCCTGTCACCCCTGCCCTGCCACCCCGTCTGCACCCCTGCCCTGCCACCCCCATTGCACCCCTGCCTGCCCCTGCCCCGCCACAGCCAGCCCGTCACTCCCTGCCCTGCCACCCCCATTGCACCCCCGCCTGCCCCTGCCCCTGCCACAGCCAGCCCCTGTCACCCCTGCCCCCACCCCGTCTGCACCCCTGCCTCAGCCACCCCCATTGCACCCCTGCCTGCCCCTTGCCCCCGCCACAGCCAGCCCGTCCTCCCTGCCCTGCCACCCCCATTGCACCCCGCCTGCCCCTGCCCCGCCACAGCCAGCCCGTCACCCCTGCCCCCACCCCGTCTGCACCCCTGCCTCAGCCACCCCCATTGCACCCCTGCCCCACCCCGTCTGCACCCCTGCCCTGCCACCCCCATTGCACCCCCTGCCTGCCCCCTACCCCCCGCCACAGCCAGCCCGTCACCCCTGCCCCCACCCCGTCTGCACCCCTGCCCTGCCACCCTCCCTGCCTGTCTCCAGCCCCTGCCACAGCCACCCCCCTGCCCACAGCCCCTGCCATCCCCTGCCCCTGCCACTCCCCTGCCCCTGCCCACAGTCCCTGCCACCCCTGCCCACAGCCCCTGCCATCCCCTGCCCCTGCCACTCCCTCTGCCCCTGCCCGCAGTCCCTGCCACCCCCCTGCCCGCAGCCCCTGCCATCCCACCTGCCACTCCCCCGGCCCCGAGTCCCTGCCCCCCACCCCAGCCAGCAGCCAGCCCCAGTCGCCAGCCCCTGCCACAGCCACCCCCCTGCCCACAGCCCCTGCCATCCCTCCTGCCCCCTGCCACTCCCCCTGCCCGCAGTCCCTGCCACTCCCCTGCCCGCAGTCCCTGCCACCCCTGCCCACAGCCCCTGCCATCCCTCCTGCCCCTGCCACTCCCCTGCCATCCCTCCTGCCCCTACCACTCCCCTGCCCCTGCCCACAGCCCCTGCCACTCCCCTGCCCACAGCCCCTGCCATCCCTCCTGCCCCTGCCACTCCCTGCCCCTGCCCGCAGTCCCTGCCACCCCTGCCCACAGCCCCTGCCACTCCCCTGCCCACAGCCCCTGCCATCCCTCCTGCCCCTGCCACTCCCCTGCCCCTGCCCTCAGTCCCTGCCACTCCCCTGCCCACAGCCCCTGCCATCCCCCCTGCCCCGCCCTCTGCCCCTGCCCGCAGTCCCTGCCACCCCGCTTGCCCCCTGCCACAGTCCCTGCCTGCAGTCAGCCCCTGCCCACAGCCCCTGCCACCCTTCTGCCCCCTGCCACAGCCCTTTCCCCGCCACAGCCTGTCTGCACCACCTGCCCACAGCCAGCCCCTGCCTACACCACCTGCCCACAGTCAGCTCCTGTTGCAGCCAGCCTGTGTCACACTCCCTGCCTCCAGCTAGCCCTGCCCCACGCCCTTGTCTGCAGCCAGCCCCATGTCCACTGGTGCCCTGCACTTCTCAGGGCAGTAACCCTGCACACCTGCTTCAATGGGGGGGGGGGGGGCAGGGAGCAGCTGGGACCCACACATGTGCACACCCTAGGGTGACCAGACAGCAAGTGTGAAAAATCAGGACGGGGTGAGGGGTAATAGGAGCCTATAGAAAAAGACCCAAAAATTGAGACTGTCCCTATAAAATTGGGACATCTGGTCACTCTAGCACACCCCAAGGGAGTGGCGGGGGCCCACAGATGTGAAATGGAGCTCATTTCTAGTTCAGGCCCATCTTTTTAAAAAAGAACTTTAGGTAGGGTTAACATACATCTGTATTTTCCCAGGGATGTCAGGCTTTTAGGTTCTTAAATCGCTGTCTGGGTGGTAAATTTTAAAAATTCCTCCCGGGAAAATACGGACGTATGGTAACCCTATTGGTACAAAAAATACATAGTATGGCACATCCCTTAAATCAGAACTTTTTATAGGGAACCAGTTGTTAAGATTTTAGCAGCTCATCACTGACCGGTACCATATTTCCCAGGGACCGGTACCATATTTGTGCCATATTATTATCGTTTTTGCATAGGCACGTAGCACATCAGATCAGAAAAACTAACATTCTTCACTGTATTAATTGGAACGGGAGTGTGGCGTACATGCGGAGATGTTCCCATTTAAATACACTGAAGACTGACTGAAAGGCTGTGCATTTGGGCCGATAGTATAAAATGACTAGATCCAAGAAAATATTATTTGAACATTTGTAGTAATATTAATTTATATCAGAAACAATATAATGAATAAAATAAAAATTGGCAGACCTTATAATATTGATAAATAAACAAAATAAAAAATGTGCTTCTGAAAACATTATTTAATATTGTCGACTTTTATCGACTGATAATTATTCTTGGTGGAAATCTGGTGTGATTTTTAAATTATACGATTATTTCTCTCTTTTTTTGCTGGAAACTCGCCGCGAACCAGCAGCCAATGGCTCGCAGACCGGCACCGGTCCACGGACCACCACTTTGAGTAGCACTGACCTAGAAGACACTTTTGATATGCCCCATGCAGGTTCCGGGGTGGCGGTATGTGCCTCCTCAGCTACCCCAGAACCTGCATGGGACATAATAAAACAAAAACTTCACCACAAAACCACACAACCAGGGGTCCAGCGGCAGTGCTAGGGGAGGCAAAGCCTGCCCAGCCTATTATACCCACTGACCCTGCCCAATAGCAACGTATGTGGGTGAAACCAGACAATCATTGCACCCTCCCGAATGAACTAACACCTGAAAATGATGAAAGACAAAAACACCCTATTACCTGTGGGTGAGCACTTTTCACAAAGCTCTCAGTCCTCATCCTCAAAGGAAACCTGCATAACATTTTCAAAAGATGAGCCTGAGAGCTTAACTTTGCTAGACTCTAAAAATCATGGACTGAATAGAGACACTGGATTTATGACTTATTACAGCCATGTGTAATAGTCACCCCAACTGCTTCTCCCCCCCCCCCCCCCGACCTCCTCCTTTCCTCCCCATGACTGCAGTGGTTTTAACTGGCCACTTCACCTTGAATGGTTCCTTGAAATGTATTAACTATTTATGTTAACAAGCTGTTTAATCTATAGAAGAGCTCTGTATGACTCAAAAGCTTGTCTCTCTCACCAACAGAGGTTGGTCCAATAAAAGATATAACCTCATCCATGTTGTCTCTCTGATATGCTGGGACTCACATGGCTACAACAACACTATATACAGCCGGGCTTTCTTATATTAGTCACTCAAGCCTGGGTAAGTCAAATTGTAAATGAAAAGCCATCACTAAGCTTGAATACACAAGTGCATTGATTTAACTGAATTATGTTTTTATATTGACTTAAAGTAGTGCTCTTATGTAGACACAGTTACATCATTTTACAACTGGCTTATCTTGATTGCCAGCTGAAAGTAAATCAATATACATCAATTTAAGTGTGTCCACACAAGGAGTTTGCACAGGTTTAATTAAATCAATTGTAAATGATTTAATTAAACCGGTGCAACTTTTGTGTATAGACATGACTTGAGATATTGAACTGGTTAAGGCTTGTTCAGTATGGCAAGAATACATGCAAAGTGTTTCTCAAAGTGTGAGGCAGATACCATCTGAAAAGCTTCTCCGAATAGAAAGGGTAATCCCAATCCCACTAGTTGAAGTCAATGGAAGTTTTGCCATTAATGAGGCCAGAATTTCACTTAAAATGGAAAGAGACAAGAAGCAAAGAGGAGAAGACATACAGCGCAAGTGTAGAGGAGATGGAAGGAAGAATGATAGAAACTAGAAGCAAAGGAGACGGTGGGAGGGGGGGAAAAATGAGAGTGCATGAGTGGGTTTTTCTGTGCCTGTGTCCTGCAACTCACATGGAATACTAATTAAATTACTATTCCTTTACCCTACCAAATGCTGATGGCTATTATAGGCAGAGCTGGCCAGAATTGTTCGGATGGAATGCTTTTCCATGCAAAACTGCCAATTTATTGAAAGCAAAACATTTCATGGCAAATCTTCTAACAGAACACAGGCATGGTTTGAACTGCCAGGCTGGTTTCCTGCCAGCTAACCTGCCTAGCTCCTCAGCAGCCTGCCTGAAGGACTATCTTGGAGTTGGGACTCCAGTGCTTATAGGATCTGCCATTCCGAGGCAGCCCTGCTATGCAGACTGACCTGGAGCCAGGCTTTCAGACCCTTGGGCCCACCTGCTTCCTGGGCTACCCAGCTCCCACAGCCTGGGGACGCAGCTGCCACAGGAGTGGAGAAGTTCAGGGAGCCAGCTGGCCTGAGAATCTGTCAATCCTGGAAGCCCTGAGATCTCTGACTTGGTGACAGTTAGCATGGTGTGGCTGCCATGGAGTCAGGGACCCTGGAAGCCCAGGCAGCAGCTGACTGAAATTGACATGATTCTTGTCAGTTTCACAGCTCCTGGAACACTGAGTCCTGAAACTGACCACTGCTATAAGGTGGTAGACAGCTGTGACTTGATATGATTCTTGTCAATTTAAGTCAGCAGTTACCAGGGCTTCAAGGGAGCATATCTGGTTTCAGAAACACAATCTGCTGGTGTTTCCAAAACAAAATACTGTGGGATTTCAGTTCCATGAAAACTTGAAGTTTTTGCTTTTTGTCTCCATTTGTTTTCTGGAAACTCAAAAATCATAGAATGGAAATTCTGTTTCCCAGCCAGCTCCAGTGGTGATGTCTATAGCTAAAGGTTGTGCAACATGTCTCGTTATAAGATCCCATTTTCAGTTGCTTGTAACTTTGTCGAATTGTAACTGTTTGAGATGAAATTTTCCATGCTGGGTGTCTGCCTCTGGCTAAATTTTTCTGAGCGTTTCACCTAAAATGGTTCAACTGTTTCCAAGACCCAAATTGGGGAAAAAAATAAATTTGTTTGTCTGTAAGCCTGCGTGACCAACCCTCCTGGTCTGCCTCTGAGGGAGGCCACACCTCTTCACTGTCAAGCCCTTACATCGCAATCAATTAGTGGGGAATTAGCAGTCTTTAGAGTTCGGTCCACTAGATCTGTACTGGGCAATAGCAAGTCTATGAACCTCAGGCAGGGCAGGGCATGAACAGTTAGGGGCTCTGGCCTGCAACCAGGACAGAGTAACACAATCTCAGGGCTCAGGCAGGGTTAAGCACCAAAACACAGGCTTCCTGGCCTAATGCAGGGAGGCTGCCTCCCCGGGGGAGAGAGAGTAGCAGGGGGCCTGGGCCCACCCAACTCCAGCAAGTCCCAGCCTCGGGGGGGACCCTAGCAGTGGCACAGTGGTCTGTCATTGGGTCAGCTGGGATCCACCCACAGCACACCGACTTAGTATCAGGCCAAGGCCCAACCAGACTGTCATCTAGTTTCCCTGGGCTACTTCCTACCTTCCCAGTCTTTGATACCTCTGTAGGTGTCTTTTGTCTCCCTGGGATTGGTGGTCAGCACCTCAGTCGGCCGGGGGCCCTGGGAGCTCTGGCCAATCCTCAGGCATCAGCCCCAGGAGTTCCTTCTCAACATCCTACTCCAGCCACAAAGAAGGGTTTGTCTTCCTCAGCAGCTTCATCCCAATGAGCTGCATGGATGGCCTTTTGTACTTCCGCTTCCTGTCTCACCCCTCAGCTTTCAGCAGGCCTGACTTCCCTGGTTCTGTAGCCCAAGGAGTGGGTTGTGGTCCTTCCTGGTCTGTCTCTGAAGGAGGCCACGCCTCCTCACTACATTGCCCATGTAAAAATAAACATTTTTTGCATCTTTTTTTATTGAGAAGCTTTAGCACCATCATGCTTTGGAGCAAGGACTTGATATTTGGCAGAGATGTCATTGTGGTGTCCGAGATCTGCCTTTTCCTGTCCCAATTAAAATCTGCTAAAGTTTGTCCAAGTTATAAGCCTTCGAAATATGCCAATTCACACATGCTAAGTACAAACTTGTTAAATTCTTGGAAGATTCCCTCTGTACTGGGCATGCTCCATCCAAAAGCTGCAGGGCTAAGCAGGACTTTCCCTGCCTCTGTTGCTCCTAATTGCTGTAGGCCACTGTGGGACCCAGGCACCAGAACTGTGAGACAGTCGCTATGCAGCCTAACAAACCCCACTGACCTGTAGTAGGCTGCTTGATGGGCTGCACTGCTTGATTGGTTGGAAGGTCAGCACAATCAGCTCTTAAGCCCAGCAGCAGTAACTGTTGCTCAAAACATTTGCCAATGGCTGTGATAGCTCCTGTCCCTGCTTGTTCCCAGTCCGGTCTCTGCCTTGCCTAACTCCAGGTAACCCAGTTCTGATCCTCCACTCTGATTCCTGATCTCGGATTTTGGTTCAGACCCTTGGTTCTGGTATCTGTCCTCTGACTCTCCCTCTCCTGGTTACCGACTCCTGTTCTGACTATTACACATGAGCACCAATGTCCAGGTCACTGACACCCTCGTGCGTGTGCTTTATGATACAATCTTTAATTACAGAATCACATACTATTTTTTCCCCACAGAATCCCAGACTCATTCAGTGCACAGGATGACCCTGCTCTGGGGATGACTCATGGCTGTGTAAATGGTTATATAACTATTTACTGCATAGTCTGTGCCTGTGGAGGTCACAATAGGCATATTTTAACAAGTAATAAATGTAATAGTGCATATTATTGGTTCTGAGTTATGCTGAGAAGATCAGCAAAGTAAATAAGAACTTGAAATGGATTTTCAGATTGGTTGAATAAAGGGATAAGTTGGATAAGAAAAATTCTGAACAAAACAGAACTCTAGTGTAGCTCACTACTGTCTATTTGGATTTCATTCTGTGATGTGCTCGCAGGTATCTGTGTCAATGCCCAAAGTATTTCACTGACAGCATGAAAATACCTTGCTACTGCAAGGACCAAAATCATTAACTGTGAATCCTTTGTATCTGACAGTATGCTATTTATGGTAAGCAGGTAAGTACAGAGGTGTTTCCAAAGTCTCCAGGCAAAACAGTGTGATGGAGAGATCTGTCAGGAAATTTGCTTGTTACATCCAGCTTTCTGCAAAACAATCCAAGGAGGGAATGAAGGATGTTCTGCTTGATCCTCCAAACTTTCAAATGCCTCTTCGTCCACTTTGACAAGAATGTAAAAGAAAGCAGGCAGCAGAGGAGAGGCATTTCTTTCTGTGATGAAACGAAACCATCAGCAAAATGCTGAAGCAGATATACCGGTAATAACTTGTAAAATGAACAGTCACAAGAGGGAAATGCCTGCAAGCTGCATATAAACTTTTTAAACACAGTGTAATAGAGGCTCAAATTAAATGTATTTGAAAAAAAAGTAAGAAGACCAAAACAATGCCACCTGGACTAAACAACAGAATAGAAGAGGCAGCTGGAGGCAAAAAGGCATCCTATAAAAATTGGAAGTGAAATCCTACTGAGGAAAATAGAAAGGGACATAAATTCTGGCAAGTCAAGTATAAGAGTATAATTAGGCAGGCCAAGAAAGAATTTGAAGAGCAACTAGCAAAAGACCAGGCCCGTTTATTTACTTGCCGTATCTGCAAGTCTGGCCGATCACGGCTCCCATGGCTTCAATTCGCTGCTCCAGGCCAATGGGAGCTGCTGGAAGTGGCAGCCAGCACATCCCTCGGCCCTCGCCACTTCCTGCTGCTCCCATTGGCCTGGAGCAACGAACCGCAGCCAGTGGGACCCACGATTGGCCAGACCTGTGGACGTGGCAGGTAAACAAACTGGCCTGGCCCACCAGGGGCTTTCCCTAAACAAGCGGCTTCCCAAGTTTGGGAAACACTGACATAGACAGATGTCCAGGCACAATTAGCAGATTTAGAGTAAAAGTTTTTGCTTTTTTTAAAAAAAAAATATATATAAGCAAAGAAGTTAGTGATCTTAGTATCCCTGCAGGTGATCTGTCGAGCCATTTTCATCTGGCAATTTACCATATCTCCTGATAAAGTGGGTCTTGAGCAGGGCCAGCTCCAGGCCCCAGCACGCCAAGTGCGTGCTTGGGGTGGCATGCCATGGGGGGCGCTCCGCTGGTCGCCAGGAGGGCGGCAGGCGGCTCCGGTGGACCTCCCGCAGGCGTGCCTGCGGAGGGTCCGCTGGTCCCGCAGCTCCGGTGGACCTCCCGCAGGCGTGCCTGCGGATGCTCCACCAGAGCCGCGGGACCAGCGCACCCTCTGCAGGAGGTCCACCGGAGCCGTGGGACCGGTGACCGGCAGAGCACCCCCCGCAGTGTGCCGCCGTGCTTGGGGCGGCAAAATGTCTAGAGCCGCCCCTGGTCTTGAGGAAGGATTTAAACAAGGACCGAGCAGGAGGACTGAGCAGGAGGTTTGTGGATTAATCTGGGGAGGGTGTTTCAGGAGTAAGAGGCAGCACTGAAGAAAGCATAGGGACGTCTGTGGGAGAAGTGCCAGCAGACTCCTAGATAGAGCCCACATCAGCTCTATTATCAAACAATTCCATTGGCTATCCTTTCATTTTAGAAATCAGTTTAAAATTGCCCTTGTTTTCTTAAACCTTCTGAGACTTGTTTCAGTCACCCTTATGGATCTTGTCTACCTTTAATCCCTTCCCTGCCCCTCCACTTGTCTATCCCTGGCCCCTCTCTGTCGCTATATACAATCTCGCAACTGTTAGATTGAAAGCCTTTTTAGCTCTTGTTATCAGACTCTTCTTTCCCCTTCCTCACAACTTCTAAATTATCATTTGTTTTCAGGTTTCATCTCAAGACATTTTTTTCCCATGCCTATACTTCCCTCTGCCGTTGCTTTTTATTTTAGCTTTGTAGCTATATCATTTAACTCTGTAAAGTATTTTGAGATACACTTGTAGAATGTTATACACCAATACTTTTTTATTCTGCTTTCCATTATACCACTGCAAATCTAAAGTAACTCCACCAAATTTAGCTGAGTTACACCAATGTAAGTGAGGCCAGGTTCAGGCCCACTGGTATTCAGAATGTTGAGAAAGATCAGAAGCAATAATCTGGGCCCGGATTCTGCCATCATTACTCATGGCAAGTAACCCCATTGAAATCAAGGTAGCAGAATCTGCCCCCAAATGGCTATTTCTCAAACTTCTCAACCTCCTGAACACAATGAAATTGAATGTGATCTTACTTTTATGGGTGTAGAGCTCAGTTGAAATCAGAGGAATCACTCCAGATTTGCCACAGTGTGACAGAGCGGAATCAGGTCAGGAACATGCAGTGAAGCACAGCAAAGGGCTTAAATTCAGAGCAGTCATTTTTGTCAAGTGTATAGTCACTTCTGTGGTTACTCTACTGATGATTAACGTTTTGCGAGTGACTTACTACAATAAATGTGCATCATGTGTTGTTATTTTTGTTTTTCTATAAATATGAAACGACTCCTGAATGGGCAACAGTATTTTTCATGTCACTGAACAGTTAGTTTGCTCAGAACTAGAAGCCTGAGTGTACCTTCCCCATGGGCTTTCACAGCCTCTTCCTGCCTGGCTGGTACTCACAGTTTCTTCCCACATTCTCTCTTCCACTCTCTTTATGTCCTGGGAAGGAGGAACCCACTTACACTTTTACTACTCAGAAGGAATGTACTGCAGTCACTACTGTGGAACTAGGGTTGCCACCCATCCAGGTTCTACCCAGTCTGGGTTTGGGCTTCTGTATCTGGGCACTATTTATGGTTTTACCCAGAAGGTCCAGTTGAAAAAAGGACTTGGCAACCCTAAATGGCACCCAAACCAAAAGTCCAGTTACCATGGGATGGGGGGTGACGCCCGGTCAGGGGCAGCTCTAGGAATTTGGCCGCCCCAAGCATGGCGGCATGCCGCATGGGGCCCGCTGCCGGTCGCCGGTCCCGCGGCTCCGGGGGACCTCTTGCAGACGGGTGCGCTGGTCCCGCGGCTCCGGTGGAGCATCCGCAGGCACGTCTGCGGGAGGTCAACCCGAGCTGCGGGACGAGTGAACCCTCCGCAGTCATGCCTGCGGGAGATCCACCGGAGTCGCGGGACCAGCAGACCCTCCGCAGTCATGCCTGCAGGAGGTCCGCTGGTCCCGCGGCTCCGGTGGACCTCCCGCAGGCATGACTGCGGAAGGTTCACCGGAGCCACCTGCCGCCCTGCCGGCAAAATGCCGCCCCAAGTGCGCGCTTGGCGCACTGGGGTCTGGAGCCGGCCCTGCGCCCGGTCATCAACCTGAATCAGCCCCGATCAACCAGGGCCACCTTCCTACCTCCAGCAGGGCCAGCTCCAGACCCCAGCGCGCCAAGCGCGCGCTTGGGGCGGCATTTTGCCGGGAGGGTGGCAGGCGGCTCCGGCGGACCTTCCGCAGTCATGCCTGCGGGAGGTCCACCGGAGCCGCGGGACCAGCACACCCTCCGCAGGCACGTCTGCAAGAGGTCCCCCGGAGCCACGGAACCGGCGACCGGCAGCGCGCCCCCTGCAGCGTGCCGCCGTGCTTGGGGCGGCCAAATTCCTAGAGCCGCCCCTGACCTCCAGGCAGGCTCCTTGAGACAATCCAGGAAGTGACGGGGGAGGGAGGGAGAGGAGCAAGCAAAGGAATGGGGCCTTGGGGTGAAGAGGTGGAGCTGGAGCAGGGCCTTGCGGGTTCTGGTGCCAGCAATCAGAAAGGTGGCAACCCTATGTGGGACTGACTTGCTGGTAAATGTGGAACACTGGCAGAAGAACAGTTTCAATTTTCCTTCTTGACACCCTACTGTGCCAAAGCACTTAAGCCCTGGCCTTGCTTTCTCAGTCTTGGTTTCTTAAGTGCTAGATAATTGAGTGCCTGTGTGTCTTTCTGATGATTCTCCTGTAGGGTTTTGAGGGTTTTTTTGTTTTGTTTTTTTGGTGGAGAAACAATTTCAAAAAATTCAAAGTGGTTACAGAGATTTAATAACTTGCATTAGGGGCATGTAACTCTCCATATATTTTCAAGGCACATATTAGATAGGCCATCCATACTAGAAGGCACTAAAGAGAATTTTAAAGAGATGTTATTGTTTAATTCAACTGGAAAGAGTGCCCAAGGGATCCAGACAATTAACTCTATCTTCCCCTGAAGTCTTAAACCAACTCTACTGAATTAAAATAGATGCACTATAAATCTCCTGTGCCAAACAAAGAATGCTTCAGCAAGCAATAAACCTGGCCCTCCAAACACATATCTCCTTAAATGTGACCAAGACAGAACTCCTATAAATACCAGTGGGAACCAGAGGGAACTAAATGTACAAAACTAGGTATTGACAGTGCAAATATGTGATGACTTCTTCAGAAGGCTGATAAGCTAGGACCAAACGATGTTTAAAAACAAACAATTATTAACCAACTGAACCTGTGGTGGTTGTCACTTTAAAAAGTAATTGTTGGGCACAACTTTAACAATGAAGCATATGTAGAAGTCATTAAAAATTTCCTTGAGCAAAATAACACCCTTAATGTCAAATCTGGACAATTTTATCCCATCTAGACAAGCCAGAAATAGAAGGCACCTTGAGGCTGATATCATTAATAAACTTAGTAATATTGCCCACTAAACTTTACCCCCCACCCTCAAAACAATCACTAAACTAAGCAGGCCAGACAGGAACAATCCATCAAGGAAATGTATTTAAACAGTATCAAGTTCCTAATTATTTTACTTTCAGAGATGCACTATAACATTCTATTTGTCTTCTCCTCCATTGCTGCTGGAATATCAGTTGACAGGAGGGATGAGGAGTTCCTTTCACCATCTCTAAATGGTAGATAAATGAGCCTTTTAAAACATTTTGGTTCTAAACCTGGGGATGCCTCTATTTCTCCTAATAACATGAGTTACCTGAGCCACTTTAACAAGGAGGGTATTTATCTAGTCTAGTCCTGACTCCATTTGAACATCCTAAAGCATCATTCTTTTTGTTTGTTTGTTTGTTTCCAAGATGATTTCACTGTGAACCCGTGTATTACACTTCACATTTGGTGAAGCTGCCCAATTCAAATTAAGCAACATTTTCAAGCTATGTGCCTAATACTGCAAGGTACTAAGTAGCCTCAATTGCTTAAAAGCAAGCATAAATCCCAGCCCAGCATACTAGCCATACAAAAATTATTCCAACTGTGCATTTCATTTGGGGTAGTTAGTTTCTTCCAATATGTTTAGTAACAGAAGAAAGTATAAAAGAAAGTAAGAGCCATCACAATTGGCATTAACTGGCAACTTTCATGGTAGTCTCAGTAGAGGCCAAGGAATGAATGAATGAATAGCAAACAGACATACAGTACAAAGTTCCTACTATTGTGAAACTTGCCCTCATTGCAGATGTTTGATGTCCTGTATTAACTCTGGCAACACTTCTATATGGCCATTTGTATAAAGTTGTTGATATGGAGACCAATCTATCCTTGCCCCCCTAGAGATGCCTGTTGGTCAGGAATGAGGTACACTACAGTTTGGGGAAATGTGTATGTTTACTGCTTGTGCTGTAGCTATTCTATTTTGTGACTCTGGCAACTTTCATGACATCTGTATTCACACAAATAAAAATTAAAAAGGAAATAAGGGCCAGATATTTCCTGTGATACAAGTTGTGATGCTCATTGGAATGCCCTGGCAGATTTGTATATGAGCAACAACACCCGGACAACTTCAAACTAGAGCTACAGAACACAGGAATGCAACATAGAGGAATGACAAAAAATCCCCTGTAGCCAGGCACACTGGAAACTGTGTGCATCATCTATTATCTGTGCTATTCACATCTATTAAGCATATGCCAAAATAAAAGAAATACTTTTCAATCTGTCAAGGCTGTGAAACTAGATTTTAACATGTGTGACAAAGACCCAAAATAAGAGACAGAATGAAAAATAACAAAGAATGGACCTCAAAATTACATGGGTCAGGGGCAGCTCCAGACCCCAGCACGCCAAGTGCGTGCTTGGGGCGGCATGCCACGGGGGGCGCTCTGCTGGTCCCCGGGAGGGTGGCAGGTGGCTCTGGTGGACCTCCCACAGGCGTGCCTGCGGAGGGTCCGCTGGTCCCGTGGCTTCGGTGGAGCATCCGCAGGGTCGCCTGCGGGAGGTCCACCGGAGCCGCGGGACCGGCAACCGGCAGAGCGCCCCCCGCGGCATGCCGCCATGCTTGGGGCGGCAAAATCGCTAGAGCCGCCCCTGACATGGGTTGAATTTATTTAATATGCATGGAGTTTTCTGCAAATTCAGCATCAATAATCAGGCTTCTTAATGTCAGTAGTCTCAGTAATAAATGGTCAGATAATACTGGATCTCTGTGGAATAAAGGTAAAAATAGAGGAAACTTGCATGAGTTGTCTTTCACTAATTTGAAATTGTTTCATACCCTTGTGATAGGCTGCAGACCACATAATCATGTGTAGGTGGGCAGGGCCATCCCTCTGCGTCTGAGGGGGGCTGCGCCTCCTTGCAATTTGGGTACGCTAAAGCCTTCTCTAAGAAGAACAAGAGTGGGGGAATTAGATTCAAAAGGGGGTCCATCCTTCAAGCGGGGCAGGCCATACACAGTCTGGGCTCTGGCTGGTGACCAGGGCAGGGTGCAGCTGTCTATTCACCCAGCCCTTAGGCAGGGCAGGGCAGCCACCAGTTAAGGCTCTGGCCTGTAATCAGGCAGAGCTCCAGTAGTCTATTTCCCTGGCCTTTAAGCAAGACAGGGCAGCCAACAGTTAAGGCTGTGGGCTGCAATCAGGAAGAGCTGTTGTACCAGCCAAGTGCAGGGGCTCAGATAGGGGGTTGAGCGCAACACAGTCTCGGGGGCCACATGCAGTCTATTGGGCTTAAGCAAGGGGTTGAGCTGAGGAGCACAGGCCTCCTGGCCTATGGAGGGGGAGTATTGCCACCCCAGGGGCTGGGTTACATGGGGGATGCAGGCCCGCCCAACTCCACCATGTCCCAACCCAGGGCCCTATCAGTGGCAGAGCAGTCCACCACTGGGTCAGCGTGGATCCGTTCGCAACACACTGACTTGATTTCAGGCTCACTCTTCACTAGACTACTGCCTGGTTCCCCTGGGTTGCTTCCTTCTCTCCCCCTTGGGGTGACCAGACGTCCCGATAAAATCGGGACCATCCTGATATTGAGGTGTTTGTCCCACGTCCAACCGATCTTCGGTCAGGACACAACTTGTTCCGATATTTTGCTCCACTGGCAGCACGCGGCTTTTTTTTTTTTTTTGCTCCTCCTCTCATCTGGTCACCCTACTCCCCCTCGGGCTTACCTGGATCCAGGGGTCATCCTCAAAATCCTCTGAGTACACTGCCAAGGTTAGAGGTAGCAGCTTCTCTGCTTCAAGAGCGTTGGGGCTCCCTGGAAGCTTACGCTGGTCCCTGGGACAACAGCAGTTCTCTTTGGTGCTCACCTCCAACATCAGGGAAGACACATCTATCACCTTCAGTGGCTTCTTCCCATATGAGCAGCTGGGCCAGCCTTTTATATTTCAGCTTCCTGTCCTGTGCCTCTGCTTCTGGTGCGTGGGGCATGGCCCTCCTGGCTTCTCCCACCTGGTGGCCTTTGGCATTCGCTCCACATCTGCATCTGAGGGGGGCCACACAGATGACGTGCCCTTGCAGAAGTAGGTGAATCCTAATTTGGCTCCTCAGAGCAAAATAAAGATTTCACCAGAACTGTGGAAGGAGCTTTTATTGTCCTCTGAATTAATGGAAAAACATCTGTGAAATCAAATCAAATATGACACCAGACTATTTATTACAAAATCCAAACGGATAACAACACTGAACAGAGACATTTGTTTTATGTTCTTTTTTCAGTAATTATTTGCCCCAGGCCAAGCAACTACAGGATAAGTGTACTTCGCTCTACTTTCCAAGGAAGTACAAAGGGTTTTCTTAAAATAGCAACATAGGAATTGGAAGTTTTGCCCTCTTATCAACAGCTCCATCTGGTAAAGAACTTTGATTAATTACTTGGCATGATTCTTTTTGACCTCTGTGATGGTTTGGGCGGGAAATATGTCTGTATACAATTTACAAAGTCCACTTTGGTTTTATGAACAACCTGTTTTCTTACAACTTATGACTGTCTTCTTCCTGTGCTTCTTGTGTTAAGTAAACAGGGGAGTGGTCCCAACATATCAATCTATGAATAAGTCAATCATTAAAGACTATAGCATCTGAACAGCTCTTATCTAGGAAGAACAAAGACGTGACTGCATCCTAGAAAAAAGCCAATAAAAGGTATTACTTTACAGACCTTGTATCTGTTTTCTTCTAAGGCTATGTCTACACTAGAGAGCTTACAGCTGTACTGTACTGATGCAGCTGCGCCACTGTAACTCTCGTGTAGCTGCTCTATGGTGACAAGAGAGAGCTCTCCTGTTAATGTGACTAATCCACCCTCAACGAGCAGTGGTAGCTATGTCAGTGGGAGAAGCTGTGCACACTACCACTGATGCCGGCATAATTTATGTCACTCAGGAGGGGTTGATTATTCACACCCCTGAACGACATACATTTTGCCGACATAAATAGTAGTGTAGATTTAGCCTAAAGTCATTAATAAAAGTGGAGGGCTAAGAACTGATCCCTCTAGAAACACACTGTTCAATGATAATTCCACATTTCCAATTACATTTTTACACCTGTTAATTAGCCAGATTTTAATCCACTGAATGTGTGCCATGTTAGTTTTATAACATTCTGGTTTTTTAATCAAAATGTCATCTGGTACCAAGAAATCTAACTATGTTACCTTAACACTCTTACCTTTATGAACCAAACTTGTGATCTCATCAAAAAAAGATACTTGGGTAGTTTGGCAGGGTCTGTTTTCCACGAACAATTGTTGATTGGCATTAATTATATTATGCTCCTTTAATTCTTTATTAATTGAGTCCCATATCAGCCATTACATTATCTTGCCCAGTATTGATGTCAGACTGACAGGCGTGTATACCTATCCCATTCACCCTTTTTAAATATTGGCATTAGCTTTCTTCCAGACTTCTGGAACTTCCCCAGGGTTCCAATATTTATTGCAAATCAACATTAATGATTCAGGGAGAGTCTCAGCCAGCTATTTTAAAACTTTTAGATGCAAGTTATCGGGACCCATTGATTTTAAAATGGCTAAAATAAGTTACTGCTGTTTAACATCTTCCTGAGATACTAGTGGAATAGAAGGAGTGCTAGCATCAGCATGTGATGAGACTACGTGTCTGTTTTTTTCCATAAGATAGAAATATTTATTGAACACTTATGCCTTTTCTACTTTAATATTGATTATTCTACTATTTATATCTAGTAATGGACCAGTACCATTGTCAGGATTCTTTTTGTTCCTAAAATACTTAAAAGAAACTTTTTCTTATTGTCCTTATCTCTGCTGGCCATAGATTTCTCCTTATGACCCTTTGCTTCCCTCATCAATTTCTGTAATTCCTAGCTTCCGATTTATAGTACTACCAACTTCTTTTTCTTCCTTTATGTTTTTATATATAATTATTTTTGTAGCTGTCTGCACTTCCCTTCTAAACTAGATTGGTTTTTTTTAAACCAATGTGGCCTTCTTACTTAATTGTGGGATTGCGGCTGTTTGGGCATTTAGTAAAATGTTCTTAAACAATTCCCAATTATGATTCACATTTTTCTGATTAAATTATTCCTCCTAGCTGATTTGGCTCATCATTGTTTTCAGCTTCGTGAAACTGCCAGACCTGACTAGACCAGTGGACCATCTAGTCCAGTGTCCTATCTTTGACAATTCCACCTTATTCTGAAACATCTGGTACTGGCAAGAGTTATGAAACAACCTGACTCTGTGGATTGTTTTTTCTACTTCTTGGTAGTTAAAAGTTGGCTTATGGTCTGAAACATGAGTGTTTATATCCCTTATAAATGTTTATCCTATTCTATATAATTGAGCATGTTCTCATAATCCATTTACCCACAACAACAAACACTAATACAAAGAATTCTGAGAAAGTGGGCTATAAAGATATGTAGTCCAACAACCAAGCAACAGGAGGTGCAGGTGCACTCAGTATCTCTGCTGCCGAGCACTTCCTCTCAGCAGGATTATCCAATTAAATACCTACTGGAACAGCTAAATATAATCTGACAAAGTGCAGTCTACTATACATGAGAAATTTGAAGCTCTGCACACAAAAATGGGGGCTTTTGCTACAAAAGCTAATTGCACTTGACAAGAAAATGGGGGCAACAGAGAAACATGTGGCGATGAAAATTGTCTCCCAGGACAACATGGCAGTTGACAGAATTAATATTAAAAAGTAGTTGTCAGACAGGAGCAAACTGCAGATTGCAGAAAGGAACCAGTTCAGGCGTAAGAATATCTTAATGCAGAGAGTGCCTGACGATAAAGACCTATTCGACCTGCTGTCTGTTCGAATCCCAAATTCCATCACATCCTAGATAATCAAAAATGATACCATGGAGTAGGGATGCCACATTAGACAGAAGGAAAACCAGAGCCAGATGAAGGGGGAATGCTGTCTTATAGCATTCTCAGATGCTGATGCCTACAATAGAGGATCTTAGCAACTGAGCTGTCTGTAGAATAAAAAGTGACCTAGGGTGGAGGAATTTTCCATATTCATTTTCTTGCACCTTAGGCTATGTCTACACTAGAGACTTTACAGCGGCACAGCTGTACTGATACAGATGCACCCCTGTAAGATCTCCCGGGTAGCCACTGTATGCCTGCAGGAGAGAGCTCTCCCATGAACATAATTAAATCACTCCCAACAAGCAGCAGTAGCTATGTTGGGAGAGCGTCTGCCGCTGACATACTACTGTACACACCGATGCATCTGCCGATGTAATTTTTGTTGCACAGGGTGTGTGCGTGTGTGTTTTTTTCACACCCCTGAGTGACATAAGTTATACCAACAAAAGTGCTAGTGTAGACATAGCCTCTGACAACACACACAAGAAAACAATTAAATATTCCAAAAAACAATTCCGTAAAGATAACACTATAAGTCAGGAGAAATGGAAGATAATGGCGTTACTTGTGATTCACACGGGTGGAAATTAGAGAAGACTCAGACCTAGTGTCTGCAACACAGCTCTCTGGACCAAATTCTACTTTCAATTACTCCCATACAACCACACTGACTTAAGATCAGAATTTGGGCCCAGAGTTTCTCATGAAGATTATCCCTTAAGCATGAGTTATGTACATGGAATCACATTATACACTGGTCCATGATGTCAGAACTGAGCAAATCTTTTCTGAACAGAATACAACTCAGCAGGGCACCATTGGCAACCCTAACCCTCCTTTTGTTATTACTTACTATCGTAGCAGCTAGGAGCCCCAGTCATGGGCCAGGACCCCTTTGCGCTAGGCACTGTACAAATAGAGACAGGATAGAACCTAGGAAGCCTGAGTCCGAACATAGTCTACTGCTGTCAATAAAATAGTAATGTTAACCACTCACAGAACATGTTAGCTCATGGGGAGGAGGTCTGTGGTATGGCTCAAAATACTACAGTGATGAGCATCCTACAAAAACTTGTAATCACTAGACATTTTTTCAAATAATACTTTAGATAGCCAATAAAAGTAATAATTCTGGAAGTAATATGTGCTTTAATTAAAACCTGTAATTCTGCAGATGAGAATACCTCTCTTTGATTAGTTAAAGCACATGGTAGGGATCAAATGTGTCATTGATGTAAGATGGGTGCAGTTCCATGGGCTTCAATCAAAACCTGCCCACTTATGCCAGCTGTGAATTTGTCACTAGAAATGTAATGTCATAGTGAGCAGTTGTCACTACTGCACCAACATTTATCAGATAAAATAATTACATTTACATCTTTCACTGGGCATAATTGAAAAAGTAAAGACTCAGTCCTGCAAGGCGCTGCATCAGTCTTACCGTGGACTCAAATGCATTCAGCGCCTGCAGGAAATGCTCAGCATCTTCAGGATTGAAACTTAAGTAATTATAAAAGAACATTGTCAAAGGATCAATATTTCCTACTCTGAAAATAAGCTTCCTAGCTCTAGGTGATTACATTTCTCATAATTTCCTCTGCTTTGCCTCAATTATGTAGCCGTGGCATTAGGAGACCATTATGCTGTGTTAATGTTCCATTGACATTATCTCTAATTCTGTTGCTTGAATAATAAAAGTTAATTAAAAGTCTGAATTTTCTTTCCTCAATACTTGTTTCTTTTAAATACGTTTTTGAAAAAACCCTAAAATGTATTCCTGAGTACAGAAGATTTCTTCTTCTCAACAATCAGAACTGAAATGCTAATCAGCTACTTAGAATAGGTTTTCATAATTAGAAAGAATAGATTTTAAATGTCTTTTAATAAAGCTTCCCTTAATTAAGCAATGGTTCTCACCATAAGAAGTCCGCAAAGGGAGATAATTCACTCCGACAAGAGTTATACACCAAGAGCTTTCTCAATGTAGAGCTTTGATCTGTAAGGTCACCTGCAGTCTAGTGGATTGAGGGTAGCTCTGGGAATCAGGAGACCTGGATTCTATTGGTGAGTCCCTGTTGCCTTGCTTTGTGACACTAGACAAGTCACTTGCAGTCATATTTTCTAAAATATCACCCTGCTTCAGTCTGGGGTGTTCAGAAAACTCTGGAACTTTTAAAATCATGTGTTGAGCACCCATGGATCCTGAAAACATGGTCCCATATCTAAATGTGCAAGACAAGTGGGGGCGAAAGACATTGCAGACCATCTAGGTACAAAATTGTCTAATGGACACACTCATATTTATCTGTGCCACATTTGTTCCCTCTTCCTAAATGTCACAAATAAACCCTTACAGCACTCTCCTAGCACTACAGTACTCCACATATTTGGACACCTGTGGTAGAAGGGGACAATACACAGAGCCCAATATCACCAACCATGGCCAGAAACCCTAATAATAAGTGAGGCGGTATAGGCGTCAGTTCATGTGGTATGATGAGGTGATGAAATATTAAAGCTGGTTTTCATAGTTTTTGCCATAATTTTGCAAACCTGGAATGTGCAACAAAGGATATTATGGCAAGGGGAAGAGACCATAATGACCCCATATTGTTATATTTTAAGTGTATACTCTCACCATATTGTGCCTGACATTCTTGCCTACAGATCTGAGACCCCAGAACATTCTGATATATGATAGGTAGGGCCTTCCCCTCTTATCAGTGTGAAGTATAGAAAGATGGGCAAAATATTAATAGAGGCCCCCATGGCAGCATTTCCTTGTTCCATGCACACTGTGGCATAGATACATACCAAAGGGATTGGGACATACCTACAATTCTAATCCAGCCAGCCATGATAATGTGTGATCCCCATATAGTATGTTCAGTGGGTCTACTGAGAAGTATGCCTGTGTCACGGATCTGCAGGGTCTGTGCTACACCCCAGATTTTAAACAGTCTCTTGGAGGGACCCCATTAAGTGTGTGTAGCGGGGTGGTCACCCGCTCCGGCCCTGAAGGAAACAGCCCTGAGAAAGGGCTGCCCCGGGGAGCCAATATGCTAGGGCTGATTGGGGAGGCAGCCACAGCTGGGGCCACACCCCAATCAGGCCACAGCTGGCCCTATAAAAGGGCTGCTAGCCAGGAGCTCAGGCAGACTCTCTCTCTCTCCTTGGAGGGAGAAGGACCAGGCTGCCTGGGAGCTTAGAGTACAGGGATCGGAGCAGGGCTGGGGAAAGGCAGAAGGAGCTTGTAGTGAGGCGGCCTGGCTCCCGGCGGTCCCTGAGAGAGAGGAACTGGAACAACCCCCTCAGTGGGCGGAGCCACTGCCACCTGTTCCTGCCCCCCGGAAGTCAAGGGGCGGGACAGGAAGTATAAAAGCCCGGCCTCAGCACTCAGTTAGAGCCCAGCGGCCGGAGAGGACGGACGCTCCTGGTTGGGCTCCCGCTGGACCGAGCCTGCCCCGAGCCCGGTACCCTGAGGTGGACGGGCCGAGCCTGCCCCGAGCCCGAGACCCCGAGGAGCAGCCCAACCTAGACCGTCTTCAGCCCGCCGAGGAGCCCATGGTATGGGACCCCACTGCCGAGCCCAGCGGGGAGTAGGTACCCGAGGAGGGGGAGATGGAGTGTAGCCCGGGGGTAGCCGACCCTTGTCCGGCTGAGGGCACCGACGTGCCCATGTCAGTGTGTTGCAGCTAGGATCCCCACTGACTGCAGCGGATCCACGCCGCTGCTAGGGCCCCGGGCTGGGACACAGTGGAGTGGGTGGGCCTGTGTCCCCCCTGCTACCCCACTCACGGGTGGCAGACTCCCCCTCCTACCAGCGGTCAGGCAGAAAAGCCTGCACTTACCTGCAGTGGCTCAGCGCCTGACACAAGGACCTGAGCCCCTGTATTGTTGTGACTGCTCAGCTCCTGGTACAAGGACCTGAGCCCTGAACTGTCCCTGTTGCTGCTCAGCCCCTGCCCGAGGGCCTGAGCCCCTTGAACTATTGTGGTTGCCCCGCCCTGACCTAGGGCTTGGGCTTCGGACTATTCCTGCTCAGCTCCTGAGGCCAGGACCTGAGCCCTGAAACTATCATTACTGCTCAGCTCCTGAGACAAGGGCCTGAGCTCTGGGACTATTATTACTGCTCAGCTCCTGAGGTAAGGACCTGAGCCATAAGCCTAGTACTGAGTGTTTGGTGCCCCGCCCTGACTGAGGGCCTGGGCCTGCTAGTGCCCCTGTGTGTTCAGCTCCTGCTACAAGGATCTGAGCCCTGGGACTGTTATTACTGCTCAGCTCCTGCTATAAGAACCTGAGCCTTGAACTATTGTTTCTTGCCCCGCCCTGATTGAGGGCCTGGGCTTCCTGAGACTGATGCTACTGCTCAGTTCCTGAGGCAAGGACCTGAGCCCTGAACTATTATTACTGCTCAGCTCCGGCTGTAAGGAGCTGAGCCTAGAATTGACTGTGTTGCTGCCCTGCCCTGATTGAGGGCCTGGGCTTAGCTCATTAACTTTGTGGTGCTCAGCCTGCAGGAAGGACCTGAGCCCCCTGGACCCTTGTGTGGTGCCAGGCCCTGAGCTGGGGCTCGGGCTTGGTGACCGCTCCGCCCTGGCTGCGAGGACCGGAGCTGAGAGCCGGTTTGGCCGCCCCGCCCTGACTGAGGGCTGGGGTTTAGTGACTGTGTTACTGCTCAGCCTGCAGAAGGGATCTGAGCCGGGAACTAGTGTTTGCTGCCCCGCCCTGCCTGAGGGCCGGACCCATTGCAGTGACCGTGTGCCTTCTGTTTCAGCCCCTGCCTGAGGGGCGGGGCCCTGAGACCTTCAGAACCCGAAGACTGATCCAGGCCGTGTAGTGAGGCGGCCTGGCTCCCGGCGGCCCCTGAGAGGGCCCGGCCCCCGTACCGGACTATTACAGAGCTGGGGAGCTCCAGCCTGGTAACTCCCTAGGCCAAGGGTCCCCATCATGGTGCCTGCTGGGGCATCTATGTGTGCCTGCCTACTGGCCGCAGTACAACCAGATGCCAAAATGCTGCTGATTTTCAATGGCATTTCAGCAGCGATGCCTCTTGATGACACTACTTCTCGGTGGCATTTTGGTGGTGATGCTTCTGGGTGGCATTTCAGCGGCTGCTTGTCCAGTGGCCACGCTCCTTGGTGGCTAGTCATCTGGCGCCCCCCACACGGAAAGATTGGGGACCACTGCCTTAGGCTGCAGGCCTTGTGCATGGCTAAAACTGGTACAGGGGTTGCAGAGGTGCAGCCCAGGCTTAGGCGGAGGCAGCAGGTCCAACCCCCCTTGTAAATGATGAGTGGCCTTTATAGACTGAAGTCTGCCCCAGTGAGTGGGGGCTAGGGGGTGACTGGCAGTCCTCACTGAGGTGAGGTGGGGATAGAGGGTTGGGGGTTCCCCTGGGTGGGGGCAGAACCCTGATGTAAAGGGTTCTGCCCCCAGTTGTCATGTGCTTTAATTAAAACCTGTAATTCTGCAGATGAGAATACCTCTCTTTGATTAGTCCGGGAGGGACACAGGGGCCAGCGGCAGGCGAGACAGTGGCCTGTGGAGTGTGCTCTGGGCTAGAAGAGCTAATTCCTGAGACAATCAGCAGGAGGTGCTGTGCTGGTGAGTCGTCACATCGCTACAGTGTGCCAGATGCACAAGGGGTCCCACTCTTCTTTGAGAGTAGGCCATACAGCTTCATCACCTCCTAGACTGAGCCTCTGGCTTCCAGCACACCTGGTTCATACTGTGAGCTCTGCCCAGGGAGTCACACTAAGATGGACTCCTGATAGACTTGTACACTCTTCAGGGACTCATGCACCTCAGCCAGTATTTCCAGTGACATGCAAGCAGTGTTGTCAAAACAGAGTAGGGTTTATTAGTCAACGAACACAACATTGGAAGTCCTTAGGATAGCACAGAGAAATAAAGGTTAAAGCATAGTCAATTTAAGCCAGAGCTGGTCTGGTCAAGCCAGAGTCGTTCACCAGCCAAGCTATAGCAAACTCTGTTATCAGGCTCTGTCCCTCTCTCTGACCTCAGTCAGTCCCTGCAGAGAGCCAGCTTCTTCCAGAAATAAACTCTTTTTTTCTAGTCACCTCCCAAGTCCTTTGTTCTCCAGGTAGAGCCATGCTGAGTGCACAATCCCTGCTAAGGCAGGAAAAAAAAATCCTTCTGGGTCATTGGTTACTAGGGATCAACATACTGGTGATGAAGGCTTTCCGTTTTCTTCTTGGGTTTTCCATTGATATGGGTCAGCATTGGCCAGTCCTTTTAATGACCCATTTAGTGTGCTCAGACAGGTATGCAGCACACATACACCTATGGCTTTTGGTCTGCCCTTAGAGCAGACTTAATCCTGTTTTCCCTACTAAGTAGCAATGCAAAGTATAGGTGGAAACTGAAGCACACACAGGCTTCATAAAAATATTACAAAACATTCCCACTTTGTCACAGCCTGTGACTGGATGTACATGTCTGCCAGTTCCTTGATTATTTGCAGTGTTGTTGTAGCTATGTTGGTCATAGGATATTAAAGAGACAAGGTGGGTGAGATTCGGCAGCACCACCTCCACCCACTGACTCACCTCAGCAGACCACCCAGACTGTTTGGGTTGTGAGTCTGGGAGTTCAGCTCAAAAATTTTGAAAACCGCTCCGGATACAGGGAGTACTTAGGGCTCTGTGTGTGGGGGTGGGTGGTAACTCAGGGTAAAATGAGGGGGTAGCTAGGGGCCGTGTGCAGGTAGGGGGGTAGCTAGTTGCTGTGTACAGGCAAGAGGTATCTCAGGGTGCAGGGAGGGGATACCTAGGGGGCTGTGTGCCAGTAGGGCTCTGCCGGTCACAGAACCAGGTCCCTCTGCCTGGACGGCTCTTACCAGCTGTGTGAGCTGAGGAGCAGCCACAACCCTGGGCACCAGCAGCAGGAGATGGAACAACACGGCTGCCCGCTCCATGGCACAAGCCAGAGTGGCAGCTTCCTGAACTGCCCAACTCCAGCTTCCCATCTCTGACCTGGCCAAGGGGTGGGGCCTCAGGGGCAGGGAGAGGAGGAAGTGGGGGTGTGTGGAGCTGCCCTTGGGACTGTTCTGCTCTGGCACTGCTGGGATGTTTAACCTGTTTTATCCTGTAGAATCTTGATTGATTATGCATGACCATTATGATCTGTTAATCACTTTGTTTACTTCTGTGTATAAACATTGATGCTCATTGTCTGGTCTCTGACAGATTGGGACGGGGCAACCAGTGCTCAGGGCTTCAGCCCCATGGCTCCTGGCTTCAGCCCCACAACATGGGACACCAGGACTCCCAGCTTCAGCCTCATGGTGGGAGGGCCCCAGGGCTTTCAGCACTAGGACTCAGGGTTTCAGCCCTATGGCCGGGGAGGCACTGAGGCTCAGGCTCTGGGTTCCAGCTGTGGGGTCCCACAGCTCCCCTGAAAAGGCTCAAGGCCCCCACAGAGGGCCACAGACCCCCAGCTGAGAACTGCTGGTTTATTGGACCAATTTCTGTTGGTGAAAGAGACAAGCTATCGAGCTTACACAGAGCTCTTCAGGTTCCAGGAGTAGCTGCTCCAAGAAGCAGTCATTTAAGGTGTCAAGAAACTTTATTTCTGCATCCCATCCTGAGAAACATGTACCCAATCAATATGGGGATCGTTGAAATCCCCCATTATTATTGAGTGTTTTATTTTAATAGCCTCTCATACCTCCCTGAGCATTTTACAGTCACTATCACCATCCTGGTCAGGTGGCCCCTCCGTGGCCCAGCCCAGGCCCGCCAGAACTGCTGCATCCTTGGTTGCCAGGGAAAGAGTTAACTTCCTTTCCTGTAGAAAGGTCACAGCTGTGTGCCTTCACTATAAGGATATTGAGGAGAAGAGGGAAGGATCTCTGCCATACACTCTAAATATCTCCCCCACTACAGCATAACACTTCCTTTAAAAATAGCAGAGATTTGGATAAGTTAGAGATGGAAAAGACCTATGAGGTTACCATGTCCATATCTCTTCCTATGCAGGATAAAGGTGGCTGTAAAAATATAGATACAATATTTCCATCTTTCAATGCTGTGCTGCCCCAGCAGGGGGAGCAGCAAGAGGGTGAGGCAGAGAGTTGCTGGTGGACTATGGCTGCTCCTGACAGCTGGAAGCCGTCCAGTTATAGGGCACCCATTGCAGCCCAGCCACATGAGTGAGCCTCCATCTAGGCTGTGGTAATTAGGGCTGCCAGCTGGATAAGTGTCTCCTCTCACCACCTCCCCCCCCCACCCCAGTGTGTAAACTCATAACTATATATTCAGCAAAAATGTCGATGTTTGTTTGCATTACCCTAAGGTAACATGCTTCCAGGGTTATTAGGGGATGGATCACTATAAACCAGCCCTTTGTTAGCTCATGGTAACACACAAGTTGTTGGTTTAATTGGCTAAGTAAACCAGAAAGAGACTAGAGGAAACGTCTGTTTCTGAAGAGATGTGGCTGCTCTGCTGCCCTGCCAGGGAATTCATGGAATTAGTTTTTGTCTCTGACAAATACCAAGTTATTTTTTTTCTAATTTTCAGTCATTTTTCATATGCATGCTCGAAACCTTGCTCAGCCCTAGCATTTGAATGAGGAATTGACAAGATCTAAAAACAAATATGAAAAATGAAACACATCAAAACACTTATTTTCAATAAGGCTATTCATCACTTGCTTCCTTACAAAATGGGTTCAGTTTCAGATGTTCATCAAAGCTTGTGTTCATGTTCTCAGTCTGAAAAGGATTTAAAAAAAAAAAAAGCTGAAATCCTGTTCTTCTCTGTAACTGCAGAAGCTGATGAAGAAGAGTGCTTTTTTGACTGTTCTCATTATTAATGGGAAACCACTTTTGGAGGTAGTCAGTTACTCTCTGCAGTCCAGTCTTAGCATTGCTCACAAAACAACCAATTCCACTGGAACAATCAGTGGAACACTTTGCTGTACAGGTAACTGGTATTGCCACTTCCAGCCCAGCAATTAAATATGCATCCCTACAACCCGTCAACAGTTCTGCTCCCCCAGTCCCACCTCTGCTCCTCCTACAGCTCCAGGGATTCTTCACCCCCTCTCCCAGGCCTAGGGAGACAGCTGCAGCAGGGTCCTTTTTTCTGTCTTCCATGGCCTGGGAGAGGGGCAGCTCCATGGAATCTTAACCCCTTCTTCCCCTTCCCATGCCAGAAAGGAGAAGCTACAGGGATTCTTCATCTCCTCTCCCCCTTCCCAGGCCTGGTGTTGCAGGAATGAAGAGGGGAGGGTGGAGGAAGAAGCAGACTGACCCATTTTCCATGGGGGGGAGGGGGAAGAGCAGAGCCACCCTGAACTGCTGTGCTCTTTATGCTTGCTCCTCCTCTTGGAAGAACGGTTTCAGCAACTGCCTCTTCCCTACCCAAAAACTCCTCTCACCTCTTGAGAGAAGGAAGAGATCTCTCCCTGCTTCCTGCAGGAGCCCTGATTGGCTGCTCTTCCACAGGAGGCCAGGAAGAGTGGAAGGCAATCTATCAGGCTAGAAATGGCAAGAAGCCTGGAGCTATCAAATTGGTGCCGTCAGAAGCTAAAATCACAGCAGGTGGCAACACAGCAGATAGGATAGTCAAGCTTTGGCACATTCATTTGTAAGGATAAGGCCTTTTCCTGTAGCCATATTGTAAGGTCTGAGGCCTTTGTCTGCAGCCATATTAGGAGAGCAGCAGCCATGAGCTAAAAATCACATCCTCACATTCCATCTAAATTACATTAAAACAATGTAATGTCGGTCTGCTAAGAAGCTGATCCTGTCCTAATAGTACCCACCATCATCAGATAAAGAAACAGATCTTAAGATGGTTAAAGAAAACTTTGTTTGATGGCATTCTGTCTGGAAAGAAATCACTTATCAACAGTGGTGATTGTAAAATCTATACTTCTCTGGTTTTGCATTTATGGTCCCTACTTCTCTATTGTTTATCTGTATGGTCTCTGGTTCTTTGTTTCTGTCAGTTGCATAATTAATTTTGCTAGATGTAAATCAATTAAGGTGGTGTAAATCAATTAATGTGGAAAGCGGTGAATGTGATATATCTTGACTTTAGCAAAGCTTTTGGTATGGTCTCTCACAGTACTCTTGCCTGCAAGTTAAAGAAGTATGGATTGGATTAATGGACTATAAGGTGGATAGAAAGCTGACTAGATTGTTGGGCTCAATGGGTATTGATCAACGGCTCGATGTCTAGCTGGCAGCCGGTATCAAGGGGAGTACCCCAGGGGTTGGTCCTGGGGCTGATTTTGTTCAACATCTTTATTAGTGATCTGGATGATGGGATGAATTGCACCCTCAGCAAGTTCGCAGATGACACTAAGCTGGGGGGAGAGGTAGATACGCTGGAGAGTAGGGATATGGTCCAGAGTGACCTAGACAAGTTCGAGGATTGGGCCAAAAGAAATCTGATGAGGTTCAACAAGGACAAGTGCAGAATCCTGCACGTAGGAAGGAAGAATCCCATGCACTGCTACAGGCTGGGGACTGACTGGCTAAACAGCAGTTCTGCAGAAAAGGACCTGGAGATTACAGTGGATGAGAAGCTGGATATGAGTCAGCAGTGTGCCCTTGTTGCCAAGAAGGCTAATGGCATATTGGGCTGCATTAGTAGGAGCATTGCTAGCAGATGGAGGGAAGTGATTATTCCCCTCTATTTGGCACTGGTGAGGCCACACCTGGAGTATTGCGTCCAGTTTTGGTCCCTCCACTACAGAAGGAATGAGGACAAATTGGAGAGAGTCCAGCGGAGGGCAATGAAAATGATTAGGGGCTGGTGCACATGACTTATGAAGAGAGGCTGAGGAATTGCGGTTATTTAGTCTGCAGAAGAGAAGAGTGAGGGGGGATTTATTAGCAGCTTTCAATTACCTGAAGGGGGGTTCCAAAGGAGATGGAGCTAGGCTGTTCTCAGTGGTGGCTGATGACAGAACAAGAAGTAATGGTCTCAAGTTGCAGTTGGGGAGGTCTAGACTGGATATTAGGAAACACTATTTCACTAGGAGGGTGGTGACGCACTGGAATGGGTTACCTAGGGAGGTGGTGGAATATCCATCCTTAGAGGTTTTTAAGGCCCGGCTTGACAAAGCCATGACTGGGATGATTTAGTTGGTGTTGGTCCTTCTTTGAGCAGGGGATTGTACTAGATGACCTCCTGAGGTCTCTTCCAACCCTAATAGTCTATGATTCTGTGATTCTATGGTGGGGTATAATTGGTTAAAGGATTGTTTTACAATATGTTAGGCTTGGTTAGAAAATTGTTCAGTAATATTTTAGTAAAATGAATGGCTAAGGTACAGCTAAGCAAGACTCAATTTTCACTATATAAACTGAGGTCCAAAAGGAAGTTCCTTGGAACCAACTCCAGGACACAGCCCCAAGATCAGAGCAGCCAGACCTCAACGCTCTGCTAATGACACCGTGCAGAAGCTGGAGTCCCCCAGATGACCTGATCCTGACTGGCCAGCAAGAAAAGTTCACCTGTCTTATTGGGAGTGGTAAGCATAGTATGCTTAGCGTGTGCATTCTGTTTTGAACATTGTTAATAAATAGAGGTTAAGTAGGACATTACAGTGTAAGGCTCTTTCACTGGTAAAAGACCCCGCAAACCCACAGAGTGTAAGGTTATGCCCTGAGCCTTAGGAACAGGGTAAGCATGGGTGCCTAAATTAACTGGGTTACACCTTGAGCCCTATGAACTGGGTAAAGATGTGTGCCCCTAGAGTGTGTGAGTAACAGAGAATTTATGCGGGTAACACATTCTGAGAGGCAACATAGCTGAGTGGGCAGGATTTGTATCTGCTGTAACAGAAACCTGGCTTCTAGTCCCAGAGCTTACTTTATTTGTGAAATGGATGGAATCATAGTTATCAGTCCCAAGGGTGGAATATGGGGCCATGGTCAATAATAAGGGCTTTGAGTTGCACCAAAATATTAACAGTTGCCAGTAGACGATGACTTAAACTCATGCTCTGTTCTCCTGGTTCTTAGACTACTATAGGTTAAAGCAGAGGTCTCAAACATGCGGCCCGTGGGTCGCATGCAGCCCATGGAGTTATTTCCTGTGGCCCACCATAGGTGCTGACTCTACCAGCAGCCAAGCTCCCTTCACCCCCTTCCTTTCCCTCTCCCCGAGTGCGCCACGTCCCCGCTCCTCTGCCTACCTCCCAGCACTTCCCGCTGCCAAACAGCTGTTTAGTGGCACTTAGGACTTTCCAGGAGGGATGGGGGAGAAGCGGGGACCCAGCATGCTCAGGGAAGAAGGTGGGGCTGGGGTAGGGATTTGGAGAAGGGGTTGGAATAGGGGCAGGTAGGGGGTGGAGTTGGGGGGGGGGGGACTTTGGGGAAGGGGTTGGAATGGGGGCGGAGTTTTTCTCACTTTCTCAATGCCTGTCTAGAGATTACCATTTTTTTTTCTGGTAAATTTTCTCTCTCTTTTGCACATATAGCTTGTTGTCACTCTGTGTGTCTGAGGTGTTTACTCGGATTAATTAGTGGTTCTGGGGGAGACAGAAGAGAAACGAAGGCAAAGAGAGATGTCTGCCTAGAAAAAAGACTGGGATTTTCTGCTCGGTGGGTTTGGAGCATGCAAGATAATACTTTATTATAGGTAATATGCTATGTAAAAATTCTTATATAGACTTATAAATCACATATCATATGCATAATACATTGTATTTTTATAGTATGAGAAAGAAAAATCCCAACAATTCATTGTTTCATAGAGAAAATTAAATTGGAATAAACATTTGCAAATATATTTTATATATAGTCTGGATAAACTTTATTTCCCTAACAAAATTAATCAAATGATTTTTCATTTATTCATATGAAAAGGAGGATCACTTTCTTTATTCATGGTGTAAAAAAATGATATATCCTCTCGTTTTCATAGACAAAATAGCACTAACTTTCACACAAACATCCTGGTAAAATAACACAGGTTTTTGGCATATATATATATTAATAAAAATATTATTTGTTATTGTATAGATATATAAATCTCAGTATTTATATTTTTTTTTACTGGTTTCAATAAAAACTTTCTGCTATTAATTTTAGTACCAATATTAAGTAATTCAGCATTACCTTCTATAAGAACTAAACAAATAAATTTATTGGAAAAATACAAGCCGCATACAATTTTCTGACGGTTTGCTTATTACCTCAGTGTAATTTATATTAATATAACTAATAGCTGAGCTTTAAGCTTGTGGGTTATCCGCATCCTATATCTTGTATTGCCTCTTGTATCCTCTATTGCCATCTTATATCCTCTTAAGAGTCTCATTGCGTATTAAAACAAGGAATTCCACAGTTTAGATGCCCCAACAGAGAAGAAATTTCCTGAGAACTCTTCTAGTAAATTGTATTATTTACTGTATTTTTTTATTTTGTATTTTTTATATTGTATTGTTTACTTCTGTTACTTACATACAAAATTAGTTCAAAGAATTGGTCTAAAATTTATTTTTGCCTTGTCATCCTTAGAGGGCTGCTGAAAATTAAGATTATTATTCTATTTTTACAAGTTCATCTTTGTATATATGCAAATATAAAGCTTTTGTGTTTATATATTCAGTGTCCTTTCTGTGAAAATAATAAATTCTTTTTTTTTTTTTAATGGTATGGGGCCTCTTACACTTGACATAGTTAGGGCCTCAGAATGTCACAATCCGGTGCTGGCTGGGGGTGTGTGAGTGTGGAGCTGTGGGACTCCGAGAGTTGTGTGCCAGGCTGTAGCTGGTGGTGTTGCGTTCTGGGAACTGGAGGGGTGTGTGTCAGGCTGTAGCAGGTGGAGGGGCTGCAGAAGGCCAAGGGGTATGTGTAGGGCTATAGCTGGAGTTGGGGGAGGCTGAAGGGTGTGTGCCAGGCTGTAGCAGGTGGATGGGCTGTGGGAACCCAAGGGGTGTGTGCAGGGCTCTAGCTGGGGGTATTGTGTTCTGGGAACTGGAGGGGTGTGTGCAGTGATTTCCCCAGGAATTGAAATTAGGGGGGGGGTGTTCGAATTTACAGGGGGGGGTGTCAGGACCAATGAGATATATAAAAGAGATATGAATAAAGTAAATGTTTTGTTAGGATTATGCAAATTTAACATAAGAATAATGCAAGTTACACCAAAACACATAACAGGTCTATATTTCGAAAAAAATATACATTTAAAAAATATATTTAATTTAAATTGACTTTTGAAAAGTAAGCCATCATGGGGTAAGAGGAAAGTCCTCTCATGGATCAGTAACTGGTTAAAAGATGGGAAACAAAGGGTAGGAATAAATTATCAGTTTTCAGAATGGAGAGAGATAAATAGTGGTATCCCTGAGGGGTCGGTACTGGGACCAGTGCTGTTCAACATATTCATAAATGATCTGGAAAAATGGGTAAACTCTGAGGTGGCAAAATTTGCAGATGCTACAAAACTATTCAAGATAGTTAAGTCCCAGGCAGACTGCGAAGAATTACAAAGGGATCTCACAAAACTGGGTGACTGGGCAACAAAATGGCAAATTAAATTCAATGTTGATAAATGCAAAGTAATGCACATTGGAAAGCAATCTCAACTATACATACAAAATGATGGCATCTGAATTAGCTGTTAACACTCAAGGAAGAGATCTTGGAGTCATTGTGGATAGATCTCTGAAAACATCCACTCCATGTGCAGCAACAGTCACAAAAGCAAACAATGTTGGAAATCATTAAGAAAGGGATAGATAATAAGACAGAAAATATCATATTGCCCCTATATAAATCCATGGTATGTGCACACCTTGAATAGTGTGTGTAGATCTGGTCACCCATCCTAAAAAAAATATATATTGGAATTGGAAAAGGTACAGAGTTGGGCAACTAAAATGATGAGGGGTATGAAACAGAAGGAGAGATTAAAGTGATTGGGAATTTTCAGCTTAGAAAAGAAATGACTAATGGGGATATGATAGAGGTCTACAAAATCTTGACTGGTGTGAAGAAAGTGAATAAGGAAATTTTATTTAATCCTTCACATAACACAAGAACTAGCAGTCACCCAATGAAATTAATAGGCAGCAGATTTAAAAAAAAAAACAAAAGGAAGTATTTCTTCACACAATATAAAGTCAACCCAGGGAACTCTTTGCCAGGGGATGCTGTGAAGACCAAAACTATAACAGGATTTTAAAAAGAACTAGATAAATTCCTGGAGAACAGGTCCATCTGTGGCTATTAGCCAGGATGAGAGGGCTGCAACGCCATGCTCTGAGTGTCCCTAGCCTGTTTGCCAGAAGCTGGGAATGGGCAACAGGGGATGGATCACTTGATGATTCCCTGTTCTATTCATTCCCTCTGAAGCACCTGGCCTTGACCACTGTTGTAAGACAGGGTACTGGGCTATATGGACCATGGGTCTGACCCAGTATGACCATTCTTATGTAAAAATTAATTATAATAATAAAAATGTTTAGTACAGAAACTCCCCAACATAATGACCTCCCAAGATAGCAACAATGTGAGATAACAACCTTGGCAAATACTGCATTTTAAAAATCTTGGCCTACTGGGAAACATATTTATATAAGTTTCCATTCCCAGTCACAAATCTAGCATTCTGGAGCAAAGTGACTAAAATATAGTCCAACAAACAAATGTTTATTTAACATGCCCCTCACTTTTCCCTCCACCGCACTCCACTCACCGGTGTAGTCCTTGGTCAGTGGAGACTCAGAGTTCAGAGGTGCTTTCACGTGAGTACACCTTCCAGGTGGGGGACAAAAAGCCACAGTTCGCTCTGGCCATGGCTGTTCGTTGTGCCACGGTTCACTCCACCACTCTGTTGCCAATGGCCTTGCACAGTCACCTTCTGCTGTCACCTACCACTGTGACCTGGTCTCTTGAGGTTCCACCAGCTCTCAGTGATTTCAGCTGAGCTCTCAGTGGGGAACCTCGCTGCTAGTGCAGTCTGGGCTGTCTCTTACACAAAAACACTGTACCCACAGGAACACTGTCCCCACAACAGGACTAAGCACTTAGACCTGATTGTCAGTGATTTTGGCTGCAGTGGTCACTTAACAGAACAAAAGACTATCTATGGAGCCTAATCAGCTCTGTCTTTAAACAGTGGAGAGGGACAGGTCCCCACCCTCTCTCTTGATGCCTTCAAATCATCACAGACTAAGTACAGTTCTACTGCCCTTTACTCATACAATAAGAACAGCATTTCATCCCCCCTTCCTCCTACATTCAAGTGGTTTGTAACCCAACTCCAGCCAAAATCTATCACTTGGACAACACAGCTCTGTTTGCTGGATACCTAGGTAGATTAGGTGTGAATGTAAATATAATCTGGCCCTGAAGCCTTAGCCCCGAGCTCATCATTAGCTGTCAGGGAGAGCCCATTTAGACTTTGCTTACAAATCATCATTTGAAATTATTAGGTTGGCCAACATCACCGAAATGAATGCACTGACATCATAAAAAACAGCTGTATAAGGAAGCAAGGAAGCTAGTCTATGTTCATACTTTTCAAATCTATTATACTTTTGCAGATACACATATTTTATCATACACTGTATAAGCTTTTAAAGTGTGTATTAATGTTTCATTTTAAATTCAGATTTCCAAACAGTCACTAAATTGGTATGTAACTAGCTCACAAAACTGGGGGGGGGGGGGTTGGGAAAATTAAGGGGGGATGTAGGGAAATCACTGGGTGTGTGCCAGGCTGTAGCAGGCGGAGTGGCTGCGGGAGCCGAGGGGTACATGCAGGGCTGTAGCTGGGGGTGTTGTGGCTGCCGGGGGTGCGTGTAGGGCTGTGGGGGGGTGTTGGCTGCCGGGGTGCGTGTAGGGCTGTAGCGGGGTGTTGTGGCTGCCGGGGTGCATGTAGGGCTGTCGCTGGGGGTGTTGTGGCTGCCGGGGGTGCGTGTAGGGCTGTAGCGGGAGTGGTGTTGTGGCTGCCGGGGTGCATGTAGGGCTGTAGCGGGTGTTGTGGCTGCCAGGGGTGCATGTAGGGCTGTGTGTGTGTGTGGGGTGTTGTGGCTGCCAGGAGTGCGTGTAGGGCTGTGGGGTGTTGTGGCTGCAGGGGTGCGTGTAGGGCTCTGGGGGTGTTGTGGCTGCCGGGGGTGCGTGTAGGGCTCTGGGGGTGTTGTGGCTGCCGGGGGTGCGTGTAGGGCTGTAGCGGGGTGTTGTGGCTGCCGGGGGTGCGTGTAGGGCTGTAGCGGGGGGTGTTGTGGCTGCCAGGGGTGCGAGCCGGGCTGTAGCGGGGGGTGTTGTGGCTGCCGGGGGTGCGTGTAGGCAGGGGCGGCTCTATAAATTACGGCGCCCCAAGCAGGGCGGTGCGCTTCGCCGTCCTTCCCCGGTCCCACGGCCGGGGCAGAAGTGTCCTGCGGGAGCTCAAGCGGAGCCGCGGGAAGAGGGGACCCTCCGCAGTCTTGCCTGCGGCAGGTCCTCTCGTCCCAGGGCTCCGGTGGACCCCCCGCAGGCATGACTGCGGAAGGTCCGCCGGAGCCAAATGCCGCCCTGTTGTGGCTGCCGGGGCCACGCGCCTGGCGCGCTGGGGTCTGGAGCCGGTGCGTGTAGGGCTCGGGAGGGGTGTGTGTTGTGGCTGCCGGGGCGCGAGCTGGGCTGTAGCGGGGGGGGGGGGGCGTGTTGTGGCTGCCGGGGGTGCGTGTAGGGCTGTAGCGGGGGGGGGCGTGTTGTGGCTGCCGGGGGTGCGGGTAGGGCTGTAGCGGGGCGGGGGGTGGTGTGGCTGCCGGGGGTGCGTGTAGGGCTGTAGCGGGGGGTGTTGTGGCTGCCGGGGGTGCGTGTAGGGCTGTAGCGGGGGGGGGTGTGTTGTGGCTGCCGGGGGTGCGTGTAGGGCTGTAGCGGGGGGGGGTGTTGTGGCTGCCGGGGCGCGAGCCGGGCTGTGGGCAGGTGCTGGCTGCCGGGTGGGGGCGGGTGCGCCGCTGTCCTAGGGAAGCGCAGGCGGAGGAGGGGACCGGGTCTAACGGATCCGCAAGGGGCTGGGGGCGGGGCGAGAAGCCTCCTGCGGAGCTGGCCTCAGGCCGCGGAGCTGTCAAACCCGCACCCCGCCCTCACCGGCTCTGCGCCAATGAGTCCGGGCAGGACCTGTCACGTGCCCCGAAGGGGCGAGGCTGCACGGGGGCCCCGCCCCGCTGGTCCAGGGCGAGGGTGGCGCGGCTGGTGAGAGAATCAAACAGCGACGCTGCGCCGCGGCGGGGTCCGGGGGCAGGAGCCGCAGCCGGAGCCCGCGCAGGGCAGGAGGCGTCCCGGGCACGACCCCCTACAGCCGGCCAGGGCTGCGCGCGGGTAACGGCCGGACGCTCCCAGGTGCCGCGCGGGGAGGTGAGCGCCGCGGTCCGGGACGGGCTGCCCGCCAGGGGCGGTAACTGGGGTGGTACCGGGGTGCCCAGCCTGTGGCGGCGGCGGCGACTCTGCTGGGGCTTCGCCCAGAGGCTGGAGTCCGCCCCGGTGCTGCCGGGCTGCTGCTACAGACCCCTCCGCTGCCGTGGCGGAGCCCGGCGCTGCCCGCACCGCGGGGGTCCCTCTTGGCCAGCGCGGCCCCCATCCCCACCGTGTCGCTGAGGGGTCCGGGAGGAGGCAACGCGGCCCCCGTTAACTGCCTTCCTCCCCGCTCAGCCGCGAGAGCCTGGCCAGGGTCGCGCCCGGCGCAGCGCTGCGGCCACAGAAGCGTTCGCCTCTCTGCAGCCCGTCCCTGCGGGCGGGTCACCCCCCGCGCCTTTGTGTGGCTGTTGCTTGTTCGCAAACACTGGCCGATCTCAACTTCAAACTGTGTTTTATCTGCCAAGGACGCAGAATAACCCCCCCCCCCCCGTTGGTTAAAAATTGTTGGGATTGGGAGGGATGTAGTTGGGGTTGTGGAATTACCCTTTTGGCAGGGGGACTGGATGGGTAAATCACTAAAAACTGGAGCACTTTACTTGTTGAAACGTGTGTAGAAGGTGGTTAAACCCATGGGGAAAATAGTTGAGGGTTGTGTGACTTTTGCACGTGGTATCATCAGGGGTGGTTGTCCCTTGGCACTTGTGGGGCCTCATTCAGTTTTAGGTTAATGTATCCGCTCAAATACATTAAGATCTGATAATCAGACTAAGAAAATATTTTGCATGTTTAGAGAAAATGAAGAGCAGTGAATTGTCATGCAGGATGCATCATCATCAGAGGCTTAATGAGCAAGGCATATTTAAGCTGAAACTAGGAGTGAAGATAATGTAGTAATATGCCCTTTTAAAAATACATAACACAGTTTTAAAAACCTAGTTTTCTCTGTTGTCAGTAATCTCCTTTCCTTAGTACTGGGAAAAGAGTCTCCCTATTAACTGTTTAATTCCCCCAACGGAACAAAACTTAAATTTCCCAAGCATTATAAACTGTTGTATGTCACCACTGACCCTCCTGTATATTTATTAGAAATGTCTGTTTGAAAGACTGATTTTCAAGAAGAATGCATTCACAAGTATGTTTAATACTTAGTAGCTTAATGAAATATTGTTAATCTTTTAATTCTCAGTCCAGTATGCAGTAGCCATGTAATATTTGTTTTAAAATTATCTGTGTAAATCACAGTGTCCAGGAAAACTGCAAAAAAACAAATACCCCCCCAAAACGTCAACACCCACGCAAACAGACAGACAAACCCTCCAAAACCAGTGTTCTCTAAAGGTAGATTTAAAAAAAAAAAACTTAAATGAGTTGAACCTGTGACTTTTTATTAGAAATTCATCTGCTTATACACCTTTACCTCGATATAACACTGTCCTTGGGAGCCAAAAAAATCTTACTGCGTTATAGGTGAAACCATGTTATATTGAACTTGCTTTGATCCATGGGAGTGTGCAGCCCTGTCCCCCGGAGCACTGCTTTACCGTGTTATATCTGAATTCGTGTTATTTTGGGTCACGTTGTATCGAGGTAGAGGTGTATGTGGACTAATATGTGGTATTTAAAACAAAACATAAAACAGAAAAAACATCTCAAATTTTTTCATGAGAGGACTCTTTTGGCTGAAAGCTTAGATGTTTTAGTTTAATCCCTGGAGATAAATTAGAATAGAAATTAACACTTGGCATATCAAAACCTGACTGGTATGGTTGGGTCCCAACTAAAACTCACTTTGATGTTATCCTCACTTTTATTCTCCTTAATCTGTCAGATCTTTGAAATAAGGACTGTAACAGTTTTTAAAAACATCAGCTGTTGGACAGTTATCTGCTCACTACAAATGTTGTGGTGAGGATGTATTTAGTTCCATTCCTTTGCTTTCCTTGCCAACTCAGTTCTGGTGAGCTGGCAGGAATCTGAAATTGATAGCCTTGCTTCCTTAAGCACAGGGCTTAAACCAAAAACAAACACACGTTCACTTCAGTGACCTGTGATAGCTTTAGAAAATACTGTAGGAGCTTCTCTGAATACAATGCAATCACCTAGAGATGTTCTTTCAGCCATGCACTAATTTTCCTAAAAAGTTTTTAGCTTTTGCTGTAAGGCATGTGGCAAACCAGTTATCTGATAGGTACTGTGCAGTATTTTAGGTTTTGAAACCTACAGTAGCACTTGACAAGCAGGATTCTCGTCCATCTTAATTCATTGCTCGTTAAAAATGCTTCTAGCTGGGGAGATGGGAGGTGTGGCAAAAGGGTGTTGGATGCTTGTTACCATCTATGGTTATGGTCACTTGTGAGCTGTTAGGCTTTAAGTCAGTGATACTCAGACTGAGACTTGGGAGCTGCAAATGGCTCTTTGCAGCAGGTAATATATTAAAACACTGATTTAATTATTAACCAATCAGGATGCTTTTACAGTAAAAGCTTTGTTATCCAGCATGTTGGGGGAATGGGGGAGCTGGTAAGTCAGAAGTTTTGGTTAACTAAGAATTATACTTACAATGGAAGGAGGGGAATATGGTGCGCAGGCTCTGGGAGGGAGTTTGGGTGCCGGAGAGGGCTTGGGGCAGGGGGTTGGTGCTCACCTCGGGCGACTCCCCACAAATGGCAACATGTCCTTGCTGCTTCTAGATGGAGACGTGGCCAGGTGGTTCTGCATGCTGCCTCTACCCCTGCAGTTTCCATTGGCCATGGTTCCTGGCCAGTGGGAGCTGCGGGGGTAGCGCACAGAGCCCCATGGCCATTTCTCCACCTAGGAGCAGCAGGGATATGTTGCCAGGTAGGGAGCCTGCTGGCCGCAGTGCCAACCGGACTAGTAACGGATATCAGAAGTGCCAGTTTCTAGAACTTTCTGGTTGTTAGAGTGCAGATCAACACAGCTTTTACTGTACTGTGTTATTCACCAGTTGTAGTTAATAAAATAATACTTGGTCAGAATAACCAAGAAAATAAATTAAGAAATATATATAAAAAGTAGTAAATGAAACAGTGAATTCACAGTACTGTGACTCTCTTGGGTAATGTTGATTGCTAATTTGGCTCCTGAACAACTGAGGTCTGAGTATCACTGCTTTAAGTAGTTAAGATGTGACAGAATTCATCTTTTGAAGAAAAGAAAAGCTAACTAAGAGCTGTGAATAAAAAGGTGCTTAGACGGCTAGATCCAAATGACAGCAACAAATTGACCATTTTTCCTGCTTTTAACCATGGGTTGCAGGGGGACTTTCTTAAATTGGGAACGAAAGATCTCAAAATTTCTTTTTGTGTTTAAAAGCTTTTCTGTCTTCTCACTTTCAAAGAGTGTCCAAGGAAACATTTCCCCACCACATACTATTTATTTGTCAAGGATCCTTTCACTTTTTTAGCAACTCTGGAACTAAGAACTTTTGTTTAAAAGTTAAGGAAAATACTATGCATAAAACCTAAAATCCTTTTCTCTTTTTTGGTGAAGGTTAACTGGAGAAAAAGTTGGGTTTGTGCTCTTCTTATATAACGAAGGTCCAATGAATATTTTTTTAAAATCTTGCTTGTTTTTAACATATTCAGGTCTTGTCTTCTGTGGAAGGCTCTCTGACTCTTGGAGTAGTTGAAACTATGAAATCCCTAGAGTCAAGAGGGTGAAGGCTGAGTAACAGAGGATTTTTAAATCTTCTTTTGCACGTAATGTTCTCTGTGTGTGTTGTGCTGTTTAATTTATGTACTTTAAAGACATGATCCAACTCCCGTTGACTTCAGTGGAGAGATGGATCAGGCTGAAAGTCTGGCATAAAGCGCAGCCAGTTTGACTAATGTGCACCTAACCATGTTGTAGCTATTTTATACACTATTTCTGTAGGACGTGAGTCTCCAGGGAAGTGACGATACTAATGTTTTGAACCACATATTGACAAAATGTGATTAAGAGCAAGCCACATTATGCAGGATTTACATATCTTGGCATTCAGACTCTCTCTAGAAGAAACTTTTTCCCCTCATGTCTAAAAATTAGCTGCAGTTATTGATAGAAGCATACAGGTCTCCCTGTTCTCAGTTTTAAACTGAAGTTTACAAATACAGCAGACCATTTTTTATGATGGTCCATGCACCAGATATAAACATAGATACAAAAAACATTTACTACAACAGAAATGCCTCCCAGAACTTCTGTACTGTATAGTCTGGGAAACAGCACTCCTAAAATGTCTTAATTCTTGACAAAAACTTGTGATTACTGATTCTTGGGTGAGATGCTACTTAAGTGTTCAGTACTCTGAATATATTAGGAAGGGCTTGAAAAGAGATTGAGCTTGATCGCTAGTTTGACGATCTGACTTTTCCCCCTTCACTCTGTTTCTCTGTTTCCCCAACTGTGATATTCAGGCCTCGTGCTCTCCTGCTTTTGAACAGGGATAAGTCTTGATAAAGAAAGTAGATATCACTGTTTGTAAAATATGTGCTGACGTGCTGCTTTGCTGTGGCAATGGACTTGTTGTACGAACCAGAATAGCCTTTACGTAATATGATTTGTCATTATTTTAATGTAATGGCTATCTCAGCTTCAGAGGTAGAGAAGATTTAAAAATAAATGAGCTAGGTATCATGAAAGGAGACAAGTGGAAGGGAACTATTGTCTTAAGATAGCAAGAATGAATAATTGTTTTCTGTAAAATACAGTATTTATATTGGTTAAGTGTTGCAGTAGTTTTCCGGGAGTACCCACAAAGTACTAGATGCTGTGCAAACATAAAATATGGTATTCCTTCCCCCAAAGAACTTACTATTGAATTTTTGGCTTTCTACTTCATTAATTACTTATCAGAAAACATTAAGTTTCTGCAAATAGTCTCTGTCAGAAGTGCTGAGGGAGAGAGCTGTATCTGGAACTCATTAAAAGGTATATTTGCATGGCTCCTATGTTTACAGGAAATAAAAAATTAGAGGCTTTGCAATTGTGCAGTTGCAGGCAGTCAGTGATATGAGGTGTGGGGGATGTGCAGAGTGTTTGCTTTTCTAAATGTCAAGCAGAACAGTTTCTTTATTGAGTAGTACTAAATTTATTTTCTGCATTCTGTGCACAGATTTACTCATGTTAAATCAATAAAGTTTTTAAGTTTTAGTCCACTCTAACATATTTCTAGTCTGATTATTTTTTAACAGAAATGGTGTATGTATACCTTACAGAGTAAATAGTATTGGAAGATTAGGAGTTGGAGTTACCAGAGGCCAAGGGCAAAATTAGTCCTGATGTACAACCCAGAGTCTCACTTCCACATAAATTGTGTGTGTGTGTGGGGTGTGTGTGTGGGGGGAGCACGCTTTAGGATTCCTACTTGAGAACTGTCTTTGTATCCTGCTTGGTTAATTCATCTCTTGTAGCAGTCTTTGGCTAATTAATGTTAGGTTGAAGCCCTTTTTGCTCACCTCCAGCTGTTTAAAGAGGATGTGGTCTCTCTCTGCCCTCAAAACCCCAGAACTTTCTGGGTGGTGAAGGGAAAAGGAAGAACCCAGAATAGGCTGATGGAAGGGCAAAGGAGGAAGCCAGCGTCAGCTGAGAGGCTGCAAGATGGCCTCTGCTACTCTATCCCTTCTTCCTCCCTATAACCACACCCGCAGCCAGGAAGCTCTGGGGTTTTGGGGGCAGAGTGAGACCCATGAGTAACTCCTGTGCCCGCCTCTGGTGGATAACTTTTCTAACTACTGGTAGAGTGAAATTGACAGTTGTGAACAGTAGCAATGAAAATGACTACATTCTTTTGTTTTGCTGCTTACTGAGAAAGGTATATGCAACTGCTGAAGCACTGGAGCTGTCTTCCTATAAATCTTTTAGACAGACAGCACTGCATCATTTTGATGCTAGAAGATTTTCTTTGCAACTGTAAGAAATCGGAACTAAGGCCCAGATTCTCAAAGGTAATTAGGCTTAGATCCTCAAAGGCAGGCACCTATTCTGCTATTTAAAATACAAGTTATGTAGAAACCAATTGCTTTGGGCCCTTTCTGCTCTCAGTTTGGTGAGAGGAAGGGGGGCAGTTCTTGCTGCTGTAGAGTAGACTTTTTTTTTCAAATCCAGGACAAAAATCTTTGCCTCTTATTGGAGAGAGAGTACCACCAGTGTTAAGCCTTGCTTAGTTTTATGAATGACACAAAGCATAACCTTTTGGACAGTAATCTCTTCAATCATAAGATTACATTAGTGAAGTCTGAGTAGAAGAAACTTCAGTTACCAGCATTTAAAGCAAATACTTGGTCAGCTCATGGTAACAGCATGTTAAATGCTTTTCCAGCAACTTGGTACATGTTAATTTAGACCACGTCCACATTTAAATGTAGATTGACCTAGCAATGTCAATCAGCATGTGAAAAATTCACCCCCCTGAATACCATAGTTAAGATGACTTAGCGCCGGTGTAGACATGGCTAAGTTGATGGAAAAAGTCTTCTGTTGACCTAGCCGCCATCTCTTGGGGAGTTGGATTACTTACATGGACCAAAAAACCTCTTCCATCAACATAGGAGGCATCTCTGTTGTTGGTGCTACAGCGGCATAGCTGCTGCTATAGCACCATAATGTAGCTGTGCCCTTAGCCTTGTAGCTTTATACCCACAACCAGAGTCTTGCTGGTGCACCTTGGTGTTTGTAGATCAGTGACTTTGAACTTTTAAGTATAGGAGTACAGTATAGATAGGGCCGTACCAAATTCATGGTCCATTTTGGTCAGCTTCACAGTCGTAGGATTTTAAAAATCATAAATGTTATGATTTCAGCTATTTAAATCTGAAATTTCACGGTGTTGTAATTGTAGGGTTCCTGATGCAAAAAGGAGTTGGGGGGGGGGTTGCAAGGTTATTGTGGGGAGGTTGTGATACTGCTACCCTTACTTCTGTGCTGCTGGCAGCGGTGCTGCCTTCAGAGCTGAGCAGCTGGAGAGTGGCAGCTGCTGGCTGGGAGCCCAGCTCTGAAGGCAGAGCTGCTGCCAGCAGCAGCAGCACAGAAGTAGGGTGGCAATACTATACCATGCCATCCTTTACTTCTGCGCTGCTCCCTTCAGAGCTGGGCCTTCAGTCAGCAGCTGCCACTGTCTGGCTGCCCAGCTCTGAAGGCAGAAGTAAGGGTGGACTGGTATAGTATTGCCCTCCTTACTTCTGTGCTGCTGCTGGTGGCAGGGTGCTGCCTTCAGAGCCGGGTGCCCGGCTAACAGCTGCCGCTCTCTGGCTGCCCAGCTCTGAAGACAGCACGGAAGTAAGGGTGGCAATACCGTTACCCTCCTAAAGTAACATTGTGACACCACCCCCGCAACTCCCTTTTGGGTCAGGACCCCTAATTTGAGAAACGTTGGTCTCCCCTGTGAAATCCTATAGGATAGGGTAAAAGCACAGAAAGGACCAAATTTCACCGGGGGGAAGACCAAATTTCACAGTCCGTGATGTGTTTTTCATGGCTGTGAATTTGGTAAGGCCATAATTATCGAAGCTCTTGGGGTGGAGAAGAGGGAGCAACTAGTGGTGGTTAACAGCTGGTTTTTGATGTAGGGTGCCTGGGAAAGTGAGGAATCAGTCCTGGCTTTTGGCAATGAGGAGGCAGCTTGGATTCTGGTTCTGGGTGGTAAAGAAATCTTTGTTTCTTCCTATCTTTAACTAGGTGGGAATGTGGGTTTTATTTTGCAATGAACTTCTTCTTACTACAGTCTACAACAACTGCTCCTACATGCAATAAAAAAGAAGATACTTCAGTTTTTTCCCCCCTGAAATTTTTAGCAGGGAAATAATTATAATTTTTGATATCTAAACTGTACAGCATGTAACCTGTATAACTGATCTTGCATTCGTTACCTTCACCTCATCCCCCGTTCCCTCCATTTTTTAATTGGATTCATAAGCCTTTGAGGGTAGTGACTGTTACTGTTTGTGGTTGTACAATCCCTCACACAATGATCCTGAGCGATGTCTCAGAGTGGTACTTCAGTACAAATGCTAGTTAATTATATATGAATAGGAGCAATTTTTATTTGTTTCTTTTCCAGACCTGTTCGTTCTGCTTGCAGACATGTGCAGATGCTACTGCATTGGTTGGCTTACATTGTGAGGGTTATTTTATGGTGTTACAGGATAGGGTTTTTTTTTTGTTTTTTTAAAAGAATCTTACATTTAGGCGCACAATTATACATCTGTTTATGCAGCTGCATAGCTGCATGAAACAGAACCCTAGGGTACAGTTTCCATTCTAACTTCACTCACTGGCTTTTAACTTCCTCAGAGAAGTTGCTTCTGGGTTGAAATTTATTTGCTTGATCCTGGAGCAAAGGTGAATCTTATTTTAACAATCAATACAGCCACTCTTAAATTATGGGAGTACTTTTCCTATATATTACAGGAGATATCTTAATGGTCACATAACTGGAATTGGAGAAGGGACAACTTCCTAGCGGGTTGAAGTAAATACTTCAGATTCGAAGAAAACAGGCTTAGTGTTTAAATTACATATATTTAAAGCTGACTGGAAGCTGACAGATACATCAGTTGGGGAATGTGTAATAAAGCCCAAACTACAGTTCTGTCCAAACCTCTTTTTCTAAGGACTGGCTGTGCTAACTTGGAGAAGATTCAAAAATAGGATCAATGTAACACAAAACACTCAACAACCAAGTGAAGTTTTTACAGCATTTAGCACATGGGCAGAGTAGAAGCACCCTTCCCCTGGGTAGATTCTCTTGATACCTTTTTGATCTCCTTACAAGTCCTCATGAAGGGTTTTACTTGAACATTCACTACTTCAGGGGGAATTTTGCACCACTGTGCATGCGTAGAATTCACGTGCTGCTCAGAATTTTTTTTTCTCAGCAGAAAATATTCTGCCAAGAAGTGCTGCAGTTATGCCTTTTGCCCACCAAGGGCACCAGGACAGTGAGCAGCTGCTCCCAAGCAGGAGCAGCCCCAGCTGCAGATAGGGAAGAGAAGAGGCCGTATTCCTCAAACCACCCTGCCCATGGATCCAGGTCAGGATATGGGGGGATGGACAGCATGGGGCTGCAGGGTGTGTGTGTGTGTGTGTGTGTGTGACAAACAGGGGTTCAGAATGGCTAGTGAGGGGGACGACAGGGGCAGGTGCTGAATGGGGTTGCAGAGACATGGGGATGGGGTCTGCATTGGGGAGGCTCCCGAACAATCCCACCTCCCTCCCTCCCTCTCCCCCCCCCCCAAAAAACAGCCAACCCCTTTCCATACTTCTCCCACTGACACCCAACAGCCCTTCAAACCCCAGGCACCGTCACAGCAATTACTTCCCTCTCCCTCAGCTCCTCTGTTACCCTTGACTCCCCCAAGTTTCAGAAGCAGTGCAAAGAGGTGTGGGAAATATGTTTGTACTGTAGTTTAAATGAATTATTATTCAGAGTTCTGTATTAATATGCCTTGTAAGGAATCTGTGTCAAAAAACATTTCCTGAATCTTTTTTTGTTGTCTGTATTGTTACAGACATACTTGCTAACAGGTATTTTGAAATAAATTACCAAAATAATTGAAACTGGCGTGATTATATTGTTATTTTTACAAATAAAATATGATGTTTTTGGGTTTTTTGTTTTTTTTGTGTGCAGAATTCCCCCCAGGAGTAATTCATCTACCCTCCAACTGAGCTGAGACTAGTCCTTATGTATTTCTCAAAGGCAGTTAGTTGCCTGAATCTTTGGTCTCATGACTGATAGTTGCCAAGAAGGAAATGAGTCTAAATTTCCCATAAAGTCTGTTCTGAAAGGGCCCAGGCACCTAAATGTGTGTGATACAGGACCTTGTTACACTGATCTCTTTTGTATATGTATATTAAGATATGATGCTGTTTCTTTTTTTTAGTATATAAATGTACTCCTCAACAAACCTAGTTCTTTCTTCTTAAAATGTAGGAAACTAAAACAAAATAGTGATGCAGAACCATGAACTCAAGTTAGGAAATTTTGAAGAATTAGTGCAGCAAGAACTATTAACTTGTCCACATTGAGCTTTTGTAGTGACTTCCTTGTTTTTTTGTTTTTGTTTTGTTCAGTCTAAACTGTAATTATTGCTATATTTATTCTGTGCCATAACTTGGTCCCATTGTACATCCTGTATATTTTTACATTCAGGTAAATATTGTAATACTTAGAAGCTACCAAAACCTGTGCTTGATTTCTCAACCTGAACACTATCTTAATGCTGTTTCCCTTTTAAATAATAAATTTCATGTGTATGATACTTCAAATAAGGAAGCTAAAAAGGCCTTTTGTTTAGATACTAGTTGACTCTAAATTAATATCTGCCTTCTAACACATCATAAAGTGACTAAATGAACTTTTGTGCTTTTGAAGGGTTCTGTTACATCCAACTTGGATACAAATCTCTTTAAGAACTTAATCCTAAAAAATCGAAGATCAATAGAAAATACTATCACAAAACTTGTGAAAACCTATTCTAATGGGAAGCTTTTATTAACAAATGTTTCCTGCACTGTCAGCAACTTGACAAAGATTGTGCAGGGGCATGAAACTAGAAAATGAAACTCGTCTTTTTTGTTTGTTTGTTTTTTGTTTATAGATAATCAGTTTATTTTCCTTGCCAGAGCTCAGAGAAATGTGAGAATAAATCTACGGAAAAATAATCAGTTTCAATATTTTAAATATCTTTGTAATAATACAGTTATGGGGAACATCTTGCCTTAATGAGCATTCACTCCGATACTAATGTCTTAATTCAGCTTGTTGCTCAAATTCAGTTTTTTTGTATTACATTTATTTATCTTTATATCTGAATTGAGTCCTCTAAAAGCAGTGTATGACTCTGCTTATAGTGATCAGAAGATGGCAAACAGAGCCAGTTGCACTTAGAGCAATCTCTGAGAATTGTGTAATGAAGCCTATTACACACGGTTTGTTGTCTTATTACTTGTTGGAAAGATACTTGGCTGAATTCCAAGGAGAAATGTAGTTAATTTTGATAAGAGTCATTATAAAGCAATTAGTTGTGAAGGAAGTTGTGATTGGTTTTGTTTACAGAGTGATCACATACTTCACATATTTAAACAAAACTTCCACATATGGACTAAAAAGTTTATCTATAACAAAACTTTATCCGTAAGTTAAGAATGGCACTATTTTAGTTTCACTGACAAGATTAATATTTTTATGGAGAAAACATGGGCAGTGTTTGGTGAAGTGACCTCATATTTTGATGAATATACTGAAGTAATATGTCCAAACAGTCTTCACCAGTCTGCAAGAGATTTGATGATTTGTGTGTTTGGAAGACACACACACACAAAAAAGGACAAATGTAGCATGTGCCATTATCCCAGCTAGTGAAACATTTTCTGGTGGGATGGCTCTTTAAAGAACCAATGATTGGGAACCTACAGGAATACTTTAAAAGATACATAGTGAAGATGCTTGCTAAGTATCCTCTTCCTAAGAGTGCTTTGTGTAAGCCTGAATTTGAGGAAAACAATTTAATTTTGGTGGTCAAAACAGAGACAAGAGAAGAAAATAAATGCAGTCCTATGTAGTAGATAATTTTGAAGGAGATGTTCATCTTTGTGTCAACTCATACACTTAAAACTTAAAATTCTATGTGTGGTGATTTTTTATTTTGTTTTAAGGTCAGAAGGGTTCATTATGATCATCTAGTTTACCTCCTGCATAACACATGCCATAGGACTTCACCCAGTTGTTTCTTCATAAAATCGATAAATTCTGTTTCAGCATTAGCATAGTTCTTAGAAAGATATGTAGTCTTGATTTAAACACTTCAACTGATGAACCTACCACATCCCAAGGCAAGTTTTTCCAGTGGTTAACTACTCTTACTGTGAAAAATGTGTGGCATATTCCTTGTCTGAATTTGTCTAGCTTCGCCTTTAACCAGTGAATCTCATTATGCCTTTTTATGCTAGATTAAAGAGCCCTCCACTATCAGAAATCTCTTACACATTTAGATGCTCATAGACTTTGCTCAAGTCATCTCTTAACCTTCTCTTTCATAAATTACATACATTCAGCTTCCCGAGTTCTCACTATAAGGCATGTTTTCTAAACCTGGAACTATTCTTTTATGTCTTTTCTGAACACTTTCCAATTTGTCAACATCCTTTTTGAAGTGTAGATATCGGAAATGGAGACGATATTCTAGTAACAATCTCACTGTGCTGTGAACAGGGGTGATGCCACCTCCCTGCTCCTACTTGATGTTCCTCTGCTTAGGCAGGCAAGAATTGCATTTGCCCTCTGTCACCCAGAGCCCTGGTAGTTTCCAGCCAAAGGAAGAGCTCTATCTTGACACCGAGTCATTGTGTTTGGAGCTCACCTCATTGGGCTCCATGTGCACTTTAAGTCTCTTGGGTTTGAACATAATCTCTAGGCACTGCCCCGTCTGGAGGTGCACTTTTAGAGTGCTGATCCTCTGTCTAGCACCCCCTTCTGAATGCTGTGTCCAATTGCCTAGCCCCTGGGACTAATCCTGGCCCTTCAGACTTCTCTGTAGCTTAAGTACACTCCTCTTCTCCAGAATTTCAGCTGTGTGGCAGAGATTCTGACTTTGCAGTTAAACTCTTCATGGGCATATGACAGTGAAAGCTAACATATTGCTCAGGATTCCAAACACCATTACTCTTTACTTAGCAGCATGGGATATGTGCAGGTCTAGACAAAATACAATAGTTTTTACACGTTTTCCCTGTCTTAGCATCTTCATCACTCTGGGGAATCCTCTGAAGTGTCCAGAGTCCTTTTTTGAGTCTCGTGGCACCTTTTTGGGTCAGCTAGCTTTCTGTGACCTTGGCTGGTAGTCCTGCAGTTAAAGCAGAGCCCCTGCTGTGAAAACATGCCCATCAATTCCTCTTTTCTACAGCAGCTTTGGGTAGGTCTTTGTGAATCTCAAGTTTGTGTTTCCCCCTGCTAATTTTAGTACTACTGCTGGTGACTTTTCCATTCTCCGCTTCGTCAGCTCCTTGCAAATAAACTTGGTTAGACTGGTTTCCCCAATCAGGCAACCTCTTCAGCATACCCATTGTATGATTAGAGCAGAGTCATTAAGATTAATGACTATTTTCTTGGGTTGGGCAGAGATGTGCTACAGCCTTATTAGCAAATGGTGGATTTCTCATCCGTTCAGAGGCATTCCATGATACAAAAATTTACTATAAACCAGAATTCATAAATTATACAGTCACATTCTCTTCGCTGTAGCAGTGGCAGCTCATGTTCAGTTGGCTACCTACCATGACTTCTAAGTCTTTTCCACTGTTACTGCATTCCAGGGTACAGTCACCCATCTTGTAAATGTATCCTAATGTTTTTGTTTCTAAAAGTATGATCTTGGGCACAAATGAGCCTACCTTGCCAGGTGAGAGGTCTGTATAACGGACCTGTCTCCATCATTTATCACTCCACCAATTTTGTGTTGCTTGTTTAAAGAAGGGAGATAAACCATCATGCTTTAGGACAGGAGTTGGCAGCCTTGCAGCTCCCATTGGCTGGGAACAGCAAACCGTGGCCACTGGGAGCTGCAGAGGGCCGTGCCTCCGGAAGGTCAATGTAAACAAAATGTCTTGTGGCCTGCCTTCGGATTATTCTGGGCTGGGTACTGAAGATTGCCAACCCCTGCTTTAGGGTATAATCCATCTACTAGCGTAAGTTTCTTCCAAATTCCAATGTGTAGTTTACTCCATAAGTCTCCATTATAGAGTTAGTCACCCTTTCCTGTGAAAAAGCTGGTTCTGGCCACTGTCAGGCAAGGCACTGAACTAGATGACAACATGGATCATATCCAGTGTGAAAATTCCTATGTTATATCATATCAGTGAAAAACAAAACAAAGATGGCTATGTGGCGGTCATATTATTAAATCTCATAACTATTGTGTTGAAAGTCCTCAGAAGTCTCTCAAAAGAACAGAGCAAAGATTGAATAATTAAATATACATATCTCCTAAAAAGCATCAGAATCTATTTATGCTGAACAGCACCCACTGCACCAGGTTTCCTACAGGAAAAAAAGTAGCTTGACAGGCTATTTTTAAATTAAATGCTGAAATACGGATTTCAGAGCCTAACTGCAGGTGCTCAGCTTTGAAAGTTTATGCCATTAATCATTATTTACAAAGGCCTTTTTAAAATCTAATTGCCGGTCAAGTTACTTTTTTTCTGTAGAAAGCTTGATGGAATGGATGCTGTTCGGCATGATTGTCAGACTCTAATGCTCTTACAATTGCCAACTTGCATCAACAGAATTAGCTTAAACAAAAAGGACAAGTTGCTATTATTGAAGGATTGTGTTGAAATTATTCTTGTTAAAAATAGAAGATGTGAAGCTAGAAGTTAGTGAGCCAACATTGGTATGTCGGATAGTAGGCATAATTGATGGACAAAATAGTGAGGGGTTGGGCTATTCCACCCATCACTCAAAAGAACAGATGGAGGCTACTGAAGCAAGTTTCATCATCATGGCAGCCACCACCACCTTTTTCTGTGACCCCAGGCCTTCATAATCCTGATCTTGAGAAATGTCCTTACTAGACCAGGCCAGAGAGAGGGAGCAGGATGACATCACCACCCTACCAGCTCCAGCTGAATCCTAACCACCACCTGGGATGAAACGACTTTAACATCAGCAGTAATAAAAAAATATTGATGCCATCTAAGAGACTGTCAAGGGTTTTCACCTTCTAAAACTCTCTAAAGCTAGAGTGAGAGGAAACAAATGTTAAAATGAAAGCCTTATTTAACACTTTACATTTCAAATACTTTAACTGTACCTTTAATAGGCTTAAAGGGTTTTTATTGGTGTGTTTGTAAGGGTACTAAGCAGGCAGAGATCTCTGTATACCAAACCACACACCTTTGTTTAAAACTAATATTGGACGTAGACTGGGTTATGTTAACAACATTTGCCCACTTATTTCACATTATTCCCATACTTTTATCTTCTAAATGCCCCGGGTTTCAGGAAAACTTCACTCAACCCCCATCTCATGCACATGCACAAAACTGCTCTTTATATTCAGTAGCCAAATCCTCCAAAGTCTCAAAATACTGTGTTGTACATTTACGCAAATATTATGTTTTAATAAAATTAAAACTAAGCAGTTGTTAAAATAAAGTGCACTGATATGTTATCCTTGCTTTTTTGTTTACTTGCTAATATGAAAAATTCTGTAATCCACAGCCTCCCACTAAGACCTAGAGGCTCTATTGTAACTTTAGAACAATAACTTCCAAAGTAGGTGGCAAAATATGGTGGTATTGGGACTTTTCTTATCCCAAATAACTATGAAGAGGCATATTCAAGAGCCTTTGGGCTACCAGCTGTGGTGATACATTGTGGAAGGAAGAACAAAAATATATTCCATTCCCTCCCCCTTTTACTGTCCCCTCCCTCCCGTTAAAGGATATCCACACACCAATCCATTTAAACAAGTTTCTTGTGAAACACTAAGAGTAACTTTACTTAATATATAAACCAGGTGTTTACATTGGGCAAAAAAGTACCAAGATACACAAAAATAAGCCAGTACTGCAAAATGGTGCACTCCATTTATTGAATAGCTAGGCTGAATTCATTAATCCTGATCTCAATAGAATTTGCTACAATATTTCACATACTGAAACCAACCATTTTAAGAGCTCTCCACTTCAGAGTCCATTATTTAGTAATGTTCTACCATAATATCAAACTAGTATGGTTTTTTTTTTTTAAACTAGAACAACCTCCACTTCAGGGAATGATTTACCTTGATTGGAAAGGCACTTTGTGGTAGGTTAGTTTCCTTGATGTAAACTAACCTAAATGGACCATAATGCCTTTTTTGCTAGATGTGCTTAAAAATAACTTTACCTATGCTTTTTTTAATTACACAAGCGCTGAGCGATTGCCAGAAGGCATCCCATGATAAATTAAAGACTACAAGAGTGCTAGTCAAGGAGAGCTGTTTTATTGTTGGTTTTACCTGGACTAAAGATAAATAATTTGATTCCTACTTCCATTTTATACACAATTGTAGAGAATTGCAATAAAAATCAAATCTTTATAAAGCATGCTGTAGAAAAAATAATTCAGCACACAGACATCTTTGCAAATATACATGCCCAAGTCTTTTCTTTGGATCCCTGAATTCCAACACTGGTAAAATTTAGACCTGTGAGCTGGAATAAGCTGCATAATATTACTGAATTTCTGCTAGCACCAATGCCGCTGCACAGTTGCTAATAAATGGGTACAAAGTGGGCTAATGTACAACAGCATAATTAAGATTTGTCTACATGCTAGTTCAGGGTGTTCTTGTATCACAGTTGCTGTTACAGACAACTTAAATAAGACCTCTGCCCTGAGGACTGTAGACTAGTTTAAACAAATACTTAGTTTAAGGGATGTGAACAATCTAATGACAAGAGACACAGAAACAGGTTTAAGAAAGTAGGACTTTGTCCACACTCAAAATCTATACCATTTTTAACTACGCTGGCACAACCGCCCTTGTGAGGCCACAATTGTGTGGACTCAGGTATACTGGCGTAGGCACTTCTATAGCAGTATAATTGCACCCACAATAGGTGTTGTACCGGAATAATTATTTTGTTTAAATAACAAAAAGTCATACCAACTGAAATAGTTGCAGCACTACAACATCTGTTACTTTAGTCAAGAAATCCGCTGATCAAATTAACCAGCAAGTGAGCTGTAAATACCAAATATATGAGGCTGTTAAAACAAGAGTAAATGCTTTGAGAAATGTCAGGATAAAAATTCTAGGAAGACACATTTGATATATTTTTAACTGAATGATGCTAGAGGTGTTAACTAAGTTGCTGTTGATATCACATACAACTGGATCATTCTACAAAATATGAAATCCTGTGCTTACAAGTTGGCATAAAACAGAGTATCTGAACTGTTATCAGAATTACTTTAGGGCCTTATCCTTGTCCACTGGAGTCACTGAACATTGCTGTTATTTCAGTGGGACCAGGATTTAGCCATTAGAATGCATATGTCCATCTTAGAGTTTCAGACTGTTGCCCATCACTATAGCATCCAAGCATCTTCCACATTAAATAGTAGTAGCTGAAGTCCCTAGTAGATTTTATGGAGCCTGTGGTGGTTCTTCCTTTTTCAGGAGGAAAGGCTCTGGTTTTGGTTTTGGTTTTTGGGGGCAGAAGGCGGTTGTCAGTCTTGCTATAAAGGAAAGGCTTTCTTGAAAAGCAAAGTTTTGCACAGTATTTCCTAGAGATGCTGTCAGATGCTAGAGTTGCCTAATCTCCTTCGGAGCTTCCTTCCACACCCAGATCCTTTCTGAGAATCCCGTGTCCCTAACTCACAAACTTTATCCTGGGCTTTTTGACCTGCGTTCTCTCAGTTTGGTCTTTAGCACTTCTGTGGCTCAATCCATTGTTTATTCTAAAGGTTAGGACCAGTGCCTTAAACTGACAGCAGAAATCAAGTAGGAATCAGCAGAGGGAATGAAGCACAGGCCTGAAGAGCTCATGACAGCCTAAGCAGGGAAGCAATGAGCAAAATGCAGTCTAGTCAATCATTTCTTCAAAATCAAGCCTACTGTATGTGAGAAACACAAATACACTTAAGTCCATAAGGTTGTTTCTAGGTACCCTAAAAGCTTTCTCTAATACAATTACTATTACATTGTTCAGGTCTGCCATTCAGTTTTAGTACAGACTGAAGAGCTTCAGATTTCTCTTGCATTCTAATCCTTCTCTGATCTAGCAACAGCTATTTGTGGAAGATTTTGTAATTCATCTCCCATTACTTGCAGTACTGTAACTTAGAGCAATATGTATTTTTAATATGGTAGACCACATAGAATTTATTAAATTTGCAAAAACAACTGATTTTATAGGGTTGCTCTAATATATTTTATAAGATTGCTTTGATATAATGTAATGTGGTGCAGTGAACAGATGAATTATAGTGGGCACTAAAGCCTATCCTCACATTTTCAGTTAATTTTAATTGAAGATGTATAGCTACATCCTCTGAACTGTTTTGAATTCTCAAATATAATTTCACATCCCCATGGTTCCTTAACATCTGAAAAGGCTTGACATTCTGTTGCATTCACAACATCTATGAATGGGAACCTGTCAGGAAAATCATAAAAACTAAAAAGGAGCCATCCTATTCAATAATAGAAGTCTTCTGTTCCCAGACCTTTCAAAACTATTCAAGATAAACATGGTATTGCTTCTGTTTAGAGCTGACTTTTCCATCTTAAGCTTTCCCATCCTTTTTCCTGCAGTTACAGCAATAGAAATAATAAGTAGTTTATTTTCTTCTGACTAGAATGACAGGAAAGGTTTTTTTGCTTTTTCATATTAGAGGAAGTGATTTTTTTCAGATAATTTGGAAACTAGGTCTGACGTTATGTTATCTGATCATGTTTTGTTTGTTTAAAATAGTTTGATGCAAGTTGTTTGTTTCTCTTTCATACCTTTTCCCATCAACATTTGTTGTTAGAGGACATTGTAACATCTTCTCAACTTTATGAACATCTGTAGCACAATTAAACATCCCCTTGGCCCATGCCATCTGACTCAAGCTATACACAGGTTTTTAATTGCAGTGTAGATGTACCCTAAGACTGTAAGATCTAAGGTGCATATCAGATTTCAGGATTCAGGAATAGCGTTTAGGCCTAGTCACTCTTCAGAATTCTCATGTGAAGTCCATGGCAGCAGTTTACAAAAACAAACCCTAAGGAGCCACATGACCATCTTTTATTGCTGTTCCTACAGTGGAGAGACTAGGATTCCCTGCTCTTTCAACTATGGATGTTTTTTTTCTTCCCTCTTAAGTAGTGCTATGGAAATTTCTTCTTTGGAAGGTTCTAAAAACCTACCCTGAATAAACAGGTAAGGTTAGAAGTAAGGCTGTAAAAGAACTGCCTTGATTCAGGTAGAGTGTACATTAACCATGTTGCTGGGTAGTCAGTGTTTTAATCTGAGGCACTAACGGGGATGGTGGGAGACAGACATAATTTGTTGTCACAGGACAGAGAAAAGTACTTAATTGAAAAAAGTGATGTAACTTTTCAGCTGAGAAATGGTTTGAACTTCAATTAGAGTATGCTTCCATGTCAAAGTTGAGGTCCTTCCCCCTCCTCCCCCCACATCATCATTACTGAGACTTTTATGGTCCTCCACTTGCTGTTGTGCATTGAATAATAAAGTTGGAAGTGCTCATCTCCTCCTGATTTCTTTCTGTTTTGCCTTTGCCCCTGGAATGAGTCATTAGCTGAGTTTCCCCAGTTGTTCCCTTTTTTCAAGTCTTTAACAAGTTAAATCAGTGTACATGTAATTTCCCGGCTCTGCTCTTTTGGCTGGCAGGGGCATCTGACTCTCGTTGCTGTATCGGTCTTCGGAAGAGTGGAAGTGATCCAGACTCTGCATTTTCTACTGTGTACTTTCTCCAACCAGCAGCTCAGACTCAGCATTGTTTGGGACTAACATGTCTTCCTTCTAAAGGGTGGCATGTTTGCACCGAGGTACTACTTTTGGACACCTGGTGCTCTTCTGAAGTGTGGTTTGGTCTCTCTAATCTTTTCACCATTGTCTGATATCTGCCTCATAGAAGGAGTTTCAAGGCACTGCAGAGGAGAGAGGTTAGATGTAATCATGGACTTGAAAAAAAATTAATTTTTGTGGGGATAAAGGAAAGTATTGTAAGTGGAACAACTCACGTAAACTACTAGTTAGCATTACCTAATTTTAAAATAGTCTGAACTGTGTTCACATTAATGTACCTCACTGATTTGTGAAGGGATTTAAATTACATGTTGTTTGCAGAAGCTCATTAGAAGGAGTTTTCACAAGATTGGGCAGAGCAACTGCATATCAGTGTTTACCGTGGAAATTATTTTCTATAAACCTTTAAGTTTGCACTCTACTTTGGAATCTAACTTAGAGGCAATCCGTATTTAAATGCCTACATTGTGTGTGGCACACACAACAGGAAATTAGGATAGCTTGTTTTGAACAAAAGTTTGAACCTCAAAAGCTTCCAGACTAAACTAAATTAAGTTTTTGCTATATTGTCTATTATGCCTCTGCCACGTTGCATCCCTGGTGTTTCAGCTCTTAGGGTTTTGAGTCTCACAATATTTGGGGTCTTTCTGATAGCCCCAGTTACTGTAGTCATGTGAATAAATCAGAATCTCTGCTTTCAATTAAAAAAAAATTCTGGACCTCAGGATTGCAGAGAGAAGCTGGAAAACATGGACCCTAAAGGCTCAAATACTAGAAGGTACATAAAAGGACATAAAAAGTTGTCTTTTTAAAAGTGTTATGACTCTTTTTAGGGATTGACTTGTGATTTATTTATTTATTTATTTATTGGTATGCTTGGCGTCGGCAACACTGCTTTACATAGTTATCAGTAATTACAGCTTTTTGACATGCCATTTAGTAAAGTGGAAACTGAAATTACATAACTTGATCTGAAATGTACATAGACCCTCAGTTTGTGCTACATTGGTGGGTGGAGTGGGGAGTGTTGGCTGATTTTTCTGTTGCTGGTAGACAGCCCATAGGACTAAATTGTTGATGAGCATGTTGGGAAAGATGCATGCTCATCAAGTGCACTCTAGGTATTATGTAAAATGCAAACCTCTCTCCTTTTGCATGGTCTGGTGTTATTGACTTTAAGATAACACACAAGATCAGATGAAACCTTCTCTCTAAATTAGGCTGCTCGTAGAGTCCCTCTGTTAGGTCTGCTCATCCCAGATCCTCTTATAACCTGATGAAGCAGCAAAGAATCCTGTGGCACCTTATAGACTAACAGATGTTTTGCAGCATGAGCTTTCGTGGGTGAATACCCACTTCTTCGGATGCAAGCCTGATGGTGTAACAAGTCATCTACCTCAATGAGTCAGGAAAAAAAAACACTCCATGCTTTCCTAGCAAGTTGAATACCTGCTATGCAGGATGGAAAGTCTCTGGCAAACACTGCCAAGCTGTAACAAGGGCTTTCCTTATCTTGTACTTTGAAGATACAGAAATGAGCTCTGTTTGTCAAATAGTCATATGAGCAGCACAACAAGAAATGAAAGCAAATAGAATGTTCAAATAAGGCAAATATCGGCAATCTATTCCCATAATCTTTTGGTTACTCAGTTCTGTGAATACTTCCTAGCATTGCTAGGAGAGAAACAAATCCCTTCTCATTATAAAAGAGGAAAAATAAATACAGATGTTCAGTACTAATATCCTAACTAAATTCAATATAATAAAACATACTTGCCAACAGAAAACTAAAAAGAAATGCATAGCTATTGTTGAAATTGTCTTCCTTATTAATTCTGTAATTATAGATGCATTTTTTTTCTGTGTCCTGTTTTCTGTGGGTCTGTTATATCCTAACTATGTAGTTCATAATATGTAGTAAAGCCCTTTTTACCCTTACTTCATGTCTTCTGGTTTAGTGCCTCCTTAAAAGTAACTTGCCATGATACACACCAGCCTGTTTGTTCTCATTCAAACTGTATTCAAAACATGGGAAAAAGTGTATGAAGAAAAAATGGCTGTCTAGTATGCTACCTCACCCAACCATTGTTTGTGCAACAGCATTGACAGATGTTCTAATCCCAGCTGTATCAATATTGTGCATCAGGTTGCTGCTGAAGATCCAGTAAAAGGAATGTTAAAATATTGTATGTGGTTCAACCCCAGCCATTAGAAGTTTTCTTGATTCCACGGATCAAGGTGTCCGCCCTCTCCCCCCCCCCCCCCCCCGACACACTCACACACCTCAGTGAGTTTGCATGGCTCTTTGGGTAGGTAAATTATGGAATAGTTTTTTTCCCTTGGTGAATAGTCATCTACAGTTTGAGTAGATAATGAACAAGTCACTTATTGCAGTGTAGTTTAGTGTTAAGAGCAGATGATGTCGGATTTCCTGGGATCTGTTCAACTGATAGCTCTTTCGCTGATTCACTCTCAGATTAAGCTTGATTAATCTACATCAGTTTTCTGTTTATCTGTCATGCATGGGTATTGAGGCCTGAACTGTATCTGTGAAATGGCTGTTTCCTCTAATGAAAGCCAATAATTGCAGAGTACAGTCTAGGTGGGTGGCCTGCTCAGCCCACTTATTAATGGATTGCCGGTCACAGAAGGGAGAAACTGAATGGACATGGAAACTGAACTAAATTCAGCCTTGGAACATGATCCACAGAGAACAATTGAGATTCACTTGCGAAACATGGTGTGAGTTTGCACTGTTGGTGATCCAGCTATTCTATGGATTAAAAAGACTACTTCAGTTTAAGTGCTATGAAACAAGAATGACTTACTAAACTAAGTGCTTATATCAGCTGCTGTAGATATTTAGCATATGGATGGCTTTTCCATCTGGTTATACAAATTTTATTTAAAACTGTGGAATTAAGAACCTTTAAATTGCCTCTTGCATAGCAAGGTCAGTGCCATATATCTGTTTCAATATTGCCATTCACTTCCAAACTTTCATGGGAGAAAAGTAAGCCAACCAGAATATTTGTGTTATTCCAAAAAATAAGATGTTCACTTCCTGAAGGATAGCGTCAATGTAGTGTGTTCAGTTTATAGAGAATCATTGATGACAATGATATTTGGATTCCTCTTTAACCAAGTTCTTGTGAATACTACTCTGTCAAAAAGAAATTGTTCTCACAAAATAGCAGCTGGTATTTTTAATACTGTAACTTGATCTAAATTGATCTTCTGTAAGCTGCATTCTGTGCTTCAAAATAAAAGTTCAGATGGCAGGAATTTGAGAATAATGAAAAACAGTTTCTAACATAAATTCTAGACTTCCATGATGCAAACTCAATAGGAGTCTACCCTTTCATTGAGAAAAGGGGGTTAGTAAAACTGCAAGGTAAAACGTAACTTAATCCTACCTATCAAGTCATCCTTTTGTCAAACCTGTAAAGTTCAAGAAAAGATTGACGCTTTGGGAGAGGATTTTGGTTCATAAATACCAGGACCAATAAAGGTCTAGTAAAATATCTGTTATTGCCACTTCAGCCTAGTTCAGGCTTTCCTCACAGAAAGCATTAGTGTATTGCCATCCAGAATGAATATCAGGTGCTGAAAGACTTTTGCTACTGCTTTGGCTCCAGGAGGCTCACTCTGTCCACCTTCCTATAATAGAGATGAACATTCCTTCTTTAATAGGTCACTGATAATACTTCTCAGTAGCTTTGTTTGAAAATCTAAAATATAACTGTTACAGTATGTCTACATTTAATAGGGTAAGAATCTTAAATGCAGAAAAATAACATTATTGTTTAGAAGCAGTTTTTTAATTATTTTTTTAATTGTGGGATTCTGACTATCCTTTAGGAAACTGAGGGTGTGATGCTAGTTATGTGGACCTCTGGTGTGGAAAACAATTTACTGTCTTCAAATGTCATACAGAAATTTTGTGCTACTCATAATAAGCTGAAAAAGTTTTTAAATGGGTCTCCATCAAAAGTGGTCTAGGAGTTTTCCTCCCAGTGAAATGGTTTTGAAATATTTGATGTTTTGGGCACTTAATATATTTCAGTGGAAAAAAATAATTGATCTTCCAGAGTACTTTTTAGAACCTCACTAAGTCTCTCATACTGGAGATGACAAGCAGTATCCCAAGATGGTAAAATTATCCCAAAACTTTCTTCAGTTAGTTAGTGGAATTTTAAGGGGTCCCTCAAAAGCCCCATCAGCATATATCTGTCACAACTTAAGGTGCATAATATATGGTTGAAAGGTACACACTTCATAACATTTTCAAACTTTCTTGAAAGAAGATGATAAATATCTCTCCTCCTCTCAGCATCTTCCATTGTGACCTTACTTTCCATGCTGATACTCCACCGACTTATTAGCTGCTGGCTTGATCTTATTTTCAAGCAAAATTGCTCTCTTGGGTTCCTTCTATCTCATTTAACATCACTGACCTTAGCCCAGGGGTAGGCAACCTATGGCACACATGCCAAAGGCGGCACATGAGCTGATTTTTAGTAGCACTCTCACTGCCCAGGTCCTAGCCATGGGTCCGGGGGCACTGCATTTTAATTTAATTTTAAATGAAGCTTTTAAAACATTTTAAAAACCTAATTTACTTTACATACAACAATAGTTTTAGTTATAAATTATAGACTTATAAAAAGAGACCTTCTAAAAACATTAAAATGTATTACTGGCACGTGAAACCTTAAATTAGAGTGAACAAATGAAGACTCTGCACACCACTTCTGAAAGGTTGCTGACCCCTGCCTTACCCTTTCATAATGTCGAGTCTATCAGCGTCCATGATTTCTTTGTTACTCTGTCCCCTTTTCGTAGACTTCTCATCAGTCACTTGAGTAGACTCAGTTGTCCACTACCCCTTTTCTTCCACCTTTGACTCTGTCTCCTACTGTAAAGTCTGTCCTATTAACCTACAGACCTGGTTTATGTCCAATATCTGATTTCTGTTTCTGCTTCTGTTTGCTGCCAAACATCTCTTGGGTAATCCCATGACCATGCTGACTTACTCCATTACAGGTTGGTTCTCTCCACCTTCAAAACTTCTGTCACCCTGACCAAAGCATACTATTTCTTTCGTGTTGAATCCCTCGTGCCATAATCTTATTTGCAGCCTTTGATTCCTAATGCTCTTGCTGCCTCCTTTAACTAGGCAGGATCTTGTGACTTCATAGCAAAGACAAGCATTCTCCCTTTAACACGTGCTCCTTTCTTACCACCCAACTGTGTGGTCTCCTACCTTCTCTGGCAAATTGCAAATTTACTCTCATTATCAAAATGTGGACGTGCCCATATGACACCCTAAATAACTGGCATATGAACAAAACAAACTAGATTGACCTTTTTTGGTAGGTGCTTTGACAGTTTTGAAAATGTCTGTCACCTTTATTAATTTCATTTTATTTTGTATCACTTGTATCAACCTACATTGATTAGGGACCCCATTTTGTACCTGATCATACTTTGTTCTGTGTTGAGAGCCAGTTTGATCTGCTATATGTATAGCTTGTTTGTGCTATATAATAGCAAGGCTGGAGAAGGAGAGGGCGTTTCTCATCTTGTGAAATACTAATGCAGGAGGACTCATCCAGATTGCTCGCTCCAAGAACTACTCACTTGCTTGAAGCTGATGTGCTTTATCACCCCCTATGAAACAAGGGTATTGTGCATGTAAAGTCAGCATGACTGGGGCTTGACCAAGACATTGTCTATAAGCAGGAGGGGTTCTAGTTGCAAAGAGCCATGTAGCTGGCAGGAAGGGTGGGCAAGAGATGCTTTGCTTTCCCTCAAGGCAAATCAAGATTTTAAAATCAAGATTGGATGTGTTTCTTATAGATGCTCTAGTTCAAATGGGAATTGGTTCAAGGAAGTCATATGGCCTGTGTTATACAGGTGGTCAGACAAAATCAGTGTGGTGGTTTTTTGTGTGTGTGCAAAGCCTTTGTTCCTTGCTCTAACTGTCACATGGTCATGGAAGAGTTAAGCTTTAAACTAAAGCAACCCAGCCAAAAGAGACCCTGGGAGAGTGTGCAAAAGCAACTGAGGCAGGTTGGGAGATTTAACGTTAATTGGGGGGGTGAGGAAAAACAGGAAGGGCTGTGGGACTTGATTGGGGTGCCATTTTTAAGAACATACTGCTGTGCACTCACTGGCATGACTCCACCCAGATTCAGTGGTCTTGAAAGTATGGGAGCAGAGGCTGAGTCCATTACACCAAACTGGTGATGGTCCACAAGGAAGGACACAGCTGAGGCTTTAATAAGTGTGTGGTACCATTAGAGAGGTTGTCTTGATTTTAGTTAGCTAAAGACTTAAATTAGCCTGGTCATGCACAGATAGGCACAACTGAAAGACAGATCTCCCATCTTTTTAATGCTAAGCTCATACACTAAACTTCAGAACATTTCTTTATATTTTTATTTCTTTTCAAATATCCTGTTTCCTTTCTCAGATGAAGTGATTTGTATTAATTTAAATCTACTAGCCCAGTTTTTATGGTTGATCAGGTATGGCTGTACATCTGTTAGTCTAATATGATTTTCTGTTTACTTGGCAGTAAATAAGATGACATGATTAAGATTTTGTTCTCTTAATTTAAGCCATTTTGTTTTATTTACTTCTCTGAATATTTTAGCTGAAGACTTGCTTTTTCAGTTATGAACGTAATTGTTATATCTAACTCTGGGTTAAGATAAGAACGTGACTAGTAGAAAGTGAATAACTGGACACAGCATTTGGCATGCCCTGTGTGATAGTTGCTTGTTAGGAATTAAGTGTATGAAATCAGCGAGAGGCCTCCTTGAAACATTACAAGGTGAGCATTTTCAAAAATAGTTAACTATCAAGCCTGTCACAGTAAGTGAACAAATGTATTCAGCCAGTAAACGCTGTCAGAAAAAAGCTCTCACGTCATGCCGGTTCATTATGAAATAGAAATAATTGCTTATGAAACTTCAGACAACTAACTAAATTACAAATTATTTAAAAAGGGTTCACTATGTTTGACCTTCAGTCAAATTGCAAAAGCTGAGGAGCAAAGTAATGCCAAGATAGTGTAAGAATGTTGAAAGTAAAATTCTAATTTTAATCTAAAAAAAATAGTTATTTTAATTTGCCATCTTAAAATAACTTACAAATGGGGTTCATGGTCATTGCACAGGGGAAAAAGTAGAGACTCTGCTGTCTTGTTTCTGAATGTTCAGCCTTGAGGAAGGAAATGTTATTACTTTGTTTTCAGTACAAATGCTGCAAATATCTTCAAACTTGTGATCTGGTGTCATGTGAAATAACCATGATTAGTTATTGTGTGAAAGGATTGATACACTAATTACAAAAATTGTTCAGAAGTCTTTTGTCATTGTGACACCCTCCTATGTTGAAATTGTAGTGAAGAGACATTTGGATGAGGAAGGAGAGAGTTCACTGCGTCTCCTGCTCTCTGGGCTCACTCTAATGGCCCTAAGAATTCTAGTCACTTCTTATATTTAACCAACTCTGCCTAAAACGTAGATATTTTAAGGGGAATGTCCATCCTGAAGTGGAGGATTAGGGTAAGGGTGAAGATAGGTGCTCAGGAATAGATTTTGGGATTTTTTGCGCCAAATGGAAGAGTATGCTTAACCTTCAGCTGTGTTCACAGTGTTTGAATTTGATGTTCAAAGCAGCTCCTGGTTGGAATTAGTATGTCATGAAGGGTTTTTACAAGTGGTTAGCAGCAAAATTCATCCTCAAACATCATGAGGTGTCTACTACTCTTCTGCAAGGGTAGACTATTAAGTTGATATTTTCCATTACACAGAGGGATAATAGTTGAACAGTATACTGAATGTCCCAGCTGCAGAAAAAATAAACAGTTGAAAGATTTGTAACTACTTGCTAGAATCTTCCACATATGTGAAGAACTTGACAGTAGGTCAGGTTTTTTTTATATTTTGTGAGAGAGGCTGTGTAACTGGCTCAGAGTCTGAAGCATAGGTGACAAAATGAAGATTTTGTATTCTTGGAGAAGCAAAAACAAAACCCAGCGCAAATGATGAATATCCAGTAAATAGCATTTGAACATTATGTGAAACTTTTCAGTATAATAACAGTTGGCATATCAGGAGTTTCACAGCTCACCCTTGGGCCTACACAATCTTCTCCAAGTAACCTGTGCCACTAGTGAAGCATCTCTAAAGCTGTACTTAAGAATCAAAGGGCACTTGATTTTGGGAATTTATTTCCAGAGTGTACCTGGTCTCTCTGAGTCTCCATATTATAAGTAGCAACAATACCTATAGCTCTATTAGAATTACTCCACTGTGATCCATTAGAGAAGAGGGTGGAAAGAGGCCAACTAGAAAAGACAGGGATTTCAACTCTCACCCACCTGTTCAGTTCATTGTCCTGTTAACATATGTAGTATAGAAAAACAACCTCTTACAGCAGCATAAGTCTTCTAAACACTTTTGTTCTTGGAAGCTGTAGCTATCTGTGAAGGAAAGAGGAGGAGGAGAAGAAGAAGAAGAAGAAGGAACCTCTTGCTCTACAAAGTCATCTTCAGAGACCCTTAAAACAAAACGGTGTCCACACCTTTAGAAAGTGCCAATGGCTACATCACAGATACATATTTATGAAAACTAATTAGTTCGTTATGCCCTCCAACTTGTTAGGTAATAACTAGAAGAGGCATGTAACCCTTCATAAATGTTACAAGCTCTGCAAAGTGTGCTCCAGTTCTTTTTGATGTGTGCTGTCTCAGGTGATGAAAATAAGATTTACTACAAACACCCACAAATCCCCAGTGATGTGTATGGAAGGTAAGACTTGAATTTCTGCTCTTCAATTGATCTTCTGCTAAATTCAGCAGCCCTTTTTCTTTAGATCCAGTTGATTATAGACCAGTGGTTTTAAAACTTTTTTTCTGGCGACCCAGTTGAAGAAAATTGATGCCTGGAACCCAATGGAGCTGGGGATGAGAGGTGTGACTACAAATTCATTTTTGTTTGTAAGCAGTTTGTTGACAATACTCCATTCTGAAAAAATAGTATCACAGGAATGTAGTATCTTGCCTCTAGTAGTGACCATTTCAGAGAGGGGTGAACGTTCCTCTCTATCCCTGTTTAGTGCAAATAATCAAATATGCAATGATATATATTGCTCAGGTGATATAGTGTATGCTCTGAATCATGAGACTTGATTACTCTTCTCTGAGCTTACAGATTTATAAATGTTAATGATGAAAGCTAGATAACATTGACCAAGTACAGCTGGTTAAATACATAGGTTGCTGACATATCCTTTTTTAATCACTAAATTTAGTGTCCAGAAACATCACTGAATTATCATTGGCCTTGTCTTCTGGGACAGAACCAAAAGGTGTTCTGTCTCAGGGGAAGTGCACCCTGTCCCCTTTTGGGGCGGGATGAGGGTTATTATTTCCCCATGGCTGAGTCAGTGTGATCACCCCTTGCCTCAGGATAGGCTGGCCTAGGGGCAAAAGTCAATATGACTCACCTCTCTCAGGGCTGAGTGACCCAATATGCAGAGTCAATATACCTGCCCTCTTCAGCAGGGCTGTGCGACTTAAGGGCCCCAGTCAATAAGGCTGCATGACCTAGTGACCAGAATCAGTATAGCTGCCTTTTTCAAAAGTGCTGTGTGGCCTAGAGGCTGGTCGGGGGAGTGGGCCACCATCTGGGGGTGTGGGGCGGTCAGGCCCTACCACTGCTCCACTGGGTCCCAGCTCAGGGCCTTGGCAGTGGCAAGTGCGTTTGCCACTGGGTTAGCGGGGGATTCATCTGAAACACACTGACACCACCCAGCACACTGAATAATTCCCCCTGAGCTACTTTCTACCCTGGCCTTGGTGTAGTGGTCATGGCATCTCCGAAGTCTTTGTGCTTCTCCAATTGTGCAGCTTTCAGCAGCTTCATCTCTCCTTGGGTGTCAGCAGAAGCTTGGGCATTTGCCTGGGTCTCGATGTCTCTGGTTTCTGCCATCCGGGGCCTCAGCAGTTTCCAGGCTGACTGCCAAGGAGGGAGGATGCATGCTGGGCGCTCCAGCCTGGGATGAGCTGAGCTGCTCCCTTTTATGCCTGGTCTCTAGCTGGAGCATGCCCAGCAGAGCCAAAGGAGTGTGATCCCTTTGGCCCAAAGGGTGAGGTTAACCCTTGCAGTACAGTTGCAGGGCAAGCATGCCCTGTCACAGGCTCTTATTTTTTCCCCTTTATTCCTGATATTTTTTTTAGTCAAAGTCCTACAGTAAAAAGCTTTGACAATCTGATTTTTTGGGAATGGAAGGGAGAAAATGGTTGAGACTTATAAATCTCAACCAGTAATCCTAGGATTTTTTCAGTTTCTTACATGCAAATCCTGCTGTGTCAGTAACTATTTTGGCTGCCTTTCTCTGGACCATATCACAACTATTGTAATTTGTGCAGGTTGAACATGATTGAAATCCTTATTTCAGAAAATCCAACAACCTCAAGATAAACAAATCTGTGAAAGGAGAGGATTTACTATCAATGAAGTGATTTCAGTTCTTGCTGTAAGATTAAAAGGGGTGCTGTTAAGTTAAATATTTTTGTGTGATCTTTATTCCATGTTATTGACTCTAGTTAAATAAGATCAGGTAGGAGTCAAATTACTTTCCTTAGAGTCTCAAATAACTGCTCAGAATTTGTTAATGAATGATAGAATAGAATGATAAAAGACTACATTTAAATTGGGATGCATTTCCTATGGAATATGTTTTAGGAAAAATCCATCTTGGGCTAAGAATTTGACAGTGAACTGCATTATGGTAAAGAACAAGTTAATCATGGATGCTATAGGAGTAACGGAAGCCATTATATTAACATTTGAAAATATGACAACATTATGTATTTTGACATGATTGGTCAATCAACTCATGGGCTGCAAAACTAACAAACAAACACAAAATCCTCAAACCCTGGGCTTTACATGTTTACGTTTAATAGATTATTTTGAGAGCTCATGGTCTGCTATTTTTTTTAAAGGGGTGCTCAGCTCCAGTAGTTTCCACTGAAGTTAATATACCTTAACTTCAGTGTACAGAGAATATTTTAAAGGCCGTGTCAGTTGCGAGTGTGTGGTTTTTTGTTTTGTTTTTTGGGGTTTTTTTTTTTTTTTTGGTACCTCTAAAAATCTGGCCCTAAAATTTTACAAAGTTGTCATGGAAGAGCTTATGTTCTAAAGGTTCACGGTCACACTGCCTATACTGATTGCATTTAAAAAATGAACGAACTTGAACTGGATACAAAATGTCAGGATTAACTTTACTGGCCTACATTTTCAAAAGTGACTACTGATATTTTGGGTTTCCAATACAGACATCTTAAAAGGAGTCTTAATTTCAGAGCATGGGTGCTCTCAAACTCCTGGAAAATCAGGCCCCTATAAGGTATCTCAAATTGGACACCCAAAATAAGTGGTTGCCTTTGGAAGATCTAGAACACTGTATTTTTGTGCTTTCTAAGTCTGATTTACTTACCATGGTCCCTAATCACTAGATTCTATGCATTCATAGTGCAATTGAGAAGAGAGGGAAAACTAATAGAACACATTAGACGAGTGGCATGTGAGATTTGCCAAATTGAGTAAGGCATGTAATATGCACAAGGATAGAAATGCTTGGCATAGCACAGTTTGAAAACCCATGGTCCTAGCAATCCACTCATTGGATTTAGAAGCATGTTGAAGATGTTGCTGCTGATACCAGAGTTGAACGGTTGCTAACTTCAACTCCTTACTGTAAAGGACTGATGCATTTAGAGATCAAGTAAAGTGTCAGATTTTAAAATAAAAATGCAAATTATGATGTATGTAAATGAAAGCATAAAATCATGACACACTTATTAGCTATGGTATCAATACTAGGCACATAGAGTAACTTTAAGCTAGTATCTAATTTATGCAGTAAATACAAAAAGGGAGTGTTATCTTTTAAATTTAACAAAATCCAGGAATTTCTCTCTGTTTGTAACTCAGATTATTGTAGAGGAACGTGACAGTGGTATAAGTAAAGGAAGAAACAACAGTTCTCCTTTTATGAATGCTTAAAAAGGTCTGTCAAGGAAGGCTAAAAACTGCACAGTTTGTCTGAGAATTGGAAGAGGCTCCTTTTAGACCTGTTCTTGCCTCGTAATTATATAATGCTACATTTCACTGGAGAAAAACAAACTTGTGCTATGCCTGGGGCTCCAGGGTATTCATGTAGATTTGTCACATTTAAAAAAATAATAATAATAATAAAAAAGTTGCACAATTTCCCAAACTTTTAAAGCCAAGGTCTCAAAAGTTAGGAAATGTCAAAGGTTCTCATGCAACTTTATACCCTCATATATGTTTGCATTTTGCTAGTCTTCTATTAAGTGATCATACTATTTTCCCCCTCCATGAATGTTCAGCTGTTTGTGAGCAGAGGATCTTCAGATTCACAGCACACACTTTTCCACTTGAGCTAAATGATCAACTGGTAACAGAAATGTAGACTATTATCTTCTGTATCAGTCCCTAGAAGGGGATGTTAAATACACGTTGCCCATGAATTGTGGAATGCTTTGGTATTGGGATTCTTGGCTTCCATTCCATAGATTCCAACACCAGAAGGAACTATTGTGATTATCTAGTCTGACTTTTGTATAACACAGGCCATGGAACTTCCCCAAAATAATTTCTTTTGAACTGTAATATATCTATTTTAGGCTTTGGGAGCAGAATGTTTCCCAATGGTTACAGAAGATAGCAAAAGTTCATAGCCTTTTGGAATGAAAGAGCCACGCAGATTTGGCACAAACTTCGTTCTGATCTTTTAGAGGCCTGAGTCTTTTCCCAGTTGTGCCTAAAATTATCTTTTGAGCAATCTCTGATAATTTTTTATATTAAAAAAGAGTAAATAACTGCTTTTCTCATAGAGGTAGGGATATGAACACTTGGCCTATAACTAGGACCCTACCAAATTCTCGGCCATGAAATACACATCACGAACCGTGAAATCTGGTCTCCCCCTCTGTGAAAACTGGTCTTTGGTGTGCTTTTACCCTATACTATACTGGTCTCCCCCATGAAATCTGTGTTTCTCAAATTGGGGTTACTGACCCAAAAGGGAGTTGCAGGGGGCTCACAAAGTTATTTGAGGGAGGTTGTGGTATTGCCACCCTTACTTCTGCACTGCCTTCAGAGCTGGGCACTGGATGGTTGTGGCTGCTGACTGCAGGCCCAGCTCCGCAGCAACAGCGCAGAGGTAAGGGTGGCAATACTATACCATGCCATTCTTTCTTCTGCACTGCTGCCTTCAGAGCTGGGTGGCTGGAAAGTGCCGGCTGCTGACTGAGGGCCAAGCTCTGTTGGCAGCAGTGCAGAAATAAGTGTGGCAATACCATACCATGCCATTCTTACTTCTGTGCTGTTGCTGGCAGAGCTGGGCTCCCGGCCAGCAGCCGCCGCTGCTCTCCAGCTGCCCAGCTCTGAAGGCCATGCTGCCACCAGCAGCAGTGCAGAAGGAAAGGTAGCAGTACCGCAACCCCACCTTCAACATCTTTGTGATCTGCCCTCAACTCCTTTTTGGGTCAGGACCCCTACAATTACAACACTGTGAAAATCCAATGACTGTGAAATTGACCAAAATGGACCATGAATTTGGTAGGGCCCTATCTATAATATATCTGTGCAGTTCGCAACCCTTAACACTAGTCATTGGAAGAGGTGTGACCAAAACCATAGTCTCTTGGCTCACAGACCAGAGTACCTTCTCATGTGCCAAAAGGGCTTTGTGTATAACTCTTACTCAGTGGAGATGTGGAGCGGGCTGCCCCAATGTGTGTGTGTGTCATATGAGGACTCTCGGGAGGCCTTCATTACAATAATATTTATGACTACTTCAATTGGCCAAATGAAAGTGAAACATTCTTGATTCAACCTGTTAAATTTAAAGGCTGAAGTGCATAGGATACAGCATGACTCAACACACGGACCTGAAATTCCTATGATTCTTTCGCATATTGGTTCTACAAAGGATGATGCAGCAGCCTTAAAAAGGACAGGCTTGAGTAATTCAGGCTAAAAATGTAGGTCTTGTTAAATCTTTACAGATCTTAACTTTTAAAAAGTCTGTAAACGTTTCTATTTGAATCACAAACAGTGGAACACTGTGCTAGTATACAAGAACCTAGAAGTGAAATTTTAACTAGGTAAGCAAAGTAAGTGTAACTGTAAATTTAGCAAAAATGGTGGAAATTACACTTTCTAAATCTTTTGATTTAATAATCCATGATGCTAAAGGCTGGCAAGGTCACTTTACATAACTGTTAGTCCATTTAAGTTACATTTTCTTTTTTTTCCCCCTATTGCACCGCTACCCCGCTATAAAGCAGCTATGGGGAGCCAAAAATCCCTACCACGTTATAGCTGAAACCCCGTTATATCGAGGTAGGGGCGGCAGGGCTCTGGCCGCTGCAGGGAGCCCCAGGCCCTTTAAAGCGCCGCCCGAGCCCCGCTGCCGCAGCCCCAGGGTAGTGGTGGCAGGGCTCCAGCGGTGATTTAAAGGGCCCAGGGCTCCCTGCAACAGCCAGAGCCCCGGACCCTTTAAAGCGCCGCCGGAGCCCCACTGCTACCGCTCTATACGCAAACCTGTGTTATATCAGGTCGCGTTATAGCGGGGTAGAGGTGTATACTTTTATGGTATTTCATTTCTGTTTTTTTCCCCTCTACTGTGGGAATCTATTTTTGTTCTGAACGTGCTGGAAGGTAATTTCCACAATATTTGCAGATAAATTCAACTTCAAAGTCTGCTATTTCTCACTTCATCATATTTTTTAATCTACAACAGGAAGAAGCTGCTGAATTGCACACATTAAAGACAAACTTTAATGGGTCTATATGATCACAGTGGTTCCTTCTGGCTGTCTTGTCTATGAATTCCCAACTAAATTGTATTTTATTGCAAAGTTAGTATGCTGCTAACATGTAGTGTTGTTTGTTTTTTAAATCCCATGGTTAATATGCATTCATAGATTAAATCAGGTAAATTTTAGATTTCTAAGCCTTTCTGTGTGGTTTTTAACTTGCATTATCTTTCCATCCTAAATAACTTCAGTTACAGCAAGCTGTGCATGATGTTGTTTGTTGTTGGCTGCATGTGTGCTGTTCCAACTCTGGCCAGGTAGCCAGCTCAGCAGACCTTGGTTGAATTGTCCAGAAAGACCACAGACTCGGTTCAGTGGTGAAAATGCTTGGCCAGGTTTAGTGATGACAAAGCATTGCACTTGCACCTGGCAGACACTAGAGGCATGCTCGTGATAATGGACTCAGCTCAGTGAGCTGCGGGATCTTCCGCTTCCCCCCTAGGCTGGACAAAGACACTCATTCTGTGACCCCTCTTTTATACACTGTTACAAACAAGTTACAAATGCCCCCTCTGACTTGATTAGTTACCACCCTTTACATTGTGCCTGTTGGTTTGATCAAAATATCTCTATCCGTCACCCTGTCATCCTAACCTTATCTTTAGGAGGGGTCAGTGTGTCCCTGTATCCTCATCAGGAAGTATATTTATATAGTAACTTGGTATTGAGGTGTTTTGGTACCACCCTTCTAAGAATGTGTTTACATGAATGCTTAGTGCCTAGGAGTGCTTGCGTTTTTGCAATGCCAGCTCTGTTATTGCCAAATCCATATACCGACTCTTGCTGTCTTTGCTTAATATCAGCAGGGCCTGACTTTAGTTTGGGCCTTAGGCCTTGTACCAGGCCCCATGCTTCAGGCTCTCTTTCTACTACACATGATAAAGAGAAATTGGGAACATTTTTATTGGTAAACTGAAATTTTGGCAACAGTTATGCACCGTCTGAATTAATGCAGTGATGTCCTTCTGAGGGCTGGTCTACACTACAGCTGTAAGTCAACCTAAGTTTTATGCTACTTTAGTAGTGATTGCTTTGTGAAAAAGTGTTCACCCATAGGTGATCGGTCTTTTATCATTTTTGTGTGTGAGTTCATTTGAGAGCGTAAGTGCTCGTCTGATTTTTACCCACACAGTTTCTATTGGGGCATTTAATGCATTGGGTGAGGTATGCCAGGTGTTGAATAGGCATGGGTATGACTCCTGGATCTTGAAAGATGTGTTGTGGGGGTGTTGATCTTTTGTAGCAGTGGAGATATGTCTACTGTTGTTCTGGCAGATGTTTTGACAGTGTCATAATTGGGAACATTGTCTACTAGTTCATTAAAAGCTATTAAATTGTTTTCTCGGTGTCCTTTTTCTCAGACGTTTTTTCATTTTAGTGAATTGAATCTGATACTAGTACTATTACAGGCATCTATTCCCAGGCTTAAAATAGTAAAAGTGCAGCCTCTTTCCTTTTATGCTTTCACTCTACATTCAACAGCAATGTCAGTCAAAGGAGAAGGGAAAAAAAAGTGTTCATTTTAAAAGAATAGGATTGGTTTTGTTTTGGTAAATGTTACATGCAAAGGAAATTCAAATCTGTATTTAGTATCTGTCCTTTGAGCTGCTAATTCCACTCTGGCATTAGAAATGGAAAGAACCTATTCTTGCACCTATCCATCCTGTCTGTGGAAACACCATTGTTAACTTAACTTCCTTTGAGGAATTTGGCCAAAACATCTATATTTTCTTCTGTTCGGCTTGTCCCCTTACTTGCATTAGCTTCTCATCAGTGCTTATATTACTTACAGACAGCTCACATACCTATCAGGATAAGAAACCAAAGGAAATATTAATTGGTCTTTATCCATCAAAATACAGATCATTTTCTTGGCTTGAGATATTGACAAGAACCTCTTAATTTCTCATGCTAATCATTCTCTAGGTGAAAATGAATTAACTAGGTAGAGAAACTTTCTGATTTACTTATTTCTTTTAGTTATACTACAGAAGAGTTGGGAGAGAAATTTCAAAGTGCTGCTGGAGTCAAATGAAGGCTCCTCTTTTGGATGAAAATTGTGTCACCCACTTATCATAGATATAGAACATTTACCACAAATTGTTGCTACTTGTCACATCACTTCCCAGTTTCAAAGTCTTATTTAAAAATAACGAAGAGTCGGTGGAAAAAGTGTGGGACTCTAAATCAGGACATAGTCCCAGTGTTCCAGGGTGGAGTTCCAGGGGCGGGGGCGGGACTTTTTTGAACATTTGTTAGCCGTTGAAGGAAAGAACATCAAGGTAATCACTTTTCCAAACAGCCTGTATGAAAGTTAACTTGTATATGAAGTACTAGCATTACAAGATATTAATATCTATTGTAGGTTCCACTCAGTGCCTGCCTAAACATTTGATGCAGACAAGGTACTATCAATCTTCCATTACACTGTTTAATTCTTTCCACAAGATAAGAGAGAATGACACTGTAAACCTATACTGGTTTAAGATCACCAAGCAAGGAAGTTACTGCAGTCCATGATTATAATCAAAGGAACACATAGTCCTGCAGATATGTAGCTTTCTAGAAAATCCTTCCTATGTCTAGAAAAAAATAACCACAGATAATAAGATTTTATAAATGTGCATTTTCAAGGTAAAAACAAAGAATTAGCCCCATCTGCAGCTTCATCTGCATGTCGCTTCAAAAAATTACTGGCTTCATCTGGTTTGGAAAATGCAAGGGGATGCCCCCAGAAATTATACAGTAATGATTAGGAATTTCCTGTGAGGTACACTTGTTATAATAGAGGGCAACTGCTTTTCTTGAATTTCAGTAAAAATAACTTCACTCAGTTTTCAGTCCATTTGAAAGGGATCTTCTCATGCCAATTTGAATTGATGTATCTCAGGGTATCTCAGACTTTCCAAGAATTGCATTGGTACCAAGGTATATTGCATGTACTATGTTCCCTTGTATGCTGAACTTACAAATCTGATAACTAAATTTGCCATGATGGGTTGCTTTATAAACTCTTGATGGCTATTGCTAAAAGTTCCATTATTCTTTAGATATTCAGATTATGGGCCACATTTTATTAGAGAAATAAGGTAGGTTTACTGATGGGTCAATGCTAGCATCACTGACTGCATTTTAAAAATTGAGTAGGGAGCAAAGGTAATACCATTCCCTGGTACCACTCTGGGTATTGATAAAAATTAAAGATGGTAGATGTGAAGTAACTAAACTACATATTTTAATGTTTTCTAAGTATCTATTAATGGATTCTTGTCAACAGTTACATTTATACATTTTTCATGCTCTCCTAATTTTAATGCTGCTTATCTTAGTTTTTTTATAGTGCTGCCCTTTACTGTAGCCCCTGAGCACCTTTCATATAAAATCAATAGCAGTGGATTTCATGGAGTCTCTGGTACTTCATCCTTTTCACGTCAGAATTCTGTTTGGGATAGTCCTTTTTTTTGGTGGAGGCGGGACAAGGAAGAAAGAGGCAGGGTTAGGGTCTTGGGAATAAAAGGGGCATTTGAACTCAGTGTCACTAAGGCAGTAATTACTGTGATGGCTGATGTCCACATTACCCTCCTTCTGTCCGTGGTGCGTGTCCTTACCAGGAGCGCTTTCACCGAATGAAGAGGGGCAGTTTGGGGGCTGACAGCTGGGGCTTTCAGCTCCGTGCAGCTCCCCGCTGAGAGGCCAGTTGCCCTCTGGGCTTCTCACCTTCCTGCTCCCAGCTGCCCAGGTCGTCTTGTCTCCAGAGGGGAGATCTGCGCCAGAATCTGGTCGGCTGCCATGCCTGGCTCCTCCCCAGCCTGGAGAAGCTGGGAATAGTCATTAGAGGGGAAGTCTGGCTTCACCCCTGTAGCCCTTGACTGAAGCATATACAGTCAGTCTAGTATCTCATAGGAGCTGGGAGGCTCAGGCATGCTTAGTGAGGCTATATCGTCAGCAATTTTAGCTGTTAAGCTTTAACAAGTCTCTACTGAGCATGTGCAAACTTGTAACTTGGGCAGATATTCACAGGTTTGGCAAATGGACCATCCCTGACATAAAGGTAAAATTTCAAGTCCTTGCTCCAAAGGATGTTGGCAGTGCTATATCTTTTTAAAGAACAGGTCACTGGAACTTTAACACTTACATGCATTTTTTTTCTCTAGCCTGTGTTCTTAGAAATGGCTGAACTATTTTGGCTGAGTTTTTTTTTGCCAAACCAATTCTGCCTGAGCCAAATAAGCTGGCATGGAAAAATTCAGCCTGAATGGTTAGAGTTTGCGAAACTTAGCAGTAGCTGAAAACAGGGTCTTACAATGGGAGGTGTGGGGCAACCTTAATAGGTGGTGCTACCAGCTCCATCTACAATATGCTTTGTATTATCCAGAACGCTGACAGTATTAATTGACTCTGTTCTGGTTTGGTTTACTCCCCGCTGTTCTATTTCTAGTATAGATTTACTTCTGATATTTGAGCTTTCCTCCCAACCACCCTTCTTTTAAAAGCTACTTTGATAACTCCTAATTCCTTGTCACTTTTTAGGTTGATAAATCACACCGTTAATATTATAGAAACTAAATTTAACTAGAAAGTAGAAGATACTTTACCTAAAAGTAAAGATTTTATTTCTGCATTTGGTTATGATGGGTTTCTTCACAGATCTTCTTCACAGCTTGGGTTTTTAATATTGCTTTATGTTGCACCTAGATTGTTGGATACAATATTACAAAATTTGCTGACTCAGAATATAATCTTGTACTGAAGTATTCCATGAACTTGTTAATTATATTGACCTCAGGTAGCTTGTGGTTACTAGCCATCTCTATTGTTCATGTTATAATTCTTATCTTTAAGTAGATGATTCAAGAAGACTTCTCTTGTGGTTGTATTCTTTACTTTCTGGATATAAAATTGCCTCTTTCATAATTTAGAAAACCTATTGATCCATTTTTAGCTGCATATTTTATCAAGTAGCTGTCTGAGTTTGAGCTCCCTGAGAGTTTGTACAGAAACTTTTCATGACATTTAATTTCACTCTTGGAGAAGAGGGTATGGGATCTGTTGCAGTTCTTGTTTTGTTTGTTTTTTGTTTGTGTTCAGCCTCAAGTTTTAGCACCCATCATATTAACATATGTTAACTACAAAATTATCACGCCAAGTGCAATGCACTCTAGGACTTTTGAGATCCTTTGATGGGAGGCTCTGGAATTTCTAATACTAATGAATTAAACCTCACAAGCTACTCTTGTCCAGTAAATCATAATTGATGTGGCCCTCAAAGTAGTCTTGAGAAAAGAAATCAGCTTAACATTAATCTCTTATCAATTGTATGAATCTATTCCTGTAAAAAGCTAAGCTTGTGGATGAAATCAGCAAACTTTTGTAACTTACATTTGCTGAGAGTACTTGGGAACTGCAGTATTGACAATTCTCACTATTTTTATCAATCTCTGAAAGTTTAGTAGTTTTTTTTAGTGCCAACTCCTGTAGCGGGGTAATTACATGAGGTTGCTTTTATTTTAAGGAAAGTTGGTTTGTTTCTTGTCCTTGTGGTTTTTGAGAAAAGCTTGAAAATGTGAACTCTAAAGGCTTAAGAACCAGAATGCCAATAAGAGAATGTGAAACTTGACACATCTTAAGTGACTCGAGGATGTTTAACAGAAGCTACTAAAATTAGACATTTTAAAACCAGCCGGTCCAGATAAATTGCATCCAACAGTTTAAAAAAGCTGACTGAGAAGCTCAGTGGACTGTTGTTGTTGGGTGGTTTTTTTTTTTTTATTTCCAATAACTTTTAGAACACTGGAAAAATTCCAGAAGACTAGAAGGAAGGTAATCTGGCGCCATTATTTAAAAAGGGTAAATGGGATAATCATAGGGCTGTCAGCCTGATGTCCATGATAATGGAATGGCTGATATGGGCCTTGATTAATCAAGAATTAAAAGTGGCATTAGTTATATTATCCAATCAATATAGACTTATGGAAAATAAATCTTGTCAAATTAACTTGAAATCTTTCTTTGGATGAGATCACAAGTTTGATGAAGGTCGGGGTGTTGATGTAATATAGACCTCTGTAAAGCATTTGACTTGGTACTGCAGGATTATAGATTTAAAAACTGTAATACAAAATCAATGTGACATGTTAAATGTATTAAAAACTGATTAACAGACCAGATCTCAGAGTGATTGTAAACAGGGAATCATCAAACAGGTGTATTTCTAGTGGCGTCCCAGAGGGATAAGTTCTTGGCCCAATGCTATTTAATGACATGGAAGAAAACATATAATATCACTTCTGATAACATTTGCAGATGATACAAAGCTTGGGGGAGTGGTGGCTGGAGGGAGGGAGAAGTCGTCTTCGGTTTACTGTTTGTGTGCAGGCTTACCTATCAAGATTGATATTGAGCAGTTTTTATTTGTGCTGGTAAGTCTACTAGACTTTGTCTTTATCTCTCCTATTCTCCAAGATTGAAATAAAGTGATCCTGAAAATTTTTGTATAAACTATTAGGGAGCTCAAAAGCAGACATCTGCTTGCTAAAATATGCAGCTAAAAATGGACCAGTGGGTTTTCTAAGTTGCAAAAGAGACCTTTTTTTAAAAAAAAAAATTTCAGAAAATAAAGAATACAACTACAGGAGAAGTCATCCTGAACCTACTTCTTACAAGATAAAAACAAAAACATGAATAATAGAGATGGCTGGCAACCACAAGCTGCCTGAGGTCAATGTAATTAGGAAGAAGTTCATGGAATACATTAGTGCAAGATTATATTTCGAGTCAGCAAATTTTGGAAAGTGGAATCTAGCAAACTACGTGCAGTAGAACACAGTATTAAACTCCAAAAAGAGCTGAAAACTCAAGGTATCCTAATCAATTGTAGAAATAATGTATTAGATTTAAATATGAAGGCCAGATCCTAACTGTTTTAAAGCAGACTTCGTTTTCTCTATCTCCTCATTAACAAAGCAGCAGAACTCCTTTTGAACTCAGACCATTCTCTATGAAGTCTAACAAGTGCCCTTTTGTTTGTTCTTAAATATGCAAAAACCATGAGAAAATTTAATGTCACTATTCAAAAGTTATTCTGGGCCCTAATTAAAATTATACTGCAGAGGTAGAGCTGGGCAATGCACCTTTCCTGTGAATTAGACACTTTCATTTGAGAAGGGGTTTGGATTGGCAGGAAAGCCCACGTACTTGCCAAAAAAACAGCATAAGACAGCTCCCAGAAATAGGTATGCAGGCTGAGACCTTTAGTCTTGCCTTTAAGTGGACTTGGTAGTCCTGGGATGCTTTAAGTCGTACATCCGAAGGGGGAAGGCCTTCAATAGGTTTGGATGATATTGGCTGCTTCATTGTTCCTCCTTCAAGCAACCTATCCTGGCAGAAATGTAGGAGATCTCGCTTAAAGTAAAAGTTTAATAAAGTAGCAGCTACTTGTCCAAAAGATCATAGTGCTTTTCTGCCCTTGTTGGTTACCTGCCATTTGCAAAGGGCTGAGTGAATTATCTAGACCATGCAGGGCCGGATTAACCTTTTATGGGCCCCAGTGCCAAACATATTTGTGGTCCCCCATGTAGTCATTGTGGGCCTGGAGCGGCAGTGCCATTGGTGTTATAGTATACCCGGTACTGAATTTCAGAGACATTTTTCATTTTGATCACACACCTCTGCATGACTATATGCATTGCAATACACAGCTCCCTGAGCCCCCAGCTGTTCTCATTGAGCTGTATGCCCATGTGGGTTTATCAGTGGCCACAGTGAGTAGAACTTTCATAGTGATCAGGGGAAACTCCCCACAGAGTTATCTCCTTCCTCATTCAGACCTTCTATAGCCATGTCTCCAGTACCACCCTAATAATAATAATATAATAAATAATAATAATAATTGGAGATATACCAATCTCCTAGAACTGGAAGGGACCTTGAAAGGTCATTGAGTCCAGCCCCCTGCCTTCACTAGCAGGACCAATTTTTGCCCCAGATCCCTAAGTGGTCTTCTCAAGGATTGAACTCACAACCCTGGGTTTAGCAGGCTAATGCTCAAACCACTGAGCTATCCCTCCCCATGTCACGGTCACTGTATGTGGTTCTGGTCTCAGCTAATAAAGTTCCACAGCCAGCAGATACCTGATCAGTTCTGACAAATGCCTTCCTCAGCATCCATCCTGCCATTTTAGTAAGCCACTTGCAAACACCATTTCCCCAAAGAGAGGACTTAGCCACTGGGAACCTGATGTCACCAGCCTTTCTTCCTCTGCTCCCATCTACATGCTAATCTACTACCTGGTCACCACCACCTCTCCCCAGGGCTGTTTCCCTTCTCCCCTGCAAGCCTGACCTGCTTCCCTTGACATTCCTTTCCTACGGGTGACCTTTGGTCCTTGAAGTTAACTCGGGTTTCTTTATCTGCTCCTATCTTAATGGCCCCCAGTAGTCATAGAGCCACCTGCAGCTTCTCTGGCTACAGCCATGGGGCCAATTGCCAGAGGCCAGCCTTAGCCTTAGCCTTATTACCTTTTTTATGTTAGAAAACTGTGAATGAATAATTCATTTCTTACTAAATAATTAACTTGACACAAATCACAAACTCCCTTTGGATAGAAATTCAAAGTCAATGCACAAAAACAGCACTTAATTTTAAAATTTTTTCCCATATTTATTCAACGCATCAAAAATGTATCAAACAAAGGAAATATTACCTACTTAGTGAATTGAACTGGTTGTTTGTGCTCACCATGCCTGTCAAGGCATTAGAACTAGTAAATCTCATCGTCTCATATCTAGTTTTTATTAATAGATTGGAAGAGGAAAACAACCAGAGGTGAAAGTAAGCCAGTCTTGCCGGTATGCCATACCGAACTGGCTTCCCCAGGCTGGCGATTTAAAGGGCCTGGGGCTCCCGGCAGCGGCTGGAGCCCAGGGCCCTTTAAATTGCCACCAGAGCCCCTGGGTAGCTGTAGCTACTAGTCTAAGGAGGGGTGGCAATTCCAAGGCTGAGCATGCTTGAACCTTGCAATGACAGCACTATGGACTCTAAATCCTCAGCGCTGGCCCTAGGCAGCTGCAGACTCTGCAGTTAGGTACTTCCCTCCTCTAGGCCATGGCTTTAAGTACCTGAGATGCCCATCACCTGCAGCAGAGGCCACCAATTTCCACGCATCCCTCAGCTAGAACATAGTGCAGCAGAAAGTGCAGCCTGAATGGTTTTGGAGGCTGGAGTTCTAGGGGGTTCCCATCCCTGAGCAGCAGCTCTGCAACAAGCTCACATGGCCCCACTCTGCTGTGGGACCAGGACCCTATGAAGACAGTGGAGTTACCCCATGGATAGCCAGTTCTGTCCAAAGCCTGTTGAAGTGAGTGGGAGTCTTTTTTCATTGTCTTTAATGGGCTGTGTATAGAAGCAAAGGACCCCATTCTAGACTCCGGGAGCAAAGTGCATTCTATGCTGCACTGGTTTACTATTGTAACAGGAAGGTCTTACAATACCAGTGAATAATCAACACCTCCTACCGCACCTAACGTTTTCTGAGATGCTTCCCACCCAATTAATAAATGTAAACCTGCTTAGCTTACAAGGGCTGAAAATATCAGGTAGTATGGTTACAAAAGCAAGGCACTTCTGAATTCACTAGGAATTTTGGATGTGCACAGAACAAACAGGACTGGACCTGCATGGTTACAAAACTCAGGTGGTCGGGAGCCCCGGGGCTCGGGCGGCGATTTAAAAGGGCCCATGGCTCTGTGGTGGTAGTGGTGGCCGGAGCCCCAGACCCTTTTAAATCGCAGCCCGAGCCCTGGTGCTGGAGCTCTGGGGTAGCGGTGTTTAAACTATACTTTACATACCATAGTTTACATACCATACTTAGTTAACTTAAGGTTGCAACAATTTTTTTTACATTTTTTTTATTTGCTTTACACAATTTTTGCTTTTACAAATTTTGTGTTACTAAGGTTACAGCTTAGCCTGACAATTGCTCACAGAGGGGACTGTTTGCATTGAAATTTCCTGCAAACCCCTGTTAGGTTTGTGTGTTTTTTTTGTTTTGTTTTTTGTTTTTTGGTTTTTTTACTTTTACATTCCCCCTTTTGTGCTTCTAGCACAACTAACATTTTAAAACCTTTATTTGCATTAAGCTTTGGATTTTAGATTTTACATTAAATGCTTTAACCTTATGGGTTTTGATTGGCTGCGGTGACAATGCATGATTAGCATTACTATTATGTTTTTTACAACAACATACTTTTGAACTAAATAACAATACAAGCAGTAACATTTTTATGGTAATATGATGGGGTTGTACAGTTTTAGTTACAAAGCACAATACATTATACCTAGTATATTAAGTAGACACTTTATAAACTGTATGAAAAGCATTTTTTAACTTAATATATATTTTGAAGCATATGAATTTACCCTTGTAATTTTAGAGATACTTTGAATCTCTGGTAACAGTGAAAGCAAATTTTGAAATTGATTAGGTACTAAGCTAGTTTAATTAAAGGGTATTTGAAACCTAAAGGGCTACTTATAAAACTTTATTTGTAGGCCAGTAAAATAATATGATTGCTTGCAGTAGTGGTGAGATTAAAATAAACATTTTGTAACGTGGTGGCCTCAGTATGTACACAGCTATTATTAGCTTGGAAGAGTAGGTGTTTTGTTAGGGTAGCTTTTTGTTTTATATTTTTTTAGCAAACATTGCTATGAATAGTGACAACATTTTTTGGCTTTAGTTACGTATACACTGAAACTGTGGGGGTTCTAATGGCCAAAATGTCCATTGACTTTTTAACTTTATTTAAATGTTTGGTGTTATTTTAGGAGCACTGACTAGAAATTGATTAGTCATACTAGGTAGTCGAATTTTTTTTAATGTTTTGGTGAATTACCCAATTTTATATGCTTTTTTTTTTTTTATGGACCTGGCAGGATTCGATATGTGGGAGCCCATACCCTTTCAACCTGTCCGTATGCTTGGAAGGAGCACTGCGAACGTTCACATTTTCACCCAGAAAATTTTCAAGTGTGGTTTTTATGGCCACAGATCAGATGGTAATTTTGAAGTGTCTGTAAAGGCAGTGGGCCATGCCTGGTGCTCTAGATTACTTTGAATGGCCATTAGCTGGTCATTTAGGAAATTTTGAACATGCTGAATTTTACTGCATTGTCTTTTTAGCCTTAGTGATATATAGTACCATTTTTGCCAACAGCTTTTGGGTTATTTTATTACAAGTAAAATTTTTAGTGGCAGAACATACTTTTTGAGTATGAGTTTGAGTATGCTGCACTGGTTTACTATTGTAACAGGAAGGTCTTACAATACCAGTGAATAATCAACACCTCCTACCGCACCTAACGTTTTCTGAGATGCTTCCCACCCAATTAATAAATGTAAACCTGCTTAGCTTACAAGGGCTGAAAATATCAGGTAGTATGGTTACAAAAGCAAGGCACTTCTGAATTCACTAGGAATTTTGGATGTGCACAGAACAAACAGGACTGGACCTGCATGGTTACAAAACTCAGGTGGTCGGGAGCCCCGGGGCTCGGGCGGCGATTTAAAAGGGCCCATGGCTCTTTGAGTAACCAATACAATAAGGACTCCCCCCCCCCTTTTTTTTTGACATACTACAGACCCCTGGAATGGCCATTATATTAATTTTATTATAAAATTTTAATTTTAAGTTTTTGAAGCATAATTGTAACAATGATATATATCAGAGGTAGGCAACCTATGGCATGCATGCCAACGGCGGCACGCAAGTTGACTTTCAGTGGCACTCACACTGCTCAGGTCCTGGCCACCAGTCCAGGGGGCTCTGCATTTTAATTTAATTTTAAATGAAGCTTCTTAAATATTTTAAAAACCTTTATTTACTTTACATACAACATTAGTTTAGTTATGTATTATAGACTTATAGAAAGAGACCTTCTAAAAAGGTTAAAATGTATTACCGGCACGCAAAACTTTAAATTAGAGTGAATAAATGAAGACTTGGAACACCATTTCTGAAAGGTTGCCAACCCCTGTTATATATTTTTATTATTTTTTGACCAGTTTTTTATTTGTTTATATGGAATATTTTAAACCTTAAAATTTTTTTAAAACACTATTTAAATTACTGAAGTGTGAAGGCCTTAGCCATTGGATTTTGTTAGATATATGGCATTGTTTGTATTTGGATGTGTTACAGGGGTAATAGTGTAATGGAGGAAATGGCAGGGCAGTGCCTTTGGTATTTGTCATTTAAAATTTAATTAGGGAGGGCAATACATGCTGAAGGTACTTATTCAAAAACACAGGGCGCAGCCTGTAGAATAAACCCCAAAATTCAATTAATACTACAATTTTAAGCATGGGTTTTACAATTTTTTTAAAAAATTTTTTGCTAGTGTATAATTATTTGTTTTTTTTACTAGGGTTAGTTTTTAATGTTTTTTGTAGTTAGGAATTTTTGGACTTTGGCAATTTTAGCGGAATGAGGTGGGGTTTTTTTGGAAGCAATTGTGGCTCAACATTATACAGGGGAGAGGTTACTAGCACATTACCTTGTAGTGCTTTGGTTTTTGTAGCAAATACTAAATGCAGGTTAGCTTTGTTAGTGGACAAGGGAGAGGTTACTAGCACATTACCTTGTCCTTTTTTGCTGTTTAGAAGGAGGGAAATAAAATACCGAAAGAAAAGACAGGCTGATTAATAGTAGGAATGGAATTATTTTGAGGCAGAGGGGCTTTTTTGCAGTGAGAAGCATAGGTCCAGGCAATTAGTCCTTGACACTTTACAGCGGTGTTGGTAGTTAGCAGGACTTGGTAAGGGCCTTTTTTTTTTTTTATTTTTTTTTTTTACAATGAACACACACGTATTTCCATTATACAGTACTTTAGTTTTATTATATAACATATGCCACATATGTTTTTGTAGTAAAATGACTTTATTAAAGAGCTTTGGAGCAAGAAGCCAGGACAAGCATACCCACTTTTGAATCATAGAATATTAGGGTTGGAAGGGACCTTAGGAGGTCATCTAGTCCAACCCCCCGCTCAAAGCAGGGCCAATCCCCAGACAGATTTTTACCCCAGTTCTCTAAATGGCCCCCTCAAGGATTGAACTCACAATCCGGGGTTTAGCAGGCCAATGCTCAAACCATTGAGCTATCCCTGCCCTCAAATGAAGAATCCACTTGGTACAACCTTTGGTGTTTAATAGCTTTTTATTTCATTTTATTTTTTTTAGCTTTTTGGCTAGAAATTTGAGGTAGCCAGAAGGATTTTATGTGCAATATGGGGAGTGCGTTAACCTTTCATGTCCTTGTTTCTAAAGACTGTTGGTATGCAAAATTTTAACAACAATTTTTTAATTAAAAGATTTGGCCAACGAAGTTTTATTTAAGCAAATGTATTAGATTTTAGTATATTACAAAATATTTAAATATAAAAATGTATTTTAAATTGAATAAAACAGTTATTTGCATTTTTATTTAATTTTTTAATTTAATTTTGAACTAGACTGTTTTATGAAAATATTAAACAGTTTGGCTACAAGACAAATACCACAAGACAGGACATAGAACACAGAACATAATTTTTATTGTGCTTGTAAATGGATGGTATGTTGATTGCTTTTTAGCTGGCATTAGTTTTTTGTTTTTATATATATATATATATATATATATATATATATATATATATATATATATATATATACACACACACACCCTTATTAATTGCAGGCAAAACAGAGGAATTATTTATATTTTTTTGTATTTGTTTTATAGGCAGCTTAGTTTTTAATGGCTTTTATTTTTATTATTTAGGTAATTTGCGTTAAAACAAACATTTTTGGCTTGCTTTTGGATTAAAGTTATTAGCTGCTTAGAGACTTTGTCTTAAAAGGACATAATTAACTTTTAACTTTGTTTTTAGACACACAGCGATTTGAAAAAGACAACACAACCTATTGTGGCTTTCTTTGGAGTTTTAATATGATTTTAATTAAACAGCATGGTAGGTTTGCATTTTTTTTTTACCCCTGCTACAATATACACTGCATGTGTTTTGGGGAAAATCCATAGTTTTTTATAATTTAATTTTTATAACACCAGTTACATTAATTTTTACACAAGGTGTAACTGTTTTTTTTTGTGCTTACAAAATTTTTATGCACCCCTAGTAAAGTGACAGCTTGACCACACAGAGCCAGAGGCACTGTTCTTTTTTTATACTAGATTTTTTTAGTTGCTATTTTGTTACTTAAAATCAAATTTAATTTTTTTATTTTTTTGGCTTTGACTACCCTGCTGCAGCCACAACCTTTGGTCTTTATTTAAAACATTTTAAATTTTGTAAATAATTAAGTCACTTTAAGGATTAAATGCTAAATACCATATTAAATAACACTAGTTTCCTGTATCAGAGGGGTAGCCGTGCTAGTCTGGATCTGTAAAAAGCAACAGTCCTGTGACACCTTTAGGACTAACAAATGTATTGGAGCATAAGCTTTCGTGGGTGAATACCCACTTCATCAGACGCATGTAATGGAAATTTCCAGAGGCAGGTGTAAATATGCAAGCAAGAATCAGTCTGGAGATAACGAAGTTAGTTCAATCAGGGAGGGTGAGGTCCTCTGCTAGCAGTTGAGGTGTGAACACCAAGGGAGAGTATTTTTGGTTTTGCAACTTTAAAACAATACCAATTTATTTAAAATTTATTAAAAAAAACAGATTGTACACAGCAGGAGTGTTTTTTAGCAAATTTGATTAACTTATTTATAGTCAAATGATTTTACTTAAATAACCTTTTGTTTGGATTACTTACAGACATTTTTATCAAGTTTTGCTGCTTGATTTTTTTTTTTATTAGCAGCTACAGAGTTAACTTTTTTGTTGTTGTTGTTGCTTGCCTGCTTTTTGGGCCTGTGTTGAACTTTTTTTTTTTTTTTTTTTTTTAATGGGCTTAGGCTTATTTTATTTATTTAGCAAGGAGGGTGGGCTTTTTGACTAGCCCCTACCCTTTTTGGTCTTTTTAAAAAATATTACGTGGGTTAGCCGAATTATTTTCCGTGAGGCTTGCCACTTGGACAGAATGCACAGCCAATTGGCGTTTAACTGTTCAATTTTTTTTAGCTGTTAGGTATATTTTTTAAATTATTTTTTAACTTTTTTATTTTTTAATTTTGCTACGACTGGGGGTAGATTCACCTGCCACCCTTCCCCATCAGCCGGGGTGGAGAGAGGACTGCTAAACCCCTTTTTGGTTCCCAGACCTATTGCGGCTGAGAGAGAACACACCTTTAATTATGCAATTTTTAACATATAATACCAAACAAAGCAAACATAAAATAACAAGTGCAAAACAAATAGATGATGTGTGTTCTGCAGGGATCCCCCCTTTTTTAAATTTTTTACCAAAAGTGTGACAGATTTTTGTTTCTGCTTTATTTTTTGTGTCAGATGATTAGGGTGACACCGCAGGATTGTTGGGGGAAGATGAAGAAAACACACCATGTTTTCTGACTGAATTTTAAACCTTTATTAATAAAATAATAAAACAATAACAGAGAGTGTTGGGAATGTTCCCACATCACTCAGGGGAAGAAAAATGTTAATGCCCTAAGCCACTTTTATACTTACACATGTACGTCCAGACTGGCCACATCTGTGTATAACGTCCAGAGAAAGCGCTGTGCAATTTTCAACTTGCTTTCGCTTTTGGGAGGGCTGTTCTTTTATGCCCTGGGTTTCCTGGGGCGTTTTTTTAGAGACCCTGAGCTTGGTATTTTAGTCCAGGCCAGCTGACTGTGGCTTTTTTAGTGTTCCCAAACCACATCAGCTCCAGGGTTGCAAAGGCAGACTGTTGGGTCTTACTGGGCAGCCAAGCTTTTTCTTTGTACTTGGCATGGTCTGTGTTGATTCTTGACCTTAAACACAGAGCAGCTTTTTTTTATTTTTGGGCCAAGCCGAATTTTTTAAATTAACCCTTTTTGCTTTTAGCTTTACCTTACTTGGGGATATAAGGAAGCCGAGAGAATGAATAAAATGGTTTGGGTAGGGAGGCATCTGGATGCTGTAGACCAGGGGTAGGCAACCTTTCCGAAGTGGTGTGCCGAGTCTTCATTTATTCACTCTGATTTAAGGTTTCGTGTGCCAGTAATTCATTTTAATGTTTTTAGAAGGTGTCTTTCTATAAGTCTATAATATATAACTAAACTATATGGTTGTATGTAAAGTAAATAAGGTTTTAAAAATGTTTAAGAAGCTTCATTTAAAATTAAATTAAAATGCAAAGCCCCCCGGACTGGTGGCCAAGACCCGTGCAGTGTGAGTGCCACTGAAAATCAGCTCGTGTGCCGCAGGTTGCCTACCCCTGCTATAGACAAATTGTTTCCATTGTGTGTCAGAGGCTTTTGGTGATGTAAGGGTTCCTCTGAGGCAGGCCTGCACAATATACGGCCTCACTGTGCAGCCCGCGGGGGGATTCTAAATCCCTCGCACAGGGCGCTCTGCGGGCAGCCTAGAGCCCTTTAAATCCCAGCCGCGGCCAGGAATCAAAGGGCTCTGCGCTGCCCGCAGCGGTGGGGAGCCCTGAGCCCTTTAAATCTCAGCCGTGGCCGGGAATCAAAGGGCTCTGGGCTGCCCGCAGAGATTCCCGGCCGTGGCTGAGATTTAAAGGGCTCAGGGCTCCCCGCCGCTGCGGGCAGCCCAGAGCCCTTTGAATCCCGGCTGCGGCTCCAGCGGGTGGGCTGGGGCTGGGATTTAAAGGGCTCGGGCTCCCCTCAGCGGCAGAAGCTCTGGGCCCTTTAAATCCCTGCCCCAGCCCCGGAAAGCTCCAGGTTCTCCCAGCCACCGGAGCCCCGGACCCTTTAATTTGCCCCTAAGGGCTCCCAGCCACCGCTTCAGCTGGGAGCCCCTGGTTGATTTAAAATCAAGTATCACCTCCCCACCCCCAACCTTCCTTTTTGGCCCATAGCTGTTTTGGTGGGGTGACACTGGGAAAGGAGAGTTTGTTTCTGCAGGGCTGGGTAGTGCTGGAGCGGGCTGTTTTCGTGGGGCCGGGAGGTACTGGGGTGGGGTGTTTCCGTGGGGCCGGGGGGTTTCGGCCCTCAGCTGTTTTCTTTGGAGTAATGTGGCCCTCGCCGCTTTATGAGTTGTGCAGGCCTGCTCTGAGGTATGTAAGTTTATTTAAATCAAAGGTACCTTTTAGTGGGAATTGTTTAGCTGGATTATTATGCGTGCAAAAATTCCAATTTTCTAAATATTTGCAGGTTCTGGGACCATAATGTACGTACATGTAATATGCTGGGGTACCCTTAAGGGGTGAGAGGGAATGCTTAGACTTTCCCTCACCCATTTTCCAATCACACAGGGAGGGTATCCTGTCTGCTAGCAGCTCATAAACTAAGGGTCTCACCCCACAGGGCACTCACACAGGAAAGATGAACGAGGATGGCCACGACCCTTCTACACCTCCCTTCAGCAAAGAGCATTGGCTAGTCTCAGAGAGATGGCACCGCTTACTCTTATTGCTTCCAGTGAGATGGTGAGATCAGTCAGTGACTCATACGGAGAGGAAAGAGGGGAGGGAAGATGGGGTCACGCTCTCCTAGACCCAGGCAGGCCCCTCGCTGGACGATGCCAGGCAGAGACAGCCCACCTTGGGTCGGATCTTTTTACCGATCCACTAGGTGGAGTTACCGGGCTTGCTTTAGAGCAGGGGTCGGCAGCCTTTCAGCAGTGGTGTGCCAAGTCTTCATTTATTCACTTTAATTTAAGCTTTCGCGTGACAGTAATACATTTTAGCGTTTTTAGAAGGTCTCTTTCTATAAGTCTATAATATATAACTAAGCTATTGTTGTAAGTAAAGTAAATAAGGTTTTTAAAATGTTTATGAAGCTTCATTTAAAATTAAATTAAAATGCTTATTATTATTATTATTATTTTATTAATAAAAGGTTTAAAATTCAGTCAGAAAACATGGTGTGTTTTCTTCATCTTCCCCCAACAATCCTGCGGTGTCAGAGCCCGCCCGGACTAGTGGCCAGGACCCAGGCAGCGTGAGTGCCACTGAAAATCAGCTTGTGTGCCAACTTCGGCACGCGTGTCATAGGTTGCATACCCCACTTTAGAGTATTTCTGGTCACAAGCCTATGACTTTGCAGAATACTTTGGGTGTCTTCCGGCAACTCTCATTCACACTGGTGTACATACACACACCAAGGCCTTTGTTTTTAAATACCATGATGCATCAGTGTGTTTTAATTTTTTTTTAAACCTGAGGGCGTCACCACAACCCCTCTGTCCGGACTGAACACACCTGTGTTTTTGAGGGTGTTACTACAACCCCTCTGCACCGGTGCATTAACCTTATGCATTTCCCTTATGCATTAACCTTGTTGGGGGCAGCCAAACTATAGTCCTCAGTACCACTTCCAACTAACCTTATTGGGGGCGGCAAAACAGTTCCCCAGTACTGCTCTGCATCTGATCTTGCTGCACAGTCAATAAGATACTACAACAAATCCACCCAACACAATTTTTATGCACAAGCTTCTAAAATTATAAACTGACTGCCAACTATTCCCAGCTGTCTCTCAATCTAACTCTTCTTAACTAAGGAGTAGGGGTGTGTGGAAGGTGGTATAAGATCTTAAATCATTAATGTATGCAGGGTCATAAATTCAGTTCTTGTCAGAATAAGTAAACTGCCTAGTAAAAATATAGTGTATTGCTTTTTGTGTCTAAGGTACATGTGTTAATGATGTGAAATTGCAATCTGTGCTTTTAGAAACCAAATAATTTCTACATACCAGAATCTTGAGTGGTGTCACTATGCAGTATTATTTTGTTAGCCTTTATCTTTCTGAGACCTTATTTCATCAGCAACAGTTTGATGTACCCATATTTCATTGCTTGTATGTTTTGAAGACTAAAAGCAATAAACAAACTCCTTAAAACGTAAAGGAGGCATTCTAGGGTTGAAATTTATATGCAGGGTTCTATGTGTAATGTGATTATGCAGCTGTCAATTTTCTCTTTCTTGTAAAATTGGGCTAAATGAAAGCTTAGGATTTTGTAGCATAAGTCTATAGCCCTTGCAGTTGTGAAGGTAACCCAACAGTGCACAGTGTAAACCAATGTTGTGATACTTGTGAATAGCTTGGAACAGTAGGTCTGGGTGTCGTGAACAGAGCTACTTATTATCTCCATTGGATACTGGCTCCAAATCCTAACCAAGGATACTTCAAACGTTGACATTGCTTCTCTGATCTTGGCAGAAACGTCAGGCTAATACTTCACCATTGTTGGATGTAAGCTAGTTGCTGTCAGGATCTTGCTGGTGTGGAGAATGAAGAATTCTCTATCCCGTTTTGCATAGGAGTGGAACAAGTAATACATCGCTTCTCCCCAGGGTACCAAATTCCAAATGCCTTTTGGTTCCCAGAAAACAATACCACCACCTACACCTTTCTCTCTGTCCAAAGCCCTATCTGCCAAAACCTCAGTCTTCCCACTTAAAGCCTCTGCAATGCTGTTGTGTGTTTTAATACAGAAATGACAGTTGGGGTGAGGTGGGGTGGTGTAGTGCAAAATGAAATTAAACTTAAATTTAATATTAACAAGAAACTACACATTGCACCATACTGGAAAGGAGCAGCAGCAGTGGGAGAGGGCCTATGGGAACAGTGTCACCTAATGTAGAGGTCCCCGACACACACAACACAGGTCTAAATTACATTGTCAATACATATATCTGCCAGTCCCACCGTTTCTTATTACACCCTAGTAACTTGAGGGAAATTGGAGACTCCAACTGTAACTGAGATGTGTTGGGCTCCTGACCAAATAGTCACAACTAACTGTGGCAATTTTCAGTTTAATAGTTTTCTGAATAATAGTTGAGTCTCTTTGGAGTCTGAGAATGCAAATTTTACTTATACAAGAAATAATTCAAATGTTTCTTATAACTGAAATAACAAACTTTTTTTTTTTACTTAATAGTTAATATTTAATAGTCCCTTCCATAAGGACCTCATTGTCATTGTGATTAGCAAGCAAATCATCCCCAAAAGGGTACTGAAAATGCTGTTTACCTTGTGTACTCAAGGTCTTGTCAGACATCCACTATTGTTGGATAACTAAATATTTTTACAAATTTATCAATGTGAAAAGACTGCTTTAAACATATATGTAATCTGGAAATTGATTTTTTTGTATCACTTTAAACATTTTAGTGTTTTAGCAAATTAAATATCTTCAGATAGCTTAGTACCGATGAATAACAGCATAAAATGGTAGCTGGAGATAGGGATAAAAGTGGTAAAGAACAAAATTGTCGTCTTGTTTCTAAAGAGTTGTTGGAGGGAAATGGCAATTCATTTTTCAAAAATGAAATTTTGGTATTTTGTTAATCTGAATTCCCTGTATACTGTGTATAAGAGAGAGCTTTGGCACAGATGTAACTTCTGGAACTGAAGCTGCTGAAAGATGCTTCATTTGTCAATGAATTGTTTTTCACCTCAAGTAATTTAGGATGAGTTTTTTACTTCTATTTGTTAATTTTTTAAAAATATTTTTTTTGCCTTCTGCATCACCTTGAGTTGACTCCTTGTGACCTTTCTGTGTGTTGGGAAATATGAACAGTATGCCTTTTAAAGGAAAAGTTTTTAACCAAGTACTACATATAGATTTTCAATATGTCAAACAATAACATTAAAACATAAAGTTGCCACACTGTCTTGGGTAATCCAGCTATATGACACATCACTGCACCACTTTTGTAAGATCATCCTTAATCCTGTGATCCTCTAATAAATAGCATTAGTCTTGCAATTTCTAGCCACAATAGAAGATATGAGTGCAATGGCAATAGTAACCCATGACTTCATTACTTTTAAAATTTTCTCTGTTTAATATTGTGATGGATTTATTAAAATGAGTTTTTACACGATTCCTATAGGAATTTTATCTAATGCATACTGTAGTTATATAACTTTAAAACAAAAGAAACTTTACGGAATGTTCTGATACTGCCTAACAATTGTTCATGGTGGAATTTCTGTCCTTGTGTATAGATGTACTGATACTGTCTCAAATTATATGATCTTGTACACTACCTTTCTCTCCCTCACACCTGGCCTCAATTTCTTGTGTACATTAAACAGTGAATGGGGGTCCAGAGCAGTGTTTCCTTTAGTTTTTTCCACCCATGTGCAGAACGAATTTTGTTATGTGCACCAATATGGAGGTGATGTGTGACACGTCACCTCCATATTGGTGCGCATAACAAAATTCATTTGGTGAGGGTGTGGCCGAGGGGTTTGGAGTGTGGGAGGAGGCTCAGGCCTGGGGCAGAGGATTGGGTGCAGGGGTGTGAGGGCTCTGACTGGGGGTGCAGACTCTGCGGTGGGGCTGGGGATGAGGGTTTGGGGTGCAGGAGGGTGCTCCGGGGTTATGGCAGGGAGAGAGAACTCTTCCCAGCACGCTTGCTCTCTCTCTCCTCCCTGACCCCGGAGCAGCACCTGAGCTTAGGGGAAGAGGTGACTCTCTCCTCCATGGCAGCACCTGGCCTGGGGCTGCAGGGTAGGTGCCCCTTCCACAGCCCCAGCAGATTCAGGCCAGGGCCGAGTTTAGGCTGGGGAAGGGGTGCCTCAGCCGTGCCTGGGGCCGGGTTGGCGGAGGGGCACCTTGGCTGCGGCAGGTCACCAGGTGGGTTCCCTGAGCACCTGCACAGAGTTAAATAGGCTGCTGCATGGCTCCATGGCCACGCAGCTTACAGGGAACTTAGGTCCAGAGCAATTCTTGTCTGTTCTTCTTCGAGTGATTGCTCATATCAATTCCAGGTAGGTGTGTGCGTGTGCCGTGTGCACAGATGTCAGAAACTTTTTCCCTAGCAGCTACCAGTCGGGCCGGCTGAGGAGTCCCCTGGAGTGGCGCCGATATGGTATTCTATATGAGACCCTGCCGGCCCTACCCCCCTTCAGTTCCTTCTTACCACCCGTGACGGTTGTTGGAATAGTGGTCTCTTGTCTCATCAAGTGCTCCACTTATCCCTAGCTTCTCTTATCTTGATTGTCGATTAATTGCTATTAGTTAGCATTAAGTGTTTCCTATAGTATTAAGAGTAGTTTAGTAGTTGAGGGCAGTCCCCTCAATGACTGCCCTGCAGGGCTCTGGGGCATGCCGTCCCAAGGCTTCAAGCCTTGCAACTCTTGGAACAAGCCCATGCCTATGGGCGACCTCCACAATTCCTGTCTCAGGTGTCTGGGGGAGCGCCATCAGGCGGACAAGTGTAGAATCTGTAAGGCGTTCAAGCCCCGGACGTGAAAAGAGAGGGAGATTCGACTCAAGCAACTCCTCATGGAGTCCGCTTTGCGGCCCTCTCAAGACTCGGGCCCAACCGCTTTGGAGCGGAGTGCCCCTCTGCAGTACCGTCTTCGGCACCACGGAAGATCCCACGCTCATCTCGGGACTGGCGATCTCCCGGGCCCCAAAAACGCCCGTGTTGGCACCGCTGTCATTCCCTGGTTTCTGGGAAGAAGCAAGCCTCGGAAGGACCCCGTTAGGGCCGAAGCAGTTTTCCCGATCCTGACCGAGCAAGACTCTAACCAGGCCTCTAAGCAGGACAAGGCCGCCAGGCCCAGACCTGCTCATCCCAGCCCTGGGACGGTGCACAAGGGACAGTGCAAGTGGAAGAGATCACATTACCTTTCACACTGGATACCTTCGAGGCCACCAGAGGGCTCATCGAAATGACAGTTCCGGTGCCTCCGGCCCCAGCACTGGCCCCCGAGTCCTGGTACCGTCCAAGGGTAAACCAGCGATGTTCGGAATGGCAGCCCTCAGACCAGCATCTCCACGCTGTTCCGAGTCCCAGCACCGCCACAGGTACCGGTCTGATTCACGGCACCAGTTAGACTCGCGGTGCTGGTAATAGGTAATAATTGGAGATATACCAATCTCCTAGAACTGGAAGGGACCTTGAAAGGTCATTGAGTCCAGCCCCCTGCCTTCAGTAGCAGGACCAATTTTTGCCCCAGATCCCTAAGTGGCCCCCTCAAGGATTGAACTCACAACCCTGGGTTTAGCAGGCCAATGCTCAAACCACTGAGCTATCCCTCCCCCTCTCGCAGTCCTGATCCTCGGAGCTGTTCCTGCTCGAGGTCGCTATCAACTGCTGGGTCATGGTCCCGCTCCAGATCCAGGTCATGATCGGTGACCTCGCTGCACCGTTTGGACCAATGCAGTGTGGAACTCTGATCCCCACGTCGACTGTTGCACTGGCCCACGGCCTGCCACCGCGTTCCATCGTGGCACTGGTCGCCAGAGTGGCACCGCTCTACTGCCTGGCACCGCTCTATTGCCCGGCACCGGTCGCGATCAGCCTCCCGGTACTGATCCCCTCATGACCTGCGCCTACCAAGGGACTCAGTGCCACCTTTGCTTCACTCGCGCACTGCTCCTTCTTGGCTGTTGTGATCTCGTTCCCCTTCTGGCAGGTCGGAGAGAGCCTCAGAGTTCTCAGACATTCCCCAGTCGGGACCGGGGAGCCTCAGATCCCCTAGCACCAAACTGGCAGCCCCAGTGGCAATTTTGGACCCTCTGGGCATATCATCAGGCCCAGGGCGCGCCCCCCCCAGATGCCTGGCCACCATCAGGATTGGGCGCCCGGCCCTCCGAGGTGACTCTCAGCCGCCCCCCTCCGGACCCAGACCAACCTGCAGAGCCAGCACCCGTGGTGCCAGGCGCCCAGGAGGAACCACCCGTGCACCCAGGAGGAACCACCCGTGCCTAACCAGGAAACTATCTCCGCACCGGCCCTTCCAGTGGAGTTGTCTTCGTCCTCCCCTGATGAGGCTGTGGCTGGCACGTCCACATCTGGTCCACCCCCGAAGGACTTTAGTTCTTTAAGGACCCTATTGAGGCACGTGTCCCTCAATATGAACCTCCAAATTGAGGAGGTTGTGGAGGAGGACCACCCTACGGTGGACATTCTAGGCCCGGAGGGGCTTTCCAGGGTGGCTCTCCCCATGAATAAAACCATCCAGAACAATGCCAAGTCTATCTGGCAAACCCTGGCCTCCATTCCTCCCACAGCTAAGGCGGTAGAAAGAAAGTACTTTGTCCCCACCAGGTGTTATGAATACCTTTTTACCCACTCCGCCCCATGCTTGCTTGTGGACGAGGGGTGAATGCCAAGGAAAGGCAGGGCCAACAAGGGCCTGCTCCCAAGTCAAAGGAAGCTAAGCGGCTGGACCTTTTTGGGAGAAAAATTTATTCTACTGGGGGTCTCTTGCTGTGGATCGCTAACCAGCTAGCAGATGTCATTCTGGTAGCTCCTGCTTGGCTGCATCAGTGTTAGTACCTGTTCCTGCTGGACCTGTCAATCCAGGCTCCCCTGCGTCTCCTTCTCAGTGCTGACCTCATCTCTTAGAACCACAGTCGTCTCCTGCACCCAGACCTTCAGTCACTCCACCTCATGGCCTGGAGGATCTGTGGCTAAACCAGGCTGAACGTGCCTGTTCGGACTTGGTAAGGCGGGTGCTTCTCAAAAGTTGCAAGTCGTCAACCAGGCTTACCTATGAAACCAAGTGGAAAAGGTTTTCCAGCTGGTGCGCTCAGTGGCAGGTGCCCCCGCTTCAGGCTCCAATTCCGTGCATCTTGGACTACCTGATATTCCTAAAGGACCAGCACCTAGCCTTTGGATTCCTTAAGGTCCACCTCGCGGCCATCTCTGCGTTTCACCCTGGCATGGCCGGGTGCTCCGTGTTTGCACACCTGGTCGTGTGGCGTTTCCTCAAAGGCCTGGAGAAAATCCATCCTCTGACGAAGCCACCCGTGCCTGCATGGGACCTTAACTTGGTCCTCTCTTGCCTTATGGGCCCTCCTTTTGAGCCGCTGGCCTCCTGCTCGCTTCTCTCTCTCTCTCCCTCCCTCCTGGCAGGTCACCTTCCTAGTGGCCATCACTTCCGCATGTCGGGTGTCCGAAACTACGGGCTCTCACATGTGAGCCGCCCTGTACTGTCTTTTTCATAAAGATAAAGTTCAACTAAATCTTCACCCAGCCTTCCTACCAAAAGTGGTCTCCCGCTTCCATCTGAGCCAGGATATCATCCTACCCGTTTTCTACCCAAAACCGCATGCTGATCTTCGTGAACAACGTCTCCATTCTCTTGATGTTTGAAGGGCACTCGCCTTCTATATAGACCGGACAAAGCCCTTTCGTAAAACAACCCAGTTTGTCGCCATTGTGGAGCAGATGAAAGGCGCCCTGGTTTCCTCTCAATGAATGTCTTTGTGGATCACCAGGTGCATTCGTGCTTGCTATAACCTGGCAAACGTCCCTCCGCCTGCTGTTATGGCTCACTCCACGAGAGCTCAGGCGTCATCAGCTGCCTTCCTGGCACACGTTCCTCTCCAGGAAAACTGCAGGGCTGCCATGTGGGCCTTGTTTTCACACCTTCACGTCCCACTATGCCATTGTCCAGCACTCTCAGGATGATGCGGCCTTTGGCAGAGTGATCCTCCAGTCTGCGGTTCCTTGACTCTGACCCCATCTCCGAGGTAAGGCTTGGGAGTCACCTAACTGGAATTGATATGAGCAATCACTCTAAGAAGAAAAAACAGTTACTCACCTTTCTGTAACTGTTGTTCTTCAAGATGTGTTGCTCATATCTATTCCATTCCCACTCACCTTCCCCTCTGTTAGGAGTATCTGGCAAGAAGGAACTGAAGGGGGGTCGGGCCGGCAGGGTCTTATATAGAACGCCATATTGGCGCCACTCCAGGGGGCTCCCCAGCTGCCCGACGGGTAGCTGCTAGGGAAAAAGTTTCCGACATCCGTGCACGCGGCGCACGCACACACCTAACTGGAGTTGATATGAGCAATCACTCAAAGAACAACAGTTACAGAAAGGTGAGTAACCGTGGTTTTGGTTTTTTTGGGTTTTTTTTGTTTGAGGGTTATACTGTGGTGTGAGCTAGCCTGGTATCATAGCACCCTTTCCTTGTTCCATACAAAACATTGCATCAGATATAGGGAATAAGGCAGTGGTCCTGAGGAAGGGGGTGGAATGATCCTGTGTGTCTTTTGACTGGAACCTAAAAAAACATGAATCCAGTCCCCAGCTCGTCCAAAAATGGCACCATAAGTGGCAAAGTCGCTTAGTCTCTGTGCCTTGGGTCTGTTTAGGCTACTGCTTAAACTGTAGTGGAGATCTTAAAAATTCATAAAAATTTCTGACTAAATTGAGTGCTACGGAACGGTTTTCTTTTACAAGCTTTTCTTTGTTCACTGTAGGGTTTGGATGTTGTTCAGTAATTGAGGCCTGGAGCTACACATTGAACTAAGAGGATGTAAAAAGATACAGAAGAATCTGGTTTTTGCTTACTGACTGTTGTTTATTCACTGGCCTTTGGCAGCTCTATACCTTGAATGAGTGTGATCCTGTGGGGAAAATGACATGTTGTATTTTAAGACTATCACAATGCATGTGCAAAATAGGCCAACCTTAATGTGATCATTTCTTGAGTTTTGGGCGCTTCACTTTGCAGCCTTAATTTTTCTTTAATGTAGGCCCTTTGTACAGGTAGTATGTGGAATCTTTGAGGAAATATGATATGAATGGCATGTGGTAGCAGTTAAGTCATTATTTTTGTTGAACAGTGCTCTAGTTTATTATTGTTAAAGAACACTAGTTATATCTGGTTGCAGTGTTAATTCATTTCAGCCACTGATGATTGATTTGTTCTTTTCCAGGATATGCAGGTTTGCAGCATGGAGGAACTCTAATTGAAAGAAATATTGAGACAAGGCCTCTTTCAACATGGAGACTGTTTTATTTGAAGGGGAACCCGACAGAACTTCGGTGAGTAACGTCAATGTGATTGAACGTATTCAGATTAAATTAACGTGGAGGGTTTTTTTAGGATCACTGATCTTGAGTTTGTATCTAAAATTGCGAGTACTTTTTGGTCAATGCGTGTTAAAAGTAAATTTTGTATCCTATCAGCAGGGGGAAAATATACCAACACTTGTTAAGCAGGGCCTGCCTGGTAACCTTGAAGTAGTACTTTTCACTACCATGGAAGAAATGTTTGATTCCTGGACTTGGTACTCACTATTAGGGGAGGTAAGGTAATAGAGGGCATTCCTGTTAGTCTCGCTGATCAGCATATGAGCAGGGCAGACTAGCTTTCTTTTTCCAGTCAGTGATTGGTAACTGAAGTGCTGCTTCATGAGATCAGGAGTAGGCGGAATGGTAGGGATTCCCAGGACTTTTGCAAGGACAATGAGTACTTTCCAGGGAGGATTGTAAGCTTTCTGGGGCAGGGACCATGTCAGCTTCCATACTGCACCTAGGACTGTGGGGCCCTAATCACCTTCCTTCAAAAACAAAGTAAAACTCATTTAGATTTTTTCCTTTCTTTAGTGAGAATAAAGGAATGCTTAAATTAATTCAATAATTTTTTTTTACTTGAAAAAACTTTTTGATCAACAATAAAAGCAAAAAGAAAATCTTACAGCAGTATTTGGGCCATAAAAATAAGTAATCTAAGGTAGTTGTTTTGCCAGGACATAATCAATAATATGGAAAATGTTTCTATCTGGAGATGAGTATAAAGTGAACTACTTTACAGCCTGCAACAATGTTGGACCTCTCTTTGCTCATTCAGAATTACAACGAGGAGGTCGGTGGCACCTTAAAGACTAACAGGTTTATTTGGGCATAAGCTTTGTGGGTAAAAAACCCACTTCTTCAAATGCATGTGGATACAGGCTAACATGGCTACTCCTCTGATACTTGACATCATTCAGAATTGAACTGCTCCCTGGGAGAGGGTACTCTCCTTTCCAAGGCCTTTGTTCACACCTTGTACGTCAGATGTCAACCACAATATAGGGCCCGTCTGAAGAAACTCCCTGCTCCTCCTCCTCCTGTGGTCATGGTACCTTATTTGCAATGATGAGAATCACGTACCTTTCCTCTGTTATCAACATTTAGCAAATACAGAGATAAAGGTAAATTGGGAAGCAATGCAGACAACTTTAAGTGTGTGGTGTTGGACCTCCTTGACATGCTTTAAAAATGAGATCTATAGGGTAGGTTTTTCTAAGTTCATTAAGGCTACAGATACACTATCCTGTGGTTTGGACTGTGGGGGTGTGAAGAGCAGTGCACGCCAAAGTGTTGTGCTGTGGGTACGAACTAAAAGTTTCCTGGTTTGTGTTAATGTCGTCCTGTTTGAATAGGACAATGTTAGTCTGAACTAGGAACCTTTTAGTTCGTGCCCACTCGGATCACATGGGAGAATTATAGTGCAGCACTTTGGTGCACACTGCTATTCCCACTCCCAATGTCTGAACTGCAGGGCCAAGTAGGCAAGCCATAAATCTAAAATGTTGTGAATTCTCCTTAGAACTGATGTTAATGTTAAGTACTTTTTTCCACTGTTCAGCATTGCTTGCCAGATTAATACTTACAGTAGTAATTAAGTTTGACAAATGTGTACCTTGATTATAGGCGGAATATGAAGTATTTCATGTTTCTATTTTATACCACAGCTATTGCGTTAGAAGTGTTTTTTCAAACTGTAACCACAATTAAAAGTTTCTCTTTTGGGGCCAAAACCTTATCTAAGTATAGTATCTAATTTTCTTAGACTACTACACATTTTAGTTTAACATTGCCTGAAGCTTTTGATTTGCTTAAAGTATTTGAAAATCAATACAGAAATATTACTACTGTATTTAGGATCAGTACAATATTTCATTTCCTTCTTTTTTTTGAAAATCCTTTGTGCACAAATACCCAACATCTTACAGGTTTTGTATTTTTGAAAACTCTCCTTCCAGGGGAGTATGAATAGGGTTGCCAACTCTCCTGGATTGGCCGTGAGTCTCCTGGAATTGGGCTTAATCTCCAGGAGGCTATTGAAGCCAATCTGGGATATTGTAGGCCACTAAAAGTCTGGCAGAGCAGTGGGGCTAAGGCAGGCGCCGTGGCGCTCCATGCGATTTCCAGAAGCGATTAGCATATCCAGTTAGGCACAGGGGCGTCCAGGGGATCTCTGCATGCTGCCCCTTTCCCGACTGCCAACTCTGCAGCTCCCCTTGGCTGGGAACAGCGGCCAATGGGAGCTGTGGGGCACATGGCAGGGGAAGCACATGGAGCCGACTGGCTGCCCCTGAGCCTAGGAGCCACCTCCCAGGAGCTGCCAGAGGTAAGTGCTGCCCGGTCAGAGCCCGCAGCTTACATGCCTTCCTGCACACACCCCAACCCTCTGCCCCAGCCCTGAGCCCCCTCCGGTACCCAAACCCTCCCAGAACCTGCACCCCAACCCCCTACCCCAGGCTCAACCTGGACCCCCCGCCACCTCTTCAGCACCCCAACCTCCTGCCCTAGCCCAGTGAAAGTGAGTGAGGATGGGGGAGAGCAAGTGATGGAGGGAGGAGGAGATGGAGTGAGTGGGGGGTGGGGCCTCGGGGAAGGGATGGGGCAGGGGTAATGGTGTTTGGGTTTGTGTGATTTGATTAGACAGTATGGATAATATGGCAAGTGTGGGTAGCTTAAACTTGAATTTATCCCCTAGAGCCCCAAAAGAGAGGAAACTTGCTGAAATATGCAGGATAGCTGTGTAATATTGAAGGGTTTGAGTAGTGGGAGCCAGAAGTAATAAGGGCTTTTAAAAAAAAATTTTTTTCACTTAATCTTGTGTGCTGTGACCTGGTTGCTTTTGTTCTAGTACTGGGGAAAATAAATTATGACTGAAATTTTCTGTTGCCTGAGTCACATAGTACTGTATTTCCCTTCTTCAGATTGGAGAGAATTCTGCCTCCGTACAGGAGCCCTGGACTGCCATGGTGCTCTAAATTGTACGAGCTGATACAGGCTGAACTGCTGAGCTTTTCATAGACTTTTGCAGATTCCTGTGACTTTCATATTTCCTGAAATCTGTGGGTTACTCACAGGATCCAGGCTCAGGCTGGCCTTCAACTGATGCATGAATTGATTAGGATTCTGTTCATTCATATTGGGATGTGTTCTAGAGCAGAAGTTCCCAAATTGGGGTCCATAGGTCATTTACTGGCAGTCAGCAGAGATCTATCTGGTTTACATTGTGCTGGCTATTCTTATTTAAACTGAGAAAAGAACAGGTGGCAGGGGGGTAAAATCAGATAAGAACACAAGCATGCAGTGTGATTCTTTTTCTTCAAAAGATGGACCATTCTTGGAGTAAAGATGACAAAAAAAAAAAATACTGCCTAATACTACTTTCCCGCCTAAGCAATAGTTGTAGTTACCACAGGGGGAAGTGATCAGTGTGATCACAAATGTGCATGGGAAAGTAGCTCATGACTCAATTTTCTTTTAATATTTAGTGTATACTGTGAGAGTTTGAACTCTCCAGCTCTACAGTTCATGCCTTCTGCTGGTGAGGGAGGAGATCTTGGAGTAGGACTGGTGGCAGGATCGCACTCATGCTACAGCTCTTCTGTTGGTCTGTAGCAGAAGACATCTCATGGTGGTAGGTGGTAATTGGAGATATACCAATCTCCTAGAACTGGAAGGGACCTTGAAAGGTCATCAAGTCCAGCCCCCTGCCTTCACTAGCAGGACCAATTTTTGCCCTATCCTCCCCTCTCTCTCTCAAGGATTGAACTCAACCCTGGTTTAGCAGGCCAAAAAAACCAACCACTGATATCCTCCCCCCATGTCATCCACCTAGACTCAATTGCTGGGTTGGTAGAGAGCAAACAATATGCTGTATGCTTTTGTGGCTTTTAGAGTATGGCTTTCTTGTCCAATTAAAGTCAGTTTGTTCTGTGCATGCGTTTGGAGAATGGGGAAGCTCATAAGAACTAGTAATTTAGTTAGAAAAAAACACCTATACTAATTCTCCTAGCTGTTCTGGTGATGCAGTTCTCAAACTCTCAACTTTAATTTGTTCTTCAGAATAGTTTGGTTGTAGCTTGTGTATTTGGGGGGTGGTTATTGAAATGAGTGATCAAGAGGGCACAGTAATATCAGTTTTTCACATGCAAATCTTGTTTCAATTTTGGAACCCTCGGAAACACTTTTTTTCCGTTTGTTTATCCCAAGCTTTGTTCATGGAACTGCAGAGAAATATCTTTAACTTCTCTTCCCATAAAGTAACTTGGTGCCTCTGATGTTGAGTTGGGGGTTCTGGGAACTGTTGTCCAAAAAACCTGAACTGTGATTTTGCATGACTCATGAGCTGTGATAACTCCTGTGTGGTGTTTGGCTGAGCTTGGTTTTAGAAATAAATCTTAAAACTAGGAAATGTTAATATAAAGGAGTTTTTTTTTTAAAGCAAGTCTCAAAAGACATGAGATACACTGAGACTCTGCTGTTGTGCAACCCACATAGTTAGTTTTAAACATCCTAATCTTCTATTTTCGATGATGTGTTTTTATTTCGCACCTTTTTCCTCTTTGTGGATGATTTAAATGGATTCTAATTTGAGCATTCTTTAGCTATATTTTGAGTGTTTAAATGAAGATTAGGTGGTGGTGGTGTGCCTTCAGAAGTTGGAGTACTGCTAGGCTAAAACTTGCCTATGATCATTAAAATTCAATCAGCTGAAATCCTTCCCAATTCTGAACTTTTTTGTTAGTGGTATTAATAGTAGCACCAGGGGTCCCCCATACAGACTGAGGTCCTGTTGTGCAAGCGCTTCACATACCTCTAATAAGACAGTACCTGCCCTGAAGAGCATACAAACTAAATAGACACAAGGTTGGGAAAAAGGAAGTAGTATTCCCATTTTACATATAGAAGAACTGAGGCACAGATGACTTGTTCAGGGTCATCCTTCCTCTTTCTTTCTTTCCTTGTAGTTTTTTCTTGTAGAACCATAGGTTCATTATTGCAGCTATTCAACAACTGCAGCATAACATAATGTTCTCCAGGTCACATGCAGATATTGTATGCTATGTGTAAACTGACCTCTGTGAGTAGGGTTATTGTGTTATAATTTGAAATATGCTGACCAAGATTTAGCAGTGGTCCATCACAGGGGTGGTATAATTTACTCAGCATGTGAGAGATTGGGGGCTGAGGGGGCGGGGAATTACACTGCAGTAAAAGATTGTGGGGCGATAGACAAGATAATAAAAGTGATCATCCAACAAAAAATAACAGATTTTATTTACACTGGAACAAACAGAACTGGACTCCACCTAACTACAATATTTAATATATGAAGTATATAATTAAAAACCCGATTCAAATACATGTACACACACACACGCATGTTCAGATGTGTGCGCATACTAACTTACTACTATGTCTACTTAACTGCATATAGACTCATAGACTTTAAGGTCAGAAGGGACCATTATGATCATCTAGTCTGACCTCCTGCACAATGCAGGCCACAGAATCTCACCCACCCATTCCTGTAACAAACCCCTAACCTATGTCTGAGTTATTGAAGCCCTCAAATTGTGGTTTGAAGACCTCAAGCTGCAGAGAATCCTCCAGCAAGTGACCCGTGCCCCATGCTGCAGAGGAAGGCGAAAAACCTCCAGGGCCTCTGCCAGTCTGCCCTGGAGGAAAATTCCCTCCTGACCCTAAATATGGCGATCAGTTAAACCCTGAGCATGTGGGCAAGACTCACCAGCCAGCACCCAGGAAAGAATTCTCTGTAGTAACTCAGATCCCACCCCATCTAACATCCCATCACAGACCACTGGGCATACTTACCTGCTGATAATCAAAGATCAGTTGCCAAATTAATTGCCAAAATTAGGCTATCCCATCATACCATCCCCTCCATAAACTTATCAAGCTTAGTCTTAAAGCCAGATATGTCAGATATAATCCTCTAAATTAAAAAAAAAATCTTATCTCTGTGTGCACAGGCTATTATCTTATAGGTTGTTGTTGTTTTTGGTTAAAGGTTCCCCTTTCTCCAAATATCTCACTGAGTGCTGTCTAACACTGAAGTCAGTCTCTGAGTCTCAAGCACCTCTCATGACTTCCTGAAGAGATGGTCTTGACTCCAGTGATGCTTGCTTTTTGGGGTGCACGTTAGATCAGACCCACTGGATCTGAAGGACCTTTGGTTCTCCTGTTCTGGATATCTGGGACAACATGAATCAATGATAGGAGATGACTAGATCCAATCATCAGGAATATAAAGGAATGGATGCTCAAGAACACGTGATTAAGCACGTACTGACGTGACCAGCCAGCTTTAAACTGACAGGATCCTCTCCTGCACATCTGTCTGTTATTCTGCCCAATCTCAGCCTCTCACTTAGTCTCAGTTTCTCTCAGTCCTATTTTTTCTATGCCACTCTGGCTGCTCTCTCCCCTCACCCTGTTTCTCTCAGGTTACTCACAGACAGTTTCTCTTAAACTCTCTGCCTCTGTCCCTCAAATGTTCCCCCCGCTTCTCCTCCATCGCTTCCCCTCCCACTTTCTCAGAGAGGGCATCACCTCTTCTCCATAGAACAATGACAGTGCATTCACCCTATACCATATTTCTCCATACAAGGTTGAGTCCCTTAGTCTTATTTACATATGCTTTAATTGTAAGATACATAACTTCCAATATTTCTAGATGATCCACCATCCGTAGCTGCTGTTCTGTTGGGCCTTTATGCTGCCAGTGTCAAACTGTATAAGGTCTACGGTGCAGTGCATCTTGGAGTGCACAGACTTGGAATTTCATGCAATTTATTAATTCAGAAATCAAAATATCGTGGTTTACAGTAGCCTCTTTTTCCCAAACTTCCCACTGTTTCAGCTTCCGTGGCACTAGCAGTAGTGGGACTACCAATGTAGATAAGAGATTGGTAGCCAGTTGTCTTTATCACCATCTTGTGTAGACCTGCTATGAGCATAATTGGTCTGCATGGTGGTAAAAGTGCTTGTGTCACAGGCCATCATAATGCTGGTGGAGCTGAAGTGGGACTAAGAATAGTAGGAATTATTTTGGAGGAAATGGCTTTTGTTGACACAGTATGTTTTGAATGTGCAATCAATAGAGGGAATCTAAAACACATGTGCTATGTACTGGTTGCTGAGAAAGTAATGGACTAAATTCAAATGTATAATGCTAGTTTAAACTCTGATCTAGGCATGAGTTCTACTTGATAAATCAATCCCACTTTTGTTTTTGTTTTGTTTTTTTGATTTTTCCCTCCTAAGGCTGAGTTGGTTATCCTACTCTGTCCCAGTGTTTCATTTGTATTTGAGTAAGAACAAGGTCATTGGGGGGAATAGCTCAGTGGTTTGAGCATTAGCCTGCTAAACTCAAGGTTGAGAGTTCAATCCTTGAGGGGGCCATCTAGGGATCTGGGGCAAAAATCTGTCTGGGAATTGGTCCTGCTTTGAGCAGGGGGTTGGACTAGATGACCATCTGAGGTTCCTTCCAACCCTGATATTTTATGATCTTAGTGTAGGGACAGATTCAGTCTTAAGGAACACCCTTCCTCTATATATTCTAGAGTTCCTTTAACTATCTGCAAGGCTCTTCTGCTTAAGACAGTTTAATCTTTGACCATTATGATCTTTTATTCATCTTTGCCTTTCTGAGGTATACATTTTTCCTTTTGGCCAGGTGGCTGCATCTCTGAACAACTCTATTTCTGCATTGTTCAAACTTAAATATAATTCTGGCCCCAAAATGTAGTTTAAATGATAATGAAAAGAAAACTTACTGATGGTGTTGGAATGGGAAGAAAGAAGAAAGTGTAATTTCCATGGAAGCAGATGTTTTGCTGCTTGTCTTTTTTTTTTTTTTTTTTTTTTTAGAATAAAGTATCTATATTTAGGAGCAGCAATTGAAGCAGATAATTCCAGATCTGAGGAAGTGACGAAACGCTAACTGAAAAGTAAGATCCGAGGAGGAATTGGGAGTAGAGTGAGACTTCTTGGCATACAGGGAGAGGATGTTTGGGCGCCGGGTGGTACAAGAAAAGACATATTATTGCAAGTATGAAGGAGATAAAATAAAAGCAGTTGGCCTAGAGGCCTTAGACATGGAAAATAAGAGGAGATAGCTTGCCAGGCAGGTGGGGACAGAACTTAAAGCCTTCAAGTTGAAGAGAGTTTGAGGTTTGATGTGGAAAGAAGTCAGTGATAAGATTTAAGGGAAAGGTGACACAGTTGAAAGTGGTATGAGACAGATTTTAGATTTGATATTTTGGGAGAAATGAAAAGGGTGGTGAGGAGGTGTGTACACAGGTCCGGTCTTGTGTTCACCCTTGAATGTAGTGGATATTTTGAATTGTGTAAAGATTGAATGTAAGAGGTCTGGGACAGTAATGTGCAGAGTCTCTTACTGCAGATGAGATATTTGTTTAAAAACTTCTAAGAGAGTAAAGGGGGAGGCAAGGCATATTTTTTATGTTCATGGCACTTTCTTTTAAATAGTGACAGGAACCTGTTGTTCATCATCTAGCACACAAATGTATAACTTGCACACTAGGTAAAAGGTTTTTTAAATAAAACAAGAATGTTTTAGTTCTGACAAGAAAACTGTTCATCTGTTAATTATTTGTATATTCTTGTTGCTGTAAGGCAGAAAGCTATCTTAATATTGCCTCTGTAGAACTGTGAACCAGTAATGTAGCTTAGGTTCTTCTTTGTTGTCTAATAACTTCTTGGGTTGAATTTTCATATGTAGCTCTTATGGAAGAAATGAAGTATGGTAAAGTATCTCTAATCTTACCTCTTTCCCCTCCCCACTGTGCCCTTCTACTTGAAATTGTTAGTATATTAGTCAAATGAAACAGTACTTTGATTATATTTGGCAAACTATAAGAACTTCAGAAAATCTTGTAACTGTTCTTCTTGGGCCATTGATGGGCTATACAGAGAATTTGAAAGTCTGGACACACTATCATGGGAGTGTGCAACCTAAATTATATCAAAATGTAATCTTATTGCTGACTGGAAGAGCTGTTTAGGACAGAAACATTTTGTTTTATGTACATAAAGCCATTCTATGAAAAGAACAAAACTTTATCTGAAGCAAAGCTGTGTGCTGTATTTGCAACTGTGTTGTGTATGAAATGTAAGCTTTCTTTACCAATCTTCGATTTGTACAATAGGTGAAACTTGCTGTTGTTTCACTTTCACACCAGGGACGGTACTTGGCCCTGCTGTGAGGGCCGAGGACTGGACTCTATGACCTTTCAAGGTCCCTTCCAGTTCTATGAGATAGGTATATCTCCATATAACTTTGTCATTTTAAAGGGTAGAATATTGAACTGTGGGTTTTTCATTATTGATATTCAAGTTGTATAATCCGCTCTTTGGACAGTTATTGGTCTACCATGAAAAAGCAGTAACTTTTCCATAAAGATTACAGTTATGTTACTGTTTTAAAGCCATATTTTGCTCCCTTGCCAAAATCTATTACGTCAGCTAAGTTTGAAAACCGGTAAAAACAAGTCTTGAGCTTCTTACAAAATCTACCAAATTTAGGTCTTTCAAACGGGGGTTTCTGACAGAGGTCACCACACAAAATAGACATTTTCAAAGTTGCAAAAGCTTTCTAACACTCTGTATTAAGGGTGGGGTGGAGGTGGTGGTGGGGGGCGAGGGATATGAAACTTAGTTTACCAAACTCTCCTAAGCAAGATTTTTATCTATGATACCAAAATTTAGTTGCATGAAGTATTAAGTCATGCAGCTGCAAAAAGAGGAAAATGCTAGATAACCAGGTTCCTGTGAATTCATCAGGGTACAACAGAAATCCTAATTTTTCATTTATAAAATTTGAGGTGAGCACCCTGCCTTCTCCCCTGCAGAGAGAGCTCAAAATATAACAGGATTCTAGGGAGGATTGTTACTGAGGAAAGGGCTCACAAGTGAGGCTGCTTGCCAGGCTGTGTTAGTGGCTGAGACACAGCAGCCAGTGTTCGGAGAAGTGGTGGCGATCAGGAGGAGATTGCAGTTATGAGGAAGAGGAGCTGTGGGCCAGAAGGGCAGGAGTTGCTGCCATCCCCCAAACAGCTGCAACTTGGATGACTGTTGCTTTCTGGATTTGCAGACGGGATGGGGGGCGAGCAGGAGTACTTTGGAGGAAAGTGGGTTTTTCCTAGAATGTATAGAGGGACTGCCATGGATAGACAAATCTGTAGGAAGTTAGAGAGCCCCTAGCTTTTTTGCTCCCTAATCCTATGTCACTACTTTAAACTAAGGAAATTCACCAGGCAGACTTTAAGGTGGAGTTGTAGTTGTGACCACACAAAGCTACCCATAGTCGTTGTGCTCTTCCTGAATGTGGGAGTTTAAATGCCTAAATTCTAATACTAGAAAACCAGGAAGTTTAGAGCTAAGGGCACCCTGTCCTCCAATATCTTTTACAACAATGTTAGGCACAACTTTAAAAAAAAGTTTTCAGAAACTCATGGTCCGCTTTGCTGATACAAATAAAAGGGTTTATCCCAAGATTCCCTGGAAAAGAGCCCCTTGCAGGAGGTGCATAGCCAGTTCTTCTTGCCTTCCACAGGAGACCCTGGCACCAGGGATTGGACAAAGTGGCTAGAGCATCAGCACTGAGATAAATTCCATTGTCACTCTTCAAGTCTTATCAGTCTAGCATTTTTTTGTGACCACTAAAGGTCAAATAGATACAGTTTATAAACACTGATCTACATATGCTATTTAAATCGGTCTGAGAAACTAGTAAATGCAGTTTGGGATGATCACTTAGGTTCAGGTTGAGCTTTGGTGGTAAGATTTTGATATATATGCACAGAAGGCTACAATTACAATACTATGAAATTCCAGAATTTAAATATCTGAAATCATGAGATTTATAACTTTTAAAATCCCATGACTCTGAAATTGTCCAAAATGGACTCTGAATTTGGTAGGGCTCTATTAATAAACAGTAGTTTGCAAAAATAGCCTTAATTATTGACTTCTGACAGTGAGATGATCCTTTTTAAAATAAATCCTTTAACAATGTGGTTGTGGGGTAAAATTTTCAAAAGCAGCTAAATTCTACTGCAAGTTCAATGGGACTTAATCACCTGAGTGACTCAGGTGCTTTTGAAAATTTTACCCTTGGTCTTTATCTTTCTGTTATATACAGGCAACATTGTTTTTTTTTTCTTAGTGGACTATGGATATTAAGTTTACTTGCATCCGACGAAGTGCGTATTCACCCACGAAAGCTCATGCTGCAAAACGTCTGTTAGTCTATAAGGTGCCACAGGATTCTTTGCTGCTTTTACAGATCCAGACTAACACGGCTACCCCTCTGATACTTAAGTTTACATAGGTATGCATGCTTAATCATGAGCAGTTTAGGTGAACAAACAGCAACTTAACGATGAGCTTTAAAAAAAGGTCTTGTTTATAACAAGGGTTTAGGGGGAGGGATAGCTCAGTGGTTTGAGCATTGGCCTGCTAAACCCAGGGTTGTGAGTTCAATCCTTGAGGGGGCCACTTAGGGATCTGGGGCAACAATTGGTCCTGCTAGTGAAGGCAGGGGGCTGGACTCGATGACCTCTCAAGGTCCCTTCCAGTTCTAAGAGATTGGTATATCTCCAATTATTACCTTATTACCTATATATTAAACTTATTTAATGTTTTTTCTAAAGACTTGCTCACTTGTCTTAGAAAATTAATTATTTATTGGAAAATATTGAATACTCCCTTTTAGATTCTGGAAAGGAAAATGCATGTTTCACACAGTTTTATGGCATGTTTATGAAGTATTTGAGTAATGGAGAATTTTGCTGGCTAAAAGTGAGCCCATGCCTGTTTCTGGATATGAAACTTTCTGTGGTTTGATTTGTGGCAACACAGGACTCAGTCCTTCCTCCTTGCTCTGGCAGATGACTGCCAGTTGCTAGGGGTCCTTCTTTTGCTTCCCCAGTTTGGATTCCTGCCTCAGTCAGAGCAACATACAGGACAGAGGCTGTCTGATGCAGCCATGCATGTTAATGCACCATGACCTAGCTGGCAACAGGGTACTCTTGAACTTGTATCTCCAGCAGAGTGCCTCAGATACTGCTACACCTATGAAAGGGGTGCCTGTTTCCATCCTTATATGGTGTAGCCATTCTATTTTTCCCATGGGATGTAGGGCAAATTTTTTGGCTAGTTTGTTGAGAAATCTAGTTGATATTTCCTGCAAAAGAATTTCATCAAAGACATAATCTCTGGATCCCTGAGGGCTCAAGCTTTCCCCTCTCTCCTGGTGTGTCTGTTCCTGAATGTGGTGACCTTTTCCAGCTTTTTCAAGTTGGAGAATTAGATTCTATATATACAAATTGAAATCCTCCTCCTCTGATTTATGTGGAGGGATAGGACTGAAAATACATATGGGCAATCAAGTTTTCTGAAGTAGTCTTTAAGCTCTTAAAGACTATCATTGTACACCTTATTCATATGCAAACTTGCACTGGTTTGACTAATTAAACACACATTTTTAAACCAATTTAGGTAAATCTTTGCAAGTTTGCATATAAATAAGGTATACAATGATAGTTTTTAATATCTTAAAAAAACATTTTAACTAAGGTTTAATAAAGCCATTTTCCAACAGTTGTAATAGACTTTCTGTTGGTTTAGTTTGTTTTTCACCTACAGAAAACTTCAACTTTTCATTTGAAAAAAACCCAACCCTCCAAACAAATCATTTTTAGCCCAAAACTCTAAACATACATAGAAAGAAGAGACTTTCTGTGGATCATGTTTAGTTGAAACCCCAGTTGTCTGGCTGAATACGTTTTTGACTGAAAATTTCAAGCAGCCTTAATATCAACACACAAACTTGTACTAGTTTAAATAACTTGTTTTAACTGATACATATTTGTATGAGGACATTTGTGTTACTGGCTAGTATTTGAATTCAGGATCACTTACCCCTGCAACAGTTGGACATTACAGGTATCCTAACGTAATTTTTAGACTGCCACTTTTCTGTATTGCTTTAGCAGATACTCAATCTTCTTTTGCAGGAAAAATCCTTGACAGTAGGTCTTGACAGGCTTAAAACCTTTCCTTTCAATTTTTAAAATGTCATTCTTAAGGTTACATGTGTATTCTGTCAGTGATTTGTGATTTAATGATTTAAAGGTATATATTTTTAAATTTAGTTTATAGTAAACATTAAATAGTTCAGTTCTTTTTCCATCAAGAGCTTGTATGTTTCTGCTATATATCCTGATCACAAATGCATCAAACCAGAAAGTAATTTTGCACAACAAAACAGGTAGTAGGTCTAATTTTAGGCTTACTAGTCTTTAAAATGAGTTTAAACCCGAAGGAACGACTGTCTAAAGACTTTCTTGTATGTTATCAGAGTTATGGTTGCTGTCTCTAGTGACAGCTTTTCTGCTTTTTGCTGCTTTTAAACTTGCATAGCCAAAACGGGTAGGAGAAGAAGATGGGTTCTGTTTCATCTTGTGTATCAACAGAAGTGCTCAACCTGTGCAAATTGAGTGAAAGTAGTGGGACTTGCACAGGTGTTATAGGGGACTAATTTGACCACTAAAAGCTTTTTTTACTGGTGACCATGTGAGAGAGAACCAAGCTTGACTCTGAGTGTAGGTTGTTTGCAGAGATGGCAGTTTAAATAATAATAATTAATAATAAAATAAAATTAGCATGTTTAATATAGAAATCATGGAGAGAAAATAACATAGAATCCCTGGTGCTATTTTATTCACTTTTCTGAGTAAACACTGTCAATATAGGTATAGGTCTATCCTGACATTTTATCCCTTTAGGAGACTTATTACTGCATATAACGTATTTCAATATGGACTCCAGATGATACATGAAGGATCCTGTGAAGTAAACAGAGGTCTCTTGTACCCAGAATAGATCCTGAAAAGAGGTTATCTTCAGTTAAAACTCTAGATTACAAATATATACTTTTGTGTTGTTATGTATAGATGCACTGTATAATATCTATAGTTTAGGCTGGTGCTTGGGCAGTATGGAATCTAATCTCAGTATAAACACTGTTTTATTGGTGAAGATCAGGAACAGAGTTAGACACTTGTTTCATCCTATAGCATAGGAGCTCTTTGTATCAGTCCAAAGGTTAACCATACAGTGCTAAAATATTTATATAAAAGGCCTTAGTCATCTCAGGTGACAAGCTCTCCTGCTTTATGCTATCTAATTCTGATGTTGTTACTTGGTCAAGACAATACTTGAGAGGGAGGTAGTGGTGTAAAGACTACTGCTGTGCTTTTTCACTGTATATTTCACCACTATGAGAGAGTACAAACCATTCGCAGGCGTTCTTGCAACAAATTTTTTGGTGGCCACAGAGTGTGGCCACCAACTCTTGCTGGTGGCTGCATGGACACTTTCTCCTAAAATACTTGATTAACTTTAGGGAAAAAAAATAAATAGCACATATACACATCCACATCATTGTAATTTATTCATATAGGGTTTTTTTTGCAGACTGAATAATAAAAATATTACTGTGAGAAGTGATACTTGTATGTTTGTTAATATCACTTTTCTCAGCAAGTCCCAGGAAAAATTAAGCCCTGGATGGGGACAGGATGGGGTTGGAGGTGGAGGCAGTGGGGTCCGGGGCAATGGAGGGGTAGATTCAGGGCCAAGAAGGCGGTGCGGTCCAGGAGTGATGGGGAGAGGGGCATGGATGCAGGGCCAAGAGAAAGTGGAACCAGACTGCTGGCACTAAATATGGAGGGTCAGCTGTGCGGCTGGAGCAGGGTGTTGGTGCCCACGGCTGGGGATCAGTGCCCACGGCCAGAGCCCAGAGCTGGGGGCAGGAGCTGCACGGCTGGGGGGGGGAGGGGCAATGCCTGCACCTGGAGCAGGAGCTGCATGGCTGGGGCAGGGAGTTGAAGCCCAGGGACAGTGTCCACCACCACGAGGCTGAAGCTAGCACCTGCTGCCACATGCCTGGGGATCAGCGCACGGCCGGGGCCAGAGATCGGCGTGGGGACGGGGCCAGTGCCCGCTGTCATGCACCTGGGGATCGGCGCCCACTGCGACACGGCTGGGACTATGAGTCAGTGGCCAGGGCTGGGGATCGGCGCATGCGACTGGGGATTGGTGTCTGGAGCCAGCAGCTGCCGCTGGGATCAGGGCCTGGGGCCAGCACTGTGTGACTAGAGATGGGGATTGGAACCTGCTGCTGCGTGGCCAGGGGTTGGAGCCTGAACTGAAGCCCCATGGCCAAAGTCCAGGGCTGTGTGGCCAGAGCTAGGGGTCAGCGCCTGAAACCCTGCAGCCAGAGCTGGGTGTTGGCGCCTGAAGCCCCTTGGCTGGAGCCCTGGTCTGCGCAACCAGGCTCCTTAAATCCCGCCTCTGGAGCCTGCCTCCCAACCATCGCAGGGCTGAAGTCAGAGCCTCATTGCCCTCCCACGCTGGTAGAGAACTCCCTGTAGTCCTGCAGCATTGTACCCCACCTGTCTCCAGGAGCCGTGCAGGGCTGCGCATCCAGGAGGAACAGAGAAGGGAATGGGAGGAACAGAACCTTTGCCTCCCCCCCATCACCACTCAGGAAGCTGTTGTGGCCGCATGGAAACCCCCTGGTTGCAGTATTTGAGAAATGCTGATTGATTAGGAAACTTAAATTGCAGAACCCTCCCGTCCCTGTATGCTTGTTCATTAATACTTTGTTTCCCATCTCGCCCAACTCCTCCTTTTGCTTTAAAGCTCTTAGTGTGAACTGGCAGATGTAGCAGAGTGGTGCTGATCAGGAAAGGCTTGGTGTTCTGACTCATTATCACACTGAATTAATTCTTACACCATTGCTCTATTACTGCATGCCTCTCTGCTGTTTTGTTGCTCTTGGAGCTTTCTCAAATCTAAAAACAGTAAGGTAATATAATCCCATTTGCGATAACATGTATTATGTTCCCATTTTAAGTATGCTATCGTACTGTATTATGCAGTTAAAGAGAAACCAACTTGATATATGTCCAGTTTTTTTTAAATGGGGAAACTTCTGGGATGGGAGGAGCCTATACAGGAGAGATGGGCTCCACCTAAAGCAAAGTGGAACCAGACTGCTGGCACTAAATATTAAAAAGGTTGTAGAGCAGTTTTTAAACTAGGAGATGGGGGAAAGCCGACTGCTGCAGAGGAGCATGTGTAACGGACACAGACTTCTCTTAGGGGAGAGTCTGATGATAGAGAATCTCCAGGTTATAGTCAGGAGCAGAGGACGGAAGAGGATAATGCAAGGGCTGGATAAGATGATAAACAGTCGCATAAAAAAGAAACTGGCATATCAGAAAAAGGCAGACTAATAAACAGGGACAAGTTTTTAAAGTGCTTGTACACAAATGCTAGAAGTCTAAATAATAAGATGGGTGAACTAGAGTGCCTTGTGATAAAGGAGGATATTGATATAATAGGCATCACAGAAACCTGGTGGACTGAGAGCAATCAATGGGACACAATCATTCCGGGGTACAAAATATATCGGAAGGACAGAACAGGTCGTGCAGGGGGAGGAGTGGCACTATATGTGAAAGAAAGTGTAGATTCAAATGAAGTAAAAATCTTAAGCGAATCCACATGTTCCATAGAATCTCTATGGATAGAAATTTCATGCTCTAGTTAAAATATAACATTAGGGATCTATTATCGACCACCTGACCAGGACAGTAATAGTGATGATTAAATGCTATCAGAATTAAGAACCCAATAATAGTGGGGGATTTCAATTATCCCCATATTGACTGGGAACATTTCACTTCAGGACGAAATGCAGAGATAAAATTTCTCGATACTTTAAATGACTGCTTCTTGGAGCAGCTGGTACGGGAACCCACAAGGGGAGAGGCAACTCTAGATTTAATCCTGAGTGGAGCGCAGGAGCTGGTCCAAGAGGTAATTATAGCAGGACTGCTTGGAAATAGTGACCATAATACAATAACATTCAACATCCCTGTGGTGGGAAGAACACCTCAACAGCCCAACACTGTGGCATTTAATTTCAAAAGGGGGAACTATACAAAAATGAGGGGGTTAGTTAAACAAAAGTTAAAAGATACAGTGACTAAAGTGAAATCCCTGCAAGTTGCATGGGCCCTTTTTAAAGACACCATAATAGAGGCCCAACTTCAATATATACCCCAAATTAAGAAAAACAGTAAAAGAAGTAAAAAAGAGCCACTGTGGCTTAACAACCATATAAAAGAAGCAGTGAGAGATAAAGACTTCCTTTAAAAAGTGGAAGTCAAATCCTAGTGAGGCAAATAGAAAGGAGCACAAACACTGCCAACTTAAGTGCAAGAGTGTAATAAGAAAAGCCAAAGAGGAGTTTGAAGAACGGCTAGCCAAAAACTCCAAAGGTAATAACAAAATGTTTTTTAAGTACATCAGAAGCAGGAAGCCTGCTAAACAACCAGTGGGGCCCCTTGACGATCGAAATACAAAAGGAGCGCTTAAAGATGATAAAAGGAGCGCTTAAAGACGATAGAGTCATTGCGGAGAAACTAAATGGATTCTTTGCTTCAGTCTTCACAGCTGAGGATGTTAGGGAGATTCCCAAACTTGAGCTGGCTTTTGTAGGTGACAAATCTGAGGAACTGTCACAGATTGAAGTGTCACTAGAGGAGGTTTTGGAATTAATTGATAAACTCAACATTAACAAGTCACCGGGACCAGATGGCATTCACCCAAGAGTTTTGAAAGAACTCAAATGTGAAGTTGCAGAACTATTAACTAAGGTTTGTAACCGGTCCTTTAAATCGGCTTCGGTACTCAATGACTGGAAGTTAGCTAATGTAACGCCAATATTTAAAAAGGGCTCTAGGGGTGATCCTGGCAATTACAGACTGGTAAGTCTAACGTCGGTACCGGGCAAATTAGTCGAATCAATAGTTAAAAATAAAATTGTCAGACACATAGAAAAACATAAACTCTTGAGCAATAGTCAACATGGTTTCTGTAAAGGGAAATTGTGTCTTACTAATCTATTAGAGTTCTTTGAAGGGGTCAACAAACATGTGGACAAGGGGGATCCGGTGGACATAGTGTACTTAGATTTCCAGAAAGCCTTTGACAAGGTCCCTCACCAAAGGCTCTTGCGTAAATTAAGCTGTCATGGGATAAAAGGGAAGGTCCTTTCATGGATTGAGAGCTTGTTAAAGGACAGGGAACAAAGGGTAGGAATTAATGGTAAATTCTCAGAATGGAGAGGGGTAACTAGTGGTGTTCCCCAAGGGTCAGTCCTCGGACCAATCCTATTCAATTTATTCATAAATGATCTGGAGAAAGCGGTGAACAGTGAGGTGGCAAAGTTAGCAGATGATACTAAACTACTCAAGATAGTTAAGACCAAAGCAGATTGTGAAGAACTTCAAAAAGATCTCACAAAACTAAGTGATTGGGCAACAAAATAGCAAATGAAATTTAATGTGGATAAATGTAAAGTAATGCACATTGGAAAAAATAACCCCAACTATACATACAATATGATGGGGGCTAATTTAGCTACAACGAGTCAGGAAAAAGATCTTGGAGTCATGGTGGATAGTTCTCTGAAGATGTCCACGCAGTGTGCAGAGGCGGTCAAAAAAGCAAACAGGATGTTAGGAATAATTAAAAAGGGGATAGAGAATAAGACTGAGAATATATTATTGCCCTTATATAAATCCATGGTACGCCCACATCTCGAATACTGTGTACAGATGTGGTCTCCTCACCTCAAAAAAGATATTCTAGCACTAGAAAAGGTTCAGAAAAGAGCAACTAAAATGATTAGGGGTTTGGAGAGGGTCCCATATGAGGAAAGATTAAAGAGGCTAGGACTCTTCAGCTTGGAAAAGAGAAGACTAAGGGGGGATATGATAGAGGTATATAAAATCATGAGTGATGTTGAGAAAGTGGGTAAGGAAAAGTTATTTACTTATTCCCATAATACAAGAACTAGAGGTCACCAAATGAAATTAATAGGCAGCAGGTTTAAAACAAATAAAAGGAAGTTCTTCTTCACGCAGCGCACAGTCAACCTGTGGAACTCCTTACCTGAGGGGGTTGTGAAGGCTAGGACTATAACAATGTTTAAAAGGGAACTGGATAAATTCATGGTGGCTAAGTCCATAAATGGCTATTAGCTAGGATGGGTAAGAATGGTGTCCCTAGCCTCTGTTCGTCAGAGGATGGAGATGGATGGCAGGAGAGAGATCACTTGATCATTGCCTGTTAGGTTCACTCCCTCTGGGGCACCTGGCATTGGCCACTGTCAGTAGACAGATACTGGGCTAGATGGACCTTTGGTCTGACCCGGTACGGCTGTTCTTATGTTCTTATAATGAGTTTGATACTTCTTTAGTCCCATGTTTCCTTTAACTTCTGGGGGTTTTGCAATCACATTCCCCTATTTAAAAACATGTTCTTTCTCTGACCTGATACTCTGTGAAAGATCCAGGCAAACAGAGTGAAACTAACTAGCTGACTAAACAGGAGAAACTAAAATGGACTATACAAAATGTGCTTCCAAATGTGCTCAGTAAACAAACTGAAGAATTTGAAGTTGTTCCTTTTTTTTTCTTTTTCTTTTTTTAAACTGATCTTGTTACAATAGTAACAACGTTTTCAGACTGAATTGAGTATTAATCTCTCCAGGGCAGCCAAGTGGCACAGGAACCCCCATTGCTAAATAGAGACATGGCCATGTTCTCCGGGAGGCAAGAGATTCCTTCTGATGCACCCTCACAGAGTTGGGAGCCTCGGGGGATGACATGGGCTCATGTTTGCTGACATGGAGGCAAACCTGACACCTTTTGTAAAATATGGCTAGGGTTTGCCATCTCAGTGAACATTGGGTAGGGTTTTGGTTGGGCTTTCCAAAGCATTGGATTTTACACTTTTTTTTTATTTAAAAAATGTTAGATGTGCAACAGTCCTGTTTAAATCGCACACACTAAACTAGACTAGGAAAAAGCTAAAATTGAAAAGATAAACTATAGCTTAGCAGAGGAGCAATTGGGGCTATTTTTTCCCCGATAGTGGGCATGTCACAATGCTTGTTTTGTCCTTTGATCCCAACATTTTTGTCTCTTTTAAAATGGTAAGCACTTGGGGGCAGGGATGGATCATAACTTGTATCTGTACAGCCCCCAGTCCAAGTGGTCCTGATCCTGTCTGGAGCTTTGGATACTAATGGAATATAAATAATTAATACAAGTCAAATTACCCCCATCCAAAAAAGGTGAAGTGGAGTGGGCTATTACTTTATAAGTACTCCCTCCTCCTGCAGTGATTACAACTATATATAGTTCAGTGGCGACTTAGGTGGGGAAAATTTGTGATACAGCTTACAGTTCTTTGGAGATGCACGAACACAATGCTTCTTGTTTAACTCTTCAGTTTCCATTGTTTGTCTTGTTTCCTACACCGGAAAAATATGTTGTGTGATGGGTAGCTGTACTTAATGAACTAAAACATTGAGGCTTCTAAAATAATAATTTTGCATAAACGGTTATGCTTGGCTGCATCATACTAGTGGGTGCTGCACATTTAATGCGCTTTTAGGAATGTTTGTGTTTACATGTACAATTTGAGAGAAACAATTTTTTCTTTTAGATGGATTGTCCTAGAATCCTAACTCTTTCATAGGACATTATGGTTTTCTGAAACTGATTTAATTACAGATCTTGACATGTTCTGTTGTAATGAGTTTTGTGAACACTAAATTTCTGAAAATCTTTCAGAAGACCTACTTTTGTCTGTCTAAAAAGGGATATTAGCTGCTCACTAACTTTACCCAAGCCAATAATGGCTTCCTATAAGCATATATGTCAGTTTTGTTGCTTCAAAATTGTTTTGTTTCTGAACTGTTAAGTCCTTTTGAAGTCTTCCCTTAATATTGATGTGCATGTTGTATTTTAGTGATAAACTAACTCTGTTTTCATTGTGCTTCCTCTTTCCTTTTGCTGCTGTTGCTGACGTCTCTGCACATTTTGCTTCTTCTTGGCCTGGACTTTTTTTGTTTGCTGTTCTTCGTTCTCCAATTGCATTGCACACGCAGAATCATGGTGAGATCAAAGACTCTCATGGACCATCAAGTAAGTGACTGACCTCTTCTCTCGGATGTTTGGGCATATTAGTGAAGGTCACCATCTTCTTGTGTGAGCACATGGGCCAGTGGACATAACACTAGGGTTTCATGTGTGTCACGACCTAATTGAAGAACTGAAATAACAAGGACAACAACAGTTAGAGAAATACTTTATTCTGCTTGTTGGTCTTGTCCGTAGGTGTTCATTAAATTTAAAAGAACCACCATAATTCATAGGAAGTGTTGTTCTTCTTCAGTCATGGCTAGAAAAATATGAGTCCTGTGAACACTCCACCTGGAGTTGTGAAGTTAAAATGGAAATATTTATCACTTTAAAAGAAAGGGCTCTCTTTTCACTCGTTTATACAGTGCCTAACACAGCTGGGCTCTAATCGGAGTTGGGGCCTCCAAGTGCTACTGTAATATAAACAATAAAAAGGACACAGAAAATAGTGGTTTAACAGGTAGAAGCAGCTTGTTTTATTTGGAGCTACTACAGCGATAGGGCAATGTTTGCTTTCAGTACCTTGTTGTCCAATTAGTTTTAATAAAAAGCCCTCTCACGTACTGAAGTGTGAATAAAAAGAGGTATCCCAGCATGCAAGGGAGACTAGTTATGGATGCATTTTTACTAAAATGCCATTTAATAAAAAGGCAGTGACTTATGGGAATCTTAGTATTAGAAACTTTTCAAATCTGTGTGAGGTTTTGTATATTGCTTTTTTTCTTCAAAAAGTGAAATGAAGTAAGTTATCTACTGCTGAAAACGATTTACAAATACTGTTATGTTGAGTCACATGCAGATGGGTAGGTCAGTTTGAATTTAGTTTAAGGTGTTAGACATACTTTCTTTTTTTGGTGGTGTCGCCTTTCTGTCCCTCACAGAATTTTCTTCTTAGTTCTTGTAGCAGCACCAGCTCACCATTCTGGACATGGGCTAACTGCTGCCTCAGTTTCTCTTCACTCAGTCTGGCTCTCCCAATTTTGTAGCCTGGTTTAGTTGCTGTGATGATTTGGCCCTCTGGCTAAATCATGAATGAAAATTTTCATTCTTTCCAGGGTATCCAAGTCAAAATAAGTACAAACCAAAATCTTCAGCTAGTCTCAAGCTAGGCCCGCCCTGCCTTCCTAAAAGTCAGTCTTCTCAACTGATCTTTTCCTGGGCTTTTTTGAGTCTTGCCTTGCTGTCTACCAACAGCAACTCCCAGGGCTTTCTACCAGGATTCACCATACTCTGTCTTGAGTCTCTCCCTTGACTTCTGCTTTCTCTCCATCCCACAATGCCTGCTTGTCAGATGACTTTGCTTATTTTGTCCAGGGGTAGGGGAATGCAAGCTAAGCATGACACAGATGGGTTGGACCCATTAAAGGACCAGTCCATCCTGGGACAGTTCTCTATGATTCATAGATTCCAAGGGCAGAAAGGGCCATTGTGATCATCTGATCTGATCTCCTGTGTGACACTTCCCCAAAACACATTCTACAGCACGTCTTTTAGAAAAACATCTGATCTAGATTTAAAAACTGTCAGTGAGAATCCACCACGACTCTTGGTAAATAGGAGGGCTGAAACTGGCAATGAAAGTTCCCAGCAAAGCTTCCACATGACAGACTGGAGACCTTGAGACTGTTGAATTTGTCTCCTCTAAAGTTTTCTGTTTTGAAAAAATATCTTTTGAGTATGAGGTCAGAAGTTTAGATTTTCAAATCTCATGAAGTTTCATTGAATGTGCATTGTGAAGAGATTTGGCCAGTTTGTCATATCCTTTTAACCTGAAGTTGAAAAGAGATGTTTATGTTGAGGATGGGGTTTTCGTTTTCTCTTTTGCTTTCAGTGAGAAAAGGTGTTTTATTTCTAAGACTAACTGCTTCAAGGTGTCTGTGGGCCATGTTTTATCATGGCTCTTTGTTGCAAGATGACAGCTCTTCAGTTCCATTGCCTTGAAAGGCCTCTACTCCAGAGACCTCTTGTAGAAAAATGGAAGTTGCTAAACCAGAGACTGGAACACTAATTACTTTAGCTCAAATACTTTGGAGAGCCAGTACACATTTCTTGAATCAGTATACTTTCCCAAGTACTAGTCCAGCTTCAGTGAACGCCGAGGGAAAATGAGAGGATTGGGAGCTTGCATGTAGTTTATACAGCAAATTTAATACTGAAGATGAGGCAAGTCTCAGATAAAAGGAAATCAGACTCAGTCTTAAGTCTGATTATTATAAGGGACTGTTTGGTGGCACTAAGTACTGGAGGCTTAATCTTTAAAGGGCTGTTCTAAGAAGACGTACTTAAATTGCTGCTGATTAATGCATTAGGCACTTAAGTAAATTTAAAAAAAACAAAACTTCAGTTAGGACTCTGCCCATTGTAAGCACAGTGCTGTTACCTATTGAGAGAGGCAATGAAACTGTCAGATACATTTTTTTTTAAATAAATTCAAATCACTGATGTCCTATTAACACTTGTTCTCTGATATTCAGTTACATCTCTAGTTTTCATTTCTCATCTCATGAGCTACAGACAGTGGTACAAGAGATCTCTTAAAGGCTTTGATTGAATGAGAATTTTATGTATTTTAAATTGCAGACTCTGCTTGATACAGGCTGGAACTGGAATGATGGTTAAATATGGAGGTTTGGGATTCTGATATATTAGTGTTCACTGGAGTGAAGCCTTTCATATATTGAAGCATTGCAAACTCATGTGATATATATTGAGTAGCATAGTATCTGGTATTTCTCTTAAATCCCTAATTCTCAGAGTCTTCTTTTTTACTTTTTTTAATGAAAACTGAGATTCTCATGTAAAGGAAGTTTCTAGCCCTCATAGCTGCAAAGAATAGCTTGAAAATGTTGAATCCTAAACCCTTAAATACCAGAAGGAAAATAAAAATAACCTAAAATGTAATTTTTATTTTTTTTTAAATCTCATCCTAAAAATCTTGTTTTTAAGCCAATCTCATAACTTTCCTTGGGCAGGCTGTCATGGTTTTTTGAGTGCTCAGGGTTGACAATGCTGGAATAGGATTTTATTGGAATCCATTGTGGTATTGAGTTTCCAATGCATTATATTAAAGATCTCTTACTATATTCTCAGTGTGGAAACAAATGAAAAGGTAACGTGCCATTTCAGATACTTAAAATAATTTCCACTGCAGAATCTGTGCAAATTTGACATAAAGACTCTAATTTGTAATTTTTCGTTTCAATTCTTCATTTCATATCTTCTGTTATTGACTTGCTATGAACTAGCATCCCAACAGCTGAGCAGAAGCAAGTGTGAGGAAATGGAAAAAGGTAAATAAAAATGTTCTTAAAACAATTGTTGGCCTAGCCTAGTGGTCTTACTGGTGTTGGAATGTTCCCTCATATGGGGATCAGAGCTTAAGACCAGAACTTAGTCTCTTACTCCACATCTGCAAGGATCTAGGTGTGGCACTCTTCGTATCCGGTGCTGGGGCCGGAGAAGAAAGTTGAAATACTATCTATCGAGTAGGGGGAGAGAATGATATTGTGTCGAAAGCAATGAACCTTGACTCGGGAAATTCAATTCGCAGCTCTAGCATAGACTTGCTGAATGGCTTTGGGTGAGTTATTTAATCTTGCCATTCTTACACAGAATTCCCCATCTGTGTAATGCTGTCCTATTTCAAATGGATACTGTGAACATAATCCAATGTTTGAGGCACTGGATGCTGTGGTGTCTAAGTAGGACTCAGAGTTAATTAACAAAATTGTAGTTGGACCTCAGTTTTGAAATTCTTCCTAACATCCATGTTAGGGCCCTGAATCCTGTAGACATGAACTTTGAGTCTGAGTTGGTGTCCAAATATACTTACAGCTAAACTGAACTAGCATCTCCTCTGAGATGCTCTAAATCTTTATATATTCAGTATTAAAAACTGTTAGGAGCTTGCCATCGTAATGGGGGCCACCACCCTTTAAAAGGGGGATATTAACATTGTTCCTTGCTTAAACCGATGGATAATCAGATTCCCAAGTCTACAATATGTTGAAGGAAGATCCTCCTGGCTTTCTTTGATCGCTGGTATGCTATTTAAGGGAGCTGATCTTTACTGATTTTTGGCCATTGTTTTGATGATGCTCTGATCCACCATAACTCACCTTAACAGAGTGCAATGAAGGTGTGGAATTTATTTAGATAGTCTATGCACTATAAATAATGTTAGACTGCTTCTGCTTAAGTAGTAAGCTCGAGGTATTAAAACTTTCTAGGATAGTTGATATCCTTGTACAGCCATACGGTCTTAGGGAACCGAAATGTTGTACAGGGCTTAGTGGGCCAGCTAGTTGACTTTATAGCAGTTTGTATTGGACAGGAGTGTTCTTTAAACTAGGATTTGCGAGCTCATAGACACTTGAAACTGCTATTTAAAGCTTAGTAGTTTTCATTGATACTTCAAAAATACAAGTTCCAAACTGCAGGAATATTGGACAGCTCATTTCATGAAAGGATCATGTCCTGTGTACACCTTTTAATTTTGTTGTGATGCCAGTCCTTTAGTGCAAAGCAGTAAAGGGAGTTGAAATAAATCAGTTCAGTGTCTTCAAGATGAGGTCATATTTTAAATGGTAACATTCAGTTTAATAGCATAATGAACACTCAGCGTTCATTATACCAGTAACTGATTTTTGTTTCCTTTCCTAGCACTCTTATTCCTTTTTAAACTCAAAATGATTTCTTTGGTTCCAAACATCTTAATGGTCTGTTTCTGGCGTTTTTCTGTTTACTTACCTTAGTAAATAGCTTTTGAAAATATTCATTTTGACTGTTTTTAAATTCTTGCTGTTTCCATTTAAAGTGAACTAGGCTGTTTCTTAAGTGTTTCCAAAAGAGCTTTGTACCAGTTAGGATTCAAAAGATGCTTGAGTACTGCCCCTCACAGACATATAGGGCATAATTTTACAGAGATGCTCAAGCACTTGATGCTCCCATTGACTTCAGTTGGAGTTGTGGATATACAGCACTTCTGAAAGTCAGGGAGGCCTTAATAAAAGCTACTTGTTATAACAGAATAAGAAGCTGATGCTCCCTTTGATCTTGCATAGGGTAAATGGCTCCACACTGTCATCTGGCCTGCTTACCATGCACATGCCAAAAGGAGAGCCTACAGTGATTAGAGGGAAGATTTTGGGGTTTTCTGGACTAGACAAGACAGATGATTCCTAGCTTTCAGAGTAGCATCCGTGTTAGTCTGTATCCGCAAAAAGAACAGGAGTACTTGTGGCAACATAGAGACTAACAAATTTATTTCAGCATGAGCTTTCGTGAGCTACAGCTCACTTCTTCGGATGCATAGAATGGAACACACAGACAGGAGATATTTATACATACAGAGAACATGAAAAGGTGGAAGTATGCATACCAACAGGCAGAGTCTAATCAATTGAGATGAGCTATCATCAGCAGGAGAAAACAAACAAACAAACAAAAAACTTTTGAAGTGATAATTAAGATGACCCATAGAAGGTGTGAGGAGAACTTAACGTAGGGAATTAGATTCAATTAGTGTAATGACCCAACCATTCCCAGTCTCTGTTTAAGCCTGAGTTAATTGTGTCTAATTTGCATATTAATTCGAGTTCAGCAGTCTCTCTTTGGAGTCTGTTTTTGAAGTATTTTTGTTGCAAAATTGTCACCTTCAAGTCTGTCACTGAGTGGTTAGAGAGGTTGAAGTGTTCTCCCACTGGTTTTGGAATGTTATGATTCCCGATGTCAGATTTATGTCCATTTATTCTTTTGCGTAGAGACTGTCCGGTTTGGCCAATGTACATGGCAGAGGGGCATTGCTGGCACATGATGGCTTATATCACATATACTTCCACCTTTTCATGTTCTCTGTATGTATAAATATCTCCTGTCTGTGTGTTCCATTCTGTGCATCCGAAGAAGTGAGCTGTAGCTCACGAAAGCTCATGCTGAAATAAATTTGTTAGTCTCTAAGGGTAGGTTTACACTTACCTTCCGGGTCGACGCGGTGAGTTCGACTTCTCGGAGTTCGAACTATCACATCTGATCTAGACGCGATAGTTCGAACTCCGGAAGCGCTGCGGTCGACTCCGGTACTCCACCACTGCAAACGGTGGTTGCGGAGTTGACAGGGGAGCCGCGGAGTTCGACCCTGCCGCGTCTGGACGGGTGAGTAGGTCGAACTAGGGTACTTCGAATTCAGCTACGCTATTCACGTAGCTGAATTTGCGTACCTTAGTTCGACCCCCCTTCTTAGTGTAGACCAGGCCTAAGATTCCTAGCTTGTGCTTGCTGTATTACTTGCAATACAGGCAGAAGTGCACCTGCACTGAAAACTTTCCATTCACTTCTTACTGTTCTGTAACACTGTGCTGACAAATACCATTGGAGTTTAACAACTTTGAACTCCTTTCTCTTCTGCTGATCACTTTCAGCTTTACAGATTAACTTTTTTGAAGCGCCCACTCAATTGAAGAGGCCAATGTTAAAGCTTCATAAGTGCAAATATAGTTAAAAGACCAAGTCCTTGCCTTGAAGCACTTATAAACTAACTTAAACACATACACTATATCACATAACCGTTCAAAAGGAATAGTTTGCAGATATTGTCTCTGTGTGTGTGTGTATGCCATCACTGTTTCAGTATCTTGATTAGGTGAACTTTGCAGTGGCACTACAACACTGTGTGTTTTGGGTACATGGCAAACTTTAAGTTTTCAACAGGGTGGGTGGTGGTAAACTTTTCCTTAAAACATGACTGTTTTTACTAAAGAAAGTCCTAAATTCATTGATGTTCTGTGTATTAATGAGCCATGCACTATGAGGGATTAGCATTCTGAGTTACTTGTGACAACTAACCAAGAGTATTCCTCATTATGACTTAAATAAAAATGGAAAAGCACTAACTACTACATCAGTTTTAAAAAGTTAGAAAAAGTTAAAAATATAATACTGGTAATATAAGTGCCCCAAAAGAGGTTCTTGGTTCAGGTAAACTTACTTTGGCAATACTTTGTGCACTGTTACTTTGATATTGTTATATAAATAACCAATTAATACAAAAAAGCTGAGTGTCTGTCCTCCTTTGGAGTACATGTGATTTTGATATGTGTACACTGGACACACAATTGGAGGCAATTTGGACATTACAATGTCAAAATTGGAGAACTAGAAGTGATTTTGCTTCCAGTATTGAACAGGAACCAGCAGAGGGCATTATAGTTCTATACATGGTGACTCTCTTCAAATTGTCAGGTACTCCAATGCATGTAATAGCAGAAATGAAATTGCAGCTCCATTGCAACAGTATGAAGGAAAAGATGTGAAAAACATACAATCAAATGGCAGGAGAGGGGAATTATCTTTCAGAATTCTAGATTTTAATTGCTTATTTGTTATATACTTCAAAGTTGCTGTTTTAAAACAGATTAAAATATATTTTAAAGAACAGTGTCATAATTGTTTTTTTAGGACTGTTCATAATCCACCGAAACTCTAAAGTGAAATTTTGTTTCCTTTATAGATCTTCAGCACCTTTGCATTTTGCTTCTATGCTGGTTTATAGGGTGACTCTGGACTACTGACCTGACAGCACTGTTATATTTCGATGTCTTGAAAAAGCATTTGATTTTAACCCTACTCTTTCCTCCTTCCCCAGAGGGAGGGAGAGGAAGTGCTACTTTTTCACCCAACTTTCCTGATCAGCAGGTCACATTAGTGTTTGTAGTTTGTCCAGAATAGAGCTATAAAGTGGGGACTACTACTGTCCTTTTACTCTTTATGCTGTCTTCACTGGTCATTGCCACCTTTGTGGAAAAAAGAACTTAGTGATAATAATAATGAAACAAGCCATCAGGCATCCTTGGAATGTCATGTCTGGAAAATTAAACTCCTAACCTGACATGGTTTAAAAGTACAGTTCAGAGGCCCAGCCTGAAGAGAAGAGGAAATCTTAAGGCATGGTGAAGTCTGCAGCCAAGGGGCTCATATCTTCTTATTTTTGCAGCCTGCCATGTGGTGACTTGTTGAATTAGGCATCCTTTGTAATCTCTGTTTTCATTTTGGTCTTTATTTTCCCCCCTCCTTATTTCATTAGTCATGTCTACTCATTCCAATAACACCCACAGTGTGCCAGCCACTGTACTATTACAGAAGAAGGGAACAGTCCCTACCCTGAACAGTTTATAGGTGAATACAAGTAAAGTGGTCGGTGATTACTGGCCACTATTACTACAGGATTTACACTCTAAAGCTTTTTTTAAAAGATGTTCAATTTTCCCCTCATCCCTGTCATTGTTTGCAAACTTCCAACATCCCTTCCATTGTTTGAAGGAAATTTCCATTTTTATTCACTTCTGCTTTTTAATCTCTCTCCTTTGCTCCTCTGCCCATTCCCTCACCAGAGGTCTACATGCTTGTTATGGTAACGTGCATCCATTGATAGCTTTTAGGAACAAACACATGGTTCTGCAACTGAGACACTTGAGCTGGCGAGTTGCAGCCATGGCTTGTGCCGTACTAAGGATTCCCACAGACTGGATCCAGAGGGAAGCTGGATTTCAAGAAGTCTGTCTCTCTCTCTCACTCTCACACTCTCACACTCACACACATCCCCCTCTACAGGAGTGTGTTTTGCAATGGATTAGTATAGTGGATTCCAGGCCACATAGTTTTCCCGATTCCCAATACTCTTTTCCTCTGCTGTATATTTCACTCTCCCAGACCATTGTCTATTCCTAACCAAATTGCTGGTTGGGAAATTCCTTAGCCTGCTCAAGAGGAAAGAGCACCTCTGGGTTTGAAAATGAAGGTCCCAATGATTTAATCTGAAAGGCAGATTTTTAGTAATTAAAGTTTATTTAATTGCTGTCATTTATTTCTTTGTCATGCATCGATTTCTATAGTTGCGTGACCATCCTTTTTATGTTCCAGCTGTGGTAACAAACAGTGATGAATCACACCTTCTGACTCCAGGAAAGATGAGCCAGCGCCAGGGGAAAGAAGCACATCTCACTCCAACCAAAGATCTACTCCAGCCGACGCTCAGTCCAGGAACAGTCCACAGCCATGGTAAGAAACCTCTACTTCTATTACTGAAGGGTTTAAAATATTCCAAACTTGGCAGTTGTTACCTATTCCAACCCAAGCATCAAACATTAGTTCAGTTCTTGACAAAATATTGCTTTTAAAAATGAGGTTTCAGAAAAAGGAAACTTGTCTAAGTACCTTCTGGTGTAAAAGCTTCCAATATAATTAACTTCAATTTATTCTGTTAGCCAAAGCATATTGTATGGAATTCTTCATATCACTAAAGTAAAAGTTGTTAATTGCACAACAGAAGAGGATTAAAGCGTAGCTCATGGCACTGTTTTACATAAAGTACACATTATGACTTGTGGAGAAATATTCCGTATTGTGACAGTGAATAAAGGTGACCACATATAATCTTGTAACTGCTATTTATGCCACATCTAAGCATTTTATGCAAGACTGTTTATACATTTGTAAAAGTACTTCAAGAAAATATAACTTGATGCAGAGAGGTTTATTCATCATCAGTTATACGGAGTGGCATGGCAGAATGTAGGACTGTTCTTGAAAAATCTAGTATGTAGATATGGTTATTTTTGTCTGTGTGATAAGATATTTACACTTGTTACTTAATGCACAGCATGAGAAACATATCCCTTTCTGGGACATCCTCTGCAAGCTCAAATGATGTATTTAATCTTATTTTCCAGCAGATTGAAACATGAAACATCCCAAGCACTTCAACTATACCAAACTGTTTTAGGTAAAATATAAAACAGATCTGTTAACTTCAGAAAGATAGATTCAAGTGGTAGATATAAGAGTTCAGAGCTAGTTACCAAAGAAAATAAAAGATAAGCGCACAATCTAAATCTTAACCTTATTGCATTAGGCAGTATTTAGATCAAGCAATTTTCTCACCCCACTGGATGTTGAAATTCTTAATACACAGGCCTGTCTTAATCATGGACCAGTCTTCTCAGTTGAAGTTTTTGTCTTCTCAGTGTTCTTGTTGCTTCCAGCATAGTTGGGGGAGAAGAAAGGTGAAGGCATGCTGCCACTCTTCCATATTTTATATCCTTAGTCCATTTTCCTAGAAGACACTTGCCCAGACATGTCCTGGCAGTTTTTGCTGAGTCACTGAGTTGGGCAGTCCCCTTGTGCAACTGTGTCATGGGGTCAAGCAGTTCCCATTGTGTGGTGCTTGCACAACTGTCATTGAATTGTAAATCCGTTTATTACAATTCCCCTGCTGATTGATGGTCGTTGAACACCCTCCTGGGTGGGGGTCCTTTCTGTGCTACTAGCATATTTACAACATATTTTAGTAACAACCATACAGCAAAATCTCATAACATACACACTAATAATATACATATTTGGATGGAACAATGGGGTTCAGCAGATCATGACCTTTCATATGATACCTTACATGGCATGCTTTGTATGAAATATTACAACCACATATGAATGATGAATATGGAGGTTACAAGGTGCCGTTTTGAGGTACAGTGTGTTACACATACCTGCCCACAGACAGGTTTCAGGCAATGAACGCCATCATATCTCTCATCATGAATGACCCACATGTACCGTTCAAGACATGCCTGTCTCTTCAGGGCCACCTAGCTATGTTACCCCTTTCCGCTAGGCTTCATCTTTACTGCCTCCAGACGTGGCTCCATTCCGTGTACTCAGCGAGCCATAACTCTTTGGATCTCAGGCTGAAGATTCTGGTACTATTGTCCCTACTATGGTGGATCGCAACTCTCTCCCCCTTGTTGGTCATGTACTGCTGGGGGTTCTCTTTCTTCTCTCCTTTCCAAGCAAAATTATTATCACAGATGCTTCCCTAATAGCCTAGAGAGCCCATATGGACAACTGCACAGAACAAGGCATGTGAACCCCTCTCAAGTCCAGGATGCACATCAACATCCTGGAACTTGGAGCAGTGCAAAGGGCGTGCAAACCATTTCTCCCACTCTTTCAATTTCATCATGTCAGCCAACACTGCCACCAGTTTTCTATATCAACAAACAAGGGGGAGCGAGAACCCCCACTCTCTGCACAGAAGTGGTCAAGCTGTGGAACTGGTGCGTCACACATCAAATCGCCCTATCTGCAGCTTACCTCTGGGAACACAGAATGTGCTCACGGACTTGCTCAGTAGACACTTTGCAAGTGACCACAAATGGGTGCTTCACAATATGGTGCTAGGCAATATCCTCAAACAATGGGGAATCCCTGTCATGGACATATTCACTTTTCAGACCAACAACAAATGCACCACATACTGCTCCAGAGAAGGCATCGACTGTCACTCCCCGGGTGATGCTCTTCTACTCTCGTGGTCAGACCAATTCAACTACGCATTTCTTCCACTGCCACTTCTACCTCAATTTCTCCTCAAAATCCAATGAGACAGGGTGACGGTCATCCTCAGGGCCACCTTTCGGCCCAAACAGTTCTGGTTCGCCAATTGCCTCCGCATGTCCTCTTATCCCCTGATTCCCATCCTGAACTTTCCTGATCTCCTCACCCAACTTGGTGGCACCCCAATCCACATATCTGGATGTGGTAATTCAATGGGCACCTACTCTAGAATGAGCATGCTCCTCGGCCGTACAAGACATTCTCTCTAGCAGCAGGAAGGACTCCATTAGACAATGCTACCTGGCTAAGTGGAGGTGCTTTTCCTCTTGGGCCCAATTTAAAGGAGTTCCACCAGAAGAGGTGGAAATCCCCTGATTCTGGACTACATTCTATTCCTGAAGTCATTGAGTCTCACCCTCAGCACGTTGACTGACCACTTGACTGCAATTATCACATTCTATCCACCAGTGTAGAGGGTTTATTTCTTTTTACACACCCTAGGTTGTGGAAAGGCCTACTCAGAACCTTCCCTCTCTGCCAAATGGTCACATCTCAGTAGGACTTGAATTTGGTATTCTCAGTTTGAATGACACCCCCTCTCCCCCCCCCCCCCATCACTGGCAATCTCTTCCTTGTCCCTCCTTCCCATGAAAGTTACCTTCCTGGTAGCTATCACTGCAGTGAGGAGAGATGGTAAACTCTGTGCTATGATGGCGGACCCGCCATTCACAGTATTCCACAAGGAGAAAATCTCCTTATGCCTACACCCTAAATTTCTACCAAGGTGATAACCCAGGTTAACTAAGCTATTCACTTACACGTTTTCTTTCCAAAACCACATGCCTCCACGCAAGAATGTCGGCTCTGTTCCCTCAATGTCAGGCATGTGCTGACCTTCTACCTGCAGAGAATGAAACATATCAAAGGCCTGTCGACTATTCATTGCAATAGCTGAGAGACTCTGGGGACAGGCCATCTCCACCCAGAGATTCTCTCCAGGTGGATTTCTGACTGCATCAAACTATGCTACTAGCTGTTGGACCTACCTCCCCCTGCAGGGATAAAGACTCACTCCCCTAGAGCACAAGCTACCATCATGGCCTCCCTCCAGAGCGTCTCTCTCACAGACATAAGTAAAGCAGCCACGTGGAGTTTGGTGTACATCTTTACGACACTTTATGCCCTGGTGCAAGGCTTGGCAGTGGATACTTCATTTGCTTCAGCTGGTAACTAAAGATGATAGGAAGGCAGAGTTGCTCAGTGCCTACTTTGCTTCAGTCTTCTCACAAAAAAGAACACGTGACCAGATGACTCGCAAAGTTACCTTAGACAATAAAGGGGAAAAGATGCAGATGAATATAAGTAAAGAAGGCGTAAGATCTTTTGACCAATTTGAATTAATTCAAATCAGTGCGGCGAGATGCTATTCACCCAAGGGTACTGGAGGAATTAGCTGAAGAAATTTCAGAACCATTAGCAATAATATTTACAAACTCATGGATGACAGAAGAGGTGCCAGAAGTCTGGAGAAGGGCTAACAAAGGGGAGAAAGGAGCTGGGAGACTTTAGACCAGTCAGCCTGACTTTGATACCTGGGAAGCTAAAACATTCAGTTTGTGAATACTTGGAGGATGAAGGGGTAATCACTATCAGCCTGCATGGATTTACCAAGAACAAATCATGCCAAACCAGTTTGATTTCTTTCTTTGACAGGGTAACTGATTTGGTGGATAGGGGTAATGTGGTGGACACAATATATCTGGACTTCAGCAAGGCTTTTGACACAGTCCCACATGACATTCTGATCAGTAAGCTGGAGAAATGCAGGCTTGACAGAACTACCATTAAGTGGATCCATAATTCGTTAAATAACCACAAATGAAGAATAACTATTAATGGAATGATGTTGGATTGGAGGGAGGTCTCAGGTGGGGTTCCACAGGAATCTGTTCTGGGTCAGGTGTTGTTTAACATCTTTATTAATGACCTAGATGTAGGAATAGAGAGAATACTGATCAAATTTACAGATGACACAAAGCTAATGGGGCTTACCAGAACTTTGGAGGATAGAGCTAAAATTCAGAGGGCTGTTGATAAATTGGAGAACTGAGCTATAGACAAATGTAAGGTGCTACACTTAAGGAAGAAAAACCAAATGCACAGATACTGAGTAGGGGGAAACTGTGTTGGCAGCAGCACTGCTGAGAAGGATCTGGGAGTTGTGGTGGATCACAACCTCAATATGAGTCAGCTGTTGCAAAAAAAGCAAATGCAATTTTAGGTTGCATTAACAGAAGCATAGCATGCAAGTCCTGGGAGGTGATAGTACCACTCTACTTGGCACTGGTTAGGCCTCAGCTGTTTGGACTCATGGCTGGACTCAGCAGTACTGTGTCCAGTTTTGGTCATCAGTGTATAGAAAAGCTGTAGAGAAACTGGAAAGGATCCAGAGGTGAACAATAAAGATGATCAAAGGGATGGAATGCAAGCCATAAAAACAAAGGCTGAAGGAGCTGGGTATGTTTAGTTTGGAAAAGAGGAAATTGTGGGGGTGGGGTATGATAATGGTCTTCAAATACTTGAAAGGCTGCCAGAAAAAAGATGGACAAAAGTTCTTCTCTCTTGCCACAGAGGGCAGGAGAAGAGGCAATGGATTCAAACTACTGCATAGCAGATTTAGGTTAAATCTTAGTAAAAAGAAGAGTAGGACAATGGAACAGACTGCCTTATGAGGTTGTGGAAACTTCTTTACTGGAGGTTTACAAAAGGAGGCTGGCTGCCATCTATCTTGGATGTTTAGACACAATAAATCCTGCATTTTGACAAGGAGTTAGAGTAAATGATTCTTGCAGTCTCTTTTAACCCTATGATTCTATGGTTCTATTTTGCACGGTGGTCCTCCACACGACCCTTCCATCATCATCCTCACACCATCCACCAACTTAGGTACTGCTTGTCAATCTCCATCAGTGGAATACAATAGGGACCATCACTTGAAGAAAAGGAGCTTACTTACCTGTAACTGGAGGTTCTTCGAGATGTATGGTACCTAGCTGTATTCCATTTCCCGCCCTCTTTCCTCTCTGCTGTGGACATCTTAGATTTGTGGTGAAGAAGGAACCATGCATGGACCAGCAGATACTATTTACACACCACACTCTGGGAGTCGGAGAATTTGAATGTGTAACCTTCTGTGGAATAGAGATGACATGTCAAAAAATCTCCAGTTGCTGGTAAGTAACCTTCTCCTTTGAGACACTAAATGAAGGTGTCAGGGAATCGCCCCAGTTTCTGTATAATAGGCCTGTGATTTACATATGTGTGGAGCAAATAAAATATGACTTGTGTGTGTTCAAAGTGGAAGTCATCAGTATGTGAGACTCATTTATTTCTTCCCCCCTCCTAGCCCCCAAAATGCCGTGAAGCAAATAGCAGAATTTTTTAATCCAAGTAATGCAAATTTAAGTAGTTCCCTTCCAGGGAAGGATGACTGTGATACTTCAGCATATTAAATGTAGCTCAGGAGCCTTCTGTTGCTATGATTTAAAATAAATTAACAAGCTTCTGAGAATTCCCTCTCTCTAATGGATGGATATCCTGACATCCATTCTGCAAGCATTAAATCCACGGGAATTCTTATAGTTGTATGCAATACTGATTCTTCTAGAAGGTGAATTTTAAGATTCTCCCTGCTTGCCAAAAGTGTGTTTTCAATTGTTAAATTCATGTGAGTTGTCTGCCATGCCAAATGTTGCCATTTTTAATTGTAATAAGTGTATTATCAGTGTGTTTTGAATTGTTAAATTCATGTCCTTCTCCTTGGGCAGTATTGACCTGCAATGTGGAACTTCACTTGGACTGTCAAGTGGTCACTTGCGTTTTACCCTAAATTTTACAGGCAATATATGACAGCTTCTTCTGGGGTAGGTGCTGTAAGTTGCTATCCTCTCAGTCCCATTTACATGATTGGGTACTGCTGTAGGCATCCTGCTATCTGACATGACAAAGTATATTAGAGAAGTCTAATTTCTTACCTGTCAAGTTTCTAAGTCCTTCTTTTACAGACAGACAGGTTTTTTTCTTGGACTCCCAGATCTTTCTGCAGTAGATCTGTTGCCAATCAAAATCTGACAGGGTCAGTCTAACAAACCTTCCTGAGCATATTATACCCCTTTTGTCTGAAATAGCCTGAATTTTTGTTGACCTTCTGGGCATACTTCAAAGGACAGGTATTCAGGTTCTTGGAGAAGGTAGAGGGTATGCTTCCTAGATGCGGCAGAAAGACATATTTGTAGGTGGCTGGTTGAGTTCCTATCAAATTGATCATTTATTGCTGTTGAGATTTAATTATGTTAATGGTGTGTTGGGATGGGTTAGGGTTATTGGATTATTTAAATAAAAATATTCTGCTCTTAGTTTGCTGTATTTTCATCAGTTAATTTTGAGCTTTCATTATGTTTTTGGTTTCCCTTTTTGACTGCAAGGGTGGAAAAAAGTCAATATATTTGGGAAGAATTCAGATGAGACACTTGTGAATTCAGCCAAAAATACCACTGACTTGCTACTTTGTTTTGTTTAGTGTTTTCCCGAGATGTATTTTACTATGGTCTTCTGCACTACTGACTGCTAATTATGGTATATTTTCTAAAAGCTGCTAATATTTCATTGCAACAGGTACATAAACTCCTGACTCATGCTGTAGTCTATTCTTTAGGAACAGTCTTGCTATAAAATTAAAGTTAGACAAATATTAATAAACCTTCTAAACAAGTTTGTGGTGGTTCTTTCCTTTGCTATATCTTTTTCTTGACCAGCAATGCAGTACCTGTATATTTAGTTTCCTAAAACGTTTTTTTTATAAAGCCCCAAATGTAACCATTATGCCTGACGATATAGATGTGGTCAAGCATTCATTGTGTTCTTTAATGGCTCTGCTTTTGATCACCAAAATAATAGAGACCAGTCTGTAAATTAAAAAAAAAAAAAAAAGCTTGGAAAAGATTTATAAAAGCAATAGGCTAGATCAACTTTAGATAATGTTTCTCTTCTTAGCCAAAATTTCATTGATACTGTGTAATTCCTCCTATTGTCTCATCTTGTGCTTATATAAGTTTTTTGAGGCAGGGACACTAATACAATGGGGTCTCAGTCCATTGTTGGTGGGTTTTTTGTGTGATAGCAATACAAACAAGTTACTTTAGTGTCTTAATTCATGCAAATGAACTGACTAATATGGGTGGTTAATTTAGCCTGTTTTATTATTTCTGTAAACTTCTGTAAAGATGTTAATTCAGTGCTTTTGAAATTGGTGTATTGGCATCCCTGGTGACTTAAGTCTTCCTATACTTGCTTAGAGATTAGGTAAAGTATAGGGATGCCTCATGCTGTCCTCATAATAGGCTTCAATCTTAGCATTGTTGGACTTTTGAGTGGTAGTGCAGTCTCCAGGCTCAGTCAGTCCTTGGCCAGTCTGCTATCAACAAGCATGGAAGTTGTGGTGCTCTTCATGATGTGAATGTTGTAATGATTGCCTTGAAGTGACAAAGTTGTCTGAACAAACCACCACCAATTAATTTTATAGCACTGTGCAAAAATTCTACTTGTTCACCTGCACAGAGCAATATCTAGAAGTAGAAGTAAAATAGCAGGATTGACCGTTATGTCCAGTAAGTGACTTCCACTCAGGTAGAAGTATCCATTTCATGAAAGCAACTACAGGATTTAGTGCTTTCCAACCACCAAGAAATAATTAATAGAAAATGTTAAAAACTACTAAATGATTACTTCTTGATCCAGTACTTTTACCACAAAAACTAAAAGCCCCAGTAGTTTGTAACATGAGTTTTCATAAATGCTGGAACAGCTTGTTCTGCTAGTCAGTGTAATTTAATACAAAATCACAACAACTGTGGGCACCATTTGTGTACAGATTAAACTGATTTGTAAGCTTTAACTCCTGTGAGCTGTGCAAAAGCTTATTATTTTTATTATTTAATACTAACAGCCCAGTGCCACAGAGGGATAGTGTGTGTGTGTGTGGGTGTGTGTGTTTTTAAATTCACTCAGTTCAGAGGTATTTAAGGTGACAGTGTCTCTTTAAAACTATACCCCAAGGTTCTTTTAAACAAAAGACCAACCAAATTTCCCATCACTTTTAAAAGAAAAAATCCTATGGAAAATATCTAGTCAAACATTTGTTATGGCTATTTGCCATCATCACTGCACTGAACAAGTTATCAAATGAACTTAATTATCTCAGTAACCAGAAGTGAAACTGACTACTTTTGCTTTTAACATGAGAAATGCAGAAAGCAAGTGAAATGTAATTTACATTTTAATTTACGTTTGCTGTTAGGTATATTTGTAACATAAATGAAAAATTAGGGTGGGATTTTCCAAAGCTCCTAACTGGTTTAGGAGTGCAAGTCCCATTGAAAGTCACCCACGATGCTCTGAAAATCCTATCCTATTTTAGGATAGGGGTACAGAACTTGACACATTGCTTTTTTAAATAATATCTAGAGTGTACAAATATATAAGTAATGGGCACAATATATAAGTAATATATAAGTAATCGGCTTCAGGTTAAATGTAAAATATTTGCAGGTAAAAGTACAATAAATTCCTTGTTTTCAGTCCATGGCGCTTATTGCTAGAAAATTATAAAGCACTATGCCCAGAAATAATTTTATCTGTTCAAGATTTGTGTAATTTTTTTAGATGGCTGTGCCAGCTGCAATGTTAATATTGCCATGAACTTGCAATATGAAGTAATGATTCATGTATTTGGAGTAGTTTGAATTTCAAAAATGAATATTTCATATATAAATGTTCATCTAATGAAGTACAAGTGTTAGAAATATATTTTAATTGCAGAGAAGTTGACCTTGAAGAGGGTGATATTCTGTGATTGTATTACAAATACATGTGTGTTTCAAAAATAGCATTGCTTCCAGATGTTTGCATTTGCTCTGACTGACCTGAACTGAAATCCTTATTCATGGGATTTTTTAACATCAGGACTGAGATTTACAGTAGAAAGGAGTGAAATATGGCTAGGTACATTATTCCTATAAACAAAACACTTTTAGAAAACATAGCAACTTCTTTACAGTCATCTGTTGGAGGTTCAGTATTTGCTAGGCTACCTGACCAATGGCAAGCTAAATAAATTCAGTGAATTGTCTGCCATGCCAAATGTTGCTGTTCTTAATTGTAATAAGTGTATTGTCAGTGTGATACATTTTTATAGTTATAAAAATTTGTATAGGGTGGTAGAAATTTTGTTTGAGGCCTGTGTTTTAAAGTAAGTTTAGGAATACTTTGACTAATTACCTATTCTAGTACCATAAAAGTAAGTTTGTTGGTCATGTAGCTTTTGCAAAAATGAGAGGCTGAACTAAAGTAAAAGATATGCAAATATTTTATTTCCTATGCATTTTGACCTGGTGTTTTGCAGGCCTTGGGTGGAATACAAATATAAACTTTAAAAGAAATCAAGCTTTTTAAATATCCTGATCTTAGCTCTAGTATTTCTAACCTCATGCAATGCTATACTGTAGCACTAGAAATAAATCTACCCTAATTTGTTTTAGATTTAGTTTCAAGCCCTGGTTTACATCTCTCAAGAAAGAGTAAGGGTAGAAGGGAACCAGTCACTCTCTGAATCACTAGCAAGAAAACAGAAAATACTGTAAATAGAAGTGGTCATATTATTGTGCTAGCTCTTGCCGCTCTGAAAACATCAACTTGTTTGTCTTAAAGTACAGCTTGAGATACAGCCTGCAGTAACTGAACATATCTTCATATATTTGAAGTTTGGACGGTAGCTTTAAAGAAATTACGTTACTTAATACCAGGTTTTGTGGGGTCGTCTTGTTTTAAATAACTGATGTATTGCTATTTTTTCTTGACAGTTCCTTACATGAGAGTTGTTTTAAGTCAACTGAGAAACTGTTTTGTAAGAATGATTATAGGATCGTTCCTAGTCCAACAAGAGTAGATGAGTTAAGTGAGTCTGCCAAGTTTAGTAACCTCTAGCTTTCACTTGCACAGAATTGTAATAGTGCTTACGGGCACTTTTGTATTAATTGGTACTTAACATTCTTTGCAGTAACTAAGGTAAAGTGTAGGCTTTAGATGAAGCTCATGCCCACTTGACTACTCAGAGTACAGCATGTGTTTTGCTTCAGCATCCTCTAGTGCAGTGGTTTTCAATGTTTTTCATTTGTGGACCCCTAAAAAATTTGAATGGAAGTGCGGATCCCTTCAAAAATTGTAGACATAGTCTGTGGACCCCAGGTTGAAAACTGTTATTCTAGTGGTTGATTTAAGAAAGTTAATGTTGGCATCAGTTAGCCTTCCTGAAACTTGACTATCCTCTATTCCTTTAAGTGCTTTTCTTTAAATTTTCTATCAACCTCATTTGGTTAAAATGTCAAACAAGGCACAGTATTCTCTGTGTAACCTAACAGTACCTATATACAGAAGGGACTATCACCTCCACTTACTATGTGATCCTTTTGTATATGTAACCTGAAATCATACTTGTTTTTTCCTCTGCCATACCTCCTTGTAAGGTGATACCTATCATCCCTAAAACTTTTTTTTCCATTACTGCTATTGGAGTACTTTCCCCTCCATTCCAATATTATTACTTTTCTACATTAGCACAGTGTGGAGGTTACACTTGTAAAACGCCTGGCTTAAATTTAGCTAATACTTCTAAATAAATGAACAGACTAAACAAGAATAAAATCCAAGTATTCTCTGGCTGGCAGTAAGTCATCACTAGATAGGTTCAAAAAGCTACCCGATAGACAGAAGTCTTTCAAATGGGGGGCGGGGGAGGGAAGAATGAACACGTGTAGAGGCTCCAAGGATCTGTAATGCTGGGGAAAAAAAGTTTAGGTTTTTAAGGAGGAAGGCAAAAGTCTTAAGATGCTAGTCAAACAGTGACTTCTGCAGTTCTAGCTGTTGAAAATTAATTTGATACTTAATGCTTCTTCCACATTGTGATCAGAACTGTGGGCCAGACTTTTAAAGGTATTTAGGATCCCAAAAATGTAAATAGTTACCTAATGGGATTTTCAGAGGCACCTAGGTGCTTCTGAAAATCCCAACTCTAACTTCCCTTGATTTTAGTGGAAGTTTAGGCACTCTGGTGCTTCTGGGAATCCCATTATGCTCCTTATTTAGGAGCCCAGTATGCTTTAATAACATGTTTCTGACCAAGGAAGAGCAGGTAGCCACACTTCCGTGCATATCCTTGTACAGTAGGTCAGGTGTCTAATCTGACAGTATCAGGAAGTGAAAGTTCATATGTATTTAAAAAAAAAAAACACAATGTGGTTCTGCCTTGTTCTGCTAAATTATACATCTGAGTCACCTGATGACACTTGCGTTTATTGTGGACTGGTTGGCAACCATAAGATGCATCACAAGTGTTACATCATCAGTGCTTATAATGTAGAAGAGGTTGTCCAGGGAAATTTCTAAGTCATCAAGTTTAGGTCTGTTAGAGGTAGAGGATAGTTTCTGTTTCTGGTTACGGTAGCTAAATGTAGGTTATTTGGTAGCTTGCTTAAATAAGTAATAGAAAGGGGCTAATCATATAGCTGTCTGTTGGCTGAGGTACACAAACAAATTTGTTTTTAATTGTATTAATTATGTAATTTCACTTGTATGATACACTTGATACAAAACAGGCCATTAGCAGGTAACTGAGAACAAAAGATCAGTGAAAAGTGTGCACATTTGTGGCTTTTTTTGTGCTTTGAGCTCATGGGACTTCGCATTATTACAGTCACAGGTCTGTTTAGTATTTTGTTGTTTTGTATTCATAGGCAGATGGATTCAGAACTTGGCCTGTCAAGTGATAGTCTTCCTGATAGAAGACTTTGAGGGAATTTGACAATTTTTTGCTGTAAAGCTTGATTTATTTTTGTAGGTCCTATATAGTGCATTGCTTACAGCCATGATGACTTACGTATAGCAACATATTTTGGCAAGGACTACTATACTCTGATTTTAAGACCACTAAAACCTCTGCCACAAAGGAATATTTCTGGAATACAAATCAAATGACATAATGTGGTCAAATGCCCAATTTTATATCTATAAATCATCAAAGAGTTGTAGTTTGACAGATTTTTGACTGACTTCTTCACCCTGGCTTTGATTTCCCTCTCTCCCCCCACCCCCCAGTAGAGTTGCAGCAGAAAAACAAAGTACAATAGGCTACATTTATTTTTAATGTTAAAAATAGATATGGCAAATATTGAAAACAAGATTGGAGTTTTAAGGTATGTCTGCACTGCGCCCAGCCTGAGTGGGCAGACTCATGCTAGCAGGATGTGAGCTAGTGTGCTAAAAATAGCTGTGTGTATATAGCTGCACTGGCAGAGACTTGAGCTAGCCATTGGAGCTCAAACCCAGGAGTTGGGTGGGTCTGATCTCAGGTGGCCATCCTGACCCTCTGCTGGCACAGCAACATCCATGCTGCTGTTTTTCATGGGTTAGCATGAGTCTGTCTACCATGGATGAGATACGCGCTCTGAGCTGCAGTGTAGATGTACCAGAATGTGCAGGAATCTTTGCTTATAACCTGAAGTTTACATGGTTATACAAATCATCCTTTTCAAATTGGACTCTTGTAAATCATCTTAATTATTCTTCCAAAATTCAGAAGTGTCCTCTGACTTGTAATAGATACTGAAAATTGTTTAAGATGCTTTAAAAAAATTGCTGCTAGTATTCTGATAAGAGCGTCTGTGTTAAATTTATAACTTAATATATAAAAAGTGTTCACCCTACTGTCCAATTTTTATACATAGGTGATAAAATATATTTCATGGGTTTAACTTGCTAGGAATATCTGCTTTTTGCTGAGGGACAGGAGGATGGACTTTGGCTTAAAAAAAAAAAAGGGTGCATATGACAACTCCATGTAGAAGCACTTGTGAAAAGAATGGCACTAAATGAAGTCTGTAATGCTAGGTTATCTAAGGATTTGAAGAAGAACAGCAAGGTAGTTTTGCACATGTTAATGGGGAACACCTTCCATGTCTGAGGGGAGGATGTGCAAAGTTGTCTGCTTGGAAACAGAACTTGTGGCACCTTAGAGACTAACAAATTTATTTGACCATAAGCTTTCGTGGGCTACAGCCCACTTCACTGGATGCATGTAGTGGAAAATACAGTAGGAAGATGTATATATTACAACAAAAAAACTTCAAAAACAGACTCCAACAAGAGACTGCTGAATTGGAATTAATTTGCAAATTGGACACCATCAAATTAGGCTTGAATAAAGACTGGGAGTGGATGGGCTATTACACAAAGTAATACTATTTCCCCATCTTATCCCTCCCCTATATATATACAGAGAGAGGGGGAGAGAGAGAACGAACACGAACAATGGGTGTTACCATACACACTATAAGGAAAGTGATCAGTTAAGGTGCGCTATTATCAGCAGGAGAGAAAAAGAACTGTTTGTAGTGGTAATGAAAATGGGCCATTTCCAGCAATTGTCAAGGAGATATGAGGAACTGGGGTGGGGGGAGGAATAAAGATGGGGAAATAATATTACTTTGTGTAATGGCCCATCCACTCCCAGTCTTTATTCAAGCCTAATTTGATGGTGTCCAATTTGCAAATGAATTCCAATTCAGCAGTCTCTTGTTGGAGTCTGTTTTTGAAGTTTTTTTGTTGTAATATTGTGACTTTTAGGTCTTTAATCGAGTGGCCAGGGAGATTGAAGTGTTCTCCAACTGGTTTTTGAATGTTATAATTCTTGATGTCTGATTTGTGTCCATTTATTCTTTTACATAGAGACTGTCCGGTTTGGCCAATGTACATGGCAGAGGGGCATTGCTAGCACATGATGGCATATATCAGATTGGTAGATGTGCAGGTGAACGAGCCCCTGATGGCGTGGCTGATGTGATTAGGTCCTATGATGGTATCCCCTTGAATAGATATGTGGACAGAGTTGGCAACGGGCTTTGTTGCAAGGTTAGGTTCCTGAGTTAGTGTTTTTGTTGTGTGGTGTGTGGTTGGTGGTGAGTATTTGCTTCAGGTTTGGGGGCTGTCTGTAAACAAGGACTGGCCTGTCTCCCAAGATCTGTGAGAGTGATGTATCGTCCTTCAGGATAGGTTGTAGATCCTTGATGATGCGCTGGAGAGGTTTTAGTTGGGGGCTGAAGGTGATGGCTAGTGGCGTTTTGTTACTTTCTTTGTTGAACCTGTCCTGTATAGGTGACTTCTGGGTACTCTTCTGGCTCTGTCAGTCTATTTCTTCACTTCAGCAGGTGGGTATTGTAGTTGTAAGAACGCTTGATAGACATCTTGTAGGTGTTTATCTCTGTCTGAGGGGTTGGACCAAATGCGATTTTATTGTAGAGCTTGGCTGTAGACAATGGATCGAGTGGTGTGGTCTGGATGAAAGCTGGTGCAAATACTCACCATATCCGGCATGTAAATACTTTGCAATGCCGGCTACACTTCCTGGTGACATTGTAAATAAGAAGCAGGCAGCATTATCTCCTGTAAATGTAAACAAACTTGTTTGTCTTAGTGATTGGCTGAATAAGAAGTAGGACTGAGTGGACTCGTAGGCTCTGAATTTTACATTGTTTTGTTTTGGAGGGCGGTTATGCAACCAAAAAAATTTACATATGTAAGTTGCACTTTCATGACAGAAATTGCAGTATAGTACTTATATGAGGTCAATTGACAAATACTAATTCTTTTATCATTTTTACAGTGCAAATATTTGTAATAAAAATAATATACACTTTGATTTCAGTTATAACAGACTACAATATATTTGAAAATGCAGGAAAACATCCAAAATATTTAATAAATTTAAATTGGTATTTTATTGTTTAACAGTGCGATTAAACTTGCAATTAATTGCAGTTAATTTTTTTGAGTTAATCACATGAGTTAACTGCAATTAATAGACAGCCCTAGTAAATATACTAGTGCTTTCTCCAGTCTAGCGTAAAATGCCAGATGATGGGACTCCCACCACTTCCAGGGGTAGATTCTCTAGGCTAAGATAATTTGTCAGTAAGCACTTGCTGATACTCAACCTACGTTTTCCTTATTCATTCCATTATTTTCCTTGTTATAACCCTTTATATCTCCAGAATAATTCTTCCAACTGTGGCTTTTAGACTTTCCTTCTGAAAGGCTGTCTCAAGTATGTGTGATATATAATTTATGCATTTCTTTTTTTGTTTGCCAAAGCCCTTGTGGGATTCTTGGGCACAAAAATAGGGGGGTTGTTAAACGGTTTAAAAAGAAAAGACACTTGACAGGCTGTTATTCCTTAGTCTACAAGTTGTTTATTTATATGAGGGATTTCTGGGATGTTCTGTTGTAGGTGAATCAAGGTTAGCCAGAGTGTTATCTGATTATGCCATTTTAAGAATTTAAAAAAAAAAAGCGATGATTAGAGAACCAATTAATTAATTAGCAAATGGTGTAAATAGTATAATATATAAACTGGCTCAAAGGAAGGTAATTCACCCCTTATGTTTGGCTAATCTCTTAGGCAAACTGGTTTTCATAACAAAACAAAGAACTGAGTTTGTCCTGTGTTCCCTGAAGAGATAAAAGATGGAACTTGCTTAGAGACTAAATTGCTACTAATCCCTAGAAACAATACACTACTCCCTCCAGATCAGATCTGAAATCCCCATCAAGAGACCAGCATGTTTGATCTCTGTTCTTTGAGATAGTGTTGCAATAGACAGTGCTTTTAGATTTTCAAAAATTAAACGGAGGTAGAAGAAAATTGTTCCCAAGCAACGCAACCTGAGATGATTTCTAACCATTTTGTGTTCTTTGGGGATTTTCGCAATGTCTTTGAGTATTCCTTCTGCCTCACCCAAAGAAGGCAGTTTTCACTTTTGTCATATTTTGTTCCATCTCATTCTGATGTTACCTATTTACATCACTTTTGCTTCATATCTGTGGCATTCATTATGCTCCTTAAATTAAGTCAGGACATAATAAATGCTACATGCCCCTTATCCTATGTCACGCCAAGAATCATTTAGGCAGAGGGAGTATGGAGCAAGCAGTATTGCTGGCCCGTACCCATTAGCGCTGTGGTCTCCAACCTTTTTATGCCCAAGATTGCAATCGACTCGTTGGTGACCACTGCATTAGCGGATCTCACAAAGTATCTGAGCTGTCTTAACCTGTGACAGAGCAAAAGGTAGGTAGTCCTGATGTATTTCTTGAGCCCAAAGCTTGTTACAACACGTGTTGCCACATAAGCCCCCAGAGAGAAGTCCTGAACATATTAATTACCTTTAACAATGAAATGAAAATGTCACTTTAAAATCTGCTTCCTCCTGTTATTGAATAGATATGGCTTATCTTTCATAAGACACTGGAAATGCGGTTAAATGAGTCTGCCATATGGAATTTAAGCTTTCCTTGTAGGACCCTTATTCATGAGTAGTCTTGCTAATTTTAATTGATAACTCATGTGAATAAGGTTCCACTGACATTGAGCCCCAAACCATTAATTTTAATCTCTATATTGCCTAATTAAAATTTTTGTACATTTTTCAAATTTTGCTTTGTGATTGTCTTTTAAAAAATATTATCTTGGCAGCATGCCTGCTATTCAAATAGCATGCTCTATTAAATTCTAAATTAATGGGAATCCCCTTTGTGTATGTGTAAAGGCATTGTATTTTGGAAACAATATGCCATACAACAGAGAGCTGCTGCTTGTTAAAATTACATTTACCTATTTCTATATGGGTAGCAGCTTTGCAAAGACATAAAATATTCATGGGACTATGCGTTAAGAGGCAAGTGTATCAGATTAATGTGAAGGAGAAAAACGCTTTTCAACCAAGCTTTCTTTGCAAGTAAATTTCAGCAAAGCTGACCTACTTGAACCTGAACTGTTGCCCTGGAATTTCACAAGTGTTGTGAAGACCAAAATTATTGAAACCTGAGTAGTGAACAAATCTACGCACTTCTGCTGGGAGGAGCTGAGGGACAGTGCAGCTGGTGAAACACAGGGATACAAGCATGTACAAGCTGCAGAGAGCCTTGATGCAAATGCTTTTACTGTAATCAGAAGTATCTAAGGAGTTATGTTTCAGCATAAATTGTGCCTGGTTTGGAATTACTAAATGGTGGAGGAGAATATTTGGCAGGATTAAATTGGTTTTCCCTTAGCAGACTATTAGCTCTGCTTTCAGAATGAATAGCATTGTGGCTCGGATGTCTTCTTTGTGACTCACACTGGTGTCTGAAGGCAAGTATACCTCTAAAAGAGCCTGTTGATCCATAGGAGAAAAACAGACTTCTTAATTATAATGGCTTTTAAACTAAATGTAAAATATGCATGCTGTATAGGAACAATTTTGATGCATCTGACAGCTGCTAATAGTTGATTTTTTTTCAATCACTTGCATACTGTAGGAGTTGATACATACTGCAGATTCATGTGGGTAACGAGAAATTATTTACAGATCTATTTTTGAGGAAGCCAGTTGGATAATATTGCACGGTAGAATTGTGAGGCCATATTCCTGTCAGAGACTTAATTGAACCAAGGCTATTTCTCTCCCCCCGCCCCCGGCCCCCCTCGGCTTTTACAGTGTTGATTAATTTAAGGTCTCTGTTTCAGGAACTGAAAGGAATTTTTTGCCTTTCTCTTTTTTATTTATTTATTTTATTTATTTTTAAGTATGGATATTGCATAAGAGAATCTAAGCTGTGGCTGCTACTGCACCAGTAGTAGCATTTCTTGATTGTATACTGAGACTATGTGCTATATAAGCTAAGAATACTCTCTGAATGTAGTGTAAATTATTTAAAAGTTCTGATTTGCTCCGTAAGGGTGTTCAGTTTGTGCTATTGATTTGGAGCTTAATGTGCATGCTTAGTATTAATACTTAATTCATCCAGAGAGCTTTCTTCTTTTTTGACCAACTCATGATTTTTGAATTGTAATTTTTTCCCTTATAAGAAATTTTTTTTATTAAAACCTAACCTTTTCTAAAATGTGTTGCTGTGCTGTTTACATACAAAGACCTTTAGATTGTGTCTATCCTGTGCACTCTGATTTAGTTCCATCCCAAGCAATCTTATACAAGAATGTCTTAAGGAGAGGGTTATGACATTGTTTCAGCTGGCTGAAAATTTTTTTTAAAATAAATTTATTTCTAAAAAGAAAGCCCCAATTTAATTGCAAATACATATGAGGCATACGTTGTGTTCTTCAGATAATGTCTTCAGTAGATTGCAATCTTCTTCATTGTTACCCTCTTTTCAAAGTAATCCTTACCATACCCATTTCAGACCATCAGGTTTTTCTCCTTTGATGTTCCTTGTTTTGTATAGTACCATATTACCTTATTTTTCTTCTATAAATGATGTATTAAAATCAGAAGCTTGCTTGCATGATGCATCTATAATTACTGGTAAAAAGAATCTGAACAATGTCTTATGGGCACAAATGCACTTCGGATTGGATGCATTCAGGATATAGAATGGTTATCACACAATTCATATTGAGTCATCTCCCACTCCCTCCTGTGAGTTCTCAGCAGATACACTTGGTAGTTTTGTTGAAATTTTGTAGTCTTGTCTCTTAGACTTTACATGGGGTGCGTAAACGCTACCATCAATTTTATAATTGGGGTGATTCTGCAGGCAATAGATCCTGACGCTCAGGGATCTAGGAATCCTTTTAAATGCCCTTTGAATTTTTTTTTTAATCAATTCTAAAGGTGCTGGCTTAGGAAATGTGCATTTTCCAAGTGATGATGGCACTTGCTGTGATTGGCATTCTGAATTTGTTCTGATGTGTTTAAATATATATATATATAAAAATTCGCAACTTTTGAAGCAAAGTTGTCATGTAGAAGATGACCAGAATCTGAGCATTTACCAAGTTGTCCAAAGTGCTAAAGTGTCCCTCTCAGCAGAGGAGGCTGGTGCTGGTTGTGGTAAATTCAAAAGGGTTTTTTAAAATTTGGGATGCTGAACATATTGAGATCAGAACATTCTGCTTTTCTAGCTTGTAGACTGCAGAACACATCTTGTGCTTCTTACTGTCACAATATGGAGTCTGCTGAAATCTGGGCCTGGAACTAAGGCATCATAGGATGGAATGTTGACTACACTACAGGTTCCCATGTCCACCACAGTATAACAGCGCTGCAGCTGTATCAGGCACATTTTTTAAAATTTTCCCCTCCTTCCTCACCCAACTGTACTACATTGAAATGCTGAAGCTAAGGGACATACATAAATAAGAAATACAGGTAAAGCTCACAAGTAATGAGTGTGATGCTGAAAAAAGTGGAGAGCTATTAAACACTCGTGGCCAAATCCTACTAATAGATCTGAAGATTGTAAGGAATATAGGTTAGTGAAGTATAAGGGAAGAGAAAATAAAAACATGAAGCTGGGGAATCCACAGAATTCTCCTGTACTTCAAATAGTATTTTTATGCTGGATACATATGTTACATGTTAGTGCCAAAGAAAGCATCATCTTTGGTCAAAAGGGACATTTTAAAAACAGCAGACCAATAAGTGAGATTTTTCCATCTTCATGCTGAGTTAAACAAAGGGCAGTTGATTAAAATATGTGATGTACACGCGTGGTTCTCAAACTAGGGCCGCCACTTGTTCAGGGAAAGCCCCTGGCGGGCCGAGCCTGTTTGTTTACCTGCCGCATCTGCAGGTTTGGTCGATCGCGGCTCCCAGTGGCCGCGGTTCACCGCTCCAGGCCAGTGGGAGCTGCAGGAAGGGCGGCCAGCACATCCCTCAGAACCACCACTAAGCAGAAATAAACTCAAATATATTAGAATTCATTTGGAAACTTCTTTGAAATTTCTTACTTGTGGGATGAGCAAAATGGACAAATATGGGGAAAAAACAAAATATTTAGATGGATCATTTCTATTTGAAGGCTTATGTTGGAGCATTTTGAAGCATGTTTGACAGTAAAGAGCATATGTCTCCACCTGCCTTTTGGCTGTAGAACTGCATCTAAGCTGTGCCATGCTTCCAACTACTAATAGCATGACTTGGTTTAGATGGCATGGTTCAGGCCAGTCATAGACATGTGACATTTCTTTTTTTGGTTAGTAATGTGAACGCACCGTGTTACACTGAAATTGTGCAGTTGTTACCTAGAATGATTTAAATCATTCTCACACTATTTTTCCTTGCAATTTTGGAGAAAATTAAATGAATATCAACCCTTTTTCAAAAAGGGAAAAGGTTAATGAGGTAGTGAAATGGGATCACCAGAAGTAAAAGATAAAGTTAGGAGATCATAAAGGAGTAGTATCAAGAGTCATGTCACAGGTTTACCATTTAACAAGAAATATAAATTTTATTGTGGCAAATCAATGAAGTGTGGTAGTTAATTGGGATAATGGGTATAAAAGCTCGATCTTTGTATGTTGCTGAACTGGTTCATTCAGCATTTAGCAAGGTTCTGGCACACTTAGCATTCATGAAGTATCAGAGGGGTAGCCGTGTTACTCATGCATCTGACGAAGTGGATATTCACCCACAAAAGCTCATGCTCCAAAATGTCTGTTAGTCTATAAGGTGCCACAGGATTCTTTGCTGCTTTTAGCATTCATGTTACCGTTGGGTATTTTGGAGCTATGGTTTCTGTGGATGGCACATGAGTTGGGTATTTCAGTCACAATCCTTCTTTAATGCCTGCCTTGCCTTTGGTGTGTGCTAGAAATTATTAGGCTGTTAAGACGACTGAGCATTATTTCACAGTTCCCAGCATCACAGGGAGTAGTAGAGCTACAATTATTTTTCTAAATTGAAAGACATTTTTATGTGCCACATATATACTTTGCACTGTTACAGCTCCATTTAACAGCCATTGTAGGGACAATAGAATACTGCAGGCTGCTGTGTTTAGGTGTGACCCAGTGAGACGATGTGACTTGAGGATGCTTAGCACTTCTCAGAATGGGAGTGACTAAGCATTAATTACAAACTGTTTTATCATTAACTTGATTTTGAGAATGGCTTCCTCCAACGAAGGAGAAATAGCCTTTGTGTGAGGAAGGAACCCAGCTGAGCTAACTGTATATTTGTTTCTTTTGCATTGTCCAATTAAAATGAACCAGGCTTTATAATGACTTTTGTCTCAGATGCTGTATAGTAAGAAAATGGAGCCAGCAGAAAAGTGCCCAGCAGTGAAGAAAATTAACTTGTGGGAGTAGATGTGTTTAAAAAACTAAACTGCTTAGTGGTTACTGACAATTTGAATGGTGTTAATTGTTAGGTATGGGAAACAGGAGAATTTGCCATATAAAATCATTGGTAGGGAGAAGGAAAACGATTGGTTGTTTTACATGTCATAGTAACAGCAGGTAAGGTTTGGTTCATCAGGTTACTATAAGGTCAGCTCAGAGTTCTTAAATGGTTTTTTTTAAATGAGTTTTGTCCTCCTTTGGTTTGCTTGTCTGCTTCCATTGAAGTCTTAATTTTAGGTTTAAAAAGGTGATTCACTGAGCTGCTAGTCTTAATTATATTTATCAGTTATAAGTGTTTCTGCATTAAGCAAACATTATGGTTCTTTTTATTTTTGCGGAGGTTATATTGTGTTACTTGTGCGTCAGAAATGTAGAAAGAAAAAGTTAGAAGAAAAAAATTAGAATAAAATACTTGCTTATTGCATAAAGTGGCTGATTGCTTAAAAATCAAAAGAAGTAATAAGAATTCAGGTCAGTATTAACTTAACAGAAAAGCCATCAGGTAGGGTTGCAGCATTGATTATTAAAAGTTAACTAGACTGACGTTAAACGAGCTGGTTTTCAGGAAGTTCTAAGCACTTGCCCTCTGAAAGCCAGGCACCTCTAATGTGTGTCCAGTTAGACATTCAAAAATGGAGGTACTTAAAATCCCTATTCTTTTAAGGATGCTTAAGCCAATACTAGTCTTCATAATTGATATGTGTTTCGTGAATTGTTAACTGTTAACAAATGGGACTCATCCTCTCTTAACATGTAGACTTAAAAGGTTTATACTGGATTATTGTTTGGAAAGACTATCAAAATGCATCTCTTGCTTTGAATTGTAGCTTTTATTTTAATTTAGAATCCACAGTTATCATAGGTGACAAACAGTGAATAGCAGGAACCTAAACTAAAAGTAGAATTTAATCACTGTTATATAAAATAAAGCATTGGGTCCCTTCTCCAGTACTCATGGTAGCATATTTTTTAAATGAAGTGTCAAATAGGAAATCCGCATTACTACATTAGATCATGAGTTAATCTTTATACAGTATAAGTTTGGGGCCTGGGAGACAAGCAGGCAGCGGAATCTATTTAACAAATCCATCTGAAACCCTAAGTAATGACAGTTGCCTAGTGCCCAGCGAGCAGTGCAGAACAGCAGCCTGACTTGAGATGTACTGATTGAATTAAATGTGAAATATTGCTGAAGTAGGATGGTGAGAGGGGGGAATATCCATTCCACTTTCAGCTCATTAAGAGAATCTGCAGCAGCATAATTTGAGCCTATAATGTCTCTGTTTATTGCTGATTTTGACATCGTCTGGTATCTCCTCACATCAGTGTGTATGTATGTCCTTTGTGTCTGTTCCCTTTGGATCTTACTAATCAGAATGTGAGGTAAAAGTCTGTTACTGCAACATTCTTGTTCCAACCAGCTAATGCTAACCAGCTGTCTGAGTGAACATAATCCTTACACAGACCATCTAACTCATGAAGGAAGAGGGTCCACTGCGACGTAGGTTTTCTTCATGTGCTGGGGTTTCGCCTGGTGTGTTTCCTGCACGATCTGATGTCCGAAAACTTGTCCGGAATGCTTCGTTTGGAGGATACAATGAAATATCTCCTGCTTTACCAGGTTTGTTTTGTCTCACTCTTGCTCAGTAGATCTTAATAAAAACAAAAAACAAAATTTACAATCCCAAATCCATCAATTTAGGTGAAAGCCCTTTACTAAGATGTTGGTATTACAGTCACTAGAATGAATATTCCAAACATATTTCTGGATGAAATCTGATTGTGGGAAGAGCAGAAATTGTGTTTTTGACATGTGAGTAAATAAACTAGCTTGTTTCAGAGAGAACATAAGTGTGTCTGCCTAAAAGGGATTCTGTACATGCTTGATAGAGAATGTGGTGCTTTGTTTTGATTTGCATACAGGATGCAGTTTTTTGCAACTGAAAAATTGTATGATGGGGAGAGAATGTCCCCAAACGACTCTTAACGTGAGTGACAGAGATTTTTAAACTGTGTAGTTTTTAGCCGCTCCACGGTAACTGCTGCAAAGTTCACACACAAAATGTCAGTGGTCTTACTTAGAATGACAAGTCAAGAAACTGAGTTAAAGCTAAAGTTTTATTCTTAATCACAACCCCCCTCTTTTAGTATTGCAGAGGTCTCCAGTAAATGACTTTATATAGGATGGATTGAATCTCATCTTGGTCATACATTTCGATCTGTTCTGATAGGTGAAAGTGTGCAGGGAAAAGTGTTAATTAACAATAAAATAATGAGAGCTGTGGTGGAATTTTAAAAAACTTTTCATTGTACATCTACATAAGTGTGATTCAAATCAGTATTAATGGGCGTATAGTCCTATATTATACTTTAGGAAACTTAAACTTTAAAAATTCTATTTCCAAGCATTGTCAGTCTGAAGTACAATTCTGCTTTGAAAGTTGCAATGTAAAAATGGCCTTTCTCTGTGTGTGTGTGTGTGTGTCAGAGACAGAGACACAAACATTTATTTTTGTCAGGTTATCTCCATAGAGCCAGGAGAGCTGGAAGAGGAAGCTATTTCATTCTTTTGTTTTCCCTCAACAGAATAGCTGGCTAAGTTGCAGTTAGTTACATCTGTGTAAATCCATAGAGGACAGTTGGGTTGCTGAATGTCACTGAGGGGCAACTTCTTAACGCTCAAGTTATGCCAACTGTCACTGATGGCCTGATTTTGCTTGCGGAACCTTTACTACAAGTGGAGGTAGACAAGAAGAAAAGAACACAATAGGATTCCCCAAGCCTAGGCTGAATCTGCAGCGCTGGAAATTAGAGAAATCCTCTTTTACTTATAAACCAAACTCGTACGGTAATCAGAGAGACAAGAAATATGGACCACAGAGCACTATTTTAAGTCTTTTGTCTAGAGTAGGACTGCACATTAAGTGTTATCTTTGACCATTACTTCGACAATAACTTTTTTTTTTTTTCTTCAAGTAGGACAAATAGAAAAGATGGGTCCTACTTTGGTGAACTGGACCAGGGGTTCTCGCAACAAATATTTTGTTGTCCTCAGAGTGCGGCTGCCAACTCTTGCTGGTGGTTGTGCTGACAATTTTTCCTAAAATACTTAATTAACTTTAGGAAAAACAAAATAAATATGCACATATACATGTCCAAATAATTGTAATTTATTTATATAGGGCTTTCTTCAAACTCAGTAATAAAAATAATTTACATTTGTCTCTATTCTTTACTGGACCTAAACAGAACAGAAACACAAATAAGGCACTTTGCATGTTCTTGTCTTTTTGTTGTCGTTTCTTTTGCTTTTTTTGGTTGTGCTTTCTCCCCCTCCCCCCAAGACTTGCTAACAGGTAAGTCTTCTGCTGTGATAAGTGATATTTATATGTTTGTTAATATCACTTTTCGCAGCAAAATTACTCAGCCCTGGCAAGCCCTGGGACAAATTAAGCCCTGGATGGGGAAGGAGGGACAGTGGTGGGGTGTGGTGAGCCTGGGCCAGAGCCTGCCACCGTGTGTATGGAGCCCGAAGTCCCGTGGCCGAGGCCTGCCTCCCCTACCCCTGGGAAAGTGGGGAATTCACCAGCTGTCTGCACCTCCAGCGTTTGTGTCTCTGGAGGGGGGGCGGGGCCCAACCACTGCTGGCAGCCCTGGGAGAGGGCCACTGCTTTGCATCCCCACCTCCCTTCATCAAACGCCAAGAGGCTGTGACCGCAAGAAAAGGCACTGTTGGCCACATGCGGCCACGGTGACTACATTTGAGAAACACTGATTTAAGAAGTCTGTGGGAATTACACACACAACAGATTTGTAGCTCTATGAAGCTCCTGGTATGTCTTGTGTAAATACCCATTTAGGTAATGCATCTACCTCACTTGATGGGGTAGCCTTTCGATTTGTTATGTAAACAGCTGTTTAGCTACATATGCTTGTTTTACACCAGGTGTTTTCCGTGTATGCATAAAGTCCTGAGGAAATGCCTTGGGGGGGAAATAGTTACTGTGGACTTACTCAATTCATTTTTTCAAAGCAAAATCTTATTTAGAGAAATTAGTAACCTAAGTGGTTGTTTTTCATTATACAGTTACCAATTTTATTTTACTACTATAGCTTGCTGATCATGCAACACTTGACACTACTTGGTTCTGGGGAAACACCCAGAGGTTGAGTATTCACACTGTAGTGTTTGCCAGTGTGTGCCTCCTGCGTTGTTCCAGACAAAACATGTTGTTCCAGAGCTAAATATGCTGTTTCCCTTTTATGTCCCATGAGCCTTCTCCAGTGCTGCTACCTTCCCTTAAGCATAGCTCATATAATTCTTTTGAGAGTGCTTAATTATTCAGTTCAGTCTGTTATCTTTCAAAGCTGTTTATTGCATCCACTCCTCAAGTTAACCTGCTGCTTATCTTGATGTGTCAAAGTTGACAGCCTTGTCACTCGGTTGACTTTAGATTATCTTCCTGATATCTTCATTTATGCTTTCATTTTTGCATTGGTGCACATATGGATTTCAGAATTAAAAACATAATAAGTGACAGTTCTTACATTTTGAATCATAATGGGTTTGGTGTTGTTATTAAGTAGGAATTAATTTCTTTTGTGTTTTTTATTCCGCTTAAGCATCCTAAATGTGAAGGTTATTTGTTGTGAAATGCAAAATCAGCGTATGAAATGATGCCCCTCCTCTTTTCTGTTACAAGATTGATTGCAGGGTATGCTTGCAGGTGCAGCGTGAGAAGAAATGAAATTAACATAGTGATGAAACGCTTCATTTGCAAGGTTTAAGAGGTTAAACTCAAATTCAGTTTTAAAATGGCACCATATCATAAACTATGTGCCAAAGATTACCTTGCTTAAGCAAGGTAATGAGTAATCCTTGTGCTTTTTTAAAATCAGCTTTCTGTAGAGGGAAGAAGAAATATACTTTCTGGAGGACTTTTTTAGTCCAGAAAATATTGTCTTAAATGTACAAACTAATATCTCCTTATTGTGTTTTAAATAGATTTTTAAAACATCAGAGCTCTTGGTTATCAGTTCAGTTAATATGTAACTACTAAACTCTGCCTGCTGTTGTATAAAAATACTGTCTTGCAATCAGTTAGGTCTCATTTAAGTGTGATAAGACTGTCAGTTATTAAAAAGAATTGCCCTAATGTTTATAATAGGCACTAAAATTAGCACTCGAACCAAAACCCATTGACTTCAGCGAGCTTTGGATCAATCCCTTGGTGAGTTTATAATCTGAGGGCCAGAACCTGGCCCATGCCAAATCTGCTTTGTTTTGGTGTGGTGGAGAAAAGCAAATTTAATATTGCCGTAGTGGATTCCCTACAGAGATCCCACTAGTGGTGTATAGCCAGCTTGGAGCCACTCACCACCTCCTCTCTCCTTACAACTCTCAGAATATGGCATACGAGGGGAGGGGCTGTTGGGAGTGCAGCAGTGCCCTGGCCACTATTCCTGGCTGCTGTAACAGCCCCTTGGAGATCATTGCAAGCTAGGCTTAGGTTAGAGCAGCTTTTACCTTATCCTGGGGGCGAACTTGACCCTGCTTTAACTTGAATCTGCTTTAACTTATCCTGGGGGGTGAACCTGCAGCTCTGAGATCAGGGGAGAGTTAAAGTTTGTCACCTTTGCCATCCCACTTGGTACTGTGCTAAGTATATCTTAGCCAGACCCAAGGATTGGTCTCATGAGCATAAAGTGGGATGTGATGCATAAATCTGAATTAATAATAATAATAATTAATAATTATTGGAGATATACCAATCTCCTAGAACTGGAAGGGACCTTGAAAGGTCATCGAGTCCAGCCCTCTGCCGTCACTAGCAGGACCAATTTTTTGCCCCAGATCCCTAAGTGGCCCTCTCAAGGATTGAACTCTCAACCCTGGGTTTAGCAAGCCAGTGCTCAAACCAGAACTCAGATTATTTTGTTCTTAGCTTTATAGTTTTTATATTGAAATGGACACAAGGACTTTTAAGGCTGACACATCTGTCTGCGCATATCTTCTTCATTTGAAAGATATACTTTAAGTTTCTGTTTAAACAGGGCTCAGTGTGCAGAATATTTAAGTGTATTCAAGAAACCAGTTACATGAAAATGAAAGAAGAAATTAAAAAGATGAACTGAAAACTGTCAGTGATTGATATTGAACTTGAGACCTGGGTTAATTTTAAACACTGCTTCCAGCCCCTCTGGCATTGTCAGTTCCAACCTCAGACAGTGACCTCAAATGCATTTTGCAATAGCATTTAGTACCACGAAATGCAGACTTCCAGTGCCTTAAGGGCTAACAGAAATACAAATATAGCAATAACACAGAGCATTATGTTCAAACAGATGGATCCTCCTCTGTTATGCCGTGTTATCTCCATCAAGATTTTATATGCATGTATAGATAAATTCACAGTGTATGGCTGATGGAAAAAACAGGTATATTTTTGTCTACAATAACAAAAAACAAATATACCCTCTAACACAAATTGTTCAGGAAGGTAATAAGTCAAGGGAGCAGCTAATCAGAACATAGTATCTACAAAGTGAAATACATATCGACTACAGAGCTTTGGCTAACAAACAATTTTAGGGTTATTTTGGTACAAATCTTCTTGAATGCATTAGACTAATAGTGCTTCTGTTACAATAAGCTTAAAATACACAGATACTTCCATCGTATGAGAATACATGGCAAAAGTAGTGTTTTACTATATAAGGCTGTGACTAGGTTAGAGGTAGAATACTGCATTTTATAGACCATTTTCATAACACCAAGGAGAAAAATCTGAAGAATATATTTAGTAGAAGTTTTAAAAAGCTGCCTTACTGTTGCTGGAAAAGAGACAACGCCAAGGCAACACAATGCTGGGATACACAATTATGCAGGGGTTTTATTGGTAGTAGAACAAAGCTCTTTACTGCAAAGGTTCAAAATCCGGGACAGTGTCTTAAATAGCAAGCTGAGTGCAATAGTTTTGCTTTGGTTAATTTTTAAAGTTTTGAATTGTTCAATAGAATAGTAAGGGTTTGAAACAAGTAATACAAATTAGTTTGATACAACTGAACACTGAAGAGAGAAGAAACCTGAAGCATGAAAGTGGAGTTCAAATAAAAAAGATGACAGTGGATCAGATAGCATCCTACTTTCCTGTAATTCCTCATGTCCAAATTGATGTATGGAGTTTTCATTTGTGCATGGTGTAGCTAATTAAATCTATGGAATGCTTTAGGAAAGTTTAGTGTGTGTGTGTGTGCGTGTGTATAAAATTAAGTTCTTAAAGCTGTCATCCTTTAACAGAAAGCTGTGAATTTATAGCTTCTGTCCTCTTAATCACAATTTTTTATGTTAATAAGTTGAATTAACAAGAATGTTTGTCTTTTTGTAATTAGGATAGTCATTTTCTGTCCCTTTCTCCATTAACTTTTGTACTTTAACATCCAGAAATGTCAAAACTTAGACTAAGGTGAGTGAGGTAATATCTTTTATTGGATCAACTTCTGTTGGTGTGAGAGACAAGCTTTTGAGCCCAGACCTGAAGAAGAGCTCTGTGTGAGCTCGAAAGCATGTCTTTCTCATCAACAGAAGTTGGTCCAATAAAAGGTATTACTTCACCCCCCTGTGTCTCTAATATCCAGAGACCACTATGGCTACAGCACTGTATAAAACTTAGATTAGTCTCTTATTCTGTGTGTATTGGATAGAAATATGTACTTGTCTAAATCATTGCTTTAATTTATTTTGGTTGCCTTACATTTTCAGAGAGCTGGGTTCCTTAAATTTTAAATTATGTGCCTTCACAGTCCATATCAAATATGTAATTCTTTTTTTTTTTTTTTTTTTTTTTTTTAAGGCCAGAAGGAACAGTTATCAGGAGTGGCAGAACAGAAGCTCCCTTAAAGTGTAGGGGGCGACTTGCGCCAGAACAGTGGCCCCCGCCCCTGTGCCACCTCTTCTTCCCCCCCCCCCCCCCATTGTTTGCCCTTATGGCATAGCCCTCCCACTTCTAAAAGTGATGGGGCCATGGCCCTGCCTCCTCCCATTCTGGCTCTCTGACCATTATGATCTAGTCTGAGCTCCTGCACTATAGACCATAGAATTTCACCTAGTCATTTCTGTATTGAACCTAATGATTTCTGATTGGGCTAGAGCATATTGTCTCAGAATGACATCCAATTTTGATTTAAAGACTTACAGTATCTGAAAATCCACCATTTTGATTGGTAGATTGTTCCAGTGATTAATCCCTCACTGTTTAAAAATGTGCACCGTATTTCCAGTTTCAACAAACTTCAGTTTGTTTAGCTTAAACTTCCAGTCATTCTATCTTGCTATGCCCTCATATTTTAAATTAAAGAGCCCTTTATTACAATTTTCTCTCAGTGTAGGGACTTACACACTGTGATCAACCTTCCATTTAACTATTGCTGTCACTTGGGCGCTGCACTCCTTGATCTAGTGGACGGGACGACTTGTAAATGAAGGGGTTTAATAGCCTTCTGTGAGCCACTCAAGAGGAAGATCTACAAGGAATACAATTATCTGTGCACAGAGAGTATTTAGAATGTGATGTCCTTTTAAATTAGTACCCAAAAGGAATAAACTTATTTTTAATATACAGAAATGTGACGCCCTCAAAGTTCGTTTACAAAAATGTGAATTTATGTTTTTGGCTGCCAAATCAGAACAGAGAAAACTATAGCAGTTCTTGCATAACCTGGAAATTCCTTATATGAAATTATTTAGGACAGTGATTCTCAAACTTTTTTTTTCGCGGACCTCTTGAAAATTGCTGAGGGTCTTGACGGACCACTTAATGTTCTTTCCAAATGTTGTTTGTACCATTAGCTTCCAATTGTAAAGTGCTTTGGATAAAAGCGCTATATAAAAAAACCCTTTTATAATTGTTTTTTCATTCTACAAATAAAAGCACACAACTCATATTTTAATATCGGTGGTCTTACCTTTCTAATGTGATGGATGTGCCCTCTCTCCCTTGCTGCAGCAGCCCCTGAGCTGGGGCTGGGAAGGAGTGGGGTCTCTCCCCGGCAGCCCCTGAGCTGGGGCTGGGGAAAGTCGCCTCTTTCTTTGGCTGCTGCAGCCTTGCATGTCCAAAATTCCCTCCATCCCCTCTTCTCACCCCACTTCCCCCACCCTCCTACCCCCTGTTACCCCCAGGCCACCACCTCGCCTTACATGTGTGTCTTGTCCAGGGTCCTAATTAGTGGAGCCATGCCTGCATGGCTCCATTAATTAGGTGAGTGGCCCTTCATTATGTTGTGTGTGGCTGCCCAGGCATGCACCTTAGAAGGAACTATCCGTGGAGCACCTGAATGGAGCTCACGGACCACTGGTGGTACACAGACCACAGTTTGAGAACCACTGATTTAGGGTTTCTCGTCAAGTTAGTTCTCATTTGAGGTTACTTTTTGTCATGACTCCAGCATCATGAGGAAATTTCTAGAAATGGATATTTGTGCCAGATCAGGTCATTAAATGGTATCTGATATCTTCTAGGCATCATAAGCCCTGGAAGGGTGCAGATGCTGGCCCAGAGATGGGGCCTGGAAAATACTGGTTTCTGTTCAAACCAAAAAAAAAAAAATTGTCCAACTTTACAGTGTGTGGGGGGGAGGGGGAGAATCTTCTTTTAGAGTATGTATTGGGGGAGCAGAGGAGGAATGAGCAACCCATCTTCTTGAGGGAGGCAATCTATTTTTTCCACAGGACCTTCCTACGTACCAATGTCTCCACAATTCCTATTTCTTACGGCAGTCCTTCAACCTGCAGGAGAGGTATAGCCCATGGAGTCATTACTACCCATGCAACATTTTTGTCTGGTAAACTAGCTTTCTTGTGGCCCAAGACTTTATGGTATATTTGCAGTCAAAATGGTGCAAGGCTTTTCATCTGGCTGGGTCTGTTCTGAGGCATGTTCTTCTTTCTGAGGTGACCTTTAAATTATCTGTGGTGTACCTAGATGGCATAGTAACAGGTATATTTTGATATACTGAAATATATGCATCAGGATTTTTTTATTCTTGTACTGGAAAAACTATTCCAACAAAATGGAGCACTGGTATTATCTGTTCCAGCATCTTATCACATGCATGGTATTGACTTCTTCCACTTTATACTTAGTACACTTCACTTTTACAGCATGAAATGTTCTATCAAGTTGTAGGTTGACAGCTTTGACGCTGATAAAAGCCCAGTGTTATTGCATAACTTACACATATGAAATATTGTAGATACAGAGGAGTGTCAACTTTTGTTTCAATTGTTTTAAAGTTAATATTGTATATATCACATATACCATGTTGGACTCAATGTAAGCACATGTTAAGATGTGAAGCAATCTTTAATCTGGAGAAGAACTATAAAAGGGCAGTTCCATCTATGTTGTGTGTGCACTTTCACATATATTAAACATGTCAATTTACTGCTTATGTACAGTAGTTTGAAATATTTTAATGACCATGGCAAGGGAATTTGTTGTTTTTTGTTTTCCTCCTTTAATTTATATCTGAGAGACCAAATTGCTAATAAATTCCAACCAAGTATGGGCGGTGACACAATCTCACTATTTGGAATCTTCATTAGCATAAATCCTGGAAGGGTGCAGGTGCTGGCCTAGAGATGGGCTTTGGAAAATACTGGTTTCTGTTCAAATGAAAAAGAAAAATTGTTCAACTTTGCAGTAGGAGGGAAGCTGCTTTTAAGGATTTGCATTTGTCCTACTGTTTGCTATAATCATTAGTACAGGTATATCATGCATTACAGGTGTTCATTTGGTAGTGAAAACTGTGACGTTGCATATCATTTTAATTGTAACACTTTATTCTGAAAAATTCACCTTTTTTCAGTTAAGCTTTCCGAGCTTCCATCTTCCTAAAAGTTAATTTAAAAAAAAAAATGGAGCAAAATATCATTGGCCAGCTTTGAGTCAAGTTTTCTTGTTTGCTTGTTTGTTTTTTTTCTATTTAAAAACAAACAAACAAAACCAACATTTTTTTCCAGTGCCAGGAAGTATCTGGAACTTGTAATTGCATGTTTTGTTTTTTTAAAAAGCAACGAACAGTGAGGAGTGTCTATTTAGTTTGAAAAAAGTCGGTTCTGATTTAATATTTTTGCCTGTTTAAAACATTGTGTACTCCACATGCACAATATAAAACTTTGTGGAGTGTAGAGGTGCACTTTTGGGGCAATATTTGTGGTATATGTGTGAGCAGCTCAGAATCTCAACACTTATAAGTCTGGAATGGCAGTTGGGAAAATTGTATATAAACCTCTACCTCGATATAACGCTGTCCTCGGGAGCCAAAAAATCTTACTGTGTTATAGGTGAAACCACGTTATATTGAACTTGCTTTGATCCACCGGAGCGCGCAGCCCCGCCCCCCCTGAGCGCTGCTTTACCGCGTTATATCCAAATTCATGTTATATTGGGTCGCATTATATTGAGGTAGAGGTGTAATGTGAAATTTAAAATATGAATAAATACACAGAATAATATATTTTCAGTGAGGAAACTAATTTTGTTAGAAACTCAGAAGTAGCTGTACAGCAAATGATATGTTGAAACCTCAGGATGTATTTTTACTAAACAATGTTATTTAATCACATTTTATAAGGGCAGTGTGTTTATTTTTTAAATTTATTTGAATCATTCTGGATGATGACCAGACAAGTGAAAATTGCTAATTTGTTTTACTTTTCAAGAACCAGATCATTCATTTGAAAACACTACATTTTATTTTATCGTATTGAAACAATGTCATCTTCTCTTTTAAGGTTTTGATAGAGGGAAAGATGATGTGTCACAAAGTAAAGAAGATTCAGCACATTCAATGTCAAAAAGCAAGGTAAGCACAGCCAGCTTTCCAAAAGCTGGTTTTGAAATATGCAATTACACAGTGGAGTTGTTCCATGCACTGGGTTTAAATGCAAGTGTATTTAGCCACAGTGATTGTTAATCTGGTGGATTGCTGTAAAGACATCTACTTTATTAGGGTGACTTTAAACATAAACCTACAGTGCAAACTCAAGAAATTGAGTTATATTTTCTCATGTCTTCTTGTTTAAAATCTCATTTAGAAGATGGCATCTCTTAACTTAAATCCACTGTACTTTTGGGCAGCACTAGTCTTGATATAGAATGTGAACTTCCAGCCTTTTGACCTGTAGGTGAGAGTGCCATTGATTGAGTCATAATATCTCCTAATTGGACAAGTTGAGGGTTGTGAAAGAATCTTCAATGGGAAAAGGTGTGTTTTCCAACAATCATTCTATTTATATGTAGTTTGTGTTTTGAGATACGAAAGTATTTTTAATTTAATGTTGCTGTTTAAGAGCATGAAGTAGTCATTCATGAGTTCAATATGAACTCCCATTCCTGTTAAGCAATGAGGGCCTCCTAGGAGGTGCAAAGTGCCATCATCTCCCATGGCAGTCAGTCTACTGATCTTTAGTATAAGAAACTATGGTCACTGGTTTCTTTACATTCATTTTAAAACTAGAGCTGGTAGTTAATTTTTTGACTAACCATCTTTCATTAGAAAATGCCAATTTGTTGAAGTTGAAACTGTTCTCTGGAGATACTCAGGTTTGATTAATTTTGTATTTCAAAAGAAGTGTCAAAATTATCAAAACTTCTTGTAATTTTCTGCGCAAAACAAAAAACAAAAACCAGAGCCCAAGCTCCAGCCTGAGTTTATAACATCATAGTATCATTTACACAGCTACTTTTAGTGTGCAAACCCCACTTCCGTACATCTGTAGACCTGGTCTGGGAGACTCAAACCCCTTAGCTTAGATCCATTTGTACTTAGAGCCTAATGAGTTATTCATATAAAGGTTTTCCGGAACTTGCCTCGATATTGTAAGATGTGGTATTTTTACATCAGACATTTTCTAAGAGTTTTAAAAAATTCACAGATTCTGGCCTAGGACATCTTAAATGTGGAAGGTGAATGTACTACTAACTACAGAGAACACACTATTGCCATCTTCCCTTTGTTTTTTTGCCTCACAAGTTGTCAAGGCTAAATCCCCACTCTGGCACTTTGAGTGCAGAAGGTGGAGGCCTGCAAGGATTCTAAAAATTAATACTTGCCACTTCAGGCTTGTATTAAACGTCCAAGGTTACAGCTTTTTTCTGACCTTAGTTTGATAAACACTGCCACCACCCAAAAGCGTGCAAAAACAAAACAAAAATAAAAAAAAACCCTTGGCCCCAGGAAGGGGATTCCTCCATGTGGGGTACCCTAAGGCCCTTTCACCCCTCCTCCGGGGAAGAGCTGAGGAAAAAAAACCACAAAGGAAATTAGCTGTAACCACCAGCTAATCAAACAGCATATGCACAAACCTCTTAGGACACCAAAAAGCCAGTCCTGTTCTTAAAAAAGGTAAATGTTATTAAAAACAGAAAGGAAGAAAATACATCTGGAACTTAGGCTTTTGCTAGATTTTTAAAAGAGCAATTCCAAAAATTAAGCACCCAAACTAACCGCCTTGGAGGTTCAGCTTAACGGTCACAAGCAAACAAAAGCATCAGGTTAGCACAGAGGAGACCCACAAGCCAAAATAAGAAATAAACCTGATAACTTAGACATTCCCTATCCAAATTATTTTTTCTAGGTATGGAAGATACTTTTGCATACCTGGTTCAAACCTTACACAGCATTCCTGCTTATAGCATTACTGCTCCGTGTCGCTCCAGCCCAGCAAACAGACCAAGGGAAAGTTTCTTTCCCAGTTTTAGAAAGTTCTAGCCTTCCCATTGGCTCTTTTGGGCAGGTGTCCTCTTCTTCTCCCCCCCCCCCTCTACCTGGGGGACTTTTTAACCCTTTACAGGTAAAGCAAGTAGAGAACAGCTACCAAGAGGGATTTTACAGCTAACTGGCTGGCTGCGTGTCCATCAAAGGGAGCAACCCGCCACCCCTCCCCCCTTCATTACCACACAAATACTTTAAGTTTACAGTCTATGTCTGCAGAAATCTTATATTTGAAAAACCTGAACTTGTAGACACTGGTGTAATATGAGGTAATTTTTATTTGTGATGCTTTGTGACCCCCTAATTTTGCTATTCACATCCATGCTACAACTTCTTGATCAGGTCCTAAGTGTCTAATATGTAGGTCTGCCTTTGGTGACTCTTGTGAATTTGGCAGCACATGAAGTTTTAATGTGGAATAATGGCCATCAGTATCTTTTTAATCAACAGTCTGTAATGTATATCTTTCTGTGTGCTTATAAAAAAGGGAGGGATTTTGTACAACATCTGTATGAATAAGAGTAAAGAACTACTGCAGGGTTTCTCAAACAGGGATCGCCGCTTGTGTAGGGAAAGCCCCTGGCAGGCTGGGCCGGTTTGTTTACCTGCCCCATTGCAGGTCCAGCCAATTGCGGCTCCCACTGGCTGCGGATCGCTGCTCCAGGCCAATGGGAGCTGCTGGTAGCAGCAGCCAGTAAGTCCCTCAACCCACACTGCTTCCAGCAGCTCCCATTGGCCTGGAGCAGAGATCCTCAGCCAGTGGGAGCCGCGATCGGCCAGACCTGCAGACGGGGCAGGTAAACACATCCGCCCGGCCCGCCAGGGGCTTTCCCTACACAAGCGGTGACCCCTGTTAGAGAAACACTGAACTACTATTTGGTCACTGAATTGAAATGATTTGTTTTTATAGATGAGATTTTTCTGACAGTTTTTTCTCAGGGCATCTCTACAAGGACCAAGTGAAAGCTGTTTAGGTACCTTAACTGAATGTTTCTACTCAATGGCAAAAAAACCCCATGTTAACACCGGGTTAAAATACCTTGGTAGTATGTCAACCCCCTGTAGAATGTTGAGTTGAAGGAAAACTCAGACTTCTGAAAACAAGGAAATTCACAGCTAAGATTGCCATGCAACTTCAACTCTGCCCTTTTTTGGTAATGCATGCTGCCAACCCCACAATTGCTGAAATGTAGAAGCTCTTCACCAGCTTTTTTTACTGTCCATTCACTCTTACCCACTGGATTCCATCTAACATTATTAAAGGGAAAATAGGTTGCCCATATTACCTTCTATCTCTTCCTCTGGACCTGGCAGTAGCCAAGGGAATTATTGGGATACACTGTAGGTGCAGTTAGTGTGTTAACTGCATTTTCTGCTTTTCAAAAGTTTGAGTTGTCCTCAACATTCTGCAAGGGACAGCATCCGACCACGCAACCTTTTGACTGCAGTAGCAGTAGCAGTCAAAAAAGCTGATAGTGTTAGGAACCATTAGGAGAGAGAGAGAGAGAGAGAGAGAAGAAGAAGACAGAAAATATCATAATGCCATTATATAGGATGCCCACACCTTGAATACTCCATGCAGTTCTGCTCTCCCCATCTCAGAGATGCATTAGAACTGGAAAACGGCAACACAAATGATTAGGGGTATGGAACAGCTTCCACATAAGGAGAGATTAAAAAGACTGGGACTGTTCAGTTTAGAAAAGAGATGACTAAGGGAGGGATATGACAGAGGTGTATAAAATCATGAATAGTGTGGAGAAAGTGAATAAGGAAGTGTTATTTACTCCTTCACATAATATGAGAACCAGGGTTCACCCAATTAAATTAATAGGCAGCAGGTTTAAAAACAATATACAGAGGTATTTCTTCACACACAATACAGTCCACTTGTGGAATTTGTTGCCAGGGGATGTTGGAAGGCCAAAAGTTTAACTGGGTTCAAAAAATAATTGGATAAGTTAATGGAGGATAGGTCCAGCAATGGCTGTTTTGCCAAGGTAATTGCCCTGTTCTGTGAGTTTTTGATTAACTTATAAAAATTAACTTAGTTATATTAACTGAAGGGTGAGTTCACAGTCATCAGTCTCAACGAGGCCTGTGATTAATCTAATGATTAGTACCTCTCAGTTTACTAGTACAAGGCAGCAGAAGGAAACAAGATTTTTTGGCGGGCCATCTGTAACTTGGGAACCTCTTGGCTGAATTACCTCATATTTCAGTCATTAGCACTACCCCACTTCCTCATGAGGCAGACCAAATTTAAAAGCAATCAAAATAATCATTTTGGATTTTAGAGCACTCACAAGAGTTGAGCTTTAAAGCATATAAACTGGTGGGAATGAAAACCCTTTACCTCAGTGGTTCTCAGATTGTAGGTCAGAACCCCAAAGTGGGTTGTGACCCCATTTTAATGGGCTGGTGTTAGACTTGCCTTGGGGCTGAAGCCAAAGCTAAGGTCCCCCTCCCCTTCCCAGGGCTACCTGGGACTGAAGACGGGGCTTGGGCTCAGGCTTCAGTCCCCCCTCTTTTGTTTTCAAAGGGGGTTGTGGTACAATGAAGTTTGAGAATTGCTGCATAGCTGTTTTTTTTGTACTGGTACATGCATACTGCAAAAACCACACATTTTCTTAAATACTGTTCTCAGTTTGGGTCATCCACTATTTAGTGGGGTTCCATGAACCTGGGGTAGCACCTGACAGATTGTGCCACTGTTTTGACTTGCATCATAGTCATAGTTTGATCCCTAGCTCTGGTGGGGGGGGAGGGAGAAACTTTTTGAAAAATGGCTGTTTTTTCAGGGCTGATCTCTGGAACCCCTGTCTCAAATGACTCCTCCCCCCCCCCCAGGTGCACAGAAATCTTAGATTTCTTTGAAGTAATTGGAGCATGTAGTTTTTAGAGGATTTAGGAAGGTTGACCTTTAAACAGAATTTGTGATACAGCCCTAAGTATCATGCTGCTGTTACCTACTATATTATCTACATCACCCTGATTGAGTGGCTTTATAGCCTATTTACACTGGAAGAAAAGGGCAATTTGTGGGAGAGAATATGACTTGAGTATTTACTCATAGATTATTCTCTGTATGGAGGATACCCTGTATTCTTCATGCAAAAACAAAAGGTTGTTTAAATTGAAAAATTCAATGCACCCTTAACTATGGAGCTGTTATGGAATTTCCATAATCATCTTGCAGGTATTATATTTTTTTTTAAATGCTTTTGCCGTGGTGTAGTATCCTATGGCTACTAATTCCTGTCTCCCAGCCCAACTGTTCTGTAGCTGATGAAAAAGACTTGGAATTCTGTGATGTCATAGTTGAGAAGGCTAGACCATGTCAGCCTTTGTTCAGTCTTTAAGCTCTGACTCTGGATTGCTTCAGATGCAAAACAATACATCATTCAATTCTAGTCCACACTCAGTTTGTACTGGTCAGGGAAAAGGAGAAAATACACTTAGTCGTTATCCAGCTTCTTTATGATCACAACAGCTGGTTGGTCCTGAAGCTTCTGAGCCCTCTTTCTATTCTGTGATTATTATTTTTTAACTGAGATTCTCTAATTTATAATTTAACTAAATTACTGATCTTTGAATATTAATCCAATTTATTTTCTCATCTTTCCATTTCAGGTTCTTACTCTTGTTTTCCATCCGATAATTTCAGTCCTTCTGTCTTTTCCAGTTACTGTCTTATCTAGACCTCTGTACAGCTGCAATAAGGAGACAAAAGATGTTTTCTTTCCCCCATTAACACCTCTGTTTCCACCTTCGGTTTTGCAGTAGCTGTTTGCCTGACTTTTGATAGGAATCAACAGCTCCCTAGACTTCAGGATAAGCTTTCAGAGAGACAATTGGCTGTTCCAGCTACAAAGGCTAAGTGGTAGCCCTTTTGTCTAAGCATGGACTGGACCAGCAGTGATGAAAGTTACTCACCACCCAGTACAAGGAAGGTACAGCATGTACCTCACTAGGAGTTGCAGTTGGCTCTTTTACAATGTTTCCTGTTTAAAATGTTTTCTCCAGTCATTTTTTAGATGTGAATTTAGTGCTTGGGAAAGGTGCTCGGTTGACATCCCTGGAGTTTAAAGTCTTCCATTTATCTACTGAACAAGTTTCCTATAGGCAGTTTCATCACAATGTTTTCCAAACAACTTCAACTCTTGCATGGAGACCAAGTTTTCATAGTTCTGGGATTAATATGCACCAGTGTGGGGTCCCAAACACACATTTACATTTCAGATAGCATTAGATTCCTTTTAACAGGCAATCTGAAAACTTCAAAGTGTTGTTTTGGGTTGTGTTCCATTACGCCTTGCCTTTTGGATTCTCCTGGCTCATCTCTCCTCAAATGCTTGAAACAGTAATTATTTCTTCCCCTTCATCCAATGCAATGAAAGTACTTGAATCCTTATGACTGAATAGACCAAGGATTCACATGTCCGGTTGTGTATTTAGAGTTTAAATCTAAATTTTATTTTGTTCTGAACAAGCTTCTAATATGAAATGAACAGTGCTCCCTTCCCTCTCGTTATTCCAAATGTAGGGAATCTCCGTACTTGCACATTTTAGATTCAGTCATTCCTAAGTGTCTCAGAAACAAACTTTTTGTGAATAAACTTTGTATCGGAATTTTAGACTTGAAAATGGACAGCTGTATTTGAAAGGCTAAATAGAGTAAGAGGTTGCTTTCAGAAAATTGTCCTCTAATTCATATTGGCAGCAAGAAGGCTGTATTGGTACATGGGCATTTTGCTACAAAGCAATTCTTGTCAATCAGGGTTGTTTCAGTGCATAGAGAAATAGATCTCTTTTAAATTTTTTTTTGGGTTGGTAGGAGATAACTACTGAACAGTTCCCAGTGGTGATTCACTGTATTGCAATAGTAATGACAAGTGATAAGTTACAACAGCCCAGCAGATTTCCCTTACAGATGGCTAGTTGCCAGTCTTTGGCTGGATCAGTCAGTATCCTCTTCCAGTTCCCTTTCAGCTAGTGGGCAACAGATAAAAGATTTAAAGATTGTTTCTTTTTAAGACATGACCAAAAAAAAAAAATCATGTTATGATGAGTCAGCACATTGCCCAACCATGAATGAGGACTCAGGTTTTATAATCAACCTTGAGTCCCACTCTCCAGTCTGGTGGCACTTGGGTGCTCTGCTGAGATATCTTGATCTTCTGGAGTTTGTAGGAGAGGGGAAAGCAGTGACTGAACTCTTCTTGAGCAATCATAGTCCATTGACTCATGGAACAGATTTAAGTCTAGTCTAGTCTGAAGAGGTTGCATGAAGAGTTGAGCTCCTCCCAGTTTTAAATTCCTATGGTCCATCTTTCAGCCAAATAGAGCATTTAAAAAAACAACAACAACAACAACAAAACCATTCCACCAGAGATAACTTGTGTCTGCCAATAGGGTAGGGGGTGAGAGGAGATTTAGGGCAACCGGCTTCAACAGTGTTACTGAGTATGCTCAGTCTGTGTGAGCATGCCCAGTAGAAGCCATATAGAAAATGGGCGGGGGGGAGAACATGACCCCTCTTCCCCTGTGCCTTGCTGTTCCCTGCAACAAATTTACTACATGTAGTTGAGCTTCTTCTGGAGGATTCACTTGCAGGCTCTTTCAGTCCTTAAAGTAACTGACAAAAGCAGGGGTCTCAAACTCAATTTACCTTAAGGCCAGTGCCAGTCCTCAAATCCTCCCAGTGAGCCAATAATGTCACTGACGATGGTATTCAGAAAAGAAAATGTTTATATTGTATTTTTTATTTCGAATTTCTTAGAAATCATAAAACCGTCATACAATTCTTTGCCTGCCAGAGAGTTTTTAGTGTTTTCCAGACACCTGGCAGCACTTCAGTTCTGTCAGTTTGTTGATGTTTGGCCTCAATGACTGAGCAGTTGACACTTTCAGGATTGCAGCAAGGTGTGCATCAGATAGGTGTGTTCGGTATTTTGACTTGTTTATATTCATTGTGGAAAAAAGTGCTGCTGCCTCCATGGGTGACTCTGCCGGCAACTAATGATGCTGCTTCCACGGGTGACTCTGCCCGGCAACTAATGATGCTGCCTACATGGCTGACTGTGCTGCGACTAGTGATGCTACTCTGTCCCTCTCCCCCAGCCAACAGGAGCTGGGGGGGGAGGGGGGGGGTTTGCCTGCAGCAGACATTCCTGGCAACATGTCTGCATGTCTCTCTCCTCTGCGGGCCTTAGTGGGGAGGTTCTTGGGCTGCAGATGGCCCGCGGGCCGGGACTTTGAGACCCCCAGACAAAACTATAACTCTGTACATAGTTTTTGAATGAACCAGGTTGTGAGAAATGAAAGGAAATGGTGAAGACCTATAGAAATATCTGTGCACATCACTGATTTTTTTTTTTTGTCTGAGTGAAACATTATCCTAATGTGTCCAGGTATTTATCAGCAATATTTACTTATTTTTTTATTTTGTAAATTTCAGTCTGAATCCAAGCTTTACAATGGCTCTGATAAGGACATCTCCTCTACTTCAAGCAAGCTCACAAAAAAGGAGTCTCTTAAGGTGTGTCACTTTCCAAAATAATTTAACAGCTTGTAATTTGACCTTCCAGTCAGCCCTCAGAAGCTAAATAGGGATAAGACCTCTCAGGTAGAGCCCTGCATGGGACTATTTTTTTTTAATCCAGCTCCCATCCTGCACCGCAATACCCACTCCCTCGTTGTTTTTTGCTTTTTTTTATTCTGTTCTGACCTGCAAAAACCTTGGATCCCACAAGAGAGACAAATTCCTCCATGCTACTAAACAAAATTTTGATTAATATATTGTACACCTCTGCCTCAATATAATGCTGTCCTCGGGAGCCAAAAAATCTTACCGCGTTATAGGTGAAACCACATTATATCGAACTTGCTTTGATCCACCAGAGTGTGCAGCCCTGCCCCCCCCCCACCCCCAGAGCACTGCTTTACAGCGTTGTATCCGAATTTGTGTTATATCGGGTCACGTTATATCGAGGTAGAGGTGTGTATACATAAACAATATTCAGACACAATTTTTACCACTAAAAGAATAAAACAAATATTGCTTAAACCTTGTAAAAAATACTTTAAACTCCTGTCATAATAGACATCAAATCTCTTTCTATCCCTTGCTTAAATTTAAGTATTAAAAGCTTTATTTAAAAAAAAAGAAAAATATGCTCTACGTTGCTGAATTTCTATTTCACAAACTAATGAGAGATTTAGTGTTTTCCTGCAAATTACTGCAGTCTGGTTTTGTTTGTCAATCCAATCCTGCCCGCAACAAAGTACAGTTTACCTGCTCCCACTATTATGGCAGCGGGTCCTTTGGGACCCGTGGGTTCCCAGTCCTACTGCTGTGCTCCACTCTAAGGAATATCTAAGACCATTGCCTTATAATGATGCTAAGGTGACTTTTTGTGTTTCTCTGGTGCAGTCTTTAGGATCACATGTGAAATGGGAAGAGTGCCACTTGTTGAATCACCAACACTGTCTTGTGGTACCTATGTTTTCCTTGTTGGTGTTTCCTCCATATACTGACAAGATCAGACCCTACAAAGTTTAAAATCACTGCCAAAGGTGTTTAGCACAGAATTTTTCAGCTTGGAGATGAAACCAAAAAATCTTTCAAAAAACAAAAAAAAAAGTTTGATTTGAACCCAGAACAAGTTTTTTCCCTAACTTTTCAACAGATTTGTTTTGATTCAACCCAAACATTGTGAACTTGAAAATAATTATTAAATTTTTTTTATTTGTTTTCAGTTTTTGTTTCAATTTGGTTGTGTGGGTATTTCACCCTTTTTTAATATAAATTGGCCAGATTTTGAAATGAAAAGTCAAAACAAAGTAGTCCAAGATAAAACATTTCAAAATGGTCAAAAAGAAACATTTCAACTCTTGAACATTTTTTTTTCCACTGAAACTATTTGCCAAATTTCAAATAGTTTTGGGTCCTGAAAAATGCAATGATGGAAAAAGCAATTCATTGAAGAAACTTTACCCAACTCTTGAGGTGTTATAGCCACAGACCTTAAAGTGGTCGGCCACCGTGAGAGGAAAATGGCATCACTGAATTTCTACTGCAAAAGAAAATAAATAAAAAGTAAATACTTTCATGTCCCTCTTTCATTATTTTTCAAAGTAATGGACATTTAAACATGCATACCTCTCCTAAACCCAAAATCTGCACAATCATGCCAATGTATGAGAACTTGAAATTGACTACTAATTGATTATAAATAAAAGTGAAACTGACTGGTCTACTTGCCTTTCTGATAAGGAGCAATGAAATAAACAATAAAATAGTTAAAAATAAGTGACTTCAGTTATTTAAAAAAACATTTAAGGTGATGTTTGTAACATTTTTTAATTTGACATTAGAAGTGACTTGTCTTGAAACTGAGCAGGGAAAAGTCTTGTTTGTTCAAGACAAACATTCCTCCACATTTTAAAGCTGCTTCTTTGTCTATATTGTTACAGGTTGAGCTTTGCACCTTACAATTTTCCTGAGTTTTTGTTAGTTGCAATCGTTTTTTATTGCTCTGACTTGCTTTTTCCCTGTGATTTAAAATAGTTTTACCATCTTCTATATTTGTTAATTACAGGTTCAAAAGAAAAATTACAGAGAAGAGAAGAAGAGAGCGACAAAAGAATTGCTTAGCACAATCACAGACCCATCAGTTATTGTTATGGCTGACTGGCTGAAGGTCAGAGCTTGAGTGTGAAACCTGAGTTGAAGTAGTAGCAGCTGCCTGGTGTTTACCTACCAAAATAGAAAAGGCTCAGAATCCTAGTGGATTGCTGATTAATGTTTTTCAACTAGCAGAGCATCTATTAATTGCAACCCAGAGGCTCCATGCTTGAATCCTGGGGGATAACTGAGGAACCTGGCTGTTACTTACTGCAGTCGCCATAGTGACATTGATCTAATATGTACAGCAACTAATTTTAAAAACTAGTTGGGGTTATGGGGGGGTTTTGTACTTGTTGATTTTATACTTGATCATGGAGAATTCCTTAATTTCTGTTAGAAGTCACAAAAGAAAGGTCAGTAATCTTCTTAGGTATTTTAGCACAGGTTCCTTCTTGCACATCTCTTCCTCTTTTTTCTCTTTCCTCCCATATGAAATAGCTATAATCCTCTAAGCTTATTGCCATAGAAGGGATGAGAAGTTCATCTGTCCCAAACAATGGGCAGTACCACCAATGACAGGGCATTGCAAAAGCAGTGTGGGTACTTTCACAGAGATTAAACTAAATGGCTTATCCATAAGAGGTAATATTTACCCTGCTCATGGAAAAGCCTTACTAAATAGAAGGATTAAATCAATACTACAGAGGTCAACAAATTGATGTTTGGTCAGCCTGATAGGGAGGTATAAGTTCTAGAGTGACCAGAACTTAATCACAAACATCCAGACCCCAAACATTCAAATCCAAGGAACCTAAGAACTCTTGGTGGTGCACAAGAGGAGGTGCTCTCTCAGATAGCCAGTGACCCAAGCCAGATCTGGAATTTTTATATATCTATAGATTGGTTGTTAACACCTTCATTTCTATTCAGAATCAAGTATTAAGAACTCCGAGGCCTGTTATGACCTACCCTCACTAACAGTATGTCTACACAACAAAGAAAAACCTATTGCTGGCCAGTGCCAGCTGACTTGGGCAGGGGCTGCAGGGATATTTCGTTGCTGTGTAGACTTCTGGGTTCAGGCTGGAGCCCAGGCTCTAGGACCCTCTGAGGTGGAAGAATCCCAGAGCTTGGGCTCCATCCTGAGCCCAGAAGTCTACACAGCAACAAAACAGCCCTGCAGCCCGAGCCCCGTGAGCCCGAGCTGGCTGGCATGGGCCAGCCGTGGGGTTTTCTTTGCTGGGTAGATACACCTTAAGAAGGCAGTTGCATTCTGCACCAACTGTATCTTCTGAGTTGCATTCATAGCAATTCCATTCAAAGTCTATTATAGTAAACCCATATGTCATGAATAATATTGCTAATGGTAAAATACGCTCTGGCCGTGGACACTCCTGGGGAATCCAGAAGGAATCAGGTATCCAGAAGTACTTCCAGATTTTGAACCAATGTGTACATCACTTGCATAACAAGGGTAATACTCACCAGCCCTGGAAGGAGGAATCTGCATCTAAACATGTTTCTGCCACAAGGAAGGAAAGAACACTGTTGTAGAATCAACAGCCTTACTTTATTTTGAGTAAAACTATCTATTGACTTGGATTCAATTTTCCTTTCAGCAGGAGGGGGATGACTTTGATATTTATATTTGACTTTATGATATTTATTTTTTAATTGTCATGAACTAAACCCAATTGTTAATATTTTGTAGATTCGTGGTACATTGAAAAGCTGGACCAAACTGTGGTGTGTGCTGAAACCAGGAGTATTGCTCATTTACAAAACCCCCAAAAATGGCCAGTGGGTGGGAACAGTGCTCCTGAATGCTTGTGAACTCATTGAGCGGCCTTCCAAAAAAGATGGCTTTTGTTTCAAACTTTTCCATCCCTTGGAGCAGTCCATCTGGGCTGTTAAGGTTAGTGAATATCCATTCTTTAAAGACATTGCAGAATGTGTCTGTGTTCCCAGCACTGAGTAGAAGCAGCCTTACACATAAGAGGCAGTACGCTTTTCTATATAGTCATCAGTGTTATGTCTTCTAGCTGCTATTAATTTAATTCTGTGTTAATACAGTGTCTACTGCTGTTCTTTTCATCCAAAAAAGTAACTGTGACCTCTGTGATTTATACTGGGTAGATCACATGCTGGTTACATGAATAGATTAATCTTTTGGGGAGCCCTTAGAAATAAATAGGATGCTATAATCTTTGCTGAAGAGCATACAGTGTGTTTCATGCAATGTGTCTTGCTGAAAAGTCGTTCTTTCAATATTTATAAATAGCTATTTCATTTCTTTAGATTTGATACTTGAGTAAATTAATAACTTCATACAAAAGCACTTGTTTTAATTACTTTTGTGCACAGCAATAATGATTGCAACCCTGTAGACATTTGAAGCTTATATATGATTCTGTATCTTAAAACATAGTGGTGGTGATTATTTGAACAGTAGAAACCCATTTATCCAACCCTCCCTTAACAAGCTCTCCACATTTACCAAATTACCAACTTGGACTCTAGGGCCAGAAGCGGGCAATCTCTCCTGTGGACACTAGATGGCAGTGCATCATCACATTTTTCCAATTCTCTGGTTTATCCAGCATTTTTTGATGATCTGATCTGGCCCTAGTCCCGATTAGACTGAATAAACAGGGTTCTACTGTATTACCTTTCCTCCTAACAGCCCTAATAATGGATGAGGAATTTATTATACTCTCTGTATTCTGCATCTGACACACAGATGCAAAGTACCTGTGCAGCTGTTACATGTCATGTCTCATTGGTGATGGAGAATAGTAACTTTCTTCTTCATTAAGTTCAGGCAGTTAAAGTAACATCTATTCTGAGGAACTGTTGTCTGTTTGGAATCTTATCTCTTCTTAGTATGAAATACTCAAAATATTAGGATTTTTTTAAATTGGTTGTAGATTTACTATAGTCTAAAACCATTTACCCTACCGATTTCTCATTGTTTGTTTGCTGCACACTGATTTCCCCCATTCCTTTCCTAGCTATATGTATTTTGTGGTTAATGTGACTTAAAAGTTCAATACTTTATATGCATCTACATCACGAAAGTTGTTAACAGCTGTTTGACTAGGGTAACCTAGCTCTGCAGAAGATGACATACAAGTCTTTGGCTGAGATTGCATAAATCAAGCCTATATTTCGTAATTGCTTGAATGTTATTAAAAGTAGATCAAATTTTAAACCTGAATAAGTCAATATTGTCCATTTTAAATGTGCTGAGGGCTATTGTGGCATTTGTTCATTCTGGTATAGCTATGTACAGTAGAGAATTATTAGTTTTAGTTAGAAGTCCTTGTTAAAATGAATTCTTTCCTGTCCTATCCCCCCGTCAGTAACATCAGTCCGCTAGTGAAACTCTACATCCTGTGGGAGGCAAACTTTCATAAGGATAGCAGCCGGTAACTTTACTCTCCAATAAGCTTTCACCATTAGGCTCACAAGAGAAAAAGCTTGTTTTTCAACAGAGAACAAGAACATAAGAATGACTACACTGGGTCAGACCAAAGGTCTATCTAGTCCAGTATCCTGTCTTCCGACAGTGGCCAGTGCTAAGTGCCTCAGAGGGAATGAACAGAACAGGAAATCATCAAGTGATCCATCTCCTGTTGCCCATTGCCAACTTCTGGCAAACAGAGGCTAGGGACACCATCTCTGCCAATCCTGGCTAATAGCTATTCATGGACGTATCCTCTATGAATTTATCTAGGGCTTTTGGAAACCTGCTATAGTCTTGGCCTTCACAACATCCTCTGGCAAAGAGTTCCACAGGTTGACTGTGTGTTGTGTGAAGAACTCCTTCCTTTTGTTTGTTTTTAAACCTGCTGCCTATTAATTTCATTTGGTGACCCCTAGTTCTTGTGTTATGAGGAGTAAATAACACTTCTTTATTTACTTTCTCCACACCAGTCATGATTTTATAGACCTCTATCTTAGTCATCTTTTTTCCAAGCTGAAAAATCCCAGTCTTATTAATCTCTCCTTATTTGGCAGCCATTCCATACCCCTAATCATTTGTTGCCCTTTTCTGAACCTTTTCCAGTTCCAATATATCTTTTTTTTTTGAGATGAGATGACCATATCTGCATGCAGTATTCAACATGTGGGCGTACTGTGATTTATATAGAGGCAATATAATATTTTCTGTCTTATCTATCCCTTTCTGAATGATTCCCAACATTCTATGATCCGGTTAGAGAACACAAACAATACAGTGTAACTTCTCACCGATCGCAACTAACCAACACATCTACAATAGTGAATATCAAAGCCTCTCAAAACTATTTGCAATCAGTTTGTGCGTTTTTTAAAAGTATCTAATGTTTTCAGAAAACTGATACATTATAGAAAATCATAATTTACAAGCAATTATTCCATTATCAAAAAAGTTCATTTGTTCAGTTATTAACTGCAAATTACTCATTGTACTTTGCCTGAGCATCTAAGCATATCACCACCTTTTTCATACCAGCAGTCGGTCTTTATACCTGAATGATAGTAGTCTGGTACAGAGTAATTAATGTATCTAGTATAACCCAAATTATAGTCCAGGTAACTTGTCTCACTGACAGACTTCTGGCCTCAGACTGTAGTCTCGCCACCTTAAGATTTTACCCATTACCACAATATCCTTCCCCTTAGTTAAGGCACTTTCTAGATCACCCATATTGCTCATAACATCTTGGATCTGTGGTGATCTATACTTGGAGGATTGACAGTTCTTCCTGCATAAAAAACTGTGTGGTTTCTTTCACAGTCTGTTAACTCTCTCTCTTAAAATGTCCTTCTTTCCAAAAATAATCTTCATAGACCCACCAATACCTTTTGTCTCAATTCTGAGCACTTTCCCTTGGAGGACAGTTCTTGTATTTAATCTCTGTAATAGGAAAGGGGTTGGAATGGGGGCAGGGAAGGGGTGGGAAGAGGCAGGGCCTCATGGAAGGGGTGGAGTGGGGGCAGGGCCAGGGGCAGCGAGGGGTGGGGGTGTCAGTGATGCGGCCCTTGGGCCAATGAACTAGCCCTCATGTGGCCCTCATGGTCATTTGAGTTTGAGACCCCTGGTCTACATCCTCACACCTTCCTCCTACTTCAGTAGTGCTTGTCAGTCACCCACGGTGGAATACAATAGGAACCATCACTCGAAGAAGAGGAGGAAGTTACTGACCTGTAATGGAGGTTCTTCGAGATGTGTGGCCCCCGCTGTATTTCATTACCCTCCCTCTTTCCTCTCTGTTTTGAATCTTCTCTGATTTGCAGGAGAGAAAGAACTCGAGAGATGGTTGGTCTGCCCCACCTTTTATGCCCTCAGATGGAGGCTCGAAGTGAGCCAGGACACATGCACGGACCAACTGACCAGATTCTCCAGCTCTGGGCGCATAGTGCACATGCATAACCCACAGTGGAATACAGATAGGGACTGTACATCTCTAAAAACCTCCGTTACAGGACACTAACTTCCTCTTTACTTGCTTTTGTTCAAAACTTCTTGCTTTTACATTCTCTCTTCTAACTTACCAGTTTCCCATTAGATTCATTGGGCGAAGCCCACCCCCCAACACCCAAACAGGTTTTCTTATCAATTAGGCTGATTGACAGTAGATTTAATGTAGCCTCCAACCATGACTAGAAACCTAATGCAAACCCATTTACCTATCAGTTATCTTAAAATTCCTCTAACTTAACTGTTTTTAGAATGTGCGCTTGAGTGGTGTTTTGAATCTTTTATCCTCGAAGCACACTCGACAGAAATAGAAATATCTGTAGGAATAACACTGTTTAAAAATTCCAGATGTTTAAAACATTTCTTTAGAGTTTATTTAGGTTTGTCAAGCGATTAAAAAAATTAATCGTGATTAATCGCACTGTTAATAATACAATACCATTTATTTAAATAGTTTTGGATATTTTCTACATTTTCAGTATATTGAATTCAAAGTGTACAGTGCTCATTTTATATTTTTTATTACAAATATTTGCACTGTAAAAAAACAAATATTTTTCAATTCACCTTATACAAGTATTGTAGTGCAATCTCTTTATCCTGGATGTTGAACTTATAAATATAGAATTATGTATAAAAAAAAAACTGCCTTCAAAAATAAAACAATGTAAAACTTTAGAGCCTACAAGTCCACTCAGTCCTACTTCTTATTCGGCCAATCGCTCAGGCAAACAAGTTTGTTCACATTTGCAAGCAATAATGCTGCCTGCTTCTTGTTTACAATGTCACCTGAAAGTGAGAACAGGCATTCGCATGGCATTGTTGTAGCCAGCGTTGCAAGATATTTATGTGCTATATGCACTAAATATTCATATGTTCCTCCATGCTTCAACCATGCATCCATGCTGATAAGGGGTTCTGCTTGATAACCATCCAAAGCAGTGTGGACCGACGCGTGTTAATTTTCATCATCTGAATCAGATGCCACCAGAAGAAAGGTTGATTTTCTCTTTTGGTGGTTCAGGTTCTGTCGTTTCCACATCTGAGACTTCTGAAACCATGCTCTACACCTCATCCCTTTCAGATTTTGGAAGGCACTTCAGATTCTTAAACCTTGGGTCGAGTGACGTAGGTATCTTTAGAAATCTCACATTGGGACCTCCTTTGTTTTGTCAGATCTGTAATGAAAGTGTTCTTAAAACAAACAGCATGTGCTGGGTCATTATCTGAAGCTGCTATAACATGAAATATATGGCAGAATGCAGGTAAAACAGAGTAGGAGAACATACAATTCTCCCCCAAAGAGTTCAGTCATAAATTTAATTAATGCATTTTTTTTAACGAGCATCATCAGCATGGAAGCATGTCCTCTGGAATGGTGGGCAAAGCATGAAGGGGCATACAAATGTTTAGCATAACTGGCATGTAAATACCTTGCACTGCCGGCTACAAAAGTGCCGTGCAAACACCTGTTCTCACTTTCAGGTGACGTAAATAAGAAGCAGGCAGCATTATCTCCCATAAGTGTAAACAAACTTGTTTGTCTTAGCAATTGGCTGGACAAGAAGTAGGACTGAGTGGACTTGTAGGCTCTAAAGTTTTACATTGTTTTGTTTTTGAGTGTAGTTATGTAACAAAAAAAATCTACATTTGTAAGTTGCACTTACACGATAAAGTACTTGTATGAGGTGAATTGAAAAATACTTTGTTTACCATTTTTGCAGCGCAAATATTTGCAATAAAAAAGAATACAAAGTGAGCACGTCAACTTTGTATACTGTGTTGTAATTGAAATCAATATATTTTAAAATGTAGAAAAACATCCAAAAATATTTAATAAATTTCAATTGGTATTCTATTAACAGCGCAATTAAAACTGCGATTAATCACGATTAATTTTTGTAATCACGATTGGTTTTTTTGAGTTAATCGCATGAGTTAACTGCAATTAATCAACAGCCCTAAATTTAATTTGAGATTTGTATCTGGAGCTTTGCATCCTTTGCATCGCTTCCTGTTTGGAGACAGAGTGGCGCACACTCCTACTGATTCCTCTTGCAGAAGGCACTTGGAATCTACAGTGAGGGGGGTCATAGAAGTACCTAGGACAGTTAGTAACCTTGCCACCTACTCATAAGTCTGTTTCTGTAAGGGGAGGAAGGTACCTCCACCGTAACCTGACTTCAGAGAGGAGGCGAGGAAACAAGGTAAAAGCGCACGGGGTACTGCTGACAGGCCAGGTCATAGAAGTTATTTGCCACAGCCAACTAAAGCCTCCAGATTAATTTTAAAAAATAAATTGGAATAAACTAAAGACTTTTCTCTTTAAAGTATGGTTCTCAACTCAACCCCACTTTAAAATAAGAGTCTGAAGAGGAAAATCCAATGAAAGGAGGCAACTCATCTACAGAACCATATCTTCATTAGTTGTTGCTGTGAGTGACAGTAGAGCTTCCTGCATTGTAATCAGCTTGTTATTACAGCAAACAAGCCATGAAACAGCTGATTCAAAATAATGTCTAACGGTGTTGTATTCATATATTTCTAGGGTCCTAAAGGTGAAGCTGTTGGTTCTATAACTCAGCCATTACCCGGCAGTTATTTGATCATCCGAGCAGCTTCAGAATCAGATGGTAAGTAAATTTCTTGTTTAGTTTTTATTTTTCATTTTTAAAGTGCATGCTTATTAGAGATTCAAATTATTCCATTTCTCTTGTACAGTGTGTAACAGCATCATATTTGCAGATCCGTAGTTCAATTGAACGTGCTCTTTTTATTAACCCAATATATTAGATAGCTATAATGCAAGCATTTTTATTTCATATCATGAAGTAACTTTGCAAAGTTTTAGTAGTTATAAATGTTGACTCCTTCGAACTAAACATTTGAGCCTACTTAAGAGACTAACAAACACTGCCTTGTAGAAAGAGGTGTTAGTCCACATTAAATGCCAAATATCTTGGAAGATTCTAAATTAGAAAGAATTTCAAAAGACTATTGTGTAACTTTGGTGAGCAGCTGCTATTCAACTGCACTAGTTAATTAACTTAGCACTGCAATATACATTTTATACAGGTCTTATTGTTGAAAGGGTTATGGCCAACTTAAAATCTAGTAAATTTCAAGAAATGAATGAAAGGTAATTTCATGACCTAGTTGTCCTAAGTTTACTTTCAATTTATTTGGTTTTATAATCAATTTCTTATTTTTCAAAATGCTTTTTGCTCCTTTTTTGCTGTTGAAAGATCCCAGAAAATTGACCAAACATGGGAAATAGTAAAGGTGGCTATACATAAAGTATTACAGTGAAAAAAACAGAGTTTTTTCTGTGATCTTTCAACTATAGTCTTTGGTCTAGTCTATTAGAGTTCTTTGAGTGTATCAACAAAACAGGGACAGAAAACAGAGGAGGAATAAATGGTCAGTTTTCAAGATGGCAAAAAGTTAATGGCTGGGCGCCCCAAGGTTCTGTTCTAGGACTGGTTGGTGGTTGATCCCCTTTTCAGAGTATTACTAAATTGAAGGGCAAATTTTGCATATGACAGAATTATTTATGTTAGCCAAAACTAGAGAAGGTTGTAGGGAACAGCGGAGAAATCTAATAGTTAGGTGACAAAGCACAATAGCAGGTAAAGGTCACTGTTGTGAATGGAGAAATGGTACATTGGCAGGAATAATTTGAATTAATCAAACATTAGCTGGGGTCTGAATTAATTAGTCAGGGGGAAAAGGTTGGTGTTATTGTGGACCACTTGGTGAAAATGTTTCCTCGGTATAATTGTAAAGTTAAAACGTAAGTATGTATAAAGAATGGAATGTCTGAATTGGACATTTGCAGATGTGTTTTTGTAAGAAGATGCCTTTAAGAAAGTACTGAAGTTTTACATATTCACAGTAAGGAACAAAAATATTGCAAACAGGGAAGGAGAATTCAGTACAATTGACACTCCATGCTTGAAAGTTGAGTGTATTGTGGTTTGATAGAACAGAGAAATACTAGAGAGCAAAATAAATGCTTTCAATATAGTAACATTTTCTAACTGCTTAAAGTGCATATTAGGTCAGGGGAGCAGGAGGATATTGTCCTTCTGAATGAGGTGGAAGGTTGGAGATGAAGCGTGAGTGTCTGCATCCATTGGCAGGCGAAGAAGAGAGGTGGCAGTCTGCCTCTATGAGGGAAAAGGTATATCTGCTGTGGCTTCTTCGGTTATAACTAAGGCTAAGATTTTGTCTCGGTTACTTTTTGTTTGTTAAAAATTCACGGAAGCCCATGACCTGTCCGTGACTCTTACTAAAAATAACTGTGACAAAATGGGGAGTGGGGGGGTCCATCGCCTGTTGAAATGGATCTTTAATGGCCCATGGCTGGGCAGATTGTTACCAATACCAGTGAAAATTCAGGTTCAATTTGCTCAATGCACATCAACTTATTTGAGAGAGAATCACACAAGCAATAAAAGGTTATGTAATACGTCCTCCTAATAAGCCTCAATTACCCAAGCATAAACCCTCAGTAACTATCTTGGCCCTACACCGTATCCTGACTGGCAAACGAAGCAGGTAGAGCTACCAGTCCTAGATAGAGACTTCTCTTCTCTTCTTTTTTCAAGTACTTGGTTACTCCGAGGCCCTCTGGTTCAAAAGTCCCACAAAAGTCCCTCGTAGGAGGGTGTTGGCTACCCTAAGACCTTCTGTCTTACAGTGTCACAGACCTCTTCAGATGTTAATTGGAGAGCTAACTAACTAATTAACTCTGCAAGTATGGTATCCTTAACATTTATACCCGTCGCTCTCAAAGGAGTCACGTCCCAGAAATATGCCCTGTGGGTGTTTCATTACTGGTTTTTCTAATTAATATTTTAAAGGGGACTGCAAAATAGACAGAGTCCAAAGATCAGTTGACATTTACCCTCTCATCAGTCATTCACTTGAGCTCTTAGTGTGGTGCCATCCTAAAGGGTCATTTTGACCCTGGTCATTCCGTACCAAGCTCACTGATAGCATGTCTTCTGTGTTTTCTTTAGTTTTGTGAGCTGGCCATCGGCTGACATGACCAGAGTTCCAAGCTGAAACACACACAGATAGAGCCTCTGATTAACAATTCAAGTGCAATTTCAGCACACTCAGTAAATTTCCATACAAACGGTCTGATGTTAAGAGAGCCCTGCTCCCAGAATCCTCTAGCCAATTCAAACATACCAAGCCATACCAAACTCATGTTCACCACATTCATTCATATCAGTCACAGTAATTCACAATAATAATTTGGCACCATCTCAACATCACCCATTGCTGCTGTCACCCGCGGCGGCTGGGAGCTCTAGAATCTCCACCACCCCACAGAGGTTTCGAGCTCTGGGGCTAGTGGCTCAGACCTGCGGGGCCCCCCACCGTGGCTCAGACCTCTGGGGCTGGCAGCTGAGACCTCTGGGGCCCCCGCTGGCTGACAGCTCCGGCCCTGGGGCTGAAGCAGAAAATGTCAGAGGTCTCTGGAAGTCATGGATTCCGTGACCTCTGTGACATAATCGTAGCCTTAGTTATAACGTTCTGGTCTATGACCTTGCCAGTCCTACCCTGGAGTCCCTTTCACATCTAGACAGGGAGTAAGTTATTTTTATATTTTAGGTCTGGAATGATATTAAAATCCAAGTCACCTAACATCTGTGGAGTAAGTGTGCATTTATTATTCTAGTATGTGCCTTTCAAAGGTAAGGTATGGGGGTGCCCTAAATAACTCATCATTGTGAAGTGAACAATATCAAATTCCATTACTAACAAGCATCTATCTTTAGGCAGGTGTTGGATGGATGCTTTGGAACTGGCTTTGAAATGTTCTGGTCTCCTTAAACGTACGATGATTAGAGAAGGTAAAGAGCATGACTTGAACTCTTCAGCAGAGAGCACACATGTTTCTCTCTATGGCTTATTGCGTGCTAACAACTTACACAGTGCAGAAAGCTTTCCGTAAGTAATCAAGCCCTTAATTTTATTCTTATAAGAAAGTTTACTAAAACCGGTGTAAAACTCTTAAATCATTTAGGCAGATCTTTGAATTTGAAATGGTAATATCAAAGTGGAAACCTTAAGACTGGAATTTGTTTTGCCTCCTAATGCCCCTTAAAGATCGGTAATTGTGTATTTTTTTAAAACTTAACATTTAAACTGTGCGGATGTGGGTTCTTTACTTGATGATCTTCAAGTAGCTCTCCTTATTCGTACTTATGGGTACTGTTTCCTTATGGTGCCTTGTGGTAGAACCATCTTCTAGCCGTATTAGCTAGGGCACTCTTGTGCCTCCCCCCCCCTCCCCCCCCCCAATGTCACACCATGCCAAAGGCAAGGCTATATAGAGGGCGGAACACCCTCACCACCTCAGTCCCTTCCAACAACATGCCACAAACATATGTAAACCTCTCTGGTCTCTTCAGAGCTGGGGTTTTTTTCTTCTTAGATAGTTACTGTTAGCTGTTGATTTAGTCAGTGATTCTTTTTCAGTTCTGTGATATGGGGAAAGGGAAGAAGCTGGGTTTTAAGAGGTGCGTTTCCTGCCCAACTGTCTTCCCGGTACACAACGACCATGTGCAGTGCCTCAAGTGCTTGGGAGAAAGACATTTGCCTTTTGATTGTTTGATTTGTAGGACCTTTACTCCCAGAGCCCACAAGGACAGGGAGACTCACCTGCAGCGCCTACTATGGAAAGAAGCTTTCAAGGCCAGATCCTCTGGTTCTGAGCAATCCTCCAGTCCAAGGTTGCAAAGGCTAGTCTCTGCCTCTGTTGTTCCCCCACAACAAAGGACTGAAGGGTTCCAAGAGGCCGCATCCTGAGTTGGGACCAGACCCAATCCCTGCGGCTTCCTCAGTTAAGATTCTGAGGTGACACATGACCAAACTGAGGGCCACGTGATCGGATACCACTGCCCAGTTCTGGAAGAGAGGCCGAGACAGTTGATCCACCCTTACTGGTGCCATACTTTGTGCCTCACACCTTTCTAATCCTGAAGGAACTCATGTGGTGGTAGGACTAGGATCAGCTTCAAAGTCCACTTACAGATGTAGGAAGATGGAGTCCATTGGTGTGCCAGAACCAGGGTAGGTAGTGCCTTTGGTGCTGACTGTAATGACACTGAACAGAGAGGGGCATAAAGACAAAGTGGCCACAGTGAGCAATTCTGGTTCCTGGCACAGGCATCAGAGCTGTCAGATTCATCTGATTCAGACCAAGGCACTACGGCTGCAAAACGCAGACTTGTTCAGCCTTTTGCGTCAGTAGCAAGGGAAATGGACTTGCATGTAACACTGGATTTGATATCGTCTCAATCTTCAAATCTGTAGTTTGGTTCCCATTTTGGTTCCATCTACATCCTCAGTTCCAGAGAGTTCAATCATTATGGCAGCCTAGGTTCACCTTTTGATGCCGCTGCACATGTCTGATCCAAGAGTGAAATGCAAGAGCTCTTAGAGGAGGCATGTTTTCCCCAACTCGAAGATCATCATCTTTTCCCCTGTTAGGAAGAGGAGGCTAGAGGGCATCAAGGTCCCTTTCACAGATCCTCTTATACTCCCTCCTCCTAGGACCCCTACAGGATCTCCACAAAAAGCTGGCTCCTTATATCTTCTGCCAGTTCAGTTGTTGTCCCTGGCTCACTCTATTCCAAATCTAGATTTTTACCAAGAAGGAGATAGAGGAAGAATGCAGACTGGCAGAGTTTTTACAAAATGTCTCTCTCTGTGGTGGGGGCTCATCTGAGGAATCAGGGTATTTTTGTTAACCCCTGTTTAGATGACTGGCTACTGAAGGCTTCTGCGAATGAAGATCTGTTAAATAGTCTTCATGACCAATCTCTTTTCAGATTTAGGGCTCTTTACCAAAGTAGATCTTCTGTCCTTCATAAAGGATCCCTTTTATAGGCACTATACTAGACTCCGTAGAGGGGAGAGCTTTTCTGCCAGAGTATAGATTTATCAGAACAAGTCAGTATTTGTTAAAGATCCAGAGAATAAAGTTTTTCATGGGTCTTATGGTAGCCACTACTATGTGACACTGTTTGCCTGTTGGAGAATGAGATCTATGTGGCAGTAGATGCCTTGGTCTACAGACCAAGTTGAAACAGTCTTCAGTTGTTGATACCCATGCCTTGGAGGATGATAGTGTCCCTAGACTGGTGATCAGTCAGAACAAATGTGCTATGGGGTGTATGGGTCCAATCTGGATAGTGACTTCAGATGCATCAACCAAGGGCTGGGGATATGGGAAGGGTGTATCTGAACCATTTGACGGTTACATTTTGAAATTAAGAACTGTTCCTCTGGCTCTCAGATTGTTCCGTTACACAGGTGGTAATGGTAAGTAGTAGATGTCAGTGATACATCACATCAGGAGCTTTCCTCTGTGTGTGAGGCAATAATAAATCTATGGGATTGGTGTATTCATCGTGACATTAGTCTGTCTCTCTACATGTAGCGGGGAACAGCAGATCATCTTAGCAAAGGCACCTCCCAGATTCATGAATGGTCTGTGAAGGCTCAGTTGGTTCGGACTGTATTCTCTAGTTGGAGTCAACCAGATCTGGAGCTATTCACATCAAGAGTCAACAAAAAGTGTTTCCTCTTTTGTTCCAGAGTGGGCAAGGACAGAGAGTCCCTGCTGGATGCCTTCCTTTTCCACTGGGGAGGGAAAGGCTTGATGTATACTTTTTCCCACTTTTCTATTGATCAAGACAGTAGTGAGGATGATACTAATTGCGCCAGGTTGACCGTGTCAACAGATGTTTACCAATCTCCTTCCACTGTGTAGTAGAGTTTTTGTGTGTCTTCCCTGATCTCCAGTTTTACTGTCCTACCCGGAGGGCTGGAGCTTTCATCTGGACTCAGTCTCTTCACCTGATGGAGTGGGCGATCGGACTTTGACTCTTTCTGCTCCTGAGCAATCCATATTCTTCATTTTCAGGATATACTAGTTAATTGTAGAAAACAATTCACCAGAAACTGTTAATGTCTAATGTAGTCCAGATTTCAGGCATATCTCTATCTCCCCCATATCAGCTTCTGTGCCTTGTGATCTGGAATACTGAAAGAATCAGGGGTTATCTAACTCACTGTTAAAAGCTGACTTGGCAGCTATCTCTGTGCATCACAATCTAGTTGATGGTAGATAACTGTTCATTGTTTGATTAAAAGATTTATGAAAGGTTTATCAAATGTGTATCCCCATTGGGGATCCTGTCTCTTCTTGGGACTTCATTTTGGTGTTGGTCATGCTGGTGAAACCTTTCAAACCCTTGGCTTACTGTTTTTTCTACTACTTATCTATCAATACGGGTTTCGTTATTGCCATCACAAAGACAGTGAGTGAACTGAATGCCCTTATATCTGACCCACTTTTCACTTCTTTCCCTAAGGATAAGGTAGTTCTCAGACCTGATCTCAGATTCTTAACTAATGTGTCTGATTTTCCACATTAATTTGCCAGTTCTTTTCCATAGGCTGCACTCTAAGAAAAGAGACTCTGTCCTACATACTTTGGATGGACAGGACTAAAAGTTTAAAAAAAATGGAGAGTAAGAGATTTCTTCCCCTATTTTATTTCAGTGAACACAATGTAGTGCTGAATGCTACATGCTAGTAAAAATTCCAGTGCCTATTGTGATTGACCACATTCCACCAGAGTTGTGGCTTCTTCCTTTGCCTATCTTAGGCAGATGCCAGTTGATGAAATTTGCAAATCTGCAACCTGGACTTCAGTGCAGATTGTCACTAAGCACTGTGCTCTGGATTTGGCAAAGCAGTGCTTCAGTCTCTATTCAAGTAGGACTCTAATCAGCTGTTCTGAAACTAATCTGGACAAGCAGCAAATCTATCTATAGGTATGGGGAATGCAAAAAATATTTGAATAAGAGAAAACTTTTTTTTTCTGAGTTTTGGTTTCTTTTGAATGGCTTTGTTATATTCTATATTCCCACCTGCCTCCCCTCTCTTTATACTTTTTTTTTTTGGCTCTCTGGCTTTGCACTGGGTGTGGTGGGTAGTGGCTCCTATGTCCTCTCTGCTGGTCTCTACCTAGTCTGATGAGGAGGGGCAGGGGGACTGGGCGCTGCTGCTCTCTAGCTACTGCAAGGTACCATGGTTCTACTGCAAAGGTACACACAAGGCAAGTGTGAACAAGCAAGTGCATCCCCAAAGAGGCCCTGTTACTCCTAAGGAACCATCGTTCCATTCCATCAAGTTTCTTGATCCATTGTTTTCTAGAGAACTTCATTTTCTCCAAAATGCGCACAGTCCTGTGTTCAAAAATAGGCAGTAAATGTGGACTCCAGTTGCTAAAGTACTGCAGTTTAATTCCTCTTGGAGCACTCTCACTACCCTTTGGGTTGCTTCATCTGAAGGTCAAAAGTTTAATTCATCTGACATAAATTGCTAGATTTTTGGCTTTTGTACTATGGGTGGTAATTTGAACAATAATATTATAAAGTCATTGATACACTTTGACCGACACTCAACTTTTTGGGTGACCAGACTGATATATACCCTCATTTTCAAAATTGAATGATGGAGTACAAAAGCTGTGTGCCAAAAACCAATAGGCAAAATTTCTCATGTTGCCTCTAATACTCAATGTACAATAACTTTCTAGACATGGTTCAGGGCTGAAGATGCTTTGGGACAAAGATTCCAGGAAGATATGATATGATAAACTGGTTGGAAATAAAGTCTTAAACAACCAAAATAGATCAGTGGTATTTCCAAACAGCAAGGCTCCTATTTTTGAACATGGACAATCTTAAGTCTTGTACAGAACACAAAGGAGGGCATGGACAGAGTCTGCTTCAAAAGAATTTAGGCCCAGATTTTTAAAGGGATTTAGGCATAGTTGCACTCAACATTGCAACACCTAATTGATTTTTGAAAGGGATTTAGGCACAGATTTTTAAAGGTAATTGGTGGATTTAGGCGCCTAAGCACCTAAATCCCTTTTGAAAATGAAGCTTAGGTTCCTAAGTCAGTTAAGAGATCGCAATGCTGAACATAGCAAGGCCTAAATACCTTTAAAAATCTGGCATTACTGTAAAATTTATTTTTTAATTTTTTCTCTGATTTTTTCATCATATATCTGGTTGATAGAGAATACACATACAACACTGGAAGAACTCTGAGTGCTGGAACTCTAGTATGTGTGTTTTGGGAGTATACAGTAGGCACTCCCAGAACACACACATTGGAGAAGGATACTTAAACAATCTTGCTCTCAAGTGTGACTGCACTTTATTTCTGTTGCCCAGAATGTCACCTCACTTCTGGAATCTTCGTTTCTGAGTGTTAACTTCATTGGAGCTACTTAAGTGGTCAAAAAGCGTATATTGACAACCAAGAATACATCCATTATCAATCTTTATACCCATAATTTTCCCTTTCCTGCCACATGAATCAGAACTCTAACCTGAGAAAAATGCCATCATATGTGCACCCTGGAGCAGGATGTTAGAGTTCTGCCATCTACTCCAGGACATGTGTGCATGAGAATTCTGCACCCTTACCTTCCTTTTGTGGGAGGATTGTATTGTTGCTCGTCTCCCCAATGCAGGATGCTGAACATTATGCCATTATATGCAGGGGAGTGGGTGAAGACCTGCATCTGGAGAAATAAAGTGCAGTTGCCTCTGAGGGGGGACCCCTTGAGACTAGGGTGAAACTGGGAGGAGGAGGAGGCCTGTTGCATCAATCCTTGGTTCATGGCCCAATCCATTGTGTGTGTGTAGAGATTATCAGATAAGCCTGTGAGAACTCTTGGAACAAGTACTGTCCTCACTCTACTGGCTCCTTTCAACCAATATATATGATCTGCCTCCAGCTGGACACCCAGCTATTACCCAGAGAAACATTAGTGAGATGATATTTCATAGAATTTTGCAAAAGTCTTCCCTTGGCCTTTCTTTTAAAGTTATGCAGTAGCTACTCCAACACTTGACACTTTTGAAATACAGTTATCTCAGCTATTTAAGCTAACTGGACCATAGATCTACCTGTATATGTATGTATGTATCATACAAATATAAACAGTTTTTAAAACCCACTAAAAGTAGCTAGGTCACTGTTAGGCAATCAATCATACATATTGTTTATACACAAAATAGTGAGGGTTGTAAGATAAAACCTGTATGAGGACAAAATTGTTGTAGGGTTGGTAATGAACTTCATAGTTCAAAACAAAAGCAAACCAAACAGATTGCTATAAAAGTTTCAAGGAAGGCTCTTCCTTGTGATCCTTTCTTATTGCAGTGCTATCACTTTGACATGGCTATCAGGTATTGGTATTGACACTCCTGCATTAGATAAGTTCCTGGTTTGAGGATTTCAGAGTAGCAGCTGTGTTAGTCTGTATCCTCAAAAAGAACAGGAGTACTTGTGGCACCTTAGAGACCAACAGATTTATTTGAGCATAAGCTCTTGTGGGCTACAGCCCACTTCTTCGGATGTTGGTTTGAGGATGTTATTCATAGTGGTGGACAATTTGAAGGAGAGGGACAATCACAACATTTTAGATTTATTTTTTGTGTATTTGTTGTAGATTAAATGATAGTGAAATTGAAAGGCATCACTTTAAAGATCAAGATGTGTACTCTGACAAATCTGATAAGGAAAATGATCACGATCATGATGAGTCTGATAATGATGGCCTGGGGAAAAGTGAAGAAAGTGACACTGACACATCAGAACGACAGGATGACTCTTACATTGATCCAGAACCTGTTGATCTTATCAGGGAAACTACCTATATGGAACAGATTCATGAAGAACTTGGAGAGGTAAATAATGTACTCTTAGCAGTATTTACCTTATTTCCAGATAGCAAATTGACTTAAGAGTTTTAGACATCAAATTAAATGTCATTGGAAAGTTGCCTTGCAGTGTTGGATTTAGTACTTTAAGGAGACTTGTGAAAGTGTGACTGCTCCCCCTCATGTCCCTCTATTCAGGGGCAGCTCCAGGCACTAGCACGCCAAGCGCGTGCCTGGGGTGGCAAGCCGGGGGGGCGCTCTGCCGGTCGCCGCGAGGGCGGCATGCAGGTTGCCTTCGGCAGCTTGCCTGCAAGAGGTCCGCCGGTCCCACGGCTTTGGCGGACCTCCCGCAGGCAAGCCGCCGAAGGCAGCCTGCCTGCCGTGCTTGGGGTGGCAAAATACCTAGAGCCGCCCCTGCCTCTGTTTAACAGATTCCTGTTCACCACTAGTCATGTGGCTGAGCAAGGGACTTTGGAATACTCCCCAAACTTAAGGGACTGATTTTACACAAAGTGCCTCCTGCAGCAGAAGTGGAGTCCAGCTGCTTGTCCTTTCATTTTTAGTGATTGGTTTACATTAGCTTGGTTTCAAGGCTCTCTTCTCAAGGAAAAGGGCAAGAAACTTAGTTATTAAATGAAGTAAAGAGGCTTCTTTACATTCTAGTTTCCTGCTTAATCAGAAAGGCCAGTAGCCACAAGATTTGCAGGGCTCAGAGGTTGCTTTTGTTGCCTTCTATCATTTAACAAATTTGTTACGTTGATCTTCACAATGACTCTGACGAAGCTTCTGCATGGCAAAGCTCCACCTGACTTTGATGTCCTGAGCATTTGTGTGATTAAAAAGTAGCAGTCACCATAAAAAAAAAGAAATCACCAGTGCTATTTGAAATGGTAACACTCTGAATCTGACTTGTTTGAGCCTCCCTCGTGTGCCTGTTCACTACTAGAGACTTCTTTTTTTTCATAGCAGCAGGGAATGAATAAGATGTCACATGATATTAATTTCTAGTCTGTTAATGCTGCTGTTACTGATTTTTGCTCCAAAGATAGTTGAACTTTTTTTAGACAAAACCCACTACTAGCTTTTTGGTTTTTTAAATTGGAAATAAGGTGGCTTCTTCTAAAATCCTGCTTTCATTTTTTGAAACACTCTTGAAAGGAGAAATATCTCCCTTTTCTTCTCCTAGTCTAGCAGAGTCATCTGGAGATGTGTAGATGGGAGAGAGAGAGCATCCTCTTGCTGCTTCTAGAGGGAGGGAGGCGTATGGAAGAGTGCTGGACATATCAAAGGGTGGAGGTGAAATGGGCACATTCTTCTTCAGCATTCAAAATGAGAAATTGATTAATGTAACGAATGGCTCCTGGCTGGTGCATTCACTGCATGTGAGAGAAAAGGGAAAAACATAGTTGATGGCTGGGAAGGGAACAGGCTTCTGACCATGGTCCCATCTAGAGGGCTCTCTTGATATAAAATGTAATATAATTATTGCGGCAAACCCAGTTCCTAAAAAATAAATTCTATATAGCATATCTGAAATGCTGTGTTAATCAGGTAGCAACTCCTCAGAATGCCTCTAACGGGGCTAGTTCCCACACTCCTGCAGGTAGTTGGTTAGCCACCATGTATTCTAAACCTAACTTATTGTTTGTCCTAAATGTGTGTAGGTTTCTTTCATAGGGTATGTTGAACTGTTACTGTGTTTCTACTTTTTCATCAACATTTTTTCCTGGTGAAAGGCAGGGGAAGCTTGTCAAACAGAAACTGTGTCAGAGGAGAACAAAAGCCTGATCTGGATGCTGTTGAAACAAGTCCGTCCAGGAATGGACCTCTCCAAGGTTGTACTGCCTACGTTTATCTTGGAACCTCGTTCTTTCTTGGACAAACTCTCTGATTACTACTATCATGCAGACTTCTTGTCTGAGTGAGTTAATTCTTTTCACTTTAAAAATAAATTTTATTAAATAGTGAAATGGCTTTGCAAGGTTTTTTATCCATCCTGGTTAAACTGAAGCAGAGAATGCTGAATATCTGAATGCTCATCTAACAATGTATTAAACATCATGTTGTGGGATTTCCTTGGCTTATTACTTCCTAAAGCTTATAAAGTATATCTCAAAGGCACAGTTTCCTGGTCAGAAATTGATGATAACTCTGTCAGAGAAATATGCTTATCAGTGCTACTAGAAACAGAGAATAGGAACCTTTGGAAACATCTGTTTTCCTATGCTTTAAGAAGTTAAGATCCAGTTAGTGAAGGCAAAGGAAATTAAATTTCCTAGCTATCTACAAAACAATACCATTTAAGTAGTCCAATTAAAGTGTTTTGTTAGCTATATGAGGGCCTAGATCAGTGGTTCTCAACCTATTTACCATTGTGGGGTGCATCCAATACTACCTGTATGGCCCTGAGGATGTCACATGGGCCGCAGCTCTGTGTTGATTGGGCCACAAGCGGCCCGTGGACCGCACGTTGAGAACCACTGGCCTAGATGAATTCACTTGATTTATCTGAGAACCAAAAGGAATAAGAAGGACCTAAAATGGAATGCTTCACTTCAGCTTGGAGTTCTGTGAATTTCTAAAGCAGTCTTCCCAGATTGGAGAACTGGACGGATAAGATTTTGCGGTGCATGGGCCTAAGTACTATATCTTTGCAATGGCCATGCTGCCCAGAATTGGACATAATTGGCTTTGCAAAAGAAATAGTTCCTCCCACGACCTTTGGCTTTTAAGTGGGGGAAACACACAATTCTCTCAAGAGCCAACAGTTCTCCAGTCTGTTCTCAAGACTAGATTTTCTTGTTACTTTATTGTTTTGACAAATATTTAATAATAAATACAAAAAGGGCTCTACTTCACCCTAGAATCTTAAAATGGGGATTACATCACATGGATCAATGTCTGGATCAACGTCTGTCTACAGTATTAAACTATATTAGAAAGGAACAAAAGTCCATAAAGGAAAACAAAATATTTAGCCGAATTTCAAGAAGCAAACCAAGCTTTTTTTATCATAAAATGTGTATTTTCTTGTATTCAAGAAGCTTATTGGGACTCAGTTTTGAGAACTTTCTCCTTGGACCTCACTAGTGTGACTAGCAGCAGTATCTCCCCATCTACAATAGGAAAAGTTTCCAGTGAGATATTTGGGAAGCAGTCTCTTGGTAATATTGTCAAATCTTTAAGAAGCATGACTGTTTTTGTTTTTTTTTTAATTTGGCTGCTTCTTGGTCAACTGTATGCCAAAAGCCATTCTTGACCCTTATTCTAAGTACTTTCTAACTATGTCCATTCAGTTACAAATGGATCTGATAAAATTATTTGATACATATATATTTAAAATATAGGTGTAACTTTAAATTTCCCATGTGTACTAATTCAAAAACTTGTTACAAGATCTATTTTGTGGTCAATAGATAATATATTATAATGCATATCAATGTAAATTATTATATGCTGATTATAGATAATAATGGTAGAAAATCTATGATGTGTCTATTTCAATTTTATCTTTCATCTAGTAACTGTCTTGTTTCATAGGGCTGCTCTTGAAGAGAATGCTTACAATCGTATGAAGAAGGTAGTGAAATGGTATTTGTCAGGATTCTACAAAAAGCCAAAGGTAACCTTTTGCATCTTCCTCTACTATTAAAGGATCATCTTAATGTTTAGTTTAATTAAAAGTAATATATACAAATATGAAGCTGTCTCTTACACTTGGACTCAAGCCATGGTTGAAATGGACTGCAGTTACTGCCCATTTTTGGCAATGAATGTTGCAATATGCATTTTCAGATAAATTGTCAGTTCCTATATTCTTGATAGTCATGCTCTCAGTGAGGAACATCAATCTCAGTAGGAAATTACGACCAGGATTAGATAGCAACATTTTTAATGTTTTATACTTGTCCCCCTACTTGCCTCTTATCACTTCTTCTTTCTAGCAGTGCTGATGGGAGGGGTATTGAATGACACACAGCTTGCCTCTGCTTAATTTCAGACAGATGGAGATGAGTGATTAAATCAGTTCTCCCACAATAGCCCAACTGCTCTATCCCCCATCATAAAATGTACACAGAATGAGAAAAGATCTCTGAAGTACTAATGAGAACATGTTTCTATTCTTTGTCCCCCAGAATTCACGGGGTTATCTTCAAAGTTGGACTCTCTCATACATATATTCTAGTGTCCTCTGCTCTTTTTTCCTTTACATTTGATAGTATTAATTCAGTTTTCTGTAAACTGTTTTGCATTTTCTGTGATTGTATTGTCTGATTGAAATCTCTAATGTTTCTGTTCAGGGACTAAAGAAACCATACAATCCTATACTTGGTGAGACTTTCCGCTGCATGTGGATTCATCCCAGGACAAACAGCAAGACTTTCTATATTGCTGAACAGGTATTGGCAAAATAGGTTTTGCTATTAATCTGACTTTTTAATATATGCCAGCAGTTACTTAGTTTTTGCTTTGCTTTGTTGAGCAGATAAAATATCAGTATTCTGTGTAGTCATAGTGACCCCAATTTGGCAAGGTACTTAATCTTTTTGGCTAATACATCTCTACCCCAATATAATGCTGTCCTCAGAAGCCAAAAAATCTTACCATGGTATAGGTGAAACCGCATTATATCAAACTTGTTTTGATCCGCCGGACTGCGCAGCCCTGTCCCCTCGGAGCACTGCTTTACCGCGTTATATCCGTATTTGTGTTGTATCGGGTCACGTTATATCAGGGTAGAGGTGTATATGAGTAGTTCCAGGGTTCCTTAATACTGGCTCAGTATCTTGCTGGATCTGAACCAGTATTTAAGAAATGATTTGATGTCTTTGCTTGAATGTCTGTTTGCTTAGGGGAATGGCTGCTGATTTTGGGAGTGGATGGACAGAGTTTCACACATTGTTCAAATAATAGTGTTTCTTAGGTCATCTTCTCAGGGAAGTCAGTGTTAGTCTCCTATAGGGGCTCTGTGGCAGTATCCTGGAAGAGAAAAAGGGTTATTCACCCACAATAAGTTTTGTCTGTGAATGTATTACTGGCATGTTGATCCTCTGTCTCAGAGCCCAGCCACAAATAGGGTTACTAAAGGCACAGAGGGAAACTAAGGGATGGATAGAAGAACTGGCATATTTATACCCTTGATCTATGGACTGTTGGGATTGAGGAATTGTGCACATATTCCTAACTGCTACTCAAAAATAGTTCCTTGGCCATGTGGCTAGGCACCCAACTCTTACAGTGGGGCTGTAGCGAGACAGTACTATTAAGTAACGTCTAGTCTGCTAGCTTCTCTTTCTGAAAAATAAAATGGCAGAACTTGGATAGCTCTGGAACTTGGCAGAGGAGGCAGTAAAACAACTGCAGTCAGTAGGCCAGGAAAATCCAAGTATATGGTACTTCTGGTCCAAGCTGAGGCGGAAAATCTGGGAACTAGGACACTCAGACCAGGCAAATGCATGATTCCAGCTAGTGAGACAATTCATGTGTTCTAGGCTTTGAGATTATTTATTAAGGGATAGTGGTGCTTGCAAGGGACAAACAGTGCTACGTACTTGAAAACTATTCAAGCAGTTCTGCTGACAAACTTGGTCTTTAATGGTACTCTGGATTTTTACTAGACACAGGTGGTTATACAAGAGATTTCTTAAAGATAATACTTGAGACACTTATTTTTGTAATAGTCTAGCATTTGAAGTTTTCTAGTTACACCTTGAATTCAGTAAGGATGTTGATCAGAGTATATCTTTAAATATGTCCTGATTTCTATCTATGAACATCTCCTATAGATGCCTTTCTTTGAATTTTAAATCCATGTGCACTTTTGATATGTGCTTTCAGTAGCTCACTTATTAGAACAAGAATTATTGCAACACTTCAACTGCTTGTGTTCAACTTTGTTGCATTCAACAGGTGTCTCATCACCCTCCGGTATCTGCCTTCTATGTTAGCAACCGAAAGGATGGGTTTTGCCTTAGTGGTAGTATCCTGGCCAAATCCAAGTTCTATGGTAAGTTCCTTATGCTTTTTTATATACAATGGAGCCCCCATTATTCAATCTAATAGGGTTCGGGGCCAGATCAGAGAACCAAAAATCCAGATAAACCAGAGAATGGGTGTCTGGGGCTCCCACTGCCAGCCCCGGGTGGCTGGTGGTTCGGTAAATATGGAGTGACGGATAATGGAGGCGCGGTTAAACTGGGTTCTATTGTATTATTGCACAAGGAATCTATAAAAAATTGGAAATGCAATTAGATGTTTTTATTAAATAAATGCAAGGAGTGCCTAAAATTCTAAGGATTATTTAAACAGAGAAACTGTGCTTTAAAAACTTTTAAGCATCATTTACAAAACATTAAGAATCAAGTCACTTATTGGCATCTCCTTCCTCCAAATAGAAGGCTTTGGTATAGATACTATATTTTGTAAAGGGGATGCTCTACAGCATATGGGCTTCAGTATAAGGACAGAATGCAACAGAGGATGACTCAGTCTCTTTAATCTATTGCTCACTTACTGGGAAATGCTGCCTATTGTCCATTGGCTTTGAAAAATACATAGTGTAATTAGGTTTCCTTGTCTTTCAGGGAATTCATTATCTGCCATATTGGATGGAGACGGTCGACTAATGTTCCTGAATAGGGGAGAAGATTATGTAATGACCATGCCATATGCACATTGTAAAGGTAATTTTTTCCCCTTATTCAGAAGGTGGAAATGTTACAAAATTAGATGTTATCATCAGCTGTGGATAGGCTTGCGTTAGAGAGAGACTACTCTAAAGTGAAGTTGTCTGAACACACAAAACATTATATCCAGGTTCTTCCAGACCTGAAGAAGAACTCTGTGGCTCGAAAGTTTGTCTCTCTCATCAGCAGAAGTTGGTCCAATAAAAGATATTACCTCACCCACCTTGTCTCTCACGCATAACATTGACAGTTCTCTAATTCTATGCTTCCACATCTGTTAATAGACCAAGTACACTTTTGTGGAGGGACTCCTAGTTAGTGCTGTATTTTTGTTGTGGTAAATTTTGAAGAAAATCGTGTGGCTTTAATGACAAAAATACATAAAGTCACCTGGAATTGCAGTAAAAGTAATTAATGAAGTCAAGGGCTTGGGCCTATTTGATTGTTTGTTTGTTTTTTAAAAAAGGAACAAACCAATCAAGCTACACCATTGCTACTTCCTGGAGATCTTAATATTTTAAACCAGTTTTCAAAAAGGGGTACCTAATTACTATTCTGCTTTTTACCCTGTTCTAGATTTTCTTTCTTAACTTGGTCTCATCAGGGAACGTAAGAAATTATACTTCTTGCTGTGGCTGAAATGTTTGTGCGTTTTGTTCAAATACTTACCAACCATACGTACAAAAATGTGCTCACACACCATCTTAATTTAGCCAGATTTCATTTCATTCTTTCACTGTTAAACCAGCCTTTGAGCTTGTGATCATAAGATACAATGCAATGCAGCACTGGGGGCACAGGGAGGGAGCGGATGCTGTTCTTCAGCTTAAGTATTGAACTAGTGGTTTAGCTGCTTAGCTGGAAGAATAAGATCCCTTCGAGACTCCCCAAAATAGTTTAGGATGAACCATTTGTCATGGCTAACGTTGTCAATGAATTTAAAAATGTCGGTGTTCCATTAGTGAATATCAAGAAGTCTAATAGCCAAGGGTGTATATATGATTTGAGTACAGTGGACTAGTGCCCATTTGCCTGTAATCATTTCACTCTCTGGGAAGTGAGTGCTTTTTATGAAGCTATTTGGGCAGGCGCTGTGTGTTGTGGTGATGAGAAACAGTACAAAACACTCACATTCAAATTAGACTAATTTTAACATAATTTGCTGTTTATTCCAATACATATATTCTCTGGCAGAGACTGGCCAAGTGTCTGCCATAAATGCTACCACTTGCGTGTAAGACGTTGCAATGTAGCAGAACAGTGTAAACAGAATTAGCTTCAGTTAGCTGGATTTTGGAAAGCTTAGCTATGCTCTTCTCACTTCTTTCCAGGAGATTTTTTTAAAACTTATTTCATGCCAGAAAGGGAAGAACTTTTGTATGGTTCTGTGGCAAACGTATATAAAATATATTATGTAATGTACCAGCATCCACAGAGTAAAGGGCTGCACATACTCATGATTAGGAGAGATCCCCTGAAGAGAATATAAACTGGCTCCTGTTTATTCCTTTTTCCACCTGGTACCAATAAACATTCATTCTAAGGGTTTGTTTGGGTTTTTTTTTTTTTACAAGAATTTAGCGCTTGTGTGTATCTTGCTCAGTGATCAATAGAAAGCAAATGGGTGTTGTAGGGGAACTCTGTTTGCATGTTATATAAAACAAGTTGTGTTTTCTTGCAGGAATTCTTTATGGCACAATGACTTTAGAGCTTGGGGGAACTGTCAACATTGCATGTGAGAAAACTGGATACAGTGCAACAATTGAGTTCAAACTAAAGGTAAGAGGGCTCTGTATGTGGGCACAAGGGGAGTTAAGATAATAGAAAAACAAATGTAGTTCTTACCAGGTCACTAATCAGATTTTCAGAGTTGTTATTGATTTAACTCTTTTCTTGGAAAATGTATAGTTTCTTCATACTAATTGTTGTACAAGTGATTACAGTACTAAAAGGAACAGCATCATTAATAATCTACATTGATCATTAAGTAGAATACTCTTCTGGGTCCAAAGGTCAGGACTTGGGCTCTGACCTTAGCAGTGCACCATCACACTGATATAGTGCTGTTGGATGAGTCTAATGGATGATACTTTGGTTTAAATATCTCAAAATCTTTTCTCTCTGCCCAAGTAAAATTCAAGGGACATCTGACCCTTTAGATCAGTCAGGGATCATGCCAATGTTTTGACTGATAGTCCTTATGTTAATAAAACTGTTTCAGCATAGCTTTTGAGAAATGACGGGATGACTGAACAAGATGTCATGGGCTCAGCCTTAACTCTTGGATAAGATAGCCATGTGATAGATTATTTAAAGTAATTTTGGCTGTCACACCAGAGATTTCATAATTACATGTTTTTGTCCTAATGTTTGACTTTACTCTAACATTATCTCTCACTAAAAAAATTAACATTTTTCTTTGTTTTTGTAGCCATTTTTGGGCAACAATGACAGTGTTAATCAAATATCAGGAAAAATTAAACTGGGCAAAGAAGTTCTGGCTACTTTGGAGGGCCACTGGGTGAGTAGTGAATGCGTCTATAAAATAAACTATTTCTGTTTTGCTAGTAATGACAAGTAAATAGCACTCTCCATTCAAATTTGTTATAAATTCACTTAGATATAAATCTACTTCATTTTGGCTGTAAACACGGGCACTTATAAAGATGCGGCTCATGATAATAGATATCTTATTATATATACTCAGCTCTCAGGAATGACTCTAGAATTTAGATAATGCTGATTTTAAATGACCCGCTTGTTTTTGTTACTTTACTTTTGTTACTGAAAGGGGCAGAGTTGGACGAAAAGGGTGGTAGTGCATTTGTGAGTGACATACCGTGTTCATGGGAAAAAAAAGAAATCGGTGGGATATATGGCACGTACACAAAGACGTAATATATATCCATATATAATGTAAGACAAACTAAGAGAACTAAAATGGGGGCGGGAGGGGAAAGGGAATTGAGGTAAGAGCCTGGCATGGAGTTACTGGGGACTCTGAAAGGAGAAACTGAGGCAGAGACAACTGTTGTGCTGAGGCCTGCTGCAGAAGGGCGTTTAGGACAGGGTCGTCCTATCACAGATAGTGGTAGGGACTCCACTAAGTAGTCAGCTTTCAAAAAATATACATATGGACTGGCAAATGACTAAAAAAAAAAATCACAATTAATGGCAAGATTAAAAAAAAGTTGTGATTAATTGCAGTTTTAATTGCACTGTTAAACAGTAATAGAATACCAATTTTAATTTATTATAAATATTTTGGATGTCTTTCTACATTTTCAAATATATTGATTTCAATTACAATGCATAATACAAAGTGTACAGTGCTCACTTTATTTACTATTTTGATTACAAATATTTGCATTGTAAAAAAGATAAAAGATAATATTTTTCAGTTTACCTCATACAAGTACTTTGTTTGATCTATGGTCTTGTAGTGATCCTGAAACTCTGTAAGCATACTCTGGCGCGACTGGCAGGATTCATTTGTTATCGGTCAGTTATCTGTAGCACAAGAACTGGAGGCGAAAGCATGAATTAGCATGTTGTACCACAGACTTGTACTTCAAGTCTGCAGTACAAGTCTGTGGTACTGCAGACTTGAAGTACTTTGATGGTATTGGAACTCAGCTACAGATAACTGTCTTTTTATCCAGAGAACCATCCAGAAGATTTTTTAAAATAAACTTCCTATTCAAAAGACCTAAACTTTTACTGTTTTGCTCCATTAATTTTTGCTGATATTTAATCACTCCAGTTCATGAGAGCACATTAGAACTGTACACATTTCCAATAAATGATGAAGTACAGTATGTGAAGGGGGGTCAAAACAGAGGTGTGTGATTAATTCTTGTTTAAAAAAATGCATTAATTTTTTTTGTGTTAATCGTTTGTGTTAACTGGGTTTGATAGCCATAAAAAAAGTAATTCTATATTTGTAATTTGCACTTTCATGATAGATTGTGCTAGAGTACTTGTATGAGACTAATTGAAAAATACTGTTTTTGTTTCTTTTTTAGTGCAAATATTGGTAATAAAAAATATAAATCAAGCACTGTACACTGTATTCATAAACAAACTAGGGAAATACAACCGAGATGGAGCTACTATAATGTGGGTGCAAAACTAGTTGGAAAACCATTCCCAGAGAGTAGTTATCAGTTTTTCACAGTCAAGCTGGGAAGGGCATAACAAATGGGGTCCCTCAGGGATCAGTTCTGGGTCGGGTTCTGTTCATTATCTTCATTAAGGCAAATATGGTGCCCATATTTTAAAAAGGGAGGAAAGAGAACCCCGGGGAATTACAGACTGGGGAATTACAGACCGGTCAGCCTCACTTCAGTCCTCAACAAAATCATGGAGCAGGGAATCCATGGTCCACAAGGAATCCATTTTGAAGCACTTGGAGGAGAGAAAGGTGATCAGGAACAGTCAACATGGATTCACCAAAGGGCAAGTCATGCCTGACCAACCTGATTGCCTTCTATGATGAGATAACTGGCTCTGTGGATATGGGGAAAGCGGTGGATGTGTGATATATCTTGACTTTAGCAAGTCTCCCACAGTATTCTTGCCAGCAAGTTAAAGAAGCATGGGCTGGATGAATGGACTATAAGGTGGATAGAAAGCTGGCTAGTTTGTCGGGCTCAATGGGTAGTGATCAATGGCGTGATGTCTAGTTGGCAGGTGGTGTCAAGCAGAGTGCCCCAGGGTTTTGTTCAACATAGACTCATAATGATCTGGTTGATGGAGTTAATTGCACCCTCAGCAGGTTCGCAGATGACACTAAGCTGGGGAGGAGCGGTAGATATGCTGGAGGGTAGGGATAGGGTCCAGAGTGACCTACACAAATTGAAGGATTGGGCCAAAAGAAATCTGATGAGGTTCAACAAGGACAAGTGCAGAGTCCTGCACTTAGGACGGAAGAATCCCATGTATCACTACAGGCTGGGGACCGACTGGCTAAGCAGCAGTTCTGCAGAAAAGGACCTGGGGATTACAGTGGATGAGAAGCTGGATATGAGTCAGCAGTGTCCCCTTGTTGCCAAGAAGGCCAATGGCATAACTGTATTAGTAGGAGCATTGCCAGCAGATCAAGGGAAGTGATTATTCCCCTCTATTCAGCACTGGTGAGGCCACACCTGGAGTATTGCATCCAGTTTGGTCCCCCACTACAGAAGGGATGTGGACAAATTGGAGAGAGTCCAGCAGAGGGCAACAAAAATGATTAGGGGGCTGGGGTACATGACTTACAAAGAGAGGCTGAGGGAACTGGGGTTATTTAGTCTGCAGAAGAAAAAGTGAGGGGGGATTTGATAGCAGCCTTCAACTACCTGAAGTGGGGTTCCAAAGAGAATGGACCTAGGCTATTCTCAGTGGTAGCAGATGACAGAACAAGAAGCAATGGTCTCAATTGCAGTGGAGGAGGTCTAGGTTGGATATTAGGAAACACTGTTTCACTAGGAAGTGTTGAAGCACTAGAATGGGTTACCTAGGGAGGTGGTGGAATCTCCATCCTTAGAGGTTTTTAAGGCTCCACTTGACAAAACCCTGGCTGGGATGATTTAGTTGGTGTTGGTCCTGCTTTGAGCAGGGGATTTGGACTAGATGACATCCTGAGGTCTCTTCCAACCCTATATTCTATGATTTTGCTATGTAGTGCATCAAAACCTGACTGAAATTGCCTCACACATTTAATAATCTACATTAGTAGTAGCAGAGGCAAGGAAATCTGTTTTTGAACTATGACTTTTGAGCATTCCCAGCCAGGTGTGTCAAAAGGGAATAATAAATTCTTCATTTGCAAAAAGTGCTGTATCCAGGGTTTCTGTTCCTCAGATTTGTTCTCGCTGGCTTTGTTTAAGGCTGCAACAATTTTTGGTAAGTAAAGTAATTAAAAATGTTAAACTTTACAGGACAGTGAAATTATTATTAGTGACAAAAAGACAGATGTTTCAGAGACCTTCTGGAATCCAACATCTGAGATCAGGCAGCGCAGATTAACAAGATACATAGTGAAATTTGACGAGCAAGATGACTTTGAGTCAGAGAAGTAAGTACATAAACTATTAGCTCCTTTTCTTTTAGTTAATTACATAAAGGAGAGCATATATACTGTTTTGACAAATAAAATATGGAAGAGAGCATGGCCTACTGGTTAAAGCATAGGATTTGGAGATGGAGATTTGGATTTTAATTCTGATTATCCTGAAAACTTTTTTGTGAACCTGAGCAAGTCACTTACCTTCTCTGTGGTTCAGATTCCCAGTCTGTAAAATTGAGAGAAATAACATCTTTAAATGCAACCTTATTTACAGAAGTTCCAGTGTAGGAAAACTTGAATAAAATAAAACTGGCAAACACAATAAGGTAGTAAATAGTAACTTTATAAATTGATCATCAATCTCATTTTACCTCTGTCAAAGCAATATTTGTAGCTATTTCCATCATCCTGATTTTGATTCTTTCACCCTTATTAATTTGCTAGACTTTGGCAACAGGTGACTCGAGCTATAACCAACAAAGATCAGACAGAAGCTACTAATGAGAAATGTGTTCTGGAGGATGCTCAGAGAAAGGCTGCCAAAGAAAGGAAACTGAAGGGCGAAGAGTGGACCTGCAAACTGTTTGAACAGGATTCAGTCACAGGGGAATGGCACTACAAATATGCAGAGTAAGTGGTGGAGTGTTTTGCTTACAGTTTAAACTATTCTACATATTTAAAGGTGTTGTTACGTAGAGAACTTGTTTTATAGTTTCAGGATTGAAAGAACATGAAAATGTGGATGAGTCCATACTTGTCCAAGTGGTATTGAGTAGTCTTAAATCTCTATTCATCTAAAGCCATATCCACACTACAACATTAAACTTACTGTGTAAACTGGCATGGGGTTGGCTTTGGATGTGGTTATTGTCTACGCAAGACATGGCTGATGTTCAGTTAAGTAACTGATAGTAGTAATTTGCTGCTAATAGAGGGACAGACTGGCTTATGTTTTTTTTCTTCTTACAACTAGTTCAGCATGCTTTTTTGACAAGTGGACGAGACCCCTTAATTCTTCCTGTATAATCAGTTTGGCTGGTGTCATCTTCCTAGTTCTTTATGCGTATGACATCCTGGAATGCATTGCTCCACTTGCTGCTGGTTGTGTTCTGTGGGCTTGTTCTCTGAACGCTTGCCTTCCTAGGCAATGTAGAATATCCAGATTTTCCCAGAATGGGCTGATGCACAATTGTGCAGCCTGGTAGATGTGGACTTGAAAACATAGCTGTAATAGCAGAAAAGCTGTTTGGACATTAAACTGCACCATGTAACTTGTTATTGATAAAGGTGACTTACACAGAGAGGCTCCGAAAACACAGTTGCAGCGTGGATGGGTCCACACAGCTCTCTTCTCCTGACAAGTGTGACACACACTGAGTAGCTCACTGTTAAAGGCTTATGGTGGTTCCATGCATCAGAAGGTGGAGGTGTAACTCTGCGAGTGTACAGACAAATGTGAAACTTGAGTCCAGTCTTGGGATTGATCCACATCCTCAATTCCCACTGACTTACAGGGAGTTCAGCAAGAAGAGCAGTGGCAGAATTGAGCCTTTTACCAGTAACAGTTACCACAGGATCAGCATGCAAAGTCTTTTGTCCCTTTTTCAATTGAAGTATTAGTTTGTACTAAAAAGGGAAAAAAGTAAAATATCCAGGGATATTACAGCCACATAAGAATGTAGTAGTCCTGAAACCAATGTTATATCTAGCTTTGTGCTGACAGTTGGCTCCAGAGCTATATACCTTACTGTGAACTCTATTGTACATAACAGATTTTCACAACTGACAAAAATAGCCTTAAAATTTTCTACGCATCATATAAACTAGTGTTTTACCTTGCTCTTTCACAGACAAAGTAACAAGATTTTTCTTCCACAGTTCCAGAATGTGGTAGGTTTATGTAACATATCAGGAAATGTTTATGTATCTCAGTCTTAGGTACTGGCATAACAAATATGCTATCAAAATTGAGTGATACTCTGGCTGGCGTTCTGAATAGCCAGAGTAGGGATTGATCTGTGCATAGAGACTGAGTTATCGTATCATCTTTGGGTGTATAATCCTGCCAAATCAGAGGTGAGGCACATCAGTAGGGTAATATGAAGAGGCTTACATCACTTATGCTCATTCTATACTTATCTTGTGGGGAGTTCTGAATCTTTTGAGTGTCATACTGACACCTTTCACTCAAAAGATTTGCTTGAAAGCTTTCTTCAACTTAACAGGAAAATGAAAATGCCTCTAATTTGTTATACAGTAACACTGTGTTCATTCTTTTTCTGTGTAGAACCAGACCATGGGATCCACTGAATGATATGATACAGTTTGAAAAAGATGGTGCCATCCAAACAAAAGTCAGGCATCGGACACCAATGGTACGTTCTGGCTTTGTAATTGTTCTCAGTAAACAGTGAAGTCAGACACTTGCAAATGTCAAGTTATAAATCTAGAATTCACAAAGCACTAACGTGGTTCTTCACCCATGTCCTACAAAGGTGTATTCCAGTCAGCCCCTAGCCTCTCACTCTCCTGCTGTTCGCTATGTAGGAAAACTGACATAATTGGATAGGTATTGAAAGTTACATTACCTTAATTCCACTTACAAAAAACATCCACACTTATTTTAATTAATCTAATGTAAACCCTCCAAAACCTCTAGGATATCATTTTCAAATATTAACTCAGGCTTCTAACACACAGCCATTATTATAATAAAACAACAGCTTTTTCATCAGAATGTTTGATTCTGTGCATATAAGTATTATGTGTGTGAATTGCAGGTTAGTGTTCCAAAAATAAAACGAAAGCCAACCAGTCAGTCGAAGAAAGGAGAGTGTGGATTCTCTTCCCCAGAACCTGATAACCAGGACTCCTCTGGAAGTGAAGGTAGGATAAGCTGCATCTGTTCGGCAAATTTCATTGTTTTTCTGTTCAGTTAGACTGAGCACTGCTACAGTACAGTCATGCATTTACTTTCCTATTCTTTATTATCCCAAGATATTTGTGGTATAAAATAACTATTGGAATATGATAAGTTACAGTATAGTGCATTATTACACGTCTTCACAGAAAGACAAAAATGCATAGCACAAGAAAAGCAGGTGGCCCATGGTGTTACTAGTGAGATCTGAAACTTTCCTACGTTTATAAACATAGGGGTGTAATTTAAGTAGGCTTTACTATTATAGTTAGTACTTGTGCTACTACTACTGTGTTCGTTCACTTGTAAACAAAAGGATTAGTCTCTGCATTAAGAAAGCAGCTATTTAAATATATAGCTCAATAGGTTTATGTAAGAATGAAATGTGTAAATAATTGTTGGCACTGTTTATAATCTTAAAACTTCTGTACTCAGTTGAAAAAGATTAAACACTTCACTTGTGGACTTCCTGGGATATAAGCAACTGGAGCAAAGCTTTCAGCAGGACCTCAAATTGGAGAATTTCACCTAACTGTGTTTTCTAAATAGTTTTATCATAGGATTAAAGGAGTTTAGATTTGGATAAATTAGTCATTCTAACCTATTGCATCTGTCTGGCATATCTTCATAGCACAACTACTAAAGCATAATACAAGAATCAGAAAGAAGGGGGCAGACCTTGGTGAACTACAAAGTGCCATTGAATCTATAAAAGAAACCCAAGAAGACATTAAGAGGTAGTATTGAATTATAATATTTTAAAATAGATTTTAGTGCATCAGGCTTGTTCTGTTTAAAATAAGCTAGGAATATAAACTGTTCTTATTTAATCTTCCTTCACTGGTTTAAGAATAAATACATCAAAACAGAAACTTCTGCTAAAAATTGACGTTTATTGTTTTTGTCATGAATTCTGCTTTGTATAATATATTCTGGAATAGTTCAAAGAAAATGATATTGCTGCTTGTAGTGATGCGGGTGTCACCCCTGCAGTGTCTCCTGCTGGTCATCTCTGGGAATTAGCATTTCCAGCCTCCAGAGTGCCCTCTGCAAGCCAGTGTCCTGCTGCCGCTTGGCCCCCATGTCCCTCCCAGGACTCGGGTGCAGGGCCAGTGCAAGGAAGTTTCGTTCCCTAGCTGAAACTTCCACCTTTCTCCCACCCCCAGCTAACCCCATCCACCGCCCCCCTGTGGCAGCTAACCACACCCACCTGCCCCTCCCACCCATTGAAAGCCCTCCCTCCACGGCAGCTAACCCCGCCGGGGGAGCCCACCCCAGCTCACCTCCACTCCACCTCCTCGCCTGAGCGGGCTTTTAGGTGCCCATAACCACTAGGCGCCCTAGGCAGCTGCCTAGTTTGCCTAAATGGTTGCACCAGCCCTGCTTGGGTGCCCTGTTATCTGGGACGTTGCCCCCTGGCAGTACACACCTCAGTCTCAGAGTCTGTATTTTAAATTTATTAGGGGGGTTGCACTCAGAGGATTGCTATGTGAAAGGGGTCACCAGTACAAAAGTTTGAGAACCACTGCTCTGTGTGGCCTTGGACAAGGCCCTGCAGCTTGGGGAGTTGCCAGCCTGGAGCTCCCCAGCCCCTCTGGCCTTTTCCCCGCCCTTCCTTATTCTAGGTACCCTGAGCTACCCAGCCCCCCCCGAAAGCAGAGAGAGACTCTGCTCCCTGGTCCACTGCCCTCTTATAAGGGTCAGCTGTGGCCTGATTGGGGCGTGGCCCAGCTGTGGCTACTTCCCCAATCAGCCCAGGTTTTCCCCTACCACAGCTCTCTCCCAGGGCTGGTTTAAGCCCTTCAGGACAGGAGCGGGGTTACTGCCCTGCTACACTGCTCTAACAAGCCTGATTACTTCATCTCAGATTCAGAAACTGGGTAAATACAATGATTAATGCAGATCAGCTTCACTGTATGTTTGTCAAATTACAAGTAGGTTTACTGGAAATAAATACCATGGGAATTCCATATTTAGCACAAATTTTGGGTCACTGGATTTTTTAGTATTTCCATTGTTTTCTGGAGTATTTTTTTAAAGTTTCTACCCCTTCCATACGTGAACCAATGCAGTGTTGTTTTTATGATACTGCAGAAGGATTTTGCCTAATTCTTATCATTAGCATATTAACTGTGAAACCGAAGGATGGCTGTTTAAATGTCAGTATATTTACTAAAATAACCAGTAGTGAAATAGTTAAGAGAGCGCTCGGGAGCCCAACTGCATGCATCTTATTGCATGATTGGGTCCTAAATGTCCAAACAAATATTGAGATTTATTTACTTGTTGGACTTAAGTGTAAAGCTATTGCAGGAAGAGAGAGGCAAAAGCTCTCTGGAGATTTGAAGTTTACTCAGGGAGAGATGATATGGAGATAGCTGTTAATTTAAGTGGGAATGAAAGAGCTCAAGGAGGGAGAGGAATTTAAAGAACGATAATAAAAAAAAATAGACTGAAATAGTCATTTCTTTAAAGCTACTTATTAGCAGATAACTTACTACTACGGTTGCCAATTTTGGTTGGATGCATTCCTGGCGGTTTCATCACATGGCATAATCTTTAATTAAAAATTCATCTTTAATTCCTGGAGACTCCATGATAGTCCTGGAGGGTTAGCAACCCTATTTACTACACAACAAGTCATCTAGAATTGTCATGTGTGCTGAAGAAATGTACTTAAATTTCCACAGATTTTTTTAATTTTTCTGCCAAATCAAGGAAACAACCTCGTTCTATTGATCCTAGTTACAAGGCTTTTTTTAATTTTAAACAATACATTTTATCTCTATTCATCAATTTATAAACACCTCTTTATATAATATGTTTCTTGGCTGCAAAAGAGAAATTCCACAGATTCGATGCTGCATTAAATACAGTTCAGCAATCCTATTTTAAAATAATGGTACAGTGATAGAAATTGTAGGATGTATAATAAATGAGGAAAACTGAAATTTTAGAATTAACCTGATCTTAATTGCCTTCACACTACACAGCTGCATATTGGTAACTGGAAGATTACTGATTTTCAGTTGTGATACGCATGTGTTTGAAATATGTTGTACATCAACATAAACTTACAGACTGCTTTGCGGACATTGGGATTAAAACAGTTGTGTTTTTCTAATAGTTTGTGTATGCATTACTTCGAGATTGACAGTCCTTTTTTTTTTTTTTTCTTCTGCTATCCTTAATAGCCAACTACGAAACAGGGTTTGCATTGTTTAACTTAGGGGTCGGCAACCTTCAGCGCATGGCACATCAGGGTAATCTGCTGACAGGCCATGAGACATTTTGTTTATATTGACTGCCACAGAGACATGCTGGCCACTGCTTCCCACAGCTCCCATTGGCCGTAGGGTGACCAGATCACCACACTAAAATATCGGGACACATTGGGGTGCCATCAGCCCAGTTCACAGTCTACCCCCGCTCCTCCCAGGCTCCGTCCCCACTCTGCCCCAGGTCCCGCCCCCACACTGTGCCCTTCCTCATCCCCTGTCCCTCTTCAGTCCCCCACCCACTGCTCGCCTGCTGCTCACCACTTCACCCCCGCCCGCCACTCCCTCCTATGGTGCCGACTTCCCCTCTGCCATGTGAATGCTCACCCACCCCTGCACCGCCCTCGCCCCGCCCTCATTCCCCCAAGTCCCCGGCCCTGCCCTGCCTCTTCTCCACCACCTCCCCTGAGCATACTGGGTACCCATTCCTCCCCCCTCCCTCCTGGAAAGCGCTAAGCACCACCAAACATCTGTTAGGCGGAGGGGAAGAGGAGCGGGGATGCAGCACACTGGGGGGAGGGAGGGAAAAGAAGGGGGGACCTTGGTTGCAATTTTTCCCCAGGCAGGCGCCACGGAGTCGGCGCCTGCCTCCCGCTTGTGTCCTTACCTGAATATCTGGACAAATGGCGTCCCGATCGTACATTGATTGGGACAGGAGACAAAGGGTTAAATATTGGGACAGTCCCAATTTTATCGGGACATCTGGTCACTCTAATTGGCTGGGAACAGCGAACCGTGGCCACTGGGAGCTGCGGGGGGCCATGCTTGCAGACGGCCAATGTAAACAAAATGTCTCACGGCCCCCAGTGGATTACCCTGATGGGCTGCGTGCCGAAGGTTGCCGGCCCCTGGTTTAACTGAAAAGAATATGTTCACTGGTATCTATTGAACATGAAGGAAAATGCAATACTTGACTCTTTCTGCTTTGCCGTATTCTTACTTGCAGACTCCAAGGCCTTCAACAAACATGAGGAGTTTGGGATGAGAAATGTTAGTTTCCTGCCATTTTATTTCTCATTTGAGGTCTTTTTTTTTTTTTTAATTGAGTTGATGTCTTGATATTGCGTATCTAAAAGCCCAGTAGAATTACATCAGTTAACCATTTCTCCAAAAGCTGACAGAAAATAGCCTCTTGATATTTCATGGTGTTCCTAACAGAAGTCAGATAATGTAAGAAACTGTTTAAATCATCTTGATGTCCACTTAAGAGAGTTTCTTTTTATATTTTATAGGGATATTATGGCTCTACGGAACCGTGTTACTTCAAATTCACCTCCACTGGAAAACAATTTCTTGCAGCTTAAGCATTATGTCTTTATTTTTCTCATGGTTCTGGTGCAACTTATCATCAATTTCGTGTTCAAATAGAAGGTCTGAACAAAAGACTTTTTGAACTGGAATACTTACTGGGACCATATTTTAAGTTGGTTTGGACTTTAAATGATGCAATATTATCTACAAGAGCCCCTGTAGTTAAACTTAAAGAACTTCACCTCAAATCTTTATGCGTACATGGATCAAGATCTGTCGTATTCCTGCCTAGCCAGTTGAAGTGGGAAATGTGTAAGTGCCAGTACTCTCTTGCTCTTTGTGTATGCCTCACACAAGCACAACAATAGCCTTCTATCTATAATATCTCATAGGCTGTACTAACAAATTTTAGTACAGAAAATGTCAAACTCAACATTCAGAAATCTGTTCCTCTCTCAGTGGGGACATGTAATGTCTATTGATGAAGATAAATTGAGAAAAGAACAAACAAACTTAAATTAACAATTTTGTAACAAAATAACTTCTGAAGTAACCAGCGTTACTATTTTATTGAAAGTACTGTATGGTGAAATGCATTTCAGATCAAACACAAAAAATACGTTAGTAAGCACCATAAGTAATAAGAATTGGCTCAACGCAGAGTTGAAGACTTTACCTGAAATCTGTGTGTGTTTAGTGCTCTAATTTGGGAGGTTTTTCTAAATATATGGCAGTATTTTAATTCTAGATTATGGTGGTGATATACAAACCACTAGATTTTCATGGTTGGCCACTTCAAACCTTTTATTAAAAACATTGGCTTACGTTGTGCATAGAATGAATTGTACAACTGTATAGTACCCATAACGGCTACTATGTTAATGGTCCACCAACATTTCCATTCATAATGTGTCAGGGATTTATAACTATGTAGTTAATTTTTTCTCAGCTTACTAAACTTGAATTAAATTCTGTGGGCACTTCAAATAAGTTGAAGATAAAGACTACTGTTATCAAATGGTTTATTTGATGTTTCTGTAACTCAGAAAAAAATATTAACATGCACAGCTGTGTAAAGTGTGAATGGCTTGATGTTAGTTCTAAACTGCCTTTAATTTTGGAACTTAAGAGTTCAGTCCTGCTATTAGATTGCCACTGCTAATTTTATAAAATACACAGCAACAAACCTTAGCTGTTTAAGAGCAAGATGAAGCCCTAAATCTTCATTAAATTCCTCCTTATTGCAGTATATACACACCATGGAACTCATCCCGATATTCCACAATTGGACAAACTAATAATGTAGAAGTTGGACTTGGATTTTAATGTGACTTTTTATTCTAACATGGTTTTGGTCTGAATTGGTATGTTTCCAAACAACTAATTTTTTAAAGTAAAATTAAGTTTAGATACCAGCATTTACAGGGTGAGATCTCCCTTCCTCCTCCCCCCATTTTGACCCATCTACACGAGTTAAAAGGGGCTCTAGAATCTCAAGTTCTAGATGGGGAGACCTTCACTGGTGTAGATGCTGTGGAAGACAGCCATAAGGCTGTTTTCCAAGAAGCCCCTCTCAAGTCTTGGCATGTAGGGGGCAGGGCCACAGCACTGCAGAGATTCTGGGCAGTGCGGTGGCTGATGCAGCAGCCTTTCAGGAATGCCCTAACTTAAACAGGCCCCCAGGGCTCTCTAGGTTACACCATGGGCCTCTCCAGCCCCTAGAATAACCCATGACTGGCAGGATGCAATGGTGTTTTAAAGCCACCTTCCCTTGGGCTGAGAGTCCTGTGCTCTACCAGTCTCATGCAGTGTTAATGCAAGTAAAATTTAGTTATATTTGTGCTTTGTCTAACCAACTTTTATCTTCCTGTGTCCCTAACATACAGTTTTCCCCACTCCTTTATTGCCCCCACACATGAGACAAATTTTACTCTTTAAGCATCCTGCTTAAATTTGGTAATTCCCCATCCCCTTTGTCATAATGTAGTTTTGTCTTGAACCATTCTCTACAGCACTGTTCTTTTAACATGACTATAATATACACTGGTGTTGTGTACACAGGCACAACCAAATTCTTGTAACTTGGTTGGAACAGTGTCATGTTATGCCTTGTGATTACATTTTTAAAATATAGAAAGAGCTTTACTGTAAAGAGGAGAGAGTTCAACACAATAAGTTCCTAATAGAAACTAAAGGTGGCAGCCATATATAAAAGGTTAACAGTCATAACATAAAGGGTGGGTTAAAAGATGAAAACAGAATGTTGTAATACTGATTTGACACTGCCAGCATTCGAGAGATTGTCATTACACCACTCACATAGAGAGATCTCTTATGCAGATCTGTTCCAAGACCTGTAATGTAGTTGGTATACTCATATAATTTGTGCTATACATGACAGGGACACATAATACATAGGCAAATGTGAGAGCTAACTAGCACTACACCAAGAATTTGGGCAGTAATATTAGATCCCTGAGATATTCCTACAGTTTTTGTGTGTTGAACCTCATATTTGGTAATAACTTATCTAAATTTAAAATGAATGTTTGTTAAAAATGTCCATCTTGCTCAGTATTTATGGGTTTTACTGTTTTTTTCAAGGGCAGTTAAGGAGAAGCCCTTTACGGATATATTTTTAAACTGACTTTAATTTAGTATTGATTTGCAAGCATATCTAGAACTGCATATTTATACTCACGCTGCCATTGTATAGGTCAAAATATTGTAATCGCTAGCTGACGGTGTTTTGGCCCACATCAGAATACTTATGTGCACACCATATATTCCATATTTGAGATCCTGCCCACTTCAACTCTTGTGTTTTGCATATGCATATACTTGAATAAGATGGAGCTAGACAAAATGCCCTTACTTACATACAAGATTATTTTTTCTCCTCTCTCAATATGTTTTTAGAGCCTGACTATCTAAGATATAAGAGCTGTTGGTTTAATTCCTGTCCCAAGAGGCAAGAGTACTTCATGAAATCTTTTAATGAAAAAGTAAAGCAACAGGTCTGCTCTTAGGTGTATTTATTACTCATATTCTAAAAAGCACATGCACTGAAAGCCTGATAATTCCTATTTTGCTCTTCTTTGTATGTAATTCCCTAATGTGAGCAGAAAAAGGAATTTGCCTGATTTTTAGGGTAAGGTTGATTACAGGCCTGGTTTGTAAAGCCTTTTCTTAATACATAATTAACTTAATATTTAGCCACGATGTGTAGTTGATCTTGAAATATTCTTTACTAAAGATTATCAGTTTTCTGCACATAGTCATAAAAACTCTGCTTGTACAGTTTGCAGATATCTGAAGGCAGTAGCCTCCTGCTAGTTTTTAATATTTAAAACAGAGCACTTGTTTTCTCACTTGATTAGATTCTTTATTCTTTTTTCTTGTACAGGAATTAGGAAATATTCTGAACTGATGGTTGTTGCCATGTGTTTTTTGATTGTTTTTTAAAATGCACTCTAAGCCTTTAATTTGCCACTTAACTACTGTAGTTAGGTATAATTGACCTACAAAGAAAGTAAGCGTCATGTGAAGAGCATAGTTCCAGCAATAGATAATGTTTCTTGTATTTCATATGTTGGTTATTTTTAAAATAGTTTGCATTATTTATAAGGGTACAGCATGTCTTCTTTTTTTTTTTCCTCCAGATTAAATCCTGAAAACTTCATTTTATTGTTGTCTTGTAAGATGTTTCATGGATTTTACAGTTCAATGCCCTTCTGTGCCTTTGGGAAATCCTTGTCAGTTTAATGTTAATGAAACAAAATTTGGATTCAGTATATTTGTCTAGCATAACTTGGTGGTAGTTTTTCTTAAAGGCCATTATTACATCACCTAGTTTTCTTTTTGTAAACAAGAATGCTGTACTCTTATGAAAGTTTGACTAATTTATTGTATTTCAAATATATCCTGAACTCTTTGGACATCATTGAAAATAGTCAGATATTTCTGAGTATTATAAACAGTGCCTTCTTGATGGATTTCACACTGTTTTGAGGTGTATAAAGAAAACTTGTCAAATTTGTGCCATACATACAACTGACCTTTTGTGGGGGCTGTGTTTTTGAAGACTACCTTTCTCCCTTCATCAGATTTTTGAAATCACTATATAAAAATCTATCCTTCCACTTCTATTTCAGTTTTCTAGAATTTCTAGCTAGTGAGCAGTGTGTCTGGTCTTTGCTTTTTTGGTCTTCTGTACAATGAAGCTGCAGTGCTTTGTTTGTGATATTACAGAAATAGCCATAATAAAAGTTTAACATCACAGACAGATTATTTTGGCTTCCCTTTGTAATTTACTAAATTTGATCAAGAAATTAACTGATACAGAGGAAAAAATTGGGGGGTGGAGAGATTTTCAAGGGCACAAAGGGCAACAAGGCACCCAACTCCCATTCATGTGTCTTGAAAATCTTCCCCTTAAGCATGTATATCTTTTTAATTATCTAGCCATTTTGTACAAACTACAAACCAAAGGTATATTTAACTGCATGGGGAAAGTGCTCTTTAAAATACATAGCTTGCCACTATTATCTAATTCTTCATTTTTTCTCTAGTTTCAGAACTTCAGGTAACTCAGACTAGCACATTTTTATTCACTTTTTATTATGTTACATATTGTTTGAATTTTTGTACTGTTACATTTTTTTAGAAAATTGAAAATGGACTGTTATACAAAAGCTGTATAGGACCAGTGTTTCATTAATCCAATTCACAGAATATGGAAAGAGCCAGATCCCATGACAAAAATGAATGTGAATGTATGTACTAAAATATTTATATAGGGGAAAAATCCTTTATTCCTGTATGTTTTGTTTCTGCATATATCATGTTAAAATTGCTTTAGTATAGTATTGCAAAGGTTATTTAAAAAAACATGCTCCATGTAGTGTGATAAGAACTACTATGAATTCTTTAGAAAGATCAACAAATTGTGACCATATTGCATGCTTAAATGTACATCTGAGTTCAACATTTTGTTAAATGGCCATTTGTAAATTAAAGCACTACCACTGGTCAATAGTTTTGTATGACTAATGAATAGAATAAAGAGATGTCACCAACAGCATAAGCACAGTATACTGAGTCATGTTTGTGTGTCTGACACCACTACATTTAAACAGATGGTAGGAATGGTACTGAGAGGAACACTTCAAATTGGTTACAGAATCATTTATCCCTGGGTTTCTGTTGCTCCTTATTTACTTTCTATTTCTGGTTTCTGATTACAGATTTAGTATTAGGTTTGCCTAGGGTATCTATTGTAGGTGTTTTAACTGTGGTAAGAGTCTTGCAAAATGAAGCCTCTGTAAAGAGATCTCTGGCAATTTAACTTGTACTGTTTGTTTATTTGTTCTGCTGCTGCTAGGATATCATGGTCTCATTTTGATTAAAATTTCCTAGGGGACCATGTCTTGGCACTTAAGTAATTAGACCAAATATTATAAATTATGTAGGAAGCTACTTTGTGGTGGTTTTGCTCATTTGGTGTGAAGGTTAGTATTAAGATGTTGCTGTGATTTTACATATATTAGGGCTGTCAAATAATTTTTTTAAATAATCACAGTTAATCACAAGATTAAAAAAAATTGTGATTCATCACAGTTTTAATTGCAGTGTTAATAGAATACCAATTTAAATTCATTATAAATATTTTTGGATGTTTTTCTACATTTTTCAAATACATTGATTTCAATTACAATACAGAATTCAGTGCTCACTTTATATTATTTTTATTACAAATATTTGCATTTAAAAAAAAAATTCACCTCATACAAGTACTACAGTGTGCTGGTTCTCAACCAGGGTTATATGTACCCCTGGGCATACGCAGAGGTCCTCCAGGGAATACATCAACTCATCCAGATATTTGCCTAGTTTTACAATAGGCCACATAAAAAACAATAGCAAAATCAGTATAAACTAAAATTTAATTCAGACTGTGATAAATGAAGGGGGTGGGGGCAGTGATGAGCTGCCAAAATCTTAACAACCAGTTCCCTATAAAAAGTTTTGATTTAAGGGGGGGGAGGGGCTGGGACAGGGGGAGACATACCCGTGGGGCCAGGGGCCCCTGCAGGGCCTGGGGCAAATTGCCCCACTTGCCCCCCGAGCAACCCTAGAGCTTGCAGCCCCCTCCCCTCTTACCTTGCCGGCAGCTGGATGACTCAGGAGCTCAACAGAGCTGCCCAGCTGGTGCCGGCGGCTGGCCCTGCTGCAGCTGGGGGGAAGCGGGGGAAGGGCCGGGGGAGCATCAGCCTCCCTAGCTGGGAATCCTGGGAGCAACAGGATGGTCCAGCCCATGGACCAGAGTTCTTTGCCCACTCCCTGGCCCTTTAACAACCTGTTCTCCACGGAGGTCCAATTTAGGTACCGGTTCTTGGGAACCTGGGGGAACCGGCTCCAGCTCACCACTGGGTGGCAGGGAGTAGCTCCCTTTGATGGACACCCAGCCAACCAGTTAGCTGTAAAATCCCTCTTGGCAGCTGTTCTCTACTTATTTTACCTATAAAGGGTTAAAAAGTCCCCCAGATAAAGGGGGGCGGGGTGGGCACCTGACCAAAAGAGCCAATGGGAAGGCTAGAACTCTTTAAAATTGGGAAAGAAACTTTCCCTTTGTCTGTTATTGCTCGGCTGAAGAGATGGGCAGCAGGAATGCTGTGTAAAGTTTGAACCATCAGATCATATCTAGAACTACTTTTAAGCATCCAAATATGCAAGTAAATTAGGAATGTTTAGGCAGACGCGATTAGGTTTATTTTGCAAGGCTTGTGGACTCCTCTGTGCTAACCCCAGATGCTTTTGTTTGCTTGTAACCTTAACCTAACCCCCAAGAAAGCTATTTTGGGTGCTAAATTTTTGAAATTGCTGTTTTAAAATCCAGCAAAAGCCTAAGTTCCAGATGTATTTTCTTCCCTTTTGTTTTTAATAACATTTACCTTTTTTAAGAACAGGATTGAATTTTTGGTGTCCTAAGAGGTTTGCGCATGTTATTTGATTAGATGGTAGCAACAGCTAATCTCCTTTGTTTTCTTTCTCAGCTCTTCCCCAAAGGGCGGGTGAAAGGGCTTGAGGGTACCCCACATGGAGGAATTCCCAAGTGCTCCTTTCTGGGTCCGTTTTTTTTTTTTTTTTTTTTTTGCATTTGGGTAGTGGCAGCATTTACCAAGCCAAGGTCAGAGAAAAGCTGTAACCTTGGGAGCTTAATACAAGCTTGGAGTGGCAAGTATTAATTTTTAAAATCCTTGCAAGCCCCCACCTTCTGTACTCAAAGTGATAGAGTGGGGATTCAGCCTTGACATGGATTTTACAGCAAACCTGCTGGGTGGGCGTCCATCAAAAGGAGTAACCCCCCACTTCAATTCTCTCTCTCTCTCTCTCTATACAGGAGTGGGATGTGGTAAGTTTTCAACACTATGCTTTTTGATAGAAGGAACTTCTGTTTTGGTTGAGATTGCACCAAAAGCTGTGGTCCTTTATGTATATAGATATCCTGCCGCAATCCTATAGTCGTTCTGATCTGCAGCCATATATTGGAGTGTTCCTGTGTGTATATTGGATTTGTTAGTTGTGTCCTTCTGAGTAGTTTGTAGTTGACTTAGCTCTATTATCTTGAGATGCTGTTGAATTCTACTACTGAATAGTTTTGGCAGTAAGTTAATTGGGAAGGGCTCTGGCTGGGGGTGTGGGCTCTGGGGTGAAGCTGGGACCGAGGGGTTGGTGCAGGAGGGTCTCCGGGCTGGGATGGAGGGGTTTGGAGGATGGGAGAGGTCAGGGCTGGGACAGGGATGCGGGACGGGGGCAGGCTTTGGGCAGCACTTACCTCAAGCAGCTCTTAGAAACAGCAGCATGTCCCCCCTCTGACTCCTATGCAGAGGTGCTGCAGGCAGCTGTACGCGCTGCCCTGTCCGCAGGTGCCACCCCTGCAGCTCCCATTGGCTGCGGTTCCTGACCAAGGGGAGCTGTAGGGGCAGCAGTTGGGATGGGGCACTGTGTGCAGCCCCCTGGCTGCCTCTACATGTAGGAGCCAGAGGGGGGACATGCCGCTGCTTCCGGGAGCTGTACAGCATGGGGCAAGGCCTGCCCCTGCACCCAGGCTGGAGCACGGAAAGCCCCTGACACCACTTCCCAGTGGGAGCTCAAGGGCCTGATTAAAATGTCTGGAAGGGCTGGATATAGCCCCCAGGCCATAGTTTGCCCACCCCTGACAATAGGGTGTGCATGTCTTATGCCTTGTAATAAGAGGGAAGGCCTGCAGAGTGCAAAAAATGCTCCTGTTACGGAGAATGAAATTAATGATGGTCCTTGTCTACAAGGCACAATGTACCTGTTCCTATATGGCTGTGCTGCAAGTGACTGCTGAGCACCAGGGGGTGGGACAGAACCGAGCCGGCAGGGAGAAGGTAAAGAACAGCATCGTCCTGCGAACACTGTCCTGTATTTCTGAAACAGGGTCGGCAACCGCGCGCTACTGCTATCGCTGGGTTGCCAACGCCAAATGTTCAAACACTGAGTCGCGCCCCCAAAAAATCTCCTCTTTGTAGAGGCCGCTTTCAAGCTGCCCTGGGGCGGGAGCCTTGGGGCTGCACGTGGGTCACTGGTCCAAGATCTTCCCTACACCCGGCAGCGCCAGGAACTGATTTTTTATCAAAGGAAACTTGCCTCCCGCCCTTGGGCTAGAGCGCCCGGGCCTGTCCCCGCCGCGTTACCCCAGGAGCGCGCGCCCAGCGCGGGGCTCGCACGTGCTGTGCGCGAGGCGGCGGCAGGCGGGCGGGCGGGCCCAGCGCAGGTACCAGGTCCGCGCACCCCACACGCGCCACTAACGAGCGGCTCGGCTCAGAGCGAGGCTGCCTCCGTCGCCGGCCCCGCGCGCCTCTGGGAGAAGCGGCACGAACTGGAAAAGGCGGCCGCGGGCTCGGCCCAACCGTATTGACCCCGCCCCTTAGCTGGCACGTTACCGCGTTCAAACGTGATGGCGTCACGGCGCCTCAAGGCCACAGCGGCGGGCGGTTTCCATGGCGTCCGCGGCGTCCCTGGACTTGGGGCGGCTGGTGCAGGAGGCCGAGGCGCTGGCGAGCGCGGTGCGGGGCGCGCTCGGGCCGCGCGGGGGGCAGGTGCTCGTGACCCGCCCTACGGGAGAGACGCTGCTCACGCGGGACGGGAGGCGAGTGCTGGAGGCGCTGAACCTAGGCCCGCCTACGGCCAGGTAACCCCGGCCCGGTTACGGGCCCGCGCCTTCCCGGGGCTGCCGGAGCCGCCTCCGGCTGCCAGTCGCTTGTGGCTGCGACCCCTCCCCGCCGTGAGCGCCTCGGAGCGCCGCTGTGGGGGTCCCGGATTCCCGGGCCGCAGCCGGGCCCTGAAGCCCTGGGACTTCCCAGGGGGCAGAGTGGCGGCGGCGGCTTGTCCCCTCGCAGCAGCCGGGAGAAGAGAGATCAGTGGAGCAGCTGCTCCCCCTGGGCAGAGACAGCACAGCCCCTTCTGCCAGCGGCCCCGGGGCTTCGTTACACCCCTTTACACCCAGCTTCACCCTCCCCTCCACGAGCCGGGTGCTGATGGGGACGATACAGTCCCCTCCCCTGCCCCCGGCAGCGGCCAGGGCCAGGATCCTCGCCCTTCACAGCACCTGGGGACACGGAGGAGTTGGGGCTTCTCGCTAGGATGCTGTGGCCTTTTGCTGTCACTGGTGCCTGCCTGCCTCTTGTCTACCTCTGTGTCTGGCATGTCTTTCAAGCTCTGGGCAAACCTTGCCATTTGTTAAAATGACAGCTGGGGAGAACCTGCAGTCGGTCATGAGTAAGACTACGTTTTAAGTCATGGACAGTAAATAAAAAATCACAGCCCGTGACCTGTCCATGACTTTTACTGTCTACCCCTGACTAAAACTGGGGGCACACCACGGATACTCGGGGCCTGGCCTGGGGGCATCGGGGTGGGAGAGAGGCAGGTTCCCTACCTGGCTCCTGGGAAGCAGCGACCTCCAGCTCCTAGCTTCTCATGCTGCTTCCGCTTTGCCCCCAAGCCCCTCTTCTGCAGCTCCCACGGTTGGGAACTGCAGCCAATGGGAGCTGCAGGGGTGGTGCCTGTGGGCAGAGGCAGCACGTGGAGCTAGGAGCTGAGGGAGGGGAGTTCCTGTTGCCCTTCTGAGGAGTCCCCACAGTTAAGCATCGCCCAGAGCCCCTCACACCCAAACTCCTGCTGCTGGGGGTCGGGAGGGGGTGGGGTGCAACTGGCCCAAGGGCTGCCCGAGCTGCTCAGGTGGCTCCCAAGCCAGCCACACGAGACACTGCAGAAGTCAGAGTCATGGAAATCTGCAACTTCAGTGACAAACACGGAGCATGAGTCATGAGTGGCTAGTATTACCTGTTGAAAAGTGAATAGTTGAAACACTTTTCTCTTAATAAATTGAAGCTATTAATTAAAATCTGTTGGTAAAAACCACCCTTAATTTACTTTTTCTTTTTTTCTACCAGAATGATAGTAGCTTGTGTCTCCAGTCACCACAGCATGACTGGAGATGGTGCTAAAACATTTATCATCCTGTTGTCCAAATTACTCAGAGGACTTCAAGCAATTCTTGATAAAAGAGAAGGATCTCCATTTTGTGAGGATATTCAAAGGAGCAAGAGAGATCAAAAACATTGTCACAGTCTGAAGCAAATATCTCAGTCTCTTATGACATTTCAGACTCACATATTGGACCACATCATGGCACAAGACCTAAGAAAACATTTTCTATCTGCTTTTTCTAGTTGGGAAGGAGAGATAAGTAGGGACACAATGGAGTCAATATTAGAAGCTTACTTTTGTGGAAGAATAGGAAATAGTCATCAGAAGCTTCTTTCCCAATTGAGTTGTGATTTCTATTACAGGTGTATACCTTTCAAAAATGGTAAAAATGAAATGCTGGATTTGGTGGATAAATATTTTGTAGAATTGCATTCTGCTATAACAGGTCTTCCTGTTTCAAATTCCAGGATCTTAGAGGGACTTGTTCTTCACAGAGATTTTGCTGTGTACTGTCCAGCAGATGGTGACATAAGAATGTTAATTGTAACGGAATCGATCGACTCTGCTCTTTCTGCCTCTGGTTTAGAATTTGTTGTAAATGCAGAAGTTCAGTATCAGGCTTCCCAAGTCTGGATTACAAAAAGAACAGAAGCTATAATGAAGCACTTGCAAAACAACAATATAAAAGTATTATTGTCAAGTGTGAAACAACAGGAAATAGTTATTTACTATGCAAAAATAAGTGGTATATCTATTGTAGAGTGTTTATCATCAGAAGAAATCTCTCTTCTCTGCAAGACCACAGGTATCTCACCTTTTATACCTACTCAGGACAATATACGTAGTGAGATCTCTGAAACCATGATAGCAACATTTTGTCAGCCTCTTGTACTTGGCTCCAAGAGATATGTTCATCTTGGTTTGACAAGGACATGTGCTTTTGAGCCTCATTGTGTAATATTTTGTGGACCAGTGCGTGGTGTCACTGAGCAGCATGCCTCTGCTTTTCACGGAGCATTTAAAATGTTACAACAACTATTTAAAGAAGTTGATCTGAGTGACGGATGTGAAGCACAACCTGAAAACACAAATAATGCTTCAAAAAATGTACATTGTAGTTGGCAACAGTCAGCTACTCAACAAAAATTCATAATGGAGAATATTTCTTGTAATAGGGAAAAGGTCAATGACCAACAACTGAAAACATCTATGGCTGAAACAGAAAAACAGTTTATAGACTCTTCTTCATGGGTAGATGAAAATCCATCATGTAATCAAACAGACTTGAAAAAATCTTCAGACCTAGCCATGCCCCTTGTAAAATTAGAGAGTGATTTTATGTTTCCAGCTCTAATTGACAGAGGTAGTTCTGTAAGAGAGTTACAGAAACCACCACTGAAATGCAAGCATCCAAGTGAAATGTGGGTAATGAATAATAGTGAGCCAGTTGTCGTCAACCACAGGATTTGTAATGATATGACAGCAATAGAAAACACCAGTACATCAGTTGTGTCCAAACAGCTGAATGCTGCTCAAGAGTATTGGAAACCAGGCAATCCTATAGTTCCATTTGAGTATGAGAAGAGTTATAAACACACAGTCCAAAGTTACACCAACTTGGTCATACAGGCAGGATCAGTTTTGCCAGTTGGAGGTAACTTTGAGATCCTGTTACATTATTATCTCCATTCCTATGCAAAACAATGCCAACAACCAAAAATAACTGTTATTTCTACTGTAATTGCTGATGCATTGCTAAGCATTCCAAAAATCCTTTACAGGACAACAAAAGAGAACAGTTTTACTCAGGTCTATTTCAAAGCCACTAGTGCACTTCAAACTAATCAGCAGCTGCCCATGCATCAACAAGGTCTAGAATCGGTGTATTGTAAATATCAGTTAGTAGCTTCTGTTCTTCATTGTCTTACAAAGCTTCTCACTATTGATTTAATAATTGGTATTAAGAGACCACCTCAAAAGACCGAGGTTAATGATTCAGAAGAAGATTTATGAAAACAACATTTTTGTTTCTCCTATGTTGTTACTGGAAGATTTTGATTCAATTATATTAAGCCAATGATGTTACTTTAGAAACACTCAGGGCTGGCTCCAGGCACCAGCTTAGCAAGCAGGTGCTTGGAGTGGCCACTCTGGAGCGGGGTGGCAGGTTCAGGTATTCGGCGGCAATTCGGTGGAGGGTCCCTCACTCCCGCTTGGAGCGAAGGACCTCCTGCTGAATTGCCACAGATCACGATCACAGCTTTTTTTGGCTGCTTGGGGTGGCAAAACCCCTGGAGCCAGCCCTGGAAACACTGCTTTTAATTTAAAACCTTTATTTCCAATTTATCTATTGGTATTAATAGGTATTAAGGTTGTGGCCTGCCCTAACGGATTTTCCCAGGAAAGTCACAACTAGCTAACTTTCCTTTGAAGGACACGGATACAGCCCTCCGCTCAAGAATAGGCAACAAGCAATAAATTATTCAAAAACAAAAATACTTATTTAGAAGTGAATAGTTACAGTAAAAGAGTAGAGATAGAGGTAATAGAGTTACAGTATAAACATGAAGCAGCGTGGCAAATAGACACAGCCCTAGTATTACTGTTTCAATTAACTATCACATATAACAATATGATCATTCACTTTATACCTTATAACAATATTTATTACATATACCAGTTAGGGGCTGTCAAGTGATTAAACAATAATAAAATACTATTTATTTAAATATTTTTGGATGTTTTCTACATTTTCAAATATACTGATTTTAATTAGAACACAGAATACAAAGTGTACAGTGCTTATTTTGTATTTATTTTTATTACAACCTAATACTGTAGTGCAATCTCTTTATAATGAAAGTTGAACTTACTGATTAGCATATGCTAATTAGCCACTTGTACAGAAAGCTCCTCCTCTGTCCCATAGACTTCTATGGACTCAATGCAGCCTTATGGGGTTTTTCAGCTGACCTTTGGATGAGCCCTAGCTACTTCCTGTCTGGACATCCCATTGGTTTCTATGGGGTACAGTGTACTCCTATGGGGTTTTGCTGAGTCATTCCCCACAGGAAGTGATGCAATACTTTGCCTTGATTGCATCATCCCTATTCATTTCTGTGGGCTCCAATGCATTCCTATGGGATTTCCCACTACATTACCTAATCCTATACTATAGCTGCCATTACTGTATTTTCTAATTTAAACTATTCTTAATTTTTATTTCATTAAAGCTTTATTCTTAGAACTAATTAAGCATGTCAAAGCATGTCAAAGGGTCCTCACACTACCACCACTCATTTTATATTCAATTAAGCAATTTAAAATTTTGGCAAATTTAAACCCTTTTCAAGGTTTTTCTGTGGATTTCCAGTTTAGGGTTTGGTAAGCCATTTCGGGCAAGTGAGACAAAAATCTTTTGTCACAATGTGTCCTGGTCAAGTCTGGATGCCCAAAGCTCAGTGCAAGGACAAATACTTCTTTCTGTAATAAAGAGGGAAGAAAAAGCAGATCATTGCAGGGGTTTGTATTGCTGTTGAACTCAGGAAAGCAATTTCTGTTGTTTTATCAGGCAGGTTTCAAACACAAGCAAATGTAACAGTATGCATTTAGGGTTACATTGATTCTGGCCCTGTGCACCATATTGTGGAGGGTCTTGAGATTCACCATTGGGCAGACTCGCACACCTCATTTTTCACATTTTAAATATTTATGCAAACTAAGTGAATTTTGGTTTCCCTGGCAAGTCACCTGTGGTTACCTGTAGTTATCTAATTTTTTTCTGTCCACTATATTCTTATAATCCATTTCACATCAATATTTTCACTGTTAAGACAGCCATCCGTAGACTCTAGGCCACTGTAGTATATTCCTATAAACGACTGTCTGGCTGCATATGATATCTAGAATTTCTATTCTTTATCTAATAATTTTTATCATAGTAGCAATAGTAGGAAGTAAATCCACATTATGACTGGCCAACATTTGATCTGTCAAATTGATTTTACATGGTATTCATGGCTTCCAATATTTTCAGCTATTCTGGCTTATGTTCTCATGGTGTCACTATAAAAATAGGCTGAGTGTAGGAAAGAGGCTGTACTATTAAACTACCAAACATCTTTTCAAACTGTGTTGATCATCAGTTTTCTTCAAGTATCAGATGTTAGTCTATAAGGTGCCACAGGATTCTTTGCAGTTTTCTTCAAGTTTCTCATCCTAAAACTTACTTGAAGATTAGTCTTAACTTGATGCCTTAATTTACCTGTTTTTTTTAACTGTCTACCATAGTGATGCATGGAGGAAAGAGAATACTGAGTAAATGGGCAGCTGCAGCTGGGGAAAGTGATCATATTTGTATCCCTAGTAATAGTATTAGGTATCAATACTAATATCAACAGGGATTTTATAATCATTAATTTGAAGTATTATGGGAAATTTAAAGATCTTATGTTGTAAACATACTTTTCTCTCTCGTCAATAACCACTCACATGATTAAAACGGAATGTCAGGTTTCTTCATTTTTTGTGCTGTTTGTTTCCCTTTTACATTTTTCTCAGTATATTCAGTGGTGATTGATTGAAGTCTTTTTCACTTTCAGGTCCTCCTACTGCCGTATTTTGTTTGCAAATACAGTAGCAAACTTTATTTAAATACAAATTTCCATTTGAATTAAAAAATCTTGCCAAAATTTCTATTAATTTGGATTTTATAAAAGTTTGTTTTACAGCATGTGAATTTTAACCAAAAGTTGAGTTGATACTGTACCTTGAGCTTTAGGAAATTTGAGAAAAAGAGTTAAACTGAAGCAAAAAAAAAGTTGCTTAAACATATTGTGGTGATAAAGTTGAACTTTTTGTTCTAAAAAAAAAAGTGAAGCTCATTGTTTTAAAATGTGCCCCAAGGCTACCTTCATGTTTAATGAAGTGGTAGAGCCCACAGAGATTACAGGATCCAACATGCAATTCTCCATTTTGACCCCGTCATGATGGGAGCTATAGTCTCTGGGCTGGACTGTCTGAGTAAGATGAGGGCAGGGCAAATGACACCATTTTATGCACATTAGTGTAGACCAGGGGTCCCCAACGCGGTGCCCGTGAGTGCCATGGCGCCTGCGGGGACATCTAAATGTGCCCGCGTCCTGGACGGCAGTGGAACACCCGTTGAAATGCTGCCAAATTTCTGCGGCGTTTCGACAGCAACGCCTCTTGATGACGTCACTTGTTGGCAGCAAGTGACATCAAGAGGCGTTGCCGCCGAAACGCAGAAATTCGGCGGTGACGCCACTTGCCGCTGACAAGTGACGTCATCGAGAGGCATCACCGCTGAAATGCCGCAGAAATTCGGCGGCATTTCGGCGGGTGCTCCACCGCTGCCAGGGTCCTTCGTCTGGCGCCCGCCAGATGAAAAGGTTGGGGATCACTGATGTAGACCATAGGCTCCAGTAAGTTGCCAGTGCAGCTCTCATTTGGGAAAAATGTGGATGATGCCTTGGACTGTTCTAACACAAGGAATATCAACTGTAATGACTAACAATTTTTTTTTAAAATTTAGGACCTAGTCCTGCAATCATCTCCATTTGGGTGGACCCCTGCACTTGATTCATTTGAAAACAGTGGGTCCCAGTGTAGGCGTAAGTGTCTGCCTTTACAGTTCTCAAGGCAGGCTAAAGGTCTAAGTTATCTTTTGCTAGCATAGTCACTTGTTTGGGGGTGGGGGGGTTAGGAGGAAGGGCTGGAAGAGGATCACTCTGGCATCCCCCTATTGCTACAAAACTTAATTAGGTGCTTGAATACATGGTGATGGGTGCAGTATAAGTAGAAATCACCATTCTAAAAGACCTTGAATTACAGAGAATTGTATGCAGCTCACCCAGCATGCTTCAAGGCCACTCTGAGTACCTTCTGCTGGCCTTCAAGCTGCCATCTTGAACTTGGATTCTGTGTATTAACCTGATACTAGATTATTAAAACTGCCTAACAGGTATGCAGGTTCCTATGTATCTTGTGGAAACTGGTCCACAACTTTGGTGAAGGGCGCAAAATCTGCAGCCCTCTGAAGCTTCCACAGAATAAACCATTTACATTTTAAAGTTTGAGTTTTTATTAAACATGAAAATGAGTAATTCAATCAGGACTCTGTCCCCTGATGTTATTTATGTTGACATTCAATTTATTTTACACTGTTGTAACATTTTCAGTTTATGTACCACAGATTTTTGTATAGATAAAGGAAAATTGTACTGTAGAGTATGAAGGGTCTGATAGCTGGATAAAAGAGTAGTTAGGATTCCTGGCACTTGGGGAAGCAATTTGGGATTAGCTCATTACCTATCGTTTGCCCCACAAGATAAGAAAAATATAATCTAAATCATTTTATCATGGTTAAAGCATTAAGGCTAATTAAGAAGTTGGCAAACTTGATGTCAGGTGTAAATAGTCTGTCTTTGTATACAAAAGTTATGTGGGAGAATTTACAAAATAGAATGATATACTGTCTCTGTGCCTCAGTGGGTCACATAGCTGAGGATGCCAGATTCCCGAGAAACTTCTGAGAAATAGAGCAGACTTACCCTAGACTGGTGGTTATTCTACCATTAGATATACCATGCCAGTAACAAAGGTCTCTCTCACCACACTGGTTAACATGAAGTCTAAAATGCAGTTTCCTCAGGCATTCCAGCATTTATTTCACCACCCAGACACAAGACTTTATGATGAGTGGTAAACAATTTAATCAAACAAAGGGTTCTACTGATCTCAAGAGACCAGCCACATAGCCAGATCAGTATTGGGTAAGATCTGAGTTAAATATAATCAGAGTGCTGCCAATCCTTTAGTAACTAAAATCTAAAGATTTATTTATAAGGAAAAGAAGCGGAAAGTTAAAATGGTTAAGGAAATCATATACATACAAGTAATTGCAAAATTCTTCTGTCAGGTTTGAAACTGTGATGGAATAAACTGCTAGTCTGCAGATGTGTCTCTGGAAATTACCCAGACAGCTTGGGGGTCATCAGTCATTGTTTAGAGCTTCCTTGTTAGAAACCCAATTCAGAGAAATGAAGCAGGAAATTCAGACACAATGGAGATGTTTCCAGGGTCTTTTATATCTTCTCCCAATCCCATGTGGATGGAATTTTACTGTCCCAAACAAAGCTCCCAATCTCAGATTGTGGAAAATTACAGGCACAAGAGGGAGTCCAGGGTCACATGAGCAAGTCACATGCCTTTACATGCTTTGATGACTCTCAGGAGCAGCCGTTGCCCATATTCTTTCTAAAGTGTCCATAGGAAGACTTGCTGGGCTGGATGAGTTTCTTCTGTGTCCCATTGCAAGAGTTAATCTTCTTTAATGGGCCATCAACACAAAGCTGCCTGGCTTCATTGTATATTTTACCTGGTGGGTATTACCCCAGGAACAAACACATTTGGGATACAGATCTATAGCCAATGTTCATATCTTCATATACAAAAATGATACATGCATATAAACAGGGTAATCATACCTGGCAAATCATAACTTTACATCGACCCCTTACATGATATACTTTGTTGCAGTTGTATAACAGTGGTAGCAACAATGATATACATAGTCACATTTCAATCATATGGCATCACAATACCATATAATTGTTTTAAGATACCTCTCCACTGATTCTTTCCACCTTTCCCTCAACATCTGACCCTGCTTTATTGCATCTCTCACCACTGAATGCCAGTTAAGTTGGGTATTTGAATGTTACTGCTCTTACTTTGGGAACCATCTTTTTTCACTTTTGAACTACGAAAGACAGCTGAGACCATGGCATTCATTTTGTGACGACAGGGACACAACTCTTCCAAGAAGAACACTAGTTCTCCTTTCTGGATTGGCCATTGTGAGGCACTTATCCAGCATATGACTATTTCATTTTCAATCCTGGCATTATGATCATTTTGTGCCTATGTTCCACAGGCTCAGGGAAAAGAGAGAAAAGCATTAGTCCAGCCTTCTGGGATGCCACCAGGTTCACCTACTGATCTGACTGTTTCCATAGTAGAATCCTCTGCATTCTAGATCTGTGGTTCTCAACCTTTTCCATACTGTGACCCCATGTTAGAACAGAAAAATGTTTTGGGACTTCCCACCTTCTGTATACTCATAAAGGGAGGATGGTTCTGTGGTTGTAACTCCTCAAAACCTGTCTGAGACATTCCATGTCCTAGATCAGGGCTAGTGTCTCCCCACTGGTATTTTCTCCTTGAAGCTTCTGTCCATCTCCACTGGGTGGTGTATGCACATTTTTAAGTGCTCTAATCTGTGCTGGCAGAGGACATTCACTTCACGCATGTGACTTCTTAAAAAAATATGCAAGAGTTTTAGCCACATATCAAGTAGCATAACAACAAATAGAGGCCACATTTTGAAAATGTGGCTCATACAGTACGTCCAGGAACTGAAACTGTATCTCTTGTAGGTCAACAGTCAGGATGTGATGGGCTTTTAGGCTGGCAATAATTCAATTTTTGAATGTTGCTGTTTGGGAGTTTTTCCAGTCTTAACATATTAATGGGTGGTGTGACATTGCACCCCATATTCATCATAGTAATATTATTATGATATGATTATGACATAATTATGATGCATTTTGTAAAAGATAAGTAATGTGAGGTGCCACTGAAAACGTTTTTTGCTTAATATGATTATCCTATTTGTATGCATGTATCATTTTTGTATCTGAAGTTATGAATCTTGATTATGTATCTGTATTTCAAATCTAGTTATACCTGGGTGACGCCCACTAGGCAAGATGCTTTCAGTCTAGATCGGTGTTTCTCAAATGCGGACACCAGAGCCTTTTCTTGCAGCCACAGTCATCTGGGCTGTGATTGGGGGCAGGGACACAAAGCAATGGCCCCTCGCCCAGGGCCTACAGCAGTGGTTGGGCCTTGACCCCTCCAGAGACACAAACACTGGAGGTGCAGGCAGCTGGTGAATCCCACACTTTCCCAGGGGTAGGGGAGGCAGGCTTCGGCCACAGGGCTTCAGGCTCAGTCCATGTGATGGCAGGCTCTGGTTCCAGGCTCCGCTGGGCTCCACTGCCTCCCTGCCCACCTCCCCATCCAGGGCTTAATTTGTGTCAGGGCTTTCTGGGGTTAAGTAAGTCTGCTGTGATACAAATATCACTTTTCACAGCAGAACACTTACCAGCTAGCAAGTCTTAGGGGGGAAAAAACATGCAGCCAAAAAAGCAAAAGAAACAATGAAAAGACAAGAACATGCAAAGCGCCTTATTTGTGTTTCTCTTCTGTTTAGGTCCAGTAAAGAACAGAGACAAATGTAAATTATTACTGAGTCTGAAAAAAAACCCTACATAAATAACTTACAATGATTTGGACACGTGTATGTGCATATTTATTTGTTTTTCCTAAAGTTAATTAAGTATTTTAGGAAAAATTGTCACTGCGGCCACCAGCAATAGTTGGTGGCCACATTCTAAGGCCACCAAAACATTTCTTGTGAGAATCCCTGGTCTAGATATTTTCAGAGTGGTAGCCGTGTTAGTCTGTATCAGCAAAAACAATGAGGAGTACTTGTGGCACCTTAGAGACTAACAAATTTATTTGGGCATAAGCTTTCATGGGCTAGAACCCACTTTATCAGGAAAATACAGAAGGAGGTATAAATAAATGAAAGGATGAGAGTTGCCTTACCAAGTATGAGGTTAGTCTAACGAGACAATTCAATTAATAGCAGGATACCAAGGGAGGAAAAATAACTTTTTGAAGTGGTCATGAGTGGCCCATTTCAGACAGTTGACAAGAAGGTGTGAAGGTCTAGATAGTGGGTGGGGAAGGGCCTGTTTAAGGTAATGAACCATTAGGGAAAACAATAGGCCTTAGAAGAAGTTTATCTCCCACCTGGTGAGCCCTCCTGAGAACACTCCAGACAGCCTGTAAAAAATGGCTGCTATGACTCTACAAGGACATTTGACCAGGCCACATGATTCTGGACTCCATCTTGGGATGTCAGTATTTTTCCACAACCAGTGTGAGAACCAAGTTTTGAAACAAAGGGTTCCCTCCATATGATAAATCTATATAAGGCAGGGAGTGACACCATCTGTTGTTCTTCCTCCCCACACAAGAAGACGCCTGGAAACACCTGAGAAACAAAGACTGAACTGGTGGAAGTCCTGGACCCAGGCTAGAGGGATTTCTAGCCTGTGTATGAAAGACTTGGGGATTTCAAGCTGTAAAGCAAGTGCAGCTTCTCCCTTAAGATTCCCCTAAGAATCTGCAGCCTGCTTGTATCATCAGCCAGGGTGAGAATTTGCTAAGTCATATCCTAACTTAGACTTAGTTTGTGTCTTGTTTATTTACTAGGTAATCTGCTTTGATCTGTTTGCTATCATTTAAAATCTATTTTTTGTAGTTAATAAACTCGTTTTTGCTTTATCTAAATCAGTGAGTTCGAGTGAAGTGCTTGGGAATCTTAGCTCAGAGAGGCTGTTGCATATTCCTCTCCACATTGAGGGGTGGGGGTGAACTCTATGAGCTTACACTGGACAGTTCCCTATGCAGCACAAGATGGTATAATTTTGGGTTTATGCTCCAGAGGGTGTGCGTGCCTGGGGAGCTGAGAGTTACCTTGGTTTTAGCCTTTCCATTGTTGGTTTGTGCAGTGGTTAGTCAGAGAGCTTGCATGTAACTGCAGCTGGGTGTGTCCCTTCTTGTGTGTGTGCTGGTGGAAGTGTAAGACTGGGAGCATGTCTGTAGCTTGTCACAGCAGCACAGTCTGAGAGGGAGCCCATGCTGGTGGATCAGAGGGCTCAGTAGTACCCCAGTTCCAGGCAGCACCCCGGCGGAACCCATCACAGATGGCATTGGACATACTTCTAGATACAGTGACACACAATTTCCTGCCTCTTTTGTGTGGTTAACTTGCCCAGGTCCTCTTTTTTGGCAGGTGTGGCCATATAGATTGCTAATGGGGACAGATTTCTATATGGACTACCATATAACCATCTGATGATTTATACATGTACTAAATGGCTTGAATATATTGTTACTTATATATTGGGGGCTTTTTCTCCCCCTCTTTCTTCCCGGAGCAACTGATGCACAAAGAATTTTGTCATGCTTGGAAAGGCTGATGGCTAGAAACTTGACTTATTGTTGTGAAAATGTGTTACTGGTCTGATGAACAGTAGGCAACAAGTGGAAGTTCTCAGTAAGAAAGATATGACAGTGGAAAATTGTGTTCTTTTTGCTTGATAGAGAAAAATAAGGTGCCTACAATGGTGGCTGTGAAAAGGTCTGAGGTATCCAATCTAATTTCATCCTCACCTTCATGCAGATGTGCCTATATGGAACAACACACATTTGAAAATTGGAAACAAATCTATAATTTGGAAGAACTGTCGGAGCAGGGGCATCATACGGATTTCCCAGTTAGTCACTGATGAGAGCTTTGTCTCCTTTCTAATGCAAAAGCAATGCTGTGGCCTGCCACCCTCAGCATAGTGTCCATACTTACGACTAAGTTCTTGTCTACACTACAGAGTTTTGTTGACGCATTTTATGCTGATGATCAAAAACCAGTATAATTACATCGCTTGTGCATGTTCAAACAATGATCTTTCTGTCGGCAGAGCACATCCACTGTTGTTGCTCTAGCATTGACAGTGAGAGCAGTGCACTGTGGGTATGTATCCCACTGTGCTACTTGCCACCTTCTGTGGCCAGGAGTTGTGGGAAGGCAGAGTAGATTGCAATGCATCATAGGTGCATGCTCAGTGTCCCATGATGCAGTTTTTTCTTTCCCATTATTCCCATCATTCCGTGGGCTTCCGACTCAGTTTCTGCGGTGGGGTGATAGATTTCACACACAACCCAATTTTTGGCCAGGACTATCTTGTGATGGAGTACATCAATAGAAAGGAGTGCTTCTCTATGGTATTGCAGGTGCTTGTTGATCACTGACATCAATGTGGGCTGGTCCAGGAAAGTGCATGACACACACATCTTCAGGAACACAGTCCTGTACAGAAAGCTGCAAGCAGGGACTTTCTTTCCAGACCAGAAGATTCCAGTGGGGGATGTCTAAACGCCCGTAGTGATCTTGGGAGACCCAGCATACCCCTTACTCCAGTGGTGGGAAATCTGCAGCCTGTCAGGGTAATCCACTGGCAGGCCATGAGAGAGTGTTCACATTGACCGTCTGCAGGCACAGCCTCCCGCAGCTGCCAGTGGCCACGGTTTGCCATTCCCAGTCAGTGGGAGCTGTGGGAAGTGGCGGCCAGTACATCCCTGTGGCCCGCACCACTTCCCACAGCTCCCATTGGCTAAGAATGGCAAACTGTGGCCACTGGGAGCTGCGGGTGGCTGTGCTGCAGATGGTCAATGTAAACACTATCTCACAGCCTGCCAGCAGATTACCCTGATGGGCCGGCCGCAGGTTGCACACCACTGCCTTACTCTGATGGGTCATGAAGCCTTACATGGGAAACCTGAACGGCAGCAAAAAGCCCTTCAACAATAGGCTGAGCAGGTGCAGAATGACTGTAAAATGCTGGCACTGCCTTTATGGCAGGTTAGACCTAAAAAAGGAAAATATTCCCATGGTCATAGCACCTGCTGTGTGCTCCATAATATGTGTGAAGCTAAGGATAGAAAGTTTCTCCCAGGGTGGAGTGTGGAGGTGACTGATTTTTGAGTGCCATTAGAGAGGCACAAGGGGGACTATTTAAATCAGGGAGGATTTGAGGCACCATTTTGACAATGAGCACCAGTAATGTGTCTTTCCATACAGCACACTTCCATATTTTAACTTGCCACCTTTCATGAAAATTTTGATTCCTGACCATGATTTGTAGTCACCAAATGATCAAAATTGCAACTGTATCTTAATTCCGGCAGCAGCCACCGTGTTTAGGAGACAAATAAAGATTGGTTATCTTTCAGAGAATATGTTTTTATTAAATACCAATGAACAACACACACAAAAGCCTCAATGAGAAGGGAGATAACAGTGAAGGGCAGTGTCGGCTCTTATAGCTGTCTGTAAGTCCAGCTATCATTTTGGAAGCTGTCCGAAGGGGTGGAGTGAACGGGGTGAGGAAGTTGCAAGAAATGTGTGGGAGGAGTTGGGGAGGCCATGGAAAGCAGTTCTGTATCGGTTGCAGTGGGGGCCGAGCATGCATTAATTATGCCTGCAGCATGATTGGGGACTTCAACATCTCTGGTTGCTCCTCCATCACTTTTTATCATGCACTCCTGGCCCATTAAAATTCACTCCTGGCTCTCTCTTCTGTCCTGCCTGTCTGTTTTCTAATTTTCTTTTAAAGTCTCTCTCCATGCCCTGTGTTCTTGTTTTTTGGCCTCTGAGGATTGGAGCACCTCTCGAAATATGTCCTCCTTGTTCTTCCTTGGTCTCTTCCTTATCTGGCAGAGGCGCTCCGCTGGTGTGTAGGGGGGTCCCCTGAAGGCAACCCTAGAGCTTGCAGCCCCCTCCCCTCTTACCTTGCCGGCAGCTGGATGACTCAGGAGCTCAACAGAGCTGCCCAGCTGGTGCCGGCGGCTGGCCCTGCTGCAGCTGGGGGGAAGCGGGGGAAGGGCCGGGGGAGCATCAGCCTCCCTAGCTGGGAATCCTGGGAATCCTGGGAGCAACAGGATGGTCCAGCCCACGGACCAGAGTTCTTTGCCCACTCCCTGGCCCTTTAACAACCGGTTCTCCACGGAGGTCTAATTTTAGCTACTGGTTCTTGGGAACCTGGGGGAACCGGCTCCAGCTCACCACTGGGTGGCGGGGAGTAGCTCCCTTTGATGGACACCCAGCCAACCAGTTATCTGTAAAATCCCTCTTGGCAGCTGTTCTCTACTTATTTTACCTATAAAGGGTTAAAAAGTCCCCCAGGTAAAGGGGGGCGGGGTGGGCACCTGACCAAAAGAGCCAATGGGAAGGCTAGAACTCTTTAAAATTGGGAAAGAAACTTTCCCTTTGTCTGTTATTGCTCGGCTGAAGAGATGGGCAGCAGGAATGCTGTGTAAAGTTTGAACCATCAGATCATATCTAGAACTACTTTTAAGCACCCAAATATGCAAGTAAATTAGGAATGTTTAGGCAGACGCGATTAGGTTTATTTTGCAAGGCTTGTGGACTCCTCTGTGCTAACCCCAGATGCTTTTGTTTGCTTATAACCTTAACCTAACCCCCAAGAAAGCTATTTTGGGTGCTAAATTTTTGAAATTGCTGTTTTAAAATCCAGCAAAAGCCTAAGTTCCAGATATATTTTCTTCCCTTTTGTTTTTAATAACATTTACCTTTTTTAAGAACAGGATTGAATTTTTGGTGTCCTAAGAGGTTTGTGCATGTTATTTGATTAGATGGTAGCAACAGCTAATCTCCTTTGTTTTCTTTCTCAGCTCTTCCCCAAAGGGCGGGTGAAAGGGCTTGAGGGTACCCCACATGGAGGAATTCCCAAGTGCTCCTTTCTGGGTCCGTTTTTTTTTTTTTTTGCATTTGGGTAGTGGCAGCATTTACCAAGCCAAGGTCAGAGAAAAGCTGTAACCTTGGGAGCTTAATACAAGCTTGGAGTGGCAAGTATTAATTTTTAAAATCCTTGCAAGCCCCCACCTTCTGTACTCAAAGTGATAGAGTGGGGATTCAGCCTTGACATGGATTTTACAGCAAACCTGCTGGGTGGGCGTCCATCAAAAGGAGTAACCCCCCCACTTCAATTTTCTCTCTCTCTCTCTCTACAGGAGTGGGATGTGGTAAGTTTTCAACACTATGCTTTTTGATAGAAGGAACTTGTGTTTTGGTTGAGATTGCACCAAAAGCTGTGGTCCTTTATGTATATAGATATCCTGCCGCAATCCTGTAGTAGTTCTGATCTGCAGCCATATATTGGAGTGTTCCTGTGTGTATATTGGATTTGTTAGTTGTGTCCTTCTGAGTAGTTTGTAGTTGACTTAGCTCTATTATCTTGAGATACTGTTGAATTCTACTACTGAATAGTTTTGGCAGTAAGTTAA